>NC_139230.1:198909146-200330697 GCF_977018435.1 Lepisma saccharinum
AGAATGAAAAGGAATAGCAGAATACAGATAGAGAGAAAAAGAAAAAGACAAAACTGAGAAGGAAAACAGGAAAGGACATGGTCAAGAAGAGAGAAAGTAAACACAAACGAATAAGTATTGAAACTGAGAATACGTCGAAAGATAGAAGGAAGATACAAGAAAAAAAGAGACAAATGAGTTACCTACAAATAAAAGGGAGGAAGGAAGGGAAATAGGCAATTTTCCCATATTGCTCCTCTCCTTAACCCTTCCTGTGGACACCCATCAGTTATGATGAACACATTAACAAGCCAAGTTGAAGAGTGGCGGAGTGGTTATCAGAGCGACCTACGACAACATGGGACTTGGGTTCGAATCTCGGCCTGGACATGAGTGTTCTATGTGAGTGAAAATCAATTTCACAGTATCATCACTCATCATCATCGTCACGATTAGCCAAAAGTTGCTGAAAAGCGACGCTAAATAACGACAGTATCATCACTCATCATCATCGTCACGATTAGCCAAAAGTTGCTGAAAAGCGACGCTAAATAACGAGAATGAAATCCAAATCAAATCAAATCTTCTTTACTGTAATGAAACATTTGGGAGTCAATTTGATTGTTACAAATTTACAAATTTAAGCAACAAAATCTAAAAGTTCTAAAATTTAGTACAGGAAAATTTGCTGATGATAGAATTAAGAAAGATTACCAAATTAAACTGTCAAATAGATTCGACATTTTGCAGGATTTAAATGATGATGAAAATATAAATGAAACAGACGTAAATACGAATTGGGAGGACATACGTAATGCAATAGAATCAGTAGCTAAGGAAAGTATAGGATACCATAAACCAAGAAAAAGTAAGCCATGGTTTGGTAATGAATGTCATAACCTAATAGAAATAAGAAATCAGGCTAGACTTAGGTGGTTAAATAAGTGTTAGGTAATAATCAAAATCTAATTATTGATAACAACTCGTTTGAACCAGTTTCCAAATTCAAGTACATAGAAGTAATACTAACAAATGAAAATGATATTAAAGAGGAAATAAAAATCAGGCTTAATTCAGGAAATGCATGTTACTTTTCTCTTCATAAACTTTTGTCTTCTCGTTTAATATCTAAGAAACTAAAAGTTAAAATATACAAAACAGTAATTTTGCCTGTAGTATTATATGGGTGTGAAACTTGGTCCCTTACATTGAAAGAGGAACATAAATTGAGAGTATTTGAAAATAAAATCCTTAGGAAAATCTTTGGACCTAAAAGGGATGAGGAGACAGGTGAGTGGAGAAGGTTACATAATTTAGAACTACATAATTTGTATTCATGTCCAGATATTATTAGAATAATAAAATAAAGAAAACTTAGGTGGGCAGGCCATGTGGCACGAATGGGAGAGGAAGGAAGAGTTTACAGGATTCTTGGGAAACCTGATGGTAAGAGACCAGTAGGAAGACAAAGGCGAAAATGGAGGGATAATGTTGAGATGGACGTAAAGGAAATCGGTAGGGATGGAAAAGAGTATATAGATCTTGCTCAGTATAGGGACAGATGAAAGGCCTGTGTTGCTGCAGCCTTGAACCTTTGGGGTTCAAGAACCTTCGGGCTAGAGAGTTAGTTAGTTAGTTAGTTATGAGATTGTTACAACCAGTAGTGTCCTGGATTGTACACAAAGTTACAAAAATCAATTTAACTTACATTAACTTAAATTGACGTCGTTGCAATTAACCAAAAGTGACAGAAAATCGAAGAATAATAAACCAAATCCATCAAAGAAGAAGCATGCAAAGTTTATAAATCTTGATAACGTTACCAACCTTATTAACCTTGGCAAATTTATGTTAATTTAATGCACATGTAGGGTAATCGTGATAAAATCTACCGTTTCAAGTACGAGTATACTCTGATCCAGCTCTGAAAAAAGCGAGAAAAACGAGTCTGCACAAGTAGTGACGCGAGACGGTTCCACCAGTGAACACGTGAGGGGGAACGGGATTGCGTAGAGGGGGAAAGCGACTGCAGTTACCAGCCTTCGCAGCAGCGTATACTGCTACGCTCTGCCCACTCGATCCCCCTTCTGTCTGCCGCTATGCGCGGCCTTGCTCCAGAGATAGTCGGGACAGAGTATAGGATCCGACTCATTATGCAACTGCGCTGGGAATCAAAAAGGGGTCTTCTTGATTACAAGGCGGCAACCAGCACTTTATATATAACTGGAGCATTTCGTCCATTTGCATACATCAGATCTCGGTTACTTGGACAGGTGTAGCAAAGAGAAAGAGTGGACAAGTAATCAAAAGCAGAAAAAAAGGTAAAAAAGAGAAGGGGGCAGGGGGCTCGTGTCCGCAAAGTGTAATGAAATGGCGCGTGTCTTCTATGAACGACGAAATGTACGAGTAGGAAATTACATCCCAGGTGATCTCCCGTTATTTTTTTCTCTCCTTTTTCTCGGTGGAGCCAGCCCGCGCAATCCATTAACTAAGGGACCCACAGAAACCGTTCCGCAGGTTGACCTCCTCACCCGGCAATATGGTAATGGCACCCAGTTGAATGAGGGTGGCTACCCACGCAGGACCGGGGCCCCACCAGACAGGATATTTTGTTAATTGTAAACTTGAATCCCTCCTGAGATTAATGGAAGGAGCGGGGAGGGGGTTGGGCAGATTAAATGTGAATATTTGGCTATGATCGATGTGGTACTGTTTATTTTTCCCTTCTGGCATAGGAGGATCGCTGAAACGGGGCATTACTTTAATAGCTGGCTCACTGTGTGAAGGTAATTTTCCACATCCTTTATAGCACGTAACCTATGCAAGGAAGAGTGTCCTTTTTTCTCCCTTCCCCTCCCCTCCTACCTTCCTCTCCCTCCGTTCCTTTCTGTTCTGTAATTAGTGTGATGTTCATTCGGGCTTCTTCAACTAGAACGCAATAATTCATAGCGCAGAGGACAAAAAGTTACAAAATTCAGCTACCTCACTTACAGAGGGGCACATTCCTAGTCGCTTCTTAGATCCATAATCAAATATTTCGATGCGACATTTGTTGTTTTTTACTCTAAATGCTCTCAAGTGCCTAAAATAAAGGGTTAGAAAAATACAGGGCGCCCACTCGCCATTCATTCAAATTCAGTACAAAAAATAGATTTCTTTAATATTTCGAGTTCACTTATGGAAATTTTGATTACATTCCTTCAAAATAACGAGTACAGTATATATTTGCGTGTTTTCTGTATCACTTGTAACTATAAATAAGAATAATAAACATGCCATTGTTGATAACCGATTTTTAACACTAGAAGAACGGACCCATCATTTTGACGGGTGACCTCTATTTTTATTGTAATTTTGACAATGTTAATATTACTCCACAGCTTCCATGTTCTGTGACTTTTAACATATATTAGTGCTCTAAACTTGTATAAAAAGTTAACATTTATCTCACGTGTGAAGGATACTACATTTGATTACTACTATCAATATTATTAGCCGTCATTTTGACGGGTACAGTTTTTAGGTAGATGCATGTGTTAGTAATGGTGGGTTCCAAGTGCAAGCGAACCATTGTTCATCTTTGCTCATTGTTGTTCGTCTAATGGACGTATTTTCAAGTTGAATGTTAGTTCAGATCGGTCCATGAATTATCTAGAGTAAAACAATGGAACATCTATTCGCTTACTGTCTTTGGCTCAGGCTTGTTAAAGGTCCAGGAACTCATAAATTGTAATGGGTTCTATTGGGTTCCGCTCCTGGACCGAATTGAAACTCATTCTGGAAAAAGGCTCCTGGACCGAATTGAAACTCATTCTGGAAAAAGGCTCCTGGACCGAATTGAAACTCATTCTGGAAAAAGGCTCCTGGACCGAATTGAAACTCATTCTGGAAAAAGGTTCCTGGACCGAATTGAAACTCATTCTGGAAAAAGGCTCCTGGACCGAATTGAAACTCATTCTGGAAAAAGGCTCCTGGACCGAATTGAAACTCATTCTGGAAAAAGGTTCCTGGACCGAATTGAAACTCATTCTGGAAAAAGGCTCCTGGACCGAATTGAAACTCATTCTGGAAAAAGGCTCCTGGACCGAATTGAAACTCATTCTGGAAAAAGGCTCCTGGACCGAATTGAAACTCATTCTGGAAAAAGGCTCCTGGACCGAATTGAAACTCATTCTGGAAAAAGGGTCCTGGACCGAATTGAAACTCATTCTGGAAAAAGGGTCCTGGACCGAATTGAAACTCATTCTGGAAAAAGGTTCCTGGACCGAATTGAAACTCATTCTGGAAAAAGGCTCCTGGACCGAATTGAAACTCATTCTGGAAAAAGGCTCCTGGACCGAATTGAAACTCATTCTGGAAAAAGGTTCCTGGACCGAATTGAAACTCATTCTGGAAAAAGGCTCCTGGACCGAATTGAAACTCATTCTGGAAAAAGGCTCCTGGACCGAATTGAAACTCATTCTGGAAAAAGGTTCCTGGACCGAATTGAAACTCATTCTGGAAAAAGGCTCCTGGACCGAATTGAAACTCATTCTGGAAAAAGGCTCCTGGACCGAATTGAAACTCATTCTGGAAAAAGGTTCCTGGACCGAATTGAAACTCATTCTGGAAAAAGCTCCTCGACCGAATTGAAACTCATTCTGGAAAAAGGCTCCTGGACCGAATTGAAACTCATTCTGGAAAAAGGCTCCTGGACCGAATTGAAACTCATTCTGGAAAAAGGTTCCTGGACCGAATTGAAACTCATTCTGGAAAAAGGCTCCTGGACCGAATTGAAACTCATTCTGGAAAAAGGCTCCTGGACAGAATTGAAACTCATTCTGGAAAAAGGTTCCTGGACCGAATTGAAACTCATTCTGGAAAAAGGCTCCTGGACCGAATTGAAACTCATTCTGGAAAAAGGCTCCTGGACCGAATTGAAACTCATTCTGGAAAAAGGCTCCTGGACCGAATTGAAACTCATTCTGGAAAAAGGTTCCTGGACCGAATTGAAACTCATTCTGGAAAAAGGTTCCTGGACCGAATTGAAACTCATTCTGGAAAAAGGTTCCTGGACCGAATTGAAATTCATTCTGGAAAAAGGTTCCTGGACCGAATTGAAACTCATTCTGGAAAAAGGCTCCTGGACCGAATTGAAACTCATTCTGGAAAAAGGTTCCTGGACCGAATTGAAACTCATTCTGTAAAAAGGCTCCTGGACCGAATTGAAACTCATTCTGGAAAAAGGTTCCTGGACCGAATTGAAACTCATTCTGGAAAAAGGTTCCTGGACCGAATTGAAACTCATTCTGGAAAAAGGTTCCTGGACCGAATTGAAATTCTTTCTGGAAAAAAGGTTCCTGGACCGAATTGAAACTCATTCTGGAAAAAGGCTCCCGGACCGAATTGAAACTCATTCTGGAAAAAAGGTTCCTGGACCGAATTGAAACTCATTCTGGAAAAAGGCTCCTGGACCGAATTGAAACTCATTCTGGAAAAAGGTTCCTGGACCGAATTGAAACTCATTCTGAAAAAAGGTTCCTGGACCGAATTGAAATTCATTCTGGAAAAAAGGTTCCTGGACCGAATTGAAACTCATTTTGGAAAAAGGCTCCTGGACCGAATTGAAACTCATTCTGGAAAAAGGTTCCTGGACCGAATTGAAATTCATTCTGGAAAAAAGGTTCCTGGACCGAATTGAAACTCATTCTGGAAAAAGGCTCCTGGACCGAATTGAAACTCATTCTGGAAAAAGGTTCCTGGACCGAATTGAAACTCATTCTGGAAAAAGGTTCCTGGACCGAATTGAAACTCATTCTGGAAAAAGGTTCCTGGACCGAATTGAAATTCATTCTGGAAAAAAGGTTCCTGGACCGAATTGAAACTCACTCTGGAAAAAGGCTCCTGGACCGAATTGAAACTCATTCTGGAAAAAGGTTCCTGGACCGAATTGAAACTCATTCTGGAAAAAGGTTCCTGGACCGAATTGAAACTCATTCTGGAAAAAGGTTCCTGGACCGAATTGAAATTCATTCTGGAAGAAAGGTTCCTGGACCGAATTGAAACTCATTCTGCAAAAAAGGCTCCTGGACCGAATTGAAACTCATTCTGGAAAAAGTTTCCTGGACCGAATTGAAACTCATTCTGGAAAAAGGTTCCTGGACCGAATTGAAACTCATTCTGGAAAAAGGCTCCTGGACCGAATTGAAACTCATTCTGGAAAAAGGTTCCTGGACCGAATTGAAACTCATTCTGGAAAAAGGTACCTGGACCGAATTGAAATTCATTCTGGAAAAAAGGTTCCTGGACCGAATTGAAACTCCTTCTGGAAAAAGGCTTCTGGACCGAATTGAAACTCATTCTGGAAAAAGGTTCCTGGACCGAATTGAAACTCATTCTGGAAAAAGGTTCCTGGACCGAATTGAAACTCATTCTGGAAAAAAGGTTCCTGGACCGAATTGAAACTCATTCTGGAAAAAGGTTCCTGGACCGAATTGAAACTCATTCTGGAAAAAGGTTCCTGGACCGAATTGAAACTCATTCTGGAATAAAGGTTCCTGGACCGAATTGAAACTCATTCTGGGAAAAGGCTCCTGGACCGAATTGAAACTCATTCTGGAAAAGAGGTTCCTGGACCGAATTGAAACTCATTCTGGAAAAAGGCTCCTGGACCGAATTGAAACTCATTCTGGAAAAAGGCTCCTGGACCGAATTGAAACTCATTCTGGAAAAAGGTTCCTGGACCGAATTGAAACTCATTCTGGAAAAAGGCTCCTGGACCGAATTGAAACTCATTCTGGAAAAAGGCTCCTGGACCGAATTGAAACTCATTCTGGAAAAAGGTTCCTGGACCGAATTGAAACTCATTATGGAAAAAGGCTCCTGGACCGAATTGAAACTCATTCTGGAAAAAGGCTCCTGGACCGAATTGAAACTCATTCTGGAAAAAGGTTCCTGGACCGAATTGAAATTCATTCTGGAAAAAGGTTCCTGGACCGAATTGAAACTCATTCTGGAAAAAGGCTCCTGGACCGAATTGAAACTCATTCTGGAAAAAGGTTCCTGGACCGAATTGAAACTCATTCTGTAAAAAGGCTCCTGGACCGAATTGAAACTCATTCTGGAAAAAGGTTCCTGGACCGAATTGAAACTCATTCTGGAAAAAGGTTCCTGGACCGAATTGAAACTCATTCTGGAAAAAGGTTCCTGGACGGAATTGAAACTCATTCTGGAAAAAGGTTCCTGGACCGAATTGAAACTCATTCTGGAAAAAGGCTCCCGGACCGAATTGAAACTCATTCTGGAAAAAAGGTTCCTGGACCGAATTGAAACTCATTCTGGAAAAAGGCTCCTGGACCGAATTGAAACTCATTCTGGAAAAAGGTTCCTGGACCGAATTGAAACTCATTCTGGAAAAAGGTTCCTGGACCGAATTGAAATTCATTCTGGAAAAAAGGTTCCTGGACCGAATTGAAACTCATTTTGGAAAAAGGCTCCTGGACCGAATTGAAACTCATTCTGGAAAAAGGTTCCTGGACCGAATTGAAATTCATTCTGGAAAAAAGGTTCCTGGACCGAATTGAAACTCATTCTGGAAAAAGGCTCCTGGACCGAATTGAAACTCATTCTGGAAAAAGGTTCCTGGACCGAATTGAAACTCATTCTGGAAAAAGGTTCCTGGACCGAATTGAAACTCATTCTGGAAAAAGGTTCCTGGACCGAATTGAAATTCATTCTGGAAAAAAGGTTCCTGGACCGAATTGAAACTTATTCTGGAAAAAGGCTCCTGGACCGAATTGAAACTCATTCTGGAAAAAGGTTCCTGGACCGAATTGAAACTCATTCTGGAAAAAAGGCTCCTGGACCGAATTGAAACTCATTCTGGAAAAAGGTTCCTGGACCGAATTGAAACTCATTCTGGAAAAAGGTTCCTGGACCGAATTGAAATTCATTCTGGAAGAAAGGTTCCTGGACCGAATTGAAACTCATTCTGGAAAAAAGGCTCCTGGACCGAATTGAAACTCATTCTGGAAAAAGGTTCCTGGACCGAATTGAAAATCATTCTGGAAAAAGGTTCCTGGACCGAATTGAAACTCATTCTGGAAAAAGGCTCCCGGACCGAATTGAAACTCATTCTGGAAAAAGGTTCCCGGACCGAATTGAAACTCATTCTGGAAAAAGGTTCCTGGACCGAATTGAAACTCATTCTGGAAAAAGGTACCTGGACCGAATTGAAATTCATTCTGGAAAAAAGGTTCCTGGACCGAATTGAAACTCCTTCTGGAAAAAGGCTCCTGGACCGAATTGAAACTCATTCTGGAAAAAGGTTCCTGGACCGAATTGAAACTCATTCTGGAAAAAGGTTCCTGGACCGAATTGAAACTCATTCTGGAAAAAAGGTTCCTGGACCGAATTGAAACTCATTCTGGAAAAAGGTTCCTGGACCGAATTGAAACTCATTCTGGAAAAAGGTTCCTGGACCGAATTGAAACTCATTCTGGAAAAAAGGTTCCTGGACCGAATTGAAACTCATTCTGGAAAAAGGCTCCTGGACCGAATTGAAACTCATTCTGGAAAAGAGGTTCCTGGACCGAATTGAAACTCATTCTGGAAAAAGGCTCCTGGACCGAATTGAAACTCATTCTGGAAAAAGGCTCCTGGACCGAATTGAAACTCATTCTGGAAAAAGGTTCCTGGACCGAATTGAAACTCATTCTGGAAAAAGGCTCCTGGACCGAATTGAAACTCATTCTGGAAAAAGGCTCCTGGACCGAATTGAAACTCATTCTGGAAAAAGGTTCCTGGACCGAATTGAAACTCATTCTGGAAAAAGGCTCCTGGACCCAATTGAAACTCATTCTGGAAAAAGGCTCCTGGACCGAATTGAAACTCATTCTGGAAAAAGGTTCCTGGACCGAATTGAAACTCATTCTGGAAAAAGGCTCCTGGACCGAATTGAAACTCATTCTGGAAAAAGGCTCCTGGACCGAATTGAAACTCATTCTGGAAAAAGGTTCCTGGACCGAATTGAAACTCATTCTGGAAAGAGGCTCCTGGACCGAATTGAAACTCATTCTGGAAAAAGGTTCCTGGACCGAATTGAAACTCATTCTGGAAAAAGGCTCCTGGACCGAACTGAAACTCATTCTGGAAAAAGGCTCCTGGACCGAATTGAAACTCATTCTGAAAAAAGGTTCCTGGACCGAATTGAAACTCATTCTGGAAAAAGGCTCCTGGACCGAATTGAAACTCATTCTGGAAAAAGGCTCCTGGACCGAATTGAAACTCATTCTGGAAAAAGGTTCCTGGACCGAATTGAAACTCATTCTGGAAAAAGGCTCCTGGACCGAATTGAAACTCATTCTGGAAAAAGGTTCCCGGACCGAATTGAAACTCATTCTGGAAAAAGGTTCCTGGACCGAATTGAAACTCATTCTGGAAAAAGGTTCCTGGACCGAATTGAAATTCATTCTGGAAAAAAGGTTCCTGGACCGAATTGAAACTCCTTCTGGAAAAAGGCTCCTGGACCGAATTGAAACTCCTTCTGGAAAAAGGTTCCTGGACCGAATTGAAACTCATTCTGGAAAAAGGCTCCTGGACCGAATTGAAACTCATTCTGGAAAAAAGTTCCTGGACCGAATTGAAACTCATTCTGGAAAAAGGTTCCTGGACCGAATTGAAACTCATTCTGGAAAAAGGTTCCTGGACCAAATTGAAACTCATTCTGGAAAAAGGTTCCTGGACGGAATTGAAACTCATTCTGGAAAAAGGTTCCTGGACCGAATTGAAACTCATTCTGGAAAAAGGCTCCTGGACCGAATTGAAACTCATTCTGGAAAAAAGGTTCCTGGACCGAATTGAAACTCATTCTGGAAAAAGGTTCCTGGACCGAATTGAAACTCATTCTGGAAAAAGGTTCCTGGACCAAATTGAAACTCATTCTGGAAAAAGGTTCCTGGACCGAATTGAAACTCATTCTGGAAAAAGGTTCCTGGACCAAATTGAAACTCATTCTGGAAAAAGGTTCCTGGACGGAATTGAAACTCATTCTGGAAAAAGGTTCCTGGACCGAATTGAAACTCATTCTGGAAAAAGGCTCCTGGACCGAATTGAAACTCATTCTGGAAAAAAGGTTCCTGGACCGAATTGAAACTCATTCCGGAAAAAGGTTCCTGGACCGAATTGAAACTCATTCTGGAAAAAGGTTCCTGGACCAAATTGAAACTCATTCTGGAAAAAGGTTCCTGGACCGAATTGAAACTCATTCTGGAAAAAGGATCCTGGACCGAATTGAAACTCATTCTGGAAAAAGGTCTGCTGATTTTCTCTTCCAGTCAGGGATTGGATTTATTTACAATTCGTAGACTAGGATTCACCTTTTGAAAGTTGCCTTCTAAAAATGTCCGCGAGTACGTTTAGACTGGAATGTCACACTGCGATAGAAACCGTATCGCAGGAAATAAATCATAACGCTGCTGTTCTCTCGTGGGCCACGTTCAAAGACTCCCTTGTCGAAGAGTTACTATACAACGCAATGAACTATATTAGTGTGGCGTCACATTGAGTACAAACAAATCCGTCACGTGTTGCTCCGGCATCCGATCCAGGAACCGCAGCCAATATGAGCCGTCGATGAGGTAACGTGAGGCTGCTGTGTTCCCAGCAGACATCACAACAGGAACGGGCAGTGTTGCTACAACCAAGGGAAGGAACGCGCTCGATAGAATGGGACTACATGGAGAGGGGCAACGTGACTGCATCGTTTGCGTTTCGCCCATTTCTGCCTTGTACCTTAGATTCTCGAGACAGCCAGCACCTGGATTAGTCTTTCATGCTCACAAGTGGATAATTGCTTATCGTGAGGTCCGTATTCGATCCAAGTTGCGTATTGTTTCATTTCAAAACCGAACTTGGACCCTATTTAAACTCATTCGTAAAAAGGTTCCCGGACCGAATTTAAATTCATCGGGAAAAAGGTTGCTGGACCGAATTGAAATACTTTACAGATAAAAAGTTTCTTTACGGTCCAGAACCCATTTACGCTTGCTGGTTTTCTTTCCTGGACCAGAATTGAATGTATTTAAAATTCCTGGACATTTAACAACCCAGATTTAACTCGGTTCAGTGTCCAATATGTCGCCTCAACTGGGCTATCCGGATTGTGATGTAGCTACCTGATTATCTCCGCAATTTGTGAGATGTCGAATCTGAGGGAGTGGACAATATTTATGAAGATGATGAGTTCGGAGCAGATAATAACAATGCCGGAATAGATGATGTCCAATACATACCACTTACGAACTTGTCTACAAAGTCTTCTTCAGATGAAAATGTGCAAGATGATTAGGTGAGGATGATATTTATTGATTTTGATACAAGCCCTTGGGCTGTGCGTATCCTACAATACTGTATTGTTATACGATATAAACCCCCCGCCTTAAACATACACCCCATTGATGATACATTTATAAACATTTATAAACATAAACATTTAGAGAAAAGATAATTATATATGTACAGCCAACGGCAAAAAAAATGAGACACCTAGATCCTGAAATGCTCGCTAGCCCGCATGGCGTTATGTGCGTTGCCTAACTCGACGGCGATGTACTCAAGTGAGAAACCTAATATACAGTGTTTCAAACGTCACGCAATAGTCGTAAAATATATTTGCACCAGGATTTTTACGTTTCTACATATTTCTAATACTTTTATTTGCAAATTTGTACCGCAACCCGCAGAAATTAATTAATGAAAACATTTAGGATAAATATTTGTCCAAAATTTCAATTTTGGGAGAGAAAAAGAAATTACCATAGGATCAAAATTGAAAGTTTGTGAGGTTTTGGGAATATCCATTTCATGACAGAAGTAGCCCATATTCGGCTATCTTGCAACCAGGGTTGTTAAAGGTCTAGGAATTATAAATAGATTCAATTCCGGTCCAGGAGAGAAAATCAGCAAGCGCAAAAATCAATCGGCATTAAACCACTAGAACCGAACGTATGCCTTATTCCCAACCAATGAGTGTCAGTCATGATGCTTCCAAAGTTATCCATTTCCTATTGATTCAAACTTGAGTCGAGGAACAAAGATGAATTTAACATTTCGGGAATGAAACTATTTGTCTATTCTCTCCTAACTGCTACTACATTGATCATTTAAATTCTAAATTAATCTTGTGCGCTTCCAGACAACACAGATCTCTATTCTAACTAAAAAAAAGTACATTATCCCAGTCTACAATCGATCTAACAACACCAATAGTATCCGTGTATCGAAATGTAACAAGATACGGATTAAACCCCCTTTCATCCCTGGCAACTAAAGTGTGATATCAACTTCCTGTAAACTGCAGAAAGGAGAGAGTTTTTTGTTCAAATTTAGATGACAAATTAGGACATTAACCTATGTCTACTGACACTGTGCCTCATTTACTCCATTGCCTCCCTCCCATATGCTAGTTATATACTTTCCTTTGTCATGTGGTTCAATTATGTACATTTGTTTTTCTTCATTGGGTGGTTATCCATATTCTGTACATTTATAAACTATTAGCATAACTGTAGAGTTTAACACATTAATGTATGCGAGGCAAAAGCTGTTTTATATATTTAGAGAATCAGTAGAAAGTAAACTGTAAGCTTAATTGTAACCCTACTGAAAATAATAAATAATAATAATAACAATAATAATTAATTCAGGGCCTCCCCGACGGCGCAGTGGCAGCGTCGTCGCCTTGTAATCAAGGGGTTCCGGGTTCGATTCCCGATGGAGGCACGTAGTGGTTCGGATTCCACTTTAAACTGTAGGTCCAGTCCCGATTAGCCTTACTGTGCATAAAATGGACTTAAAACAGCAAATCAATCAATCAACAACAATAATTACACTTTATTGAAAAATATACATTTCAAAGCTGCAAGTGCAAAGGCATACATGAAACAATAACAATTTAAAATTGTTATTGTTATTATATGATGATAAAAATAATAATGTAAATAGAGAGGAGAACTTAATTATTTGTTCAACGTAAAAGAAAAGATCAGATTTCATGTAGTTCACTGTGGTATTTCTCTAATTTTGCGTTATTTTGTATCTTTAGGCTATTCACGACGATAAGAAACAATCATAATTTGATTAAGAAGGAATTATAAAGGAGGAGTACTTTGATGCAAGGCATGAAACTAGGAAATATTGCAAGACATGTCAACAGTGGAAAGGAGCCGAAAATCCTACAACATACCAGAAATATTATTATCAATAACATTAAGTTTTCACTTGTCCTTCGCATCAAACTTGTCAACCCGCCACAAAGCAGAGGCTTAATTTTTACACTGGAAAAGGCCATTAAGAACCATTTCTTATTTTCTATTTTCGTTATATCCAAGAAAAACTACTTGTCTACAATTCTTGCTTATGACGTTATGGGAACTTCTGGACACTTTAAGGTCCAGTGTTTCCCCGTAATGCTTGCACACCACAAAATTTTCAATCTTGTAAGTTTCTCGGTGATACACGTCAAAAAATCTTTGCTTATGCTTTCTCATTTTTCTGTTTCAATGGTCATCTCTGAGCTATGGCGTTCGAAAACGAAAAGGCCACCATCAGTTTCCGTAGAGACCGGGTCTCGACCTCGTAAGGTATCTCGAATGTAAGATTTTGGAGGAACGACTTGAGGTTCTAAAATAAACAAAACAAAACAAAACAATGCACACCAACGTCAAAGTATTACAAAGAAAAATAAATTCGTTCAGCGATTGTTAATTGGTTACAAATGATTATCTTCCAACAGTGCTTCGAATAAACTAGAAGGTGTGTTTATTAAATCAAATTATCTTAGGGTTCTTGATCCTGCAGCTTTTCAAATCAGAGGTACGTACATTCTGAGAATATACGAGGGCGTGCTCAAAAGTAATGCCTCCTATTTTATTGTGACGGTGTTATTATTATCAACGTGTGTGACAAAGAACTTCTTAAGAGTTAAGAGTTCCTCGACAAGGGTTTTCATTGTGAGCATGAACAGCCCAACATCATACAGTACTGACGTTACACATTCATTGACATAAAAAGCCTTCATTATCTGGTGAATGTCAATTGGGGGACACATTTTCTGCAGTTAGAAACTCGGTCACCACACGCAGTTTCAGGTGCACCGACATAGTATGGTTACATGCTGCCATTTTCCTCGCTCTAGTTCAGCAACCCCTGGTGATAGAAATTTGAAACTTGGAATGGAGAAAGGGGAAAGTCTGAAGAGTACAATGCATGGTTGCTCAAAATCCAAAATGTCTTTACAGCGTCACAAAAAAATAGGAGGCATTACTTTTCAGCACGCCCTCGTATATATGAAAGGTGAAGTAGTACTGAACTGTGACTTCACATTTTTCAAAGCAAATTATCATACATCGTCTTGACATATCTACAGCGATAAGTATTATTTTTAAATGAACCACATATCTACAGTTGTTTGTATATATTTATTCATATAATCAATTAGATCATTACTCTTCCTCCAATTTCCTTACAATATAACACAAATTTCCATGTACTACATGCAAGTGTAGTCCATATTTTCCACATACATATTTTCTAATGTCAAAAAGTATCTCATCGATTGCCTACATTGATATAATTTTCTCACACCTGTTCGCAATTACTTTCGCCTTGCTATAAATTTTAATCATTTCCATCTCCGCACCTCAAGTTCGTGCACAAATTCCTCATTACTTCCTAACCCAAACATTGAAGGCGTACATTTTTTTACTATTTATTACTTTCAAGTACTTCCTTTAAACATTTGCCAGTAACTCTCATATTTTTCCATTTTATTTCAAAACATTTTTCTACACTTTGTTCTTTCTCGGTGTTAGCATGCTTTATGCTCAACCCACTCGTATTTTGAACAACGGTGATAATGTCACATAATTTTAAATTTTCTCTTCTTTAAATTTACTTATTTCCTGTATTTTGTTTTTGTTTTATTCTAATCAATATGCACGTACATGTATACATGTATATGTAAAAGGTTGCCGGTCTCCGTGGCGGAGTGCTCAGCGTACACTCTACAAAGCCAGAGGTCCTAGGTTTGAACACTGGTTAAAGCATGGATCTCATTATGTTTGTCGTATCACCCATTCATCAGCTCCTGATCCTTCCTCATCGTCGCGATTAACCCAAAAAGTAGAAAAGCGACGTAAAATAACCACAATGAAAAAATGATATTGAAAATTTAAAATGACTTGAAGTAAATAGGAATGACCAAATTAGTGGTTAGCATAACATCCTCTAGTTCCTCAGCAAAGGTGCCCCAAGAAAAAAATTGATCGGGTCAAATTCAACGGCTTATGTCCTGAAATGATGTGTGGTGTAATGTGAAGTTTGAGAGTCATCATAAGATAAAAATATTTTAAAAAAGAAAAAGAGGAGATACAATAGAAACTAGAAGGAGAGATAGAGAGGGATGAAATCGAGAGAAAGAGAGAGTTAGAGTGAAATACGGGTAAATTAAGAGAAATAAAGAAGCGATAAAGATAGAGAGAAAGAAACAGGATCAAGCGAGAATCAGACAGAGAAAGAAGAATTGATTGATAGATAGATAGATAGATAGAGAGAGAGAGAGAGAGAGAAATAAGCAAAAATACCAGAGAGGAGAGAGGAAAACAGAAAGTAATAGGCAAAGAACACGCGACACATAGGGAGCAAAGACAGAGCGACAGACATAAAGAGAAAGAAGAAAGAGCCATAAATATAGGAATGCAAGTGGAAACAGACAAGAAGAGAAAGAGGGGCTGAGAAAAGAAGTGGTAGAAAAAAAGAAAAATAAAGAATATAAAAAGAGAGAGGAAGAAAGGGAAATTAACAGGAATAGAAGCTGGAGACGGACGAGAAAAGACAGAACACAGAGATAGAACGTGAAAGAAATATGGAAAAATGAAGGACAGAGAGAGAGAGAGAGAATGGAACGAAAATAAACGTGGGAGATATACGTTGAGAGAAAGAGACACAGAAATAGTGAGTAAAGAAGCATAGAGAAATTTAGAGGCTACCGATAGAAGGGGTAAATGTAAGACATGTAGTAAGAGAAAGAGAGACAGAGACGGATAGTTAGGAGAAAAAGGAGACGAGGAGGAAAAAGAGACAAAAAACGAGTGAAATAAAGAGCAATAGAAGCACGGGAGAGAGGAAAGAACAGAGTTAAAAGTGAGACAGACAGTCGAAAAAGAGAGATAAAATGTGATTGAAAGAAATAAAGTGAAAAAAAAGTATGAGCGATGGAAAAAGTTAAAGTCGTTGTATGTCTGTGTGAGCAGGTATGAATCTTGCAACATTGAAATGCTGAAAAGGATATTCTAAGGGAAAATGTCAGTTCACACCTCGATGAACTTGGGTAGAAAATGCGCAAGAACGAAGCGTTGATAACAACAAGAAAGTAGGATATATTCGTTCGAACTCAGTTTTGCACAGCAAATCACTCGTTGTTCAGTAACTTTACAAAGTATGACATCCACCTACATTTTCAGTTATCCATGTTGCAGATTTTACATTAGAATTACGAACATTAGATATTCGTACACGTCCTCGATTACTTACACATCGTTTTATAAATAATAAATAATGCGCTAGTTCATTGTTCAAGTCATACTTACACATGTACCCAAAGACATGTGTGCATACGCAAGATGAAAGTGTTCTCGAGTTAATTTACTTCAAATTACTAAGCGCCATGTGTTTCCTCGCTACATTTCAGCTATGAACTTGCTGAAAGAATACTAACTGTAAAATTATGCGAAAGTGATTCATACCTATCAGAACATTGTCTGTTGCTGAAAATTATTACTCCGCTAGAAATCCTTAGAGCAGTAGTGTAAGCGCTCATGTTTGTAAAGTTGGCAGAGCTTAGGGTGTAGCTGGTGATTAATGCCGCAGGGATTTTCTAAACCACATATCTCTCGCTTGGGAACCCGCTCCACGCTGTGAAATACACCGCTTGCCCGATACCACTCATTTTCTTATTATTCCCATAATTGCATCATTTGTCACTTCAGCATACACCGGCGAGAGGAACCTGAGAACGCAGGAGAAAGATGAGACCCCGGGAAGGAAGGAGGCCTCTGAAGAGTTTGCGTGATCTGTGAGCATCATGCAAGAAGTATTGGTTCGATCTTTCATCTTCTACAGGAATTATGGGTACGTTCTCGAATAGAAAACCGACAGTCTACTGTTTCTTTTTTTTTACCCCCTCTTCTGGCTCATAGGATCGAGAGATTAGATGATAGAAGTGTTCTCGTGAGGTTATTCCCAACACCAGAAATTGTAACCTGTGACAACCCGAGGTGTGGAAGAATGAATCATTTAACCAACGTGTGCCCATCCACTTCAAATTGGCTGAAGGGTTGAAAGATGTAAAATCTAAATACTTAAGCAGATGGTAATTGATCCTGATTCTATAGAGAAAGCTGAGGTGTGCGAGATGCGAGACCATACTAAACTCTTTAGAAAAAAATCATATTCTTCGTGGTGTTGAAAAAAAAACTTCCCACAAGCACTAGAAATTTAAATAGTATTTGAAAGACTTCAATTGTAGTTCACATCTTCAAATGATTTTATCACTGACAACTGGCTCCTAATTGTTTATTCCCCATTCAGCTATTCCCTCCTTTACACTTCAAACTACTTTTTAAATTATTAACGTAATGGATAGCGTAGTAGTTAACGCTGTCCCCTCCCAATAGATCCTTAGATCGATTCCAGTACGAACACATTACAGCAATACGGGTTACAATGTAAACTAGGTACATCCTTTCGCCATCTAACAATAAACATAACATTTTTGCTTTCAACGTCATTTCAATGTTTCTAGAAGAAGTGTTAAAATACTCTGCAGAAATGATTGGATAAGATGTCAGTCATTAATGTATTTCGAGGTTGTGATTGGTTATTATTTCTACTTCCCTTTGATTCAAGTCCTAATTTCCTCACTTGTCGAGAAACAACCTATAGCATTACCCACATTGTAACCATTTGGCCATTTTCGATCCACCTCTTCTTGATTTAATGCAACGGAAATTTATTAAACACTTTTATTCGTTGATGTTCTGCAGTAGGAATACAATATAACATACAAATTTGACAATGACTGATCAACATTTTTAAAGCTGAATGCGTAAAGTGAAACGTAGTGGTCTGTTTGATATCAATCAAAAGGAAGATTTTTTTATAATTTCTTGCTCCCTGAAAGCAATAACATTCTGGAAAGTAAATTAATATATTTATTTAATCAATAGTCACTATCTCAAGGAATGGATACTAAGTGCCAAGTATCATGTAGTGTGTGTGTGATGATAACGCAGCTAGGAGAAATGAAAGAACGGAAAATTTTGCTAGGTTTAACAGTAATTATTGCCGTAAACAAGAGGGGCCAATAATGGATTTAACAGCCAATAATACAATGAACACAACTCGTTAACAAAATCATCGAAATGTAAAGCCACTTAAATATGTTAGTCTGATATTCGTGCAAGCAATTCGGTTCGATTCTCTAAAGGCCCTACAGCTGATAAATAAAAACAATTCTGGAACTCGGTTCATTTCCAAATCAAAGAGTCTTGATGAATGCACCAGCAATCCTTGCAAACAATTTTGCGGGCCATTATCGTATTGTACTACGTTTAAATACAATCATTAGTTCTCTAGCTCTTCGTTTCATAGTTAAACACGCTATATATATATATACACACATATGCAATCAAACGAACAAAAAATAGTGGCTGTCTACTTACCTATATGCGATGAGGTGTTGTCACGGAGGTAAGACACTACCAGATTCATTATACTTCCTTTAAAACAACGACTTATTATAGCTCCTAAAACAAAAGAAAACGAGATGTAGTTTTTAGTAATGCAAGGAACGATCAAACGATGAAATGAAATTTGTAAAAATTCTCAATCAGTAGGTCTTGAACCGTTAATTAGGTCAAACATTTAAATGTATGATTTTTAAATATATTTTTTTCTTTGCCAGAATTTCATTATTGACACCCAAATGCAGCACAAGACATGTCCTTCTTTGTGTGACGTCAGAATTGTTATACATACATACATAATACATCAATAAGCTGTGTACATTAGTCCAGTTACGTGCCACAGTTTTACTATTTATATCTTCTGAATATGTCCAGTTGCCAAGGTATTTCCGCACATTGATATTTTTTTCTTTTCTGATGTCATTTATCTATGGACAGGTCTTGGACTACACTTGAGTGTGCGATAGAAACCCATTTCTACAATACGGATGTATGAGAAATGCTTGAACGAACCATCCATACCAAATGAAACCTCAAACAACAATGCTAACAGCACAAACAAATAGGAAAGGAGGTTAGCACAGCGCGCTGCGCGTGAAGGGTCCCAGGTTCGAATCCCGGCCTGGGCATGGATGTTCATTGCACATGTCCCTTCATCAATTACATATCATCACTCATCCTCATCGTCGTGATTTGCCAAAAGTGGCAGAACAGTGACGCTAAATGACAGAAATCAGATAAGAATGGACCTTTAATTGTCTGCTCTTCATAGCCTTTCTTTCATCTGTCGTCAAATGAGCATTCTAATCGGGTTTGGCCAAAGATAAGGCTATAATTAACGCCAACAAAGAGAAACAATTAATTACATGGACACTCACATTATAGACTTTTATTACTAATTTTATCATTCTTTCATCGTCAACGAATTAAGAATGAAATGAATTTTGTAAGCTGTTACTGAAGATCACACATCAATTATACTACAGATGAATTGGAGTGGTTATTGTAACCAGAAAAAACAAAATTTCACAGAAACAGAACAACAATCATCCACATTAAATCTGAGGTATTAAAATATATCTTCTGAATTAATGATTTTAGTTCATTGGCCTTTTAGAAGGACCGTTGTTGGTACATTTAAAAATCTTCTAAGAGTAGCCTAACAAAATGCTAGAAGTGTTTCATCCGCAGAATAGGTGAAGGAATGGTAGATATTCAAAAAAGAACATCGTTTCAGACATTCTAGCAATCTCAAATAATCCCTTCATCGTGTTTTCCCTCCTGGAATTCAATTTTCTGCATGAATGTGATTGTGTGCGTGTGTCAGTCCAGCAACCAATCTGGAACGCCACAGGAATTTTTGCGTGTTGTCGATAATTGCTCCTTCGGCGAGCTGACATGAATCCCTGCCACACTTGCTGGCGGAGGAAGCTTTGGCACCGCTGTGACGAATCATCCGCCTACCAGAATCATCCATTAGATGCACCTAGGCCATTTGAGGCAGCCCGGGAAGGGGTGTGGGGGTGTGGGGAAAAATTGCAGAGCGGCGAGAAAAAGCAGCTAAATTGCGTAACAAGTTCCCCTCATTCCACCCCGTCAATTGTTCGTCTGTGTGATTTATTTCAGGCGTCCAGAACGGTCCCTGAGGCGGAAACAATTTGCATACGGTAAATTGAAGTTAAAATGAATATTAATATGGACCATTACTCATTAGGTATTATGCAAGATTCATTCGCTCATCCTTTATCCCTTAATCGTGCAGAAATTCCTGAGAAAAATAGGAAGCCTGTGGGGGTAATACACCACCGACTATCAATCATGCCTAAGCATGGTTTTATGCAAACATGATTAAAATGAAATCCATCACAATTCCGCATGCGTGAAGAAAAACGTTTAAAACTGTAGGCCTACCAAGATGGACGATCGGCAGACCTTTCCGGATACCCTTTTTTCCCCTGGAGTATCCACGTTTTGTGTCCACAAAACTTGGCGAAGAGATCAGCTCTTCAAACCCAAGCCTCCCATGTGAAATGCATGGGCTTGGGATGTGTGCAGGCAAGAAATTGACAACTCGGATACGAGGTTGAAAGGAGTGAAGGATTCAAGCACAATGAGAAGCATCTGAAATATTCAGCATGCGGGCCGCATTTAGGCTGCACAATGAAGCCGTTATGCTTTGGGCTAACTTCATTTCATCCACGGGGTTTTGGACTGTAATAAAATCTTGTCGTTTCAAAAGCAAGCGCTAAATCTGGGAGAAAACGGAGCTTTACGATGAGAATGTGTGTGTGTATATATACACACAGAGCCCTTTACATTTAACAAAAGAATATGCTTCACAAAAGCTGAATGAACATTTCAAAAGAATCAGATAAATTAAAGGAGCGAATAAAATCGCAGCGTCATAGAAAAGAATTCAATGGAGTCGATACAAATTTCTTGTGGAGAAAAAAGCGGATCTACGATGTCCAACTAAAAGTACTTGTAAAATTATCACAGATATATTCACAATATGAACCGATACCGATGCCGATACTCTCACCGATACCCACCGATACCGATACTTGAAAATTGTAATAATTAAAAGTTCTTCAAGATATTGATTAATGTTAGTGTTTTATGTAATCCTATTCTAATTATTTGCATCACATTACCAATATTTCTGCTTTAAAATATTCAAGAAGCACACCAGAATGTTAAATTACATGTTATGTTATCACAAAATTCACTCTTTTATACAAAACTAGTAAGACATGAAAAGAAACTTCAAATTTTGCACAATTTCCAGGGTAATGAGACTCCACGGAAGTGCTGCGCGGCATTTTTGCGGACCTCATGAAAGACCAAAATGTCTTAGAAGTATCGACCGGTATATGTAAATAAATTCAAACCGATACTTTCCGATAACGATACCACTGGTATCGGCCGATTCCGATACATCGGAATTTGATGTCTAATAATATGTTCCACTACTCACCACCGTTTCATATTAAGCACAATATCAACCACATCCACATTTATAAATAGAAAAAAAACTAGGTAAACTGCAAGGTATAATACCCTATCTTCATTACAAATAATTTCTCTACGTCGACTATTCTAATTACATATCGATTAATTATTATTAAAAAAAAAATGATCATGGCGATAATGCTTCTCTGTAGTGATAAATGATGGAACCTGAATAGCCCTGAGACTACAAAGGTGGATGTTTCCAGTAATTTGCTGTGCAACACGTGGGAACTTTTTACAAGTACAGCGCTAGCGTGATGCAGCTAACTTGGCATGATTTCGGGTAATTATTGTTATTATAGTTTTATGGCTATAAATTATGGAACTGTTTCAGTCTGGCAAGGATTCATGGACTGCTGGTTTTGTGCGTGTGTCCTTGTAAAATAATAATTTCATTCTCGTTTCCACACCCCTTGTGTTATGAAATGACGTTGCCATTGTAATATTGTACCATCTATTTTTGAAAAATAGAGAAAACAGCAGAAGAATAAAGTATATATAATGAATATCTATGTTTTGTAAGGTATTTTATTATAGATTTATAAAGCATTTGTAATTTATAAAGGATTTATCCCTAATAAATCTGCGCTACGAGCCGGGGGTCCCGGGTTCAAATCCCGGACTAGACATGAGTGTTCTTTGCGAGTGTCCATTATCATTTTCATCATATCATTTCAACCTCGTCGTCTCGATTAGCCAAAAGAGGAAGAATCGCGACGATAAATAACAAAATTAATCAAACCCTATAAAATTGTCCAATCGATTTCTAAAATCATGAACTTGGAATTTATAACACTGGATCGAGCGCTAAACCTGAACTTTTTTAACAAGTGGCAAATGGAGAAATACTAGGGAAGAGTCGTACAGTACCGGCCATCCTACAGTATCGGCCAATTGCTAGTTCGGGCATTTGACGCTACATAGCAGTAGTTCACGGGAGTAGGGGGGAAGGGTATGTATTCGTGTGCGCTATAGTTCAGGATCACTCGCTTTCACGCAGTATTGTGAGAGCTGTGCCTGCGTTACTGTGAAGAGTCAAGTGGCTGCGTGAGAGAAGTTATTTCTAGGACCCTGGTATTCATGTTCGAGGTAAGTCTTTGATTATATTGTCAGATTCAGTTTATCAGTATTCTATAAGGATACGAAAAACCTGTAAATAGTTTAGCAAATTAATTATAAACAACGTGTAATCGGAACTTTTGTTACCACCTAATGATCGTACAGTATCGACCACACAGAATTTTGTACGCACCTACTACAGTCCTGCTTGCGTGCTTGCTTCTGTTTTCAGAGTAAGATGGCAGACGAGGAGGGCAACAAAAGAGGTAAATGGACTGAAGAGGCCATGAAAGAGGCAGTAAATGAGGTAATGACAAACAAAATGACAGCAAGACAAGCTGCTAGTATATTTTGTTTACCAAAAAGCACGTTAGGAGATAGATTGAGAGCAATTCAACGTGGTATGGATGTGGACCAGACACCTCAGATGGGATGGTTTAAGAAGACGTTTGATGACGAAATGGAAAAACAATTACTTTCGTATATGAAAGACTTGGACAATAAGTTTATGCCCCTCAGTAAATAAGAAGACAACTGTAGAAACTGCACAATGCATAATTTGTCTAGTGTCCTTTGAGGAAGATTGGGTTCAGTGTACCGAATGTGGAGTTTGGCATATGTTGAATGCGTAGACCAAGAAAATATTTTGTATTTTTGTGACTATTGTAAAAATGTAATTTTAACTCCGCTTTAACGGACTTTATTTCCACATTTGTTAAGTACCACACCTTGGTACACATAGTTTACAGTTTCTTCATAAAACTGAAGCATTTATCAATAGTTACCTCCACCTAAAATTAAAATATTGACTGGCCGATATTGGACGACAATTTTTTCACTCATTGAAAATTCAGCTTTTCGTTTTTTGTATATATCTTGTAGTTCTGAAAACATTTCCGAGAAATTGAACCCGTGTTCCTTAAAATATGCATTGAGGAATCATATTACTATGTTCAATCCGACTGTCTCCTAATCCGTTATCAGTTATAATCAATAAGCTTAAGGTGGCCGATACTGTACGACTCTCCCTATACTTTCCAGAAAATCACGGGTAGATATTTCGAATAAATCTCTCTCTCGAATAAAGAAACTACATTTTCTGTCCTTAGAATTAATAAGCGATTTATTGATGAAATTTGTTCTAGAAAGCAAATAGATTTAAAATATTACTTTTCATATACATTGCACATAATCGATATTTATTATTAATTTGCTGCAGTAAGAGTGAAACAATATTTGTCAAACTATATCAAGGTAAGTGAATGAAGCAGTAAATTCACTTATTAGCAAGATGTCTGCCTTGGAAAGACTAGCCATAAACTTTTCTTGGTGTTACTGATAGTAAAGGGAATCCATCAGAGGCGTCTCGTGAACGCATGCGGTGAATGTTGCGCATGCGTCAATTGTGGGAAAAAGGACAGCTTACTCTGCGACGACATTCATGAGCATTTCTACATTATAATTATTTCTTCATATAGGAGAACTATTTATTTTACACGAGAGCGCTGAACTAAGCTTATATTACATTTCTTGGATGTGAAGTGAAAGAAAGTAATAATTATTTTCCCACAATTAAGGCATGCGTCACTTCAGATCCAAGAAATGTAATATAAGCTTAGTTCAGCGCTCTCGTGTAAAATAAATACTTCTCCTATATGAAGAAATTAGAATGTATAAATGCTCATTAATGTCATCGCAGAGCAAGCTGTCCTTTTTCCCACAATTGACGCATGCGCAGAATTCACCGCATGCGTTCACGAGACGCCTCTGGAATCCATAAATCCTGCGATTTAAGTTCTTGTATGTTGTACGTAATGCAGTGGCTTGGGTGAGGAATTAATCCCATTTGCAATCTTGCGATTACAAAGTTTAAGCTAGATTGATGTAGTTTTAGAACATTTAATTCAATTACTTGACAAACACTCTTTTGAATAGGTGGTTATGTAGCATGCGCATCTGTCTGTGGAAAAAATACGTTGCGTTTATTTTCTTTTTTACGTATCCTGAAAATATGGCTTGAAGAATGTAGTCTTAAATTAACCAGGCAATTCGTTTGTGGATCACTTTTACAGTAACGCTTATTTATCAAGTGGTTTTACTTGGAGATTAATTGAGATGAACACCAGACCGAATATTTGTAACCAGTGTCAACCAGTATGCTCTCGCTTGGCGGATATTTACACCTATCGCCTTGCTCAGTATAACAACGTTCATTTCGCAACGTACGTATGAAGACTACTACATTTTGATCACGCATAAATTATAACTCAGAAATTAACAAAATGTCACCATGTTTTACACCCGAGCCCTTCAATTATAATTGATAAATATTATAATTATACTATTGATAAATAATTTATTTATAAAAAGGGGTCAGAGTTAAGCGATAGAATATTTCTTTGTAAACAATATAGCTTTCAATAGCGTCTATATCGATATCATTTGTAGAGCAATCGAAAAATAAAAATAAAAAATATAATACAAACAACTGGTAATTGGGTAAATGGCTATAAAGTTGTGCATTGGTAAATAAAAATATATAACGGGAATTATATGCGAAGGGCGCGGAAGGATTCTCGAATTGGAATGATACGAAATGTGGCTAATTCCAGACACAATAAAGTAAGTTGACAGTTAAGAACAGAATATTCACATTCAACTTTCACATCTTATTTCACATCTTTCACGATGCAAATGCTCATCAGGTACCAAAGTATGAGACCACCATTTCGGCATAAATTTAACAACTAACGACGCTTATTTCTGATGCAAAAATGAAAATCGATGCTAAACAACTGACGGCCAACGGGCTAATGTAATTCCGCATTTCAAACACTCCGGCAATACAATAATAAGATCTTCTGTGCCTCGGCTTCATCGATCATGTCACAAGCAGAAGAAATTAAATCATCGCCATGGCCATACACGCGCTTTTCTTTCAACATTTCCCATGCTGCACATAAAATATAGAGAACAAACCCAACTTCATACATGCACAAGGAAACTAACAAATAAGATTATGTTCTCCAAATTTCTCAACCTATATTTTAAAGTTAATTTTCTGATTTATATTTCAATCATTATCTAAATTGTGATAAGAAAAACTTCTCCATTCCACAATAACAGCACGTGTGTAGGGGGGGGGGGGGGTTGGACTGTGTTTGCGTATGTGTGGGTGTGTGTATACATATACACACACACACACACACACACACATGTATGTATGTATATATATAATTATTATTACACTAGTAATAATTATTATTATTACTTCTTCTAAGTTTCTTTAATGGCCTGCCCCCTCTCTAGAAAAAATTCTGGAGACGCCCATGTCTCCATCCCATGAACTCCTTTCAAGCCATCAACAATAGGACTAGTATTTTGTTGATTTTGCATCTTCTTTCTGGTAATCCAGATACGTACCTGCTTTTTAGTATTTACTTGTTTTGTGACAAATTATGATTATTAAGATGAATATGATGAGGCGTTTTGTGCATGTTTATGTATTTTAGTCGAGCAAGGCATTGTTTGGCATTTTAGGTCACTTTTTGTTATCATTTTATTACTTCTGAAGCTTAAAGAGAAAGTGAAACTGAATTACAGGTAGAACCTAGTGACATTTTGTTTAAAAAAATATGCTCCTATTGTGTTAGTTCATGTTGAACGTAGCTTTTCCATGTGTAAAAATGTTTTATATGGCAAGCGTTGGTAATTTCAATTTCGAAAAATTATAAAAATCTTTGTAACACAAAGTTAAAACATTGAACTTAGATGATAGACCTGGTTGCAACTGACTGTTTCTGGAATGATAACATAATCATTCTTATTTTGGAATCATTTTTCTTTTTTCAAATTTTAGGTCAAAATCATGAGTCTGCTATTTGAAATTCTTCATTTCTATCATATCTAATACACGGAGGAAAGTTATTTTTAGGTAATTCTGTTGTTTTAGGTATTTGTTTAGTAATTTATTGGTCAACAAAATCCTAATAGTGTCTAATTATCATCCACACAGATGTCTGGGGCTCCATAAAAATGATGACTTTATGGAAAACGGATGCTACTGGAAAGGTTTAAGTAATCCCCTCTGTTGCTCGATGGGTGTGAAAGATTGTCCATAAGATTGATTGATTGATTTGGTTTATTGTACTTCGCTTTGCTGCCACTTTTGGCTAATCGCGAAGATGAGGATGTGATGATGATACTCTGAAATTGATGAAGGGACACTCACAAAGAAAACCCATGCCCAGACCGGGATTCGAACCCGGGACGCCTGGTGTCGTAACGCCCTATGCTAACCACTCCGCCATGTTATGGAAGGGGCATTTAGGCTTGTTTTCACGCCGACATTCAATTCATGAACGAAATGGATAGTAATTTAATGTGAGGGAGAGCATAGAAATTTAGCAACGTAAGTGTTAATGGGACACACAAAGCTGTGGCCAGTTGTTCCAGAAAACCAACAGCCTTCTGGCTTTGAATTGCTCTCCCAGATAGGAAAGTGCAGACTATAATCTTCCTCTCTCCAGAGACTTTCCGCGATTCTTTCCTTGGCTTCAACTGGAGCCATCGTGGCAAAATGCCAGAAGCTAAAGTTTAACGAGAACAAGTAACTTACTCCGGACGTGTTCTCCTTGTGATTTATCGTGCTACAGAATCTCTGAATTACACATTCACTAGTCCGCTTAATTGATTTATATGAAGGCTTTGTGCTCCATCCCAATCCAAAACCGGTAAAGATGTCAGAAATTCTCGCATGAAAAAATTGGAGTTGTAGCAGTGTTAGAAATCTGCTTAGTGATGTAGTTCTGGAGGTGCAAAACTGTGAAAGGAGGGCAGATATAATGTAAAATATTTCTGGTTCTTCATCAAATATTTATTTTAGAACTGTGGTTTCTCTGGATTATGGCTGTGTTTTAACACGACTGTTAGTAAGATTGGATGAATCGTTGATCGTAGCTTACAACCTAGCATATGCATTTTTGTCTCATGATTACACGTGACCTGGAACTAAGTATCTCAATTTAGATGAAGAAATGTCCTATTTGAGCCATAGTTTTTAAGGAACATTCTAGAGTTTGCTATGAAAGATTAGCATATTGTAAATAATTACTGATGTACGAGGGCTATCCGGAAAGTAAATTCCTAGAGTTCATAAAAAAAAACTGCAACTATGACTTTTAAATATTGGTTCCAGCCTAACAATTGTCGTAGTGGGGATCAAATTTTTGTTTTCCCTTATCAATATACAATCTATTGCCTGGAATTTGGGTGCCTTCAACCCTTTACTTAGCACAAAATTTCCGGAGGTCTAACGTTGTAGTGATCACTTCATGAGGAACTGTATGCGAGATTTGCAGAAATTATCTTCTTCTTTTATGTATTGACTGAAGTAATGTGATGGAGAAAGTCGAAACAACTCTACGATCAAGTTTATTTTTCTCCAATGTGCGATGATGATCTTGAACGTATTTTTTCGCATCTAGTCACCATGGATGAGTATGAGGTGTGACCTTCAAACTAAAATAAAATCAAAACCGTGGACACATCCTCCTTCCCGACCCCAAAGAAGGTTAAGGCGTAAGCGTCTTTTGGAAAACCTTGCTTTATCTTTGGTGGAGGGGTAGTCAGGATCAGAATGGTAATATTTTGTCCGATTATTTGCAGAAGGGTGTAACAATAAAAACCTACAGTACCATTAAGAGCCGCCGCCAGAGAGGAAAGGCATGGGATGTTGTTCAAAGGCGTGTTTTTCAAAGGGGGTTGTTGTTTGCCCACTCGCACCATGATTGCAATAGCTGATGCAGCCACAAAATCGAAATATATATTTTGCCACACCTGTCATATTCACCTGCTTTTGCAGCTTCTGACTTCTTCCTCTTTCGGAAAGTGAAAGAGGGTCTATGTGTCATGTCTTTAAATAAATAAATAAACAAATGTGGCAAGCGTTTCCATAAGAACCAAGGAGCGATAAATGCAGTAGTGCAAACATAGTTTCAGATCGAGTACGATACTTTCTCCAAATATGGTATCGACAAGTATCGGCGCAGGTGGAAGAAGTATAAAATTTTAGAAGGTGAATGGTTAGAGATGCAAAATATTAACTCCCTATGCCGTCTGAATCATAATCGGGGGAGCTTTTATTATGCATTTTAATAAAATTTCACATAAAAAATTTAATTCGAAAGCAGTGTATTTCGGAGAAGTCATGTACTTATTTATACATAATTTTAAAAATTATTTTATTTCCATGTAAGGTTAAACTACCCCTCCACTTTGCTACCTGCCACGAAGGCATGGGGGTGGAAGTTAAGTTATCAGCACAACCTCCGGGTCCACTTTAACATTAAAGGTTGTCCGCCAGGTACCCATTTATTAAAGGCTGAGTGAACCCCAGAACAGCTCCAGGCAGGACATGTATACACTATATAATATGAAATATGTCTTGATTCATATTTGTATCCAGGTTAGAAGTATAATGTAAGCTAAGTAATGCTTTCTCTATGGATGCTATACAGTATATATTGTAGCTAGATATTTTGCTTTGGATATCAAACCTTATTGCCACACTATCATTTGTTTCTAAGTGTCACGATTCGTGTAAAGTAGTACGATACTATTCTCGTGTGTGTGTGTGTGTGTATAATCATGAAATTGTATTGTTTAAAATGGATATCCTCAAACTGTAAGCTCTGTTCAAATTAGCCTTTCTGAAAATAAAATGAACTTGCATCAAACTTGGGATATGCAAAACGATTTTCAATAATTAGAACCGTGGTTATAAATCCCAATTATCAGGAGGAACCCTGAGAGTAGAATCTCTTGAATTGCTTCCAAAAAGAGATCCTTAGTCTTGAGTGGAATGTCGATGCGACAAGTTGCGTAAGTTATGCGTCCACAAGAAGCGATGGGCCAGATAAGACACGAGGGAAACACGTAAACAATTCAAAGCATTACGGAAAGGAAAGGAAGAAGGAATTCCAGTTTCGTAAAGATGATGTAAATGTCTCATGAATGCAGTCCTTTTACGTTGGACGTAAACAAGCAGGTGATTTGTTACTAATTTATCTCTCCTTGCTAGTGAAAAAAAAAACAGCCTTCTTACGAATCACCAGTCTGTACTTCCTGGAACAAGAAGATTTTATTAATAGTGGGGAAATGCTGTAAGGATAGCTTTTGAACATATTTTACAATGCGTTATACAATGAGTCGCGAATATTTTATTTTCGTTGTATAGCTTAGGCTAATAATAAACAGGAAATTATTTTCCAAATTTGGTTTTCTTAATAGCGTAATCATAGGCTTTCGCACGGGGGTGCCTGGGCACCTCCTAATATGCCCCCTCCAAATAAAATAAAATATAGAAACTAGAATTAAGATATTGAAAATAATATCCGTGTTTTAAAAAAGTAAGGAATTTCGTTTCATTCAAGATGCTCTGCTCTCCTCCACTTCTTCTCTCTATCTCTCTCGAAAACAATATGGTATTGTTTATCACAATAATCAATCATCACGTAGTTTGTCACTTTATAAGTTGCATAGAACTCCTCCGCGATAACGTGGTGGTAACGTCATCATCTTGTAATCAAAAGGTGGAGGCACATTGTTGTTAAAATTTCATAGTTTCTTAGTTTCTGTGAGAAAGGAACATGAAGTTACGACAATTAGGCTAACTCCCCTCAAAGCATCTCCAAATAAATTAGTCGAAATTAGCCTATAAGCATAATGTCTAATTCTGCCACCTTTCAATCAAGGGGTTCCTGACGGGAGAACATATACTGTAGTTCGGATTCCAATTTGAGCTGTAGATCCCGTTCTGATCAGTATACCTAGATATAAAGTGGACTGAAGAAAACACTCAAAAGCAAATAATTGATTCACGTTATTCATTTGTATAACAGATACAGATTTCGATTTCATCGAAACCTTCTTCAATGGGAGAATCCTCCGATAATCTAATGACTTGCGGTTTTTATCCGTGGTTGATAAGACACTTCGGAGATCATATTAAACAGAATCTGTTGACTACATTGAAAACTAGTTGGTATAGCTTCTAGGTCTATTGTCTTGTAATTAAGTAGACTAATATTTGTATGGTTTGTAATACATGCAAACTCTAGGTCCTCTCTCGATTTAAATCATAAACTATGTCCAAGTGCAAAATCTTTATAATTACAACTGTAGCGAGTTCATTCAGACTTTCTCCTAATTACGGCTTGAATAATTTTTCATTATCAAAAGAATATTAATATGAATTCAGAATAACAATTAATGTGGGTACCAAAACAGTCCATATCTTGCAAGTATTTATACCTTGCACAGCGAAACAAATCGTAGACAACAAACAAACAACGCCAGAAGTCCCGGGTTTGAATCCCGGCCTGGGCATGAGTGTTCTTTGTGTGTCCATTGTCCCTTTCTCAATTTCATCATATCATCATTCATCATCATCTTCGAGATTAGCCAAAAGTGGCAAAAATGCAAAGTAAAATAAGTATCAATCATCAAACAAACCATCATACCAGCATCGTCTTGGGTGTTTTTGTTTTCTTGTGCGCATTGAATTATTGGCTGATAAATAAATTAATACCGAAACTTAATTTCACATGAAAGTTAAATTAAATCTATAATGTTCATATTGCCTATATACTATTTCTATATACATTGCAGAACCTATTAGCTTCAAGAAGGTCTGAACAACTAGTAAGAACAAGCTGTTGAAAAACTACGTTTCATAAACCTTATGACATAGAACGGCTGAACATGATGGATGTGTAAATCATTAAGAAAATGGATTGCTAATATAATATTCAATGAAATATACGACGAGGAAATTTAATACCAGGTGTGAAATTGCATCACGTGAGAAAAATGATCATTATTAGTGAATGTAGAAATCATTCAACCTTTTGATGTATCGCAGTTGTGGATTGGTTTTCTTCCTCAATAGTAAAAGAATCAACTCCTCACAAAGCTGGTTTAGTTCGAGATACAAGTTATATATCCCCTCACCCTCTCATTCCACATTGAACGAAGTGCCCACATAAATATCTGACACGTAGTTCTATTCTAACTGGAAGATTGGTTTGTGTGTGTGTGTGTTGTGAATATGTGTGTGTTGTGTATATGTGTGTGTGTGTAAGAGAAGGGGAACTTGTGGTGGTGGAGGCAAGACAAAGATGGTTCCCATATATATCAGATGTCAATGCAGCTGTCATTTGTCAACAGAACTTGTCATCCTGTGTGAAGAAGAACAAATTAAAAGAGCAAGATTAAAGTGTTGTAGTCACGCGAAGCTGCCATTGAGGTGGCGGGTGCCCAGTGGGGGTTCCCACATTGCGCGTGCTGCCCCATTGTAGGGCCCAAAAACAACACAGCACGGACGACATTACTCAAATCTCTCATTACAGGAGGTTCAATAGCCTAGAGTTCGTAATTTGTCTACCTGAATGCGCCTCCTTTGCTGCTCGCAACTCTTCTTTCTCAAGATTGAGAAAAGCAACCAATCCCCCCCCCCTTCCTTCTTTTCTCCTCTTCCTGCTTCCTGTTCAGGCCGAATTCTGAACTCTTGTCTGCGCCAAAGCTAAAGGATATTAATCTTTCTGGTTATATTTCCCGACCAGCACGTTCTTCTTCCATTGCCACGGGTTAATGCAGATCTAATACAGGGGTTCTGGTTATTTTTTGTGTTTGATCGTTCGTTATTATCTATTGAGAGCTAGAGCAGATGAAATACAACATGGACATTCAACGCCAGTGTTAAAACTTTCTGATAAAAATATGATTAACATTAATGTCACATACACTACTTGAAATACTAAACTCTCAATCACTCAGAAATTTAGAGAAATCTCAAGTGACTATATTAAATCTAGGGTGTATGGGAAAGGTACATATGTCACAAACTGCGATTTTCTCTTGCTTTCATCTAAGTCACACTGAATCAATTACAGAAAATATACTTTATATTGTGTAATGATTCTAAACAGTAATGATCCAACATGTATGTCATGTCTGTAATATTTGTATATTACAAGAATAAACATAAATAACTGTCTGCTGTAAAATAACATTTTTTGACTTCAGTGATTTTTTCCCCGAACAAACTATAAATTAAGTTAATGTTTCTGTCTGAAATATAAACATTTTTAGAGGGAAATTTCCTTTTGTTTCTTAATTATACATTTAGTGGCGTTAATGCCTTCCATGAAATTCAGGCGTTAATTACTTTGTTTATGGGTTTTAGAGACAGATACAGAAACGGAGTGTGCATCTGGGCACAATTTACATTTACTTTGAAATAATTTTAACCATAGTCAAAACTGAAAAATAATCCTTCTCAATACTGAAACAAGTTAGTCCAAAATTTTGAAGACACCAAAATCTAGATACCACAAGTAAATATTTTAGTTGAAATTATATAATTAGTGTCAGATCATAGACCTTGTAATCTTTATTGTGATCATTACATAAAATCTTTAATTTATAAACTACAATGCGCATTATATAACAAATAGTACACTTTCATGTTTCTAGAAGGCTCTGGTGTGATATCACGTTATTAAACGCCTAGCTGCGCGTAGGTTTCACAATCACAGGGATCTCCGTTCATATCCCTGTTAATGCGTTCTCCTTTTTCATCATAATTATTGCCACTCATAAACGTCATTGTGGCCACGGTATATTATTACGACATACGACACTCCTCATTATAGCCCACTGCAGCGCTAAGTGCGCAAATATCGAAGGACACTTCAATGTACCTGGGCATGTTCTCCACTGTCCCTATAATGGCTGCTCAATAACTAGCCGGTCTATTTAAAGAAACTGAACTAGGGCAATCTCTTCCTTCCATTCGCTTCCAACATCCTATTTCGTGGCGCTCGATGTTCCACCTAAAAATCTGAATCTGTGAATCATCATAAAAGTGTCTAACATGAGAATTCCATTGCCATAAAAATGTAGCGTGGAGTAATTTCGTGCAGATAACGTATTATTGTAGATGTTCGTCCTATTTCTTGCTCAGAAGGCTTAACAAGATTTTCCTTACGTGCAAATTTAATCGATGCTTCTTCTACAATGCTATCTCATTAAAGAAACGATTCAATACCTCGAACAGTGAACTACAGTAGAATCATATTTTGTACACACTGAATAACTATATTTTTTGTATAATTTTTATAATACACTTCAAAGAGACTAGCAACTGTTGGAGCAGAAATTGGCGATGTTTGTATGTTGATTCGGATTTAATATTAATACAAAGAACACCCATGCGCGGGTTCGAACTCAGGACCCCTATGCTAACCACTCCGCTACTACAGAGGTCGGTGCGGTGTGTATGTAGGCTATATTCACGCTTTACATGAATATGCATGCATGCAAACATATATCTAGGTATATACACACATTACACCCCCCCCCACACACACACACATAAAGTTGTAGACATCACGCTGTAAGTCGTTCCAGTACTTGAAACAAAATGTTCCATTAAACATGGAAAAAGCTCTATTAACTAAGTCATAAACTTGAAGGGGTACTTACTGCAAGAAAAACTACGTGAAAAGTGGGAAAAATAAAGTTGTGACTCACATTCAGCAGCAGCATCATGATTAAGGAGCTCGATACAAGAGAATGCCAATAATAGCAACAAGAAGAAAGAAAGAATAAAGGAAGAAACTATTGAAGTATTTTGTATGAAGTGCAGCATTGTTTGGCACAGTAGTAAGAAAAGTGTGTAGAAAGTGGTTATTGGGGAAAATTGAATTGTGGAATGGGCTGGCAAAGTAATAAATGTAACTGCTATGAGGAGAGTTGGTGAATTAATGTCGTATTACGGGAAAATCTCATAAAATGTACCTCTTCGATATTTTTCTCAGATTTTTGATGTAATATGTAACAGATAAACAAAACTTAATAGCTATATTTATTATATATGTTGTCGTTTGTACCAAACCCAACATGAAACAGTTTTATTACTATGAAGTCAAAGATGTAAAGATGCAATGAAAGTGCTACCATTTCTGATCATGTAACATAAATTGTATCACTAGTATTATAAATTGAACCATTAGTAAAATGCACGTTTGTGCATAATGCGGGAATAAAGTCAGAAAATAATATTATATCCTAGTATAGTTTGTTAAGATTTTTTTTCAATCTAGGCAACTTATGCCCACACTTTTCTCAGCGAATTGTTTTCTGATCAGCTCTGACTTCCACACATCTTGTACAAACCAAACACTCGATTATTTTTCTAATTTTTCATGTTGTCTGGTTGGATTTTTATAATGAGAATCACTACAGTGGAGGAAATTTTGTGGCTTCTTCTTCAACATTGGAACGGATGAAAATTAAATGGACACCTTTGAACTCTTGAGTCTTGAGATTAATCCATTAAGAATCCTGATCAAAGAGAAAATTTTTCAATATTACTGCTGCTAATTATTAATATATAGGCAGTGTCGTGCCCAAGGCGAGATTGGTGGTGTCCCCCACTTTGACTCAGTTTTCCTAAAAGAAGAACGTCAAAGTCAGGGAAAGATGGCAAAATGAGGACTGGCTATTTAAAAAAAATTATAATATTTGGAAAATCCTGGGCACATATATTACGTGCAATGGTTTGTGCATATCCGTGAGTGTGTCGAAACTTATATATTCAAGCAATTTTTTTCTTCTAAGGACCCGCAATTAAATAACAACGTGTTTCACGGGTTGTATGGCACGTGTGCCCAATCTGTTCAACAGTTCTTAACATTGTTGTAATTAATTATCTTAATTGTAATTACTTGTAATTTGAGAAAAATAAGTGGCTCTGCAGAGGAAAATGACTCAAGTGTTGAGCCTAAGATCGTTTAACAAGTGCTTTATACAGTGAGAAGTTTACTTGCATTGATTCTTGCCAAGATTTCCAGCTAGAAGAAAAACTGGAAGAGTTCCAAAAGCTACGAGGAAAGCCGAAAACAGTGTCAGCCACAAGAGGTTCGATTGGACAAACAAGATTATGATTGTGAATTCTATCGAATAGACAGTGGGGCTAAAGGGGTTTCAAGGAGGGAGAAGATGCTGTATCCAGCCAAGGGCGAAGAGTGAACTCCCGACATTAAATAGAAAATATAAACTCAACGATAACGTGAGGAAAATTTCAGGAAAACATTAGTCACAATACTATTTGTAGTTTTTTAAACTACATTTCTTGCTAGATAGTTTTGAAAGGCACATGTTATGTTTTCTCTTTCTTTTCAATTCCATTGAATATCACATGCATTCATTGGTCATCCTCGATTAACGACACGTGTCACCCACTTAGCAGGCCTTGTCTCTCTTGGCTGTTGTGGAATATATATATATATATATATATATATATATATATATATATAGACAGAGAGAGAGAGAGAGAGAGAGAGAGAGAGAGAGAGATACATACAGTAGTGTAATTGATGATACAACCAGCGCAGGAAAGTATGAACCCCCCTCATGCAGATTTGGCTACACTTAAAACAAGCTCAACATGCCCATATGAGCTTTTTGCTCAAGTGTGGAACCCCGTCTAATCCAAGATTTTTGTAAAAATGCCCTCGGGAATTTCCTGAGAAAGTATGACCCCCCTCAGATTGATTTGCCTACACTTATAAAAGGCACTTCTGTGAGATTGTTGTCCATAAACCTGTCAAAAATATGCCCCTCTTGATATTTTTTTTGCCCACACCTAAAACTACGCAAACGTATTAACACACACACACCCACACACACCCACCCACACAGACACCCACACCCACCCATATTCACACATATTTATATCCGGTTTAAGTTCAATTGGATACCAGGTTCAATTTGTTTATCTATTATTAAAACAATGTATTGTGCAGAGCTCTTCTAGAATTGTTCTGTGACTCTCTCATTTCTTACATCATAAACATATGATTTTTCCCCTATGAGAATAACACTACATATGGTGTCATCAGGTAATGCCTCATGGAATTCACATATAATTTTAATGTTTGTCCTGTCATTAACCACAACTTGTTTCCTTTTTGAAATGTTGATTACAAAAATGGGTCTCTGTGCTTTGAATTCATCTGGTGTGTAATACATGTTAGTATTGCCAGTAGTGACCCTTTTGTATGCTGTAAATGCTTCATATAATTTAAGGAAATCATCCTTGGAAATGTCTAAATTATAATTTTCTCTAGGGAATACCTCATTTCTGCCATTTTTAAGATATATGTTCTTGATGTTGCAGTTATCAAATCTACTTGAATTTTTTTCCTGATTATTGTGTCTTCCAGTCTGAAACAATACCACCACAAAATCCGGCATGTCCTATTGTATACTGGAGAATGAATTTGTAGCATCAAACTCATAATAAGTACCAGCTGCAGGCTTCTGTACACATTGATATGTATAAAATTGTAAAGGAATCTGTGGATTTTTTATTATATCTGCTTTGTATTTAAGAGCATAACTGGCTTCATATTCAACAACTGGGATTCTTAGCTCCATAGTCTGAATAATGCACTTGCCCTCATCAGGTAGGGTATTGGGCAGAGCTTCCCCTGTAGAGTTTAATGTGCTGTACCTCATCAAAGCATTATTATCATTGGCAGCTCTTCTAAATGTGATTCTTAAACCACCCTTCCACATAATATCTTTGTAATCTGAGAAGAATCCTGGCAACAGGCGCATAGGGAACAGCACTGTGTGGCTCTTAGATATAATTTTATCACCAGCCTCAAATCCACCTATTTTGTAGTAAGAAGCCTCGGTTTTGGATAATTTTAGTGTGGCCAAAGCTGTGGAGGTAATGCCGGGATAATCCACTCTGTTTATAACAACACCATGCTTTCTGATCTCAATTTCAGAGAACAGATGCGGCACAAAATTGTCCACCAATCTTATATTTGAATTTGCCGGATAATCTGTTCCATCGAGCTTTACAACATCAAATTTGATGTATACATCTGCTCTGTGGGGGTGTATAAAGCCATCCCCTACATCAAGATCAACCTCAATTTCTGTGTTGGGTTGATTTAAATTTGCAAATGTCCTCCTGTTTGGGGGGAATGATTGTAGCTCATAACTCTCAATATTTTCCATTTTTTTTTGTATGTATTTTTATTTAAATATTAATCTCTATGATTGCAGTTGTTGTGGCTCCAGCAAAATCAACTAATTCTTCTTTTTCATTAGTGACCATCAATTCAATATAATCTATTCTATTATGGCACACAGGAAAATATAATGTTGGGGATGGAGTGTAGATGATTGGCTCCATAAATTCAGAATTAGGTTTGAATGTTGCAATGATGCCAGTTTGTTTGTGAGTGCCTATGCCATTTGATTTGGTGATCATACCCTCGGCCACATTACAGTGAATATTCAGAGTCTCTATGGCTAAGAATTTAGGTATATTAATAGCAGTGTGTTTGATGGCTGGTTCAAGTTTTGTGTTGTTCTCAAAGCCTAACAGCTCTCCTATAGTACCCAGATCCACTGTTTCTGTAGCAGATACAATCTCTACTCTGTGAGTGACAGAATTTTGAGTTAATACTAAACCTCTGGGTAATTGAGCATTTAAAGTGGACAGATTATACTGCCCTGGAGTGATGACAATTTTTTGATCCCCTACTGCAATTTTGTTGTTGTGGTGTGTAATATTAGGGATCAAGTACATGCCATAAAATGCTCTGAGAGCTATTGTTTTGGGATATACTATATCATCATGTAATTTGAGTTTCAATATTGAATTTTGGCTGGTGAGATGGAATACCCCCATGATGTTTTAAATACCACAAGGCCTTTTGAAAATCTTCAATTGATGGTTTATTTATTTGAGACAGATATCTGAGAACAGATAAACACAAATGTCCACAATTAACATCTTTGAAATTTTGAACACGGGCATTATTGTAATAAAGATTAGTTGATTTTAGATATTTTATTAAATTTTCAGGTGGAACACCTCCAAATAAATCAAACACAAATGCCTCATCTTTTAAATATTTATGATAACAAATCCAGTGAGTGCCCTGATTTTTGTACTTATCCAAATTAACAATGCCACACTCTTTGTTGAGGGGTTGTTCTGGCAAAGAATCAGACATGTACACTCCTCTAAAATTTTTGATGCCCAGTGGCTTGATTAAAGCTTCAATATCTTGGTTTGTAAGCGGCTCTTGTTTTTTTAAACTTATTCATGGCTCTCTTAACACCTTTGCCTTGTTTCTCCATGGCCAGGTTATGGCGCTTCAATTCATCTAATTCTGCCCTATTTTTCTTGGCATCTATTACTGTTTTTGCTATGGCAGCTGATCCCCCAGCCAAGCTCCCAACAGCCCCAAGTGCTGCTAAGATGGCCGGGATAGTAAATATGAAACCCCCACATGTGATTTTTTTCTGGATTGTTGTAATTTTTTTAATTGGGGGGTACTAAGCAACAATTTCATACCATGGCCCTTGGCAAGACAAGAGCTTTTTTTCTTGCGCTGCTTTTTGGTTAAAAGACTATCAATTGTTTTAAGAGATTTAAGACCTGCATAAGGTATTTGATACATAACACCCTTGGCCTTCATTCTAGGTTTATTATATACATATTCACAGCCCCCACCCCAGTTTTTGTTTGGTGTTCATAGCTATGGTGGTTCCCAATGCTGCTATTCTCTCACTCAAAGAAGCATCTTTGCTTACAAATCTACCAAATGCAGCCTCTTCTAATTTCTTGTCTGCAACATGTCTCTTGTCAAGATCAGTATGTGTGTTGTATGCTATGTCATGGTCTCTACAAGCAGCATCTAGGGGATTAACACCAGGATCACCTCTGTTTAATCTATGCTCCAATTTTGTGCCTGGACCACAATACTGATAGCCTGGAATGTGTAGTTCAAATGGCAGCTTGTTTATAATGTCATTAACCAGTCCCCGGCCCTCAGAAATATTCCAAAATTTAGGTGGTAGAGTATTAATAATTTTTATAAGATATCCAATCCCCTTAGTGTCATTCACTATAAAATTAGACAATTTGGTGCTTATCATGTCCATAATTCCAACCTTTTCATTGTAAAAATTGTGGTTGCCAGCATTTTCCTCCCCAGCTATCACCAATAACCTATCTACAAGTTTCCTGACATCATCAACCCAGACAAATTCTTTAGGCAGGGTGTTGTATTGTTTGATTCCACTGCCAGTCTTAATTTGTGACCATATGGGCTTGATTAAATTGTTAGCTGCCAGGCCTTTTCCTAGTCATCAGTTCCCACAATCCAGGTGTTCCGAGATATTTAACAAAACCACCTCTTTGTCCAAGATGAGATTCTGAATATACAATTATATCATCTCCCATAAATGTTACTCTGAAATTGCCAATTCTATGTATGATGCTACCATCACGCTCTGTGTCAGCATATAAGCCAAAGACCTCATCTTTGTTGTCTTTAGGTGTGCTTAAATATTTTTGAGCAAGAAGACCCAATTCAATAGGATCCTGAGTAGCTTCAATTCTTCGAGGAGCAATAGGACTAGGTGTATGAATACTGGAAAGTGGGGTGATTGGATAATCTAATATGTTCCTTGCAGCTACAGGTACAAGCTCTGTGATCAAATTTTGATTTTGCTCTGTAACAGTTTTGATATTTTTACCTAATTCACTAATAGCGTCAATAATAGGCTGTTCTGTTTGTTTGTGTTGTTCATAAATTCCTCGGTTCTGTGATTTCCATCCCTTAAATCTTTTTACAAGATAATCTCTTAATTTAAGATCATCAATGATTGGCCTTTTCATGGTTATTTATATATGTTTCAATGTCTAGAAAATTGTTGATTTTATTTCTGTATTTGCCACTATTGGCTTTTCTTGTCATATCAATTGTGACAAACCCATAACTGTCCTGGTTCCAGCACCTACTGCAAAACTTGGAAAAATCATTGTAGCTCAAGTCCCCACCTACATATTCATCATGTATGTGTTTGAGGTTGGTATGATCTTGATGAAACACACATATAAAATTGCTGTTGTCTCGGATCAGCTGCTTCGGAATTTTAGAAAAAGTCTGTGCCAGGTAGAAGCAATCAATGTTTTTGTGTCGGCCCTGTGTAAAGAAATTTCTAACCTTGTTTTGATTATCCAGTATAATGTCATCAAACACAACAACAGAATTATCGAGACATTCATGAAGTGGCTTAACATCTGGTTCAAAAGTGGCTATATCCAATCCATCATATAGCTTCATCAGCTGCTGATATTTTAATTGTTCCAAGCTCTTAGAGAAAACATACAAGTGCCTGTTTTTCCAGTCTAACCAGTTGGGTGCCAATAAAAAATTATCAATCATTAGTGTAGTTTTACCACAAGCCGATGGCCCAACAATAAGACATATAATATTTTCAGGCAGCAACTTGCCATTTCTCTTAATCTGCTGTTCAGGTTCTGGCAGCCTTTTTATAACATCCCAGGTGCTCATATTATCACTTTGTCTGCATCGATCCAGCTGTGTTCTGGAAGTCCTAGCCATTTGACAAATAACTTGTTGCCTTTTCTGCGGATGATTTTTTCTATGAGATATGTGTCAGGCTGTTTAGTTTTGCTGAGTTCTTCTTCATAGAATCTGCCTTTGAGAATTTCTCCTCGGTGATCTTTATTATATATGTGTTAAGGGTCCCAGGTTTAACTTGAACCACTGTAAATAATTCAGTGCTCCAGTTTCTTGTAAAGCCTCTTTTGAATAAGTGCTTATATTTGCTGATTCTTACTTGATCACCCACCTTGTATTTGGCCTTTCTTGTTGTTGGCTGGTATCTAGGATAATAAACAGTCCTGATCAATTCTTGCTCATCAGATGAAGTTACTTCAGAGGGTTTCATGTTGATTGTGGAATGGACCGAGTTGTTATATTTATGTAGAAGTTCTGGAAGAATATTAAGCCATTTATAATTACCTTGAAGTGTAAATTGTTTATACATAAGATTTTTTAGGGTTTTGTTGAATCTCTCTACAATTGAGGCTTTGAGATCACTGTAACTCGAGTAATGTTTTATTGACTGGCTTTTAATAAATTGTTGGAACACAGAATTATAAAATTCTTTGCCATTATCTGTTTGCAAATAGCGCGGTGATCTTCCACTCTGATTGATGATTGTCCTGATGGCTTCTGTAACACATTTTCCAGTCTTGGATTTGAGTGGCACAGCCCAGGCAAATTTTGAAAATGTGTCTATTACAGTGAGTAGATACTTGTAGCCCTTGTTGATTTTGTCTAAGTTTTTCAGCTGTCCACTTGCCATCTCAATCAAGTCCCCTTGCCATAAATCATCTATGCCTTTTGTGACTACTGGCAGTCTCTTATAATTATGTCTGGCTTGTCTGTGTAATTCATCAACAATAATTTGTCTAGACATAATATGAAAACAAGAATATTGCAACTATATGGTGTTCAGCAGCTGATACTGCAGGATTTTCTAAATACAGTTTGTCTCCTATTTGTATATTAAATTCCAGAGATCCATCATCTTCAGCATAAGATGTTTCTAATGTATTGGGATCTGTAAAATCCTCTAACTCTACACTGGTGATTTTTACTTTGTTGTCAGCATTTGTTATTGATAAGGTGGGGTAGTGGTGTGCCTGTGGTTGAAGCCAATATTTGATTTTGATTGGTCTCAGTGTGCCCCCAACAAAAAATTGGTAATAAAATTGTGCAGGGGACAGCATATATATTTTGCCACCTGGTGTAAATGGTGAATCATATTCTTTGTTGGGGATGCTGTACAATTCAAGAATTACTGTATGTTTTGGATTCTCGATTATGCCGGTTATTTCTTTTTCTGCTGTAAGCAATCTGCTTGTTACAGATTCAAGGTGCTCATTGATGGTCCTAACAACATCATCATGGCCTGGCTTGATTTTTATGTCCACAATAAGTTTCTTGTATTGTTGCACAATCTCTTGAAGCTGGGTGGCAAAAACCGACAGAGCATTTGCTTGATTGGATTCCATGGTTCCTAGCTGTTGCTTGATATTAGCTACAATTTGTTGCAAATTTTCAACAACTGCCAATTTTGAATTTTGAGCAGTAAGATCATGGACCTGTCTTCTGATATCCTCAAACAGGGCATGCAGTTCATTAATATGTTGATTGGTTGGTAGAGTGGCCACTGTCTGAGTAAGTTGTTTGATCTCTGTCTGGATATTCTTGATATCTTCTGATTTCAATATCCTATTCGCTGCTCTCTTAATATTTTTAAGTTCCTGTGATGTAGGCAGATTTGTTACAGTATTTTGCAAAAATTCAAGTGCCAATTTCACATTATTTAATTCAGAAGCATCAGCCACATTTTGCATAGCATTTTGGAGCAGGGCTATATCTGCCTGAGAGGGTGTTGATTGTTGTAAAATTTCAAGTTTTGTTTGGATATCATCGATCAAGTGATGAAAATGAGATAGCTCAGATTCAGTGTTGAGGTTTTCAAGCTTTGTGATCTGTTCCTGGACACTGACAAGTGTGTCTACAATACCGGGCAGGCGGGATTCTAGAGATTCTTGTATATTTGTCAAATCACTTTGCACTGCTGCTATTGTACCCTCAAGATGGGTTATGGTACTTTGAATTTTTCCAAAATCTTCATATGTTTCAAGTTGCAGCTTGATGTTGGCAACACTCCGAGTTATTGCACTCAAAGCATCAGAAGATGGCAAGTTGTTCATAAAATTTTCAAGTGTCTCAATTTTTTCTTTAACCTCGGCTATGGCATTGTTCAGAGGGTCCAGATTAGGTATCTGTAATGATTGAATCTGTTCCTTTAGAGTGGAAATCACTAGATCAAAATCTTCTTGTGATTTTATGCTTTTGACAATTGTTTGGAGCTGTGTCTGGACATTATTAATCTGTTCTTCTAATTGTTGTTTCAATTGCTCAGAGTTGTTAGCCTGGGTCTTAAATTTGGCTTGAAGAGCTGCTACAGCTTCTTCTAAACTTTGAAAATTATCCAATGTGGCCAGGTCAGTATATTTCTGAAGCAGCAATTTGAGTTCAGAATCAATTTTAAGAAGAGGGTCCATGCATTGTGATTGTAAATTTCTAATTTCTAATTGAAGACTGGCATTGAGTGTGGTTTGTAAAGCTTGTAAATCACTTCTTAATTTCTTGACTCTGACATCAAGCATCAGAATCTCATCACTGTGATCTTCATGTCTTGTATGGCCAAATATATCATTAGGCATTTTTGTTTTAGTGGTTATTTATTATTGAATATCTGATTCATAATTCTATAAAAAAAGGTATAAGCTTGTCATATGATCCCGGGACCTCAATATATAAGCAGTCACCAGCAGAAACAGTATATACAGTGCCAGAAATCATGTTTGAGTGCTTAATTCTATAAATATTTCTCCCTATTGAAATCTTGACATCACCCTCAGGGGTTGTAATAAATTGTAATTGCCCACCTACAGGTAATTGATAATGATTTAAATTATTGTTAAATATGTACAATGTTTTGCCTGTTTCATCATCAACATCTGTAAGTATGCTGTTCAGATGAATAATTAACAAGCCACTTAGTTTAGATATTATATCAGAAGAGGGTTGTGGTGTTGGCAGCTCCATAATAGCCTGTTTTTTGAACCCAAATAAGTTCATAGGCATGTTTATTTATTTCAAATCATGCTCTGTAATTGGGCATTGATTGCCATTTTTCAAATCACAATGCCAGGCACCTTTTTGTTGTGGTGTTTAATTTTTGAATGTTCACTGGTATCAAAATATTTAAACAATTCAGGCTGTGCTATATCTTGATAAACATCTTCTGTTTGAATATCAAGAACAAAACTATCTGTATCCATGTACATCAATTTTACACAATCACCATAAAAAGGTTTCAACACATTATAATACAATTTTAACATGTGTAATTTGGCCAATTCCAATATCACAGCCCCTACATAAATAGGCTTATCAAATTTGATCTTTGTTTTTTTCATGTTGAAAAGTGCCATATTTTCATCATAAATTCTTCTGTAAGTGAAGTTGGGCTTTGCTATCAATTTTTTGCTCCGGCTGGGGTCAGTAATTATTTTAACATCAATATGTTTTCTGACATTTTCAATTGTTTTACCATACACTGAATTGACCATCAATTTAAACAAGGTCTTATCAAATTGGCTCAATGCAGATGTTCGAAGCTCTGTGTTTGTATCAATATATGGCTTCAACCATCTTGAGTGCCTGAACCTCAAAACTTTTCCAATTTTGGTCACTTGAACACCATGATGCATCAGGAACTGGAGGTTTTTGTAATATATAACATAATCCTGTTTCGGCTCTAGAGTCATCATCAATTTCTTATGTTTAGAGCCAGGTGAACACTTAACCTCGGGAATTGGGGGCAGATCAGAAAATATGTTGTGTAAATCATCAGGAATTGTCAGATCAACCTCTAAGAACAGGCCATAGTTACTGTCATCATAATCTTTAAGATCTTCAATATTGAAATTTTCAACCCACTCAAGCCCTGCATATGGCAATTTATCCATCATGGCATAACCATAGAGGCTGTTTGCATCTACATACAGTATATAATTTGATGGCAATGCTGGATCATAATCAGGAATATATTTGTTATTTGCTCTGGCATATCTCTGAGAACATTGCACCATGCCTCCTCTTATACATTGTTCCATAAACAGATACATATCTTGATCTTGGATCAGATCCAATTGCATTTTAGTGTTTAAAAACATTGCAGACCATGCTAGGCCCGGAGCACTGTAACAATACATTGGATCCAGCTTATAATTTTGCATGGAAGATTTTCTGAATGCCTGCAATATATCAGCTAAGAGGGTTACATCAAGTTTTAAATAAGCCTTGTGATAATCACCAAATGTCTGGCATTTTAAATTGTTCCACATCAAGTGGGCATGGTGATAATCTTCATCAGTGATTCCAGATCCTCTGATTTTGCTGTAAAACTCTTGTTGTGGTGGCAGAGAACACTCATCAAATTTAGAAAAATCTGTAACATAATCATATGGATATACACCCTTCCGCCTAATTAATTTCAGGTCCTGATTTGGAAACAAAGCACATGTGATTTTGAATTGATCATCAGATAATTGAGTGGCCAGTGTAGCCAGGCTAGCCGATAAAATTCTGTATGAATCAAGAAATCTTAAGTGAATAGAAACACCATTAACTTTAATTATTTTTCTAATGGCAATATATTTCTCATTATTTTCAGCTAAAATATTTAAATTCTGCTTGTCAAACCCCTCGTACCTGATCAAATGATGAAAATCATAATTGGATGCACCATGGCAAAATATAGGGACAAATTTTGGTCTCTGGATCTGAATATTGCAGCTATTACACAGGGCCATTAAGAATTTACCATCTGTATGAGAATGGTGTTTCACCTTGATATTTGTATCTGAAAATTCAGAATCACATACCGGGCATTTTTCTGCATTGTTGAAATCTTCAATCTGTTTCTCTGTTAAAGGCAACATGGGTTTTGATTTTAATAAAATATTAGATGCTATGTCATGGCACTCATTTTCTATTCTATGTGCAAATTCTTTGATGGCATCTGCTCCCATGTATAAATATTCTTTACTAACCACACCACCCTGTACAACCACATAATAAAAGCTGGAAGGTTCATGTAATTGATATGATGTAATTGAAGATTCCTCAGGGTCTGGGTTACAGAATGCAAGAGGTTTAAGATTTGATTCAAAATCACAGACTATATATGCTGGGTGTTCCAACAAGGCTTCAAACTTTTTGAATTTTGCATTTTCACTTGGCTTAGGTGTCACGGTAGCTAGTGACAGCTAAACGCAGTTCGATATAAATTATTTTTGTCTATTGATTCATTTTATGCACAAACATGAAAGTGTGAGGTTTGATTTATTTTGTGAATAAACTTGTATCCGAGCCAGACGTCGGAAGCTGGGGACGGGTTTTTCTTGAGTGACAGCCGCCGCTTGGAACATGACATATTTGCACCAACACGGAGATAAGGAAAGATAATTTTCGTCGCTACCAGGCTTGGGTCGCAGCGGGCGGGCTAACCCATGTTCACGGATGACCAGAGAGATCTGCTGGAGCTCAACCCTGCAAGGATCGACGACGCGCACTTGACCGCGTTTCAAGACAATGGAGAGAGGTCATTTCCATCCCCTGAGAAAGCGAAGCGAAGCCACCTCAGCGTGGGTTTCAACGGACGAATTTGAATCTCTTATATATATGCGGTGCTACCACCCCAGAGACAGTTTTTACCCGGATTTCACAGAGAGAGCATCTCCGCGCTACACTCTCGCGTGATCATTGTTTTGTGTCCGTGGACTTTGTTTCCTTACGTACCGTGAGCGAATCGCAGATAGAGAGGTACCAGTGTGCGCCTTATTTTGGTGAAGATTACGCGGTGATTTGTTTTTGCCAAGCGTTAACTACATAATCATGGGCGGCTAAAGGAGATTGAGAAGGGAGTCTGTCGACTTCCCTGACACCTGCAACGACGCCGAAGCCAGTCAGACGACGCCGAAGCCAGTCAGACGACGCCGAAACCAAACACTGCCCAAAGCCCGAAGGACGCTTTCAGATCGACGTCCCAACCAAAGCCCGAAGGACGTTTCCAGAGGAGAGAGATGATTGCAGATCGACGTCCAATTGATGCCCGACACTGGGGATAGTCCGAACCGGCGCGTGACCACGTACACCCGACGCTAGTGACAAGAGGAACGCCCGAAGTACTGAGGAGGTGCAAGTACACCATGTCGTCGCAATTATTCTTCGTCGCGATCGACCTCGGAGGACAATTTCGCCACAAAGGAACCGTGTGCAAGTCCCGCGTCCAGGAGAGATGAAGGACCACGTCATGTAGCAGAGTCTGGTACAGTATACTTCAGAGGGTCTCATGTACATGTAAACGTGCGCCGTTATTATCAACACCGTACAGTTAACGCCGACGTCTCACTTATTTGCAAAGTTACTCAGGAAAACCCAAACCTAACTTCCGCGTCTAAAAATTGTTTTGGTATTGTTATAAAAAAGGGTAATTTCATGTTCAGATGTTCTAATTTAATTGTCTGCATTCAGAGTTAGAAGCTCCATTTCATTTCTTTAATATTTAGTATAAATTGTCAAAGGGTGCTCCATTTTTTGTGTAACCGACCGCCCCGTCGCGTCATTTAATTTGTTAACAGTTGACTGATGAGTCCTTTTTAATTGTGGAAAGCGTAGTTGTTTTTATTGCAAGGTCGTGTGCGTGAAATAGTATTATTTGTTGCATAGTGGTTTTCAAGGTAATTTTTGCTCGCGCCGACGATTGATTTGTGTATTCCGGCAGCTGGAGCCAATTAAGTTTTTGCATCACTATGTAATTGAGTAGTTGTTCTCATTGGACGAGAGAGGCTTGTGTGTAATACCCCCGTCCGAGAAACTTGTATAATGTCGACTCGATGCATACGTTCATTCGAACGAAAGATTTAACCACGCCGACCCAATTGTCTTAGTTAACCGCTTTCCGAGGGCTGGCACTTAAGTTAATTTAAAAGAGCACAGGAGCTGGCAGACGAATGCCCTAAATTCACATAAAGGTTTAAAAATTAAAAGGAATGATATGTCAATGAGATCCATGATTTGTATCCATACTTCACATGTAAAAATACCTCATGTGTGTGAAAGAGAGATAGCGTGAATGTTGTGAGAGTGAGGAAGGAGGCTTTGTAAACAGTTGTTGATTGCAATATTTTTGTTGTTACAATATATATTCACTTTTTACCGTTCGTCAGTGTTGTTATTTGACGTTTTTCAGGTACCGGATATTATACTATTAGTGTTTTATGATTGTTCGAATCTACATATCAAAGGTAAACAAAACAGTGTAACATTTCAAGGTATTAATCTCCGCCTCGCAATAGTATGACAATAAACGACCGTCTCAGTACCGAACTTGATAACTGGACCGTGAGTCACGACCGGTCTCCCGTACACATAACGACGTTTGGCCCCGTGCCGGGGTATGATTGACACGTCATTTCGGGGACCGTGGGTGCACTCGTTACATTTGGCGCCGCGAACATGGGACGGCAACTTTTGTCATTCCTTTCCAGGAAAGCCAGGTTGCGAGAGCGGTAGAAATTTCATTGTTGTATACGTCATACATAAAATTCTTGTGTTAGGTTCCTGGTTATTTGTGTGTTTTTCGTTTTGTATGTCGAGGGTTATTTTCATGTATTTGTCGTAGGTTCACGTGTAAGGACACGTTATTGGGCGTAATTGGTAACAATAGGGCAGATATTTTTTTCGGCGAAAGCAGCAAGGGCAGCTGCATAGGGCATTTCTTATGTATTTTTTGTGTACTTTTTTTTGGTTTTTGGCGTAATTTATGACATCAGGCTGAGTTGCGGGATAAGGGATTCCAGACGGACCTCCTTTTTCTTTTTATGTATCGATTTGTAATTCACATTTTGTGTGAGCTCGCGTAAGTTGCGTAACTGTTCCAAAGTGCGACAGAAAATTGAGCAGATAATTTAGCGAAAGTCCTTCATGAGATTAAGAAATCGTCGTATAGACTGTTTGAACAAGAGTGACGTCATGATGGTTTGCGAGGCTTGTGGAAAGGAATTTGCTGATTTCGAAATCGACAGCGAGGGGGCCAGACCGGCTTGTCTTCAGTGCAAGGGCCCGTTGGAAATGGAAAGGGAGATACCAAGTGCCCAAGGGGGTACATCGTCACGAGCGGACAGCGACCACAGCAAGGAACAAGATGACGTAGGAAGTGGCAGTGGTGCCAACCAATTCCAGCTGGTTCTCCAGATGCTCCAGGGAATGCAGACCAACATGCAAGGAATGGAAACCAGGATGCAAGCCAACATGCAAGGAATGCAGACCGAGATGCAAGCCAACATGCAAGGAATGCAGACCGAGATGCAAGCCAACATGCAAGGAATGCAGACCGAGATGCAAGCCAACATGCAAGGAATGCAGACCGAGATGCAAGCCAACATCCAGGGATTGCAGGCTGAGGTGCAAGGGATGCAGACCGACGTGCGAGGAATGGAAGAACGCCTACAAGGGACGGTTCGCGCCTCCGGAGAAGAAGTGACGCAACGGCTCCTTCAGACGATCCAAGAATCCGAGGCCCGAATCGAATCCAGGATCGCCAGGACCGACGCTCGCATCGATGAACAGGAAGCCAAGGTGGCAACACTGGCGCAGAGCGTAAGTGAGCAGGAAGGAGCTTTGCAACACATCGGCCAACAATGCGCACAGCTGGAGTCAGCCAGTAATCGGAGCAACGATGCCCTCGAGCGACAAGTGCGGCGAGCAGCGAGCATAGCGGAAGGGAATTCCGACAAGATAAAGGAAATCGAGGATAAACTGCAACAATTGAACGTAGCTGACGTCCCGGGATCATCGCGAGAGCCGGCAGCTATGACGTCATCACAGCCAGCTGCGGTCCCCTCGTCTTCAAGGCGCGCGAGTGACGCAAGACCGACTACGCTTGTCAACGGGGGAAGCGAAGTGGAACCTGGACTACATTATCCATCGCCGCGACCGTTCGAAGCCCAAACTTCAAACCGGGAAGATATACGGTCTGAACCAGCACCGACGAGAAGGGCTCTGTTCCCGCCGGAATATAAGAAACATTTCAAGAAGTTCTCCGGGGCCGACAGGATTTTGCCGTCTGCCTTCATCGAGGAATTCGAAGCAACAGCGCGGGAGTTAGGACTTGCGGATGGGGAGCGATTACTCGTGCTGAAAGGCCTAATGCAAGATCGGGCAAAGAACTGGCTGGATCGGAATGAAAGACACTTCCATTCCTACTCGGCGTTTAGGGAAGCGTTCCTGACACACTTTCAGCGCCCTATGCAAGTGGAAAGAATGCTCATCCAGCTGAGGAACGAGAGGTACGACAGGAACGGGGGACTTACTTTTTCACAATATTTCTGGCGTAAGTTCAATGAGTTCCAGGCTCTCCAGCCACAGATGACCACGTCGGAGATAATTGCGGCCTTAATTTACCATTACCCGCAAGAGATAAGACGGCATCTCAACGGGGCGTGCGTTTTCGATGCAGAAGCCATGTCGCTCACGCTAGAGAACCTGAACCAGTGCGAGGAGGAACGCGAGAGGACGCGGAGTGACAGATGGAACAAAAGGAGACGACCGGAGGACGAAGGAAGCCGAGGAAATAAGCATCCACGCGTTCATCTGGTCCAGCAAAGATACGGTGGGCAGCAACACGCTCCAGGAGCCGAAGTAAGCCGTTTTCTAGACAATCCGCCTTCACCGCGACGCAGACGCCAGTGCCGAGGAAGGAGACGTCGAGGTGGACCGAGTCGTAGGTCGCCGGGACACCATGGCAACAGCGACAACAACAACTTCTTCAACGGGCGGGTAAGCAACGGCTATTACCAACGTCATCCGGACAGTAGACCGGGGAGCCCGCGTTCTGACAGTGAGAACACAAGGCGCGGCCAGATGGGGGTCCAGAGGACCCCGACTAGGAATGCGAACGGCCCGGGTTCGAGACATGGATCACCGCAGCCGGGGCCGTCAAATTACCACCACACGGGAAACCGTTAGGAGTCTCGCGTCAGGGCTCAGATGCGGGACAGACTGCACCCAACCCACCTAAATTCGAGCCAAACCACCCAGGAGAAAAAAACACGCCAATCCGGATTCGAGCTGCCTGGTTGGGCGAAGATATGCACGGCGATGAGGATGCGGAGGAGAAACGCGAGGACCATTGGCCTACGAGATCACCGTTAGTGGAGCTGCGAGTTGGAAACGAGGTGGTAACTGGACTTCTGGATACGGGATGCGAGGCAAGCCTTTGTTCCGAGGCAACATGGCGGCGAGTAACAGAAGGGGTACGCCGGCCACAACTTCGCCACCTACGAGATTTCAGACTCGTAGATTTCTCCGGGAAAGCGAGAGAGAAGCCGCTTGGACACACAGTTCTGCATGCGTCCATGAACGATCGCCCTGTAGAAGTTGAAGTTTTGGTGGTCCAGTCTTTGTCTGTCGACTTGTTAATCGGGATGGATTTCCTCAGTCGATATGCCTCGGTCCTGAACATCGGCAAGCATTTCGTAACTCTGGCTAATCGCGACGAAGAGTTTGACGTCGAGTTCATGAAGCCCGGGGAAGGAGAAGAGAGCGGGTTCCAGCCAAACGTCGCATTGTGCACCGAGGTCAACCACCACGAGAAACTTAAAGAGAAAGTGGGTTCAACGGTAGCCTCCTGCGGAAGCCTCACCATAGGGGAGAAGAGAGTCTTCGCCGAACTATTGGAGGAAAATGCCGTCGTTCTCGCCGAGCTACCAGGGAGGTGTAACAAATACGTGCACGAAATCGTCGTTGAGGGAGAAAAACCGGTAGTCAGCAAACCTTACCCCATCGCTTTTACGCACCGCCCGGAAGTGCGTCGCCAGCTGCAGCAGATGCTGGAATGGGGCGTCATAAGAAAGTCACGTGCGGTGCATGTCAATCCCCTCCTAGTTGTGAAAAAAAGTGACGGTAGCCTTAGAATTTGTGGCGACTTCCGCGGATTAAACCAAAGGTGCAAGTTAGAGCGCGTCCGGACATTAAAGTTACAAGACACCCTGCAGTTGTTCCACGACAAAAAGGTATTCTCTAAGATAGACATGCTGTCTGGATTTTGGCAAATTTCTCTAACGGAAAAAAGCATGCCATACACCGCCTTCGGGTTTGAGGATAACCTGTATGAATTTACTGTTGTTCCTTTTGGCATATCAAACGGGGTACAGGCCTTCACGCACGCCATGGCGGAGGTACTAGGGGACGAAGTCAAAGATTTTTGCCTGTGGTACGTGGACGATATATTGTGCTTTTCGAGGGACGTGGCGGAACATTTTGAACATCTGAGCATCATCTTCACCAAGTTGCGAGAAGCGGGAATGACGATCAAGCTCGAAAAGTCGGCCTTTTTCCAATCAGAGGTGAAGTTTCTGGGACACGTGATAGATGAAAAAGGTGTGAGGCAAGATCCAGCGAAGTTCGAGACGATCCGGAAACTAGAAGCCCCCACGACCAGAAAAGGAGTGCAGCGCCTGCTGGGAATATTCACGTGGCACCGCCGCTTCGTTCCGAACTTCAGTGACATTGCGAGCCCACTCTTCGAACTTCTGAAGCAAGGGAAAAAATGGAAGTGGACAGCCGAACACCAAGGAGCCTTGGATAAGCTGAAGGACGCCGTCTGTGAGCAGCTTTACCTTTATCACGCCGACCTCTCGGACACGTTTTATGTGCAGAGCGACGCCTCGATTTCGGCTCTAGGGGCGGTCTTGTATCAGGAAAAAGAGGGGGAAAAACGGATCATCCAGTACGCCAGCCGCTCCCTGAGAGGGGCGGAAAGGAACTACTCCGTCGGCGAGCTCGAGTGTCTGGCGGTAGTTTGGGCACTAGAAATTTTTCATGTTTACCTGGCCGGAGGGCACTTCGTCGTAAGGACAGACCACCGTAACCTACAGTGGCTGCACCGCGCGAAGAACTGGAGCGGACGCCTCACGAGATGGAGTCATCACTTGCAGAAATATTCGTTTGATGTAGAATATGTGAAGGGGCGCGACAACGTAGTTCCAGACGCCTTGTCACGATACGTCGAAGGAAAGGGACTAACCAAGGTGCGCGTGAATCTTATGCAATTTGATTCACCGTACTTAACCATCTTCAGTCGTGAGCGATTCGCCGAAATGCAGCGTGAAGATGCCGAGACCGGGGAGTACTACCGTATCCTGGAGGGTCAGCAACCCGCCGAAGCCCGCCGCCAGCGACGCGTAAAGGAACATTTCGTTATCTCGAACGGGATCCTATGCAAGGTAGACGTTCACAACCCCGAACGCCTGAGGCTGTGTGTTCCAACTGAAGCGAGGGAGAAAATCTTAGAAGAGGCGCACGACAAGTCGGGGCATTTCGGCGGGAAGAAGATGTGGAGGCATCTCGATCACCTGTATTTCTGGAGAGGGATGCGCAAGGATGCGAAAAGATGGGCGCGAGACTGCGTAATCTGCATGCAGACGAAACCTAACCGTGCGAAGGCGGCCAAGAACCCGACGTCGCTAGTGGCGGAAAAGCCGCGGGAGATTGTCTTCGCAGACTGCGTGGGACCGCTTCCGAAGAGCAGTGACGGAATGAGGTACATTTTCACCGTTATGGATGGATGCAGCCGTTTCCTCATGGCGTACCCAGTCCGGACAACCACGACGAAAGTACTACTTCAGAAATTAACCGGCACCTACTTCACACACATGGGGACCCCACGCTACGTGCTCACTGACCGAGGAGGCCAGTTTACGAGTAGCCTATGGAAGAAGACGTTGGAAGAGTATGCTGTCAAGCCCATATGGACACCGAGCTACCGACCGCAGGCGAATAAAGTAGAGCGCATGCATTGCGAAATGAATCGTCTGTTGCGAGTATTTTGCCACAAGCAGCATAACGAATGGAGCAAGCATATTCCATCTATTGTGCTCCTTCTCAATAACACGGAGTCAGACACCCTAGGTTTCGCGCCCGCAGAGCTTCAGTGGGGCAGCACGCAGCGAAGAGACGTAATCCGCCACTTCGGTCTCAAGGAGGGTAACCACGACCTAACGGCCAACCAAAAGGTCTTAATGGCCGTGGAAAGGACGAGGAAGGCAAGACAAACAGCAAACGAGAAGAGGGCACGAGACGGCGCAGGGGTTAAAGCAGGTGACCTCGCGTTCGTGAAAAATCACGGACTCAGTTCGCAAATTGAGGGAAAGATAAAGAAGCTGTTTTTTATGTACGACGGGCCGTATTTCTGTAAGAGCAAGCTAGCCACGAACATACTTGAACTGGTAGATTGCACAACCGGAAAAACGCTAGCGCCACAACATGCAGAGAACTGCAAAAGGTGGAACTGCTCCGACGAAAAGCGCCAAGAGTGGTTAGCGCGATATAAAAGCACGAGCGAGTCTTTAGTTTGAGTCTGATCAGGATGTGAGGTACTTTTATCCTATTTTGTGTAAATTATTGAGTGTATAATATGTTTATTTATCATGTAAATTGGAGGTATCATTTATATCATGTGTTTTGTGTTATCGAACTGGTTTATTTTTCTTGTACAGGGTGTTAAAAAAATTTGTAGTCAAAATTCCATGCCCTGATTAGTAAAAAATTTTTATTCGCCTACAGAATTTTTTGATCGGAAGGAGGGCGAAATGTCACGGTAGCTAGTGACAGCTAAACGCAGTTCGATATAAATTATTTTTGTCTATTGATTCATTTTATGCACAAACATGAAAGTGTGAGGTTTGATTTATTTTGTGAATAAACTTGTATCCGAGCCAGACGTCGGAAGCTGGGGACGGGTTTTTCTTGAGTGACAGCCGCCGCTTGGAACATGACATATTTGCACCAACACGGAGATAAGGAAAGATAATTTTCGTCGCTACCAGGCTTGGGTCGCAGCGGGCGGGCTAACCCATGTTCACGGATGACCAGAGAGATCTGCTGGAGCTCAACCCTGCAAGGATCGACGACGCGCACTTGACCGCGTTTCAAGACAATGGAGAGAGGTCATTTCCATCCCCTGAGAAAGCGAAGCGAAGCCACCTCAGCGTGGGTTTCAACGGACGAATTTGAATCTCTTATATATATGCGGTGCTACCACCCCAGAGACAGTTTTTACCCGGATTTCACAGAGAGAGCATCTCCGCGCTACACTCTCGCGTGATCATTGTTTTGTGTCCGTGGACTTTGTTTCCTTACGTACCGTGAGCGAATCGCAGATAGAGAGGTACCAGTGTGCGCCTTATTTTGGTGAAGATTACGCGGTGATTTGTTTTTGCCAAGCGTTAACTACATAATCATGGGCGGCTAAAGGAGATTGAGAAGGGAGTCTGTCGACTTCCCTGACACCTGCAACGACGCCGAAGCCAGTCAGACGACGCCGAAGCCAGTCAGACGACGCCGAAGCCAGTCAGACGACGCCGAAACCAAACACTGCCCAAAGCCCGAAGGACGCTTTCAGATCGACGTCCCAACCAAAGCCCGAAGGACGTTTCCAGAGGAGAGAGATGATTGCAGATCGACGTCCAATTGATGCCCGACACTGGGGATAGTCCGAACCGGCGCGTGACCACGTACACCCGACGCTAGTGACAAGAGGAACGCCCGAAGTACTGAGGAGGTGCAAGTACACCATGTCGTCGCAATTATTCTTCGTCGCGATCGACCTCGGAGGACAATTTCGCCACAAAGGAACCGTGTGCAAGTCCCGCGTCCAGGAGAGATGAAGGACCACGTCATGTAGCAGAGTCTGGTACAGTATACTTCAGAGGGTCTCATGTACATGTAAACGTGCGCCGTTATTATCAACACCGTACAGTTAACGCCGACGTCTCACTTATTTGCAAAGTTACTCAGGAAAACCCAAACCTAACTTCCGCGTCTAAAAATTGTTTTGGTATTGTTATAAAAAAGGGTAATTTCATGTTCAGATGTTCTAATTTAATTGTCTGCATTCAGAGTTAGAAGCTCCATTTCATTTCTTTAATATTTAGTATAAATTGTCAAAGGGTGCTCCATTTTTTGTGTAACCGACCGCCCCGTCGCGTCATTTAATTTGTTAACAGTTGACTGATGAGTCCTTTTTAATTGTGGAAAGCGTAGTTGTTTTTATTGCAAGGTCGTGTGCGTGAAATAGTATTATTTGTTGCATAGTGGTTTTCAAGGTAATTTTTGCTCGCGCCGACGATTGATTTGTGTATTCCGGCAGCTGGAGCCAATTAAGTTTTTGCATCACTATGTAATTGAGTAGTTGTTCTCATTGGACGAGAGAGGCTTGTGTGTAATACCCCCGTCCGAGAAACTTGTATAATGTCGACTCGATGCATACGTTCATTCGAACGAAAGATTTAACCACGCCGACCCAATTGTCTTAGTTAACCGCTTTCCGAGGGCTGGCACTTAAGTTAATTTAAAAGAGCACAGGAGCTGGCAGACGAATGCCCTAAATTCACATAAAGGTTTAAAAATTAAAAGGAATGATATGTCAATGAGATCCATGATTTGTATCCATACTTCACATGTAAAAATACCTCATGTGTGTGAAAGAGAGATAGCGTGAATGTTGTGAGAGTGAGGAAGGAGGCTTTGTAAACAGTTGTTGATTGCAATATTTTTGTTGTTACAATATATATTCACTTTTTACCGTTCGTCAGTGTTGTTATTTGACGTTTTTCAGGTACCGGATATTATACTATTAGTGTTTTATGATTGTTCGAATCTACATATCAAAGGTAAACAAAACAGTGTAACATTTCAAGGTATTAATCTCCGCCTCGCAATAGTATGACAATAAACGACCGTCTCAGTACCGAACTTGATAACTGGACCGTGAGTCACGACCGGTCTCCCGTACACATAACGACGTTTGGCCCCGTGCCGGGGTATGATTGACACGTCATTTCGGGGACCGTGGGTGCACTCGTTACATAGGCATAAGCATATGAACAGGTTTATAATTCCCACAGTATTTCAGATGCTCAATTAACTTGTTTTTAGCAATTTCTGCATTCTCTTCCCGAACCCCATTCACCATTTTTTGACCATCAAATACAGTTAAACATCTTCGGCACAACTTGAATATTCTATGAGTTTTGTCTATTTGTGTTCTGACTAAAGCTTCAAGATTATGTATCAAAGTGTAATGATATGTGCCATCCCCTTTAATTAAGAGCAGATCAATCGGAATAGCAGATTCATCATCAAGTGTACTGATTCTGAGAGGATCTATCAAGCAATTGTCACGGCCAGTAGAAAAAGTAAATACATTAATAGATAATTGTTTGCCATTGATGTGCCTGGCCTTTTTTTCAAATTTATCAATATTCTGAACAAGCATTGGATATTCTAAACCCTCCATTGCCTCATCGAAATTGTGTTCATGTTGTTTATAATAAGTTATTCGCTGAGGATCCTTTGAAACTGGATACAAAGCAGCTAAAATACACCACAAAAAACATTTCTTGTCATTATTTTTTATATTAACCACGGCTGTTTTGTTTTTGATATTGGCAGGTAATGGCACATAAGTGGAACCTTGTAATGGGCTGAATTCAGAAATATTAACATATAACTTGTGTGGAGATCCGCATAGGCTCCATCCAGACTCTTTTGCTGCAAATTCAGAGTGTTTAATATTCAATTGATCTATCAAACTGCTTATTATTTTGTCTGAATTTGCATTTGAATATACCGGTACAGTTTCTGTTATGTGGGGCTGTGTAAATTTTGTGCCATTTGGCTTCTTATATTGTGTAAACAATTTGAGGGACAGCTTATAAGAGCCATTTTGTGCATTTAGAATTGCCTGCACATCAGGATTTATACTGTTCAAAAAATTCTTAATACCACATCTTGGCTCTGATACAAAACAGTGATCCCTTAATTGGCCGTTAAAACTGCTATGAATGGGTTCATAGCGTGGCTGCTTTGCCGGTGAAGCATTAACAGGTGTTTCATGCTTCCTTTTCAGACCAGATGTAGATGGTTGTGGGGGCAATATTGATGACTGTGCAGAGCAAGTACCTTTATGTGTATATGTGAAGTATTGCATACTATATTCTCTATGGCATTTTGGGCATATTTTTGTGGGAGTTCTGCATTTGTCTGGATTACAAATCTTTTGATGCTTAGCCCAATTGGGGCTGGATATATTCTTTTTGCATTGATTACAATATTTTTGATTTGACATTTTTGTTGTTGTTTATTATATACAATTTCCTGGGGTCCAAATCAAAATTCTATGCTTAATAAAAAATATCAGTTGGGTTCAGCAGTGTGATTTGTATGTGTGTATGTGTATGTGTGTGTGTTAATATTTTTGGCTTTGGTATTTTTGTTGTTTGTTTATTATATAAAATTTCTTGGGGTTCAAATCAAAATTCTATGCTTAATAAAAAATATCAGTTGGGTTCAGTGCAGACAAAAAAACTGCATAGCTCTATGTCAATTAGTTCTTGAGATATTAATTATTTTGTATTTAGGAACCACTTTGGCCCCCCTGCCAAAAATTGGCTTTTATTGTATCAGTGTATATTGTTTCTATGACCTTACTTGGGTTATTCCGCCAAATTATATGCTTCAAGTCTCCTATACTTTGGTGGAGCCTGTTCAGGTTCTATCCCCCGCGATGTGGGTTCCACTGCCGATCCAGCAATGGTGAAGAATCTGCACTGTGCTCTGGCTTATATAGATTTATAGAGCCAATAGAAACCCTGCTTATTTAAACCAATCAGAAAACACCACATCATCACATTATGTCATAACCAATTAATCAGAAAACAACACATGCCTAATGCATAAGACCGGAAGTGGACCGGAAGTGGGCAGAAATGGGTAGAAATGGCCGAAAATAGACCGGAAGTGGACCGGAAGTGGACCGGAAGTGGGCAGAAATGGGTAGAAATGGCCGAAATTAGACCGGAAGTGGACCGGAAGTGGACCGGAAGTGGGCAGAAATGGGTAGAAATGGCCAAAAATAGACCGGAAGTGGGCAGAAATGGGCTGAAATGGGTAGAAATGGACCGCAAATGGACCGGAAGTGGGCAGAAATGGGCAGAAATGGGCAGAAATGGCCAGAAATGGACCGGAAATAAATATGTGTGAATATGTGTGGGGGTGTGTGTGTGGGGGTGTGTTTGGGTGTGGGTGTGTTAATACGTTTGCGTAGTTTTAGGTGTGGGCAAAAAAAATATCAAGAGGGGCATATTTTTGACAGGTTTATGGACAACAATCTCACAGAAGTGCCTTTTATAAGTGTAGGCAAATCAATCTGAGGGGGGTCATACTTTCTCAGGAAATTCCCGAGGGCATTTTTACAAAAATCTTGGATTAGACGGGGTTCCACACTTGAGCAAAAAGCTCATATGGGCATGTTGAGCAAGTTTTAAGTGTAGGCAAATCTGCCTGAGAGGGGCTCATACTCTCCTGCGCTGGTTGTATCATCAATTACACTACTACATACATACATATACATACAGTCGCCTCCTCGATGGAGTAGTGGCGGCGTCGTCACCTTGTAAGCAAGAGGTCCCGGGTTCGATACCTCTGGTGGAGGCACATAGTGGTTCGGATCCCACTTGAAACTGTAGGTTCATTCCCGATTAGCCTCACTGTGCATAATGTGGACTTGAAACACCAACTCAACCAATCAATAGGAAAAACATACAGTGTTTTTTTTTATTTCTGGCGGTACGCAACGGTCAGAGAGAATAAAAAAAGAAGTTTGTGTCTGTGCGTGTAACTACATGATTGATTGATTGATTTAGTTTGTTTTACTTCGCGTTTTGTGCCTCTTGGCTTATTTGCGAAGATGGGGATGAGTGATGAAATGATGAAATTGATGAATGGACATTCACAAACAACCAAGCCCGACCAGGATTCGAACCCGGGACCCTTGGCGTCGCAGCGCGATGTGCTAACCACTTTTTTTTTTATTTAAAAGGAAAGTCCCCTAAGCGGAAGCTTCCCCCATCACATTCACTCATATCATTTCATTCACATTTCTATTTCAGGAATTTTTCAGGACAGACAATCACAAATACCCATGCCTTACCCGGGACTCGAACCCGGAACCCCTGGCGTTGTAGCGCGCTCTGCTAACCACTTCGCCACGGAGGTCGACAACCACTCGGCCACAGGGTCGGGCGTAACTACATGAATGCATGAATATATAAGTAAGATATATATTGACATCATATTTCCATGTCATCATAAGAAAAAAATTATAAATAAGAGATTAAAGAAACGGAAGAGATTGACAGAAAGGAAGAGAATCAAAGTAGCCAAAGAGAGAAAGAGGAAGCGAAAGGGAGGGAGAAAGTTATAGAGAAGCGAAAGAGAGCAACAAGTGGAGGCGAGAGAAGAAGAAATAGAGTGGACGTGAAAAGAGAGAGGGAGAGAAAAGAATAAATAAGAGGGAGAAAGAAATAGTAAGGCGAGAGAGGAAGAAATCAAGAAACGAGTTAGAGAAAGAAAGAAAGTAAAGCAAAAATGGAAACAGATAAGAAAAGTTAACGAACAGAAAAGAGAAATTGAAAAAGGGAGGGTGGAAGGAGAAGTAGTCATTTTCCCTTGTTCCAAGCGGAAATAACAATGAACACAATAACAAACTAACCTAAAAAGTATCGGAATCTTTCTTCCTAGAAAAAAGCACTATCTATTACAATATACCAAATACAGACAGAACCTAGCCATTTTATATTGGAATGCGGCAACAGAAAAATAAAACATAATTACATATTAAAAATAAATTACGTCGATCTCCGTGGCGGAGTGGTTAGCACAGCGCGCTACGACGTCAGGGGTTTCTGGTTCGAATCCTGGCCTGGACATGGGTGTTTTCTGTGAGTGTCCAGAATTTCATTATGTCGTCACTCATTCTCATCGTCGCGATTTGCTAAAAAGTAGCAGAAAAGCGACGCTAAATAACAAAAATCTATAAAAATGAATTAGAAAGTTTTTCATAACATAATTAAGAAATGTGCTTTATTAGCAAAATTGCCTATATTGATTTGAATTTTGTTTCAATTAAATGGTTTCATTTTCCTTAATTTCGGGATCTCTCTAATGCTTTTATGAAAGTAATATTACATTGTTATGGACAGATAAGTAGCATATTATATGGTAAATTGATATGCGTTAAATGCCATCTGGGAGGTTAATGCGAAGTGGCTGAAGTCTATGTAATGGCAGTATTACACGTGCATGCTTCCCGCGCAGAAAGATAACTGTAGATTGGCTCTCGGAAAGATAATAGTGCCAGAGGACCCTAATACACGCATCACCTTGCTGCGCGGCTTTCTTAGTTGAAAGTTCTAGTTACCCACCGAGGGACCTGGGTTCGATCCCCTGCGTGGGAAAACTGGGATTTTTTCCACCTGTTCAAGCGGCTCCAGCGCCCACCCAGCGTCGTGTAAAGTGGGTACCTGGAGGAAACTCTGGGAGGGGGGGGGTAAAGGCGGCCATGAGCGTACTGCTGATCATATCACCCCCACCTTAGACCGTGATCAAGAAAGTGTGGGACAGTAACTACACACCCCCTATACGCCTTCATGACGTGGTGCAAAGCACAGGGGAACACTTTACATTTATTTTTTACCCAGCAGACAACTTGATCGAAAGTTTATTTTAAATCTAATTTTATGCTCGGTTCCGAACCACTGCACTGATGACCAGGCTAGAAATCAGAACCTGGAGCCCTTGATTGTTCATCCATACATCTTCATCGTCACGATTAAAATAATGACGGCAATACTACGTCAAATGAGCAAATATTTAAATGGTTGAAAAATGACAACTCCTTGTATCAAATTACAGATATTTCGTCGAATTTTCTTGATTGCATAGTTCCAAAATTCATAAATAATCGAAACTTCGAATTACCATAGCTACAATGGAATGCAAAATATCTTGGGAGGCACTTTCACTATGATATTAATCCTCTTGCAACAATTGTCATTTGTTTCAAAGGCTGGAGAAGCCTGTCCTCTTTGATGGATGGTGTCAAATGCCCTGTCCTTTCCCAGAAATGTTTGATCCTATTTCATCTTTCTCTTTTGTCCAACGGCAACGGCTGAAGAAAGGAGATTTTAGGTGTAAGACAGTATCAAGTCCAATATTTCACGTGTAGCTGACAAATTGAATCATCTGTCGAGTTCTGCTGGCAAGCTTTTGAAAGTAGGTCTCCCTTTAGTCAGAGGAAACAGGAAACAGACGAAGGAAAAGTGCAAAAAAAGAACTAACAGCAAAATAACCAGGAAAAGGAATGTCAGGAATTGGGAGTAAGCCTGAGCTTACATTGTTTCTAGTTTCGGAGAAAATTAGAGCTGAGCAGAACATTAATTTTGTCTTTTGGAGGATCCGAATTCGTAATTGTGGTTTCTCCCAACCGACTCCTTTTCCTGATCCCATTAATCTAACAGACAAATCAGGCAAACCTGAGTCTATGTATATATACCGCATAGTGCGTATATATACAAGCAGAGGCTCGAAGCTTTCTCCAACATCATGGCTTTCAGCTAGGAGCTGAAGTATTTTTCTCTCCTCCTGAATACAGGACAATTTCTCTTCCTCTCTCTGCCATTTAGCTTTCCGTAATTTCCCAAGGAGCAGCAACATCAGAATGTCCACAGAGGACTGTAATTAATTTGCCATACGACACTGACATACCGATCTTATGAATTGTTCGCCACTGTTATCCCCTCCCTCTTGTTTTCGGTCGAAAATCTTTCCACTTGAACTCTGGCAATGTCTTCCCTTTTCCCTGCTTTGGAATGATCTGGTTATTAAATTTCTATTCAGAGTTATTAATTTCTCTCTCATAAACGTTGAATATGGAAGGAACACAATTTGTCTTTATTATCAAAGGTTCACGAATTGTTAAATGATAATGTTGAACAAGTTTCGCATTCTGTGGCCTTTTCTTTATGAAAGTGTCATTTAGACATGACCGCACTGCACTACAGTATTCAGAACCTAAATTTATGTATGTCACGGTATTCAGTGACATGTAAATCACAGTTCAATATTTTTCAAATTGAAACAAACAGCAAAAATAAAAATATCAGAGATTTATATAAAGGTGTAAATGAGTTTAGAAAGGGGTGGCAACCTAAAGTAAACTTGATAAAAGATAAAGACGGTGATTTTCTAGCTGACCCAAGCGATATTCTAAACAGATGGAAGAACTACTTTAATGACCTTTTAAATGTTCATGTAGGAGATAAATCAGAAGTAAATTAAGTACACACAGCAGAACCTTTAGTTCCAGAACCTAATTTGAGTGAAGTTAAAGATGCTATTAAAAGGCTAAAGAATAACAAAGCACCTGGCATTGATTTAATACCAGCTGAGTTAATTAAATATGGTGGAAATTCATTAATATGTCAAATTCATAAATTAATTTGTTTAATATGGAATAAAGAAGAAATCCCTCAACAGTGGAAAGAATCCATAATTGTTCCTGTGTTTAAAAAAGGTGATAAAATGAACTGCAATAATTACCGTGGAATTTCTCTACTCTCAACAACATATAAAATATTATCTAACATTCTTTTAACAAGACTAACCCCATATGCTAATGAAATTATAGGTGATTATCAATGTGGATTTAAACGTAACAGATCAACTACAGATCAAATTTTTCACATCAGACAGACACTTGAAAAAAAGTGGGAATATAATCAAAATGTCCATCAGCTATTCATTGATTTCAAAAAAGCATATGATTCGGTCAAAAGAGATAAATTATATAATATATTAGTAGAGTTTGGAATACCTAAGAAGCTTGTTAGTATGATAAAAATATGCACCAGTGAAACAGAAAGTAAAATTCGTGTGGGTATTAATATATCTGACAAATTTACAATTCATGATGGGTTAAAACAAGGAGATGCATTATCTCCATTGCTCTTTAATTTTGCCTTAAAATATGCTGTTAGGAAGGTAAAAGAAACTAAAGAAGGACTAAAATTAAATGGTGTGACTCAGTTGTTAGCATATGCAGATGATGTAGACTTACTGGGGGATGATATAAATACAATTAAGAATAATGCTAAAATATTTTTCAAAACTGCTAAAGAGATAGGATTGGAAGTTAACAAAGAGAAAACTAAATATATGCTTACAGGCCGAAACCAAGTGTTAGGTAATAATCAAAATCTAATTATTGATAACAACTCGTTTGAACCAGTTTCCAAATTCAAATACTTAGGAGTAATATTAACAAATGAGAATTATATTAAAGAGGAAATAAAAAGTAGGCTTAATTCAGGAAATGCATGTTACTTCTCTCTTCATAAACTTTTGTCTTCTCGTTTAATATCTAAGAAACTAAAAGTTAAAATATACAAAACAGTAATTTTGCCTGCAGTATTATATGGATGTGAAACTTGGTCCCTTACATTGAAAGAGGAACATAATTGAGAGTATTTGAAAATAAGATCCTTAGGAAAATCTTTGGACCTAAAAGGGATGAGGAGACAGATGAGTGGAGAAGGTTACATAATTTAGAACTACATAATTTGTATTCATGTCCAGATATTATTAGAATAATTAAATCAAGAAGACTTAGGTGGGCAGGCCATGTGGCACGAATGGGAGAGGAAAGAGGAGTTTACAGGATTCTTGTTGGGAAACCTGATGGTAAGAGACCTGTAGGAAGGCCAAGACGAAGATGGAGGGACAACGTTGAGATGGACCTAAGGGGAATCGGTAGGGATGGAAAAGAGTATATAGAACTTGCTCAAGATAGGGAAAGATGGAAGGCCTGTGTTGCTGCAGCCATGAACCTTCGGGTTTAAGAAGGCTAGGGAGTTAGTTAGTTAGATATTTTTCATTATGTATCATTAACCATAATATGACTTATGTAACGCGTGAGATTTAGTTTTTGTCATTTCAATAGTTCATAAGTATCTGTTGTGAAAATTGTATTCGAGCAAGACAACGAGAGTTGGGGGACAGGTTCTCTGAGTCACGACAACGATGGTCAACAAGGTCAATTCCTTACGTTACAACTGTAAGAATATACAGTGAGTGTACAAAGTGTTTGGACACCATTAATGGTACGTAAACAGGGGGATCCGCTCAGGGTTGTGGTTGCAGGTAGGAGAGTGGAATAAAAACCACATTATTCTACTTCACATACTTGTTTATCTGATGCAACAGGAAAATACAAAATATAAAAAAGAAATCATCTATAAACAATAATAACGAAAATAAGCAGAGTCTGGTACAGTATTCTTCTGTCGATACACACCTACGTGCGAATGTATTGTTTTTGTCAACGCTCTACCACAAAAGCCGGGACCATATTGATTCGCTATTCTCAACGTGACTTAGGATTCTGAACCTAATCTCCGTGTCTTGTATTTATGTGATTGTTATAAAATAGGTCGTTTCATGTTTAATCATAATCTTTTAATTGTCTACATTTAATGATAAAGCTCCTGATTCAGTTAAAACTGAATGAGAATGAGTGAGAGAGAGAATGAACGAATGAGTGAGGGGGACCCAGTATTGTGTTTGTTGTGTAAATATTTTTGACTCCAATATACATATATATTTTACCGTTTGTATGAGTTGTTATTTATGTTTACAGGTCCCAGGTGTATCAGGTACAATGCTATTTGTGTTGTTTTTTTTATTGTCGACAGGTCTCAGGTATAATTAAAGTGTCATATATCTAGGTATTTAATCCCCGCCTCCGCATTGATTGAGCAACCATGACCGTTCAGAACCCGAACTCAACCTGGATCGTTTGCAATCGCATGAACGGCATTTCCTGCCTAAGAGTACGTTGTAACATTTGCCCCGTCACCAGGGACATTTTTAACATTTGGGGGCCGAACATGCGATTGTGATATGTATAAAAATGAATTTTGAGCATAGGTATTAGGTAATATTACATAGTAGATACACTGAAGCACGATTCCGCGTAGGCGAGTAATTAGTGCCCTCGCCTTTGGTATGAGTGGTCCTTGGTACAATCCCGGTCAGAGCCACAAAAATGTCAGTGTTGACTATACACTGTCAGGACAATTGGGAAGCTACTTGAAGAGAAGACGTAGCATAGTCCTATCTAGAAAGCCGGATAACAGTAGCGATGGGATTTGATGCTGACCACTCGTCATCCAGCGGAAAGAAAAGCCTCTTAGAAGACCTGGATCTTCAAAGGGCTGTTGCGCCACGGTGTTTAGTGTTCTTGTTTAGATACGCAGAAGTAAACGCACCGTGGGGGTATGGAATAAATTACACACTTGGAAATCGAAGGTACACACCCCCACCCGCCACCCCCACCTTGTGAACTTTCCTTTGTGCTAAAGGTTGTTTATTCAACAAGATAATACATAAATTGTTCACGTAGTAGAGAAATTAATTAAAACTAGGAGAGAAGTCATTCGAAAATTTGCTACTGAACACCCCAATCTTATACTTATATTTTATACTTTCGTTTAGAACTCTGCAGCAGGCGAGATCTAATTACGCATATACAGTGATACAAATAGTGTCTGAGAATATTTATGAAAATATACTTTTTAAAAAAGTTAAACCTTACTAATCAATCAGTATTCAGATTCAGCTCATCTGCAAGTATTCTATGCAAGCAGATCAAAGAACATGATATTCCACACATAACACAATTCAACATAGGAGGATTAAGAGTAGATATATGAGTTTGCATTATCAAAGACTTGATAGCATTTAAATGTATGAAACGTATGCAAAACATGTCCCATAGCACACATATTTTCATCGCTTTAAAAGAGTACGTCCAACATCCATTATTGTTTCCTTTATGTAGCCAATTGGATTAGGTGGGAGAATACTTTAAACTGACTCTCGTGGAATAACGCAAAATGGTTTGATCTTCATTTGGCACATGTCATGTATGAAAATAACCAGTTGATGAAGTTGTCTAACATTTTTAACGATATTCTAAAAGTTTCACGAGATTAAATAAATGTTGTCTGGCCCACTCCACCTTGCATAGGATCAGTATTTCCTAGGGCTGAGCCGATGCCGATGTATCGCTATCGGGATCGAAAAGTATCGGTTGGAATTCATCTACCGATACCAGTCGATACTTTTATGGGATATTGGTCTTTCGCAGGGTCCGCAAAAATTACGCACGACACTTTCACGGAGTCTAATTATCCTGGAAATTTTGCAAAATTCAATCTTTATTTTTATTTTGCACCAATTTTGCATGAAAAACTATATTTTGTGATTACATAATATCTATTTTAATATTCTGATGCAATTCTTCAACATTCTAAATCAAATTTCTTGATAAATTGATGCATATAATTGGAGAAGAATATTTACGCACCACTATTGATCAATATTTTGAACGAATTTTAATTATCGGTATCTGTGGGAATCGGTAAGAGTATCGGTATCGGTTCAAAGTGGTATCGGCTCAGCTGTCATCTGCAAGGGTACTTTGGCGACTCTGGTCGCAAAAAAGGAGTTAGAACACTTTTACTTCATAATGTGAGAATAGTGTCTGCACAATTGTTGTTTTCCTTCGGCGTTATTGTAATTAATTTGAGCAATGCCATACAAACTGATGTACCGCTACTTAGTTGGTGTTCGTAGCTTGAATAACGTAAGGAATGTATGACTGGATCATTTCCTGGAACCTGCAAGTGATGATCTTCCTAAGAGTAGTGCAAGACCTTATGCTTCTGCATACTACTTGTCTTCATTCAAAAAGCAAAATCCCATTTAGTTGTTCCCCTCGTAAGATCAGACTCCCTATGTTGATGAACTTTAACCCTCAGCTTCCAAAATCCTTGTCTATTAGGAGTGTCATCAGCATCGATGGGGACAATTTGGTCTTCCACTTTGCCTTTTTGTGGGGTCTCAAAGCCGTGATGATTTCACAACGAGATCCAATTTAATATGGCTGCCAAGTGACATGTTAAATGTGTGTACTTTTGTCTAGAAAGATTGTTGAAATCATTATGAGAATATTATGGATTGCGAGGGTTATATTGCGAACTCATAATCACAAACATTAGGATTTAACACCAATATAATCATTGTGGTTTCTTTGAAAATTATGGTGATTATGTACAGTGATGTGCCCAGTAATTTCGTAAGTGTGATAATGACTTCATCTAAAGTAAAAGTATATAATTATGATAATGTATTGTATATCAATCTACATTAACCTACATTTCACATCGTGATATATACATATGTTACACCATGTAGGTAATCTTTCATCACATTATTGATACCTAAAAGCGCTGAATACAGGTAATCATGTTACGCGCTGTGACATTAAGGGAGAATTCACACCGAAGAGACACCCGACAGACGACACGAGAGTTTCACACCAATGAGACAAGCTACACGCGACACGCGGCAAGCGACACTTGTTTCTAGCTCAGTTCGCATGATGATACCGATATAATTGGATTAATCCGTTTATTAGTCACCCGAAAAAAAATTGATTTGATTTGATTTAGTTTATTTCACTTCGCGTTTTGTGCCTCTTGGCTAATTTGCGAAGATGGGGATGAGTGATGAAATGATGAAATTGATGAATGGACATTCACAAACAACCAAGCCCGACCGGGATTCGAACCCGGGACCTTTGGCGTCGCAGCGCAATGTGCTAACCACTTTTTTTTTTTTTTTTTAAAGGAAATACCCCCTACACGGAGGTATCCCCCACCATTCACTCTTTTTCTCACTTTTACACTTTTCAATTCTTACATTTTCTTTGTTTCTTATCAACTGGACGAACACAAATACCCATGTCTTACCCGGGACTCGAACCCAGAACCCCTGGCGTTGTAGCGCGCTGTTCTAACCACTCCGCCACGGAGGTCGACAACCACTCGGCCACAGGGTCGGGCTCCCGAAAAAAAGTAACAGGAGGTATTGTTACATGTAAATCGTGTTTTAAAATTTCTGCTAGTTATTGAAACTCGTAAGATGCATGTTGTGCATGAGAAACGGAGAAATAATACGCACTGACCTCAAACTATGTATACGCTATATACTTTCCAGCCTGGATAAGGCGAAGACCTAAACAATAGAGAAATGGTTCTCAAACTTCGTAAAACCATGTCCCGGTATTTTCTTTTTTAAGTAACTTCCCTTAGCCCAATAATTTTTTTCGTAAATACCTTTCCAGTATTTGAGATTTTATGTATGAATTAACATGTACCCATGAAATTTAATATTGATAAATAAATTCTGGCATGATGAAAAGGAGTAATAATACGTAGTTGGATTGCGTGTAGGGTTGTTGACAAATATAAAAATATGAGTGGCAAAGCGGTAACGTCGTCTCCTTGTAATTAAGTGATCCCGGGTTCGATACCCAGTGGAGGCATATAGTGGTGCGGGTTCCACTTTAAACTGTAGGTCCAGTCCTGATTAGTCTATTTCTGCATAAAATGGATCTAAAATATAACTCACAACTCAAAATGATAATTGGATTGGGTTATTTGTCAACCAATTTCATCAAAACTTTTCGCAGCTCAGTATATACGAGGGCCCAGCGGCTGAGAAACAATGCACTAGAGTACTTTACCACGTTGACTGATCTATTTTGGAGTAAAGTGCCTCATGTGCTGGCTTTTAAAATAAAAGCAGTCACGCCCTAAATGGTCAAACCACGACCTCTTTAAACGATGTTGAAGGCAAATTACAGCCGATAACTGCATCAAAAATCTTCATAAAGCGAAAAGAAAGTTGTGTTTAAATCTTAAAACATTGCACATATCGATACTTTATTATATCAACAAATTAGAGGTTCAAACATATTGTAAGGCCTCCGGTTGGGCTCTCTGAAAATAGCTCGTTGGGGTGACGTATTCACTGCGCAGTGCGCATACGCGAACAACAAACTGAGGCGACACGATACACGGTATTGAGAAAACGGCAGGCACAGTCCGAGAGGCACGTAAGCGACATGTGACACGTGCAGTTTGCCGTGTTTCTTCGGTTCGAAAGGTTCAATTGATTACTGAGTGTTCGCTTGCAAGCGACACGTGTCTCTTGCAGCGTATGGCGTCTCTCTTCGGTGTGAATTCTCCCTTAGACATTAAGATGCGAGATCATGAGTTGGTTTAAATCCGATATGAATGCATCAGAAATTTGGTAATTCATGTTTTGCTCTCTTCAGCAATCGATGATAAAGATAATGGACTGATGTGTCTGCGGAGAAACAGGCACACTCGATAGATGGCACTAATTTCAACACTAGAAGATACTACGAGTAAGAGAAAGTTGCCTATATTTAGGAGTAGAGCTACCACTGAAGTCTACCGGAATAGCTCGGAAAATTCTCTCCGCCCAAGGCAATGTTGACGTGACACATCTTGCTCGTGTGTCGAGTTGGATATATTGGATATATATATGCATGCATATTCTCTGCCAAGCTATTAGATGTCTATAGTAATGAAGAATATCATCCCTCTTCTGAAATAAAGAACGGACACACCTTTCATGTTTACACAATTGCATTTACCTTGAATTGTATTCAGTTGTAGAGGAATTGTTAATATCAATTCAATCATTGTAAACTCGTATCTTTGTATTTCGTATTTTTCTTATCTTCAGTTACTTTTGTCCACTTTTGAATATTCACGACAATGAGGATGAATCATGATTTGATGAATTATGAAGCGACAGAAAGGTTTGATCACCGTGGCGGCATAATAAACCCAACTGGTCCAATGTTCCCAATACTGACTGAACTGTACAGCGTATTCTGCTCAACTATAATGTAACTTTCATTATTATTATTATTATTATTATTATTATTATTATTATTATTGAGGTGTAAGATCTGAAGATACCCAAGTATCAACCTTCCATCCATGTAGTACACCCCGGACTGCATTTTGCATACTAGCGAAGCTCTGGCGCCTGGACTGACACACAGTATAATCCTCTTTAGGCTCGTGTTTGTGATTGTCCTTTTATTTATCTCATCACCATTCATTCTCGTCTTCGCGATTAGCCAAATGTGGCATAAACGTGAAGTAAAATAAACTAAATTAATCAATTATTATTATTATGATTATTACTATAACGAACATTCTTTCTTTATTGTAAACAGGTTAATTTTTACACTCGGTAACACTTTTTTCCTCCGAAATTCGCACCACATTCCAGTCTGTATATTATGTGTACCGTTTTGTTCAGAAGATGGTAATGATTGCAACAGTTGTGTCAAGTGACGGCGTCGATTTCTTCGCTTGAACCGCGAGAAAGCTTCCAGCTACTTCCACGACAAATGAAATCGAATCTAAACACAGCAGACGATGAGAGAAAAACCACTTGTCAACAAGTGGAGCTAAATAAATGTGGTCAAGCGGGTGACATCCTTCACTATCCGGTGACAGAAGCTGTAGACATTACAAGAAGCGCATTCCTCTTTCTGGCGCGCCCGAAGAAAAATATCCCCTGGTTTCCGGAGAAGCTTCTTGCAACGAAGAGTGGGGGATCGGAAATAAATTCCTTTCCTTCCCGAAGGGAAGGCACCGTAATGGCGAAGACAGGAAAAGGAAGTGCTTTATCGAGCGCTCAACCCACCCAAACTCACCCGAAACCTCCTCCCCCCTCCGTATTAAATCCCCTTACCACGACAAGATCAATGCGATGAATTAGAGAACAATGTCGACTGACAGAGGTGATGAAGACACATCGTCGGCTTCCGTGGACCCCAGCCTCTTCTCTGACGGATTCAGATTCAGTAGACAAGCATAATGCGCCCCGCAAGCTTCTTTCATGATTGGAACGGGGTGGGCGACAAAAAAAGGAGACGAAAAAAAAAAAACCTTTCCCTAAACATCGGCCACCCACTTCCTTATCCGTCCCTCCCCTACCCATCGTCATATCCTATATCTCCCAAGGTTATTAATTAGGATCAACCTTAACACTCCGGAGACACGGGGTTGCATGTTGGATCAACAGGAGGATCCACATCTGTTTCATTCTCACCGTCTCTGTTTCAACATCGAAACAAGATCCAGGAGCAATATCTGTTTTCTGCGCTCCTTTGCCGAAATGAAGATACAAATGTTTATCCTGAAATTTAATGTTTCTTCTGCGTGCTCGCGGGTGATGTTCCAATTTATCTTCTACTAGAAATAAACACCGGGTGAAAAGTGTAATTTAGTCAAAGATCCCAGCAGTCGTTCCCGGATGGGTACCGCGTCCCATCTAAGGTGCGCTGCCCGTTATTCCCTTTCGAAGTGCTTTCATCAGTCAGGCGAATATATATGATAATTTGCATGATCCTTTAGAGATGTTTCAAATGAAGACTATAACTGGAATGCGTCTCCGGTAGCATCCCTGACAGATTGACAAACTGGAGCCATTTGTAGTACAGAGAACCTATACACTTTACGTTTCCTCTCGAGCGTTGGCCATTTATCCTGAGAGGCGCTTTTACGTGACGACGCCGGGATAAAATCTACGGGAAGGAAAGAGTTTTACGTATATGGCGTCCATTTAACCGAAGCGCTTTGTTGATTCTTCTCATTTTTATCCTCAAGGTTCTTTGCTTTGCATACGCTTCGATTTTACTTTTCCGTTCGTCGGCGCCGTTCGCCCAGCCTTTATCACCGCATTCGGTGAAGAGATCAGGGCTAAAGGTCTACAAATAAATAACTGAACTCATCGTATGCATGAAATGTGGTTGTAAATATTTCAAATGATTAGTAAGTAATAATCTAAGAAAACTAAGAATGGAGTCAGTTGGACCAGTACTTGTGTCAAATTAAAACAAATTTATGAAACATGTCATTTGAAAACTTTATCTTTGTAATTATATTGTTTACATCTACTCATGTAACGAATGTAATCGATTACATTGAACTAGTGTGTAGCATACAAGAATAGACGAGCAGAAAGAAAGAACATTACCAAAAAGTTGTATAGAATGAAACTGGGTTCACTTTTACTTGGGTTCACATGAGTTCATAGCACACATTTCCACCTCTTCTTCTTGGAAGGAATTTTAGGTTGTAAGGGGAATACCTTTCCGAAAATCATGCTTTACACCCTCAAAAATCCACTATTTTAGTTAACGAGGCTCTGGTGTCTGGGTACTCAGTCAGGAAGGATACTTCTCTGTGAGGTTCTTTGGAGTCTTATCTTGTCCAAATGGGTGCTGAGTGCCCCTTTACAGTATCGCGTATGAATCATTGCACGTAAGTCAAACACCTCGGTTAATAGCCGTATTTCATCTTCTGACGCAATCGCAAAACTTGTATTGACAGAAAACAAAAACTAAAGAAAAACTATTTCAACTATTTTACAAGGGTTGGATAAAAAGTAATGGCAACACTGCTGTCCCGTGAAAGGGGTGAGTCACAGCGCCACAAGCGTTTCGTGGCTGATAAAGGAATGTCAGACGAGGAAGTATAGTGAGTGGGAGCGATTGTATGTTATTCAGTCAAAAACAGCAGTGCTCTGAAGCAGAGGACGAGAGTGCAAGCGCCCTAACAATATGTTTAGGCAAGAAGAACAACGTCTCTCAGGCAGACGGTCAACGCAGCCTACTTCTGCACCTTCTTGCAACACAACCTTCGTCTCGTATTAAGAAGGAAGCGACGGCACGGTGTCCCATCATCCTGCTTGACAATGCAAGGTGTCACACTGCGAACAATGTGACGGCGCTCCTGCATAACTGGTAGTGGGAGGTACTGGAACATCCGCCGTATTCACCGGTATGAGACCGTGTGATTACGACCGTTTTGTCAAAATGAAGGAACCACTGGGCGGGAAGCACTACGACACGCGCGAAGCCTTCATACGTGCTATAGGGCGGTCACTGCGGGACATCGACAGAGATGGACGCGCTGACGGTGTACGACGCCTTCCATACGTGTGACAGAAGGTCGTAGAGATGAGGGGCGATTACTTTGAAGGAATGTAACACGTGCTCCTCTGCCAATACAGTCAAGTACCAATTATAGCAGTGTTGCCATTACTTTTTATCCAACCCTTGTATATAGTGTTACCCACGAGACGAGACTTTGGCCTGTCTCGTCTCGTGGAAATGCTGTGAAATGCTGTCTCGTCTCGAAAATATTCGTTTGTCTCGGGACACATGATCAATCTCATCTCGTCTCGAATTTTTAAAAGCCTGTCCCGTCTCGTTCCGTGGGCAACACTAATTTTATAGTTTATTCGCATCTTTAACCAGTTAGTAAAGGAATTAGTTTGCTACTTGATAACTATCTGATATATATGAAAGTAACAAAATAATTTCTCTCTATGTATTTAATAATAATATGTTTTTAAATATTTAGTAATTTATTTTCCATGCTTGAATTTAACAATAATGTACATTAATTAATATATTACAGCTCTTTGGAATGCTCGATTTTCGTTTTTTTTCCACACCATTGCATTTCTCCTGAAATGGTAGCCTGATTTTATATATCATATTTTCGTATAAAACGATATATTTAATAACATTAAAAATATGTATATATATGCGCGCGCGTGCGTGTAGATTAAGATCTTTCTACCCCCCCCCCCTCGCCAACAGTCTACAATGATTTCGCACCTTGATCAAACTGCCGTAAGAAAACAACACCTATCTGCAACAACCATTTAACCAAATAATTGTAGTAGACGCCGTTTTGGCGGATCAGGCTTTTACATACAAAAGACGAGGAGTCGGAAGAAAGACCTGTTTACAACCGGTGAAGTAAACCATGGCGGTCGGGTTGAGAAAAGCGACCGTTTCCACTTTCGAAAGAAATGAACGCTTCGTTAAATTCGTCGAGGCAAACACGGAGGCGGGGATATCTTCTGACACAGAGCGGATCCTTGAATCGCGGCCAAAGCGAAAGCAACTTCAGGAATCTCGGTGGGAACGCTTCTAACACTCCATAAAATTCCCCCTCGTTTTCTTAATGTACTCGTGGCTTATATGACGGTGGGGGAAGGACTATCGGTTCTAAATAACAAGTCTTTTGTTAGAATTCGAACCAAGATAGTACCGTGCTCCATTTCATCCATTTTATTTACGACAAAATGGTCGCACTTACGATGTGGAGACCGATTTGGCCGCCGTTCCGTTCTTTGAAACAAAATTCCTCCCAATTCCGTAAAAAAGAATAAAAACGGAGAGACGCTAAGATTCGTTTTACTTTCGTTCTCTTAAAGCAATGGAGTGTTGGAAGAAAAGAGTTCATTTCTCAGCCGAGGCTCAAACTCCGAGTTCCTCTAGTTCACATCAAAGCATTCCGAGTTTACGGAGAAGTACAACACATACCGCTTGTTGTCAAACTAATTACATGGCAGCACCACGCTAATGGCAAGAGAAAAGAACACAGGATGCTCCCCGAGCAGAATTCCAACAAATAATGGTGATAATGTATCAAAGTAATTACTTCACAGACGGAGAGAAAGGTCAAATAGGAAAGGAAATATGTTGTCCACAACCGAGGGATACGTAGATAAATATCCTTACTAAGCCCTGCGTCAGGTCAACCTTGCAGCAGGTTTTAGCATATGTAGATCCAAACGTGCGCGCAAGAATATAGTTCCACTGAGACGGGTTCTATTCCGACACAACTGCATACTTGCAAGAAAACAGTTATTTAATTTGTAATATACAGACAAAATAATACATTGATTAGCAGGTATGGACTTAATTGGTTGCAATCACTGTGCAGACGAACTTAGAACCGCAGATTCGCCAACTCGAATCTGTAATGCGTTGAAGAGACATTGAAACTTTAGAGCGAGTCGAGCGAGACTGAATGCGTTGCAGAGCGCGTGAAATCGCTGATACCAGTGTTGCACCTCCCACTATTTTAACCCTATGTTTATTGTAGAGCGGCGAGAATGGCTGAATCCCCTGTTCAGCGCGCGGTTTTACCCGAATGTTATTTTGGGCTTCATCCGAAAGGAAATGTTCTTCAAAGTCAAGCAAGTTGTTTTAAATGCATAATCCTCCTTGCGGCAACAAGATCAAAGTAAAACAGGGCGTGAGGTGATTTGCCGTCAATGCGCACACGAATTGTATCACGGGTGTTGAATGATTTGCGGTTTGAGTTTAGCAAGAGGAAACGATTGTTTGTTGTTTGACGACAAAAGAATCTCCGCGGTATTAAAATATATCGCAGTGAGAAGAAACATGTTTATTATTTGGACGAGACGTCCTTCAACTCGGTGGGTGGGGGAAGGGGTAATAAAACATGGAAGGATACCACCATGCAAAACCACCGCCAGGGCTGAAGAAACCGACGATGAGGGGAAGGGGGAGGCTTATTGTTTCACCCACTGGCGGCAATGAAAGCTTTGTTGAAGGCGCATATTTACTGTTCCGCGCAAAGAAAGGGAAGGGTGATTATCAGCAAGAAATGGACAGACCAAGATTTGAATCCTGGTTTAGTGAAGTGATTCATAAATTGAAACCAGAGTAATAGCGACAGACAATGCACCTGATTGTATATATCACCAATAACAAATCATGCTTTTTTGGTGGTACAACTTGAAGTGCGTGTGTCTTACAGTAACGGATGTATTGCGAACGAAGCAACCAAGTTTTTCATAAATCTATTTCTTTCTAAACCAAAAACAATAATTTGTCATTAAATTCAAGAGGAGCCTATCGTTGTTTACTTTTATCTTTGTTTATTTTTATTTTTGCGTGCTCGAAATATACACACATGCTCTCATGTTTAGAAGTTGTTTCGCTCTTATATTAATGACACATTTATTAAATAATATATGCGCAGAAAGTACTTTTAAAATGTTATGTTTCAGGAGACAAAGAGAAGCAAAAATACAATCCACTTGACATGCATGCGGGTTTTGATGTGTTGTGCGGTTGGCAATACTGTAGATTTTCTCAGTGTCTCCGATGTAAGCAGCTCGGCGGTTGAGGAAAGACTGGCACGGAAGATTCTGAGCTCAGTTCTCGCGCGGATTGATACATAAAACCTGCTGCAAGGTTAACCTGACGCTTGGCTTAGATTGGTCCGATTCTTATGGTGATGTTGGCCAGGGATTCCAGATTCCAATTTACTTTGTTTGATTTGGTTTATTTTACTCAGCTTTACAGCCACTTTTGCCCAATCGCAAAGATGAATGGTGAAAATATGATGAAATTGATGAAGCGACACTCCCAAAGAACACCCATGCCCAGGCCAGGATTCGAACGAGGACCAAATTAATTTTATAGTGCAGTTACCCATGCAAGATTATAGACATGCAAGAAGTAACCTGATGTTCCTTCGGCTTTCAAAATTTCTTTATTATGTTCCCCCAAGAGCATGTAACTTTTTCAATTTTGTAATCACGGAAACTGTATGTTCTTTATAAAATCGTGTATTTTAATAATATTTGCCGACCTCCGTGGCGGACTGGGACAGCGCTACGACGCCAGGGGTCACGGGTTCGAATCCCGGCCTGGGCATGAGTGTTCTTTGTGACTGTCCCTTCATCAATTTTATCTTATCATCACTCATCATCATCTTCGCGATTAGCCAAAAGTGGTTGAAGAACGAAGTAAAATTAACCAAATCAAACCAAATCGATTTAATGATACTTTTCATTTTAATTTGCTCTTTTTATGATAATCGTGATTAGAACATTTTTTTTTTTGCCATCACCACACAATTCGGTTCATTCTAGATTATACAATATGTTAAAATGAACAAGTAGCCTTGAAAATATTTATGCAGCGAATGAAAGAAAATATTCAGAAATATTGTCCCCCTCTGTCGATAGCGTAGTGGGAAATGCCTTCTGAACTTCACTATTATGCGGGTATACAACGAGAACATTACATCTAAAATTGAGGACTTATAGAAACTTGTGTGTGAGAGCCTCTATCTGACTAATTTGTAGACAAACTTGCACACAGCTATTATGCATTCATATGATAAAACATTATTTCTCATTAGCCTGAAAATTACAAATGTATGTATCAGTCACGGAAATTATTACTAACAGGAATAGGTCTGTGGCTGAGGGACTATAGCTAGCAAAGGGTCTCTCCGGTGGCGTAGTGGTGACGTCGTATGCTGGAGTTGCCCACCACTAGAGCCGACATATACATATATTCATATTCTCACTATACGTTTGGATAATGAATGCAATATAATAATTTAACTAATTGAATAAATCAGTTATTCATGACTTCATTTTACTTCTTATGATACACGATGAAAAAGTTATGTAGTACAACATTACACTCTATTTCAATGCAAATGTCAACAACAAATGCAATTAATCCAGGATCAAGTCTGATGCGTAGATGCTTCAGTGCTTTGAAAGCAGGCGTAGAGGAGCAACGTTCGTTTTTAATAGTTTTTCATTTGCTTTTATACTTCCGGTGCTTGGGAGAAGGCCACGCTTTGATTACACGCCTTTATTCCCACCATTTTTTTCAAGACCCAGTCTTTCCCCTCACGATATCGACGTAATGTAGAACAAAAAACCCCAACAACGAACCCTGATGATCGCCCAATAATCGATTTATGCGTTAAAAAAAACTGTATTGCTACCATAAATCATATCATCCATGGTAATAGTCATCCATATCTCCCCCTTGCTCTTCTTATAGCGTCGGCCAGAGTGCAATCAATTCCTATCGCCCCCCTGCAAGTAGCTCTACCATTAGGGGCTTCAGCCACTATTTGTTCCGTGAAATTCTCTTTGTAGATGAGTATTGCTAGCTGTTAGTGAACGAGAAGTTCCAATCCTGAACATGATCTACAGAACCTCGCCCCCACTAAATTTCAATTCCCTTTTGTTAGTATCCGTATCGACTATCGTAATTATTTTCCTGCACACCTTCTTTGACCCCTCGCTCGCAATTTGAACAAACCTCTTGGTGGCAATTTTTTCTAATCGCTTCTTTGCAATTAGTTAAGTAGGCAGAAAACAATTTAAACAACTGATTCATAACAGGTTTGGTGTCGCCGTCCATTTTCTTTTTGTAAAATGGAATGTGAAATTCTCATTACGAAAACACCAATTACAGCTTCAGTGAATCTTGTCACATCATAATTATAGTCAATCGCTTCAAAAAAAAAAAATTGCAATAATTACATTAAATTCTAATACACTGAGTTAGTCTATGCAGTTCCATATGGCATTTTATGACTGTATATCAAAGTAACAAAACACGCAGTTTAAGGTCAACACTATGCACTGGGAGTAATGTGTGAGAACCAGATGGACGTAATAACTCCAATTTATGAAACGTACAGGAGAAAGGATTGATTTATTGGATTTGAAATTTTGGGTTCGTCAGCACTTGGCTATTTGGACCAGTCACACTATACGAGGTACAGCCCCTTAACACAGCTAAAATATAACTAATGTAGCATAACTGTAATGTCGGAGGACTAAAATATTCTTACCTGGGTTAAAAGTTGAGGCTGGAAAGGGGTACTCAGCACACATAAGGACAAAACACAGGACAACACATACACAGCCTTACAGAGGATTATACATACTGGCCGTAGGTCTAGACGCCAGAGCCTCATTAGTCTGCAAAATGCAGTCAAGGGTGTGCTCTGTGGAAGTGAGGTTGATAATTGGGTGTACTACGTGGAAGGATCACCCCCTTACACCCCACAGGAGAAAGGAAATAATGTATTCTTAGGAATATGTCTGACTCTTAAAAAGAGTCGGTAAATTGGAGATACGTGGCTCCACCTTACTGCTAAGGATTAGAGGTGGGGATATGTCGATCTGACTCCAAATAGAGCTCTTCAGAGGAGTTTATTTAAACAAAACTGAAAACAGCATTTTTGGAGATACGTTCCTCTGGTTCTCAAACGACGAATTGTGCACATGTTCACGAGCGTGGATTTATTCGGTGTACTATTTCCCACAAACTGATGGAGAATGGTTTATTGTTAGCAACAGTGCCAGAAAAAAAATTCTGGGCTCAGAACGATTTCGAAGGGATATCTTGTACAGCTGCAAGTCACGTTGTAGGATTAAATGCAAATTTATGTCTTCTGTAGGATGGAGCAGGTAGATAAGGTAGAAGAGCAAAGGGGCGTTTCTTTCTCATTCCTTGGCCAAGACGTGTGCAACCAACGTGAAATATCGTGCAGAGGAAAAGTTAGGATTTGTTCACTGTGTATCTCGCTCATTGTAATACACAAGCCCTCGATTTTTGGAATGCAAATCCTCTTTGCATACGAATATTATCGCTGGTGATAGTAACTTTTATAAAAGGGGTAGTACATGTTGAATATACCATATGGAAGCAACTGAGCTTGCGGAGTACTGGTTTATCAGTCACCCCAAGAGGTGTTTGTCAACGGATTAGCTCTGAAAGGAGCAACCATAAATGTTGAGTAAGGCAGATACATAGCAGATAAGGTACAAGGCATGATTTCTTGGTGTGTGCAGCGTGTAAAGGCTGTGTTAATTTTACTATGCACTTGGCACTGTTCTGCTTGTCGTGACCACTACATGTAAATCAAAGACGCTAGTAAAACTCGCGACCTGCTCCGTTTGAATAAATCAGAAGTGGTTTTCCTCGTGTACAAGGTTTCCAAGAGTGAAGAGCGCGTGATGTAGGCTGACTAATAACTGATCGAAGTCTCTTGATTGTTATATTAACATGGCCTTGTGCAGTGGAGGAAGCAGGTCTGCTCCACTCCTCACGAAACTTCAGGTAGGAGCAAGTTTATTGCTTGGGTACAGAATGTGTTTAACAGGGATGCAAGGTTATGATTAAGTCTTTAGCTTGAAACGCTTCGTGGAGGTAATGGGCGACGGTTGGACAGAAGATCGATAAATGGGAACACTTTGTTTGCTCCCGTTGCTCGCATGTATAATTTTTCACTTTAAGGGAAGGTTGACTTAGGGAAGTAGAGAGAGGGAAGAAATATTGGAGACATAAACGTGCGTTTCGCTAGACGGCTATTCAAGGCATTTAAGAAAAGCTATGGAGAGTGCACATTCTAATTTGTGTAATAGAAGTTAATTGGCAATGTTTGAGTTTAACCGTTCGTGGTAACGAAGAGATTCTCTCTGGTTGACATTCAGGCAAGTTCTTGAAGAGTTTCCAAGCTTCCTAGAGCTGACGTCACTCTTCATTCCCTCATCTTCACGGAGGAAGTGAAAATAGTTTACAAATCAATCATTTCATTTTCAAATATTGCATGCTGTATTTTAATCTTGCATTTCTGACTTTTTCTAAAGTCAACAATCATATTTCTGTATTTTCTGTTGCAGATGTGTAAATTCCAAGAATGGGTGCAGAGTATGACATTGCAAACCTACAAAATCCCTACATGTACAGTCACAGATACTTCTAGAGTATATCACCCCCTGAGCAAATTAATGAGTTCGTTACAACTCAGAAGTGTCCGTGAGTGTACTATTTGCATGACTTAAAAACCATTTCTTACAAACATGTGTACCTTTTATTTATTACAAATTATAAACGGCTTAGCAGATGAATAACATTCCATTTAATATGGGTTTCAATAAACCGACTGAATGAATTTGAAAAGATTTATTTCGATAAAATGGTCGGGGGCGCTAAGTTTTTGTTTCAGTTTCAAATGATGCTCTCCACTTGTCAAAGGTCGATAATGTCTGGTAAAGGTTATAAATGTAAACATGATAAGACAGTAAGCATGACACCACAACTGTTTATGATGATTATGCCCGAAATGCTACTTATATCAATAAGTGGTGTGTCTGGGACGGGGAGTTTTGGGTACGGAACTACCATCGGCCCAGCTTCCCTTAATAATAATAATAAAACGAAAGCAAAATGGAGGAAAACTAACAAAAGTTGATACTGATTGATAAAAAAAAAGAGAATGCATAATAAACCACTTACAAATTCCCTGCGCACGCCACTGTTCATTGCAATGTTTATGACAAAAATATACAGGGTTATTCAAAATGATGGATACACTTTCATTCATGTATATTTCCTTGAATATACATTGAATATGAATAATATACATACAAGAGAGGGGGAAGGTCTAAAGTTTCTAATACTACCGCTAGAGCGCAGTTGCGTAACCAGCCACTCGAGTGCGCATGCTCGTGCCACCAAGGACCCTTCAGTTCAGTTCCGAGTAAGATGGCCACCGTGCAGTATAAGGTTTTCTGCGTTCTTGAGTTTGGCAAAACTGAATCGGCAACAGCAGTGCAGCGAGCATTCAGTCTTCGATTCGGCATAGAACCACCAATTAGGAGGAGCAAAATACCGTTGGTTTAGCCAATTTCAGCAAACTGGATGTCTCTGCAAAGGAAAAAGCACGGGCCGACCGCGTGTGTCAGAGGAGGATGCGAGACGAATTGAAGGCAGTCCTAGAAAGTGAACTAATGCAGCTAGCAGAGAACTTTGAAGCAACTGTATGGCGAGTTTTGAGACGCCGTTTCTCAATGAAGCCCTTCCTCACCGATGGATAGGTCGCATAGGAAATTAAGACCTGGCTCTTCTCTCGTGGCCTCCGAGATATCCTGATCTCACACCATGTGACTTTTTCCTGTGGGGGGTATGTCAAACAAGCCGTGTACGTACCACAAACTCTGGGCAACCTGCAGAACCGTATCACAGCTGCAGTGAACTCAGTTACACAAGAGATTCTTCTTCGTGTGTAGAATGAGTTCCGCTACCGCTTAGATGTTTGTGGAGCAGCAGGCAGCGGCCATATTGAACATCTGTAACCTCTATTGTAAGATTGTAAACTTTAGACTTTCCTCTCTCTCTTGTATGTATATTGTTAATATGTAATGTATATTCAAGGAAATATATATGAATGAAAGTGTATCCATCATTTTGAAAAACCCTGTATATTCATTATTTCTTTCTTAACTTCTGAGCTCAAACCCTAATTCGAAACATATGTCTTCACACAACAACGTAGTGGTAAATTTTATATCGACTCGTAATGATGTGCAGATGTAGGGGATGCTTTGGCGCGAAAAGTCCACAATAATTCTTCAAGTCTTTGATTAACATAAGAGTTAATGGCAATTGCTTCCCCTCTCAATAGTCCCTGATGTCCATAAGATTCATCATATATCTACTCATGATGGTTATTACATAATAAGTTGGAGAATATGACTACTATCGTATTTAAGGTGGTGGAGGCACATAGTGGTTCGGATCCCACTGTAAACTGTGGGTCCAGTCCCGATTAGCCTTACTGTGCATAAAGTGGACTTTAAACACCAACTCAATAATAACACCATCAAGCCTTGTTTCCATGATATAAAAATTCAATATGCTGACCAAGGCAGTAATTTGATTTTATTATAAAACATAAACTAAACGTAACGTTTCAACTTTATAGCAAGGTCTTCTTCTCTGCACCAAGTACAAATGTTACAACTTGGTGTACTTGGCGCAGAGTCTGAAGAAGACCTTGCTATAAGATTGAAACGCTACGTTTAGTTTATGTTTTATAATAAAATTAAATTACTGCCTTGGTCAGCATATTGAATTTTTATACCAACTCAATCAATCAATATTTTCATTTTATTGGTTATTAATGCTCGGGTTCCTCATACATATAAAACCATTCTATTATTTGTATTTACTATTGTCCTTGCCATAAAATTAGTCGTTATGCATTGTTGTAGTAAGACATAATGTTTATTACATTATGTTGTAGTGAGTTATGGCCAAGTAAATTTCATCACACTTATTGGTGTATTAACATCAACTGTTTTCCCATGTAGAACTCCTAAAATTGAGTAAGTCATATTATACAGGACATGTGATATGCAATAGGCAACAATAAAGTTTGTTCTTTGTTTCAAGTCGACAATGTAAAAGGTTAAACGTTAAAATAAGCATATACTTTCTATGGGGATAGAGCAAAATAATTAATGAAGATGCCAATTTTTTGTGTAATTTTGTGTCATAGAATGTTAGCAAATATCTACTTCAACGCAACAATAAATGGTTCCCCGAAAATTTAGACTTCTTTCGCAATGGTTAGTGGACGTACAAACCAAAGTAGAATTAAAATGCTAGAGCCCGGAAGTTCAGGCATTTATTTTCGTTAAAATAGGCAGGCAAAAAGTCATTTATAATGTGGAAAATAGGCACTAAAAATGAAAAAAAGGCAAAATAAACCGAAAAAATGGCACATTTGGAAGTCGCTTACTTTTATATATAATTTCTGGCAACATGTTAAAATCTACATTGGGAAGAGCATTTCAATTTTCTCCGTCTTGATTGCACATAACTACAAGGTGTTTTTAAAGTTCTCAACATTCATTGATAGTCGTCTCTCAGAGAAAATGTTTTTCATAATAGAAAATGATCTTTCTACTTCGACAGAAGTTATTGGAGAATACATAGAACAAGCTAATGTAGCTGGACTCAATTTGGTAACAGCATTTTCATCTTTTAGAATATCACAAATTGTTTTCAATTGTTTCAAGTCCTTATTTGCACTCACTACCCGTTTGCACTTTTCCGCAACAGCTGACCCCTTTTCTCCTGGCACTTCCATCATCTGCTGCATAGATTCCTCGAAGATTTTCATGGATGCTACAAGAGTCTCACCTCTTTTTTCTAGCTTTGTAATTGTCTCTGGCAATGCACCATAATGTGCAAAAATAAACGACAGTTCATTCTTCAGTTCTGAATAGCACAGGAGTTTTTTCACTTCACGAATTGAAGCCGCTTCATTTTCTGGATGAGCATCGATCACCTCACTGATTTTTTCAAGGTTGTTAGCATAATATATAGCTGCTGATATCCAGGTTCCCCATCTTGTCAAGACTGGTTGCGGAGGAAAACTAAGCTCAGGCGTAACTTCCTGAAATTTTCGGGTTCGAGAGGGAGATTTCAGAAGTATCTTCTTTGTGTTCGAAATCAACCTCTCCACTTCAGCAGTCAATCATGCACAAGGAAATGTTAACCGAAAGGCAATATCCTAACTCAGCATGAAATACTTTTTCTGACACTTTTCTCCTTCAGCAATGTTGAAACATGCGTGAGTTCAATATTACTTAAATAAGGCGAAAATTATTCACGTAATAAACGGAAGAAAAATAAATGCCAACATTTTTTTAAAAAAAAATGGTCAAATTTCATTGAAAAAGGCCGAAAAAGGCATTATAATTAAAAATAGGCAGTGGAGTCCCAAATAGGCAAAATAGGCAAAATGAAAAGGCTTCTAAAACATTCGAAACAACATAAAAAACGTATATCCGGAAAAATTTTATCAATATATGCAGTAAATAAAAAGAGGCATTTTGCCAAACTTCCGGGCTCTAATGATAACATTATCACAATTGAATTTGTAGTAGTGCAAAAAAAAATAGTAATTTGCAAGCTCAGAGCTCAAATTTGAGAATGATTTGATGTTGTTGTATGTGCACTCTGGAGAAAATTAATATTATTGTTTATATAAATCTTGGCCCCCACCCAAAATTATTTGATTTTCAAAATACATTTTGGATATTTACTGTAAGCTACAAAAATATATTTCATAATCTTGAAGAATAAAACTTCATGTTATTTCACGTGATTTTCCTCTAGAGAATTATCAAGTTAGAACTAGAACCGCATTTATGAAACGGGAAGGGAGGTTGGAACCCTTGAACTCCATCTGCTACGGAGCCTCCACTGTGGAAAAATCGCTTGAAAATAAGTCACTCCATAAAAAAAAAATATATTGGGAATGCGGTAAAAATACAAATTATATCAATAATTTGACATACCTTGGCTTAAAATTTATAACAAATTGCAAGGTCACCGGCAATAAAAGTAGGACTCCTATCTCCGAAATACTCGCTTCCTTGCAAGGCGTTATGTGTGTTGCCTAACTCAACGGCGATGGTAGAAATTGGCATTGAAAAATTCCTATTAAAATCCACTTATCGCCGTTGAGTTGGGCAACACACATTACGCCTTGCAAGGAAGCGAGTATTTCAGGAGCTAGGTGTCCTATTGATATTGCCGGTGACTGTACATAGCACGATGTTGTTATACACAGGCATATACCTAGTAAGTATTATTTCTAGTCTTGGCCTCCCCGATAGCGTAACGATTAAATCTATCAAATGGTCCTGGGTTCGATTCCCGGTTTGGGCACCCACTGATTCCGATCCAGCTTTAAACTGTAAGTTTAGTGCCGACTATTCCACATGTGAATAAACCAGGTTTAAAAAAATCTTGCAATTCATATTTCCCTTATGTTTTAGCACCGAAGGTATTAAGAGATAAATAAAGACAAGTGTGGCGATATAAGTCAGCGCAATTGAAGATTAACTTGCGAGAAATTAGGGACCCACTTTTAAAAAAAATATTACACATATACAGCATAACAAATTGACCGCAATGACTAAGACGTGTAACCTGCAATTTAGCTGCCACGCTCACGCTCAGATTAAAAATTTGTCATGTTTTTTTCTAAAGCAAGGGTATCTCGAAATTAACCATTCATTGACACTGACAGGATGCAGAACGTTCCAGGACAACACTACTGTAATCTAGAATTATGCTGAATCGGACGTTAGACCCAGTGACAAGAAAGACGGCGGGATATTTCTCGTGCAAAACGTGCAGAGAATAGCGACAAATCGAGTGTCACCTACAAGCGGCAGAACAGGAGATGAGCACACAAGAGCAAGGGGATTATTAATAGCCGAGGGATTTCAGTTCGCTTTGCCATCCTTGCCATTTTTCATATTCACCATCCTCCAGATTCAACTCTTCCCTGAGCATGCAACACTTCTGATTTTGCAAGATTAATGGCCACTGCTTGTGTGGTTGGAAATTAGGAATGTCAAAATCTTGAGAGTCGTATGCTTTTAAGGAGATGGCATTATTAACTTCTTCCCCCAATCATGTGAAGTTTTCCACTTTATTGAACTATTACTTATTTCCTGAAAATAGTGTTACAGATCGCCGACCTCCGTGGCGGAGTGGTTATCACAGGAGTCCGGGGTTCGAATCCCGTCCTGGGCATAACTGTACGTGAGTGTCCCTTCACCTTCATCATATCATCACTCATCCTCATAATCACGATTAGCCAAAAGTGACAATAAAGAGCAGTAAAATTAACCAAATCAATCAATATTGTCACAGGTCAATAACTATTTCGGTATGCAGTGAGTAGTAAAGTAACAGAGTAAATTTTGTTTTAAGCCCAGTTTATACTGAGATAGGCTATTCGAGACTGGATCTACAGTTTAAACTGAAATCCAAACCACTGTGCAATGTGCCTCCACCGGGAATCGAACTTGGACGTCCTTATCCTTATTACAAGTTTATGGTGTTAGCCACTTCACTACCGGGAATTTTCAAAGAGCAAGAAAGTTAAGATAGGTGAAATATAAGGCATAATTCCAATGTAGCAAGCAATAAACTGAAAGCTTTTAAGGGATGAATCGTTACATATTTAAACAAAAATTTACGTTTACAATCAGAAGGAAAGTGTTGGAGTACAGATGTACAGGGTGTCTACACCGAAATGCCCTATTTTCAATTTGCTCCATATACAAAATGAAATGAAATGAATTAATTTTTTCACAAAAATAAGTTGTAGGCTATGTCAAGTTAAGTTTTTTTAAAAATTTACAACAACAAATCAAAACACTTCCACGTGAGCCCCTGCGGTGACACGAAGAATGTCTAGTCTATATTCAACTTCCATCCAGGTCCGCTGCAACATGTCCGGAGGGATGGTACACTTCGCAACATCTTATTTGACCGCCCCGAAAGAATTCTAAGTCCCGAAATAGTAAACTTAGCAACATTGCACTTCAGCTCCAGCTGAGAGTAGCCAACTTTGAGTAGGTCCTTCCACTAGACGAAAAACGCTGCGGTGATAGGTTTTCAATTTAACACTTTCCATGAACTTAGAAACTATAAACCGCTATTATAATACGCAATCAAACAGAAATAATAAATTGGAAAAAGAACCTTGAAGGATATTTACGACTCTGCTTGCTCGACTTGAAATTTGGGGGGTTTGAAACACTGAATAGAGTTTTTCTCCACCTGGTGGAAATTGCCATCAAGTTTGTGCAGAAAGAAGCAAATTTGTGGAGAGTTTATGCGACATTTTATTGACAATACCTTGCATAATATCGAACAGTTCTCAAAAACATATATTTTACACGACTTGTCGAGAAAATGTGCTTGAAACACAGGAAGGTGGGAGTCTTCATAAACGTCAACATGTTTTTAAGGGCATAACGTCAGTAATTTAACGTAGAGCATTTGGTTAGTCGCTGATATCCTTATTTTTCATCAAGCGTGGAAGGTCGCGGGTTCAAATCCCACCCTCTCCACTTTTTTTCTTTTCTTTTTTTTTGTTTGCTGAACAGATTCCGTTTATATTAGAATATTTAAAAAATGAATCCGAAGCATACTTGAGGGACGTCCCTTCTGCGCGTATTTCCCCTTAGAAGTTGGAGATTTCCAGGACTTAAAGTTAAAACTTTCCTTTTTAGTTATTGTTCATATGTTGTGTTAACACACACATCATGATTAATTCACAAATCACATATATGTATTCAGGATGTAAAATGTAATGTTATTTAAGTTATGTATTGTTTGTTCTTCACTGACACCTAAAATATTGATTATTTGATTTCCATATACTAAAAAAAGATATACGGTTATGTTAAGTAGTGATGTAGTGCAGTACTGTCACGAAGGAGAGCGTTTAATGAGTTCAAATTGCTAAGATTGGTAATTTTATGTCCGTTCCTTCGTAATGACTGTTGTCAATCCCCTCACCACCATCTTACCATGCGTCTAAAACTAATAGTAAATCGCATATTAACATAAATAAATTGTTATTGCGACGAAGGCCGATTAGATAAGAAACTACTAATAAGTATTTATATAGTGAGTGACAAACAAAAAATTCAAAACCTCACAATGATCGTTAATTCCTCACTGCTTTGTATCTAAAATGTTTGTCTTAGTTGAACAGAAAGTACGAGTATCAGATATAACAAACTTTCCGCACTAACTTTGCAATATTCGAAACCACCATTACAGACTTAGCTCTATGTAACTTGATTCTGCGCATTCCAAGTGGCATGTGACTTCCTCCTATCATCGAAATAACTTTCCCTTACTATTTCCTTTCGTGAAATACAGAGACCAATGTTAACTTCTTAGCACGGTGGATAAACTTTACACCCAACGATATACTCCTGAAAAAAATCCTGCCTAGGTGGAGAATCGAACCTACGCCCTCCCTCGTAAGAATCAAGTACGCTACCTCTTCTCCAGGTATCTCATATGAAAATTTGCTACCAGTTTGAAGAAACCAAGTCACACATAATGTCACATCTATAATTTCCTCATGGCAATTTTCATGAGGAAACGAGAAAAGCTGAAGGGAAAAATGATGAACATGTCTATTGGCGTTTTGTCATATTTTGTAAATTGTGTAAAAATTCCGTGTTTTGAACAAGCAATCGTTTACTTACGAAGTATTTTGTTGTTTGTTTAAAGTAGAAACAGGAGAGCGAAAAGGAGTCATTTGAACCAGACCCCGTTTGACAAGAAACTTCAGCTTTTTTCCAAAGACTGTATGAAAAGAGAGAGGAACGTATGAAATATAAAACATGTGTGAAATTAAAACAATGGAAACCTTGAAAGATAATACTAACGAACTTCAAACTATGAAAAACATATTTTCGTGGTTGAAAACTCCAAGTCATTTTCGAAATATGAACTTGATTTTTTCTTTATTATGAAGTGGAGATATGGGACGATACGATCCCTCAGCAAGAAAATTTTAAGTAAGCTACCTTCAACTAATTAGGGTCCGGAAGTTGATGAAAAATCAACTTTTTTTCTGACCCTTAAAAACAATGCTAAACCTGATATCATGTCCGTTTCCCTTCGGTTAGAGCCGAAAAACACTTTCTATTTTACATTTTTTTTTTTTTTTGCATTTTTCGGCCTTTTTTGGCTTTTAGTTTATTTGTCAGTATTTTTAACAGTCGTTTTTACTTATTTTTGAGGTTTATTTTTCTCCTCCCCTGTTGTTTCGTGCATTTTAAATGCATTTACTAGTAAAACTTACATATTTTAGATTTCTTGACATGGTCCTTTTAGCAAATTCACCATGAATCGAAAATACGCTCAATGGAAAACCATAATATTATTCTTAACTGAAATGTTTGGCAATGGATTAAAATACTTTGTGTGAAGATCTACTTTGAGGTTCCTTTTTTGGACACTATTATCGCTTTAGTCTGTAGTTTTAAAGTAAAATTAGTCACAATATTAAATGCAATTACACTCTGGTATACGCGAAGCAGAACTGTATTTTCGGATTCTGGCTGACTACAGTATCATAGAAGGCCCACTCTGAAAGGAGATGAATTGGTTGATTTGGTGTTTTAAGTCAACTTTATGCATAGTAAGGCTAATCGGGACTGGATCTACAGTTTAAAGTGGGATCCGAACCGAGTGCATAAAATAACGTGAACCGTGTGGTGTAGGGGCATCGTTTGTTTATGGAATGGAAGGTCAAGGGTTCAAACCTACTTCTTTGCAAAATCTTTTTTGGGAAGTAAACGGCTTTGGACGAGAATGATTATCTACGTTTCTTGGATATTTACGTTGATATTTATGCGATTTATGTCCAGCATTTCCGGACGCATAAAGTTGACATGTAAGTTCTTATAACTCCATTAAGCCTTGTTTCCATGATTATGAAAAACTAAATATGCTGACCAAGGCAGTAATTTATTTTATTAAAAAACATAAACTAACGTAACGTTTCAACCTTCTAGCAAGGTCTTCTTCAGACTCTGTATCAAGTACAAAAGTAACCAGATACAGCAAGAAGGGTAATATATATACACAAACATTACTCCCTCCAGACTATTTAGAAAGTTGTTTGGAACTTTCTAGCAGATGACTTTCACTTTCCAACTTTACTTTCACCTAAAAGGCTAAACACTTCCATATAGAATGTGGTTGGACTTTTTAATCTCACGCTCTTTTCCCTTCATTTTTCTTCCTTCTCCTCTCCTCTTTTTCTCTTGTCCTTTCCACTCTTTCCAACATCTTCTTCCATTCTTTGTTTAACTTCAGTCCCCCATTCCAGTTCATTGTGATGGAACTGGAATGGGGGACTGAAGTTAAACAAAGAATGGAAGAAGATGTTGGAAAGAGTGGAAAGGACAAGAGAAAAAGAGGAGAGGAGAAGGAAGAAAAATGAAGGGAAAAGAGCGTGAGATTAAAAAGTCCAACCACATTCTATATGGAAGTGTTTAGCCTTTTAGGTGAAAGTAAAGTTGGAAAGTGAAAGTCATCTGCTAGAAAGTTCCAAACAACTTTCTAAATAGTCTGGAGGGAGTAATGTTTGTGTATATATATTACCCTTCTTGCTGTATCTGGTTACTTTTGTACTTGATACAGAGTCTGAAGAAGACCTTGCTAGAAGGTTGAAACGTTACGTTAGTTTATGTTTTTTAATAAAATAAATTACTGCCTTGGTCAGCATATTTAGTTTTTGTAAGTTCTTAATATGTGTTAACTTATAACAGCTGAATGAAAGGAAAAGTATTTCCTAAAATCCTGCCAATCACTGAAAGATTAAAAACATTAGTAGAAGCATTACTTGAGGCATGCACAGTGGCGACGATTATGGAGTGTGGAGGGGCAGATGACCCAGCACTATGCTAAACATTATCTACAAAGGGTAAGAAACTGTCCTTGGCCTCCCCCCTCCCCCACCTTGCCCCATCAGTTTTGAAACCCAATCGCCGCCACTGAGCATGCATCGCATAAATATTTTACAGTAATATCATATAATTTTATATTACGTTATTAGAACACTTCGTACTCGGTAAATAAAAAGGAAAAAATAATAAGGAAAGGGTGGGATTTGAACCTACGATGTTTCGATCTTGACGAAAACAGTAAAAAAACGGAAGTGCTGTCATCTAACCAACTACTCCAGGAGATTGCTAACAAAAAGGTCAGTAAAACACGTTAATCTCAGTTGAAGCAACATTGTGCCGGAATTTCGAACCATTTTTCACCAAGAACCAAGAAAAAGACACACTTTGCAGAATCGTTTGGTGTTGTGCAAGGTATCTTTACTAAACATTTCGCATAAAATCATCATAAATTTGCCTTCTTGCATTCAAATGTGACCGCAATTCTTTCCAGGTGGATGAGAACCTGTTCAGTGTTTCACAATGCACATACATTTTCCTATTTTCAAATTCAGAACGAAGAAACTTGAAATATTTTCAACATTCGTATTTCTATTTAACATTTTTTTGTCTACTCACATATTTTATTACTGCTTTAGGGTATCTTTACTTTATGGAATGTGAAAGAATGAAAAAAAAATCACAAGAGCGTTTTCATTCAGGAACAAGGAATGTTGCAAAGTAGGCTACTCTTGGTTGGCTCTGAAGCGCTATGCTGCCAAATTTACGAATTCCGGACTTTGAAATTTTTCAGGGCGGTCAAATAAGATGTTGCGAAGTGTACCAATCACTTCCACAATCCGAGTACGGAGATCTTCAAGGTCCCGCACTGCAGTGGCGAACACCCTGTTCTTCACGTAGCCCCAGAGAAAAAAGATCTAGTGGTGTGATATCCGGAGAACGTGGAGGCCAATGCACGGGTCCATCTCGTCCAATCCAGCGTCCTGGAAATGTTTCATTCAGAGTTTTCCGAACATCCAGCGACCAATGAGGTGGAGCACCATTTTGCTGAAACCAAAGGTTTGGTTGCAGGTCTTCAACCTGGGGAAAACAAAACAACTCCAGCATGTCTAGGTACGTCGTTCCTGTGACAGTCTCCTCAGCAAGGAAGAACGGTCCAATGATCTTGTCGCACATGAGGCCACACCAAACGTTCACTTTCGGGCTATCTCGTACCTTTTCCCTGATACTGTGTGGATTCTCTGACCCCCAAATTCTAACGTTATGCTTATTCACAGTACCAGAGACATGGAATGTGGCCTCATCAGAAAACATTACACTTGACAAAAAGGCAGGATTCCATTCGATTCGGTTAAGCATGTCACATGCAAAGTCATATCGTCGTTGCTTGTCATCAGGCTTGATGGCCTGCAGAATCTGCACCTTTTATGCAGATGCAACTGCTTTCTGAGGACCTTATGAACAGTTGCACGTGGCATCTGAAGTTTCCATGAAACCTGACGAATTGATTTGCGTGGACTTCGCTGGAACGCTTGGCGGACATTCTCAACTTGTTCTTCGGAGACACGCCGACCCCCTCCATGGCTCTTCAAAATGCTGCCAGTGTCCAGAAACTGTCTGTGCCATGATTTTATCATCTCGGCGTCTGGTGCTGCTTTCTTGTAAACACAACGAAACTGCCTTTGCACCATCACAATGGATTTAAACTCCGCGTACCAAAGCACAGTTTGTGCCTTCTCCTGCACTGATGCCATTTTGGTTTCGATGGACAACTACACTAACACCAATGCGCGCCACACGTTGAAAAAAAATTAGGCAGCAACTTTAAGTCCTTCTGCACCCACCGGACAAGTCAGACCTGAAACGAGAAAGATTTACTATTTTTAAACTGCCTCAAAAAATAGGGCATTTCGGTGTAGACACCCTATAATCAAAACAAGCAAAATTAATGAATTTACGAAATCAACCATCAATATATATTTACAAGCAGGCAACTCCAAACACACAGCAAATTTGGATGTTACATAACGCGTTAGGGTGTTGTGAATGACGCTCAAATGGGTCACTTGTAACTTCATGTTACATTTTAATTTATTGCATTCTGATTATTAAAAGTCACTTTTTAATTTATCTATTTTAATACGCGAATGGGAATGTCGACGATCATTAGAAAAAAAAATGAACGAACAAATATAATGGATCATAATTGTCCTATTGGGGATTCGAATCCAAATTTTGGACGAGATCGTGAATCTTGTATTAAACGCGTTCGGACACCAAGGCAGCTATGTTCCAATTTAGTATATATTGTGGAATACAGATAACCATGACAGAAAATTAATGACATGAACGAAGTAAACACAACAGAATATCTTGGGAAAGAGCACCATAAAAAAATATGAAGGCAAAGTATGTACCGTGAGAGTCCTTTCTTACTGTATACATCCATCATCACATGCAGCATATGCAAGATATATAGGAACACTACAGAGCTTGGGTTAAATTATGAAGTCTGTGTCTATACGTATGTAAGAACTATTAAGAAATAGCAATAATACACATATGTGTTACCCCCCTCGGTAGTGCTTCGTGATGAAAATGAAAAAAAGAAGGTTAGTAAATTGAATGAGACAGGGGAACTTGAAAAACAGAACGTTTAGAGATCAGCTCACGATCTCACTTCCGAGAGATTTTGCGTTCGCGTTAGGGTGTGAGGTGTTGTGTTAGTAACTTCTAATTATTATCATTCATAGTAGCCGTCGTTATTAGCGTAGATACATTGCAAGCAGGCGTTGTATTTTACGTCGATTTTCTGACAGACTGGGTAAATTCACAACGACGAGAATGATGAAGGAACAAACAAAGTGAAACAAGCCTGCCTTACTTAGAATTTCAACTTACAGTTAGCAGCATTGATTTGGTTGGATGCTACACGGGACATTAAGTAATCAATAATATATACAAGAATCTGCACACTTGATTGATTATTTGCTTCTCTTTTCTGCCACCTTTGGCTAATCGAGACTATAATGAATGGTGGAAAGTTGAAATTCATGAATGGACAATCACTAACACAGACGGACAAGACAAACACGAGTCCCACACAGGATTTATACTGGCCGAAAAGTCCAGACGCCAGAGCCTCGTTAGTCTGTAAACTGCAGTTCACTGCGTGGAGGAGAGGTTGATATTTGAGTGCCTTCGAGCCACCCCATATACCCAAAGAATCAGCATACAGGCATACCTTCATCTCATATGTATACAGGGTGTATCATCAGTAATAGCGCAAACTGACACAGTTGAAAGTACACGATAATAGAAGCAAAAAAGTCTCAGTAAACATGGGTCTGCAAACGAACCGTTTTCGAGATAATTGCGAATGTGTGGTTACAAGAAGCCACTGACTTCATTGTTTGTAAACGTCGTCCTAGTTGGTAAAATGCTAATACTGTGTGCGAATGTGTGGTTAGAAGCCGTCACTGATTGCATTTTGTAAACACAGATTGTTTTACTCCTTGTGCGTTCCGAGGTTTGCTTTTTGTTTACAAAACAGAACATTTCCGAGAGGTGGCGTTGTAATCAAACAGGATGGATACAATCAGTACAGAGAATTGTACATGCTTGTGACCAATTCCGAAATGAACCGGGGGTGTTTGAAAGAATTCGAAACTCAATGCGGAATTGTGTGCAGTATTGCATCCAGATGCAAGGACAACACTTTGAACACCTCCTTTAACAGGTACGAGTGTACAGTAATTGTAACATGTAACATACTAACGTTTGTTAAAGTAAGTAGAATGTTCAGTAAAAGCAATTAGATATTTTCTTACAGAATTACTAGCATTTTACCAACTAGGACGACGTTTACAAACAATGAAGTCAGTGACGGCTTGTAACCACACATTCGCAATTATCTCGAAAACGGCTCGTTTGCAGATCCATGTTTACTGAGACTTTTTTTGCTTCTATTATCGTGTACTTTCAACTGTGTCAGTTTGCGCAATTACTTATGATACACCCTGTATATTTTTTACAATTTATATTACTAGTCAGTGTGTCAAATAAATGGAGAAATTAATTATACAATTGTACAATTTTTGATACTTGAATATAAACAAACACACATGTGTGTGTGAATTACTTATATTGATTGATTGATTAAGTTTATTTTACTACGCGTTTTTTGCCTCTTGGCTAATTTTCCAAAATGGGGATGAGTGATGAAATGATGAATTGATGAATGGACATTCACAACCAACCAAGCCCGAGCGGGATTCGAATCCGGGACCCTTGCCGTGTGAATTACTTATAATAAGTAACGTTATTATTATTATTAATATAATTGGAAGCCAGGTCATTCCACACTATAAAGGTTAAAGAAAAAAAAGAAGTAAAGTGCTCCCCTGTGACTTGCACCACGCCATGAGGGCGTATAAGGGGTGTGGAGTTAGGACCCTACACTTTCTTCACGGCCGAAGGTGTGGGTGATGTGATCAGCACCTCGGTCCTGGCCGCCTTTACCCCCAGAGATTCTTCCAGGTACCCAATTTATACGACGCGGGGTGGGGTGGGGGGGTGGGGCGGAACCGCTTGGACAGGTAGAAGAAATCCCGGTTTCTCCCGCCGACGATCGAACCCGGGTCTCTCGCATGGTAGTCAGACGCCCTAACGACTGAGCTACCGCGGCTTGAACACTATAAGTCACTTAATTTTTTGGAATCCGAAATATGATCAGCAAACAATTTTACTTTAGCATCATTCCAACGAATGACGGTCTATAATTCCCACAAACATTAACAACTTGAAATTCCCCGTGTAATTTTACAGCAAGGTAAACAAAGGAGGCCTGTATGAAATGTGGTCCCAGCAGTCTGGCAACCAATAGCCAGTGTAGCATCATTTGTTTTAATGGCATAGACTTGTAACAAGACCAATGTTTGTTGCATGTAGGCGCGTTGTCGCGCCAAACTGAGAATCCGTCACTATTGAAGTGAATCGAGGGAAGGGGGGCGACGGGGACCGATGGGCGAAGGGGGGACCAAACAGAGACCCAATTATTCCAGTGAGCCAGCGGGGGCCATGTGAAGAATGACTGTCATGTAAATGTGGTGAATTACAACAACGAGCCGGTTCGCACGTATGAGCTGGAACGAAATGCTCTTCTCCCCCCCCCCCCGAAGAAAAATAAAAATAAAAATGACCGCTGACATGAACATGTGCTGAAACAAGCTCGGATGCATCGCTTGTTCTGCTTCGAAACAGAACGATTTTCTACAACGTTTTCCCATCTCAACCATCCTCCATTTGTTTCTCACTCAGTTCGTTCACCCCTCCTTTCAAAAAAAAAATCCCAGATGAAACTATTATATTTATTTCTGCCAAATCTTCGACGACTGATGGCTTCAAAAAAATTATAATGGCATTTATTGTAATTTCTTTGTTTTATTAAGGTAGAAAACAAAATATATTTTATGTTGTTGCCAAAATGTATTTGTTGTGTGCAGTCGTGGAAATAAATAATTCCCCCGCAAGACTACTGGTATTAAAGCTCTATTGGGGAAGTATTTTTTCCCATGACTGTACATCATACACACACACACACAAATATGCAAATGAATAGATGTGAGATCTGCTTGATATTATAGTGGTTAAATCACATTCTTTTATTCCAATCTAATATCTGAGTTTAGTAGCAATTAGCTTATCGGTGCATAAATTCAATAATTTCATAGTTTATATATATATAATATATATATATATATATATATACATATATATATGTGTGTGTGTGTGTGTGTGTGTGTGTGTGTGTGTGTGTGTTTGTGTGTATGTGTGTGTGTGTATATATATATATATATATACACACACACACACACACACACACACACACACAAATGTGTATGAATTTAATAATCTTGAACAATTGGAAATGCATTTAATTATTATCAACGCACTGCACACAATATAAATGCAAATATTTTGTTTGCATCTCCTATAATACTATATCATGTTGTGACCGGAAAATTATTTCGCAGATACCATGATATAATCTAGATTACAGAAGAATAGAAGGCTAATTTAAATTAAACGCCTCTTACTGATTCGTCACCTACACGAATGATCTATAAGTAACTTATTTCTTGATGAGCAAATGTGTTTTCAATTAAATTTGAGGCATGGAAATTGAATGCTATAGAAACTGATTACACGTTATTGTGAAACGGCACACATACAAAAAAGACCAAGAAAAAACGCGCATTTCTCTCTCTCTCTTTAGAAGCAGAAACCTGTATACATAGATACAACACAAGAATCTGTAGGAATTCGAAGGGGAGAAGTGATGAGAGTTGGGTCAGGACGAACACTGTGTCTTGTCACACCCAATTACCGGAAAGTGCCGACCTCGTCCACAATCACTTTTAGCACTATATCACACCACGTCGAAAGCGAAGAAAAGTTCGAGCTGCAAGGGAACATGGGATGGAATGAAGTTCAAGTGTTATAACTTTCCTCAGGTCTTCTGTTCAATTTTGCCAAATTGGGGTTGAAGTTATTTATTCGCAGTAATTCAAGTTGATCAATTATCTTGCTTGTCACAAGAATTGCGCTCAATGTCTTTTGTGGTTTAGATTGAGCGTATGTCCGTATGTTTGTAAGAAAACCGTTTCTGACCAATTATCCAAATACCGTAGAAATGATTCGAAATTGGAAAATTTTAATTTTGAATCAATTTTACACTCAACCTAAAAGGTGCAACTGGGTGTATATATAAAATAAAATGCAAAAATAAGAAATACAATACCCACACCGACAAAAGAATATACCTCTACCATGCATCAACCGCGCCAGTGAATTTTTCAAAGGTTTGTGGCTATTGTACGTTTAAACCCTACCATCTTTAAACTCAACAATTTTCACTTCAATGCACTCAAATGCAATCAAAAACTCTAAATTCGATGTAGTTATCGTGATCAGAATAGTGACTTGTTTCCATTTTCACCTCGCCCATCCCTTATAACTATGGAGTTGTTCTCTAAAACTATTGCGATTTTCGTTTTTAATATACGAAATTGAAGCGTTGACTAGTATCTGAAGCTTTCACAAGAAAACATTGGGTTTTTGCCCAGCATCTTGAAAGGTCTCGACCAAAATTGCTGAAATACAAGAGAATACTATTCCTCTTCCCAATAGCTGTATAAATTTCCCCTCAAAATTTGAATTTACGCAGTTATTATAGTTAAAACAGTTAAAGAATTGTTATCAAATCCAGAAAACGCTGGAACCTACGATAAAACAACAAACTCTTATTTTTAAGAAAACGTTTTGTGTGTTTTACAACATCGTGTTATTGTGTATCTTACATAGATTTCCGAAAAGAGCAAAGCTGACTTTGTAGTTTAGTTTCTAAAGGAAGGTTCGAAAATGAATGGGTAGCAATATAGTTTTGATGGTTATTAGCGAGCTGATTCATCTGGCAGGGTAAAATTTCATTTTACTGAAAAGTAACAGGAATGATGAAACATCACAATGCTTTGGTTTTCAAAAGATACGTACTACATTTCGAGTTCCTTAATCAGATTATTTCGAACAATTTAATATTAAATATTGTTCTGCATTTGTTTCTTTCATTAGTAGTAACTTTTGGATTTCGCATGCTTCACTTCTTACTTAGAGCAAACTACTTTTCATTGTGAATTGAATGTTTCACGTGCTACAACAAACTTAGATTTTTAATTTGTAGGCGTTTTAGTTGCAACACAAGGGAAATGAGCAAGAGCGAAGATTTGTGATTGGTTTAAACATCCGTTTGGCACCAGGTGTATGGGAGTTTTAGGACAACATTTCGAATTATAATAAGGGGTTTTGTAGCGTGAAGGATGTGCAAAGTTTAGTGCTTCATAAATCAATGGCTCATTATTCCAGATAAGTCGCGTTTCAGATAAACGACGTCAAAAGAGGATAAAAGACGTTAACGAGTTGGTCATCCACGAAACAAACGAGAGATGCGCTATATAAGTGAGCTACCGGAGATATCCATGACTATAAATCCTTCTCTTCCCCATAATTACAACAATCACGAGCTGAAACGCCTTTCCTATGACACCACTCCATAATCTCCCTCCTCTTGTGGGTGGAGCCTGAAAAGAGACGCCATGAGCTATTGCCTAACTCTGACCTTTGCGACCTTGACCTCTTGAGAGAGACACCTAACTTTATCTTTGACAACGGAAGACCGCAGAATGTATTTGAATTACCTCTTCCCAATGGTGTTTGCACAGATTCTCTTCCCATAGATAACTTCGCCTACTCACGGTGGACCACAAATCTAAAAGACTCCGGACCAACTTTACCAAGTTGGCAGACACAAGCGAGGCGCTAACCGAAGGCCATTTGTCATGTCCTAATTATCATATTTACCACCAGATGGTGTCTTGATATTGTATTGGAAAGCAAGATTCTGCTAAATGAGTGTTGCTAGGAGATCCGAGGAGTAATTTGAGGAGCTTAGAATTCTCCCATTAATTTGTGGAGAAGTGGTGGAATGAACCAAGGAAAAGAACTGCACGCTAGCTTCTTTTGTTCAGCATTTTCTCTCTTTCGACCATCTCTGGTGTTTGTACGTTTTTTGCCCTTTCCCACACGGACTGCAGAGAAGGCAAATGGGGAAGACCCATCTGGTTTTACCGTTCCACGTTTTCAAGGTCAGGATTGGTTTCCTCGATCCTAATCTGAACGCACGAACCGAAAAGCTTGTGTAATTAACATGGCTTGAGCGACTGAATAACACATTAGACCAACAAATAAAGTTCCTCCAGGGTAGGCAACGATTTATTTGGCTCCGTCCACCTCTAGCACACACCTCCCGTTCCCTCTCGTTTGTCCATTGGACGAACGCACGGAATGCGGAGCTGGAAGACTTCACGCAGATTCCCCACTCCACTACCCTGGAGAAAGAATCCTCCGAAATCCCAGTTCACATATCTGTTGCACCTATTTACCAGGATACTCTATTATGTGGTGGCATGGGATTTAAATTGGTCGCATCCCCCTCTGGGCAAAAGTAGCGCTTGCCCTTCATGTAGCTTGCTTAAGCTCAGAGTTGACTCTGCTAAATGGAAATTAGCTTCTTCGATCGGAAAGGAAGAAGGCTTTGCCCACGTTTCTGGCAAACCTGGCTAAGCCATCTTCTTCTAGATCATTAAATGTGAATACCCGAATAGAAGTATCGTGTCCAAATTTGTGAGGTTTCCTCTTTAATTTCAGAAAGTCCCATGTCTACTGTTGTAAGTTTGTTTCTGTCTCTCCTGATAGAACCCTTCCCAATAATGTTCGCAGCAGCATTTGATGTCGAAAACATAAATGATAAACCCGTTATAATTAATTAATTTTCTTGAAGAAAGTTGTAGATAATTTCACAGAAAATGAAAGATTAAAATATCTCTGATTATTATAGATTATGTGTTCAAGACAACATTTTGCTACAGTAAAGTTGAAAAGCAGAGAAAATAAGCAAATAATTCTTAACTTATTCTTAAATACAGAGAATTGCTGAGAAAATGAAATCGAGGAGGAAGTCTAAGTACCGTAAAGTGGGGTGACTTCGGACAGCTTTTGGACGTTTTGTGCGGTAATATTCACAATTATACTTGTATCTGCACAAAATGTAATAATTATATGTATCAGAGTTTTAGAAATAATCACGAAGTGTTAACACTATATTACACCCAAAAATAATTTTAAAAATATTTTTTTATTTTGTCCGAAGTCACCACTCAAGTAGTCCGATGTATGCTGCATGTATGAGGTGTCTTTGGATCAATTTTATGATTTTTTTAAATAAGCAATGTTTTGAACAGTGTATTTTTACATGAACTTCACTTTTTTAAATCTTAACACACACTGTAGTACTTAGATTTACATCAATGTTTACATAAAATTATTCAAACAAAAAAAGTACAACTGTTACAATTGGACATCTTTTTAATTTACTTTTTTCATACATTGAGCACATTTATATTGCTTCTTAGAAAATTTGGCATACTTGTCATGTGCCCATCTCTTGCAACTATGACATTGGACCCAATCTTCTCCGTTCTTGCTTGTTGACCACAATCTTCCACAATGAAGGCACTCGGTGTCATCAAAATTACTGGTTTCAGACGATTCCTCTGCTGACGACAATTCTCTAGTGTCTGGATTATCTGAATCCTGTTGTGATGAAGACTGGAAGCTACACGTAACACTTTTCCCGGTTTCCATATTGATACGTTTTCCTCGTCTCTGAGACTCTGAAGCCCATGGACGTCCGCAGGATTTTTTCCAGGGAGGGGCGAGCAAGGTAATTTTTTCCCGGGTGGGGGGGGGCAAAGGACACATATTTTCCTCCAAAATAGTGATGCCCCCTCAAAAAACACTGTTTCAGTTTGAAATTATCATGTTTCTTCAACGAATTTATAATAATTAACATAAATTACTGTGATTGAAATGAAATTGTGTGTGACGCCCATGCTGGAGCCTTGTCATTTCGAACATCTCGAAGCATTTCGACAAATGTATCAGTTCAGCGTTGTTCATTCTCATTTTCTGTGAGACCGGGATTGAAATCTGGAAACCTGTTTAAAACTTGCTGCCGATAAAATAGTTTTGGTAGGAACGTCCTCTTAACTCATTTTTATATGTCCTTGGCATGTCCGAAGTCACCTCACAATACACTGAAATTCACTACAAACGGACCTAAAATAGAAACGATACACGATTATGATCCGACAAAGTATGCTTCAAGTAATGATATAAATTAAGATAGTATTTCGTTACTCATAAGGTGCTAATGTCAAACACACACATCAGCACAATGAGGTTTTACAGGAGCCAATGCAAAGTTGACAGGCCGACTGGCTACAATAATGTGTTATTTCTCCGCTGATCACAAGATATTTGACCTTGAACCCATTATAATGCAATTGTAAGAAGGTTAGCTCAGATTATTTCCCATTGTTGCCTTCGGTGGCGGCCTACGTCTGACCCTCAACAATGGAATGTTTTGCTCATGCACGTGTCCGAAGTCACTTCGCATGTCCGAAGTCACCCCACTTTACGGTACTTTATTTGTGCTCGATAGTAGTAGTAGAGAGCAATTATTTAAAGAGATCTAGTACATACAAGTACTTGCAACTCAATGCAACAACTCACAGAAGGAAGCATCCCAACGAGTAAGTAAAGAGAAGGTTGAAAAATCAGAATGAATACATTATTGAAATATTATGGGAAATCGTTAAGATAAGATGGATAAACCGAATAACAAATTAGGGAAGAAAAATTACAATGGAAATCATACAGATTGGACTCCTGACAGGAGTCCACAAATATTTTTTGTTTGTTTGTTTTTTGTTACATTGCGATTTTTTCATGGTGCTTAAGACTGATACGTACTGTTGAACTGTGGAGAGAGTCTGCATCGAGATGAGAACAGACGAAACTTCGTAGAGTTCCGTCTTGTCTCGTATATGAGTGGTCTATTTTGTTATCTCCCTAATCGTGGCCATTCGGCCCAGTACCTTGACGCCAGGAGTCCCAGGTTCGAATTTCGACCTGGGCGTTCTTTGTAAGCTTCCCATCATAAATGTCATCATATTATCACTCATCCTCATCTTCACGATCAGCCAAAAGTAGCAGAAAAGCGAAGTAATATAAACCAAATCAATCAATCAGCCCAATACCTTTACCAACCAAGCGGTTGCATAGCCACATGTACTCCACTTTTAGGTGAGTGCTAGAACTATATTTTGCAGCTCGCTAAGAACCTTCCACATTTTAAAGTAAAAGTATTTTTTTTCGTCCATGAATGTCAAATAAAGCTTTGTCTTTGAATAGCATCTCCCTCCCCTCTCTCATCCTTGCATGCTAATAGCCTGCACGGCACCCTATGGTACTCTGAGATTTTGCTTGCAGCTTGCCGCCGTGAATGTCAAATAGAACGCAGCATACGGATTTTGTTCGTTGAGTCTGTCAGGTGTTTTCCTCGGTGGAAAAATAAAGAGAAATACAACCTAAAACTGGTTGAACCAACGTTAGACAAAAACGCTTTCAAGAATATTACGTGACTTGCATGGAGAATAATGAGGCATGGATGGAAGAGAACGAGATGAGAGACTGGTCTGGCAAGGTTATTTGTATCACAACGACAACAATGGTAATTTAGAGAACATATTTCCCAATTTTTACAACAATGTAATTCCTTTTTATGTAATTTTCGTTGCATTAATCACTCCTGTACATATTCCACAGTCACTTACTTCCTGCATTTATTTTTAACATTTCATGTGCAAAGTAATAAAAATGTAATCTCATATGTATGAATGAAAAATTATGTTAGGTTAAGGTTTTGGGTTGTATATGCAAGTCCGTGTGCGCTAGAGGGTTTGATGTAAGATATCTGAGAAAAATATAACGTGTGATTTATTTGATAATAAATTCTATTTTGCAATGATTTATACAAGCAAGCTCCAACACCCTTCGCACGTATTATGGGTAATTGATATTTTCTTTCTCAAATCCTTTGATGCTGTAAAATGTAATTTATACTATGCACTCGATGCATTTTTTTAACATCTTTAAATTAAACTCTTCACAATCAGCAACTTTCATAAAAATGCAGTACAAAAACTCTCAGTCAGTACCAGATCTTATGCAAATTTAATGGATAAAAATAAAGAAGAACTCAACTTTCGATTTTCATCTTCCATGTCCGATTTCTAATTGGATTTAGTTGACTTGGCTTGACGATCATGAAAACATTTAGTAGGGCGGCGGAGTATTTTATTGACGGTGTCCTACTAATGAAAGTCTACAGTGAGGGAACTTCAACATGATTATATGTATTAATGATGTTCGTAATGTTCTATACTCCTACTAATTATGTGCGTGAGTGTTTGTTTTCAGGTATTAATGCACATATGCGAATGTTATTATTCGCCTTATTTACTTAGTTTGCGTCGCTCTTCTTCCACATTCGGATAATCGCGATGATGAGGATGAATGGTGATTAGATGTAATGGAAACACCCATACTCGAATGAAGAAACTTCGGTGATGAGATCATTAGTCGGCAACGATCTTAATATTGGTAAAATTGGAATTGTAACTTCAATAAACTGTACTAATATTTTAAAGCTAATTTTATATTCAGATAGTCTATCTATAGCTTTAAAAGGAATACGATCCACTGCACAGTGACTCCCAACGAGAATCGAACCTGGGACTATTTAATTACAAATAGAAAGCGTTAGCCACTACTATCCACGAGAACTAGAACTGAACTAACTAAATAAATAAATACTAATAGTGATTTGTTAGCTACTGATTAGTATCCATGAAGCGTTAATATGATTAGCTTCAACATTTTCTTTTTTTTGATATTGAAATGAGTCATATGTATGTTCTGTATATATTCTGTATCCGGGCAATTTACAATTTTTTGTAGAGACATATTTTGTTGTATCTTGCGTTGAATGCCAATGAACTCCCTACTCAAAGAAATTGTAATCGGCAGTTATAATTATTTATTTAGTTGTTTAAACAACTAAACTGTAATTGTCAGTGCTTTTATTATTGTGCAACACACAAGGCCTACTGAACCATAAAACAAAGATCGTAAGAAGTTCGGAATCCTCTGCACTCGAACGACACCACTTAACCAACATGAAATGGACATGGGAACAAAAAGCTGGCTCAAGATTCTGGGTTTTCCCTGACTTGAATCACATACTATTGGCACTCGCGAAGATGTTAATTGGTAAATTGCCAATTCAAGTTCTGCAGAACACAAGTACAAGTGATTTCTACAATTTCCAACTGAGATAATTTGTTACCTTAAATTCTCTCTCCGGTAATAAAAAGTTGTTCTCTTGCTTGCCTACATATCTACTACACTACATAGGTTTCTACCGAAGAAAGCACCTTCACGAATGTATTTCTCACCATTTAACCTTGGCAATGAAATGTGCAAGATTTGTAAGAGTGTTTTTTGGAGAGAGTAATGATGATGATAAGTGCAGTGTATCAAGTAGTGATTTCGTCGCGATTAGCCGAAAGTGGAAGACATGTGACGTTAAATAAACTAAATCAATCAATCAGTCAAGACCTTCTTAAATAAGACTATGAGATATTGTTAATACCATATTTCAGATGCTCATCTGGGCCAAAATCCAATGATGAAATGATCAATAAGTAGCTTCAGAGCAAAATACACAGGGGATAGAACACCGCTGCTGCACATGGAAATATACCATAAGTAAATCAAGTTCCTATCTCAGAATTTTTGGCCGTGTTGAGTTTTCGACATTTGATCTTGACAACCATAGTACCGAGTTCAAGACCCTGCCTGTGCAAGGGTGTTCCTTTGTGAATGTATTTCATAAATTTTATCTATCAGCATGCATCCTAATCGTCGTGATTATCTAAAAGTGTCTAAAAGGGATGCATTCTTTTTTTTTAAAAAAAAATACCAATAATACAAATACCCTCTCTTGTATTGCAGATGGAAAGCTTATTTTTCGAACATAAGCTCAGCCGTACTGCAGTCAACTGTAACATCACCACTATGAGGCCTATTTTGTCGAAATTGAAAACATTCTATCCACAGGGTACAGTCACAAGCATAAGTGGATTTTCGATATAGGTAATTAGGATAGCCGCCAAACTCCTACTATCAGAAAAATCCAATTACGTATCACATTTACGAATTGTATGCCATGCAAAGGTGTCCGTTGGTATGAATAAGTAAAATGGAAAATTCAGAATTGAAAGATGGGCTCCTTTAAAAAGAACCTGCCCTCGACATATTTCTGCATAGGCCTATATGTTCTATTGTGTGTGCTTTCTTCAATATTCCTCAAGATAAGTTTTGCTATGCGTCAATTCCTTATGTATTATTGGTTACCTCATTGTAAATGTTCTGTGGTGGACTTTACAGTAAATTCTTCAGAAAACCAGCACACTTTGGGTCGAGCCTCTACATGTGTGGATATGCTTGTGTAACACAACATTACATCAAAATATTTTCATCTTCGTATTCTGTACTATTTTAATTGGAGGATCACATTAATGAAACAAGTTATTTCAAAGCAAAAATTTTAAAATTGATCTTTATTCAGATATGAGTGAATCTAGTGACATTTCAAAACTGGACCCAAACCACTAAAAAGTGACCCCCCTCCCTCTTCAAGAATCTAATCCATCATTAGGAGACAACCACATCAACCACAGACGTCAACACATGCGATATCGGAATTATTGGTAGGATTCACAGTAATACTGTGCTTACCATCTCAGAGAGAAACATTCCTTGAAAACGTAGGAATTTAAGTGCAAAATGTGGGCTTCACCAGGGCTCGAACTCGGGTCTCTAGCACACCTTGCCATTACTCTACCAACTTTTTAAAAATGGACCCTCAGTAATACCTTTCGAATCGAAGCGACACAACAAACTGCACGTGTCACTTGTCGCTTACATGTCACTCAGACTGGACCGTTTTCTGAATAACCTGCATAGTATCGCCTCGCTCTGCTGTTAGCACATGCGCGGTGAATGCTTTCTTATTGATTGGAAGGGTTCGTGTCGCTTGTCACGTGCCGCTTGTAGCGTGTCGCGTGTTCGTTCGATCTGAAAGCTCCCTTACTCGCAATTTCATTGTTTGTGGTGCTGATCACATCACCCCCAGCTCGGCCAAGATCAAGAAAGTGTGGAGCCCTAACACCACAACCCCTATACGCCTTCATGGCGTGGTGCAAAGCACAGAAGAGCAATTTACTTACACACTTTACATTACTAGGCTTGCTAACTCTCCCGCATTGGCCGGGAGTCTCCCGGTCTTCCGGACACACTTTGTTACTCCCAGAATGACGAGATTTAGTATCATATTTTTCGTTATTATCCTTTTATAATATATTTTTATTATGTATTTTATTATTATCTTTTTATTTATTATTTGTACGCATTAAATTATATTTGTACGCCCAAACAATTAAAATTCTCAATATTATTTTGAAGACTCGTGAAAAATGAATAGTTGTTTAAGTAAATAAGTGGGAAAAGGGAGAAATTGAAGGTTAGAGATACATATTCCTAGAATTGTCGCCCTACGCAGAAGGAAAGAAAGAATTAAATTGAGAAAAAAGAAAATAATTAAGAAAAAAAGAGAGATTGAGAAACAGATATAGAAACAGAGGAAGAAAGGCCAAGAAATAAAGAAGTCACAAAGTAAAAAAGAAAGAGTGAATGGTGGTAGAGATGGAGAAAGAAAGTAGGAGATAGGTAAATGGAGAAAAGAATGCAACATACCTAAAAGAAAGAGATGGAGAAACAGTGGAAGAAATATCGAGAAAGAAAGAAGCGATAGAGTAAAAAAGAAATAGTGAATGGTGGTAGAAATAAATAAGGAAAGAAAGAAAGAGAGAGAGAGACAACCAGACTAAGAATGAAGGAGAATGATAATTGTGATAAAGAAGGAATGGGATAGAGAAACTGAGGAAGAGCTGTAGAGAAGGCATTGTTGCCTCAGTTTCGAGACTTCTTTATTTCCCTTGATTAAATTTTGCTTCATTACATAGATAGATTTAATTCGTATTATAGAATAGGATTATGTGCGTTTCATTGGTCGTGTTGTAATGGTTAGTTCGGAATAAGGACTTCAGAGTCCAATTTCAACTTCATAGGGATTCTATGACTTTGAGAGCCTCTGTGAAAGCCTAAAAGTTGAGGTTAGTCTTTCAGAACATTTTAAGTTAACGGATTTGTTTAAGGAAGTAAAGAAACCTTCCGAAACCAAGGTACTGGTAACACTGCAACGTGGTACATCTCCTGTGTGCCTAAACCTAAGACTTGTTAAGAACGTTTCGTACGTTGGTATGCTTGTGTGTATACAAAATACACACATACGTATATAAATTCGTGCATGTAGGGTGCCTACAAGCAGGGTGGAAGTTACGTTAGAGCGTTCGGTGCCTGCAACAGAAGGAGATGGTCCTCGCCGGTTGCGGCTCAGTAACTTGATATAGGTGGACTGTTTCCTGTTATTATAACGCAAAGCACCTACGCCGAAGCGACGGTTGGTCTAATAGCACCGCGGCCCGTAACAAGCAAAGTGCATTCGGTTACCTTCAGATCGTCCGGCACAGAAGGAAAGTTACATACAGAACACGGCTTTAATTTAATTATTTATGCTGCCCGAAGCCTACGTTTGCTTTTTCGGGTATCCACACATAGTCGCCAACGGTGAAACGCGTAATGAAAGCAGAAACAAAGCCGAGGTCCGGTATTAAACCTCTCTTCCCTTCCCAGGAGGTTGATGAATCCTCTTTATGGTCGGATACTAGATTTTTCTGTACCTTCTTACAAGATTCTCCGCTGGTGATGTTGCTAATTGTCCATTACGGGACCCCAAGCTACAAGATTGCCTTTCTCCCCTTTGCCGTTCTAAGTGCCTCAGCAAATTCTGTCCTGGCATTCGAGAGGGGGAGGCTGCATTGTTGGAACTAGCCGCGAGGTCGGGAGATGATGGAGATAAAATCGCAGCATCTTAACCGATGATCATGAATCTTTATTTGGAGGCCTCGTTACACCTGTGTACTTTCCGTGCCGGTTTCATCCGACCGAGGAAAACTTCAAGAGGAGGAGTTTCTAGACTTCAGACAAAGGTTGCAGTTTCTCGTTGTATCACACCTTGTACAGTTATGAACAAAAGTGGTTCAATTCTATACAAATTATTTCTGAATATGGGATTGCTCATCAGTGGACATAAAAAGGCAAACAGCATGTCTGTAAATTCTCTGGGTATATCGACCAGGTTAAGAAGATTCATCATTCGTCGCCAGGAAAGCTTCAAGACTTACTTCAGTATGTCTGTAATGTTGGATAGTTATTAGACATTTGCATGCTTAATATTATATACAGTGCCTTTCACGGTCGAGTCGTCCACGGAGCGGCGGCAAGCGCTCCGGGCAGCGAAAGCACGTCGTCGGCCAAATGGATGCAACATCCGTGCAGCTGGAACGCGAGCTTGCAACTGGATGTAGCTATGTAATGAAATAATCTCGTGCAATTACATTGACAGTAACAATTACAATAAGCACGTACCTTACAAGAGGTACGGAAATGTTGTCCTGAATCCACTCATTTACACGTATCAGTTCCTCTTCTGAAATTGCTTCCATTTTTCTCCTGAAATTTTCTTTCGATTTTTCTAATGTATAGTATCAGGTTTAAAAGCTTGGTAGCTCGCCACGCAGCCGTCATGAAAATGTCTATTGCTTGTGCAAGGCGCAAGAGGGATTTTTGAGGAGTATGTTCCAATCGTGCTCCAACGTCGGCTAGTTTCTCCTCAGTACGCACACGCCGTGTTACCCTTCGCGTCTTAGCAAGAGCAGACCCTGTTTCCATAAATATGTTCACGAGTTTTTGAACAGTGTGTCTGTGTGGAACAGGAACATCTGGGAATTCTGCTGCAAAACGTATTCTAACTTCCCTACAAGAAATCGTAATGATGTAACTAACAGTCGCCCAAAAAAAACCGTTATTTCAAAGTGTACGTATAGCGTGCAGAAAAGAACCAGTAATACGTAAACTAAAACAAAACAATCTAAAACACTTGTTGACAGCTTAACAGTTCACAAACACGTGCAAAGGTGACACCAGCTATCTGCATACTGAAGCACTGACGCGTCCAAAGCCAAGGTCAGCGTACAGCTATGGGTCTAAATGCTGGCAGACGCGCTCCCAGAGTCGGGCACGCTTGCCCCCGCTCCGCGGACGACTCGACCATGAAAGGCACTGTATATACGCACATAAATTGGTAATACCCAATTTTTCAATAAACACTCAAAATACAGCCTTTTCTATCAATCAACCACATGCCAACATAAAAGTTTACATGAAATATTACACACAAATACATACCTATATCTTACACACCTGCCAACACATGCCAACACAGAGACACAATCGCACTCATACTTACAGAATTAAATGATATTTTGCAAATCTGCCAAGCGTTGACTTGGGATATAATTTACATGTAAAGTATTATGAGGTGAAATAATTTATTCGGAAAAATAATCTGGCAGACATCCAAAATCCAGTATATTGCAATACTCTGTCCCAGGAGTCAGTGGAGCAACGCTGATCATAACGGTAAAGAAGGGGAGAAAGCAGTACGCGCTGCTGCAAACGGTTGGTAGCTGCGGTAGCGTTGTCCCCTCCATGCATTCATTTTCCTCTCACGTGTTCATTGGCTGAACCCTCTCGAGTCACTACTTGCCCTGCAGACTCCTGGGACAGAGTATATTATACTAATCGTATTTTTAGATTATGGATTGTACATAAATTTGGATGAAATTATTCCATTTTAGCGGTAGTCACGATTATCAGAATCCAACTATAGGGTTACAAACTTTCTACTTAGAAAGAATATATTAGCTGTATAGAATTGACACTAGTATACGTGTTAAATTGTTTCAGTAATAATTTATGCGAGTTGATAGGCAAGAAAATCATCCCGGTTATTGACTGGTTGTAAATTACATGCCTGTGCTAAGCAAATTAAACAATAAAGCTGGAGAAGATTATGAATTATTCTTTCAGTCCTTAAGGTGGATCTCAAGTTTGTTATACTGTAATAACCACCACGCGGTTATATTTTGTACTAATGCCATCTCTTCAGGTATTATAATGAGATGATATCTTGCTGCAGAGAGTGAGGCTTAGTTCGGGAACAAGCTGGTCAACTCTCCATCATTGGTGAATTATGTGGCTTCCTTTACTGGGCTCATTACCGAGCGGTCGATAGGTATTACACACCTGTGACACTCACTGACCTGCATTAGTGGCCACAACAATGAGGAATTGTTGCCAGGTTTATGGAACTTGCAGCGAATGGAACCCCTTGAATTCTTTAGGCTTCAAAACTAAGGTTTGGCTGTGAAGAAGGGCTTGTGTCATTCTTCACTTATTGCTGTAGACTTCAAAACTATGGTTTGGCTGGGAAAAAGGGCTAGTGTCATTCTTCACTTATTGCTGTAGGCTTCAAAACTAAGGTTTGGTTGCGAAGAAGGGCTTGTGTCATTTTTCAATTATTGCTGTAGACTTCAAAACTAAGGTTTGGTTATGAAGAAGGGTTTGTGGCATTCTTCACTTACTGCTGTAGACTTCAAAAGTAAGGTTTGGCTGTGAAGAAGGGCTTGTGTCATTTTTCAGTTATTGCTGTAGACTTCAAAACTAAGGTTTGGTTATGAAGAAGGGTTTGTGGCATTCTTCACTTACTGCTGTAGACTTCAAAAGTAAGGTTTGGCTGTGAAGAAGGGCTTGTGTCATTTTTCAATTATTGCTGTAGACTTCAAAACTAAGGTTTGGTTATGAAGAAGGGTTTGTGGCATTCTTCACTTACTGCTGTAGACTTCAAAAGTAAGGTTTGGCTGTGAAGAAGGGCTTGTGTCATTTTCAATTATTGCTGTAGACTTCAAAACTAAGGTTTGGTTATGAAGAAGGGTTTGTGGCATTCTTCACTTACTGCTGTAGACTTCAAAAGTAAGGTTTGGCTGTGAAGAAGGGCTTGTGTCATTTTTCAATTATTGCTGTAGACTTCAAAACTAAGGTTTGGTTATGAAGAAGGGTTTGTGGCATTCTTCACTTACTGCTGTAGACTTCAAAAGTAAGGTTTGGCTGTGAAGAAGGGCTTGTGTCAGTGCCAGATCTACAAATCTTACCCCCCCCCCGCAAAATATTACAGAAAGGCCCCCTCTACATACATATATATACACACACACAAATATATAGGGGAAAGTGGGGGAATTGCGACCACCTACACTGTAAAAAAAAATACACTTTCTGCACACTTTTGGAACACTTCCTAGAAACTACTTTTGATCACTTCTTGTACACATTAAATGTGCACAAGAAGTGTACACGAAGTGCTAAAAAGTGTACAGGAAGTGTACAAAAAGTGCAGCAAAAGAAGTGTACAGGAAGTGTGCAAGAAGTGCTTCCAATATAAAGGTATCCCAAAAGTGTGTAAGAAGTGTGCTGCAGAAACGACTTTTGATCACTTCTGGTACACTTTACACATTTGGAACACTTGTGAAAATACTTGAGCGACACTTCTTGCACACATGAGATATATCGCAATTCAGTACTCATACTTAGTTTCTGGAATAAAAATACAGTTCACTCACATTTAACTTGACAATTGAAGGAGGAAAAAGCAACAACTTTCAACTGTGAACCTTCAATTTTGTGAGATGCGTGTTTGTTTTTCTGCGACACATTTTTTTTTTTTTTTTTTTTTTTTTTGTCCTCGTTTTCCATTTAGAAGGCTACACCTTCTCTTTGGTAAGTGAATTGTTTTCATAAATGTTTTCCCTTGCAAGGTGATGGTCTAAGTGTGTTTTCAGTATTGAAGTGGTACAAATTTACTTATTCTGGGGGTAGTTCACTTAGATGTTATTTATTCAGTAGTGGGAAAATTACTTGTTAGGAAAGTAATAATTTGCTATGGTGCGGCATGTGTTGGATATATCACGTGCCGTAGTTCCGGAGGATGATGGATTATATACAGCTGATAATCAGGATGCTGTGGATCTATCAGGAAGGTATACATGGTTAAGAGATGCTGTAATGGTGTGCAGTGGTAAGTGGGAAGGCAGTCGTGTAGAGCATCTTCGTACATTGTGCTGAGAAGTTGTGGATGGTGCGAGTTCATTCGACCAGTTATATATTTGTGACGGATGGCTTCGATGTGGGTTGTGATTTCCGGGAAGGTTATTCGCTCGTACAGTAGTCGTGTAGGACTTGGTAGGACTACTCTGAAGGCCAAACGAAGAGCATGTCTTTCCATAACTTGTAGTTTGTGATACAATAAGTCTGGGGCTGATATCCATGCAGTGTGGCCGTAAATAATTGCTGGTCGAAGGAAAGCCTTGTAGGTATGTAGGACAACCTGGGAGTTGAGTCCCCAGGATGTTCCAATTAGCCGTTTGAGCAAGCTCAGACGATTTGTAGCTTTTTGGACGATGTTGAGCAATTGAGGTTTCCAGGTTAGCTTGGAGTCAAATATGACTCCCAGATATTTTGCAGTGGTGGCAGGCAGAATTGGAGTTCCCCGTATTTTGATGTTTAATAATGTTGGGTTCCTTTGGATCTTCGAGCGACAGCCTGTCTGTAGAAACACCAATGCTTGTGTTTTGAGAGCATTAATTGTGAGACGCCATGTGTCACACCATCTTTGGAAGGAGTTTATAGCTGGTTGGAGAGTTTTGTTTATGGCTTGGATGGTTGAACAACAGGCGAGAAATGCGGTGTCGTCAGCAAATTGGTAGATTGAAACTTGTGGGGGTTTTGGCATATCGGCAACGTATAGTATGTAGAGTAATGGTGATAAAGCAGCACCCTGTGGAACGCCAGAGTAAGGGAAAATGGGGTATGACATTGCTCCATTTACAGTGACATAAGCGACCCTATTTGTTAGGAAGCTGTGTACTAATCTGACATAGGAAAGCGGTAGGTGGAATTTATGGAGCTTGTAGATGAGCCCAGTATGCCATACTTTGTCAAATGCTTTCTCCAGGTCGAATAGTACTAGACAGGATGGTTTGGATGTGTTGAAGTGATTTGTGATGCGAGTCGTTAGTTTTAGTAAATTGTCAAGGACACTGTGTTGAGGTCTAAAGCCTGCTTGGTGCGACGGAAGTAAACTGTGTGCTTGTAAGTGTATGTGTATGCGTCGAACAATGATGCGTTCGAATATTTTGCTAAAGGTTGATGTGAGCTGAATAGGTCGATAGTTTGTTGGGTTGGTACTATCTTTGTTTGGTTTTGGGAACATTAGAACCTTTGAAATCTTCCAGTCTGTCGGGTAGTGTCCTGTGCGGAGGATAAAATTGTAGATAATGGCCAGAAAGGACAGCAATGCAAGCGGGGCCTGTTTAATCAATACGTATGTGATATTGTCCAATCCGGGAGCAGTGTTTCTCTTCCTACGCACAGTATTGATAATATCATCTGTTGTGATAGGAACAGTTAGAGCATTTGTAGGATCAATAGTGTGCGTATTACTGGGTTCCAGTTGCCTGTTATTGGGGTTTGTGACTCTGTCAATTTTGGTCTGGAGGCGGAGATTTGGAGCTAGTTGTGGTGTTGGAGTGAAAGTGTCTTGCAAGACATTTGCGAAGGCATAAGCTTTTTCAGTGTCTGTGTTTAGAGCTGCGTCCTTGATTGTTATCGGATAAGGAGTACTACTGGATTGTCCAGTGAGCACCTTGAAACGTTTCCAGTATTTTGTGGGATGGCTTTCGTCACTCAATTGGTTGCACGTTTCAATCCATCGACGTTGTTTATAAGCTTTTATATAGTTTTGTACTGTACGCAGCCATTGACGGTGTAAGTTAAGGGATTCGGGATTTCTGGTCTGGAGGTAGTCCCTGTATGCTCGTCGTGATGCTGTGATTAGGTGAAGATATTGCGGAGGTAGCTTTGGTTTGTAACTATTGAGAGTGGTCGTAGGTATGTTAGTGGTTGCCGCACTGGTAATCTGAGCAGTAAGATGTTCCACCGCCGTATCGAGTTCCTCTGAATTGTTTGGTGGTGGATGCGGGTGAGAAAAAGCATTCTGTAGCTTTTCACTATATGCCTCCCAGTTCGCTTTGTTGTAACACCAGATTTTTCGAGGTTGTATTGTACTGCTCGTATTGCGGTTACTAAGATTTAAGGTAATTTTCACTGGGTCATGGTCACTGCCGATGGAATCCAGCACAGATATGTTCAAGCAGGCACTTAGAGATGTTGATGTTATAACAACGTCAGGGGTAGTGTTACTTATGGGACGTGTGGCTCTGGGCAGTACATGGAATTCTGCTGTAGTGTTTTGGTCCAGAAATTGTAAAAAGTTTGTTTTGTCTTGCATGGTTCGACTATGATAATTGATGTCCGCTGCTATGATATAATGTTTGCTAAGGGTTTGGATATGTTGAAAGAATTGGTATGGAATAGTTTCCCCTGGTCTTACATAGATGGTAGCAAATGTAACGACCCGGGATGGAAAGTAGATTGTACTAGCAGTATGTTCTGGCAAGTGGAAGTTTGGTGGGAAGGTAACTGTTCGATATGGTAATTTTCTATCTACTCCAATTGCTGTGCCGCCGTTTACTCTTAAGCCCGGCGGACCATCGTGGCGTAAGATGTTGTATGGTGGAATATGACAGATCATTTTTGGAGCAAGATAGGTTTCGTTTAGCGCAAAGCAGTGAACAGATTCTTCCAAAAGCAGGTGTTGCAATAAAGCTTTTCGTTTAGAAACAGATCGGATATTTAAAAATAGAAAATTATACATATTCCGTACTGCCATATTCAAAACCTTAAACCGCAGTTTCCAAGTGCGATATGTGGAAATGCACATGAGGACCAGAGTATGTTGCATGGAGTTGCAAGTTGAAAATTGTTTTTGCAGATGCTGTTACTTGGGTTAATATGTGCGTTCTTAAAAATGGGTGCACATTTTGGAGAGTCAGGGTGAAGAAACGTATTAGATCTTCCACTGTTACTGGATGTCGTAGTGAATTGTCAGGTTCTGTAGCAGTGTCATTGGTGCGCAGGGGAACTGTTAGATCAGGGTGTTCAGGTATTGCATCTGGCTTGGCTTTGCATTTGTAACTGTATGTAGGATGGTTTTCCGTACATGTGACACATTTAGGTGCAGCAGTTTGGTTTTGACATTCTCTGGTTGAATGGGGTCCTGAACAGTATCCGCATTTATCTCGGTTTGGACATGCAGCAGTAGTGTGCTTGTTATACTGTTGGCATTTTTCGCACCGCAATGGAAGAGGTTGTTGAGAACGGGATGGTTCAACTTTGTACCTGCGTCTGTATATGTATGCTCCACTGTGTAGTAGGGTGTCTACAGCATTTTGTGAGTCTGTTAGGACCCGCACCATGTATGTGGGTCCGTTGTTATTGCGAATACGGATACATTTGCGGATTTGTACACCTTCGCATTCCAGTTCCTCAAAAATCTCTTCGTCTGTTAGACTAGGTTCTACACCCCTGATGACAACTGATAGTAGTGGGGATTTATGTGGTGGTGGTGGTTGTTTTTGAATGGAAGCATTTAGTGTTTGGATGTTTGCTTTGGCTCCATAGATTTCAAAAGAAGCTTTGTTTCTAATTAGTTTTGCAAAGTCTGGATCTGGTGATTTCAATATGATGCCATTACGGGTGAACAGTATTTGTGCAATTTGTGCCCTTGGTACATACTTAGATGTTTGTTGGAACACATGTTTTGCTGTATTGAATTTGGTGTCGTAATTGGTGAGCAGGAAGTTGTATAAGCTGTTATCCTGTTGTTTGGATTTTAGTTGGGTTGCATGAGCTGTATTTCCTGTATCTCGTTTAATTGGTGATCTAGATCGTTGACGTTGAGGTAGAGGTAATCCTTCATAGGAATTGCGACGTCGGTGTTTTGTGGAATAGCTGGACGTTTGCATTGGATCATTGGTACTTCGTGAATCGAGCATCGTCTCGGAGTTTGGACCGTCCGTCCGTTTAGTACCTCCGGTGAAGGTTTTCACCCCTTCTCGCTGTCGTAGCAGCGTTGCAGGAAGACCATGATGCATATCAGAAGACCACAACCGTGAGTTGTTTATATGATCCAATAGAACAAACGCAAATCCTATGGGAAAAGAGGCACAAACTCAAACCAACTGACAACTCAATCCAAAGAAGCGAATCCAAATTCCAAACTAATTGTAGAGCCCAAGACAAAAGAAGAGGAAGGATGAAGGTAGTAAGGGAAAACAGTTTCAAAAAATAGTGCAAGTCGTATGTCTGCTCCACTCAACGTGTTCAACCAAAAAGGTTCCTCGCAATCACCTAACCACCGTATAGGCACAATTGGTACCGTTTGTCCGTTCCAGACTTACGGCTTCCACCTGGAATAATTGGCCCACGATGCGTGACACAAGAGAGACCGACTTACGATTACCTATACCTTGATGGTCTGCGACACTTTTTTTTTTTTTTTTTTTGTCCTCGTTTTCCATTTAGAAGGGTACACCTTCTCTTTGGTAAGTGAATTGTTTCCATAAATGTTTTCCCTTGCAAGGTGATGGTCTAAGTGTTTTCAGTAATGAAGTGGTACATATTTACTTATTCTGAGGGTAGTTCACTTAGATCTTATTTATGCAGTAGTGGGAAAATTACTTCAGTTAGGAAAGTAATAATTTGCTATGGTGCGGCATGTGTTGGATATATCACGTGCCGTAGTTCCGGAGGATGATGGATATTATACAGCTGGTAGTCAGGATGCTGTGGATCTATCAGGAAGGTGTACATGGTTAAGAGATGCTGTAATGGTGTGCAGTGGTATGTGGGAAGGCAGTCGTGTAGAGCATCTTCGTACATTGTGCTAAGAAGTTGTGGATGGTGCGAGTTCATTCGACCAGTTATATATTTGTGACGGATGGCTTCGATGTGGGTTGTGATTTCGGGAAAGGTTATTCGCTCGTACAGTAGTCGTGTAGGACTTGGTAGGACTACTCTGAAGGCCAAACGAAGAGCATGTCTTTCCAGAACTTGTAGTTTGTGATAGAATGAGTCTGGGGCTGATATCCATGCAGTGTGGCCGTAAGTAATTGCTGGTCGAAGGAAAGCCTTGTAGGTATGTAGGACAACCTGGGAGTTGAGTCCCCAGGATGTTCCAATTAGCCGTTTGAGCAAGCTCAGACGATTTGTAGCTTTTTGGACGGTGTTGAGCAATTGAGGTTTCCAGGTTAGCTTGGAGTCAAATATGACTCCCAGATATTTTGCAGTGGTGGCAGGCAGAATTGGAGTTCCCCGTATTTTGATGTTTAATAATGTTGGGTTCCTTTGGATCTTCGAGCGACAGCCTGTCTGCAGAAACACCAATGCTTGTGTTTTGAGAGCATTAATTGTGAGACGCCATGTGTCACACCATCTTTGGAAGGAGTTTATAGCTGGTTGGAGAGTTTTGTTTATAGCTTGGATGGTTGAACAACAGGTGAGAAATGCGGTGTCGTCAGCGAATTGGTAGATAGAAACTTGTGGGGGTTTTGGCATATCGGCAACGTATAGTATGTAGAGTAATGGTGATAAAGCAGCACCCTGTGGAACGCCAGAGTAAGGGAAAATGGGGTATGACATTGCTCCATTTACAGTGACATAGGCGACCCTATTTGTTAGGAAGCTGTGTACTAATCTGACATAGGAAAGCGGTAGGTGGAATTTATGGAGCTTGTAGATGAGCCCAGTATGCCATACTTTGTCAAATGCTTTCTCCAGGTCGAATAGTACTAGGCAGGATGGTTTGGATGTGTTGAAATGATTTGTGATGCGAGTCGTTAGTTTTAATAAATTATCAAGGACACTGTGTTGAGGTCTAAAGCCTGCTTGGTGCGACGGAAGTAAACTGTGTGCTTGTAAGTGCATGTGTATGCGTCGAACAATGATGCGTTCGAATATTTTACTAAAGGTTGATGTGAGCTGAATAGGTCGATAGTTTGTTGGGTTGGTACTATCTTTGTTTGGTTTTGGGAACATTAGAACCTTTGAAATCTTCCAGTCTGTCGGGTAGTGTCCTGTGCGGAGGATAAAATTGTAGATAATGGCCAGAAAGGACAGCAATGCAAGCGGGGCCTGTTTAATCAATACGTATGTGATATTGTCCAATCCGGGAGCAGTGTTTCTTTTCCTACGCACAGTATTGATAATATCGTCTGTTGTGATAGGAACAGTTAGAGCATTTGTAGGATCAATAGTGTGCGTATTACTGGGTTGCAGTTGCCTGTTATTGGGGTTTGTGACTCTGTCAATTTTGGTCTGGAGGCGGAGATTTGGAGCTAGTTGCGGTGTCGGAGTGAAAGTGTCTTGCAAGGCATTTGCGAAGGCATAAGCTTTTTCAGTGTCTGTGTTTAGAGCTGCGTCCTTGATTGTTATCGGATAAGGAGTACTACTGGATTGTCCAGTGAGCACCTTGAAACGTTTCCAGTATTTTGTGGGATGGCTTTCGTCACTCAATTGGTTGCACGTTTCAATCCATCGACGTTGTTTATAAGCTTTTATATAGTTATGAACTGTACGCAGCCACTGACGGTGTAAGTTAAGGGATTCAGGATTTCTGGTCTGGAGATAGTCCCTGTATGCTCGTCGTGATGCTGTGATTAGGTGAAGATATTGCGGAGGTAGCTTTGGTTTGTAACTATTGAGAGTGGTCGTAGGTATGTTAGTGGTTGCCGCACTGGTAATCTGAGCAGTAAGATGTTCCACCGCCGTATCGAGTTCCTCTGAATTGTTTGGTGGTGGATGCGGGTGAGAAAAAGCATTCTGTAGCTTTTCACTATATGCCTCCCAGTTCGCTTTGTTGTAACACCAGATTTTTCGAGGTTGTATTGTACTGCTCGTATTGCGGTTACCAAGATTTAAGGTAATTTTCACTGGGTCATGGTCACTGCCGATGGAATCCAGCACAGATATGTTCAAGCAGGCACTTAGAGATGTTGATGTTATAACAACGTCAGGGGTAGTGTTACTTATGGGACGTGTGGCTCTGGGCAGTACATGGAATTCTGCTGTAGTGTTTTGGTCCAGAAATTGTAAAAAGTTTGTTTTGTCTTGCATGGTTCGACTATGATAATTGATGTCCGCTGCTATGATATAATGTTTGCTAAGGGTTTGGATATGTTGAAAGAATTGGTATGGAATAGTCTCCCCTGGTCTTACATAGATGGTAGCAAATGTAACGACCCGGGATGGAAAGTAGATTGTACTAGCAGTATGTTCTGGCAAGTGGAAGTGTGGTGGGAAGGTAACTGTTCGATGTGGTAATTTTCTATCTACTCCAATTGCTGTGCCGCCGTTTACTCTTAAGCCCGGCGGACCATCGTGGCGTAAGATGTTGTATGGTGGAATATGACAGATCATTTTTGGAGCAAGATAGGTTTCGTTTAGCGCAAAGCAGTGAACAGATTCTTCCAAGAGCAGCTGTTGCAATAAAGCTTTTCGTTTAGAAACGGATCGGATATTTAAAAATAGAAAATTATACATATTCCGTACTGCCATATTCAAAACCTTAAACCGCAGTTTCCAAGTGGGATATGTGGAAATGCACGTGAGGACCAGAGTATGTTGCATGGAGTTGCAAGTTGAAAATGGTTTTTGCCGATGCCGTTACTTGGGTTAATATGTGCGTTCTTAAAAATGGGTGCACATTTTGGAGAGTCAGTGTGAAGAAACGTATTAGATCTTCCACTGTTACTGGATGTCGTAGTGAGTTGTCAGGTTCCGTAGCAGTGTCATTGGTGCGCAGGGGGACTGTTAGGTCGGGGTGTTCAGGTATTGCTTCTGGCTTGGCTTTGCATTTGTAGCTGTATGTAGGATGGTTTTCCGTACATGTGACACATTTTGGTGGAGCAGTTTGGTTTTGACATTCTTTGGTTGAATGGGGTCCTGAACAGTATCCGCATTTATCTCGGTTTGGACATGCAGCGGTAGTGTGCTTGTTATACTGTTGGCATTTTTCGCACCGCAATGGAAGAGGTTGTTGAGAACGGGATGGTTCAACTTTGTACCTGCGTCTGTATATGTATGCTCCACTGTGTAGTAGGGTGTCTACAGCATTTTGTGAGTCTGTTAGGACCCGCACCATGTATGTGGGTCCGTTGTTATTGCGAATACGGATACATTTGCGGATTTGTACACCTTCGCATTCCAGTTCCTCAAAGATCTCCTCGTCTGTTAAGACAGGTTCTACACCCCTGATGACTACTGATAGTAGTGGGGATTTATGTGGTGGTGGTGGTTGTTTTTGAGTGGAAGCATTCAGTGTTTGGATGTTTGCTTTGGCTCCATAGATTTCAAAAGAAGCTTTGTTTCTAATTAGTTTTGCAAAGTCTGGATCTGGTGATTTCAATATGATGCCATTACGGGTGAACAGTATTTGTGCAATTAGTGCCCTTGGTACATACTTAGAAGTTTGTTGGAACACATGTTTTGCTGTATTGAATTTGGTGTCGTAATTGGTGAGCAGGAAGTTGTATAAGCTGTTATCCTGTTGTTTGGATTTTAGTTGGGTTGCATGAGCTGTATTTCCTGTATCTCGTTTAATTGGTGATCTAGATCGTTGACGTTGAGGTAGAGGTAATCCTTCATAGGAATTGCGACGTCGGTGTTTTGTGGAATAGCTGGACGTTTGCATTGGATCATTGGTACTTCGTGAATCGAGCATCGTCTCGGAGTTTGGACCTTCCGTCCGTTTAGTACCTCCGGTGAAGGTTTTCACCCCTTCTCGCTGTCGTAGCAGCGTTGCAGGAAGACCATGATGCATATCAGAAGACCACAACCGTGAGTTGTTTATATGATCCAATAGAACAAACGCAAATCCTATGGGAAAAGAGGCACAAACTCAAACCAACTGACAACTCAATCCAAAGAAGCGAATCCAAATTCCAAACTAATTGTAGAGCCCAAGACAAAAGAAGAGGAAGGATGAAGGTAGTAAGGGAAAACAGTTTCAAAAAATAGTGCAAGTCGTATGTCTGCTCCACTCAACGTGTTCAACCAAAAAGGTTCCTCACAATCACCTAACCACCGTATAGGCACAATTGGTACCGTTTGTCCGTTCCAGACTTACGGCTTCCACCTGGAATAATTGGCCCACGATGCGTGACACAAGAGAGACCGACTTACGATTACCTATACCTTGATGTCTGCGACACTTTTTTTTTTTTTTTTGTCCTCGTTTTCCATTTAGAAGGCTACACCTTCTCTTTGGTAAGTGAATTGTTTTCATAAATGTTTTCCCTTGCAAGGTGATGGTCTAAGTGTGTTTTCAGTATTGAAGTGGTACAAATTGACTTATTCTGGGGGTAGTTCACTTAGATGTTATTTATGCAGTAGTGGGAAAATTACTTGTTAGGAAAGTAATAATTTGCTATGGTGCGGCATGTGTTGGATATATCACTTGCCGTAGTTCCGGAGGATGATGGATTATATACAGCTGATAATCAGGATGCTGTGGATCTATCAGGAAGGTATACATGGTTAAGAGATGCTGTAATGGTGTGCAGTGGTAAGTAGGAAGGCAGTCGTGTAGAGCATCTTCGTACATTGTGCTGAGAAGTTGTGGATGGTGCGAGTTCATTCGACCAGTTATATATTTGTGACGGATGGCTTCGATGTGGGTTGTGATTTCCGGGAAGGTTATTCGCTCGTACAGTAGTCGTGTAGGACTTGGTAGGACTACTCTGAAGGCCAAACGAAGAGCATGTCTTTCCAGAACTTGTAGTTTGTGATAGAATGAGTCTGGCGCTGATATCCATGCAGTGTGGCCGTAAATTATTGCTGGTCGAAGGAAAGCCTTGTAGGTATGTAGGACAACCTGGGAGTTGAGTCCCCAGGATGTTCCAATTAGCCGTTTGAGCAAGCTCAGACGATTTGTAGCTTTTTGGACGATGTTGAGCAATTGAGGTTTCCATGTTAGCTTGGAGTCAAATATGACTCCTAGGTATTTTGCAGTGGTGGCAGGCAGAATTGGCGTTCCCCGTATTTTGATGTTTAATAATGTTGGGTTCCTTTGGATCTTCGAGCGACAGCCTGTCTGTAGAAACACCAATGCTTGTGTTTTGAGAGCATTTATTGTGAGACGCCATGTGTCACACCATCTTTGGAAGGAGTTTATAGCTGGTTGGAGAGTTTTGTTTATAGCTTGGATGGTTGAACAACAGGCTAGAAATGCGGTGTCGTCAGCGAATTGGTAGATAGAAACTTGTGGGGGTTTTGGCATATCGGCAACGTATAGTATGTAGAGTAATGGTGATAAAGCAGCACCCTGTGGAACGCCAGAGTAAGGGAAAATGGGGTATGACATCGCTCCATTTACAGTGACATAAGCGACCCTATTTGTTAGAAAGCTGTGTACTAATCTGACATAGCAAAGCGGTAGTTGGAATTTATGGAGCTTGTAAATGAGTCCAGTATGCCATACTTTATCAAATGCTTTCTCCAGGTCGAATAGTACTAGACAGGATGGTTTGGAAGTGTTGAAGTGATTTGTGATGCGAGTCGTTAGTTTTAACAAATTATCAAGGACACTGTGTTGAGGTCTAAAGCCTGCTTGGTGCGACGGAAGTAAACTGTGGGCTTGTAAGTGCATGTGTATGCGTCGAACAATGATGCGTTCGAATATTTTGCTAAATGTTGATGTGAGCTGAATAGGTCGATAGTTTGTGGGGTTGGTACTATCTTTGTGTGGCTTTGGAAACATTAGAACTTTCGAAATCTTCCAGTCTGTCGGGTAGTGTCCTGTGCGGAGGATAAAATTGTATATAATAGCCAGAAAGGACAGCAATGCAAGCGGGGCCTGTTTGATCAATACGTATGTGATATTGTCCAAGCCGGGAGCGGTATTTCTCTTCCTACGCACAGTATTGATAATATCATCTGTTGTAATAGGAACAGTTAGAGCATTATTAGGATCAATATCGTGCGTATTGCTGGGTTGCAGTTGCCTGTTATTGGGGTTGGTGACTCTGTCAATTTTGGTCTGGAGGCGGAGATTTGGAGCTAGTTGTGGTGTTGGAGTGAAAGTGTCTTGCAAGACATTTGCGAAGGCATAAGCTTTTTCAGTGTCTGTGTTTAGAGCTGCGTCCTTGATTGTTATCGGATAAGGAGTACTACTGGATTGTCCAGTGAGCACCTTGAAACGTTTCCAGTATTTTGTGGGATGGCTTTCGTCACTCAATTGGTTGCACGTTTCAATCCATCGACGTTGTTTATAAGCTTTTATATAGTTATGAACTGTACGCAGCCATTGACGGTGTAAGTTAAGGGATTCGGGATTTCTGGTCTGGAGGTAGTCCCTGTATGCTCGTCGTGATGCTGTGATTAGGTGAAGATATTGCGGAGGTAGCTTTGGTTTGTAACTATTGAGAGTCGTCGTAGGTATGTTAGTGGTTGCCGCACTGGTAATCTGAGCAGTAAGATGTTCCACCGCCGTATCGAGTTCCTCTGAATTGTTTGGTGGTGGATGCGGGTGAGAAAAAGCATTCTGTAGCTTTTCACTATATGCCTCCCAGTTCGCTTTGTTGTAACACCAGATTTTTCGAGGTTGTATTGTACTGCTCGTATTGCGGTTGCTAAGATTTAAGGTAATTTTCACTGGGTCATGGTCACTGCCGATGGAATCCAGCACAGATATGTTCAAGCAGGCACTTAGAGATGTTGATGTTATAACGACGTCAGGGGTAGTGTTACTTATGGGACGTGTGGCTCTGGGCAGTACATGGAATTCTGCTGTAGTGTTTTGGTCCAGAAATTGTAAAAAGTTTGTTTTGTCTTGCATGGTTCGACTATGATAATTGATGTCCGCTGCTATGATATAATGTTTGCTAAGGGTTTGGATATGTTGAAAGAATTGGTATGGAATAGTTTCCCCTGGTCTTACATAGATGGTAGCAAATGTAACGACCCGGGATGGAAAGTAAATGGTACTAGCAGTATGTTCTGGCAAGTGGAAGTGTGGTGGGAAGGTAACTGTTCGATATGGTAATTTTCTATCTACTCCAATTGCTGTGCCGCCGTTTACTCTTAAGCCCGGCGGGCCATCGTGGCGTAAGATGTTGTATGGTGGAATATGACAGATCATTTTTGGAGCAAGATAGGTTTCGTTTAGCGCAAAGCAGTGAACAGATTCTTCCAAAAGCAGGTGTTGCAATAAAGCTTTTCGTTTAGAAACAGATCGGATATTTAAAAATAGAAAATTATACATATTCCGTACTGCCATATTCAAAACCTTAAACCGCAGTTTCCAAGTGGGATATGTGGAAATGCACATGAGGACCAGAGTATGTTGCATGGAGTTGCAAGTTGAAAATTGTTTTTGCAGATGCCGTTACTTGGGTTAATATGTGCGTTCTTAAAAATGGGTGCACATTTTGGAGAGTCAGGGTGAAGAAACGTATTAGATCTTCCACTGTTACTGGATGTCGTAGTGAATTGTCAGGTTTTGTAGCAGTGTCATTGGTGCGCAGGGGAACTGTTAGATCAGGGTGTTCGGGTATTGCTTCTGGCTTGGCTTTGCATTTGTAGCTGTATGTAGGATGGTTTTCCGTACATGTGACACATTTTGGTGGAGCAGTTTGGTTTAGACAGTCTTTGGTTGAATGGGGTCCTGAACAGTATCCGCATTTATCTCGGTTTGGACATGCAGCGGTAGTGTGCTTGTTATACTGTTGGCATTTTTCGCACCGCAATGGAAGAGGTTGTTGAGAACGGGATGGTTCAACTTTGTACCTGCGTCTGTATATGTATGCTCCACTGTGTAGTAGTGTGTCTACAGCATTTTGTGAGTCTGTTAGGACCCGCACCATGTATGTGGGTCCGTTGTTATTGCGAATACGGATACATTTGCGGATTTGTACACCTTCGCATTCCAGTTCCTCAAAGATCTCCTCGTCTGTTAAGACAGGTTCTACACCCCTGATGACTACTGATAGTAGTGGGGATTTATGTGGTGGTGGTGGTTGTTTTTGAGTGGAAGCATTCAGTGTTTGGATGTTTGCTTTGGCTCCATAAATTTCAAAAGAAGCTTTGTTTCTAATTAGTTTTGCAAAGTCTGGATCTGGTGATTTCAATATGATACCATTACGGGTGAACAGTATTTGTGCAATTTGTGCCCTTGGTACATACTTAGATGTTTGTTGGAACACATGTTTTGCTGTGTTGAATTTGGTGTCGTAATTGGTGAGCAGGAAGTTGTATAAGCTATTATCCTGTTGTTTGGATTTTAGTTGGGTTGCATGAGCTGTATTTCCTGTATCTCGTTTAATTGGTGATCGAGATCGTTGACGTTGAGGTAGAGGTAATCCTTCATAGGAATTGCGACGTCGGTGTTTTGTGGAATAGCTGGACGTTTGCATTGGATCATTGGTACTTCGTGAATCGAGCATCGTCTCGGAGTTTGGACCGTCAGTCCGTTTAGTACCTCCGGTGAAGGTTTTCACCCCTTCTCGCTGTCGTAGCAGCGTTGCAGGAAGACCATGATGCATATCAGAAGACCACAACCGTGAGTTGTTTATATGATCCAATAGAACAAACGCAAATCCTATGGGAAAAGAGGCACAAACTCAAACCAACTGACAACTCAATCCAAAGAAGCGAATCCAAATTCCAAACTAATTGTAGAGCCCAAGACAAAAGAAGAGGAAGGATGAAGGTAGTAAGGGAAAACAGTTTCAAAAAATAGTGCAAGTCGTATGTCTGCTCCACTCAACGTGTTCAACCAAAAAGGTTCCTCGCAATCACCTAACCACCGTATAGGCACAATTGGTACCGTTTGTCCGTTCCAGACTTACGGCTTCCACCTGGAATAATTGGCCCACGATGCGTGACACAAGAGAGACCGACTTACGATTACCTATGCACAATCAGGGCTTCAGTTGTCACCGTTAGGTTTCCACCTTGATTCTCGGGGATTGGGCCTCCCCGGATGCCATGATGTCTGCGACACACGCACCTTCTACTTATATAGTCCAGAATCAAAAAGGTTGCTCATGGGAGATTCACTTTTATTCACTGTAGTACATTTTCTTCTTTAATTTGTATCTTAGATGTTCACATATTTTTCGAAGAGTGTTAAAGCACAATTTTTCACTATGATTACAATCAAACGTATCATTATTTGTTGTACAAAAACTTATGTTTCTTGTACACATTTTGACAGAACCATCTAGCGGCCGGTGTAGGAACAACCAGCCCCCCGAAGTTAACGATCTGTTTTGGTGTGCTTTAAAGATGAATAGTTCGATTTAAGAAAATCTATTAATTTCCTCGGAACATTCAACTTGCTCCTTCTTCAATTTTAATGAGATTTATCCGATTATCAAATTGGTACATTAAACAAAAAAGTATTGATAGTTTCATGATGCAATGCGATTTCCATGTGTTCCAGGAAAAAAATAGTTATATTTTGTTATTGTTTAATGTTGCTTGCTTTCAAGTGTGTTACTGCTTTATATAATGAAATTGATTTATGTTCATAAGATATTCATTTGTCAAAAAAGTATAAAATAACAATCGATATGACCAACAACACAAAATGAAATCATGTGCTACAAAAGTGTACAAGAAGTGTACAGACTTACTTTAAACAAAAGTGTACAGAAAGCGTTGAAGAAGTGCACACAACTTTGAATGTGTCCCCAAAGTGTGCAACAAGTGTACAAAATTTCGTCATTTCGGGTCGCACACATCTAGAACACTTTAAGTACACTTTTGCAACACCTTCAGTACACATCTTGTGCATATTATATGCAAGAAAGTGTACCAAAAGTGTACAAGAAGTGTATTTTTTTTTACAGTGTAAGGGAGATTTTAAAAATCTCAGAAACTGTACGCAGTGAAACAAAAAGAAAATGTGGGCCTGAAAAAGCAATGTTTGTAGTACATCTCTGCGTATCACTTTGCTCCCTGTCGTTAATAGTTATATCTGTAAACGTCAAAAAGTAACAATGTGCGTGTGAGCGCAATTGCCCTATTGGTAGGGTAATGGCACTCAGTAATCATCCTAACAGTAAATCAATACAATTTTTGTACTATACAGAAACTATATCTTTAAGTACTTATATTTATTAATATGCAGATACAAATTAAATTGAGCACAATTTTGCACAAAGATGCACACATGGGACGCTTATTATGAGAAACGTGTTTGCACCCTTCATGTTCCCATCACAAACAGCGTGAGCGTCATTACCCGATAGGCGCCATATTACGTTATTTGTTTATCGTCGCATGAAGAACCTCAAATGTTTACTTTATAATAATTAAGAAATAAACAGGAGATACTATTATTATATCTGTAAAATTTTCAAGACTCTAGCTTAAACGTTCCGTCTACTTACCTTGCACTTTTTCCTTCCCAATTTTATATGAAAATATGACGAATTCGATTTTCGCACCCTGCTTCTTAAAAGTCAACTCCACATGTGCCGCCTTTTGTTTGGTGCCTCGTAGTACTGGGTTCTAGATGTCAGCACAGGTTACTCTTCAATAACACCCTCCGTAACGACTACAGAGGGGTGAGCGCCATTGCCCGCTGAGCGCCATTCCCCCATCTTCACCTATATATATGTATGTATATATATATGGCTTCTCCGATGGCGCAGTGGTAGCGTTTTTGTACCCCTGAGTAACTATGTTTATTTTTTACATACTCATATACGGACCCTCTACTATGTCAATGGCTGAGGGCCCCTTAATTGTCTCCCCCCCCCCTCCACTTCGGGGTTTTGCGCCTTGTAGATTCGGTACTGGCTTGCGTCATTCTTCACTTATTGCTGTAGACTTCAAAACTAAGGTTTGGTTGTGAAGAAGGGTTTGTGTCATTCTTCACTTATTGCTGTGGTTTTCAGCATCAATTGCGGTAAGGTGGATTCCGTCCCAAAAATAAAAAAAAACTAGTTCCCTTCATTCTGTAAGAAGGATGGGCTCGTACAGCGTGGAAAAGTAACGCAGATAACCAATGACTCGTCTCATGAGAGGCTTGATTGTTAGAAAGAGGTTGTAAATCTCTTGTTGCTCCGGGCAGGTACCAACAACCTCTTCCACATTTTTACCCTGTCCACCTCCTTACAAATTAAAGACCAGAGGCGGGGAGACCATATTAATGACCACCCAGAAGATATAACGAGTTCGCCACGAACAAATTTGTAGTGGATCAACGTCCACGTTGCCGGAGACAGTTGATGCGTACCCGAGTTGCATCGAATTAACAGGAATCAATTGTTTCCTTTTGTTTGCGTGCGTTGCAGGTGTGGCGTCATCAAGGAGGACAATTTGTAGCCATGCGATCTGCTTTAGTTGTAATTTTTCACAATTAGTGTCGATTTAGCAGGAGCCGAATCAGTTACGCGTTATATATGATTCACTTGATCCCGTTTGTCAATCACTTGGTGCGGCATGTTTGAATTGACAAGAATACTTTTGATGTCAAAAATGTAATCACAGTCCGTCAAAAAGGATTAAAAAAAATGAAAAATTGACAATTGAATCTTACTGTGAAGCGGAACAAGGCTACTAACCATCTGATCATGTATACAGTGTATATCACAATGTTAAGAACGCCTCTCAAATTCTGATTTCAGTATTGATTTACTGTTTTCTCTTATCTATGTAAAGCTGTAAAACGATCAAATTCAATTAAGTTGTAGTATAAATTGCTGAAGCTTCAGTATAATAGCTACATGGATGTAATGGAAAAGGATCGATTCTTTAAGACATCACAGTATTTATTTTTTTTTTACTTTGGTTAAATAGAACATTAGAATTTCATGTTGTGGTAGTTCTCTTACATTACGCCGAATTTCTGTCACTTTTGGCTAATTGCAACGATGAATATAAGTGATGGTTAGATTTAATTGATGAAGGAACAAACAATCACAAAGACCACCCATGTCCATGCCATGCCGGAACTCGAACTCGGGAACTTCGGTGACGAGATCGAAAGTAGACGACTTAGGGAGAGGATTTCACCAATCGAATTTAGGCTTGTGCGGCCTGTCATGCCGCTACGGTGTGAAACGTTGCTGCTGATTACTCGTTCCCAAGCGACATGTGTCGCGTGTCGCTTAGGTGTGAAAACTGCCTTAACGCGCTCGGCCACCAAGCCGGGACCATTGCTGTCAATAATTTGTTGTATACCGCTGTTCTATGTAACGATGATCACAGCAGATTATTTTGCCTTGCGGAATGTGAATGTGAAACGTGGAAGAGTCTTGTCTTCATTGAAATAGGAATTCCCGCATTCATTACTGTTCAAGTGAGAAAGTTTTCATTATTATTAGTGTTGCTTGTTTTCACATTTATATCTAAGGTAAAATATGATATTGTGGTGTATATGGCCTGCCAAGGTCCATTGTTTCCTACATACCTACAACTCAGCATTTGGTAAAGGCGCCTGTCCCCCGACTTCCGCCGACATGATATTAGAAAATAAATGTATAGTGAGGTCGGGAGAGGAAAAGCAGTTTTGTGATGGACATCACAGGCCATGTCCAAAATAGGTAACTTAAATAATACAATTTGCACATAATTTGTACAATAATACAATTTATACATAATTAAATACCGTGCGTCCATTTCGATCTGCAGCCGAGAGATCGGGAGAAGCGTGGCGGGCGGCGCTGACGGAGATGCCGACATTTGCGGCCTGTAATGCCCGCTTATTTTTATAGACATATGCAGACATTTATATAAATATTGCAAAACGATCACTAACCTGTGTTATAACACGCAAAAGTTCTTCTGTAATTCATCCAAGTTCTGCTCTTATATACACAAAAAAATACGCTTTAGAAACGATGTTAAGAGCCACAGATAATAAAACATTTTAATCATAGTTTTGACCAGTAACGTCCTGTTTAAGTTTATATCCTTGAAAGAGTTTTGTGCCGATGGGGATCGTTTGGAGGTTTCGAATGTGCAACACTGTATCAAGATTACGCTGTAGAAGAAACCGTTAAAAGTCAATAGTGTTCGTGAGCTTCCTTGCAATCCGAAATCTCAGAGCTCGAGTTTTTTGTTCCTTCGCGACTAGATGAAGACAGAGTTGTAAATATAGTGGCGAGCAATGTGAACCAAGAGCGTGTTAATTTCGTACTGTGCGCAAGAGTGTTATTCTTGGTTACTTGCAGTTACTCGTTTGTGTTATTGTAGTGTGTATGTGTGACGTGTCAGTGAGACGATTGGAATGCCAGCCGCAAGATTCACGTTAGAACAAAGATTTTTTATGTATGACACGTACGTGAAAACAAACTCGTGTCGAGACGTGTGTAGGTAATTTGTACAGAAATTCCCATGCGTTTCAACTCCACACAGAGATACGGTTAGATATCTTGTCCTTAAATTACGAGAAACTGTATCGTTAAATTTTAAAACACCTAAGCAAAAACGACGGATTCTAACCGAAGCAAAACTCGATGATATTGGTGCAGCGTTAGAACGTTCTCCAAACAAACCTGTACGCCGTGTTTCAGAAGAGGTGGGCGTGTCAAAATCATCGGCACATACAGTCACTAAGCTACTAAAATTAAAACCATACTCTTATAACACAGGTTAGTGCTCGTTTTGCAATATTTATATAAATGTCTGCATATGTCCATAAAAATAAGCGGGCATTTCAGGCCGCAAATGTCGGCATCTCCGTCAGCGCCGCCCGCCACGCTTCTCCCGATCTCTCGGCTGCAGATCGAAATGGACGCACGGTACAATATTGTCAAATATGCTGATTTAAATTATATTAAAGTCTGAATAATTAATTACTTTGAAGAGTGAAACTCACGGTAAGAATGTACGGGCGCATTTGCGTTCGCGTGTATGTCAGTGAAAGAGAAAGATAACATGTTGAAGGTGTGTCACCTTTTGTGATTCGATTTTACTCCTTCTCATCTTTTGTGTGTGATTTCTCCTTTAGTTACTAAGTAAATTTCTTGTTATGGCGAGCTTTTGCTCCTTGATCCCATAAGCTGTTCCGCAGCTGTTGCATATTTCAGAGCTTGTCCACAGCAAACAACAGGAAATGGAAGTGGAAGGTAAACAGTTGGGTTGAATGTAGTTAGTTTACTCCGCCCCCACTTTACGAAGGGCAATTTAGTAGATAGTATTTGTACCTTTGAACGCAACTCTGATTTTTTGACTAAACGACCACAAAAACTTGAAAAACTCACTTTCTCTCCCTGTTTCGCGCCTCATTTATTGCGCTGACGATGTTTCACGGGCGCAAAAAGGCGGTGATGAGTGAAAGATGAGCTCTCATCCTCTCATCTTCTCATCTTCTCATCTTCTCATCTTCTCATCTTCTCATCCTCCAAAATGTTTGTAGATCGTGACCTTTGTAAACCTCTCTCTCGAGAACGATGTGCCACACACACACACACACATACACACATACACACACACATACACACATACACTCATTTTCTCTCCACGTTCCGTGCCTTATTTATTACGCTGGCGATGTTTCAGGGCGCAGAAAAGCAGTGATGAGTGAAAGATGAGCTCTCATCTTCTCATCTTCTTATTCTCTTATTTTTGAAGGACCAAATGTTTGTAGATCGTGACCTTTGTAAACCTCTCTCTCGGGAACGATGTGGCACACACATACGTGCGCGCGCTTATGTATTGTAACACAAACAAACAAACAAAATAATAATTGTTGTTTTTTAGGATACCTGGCCCCTATAACCTCGCCAGGGTGCGTGGTGCCCAACCAAAAATGTAAAAGTTTTCTAATGGCTGCGGTTATAGATTACCGCACCTCTGTAGAGTTTCACGTGTTTTTTTTTTTTTCCCCCAAACTTCCATGAAACCCTACAGAGGACCTCCGTAATGCATGCAACGTGTACTAACGACTCTAGTGTTATTTGATGTTGTGATATTTTTTGTATATAGAGTTTTATTATGAGATAGATAAAAATAATTATGTTTATTATAATATTTTCTTGATGAAGATGGAGAATGTATGTGTGTGTTACAAATAAAGTTGCATGCTTTTTTTCTAGTGTGTGTGTATGTGTTTTTGATGTTTCGACAGCATCTGAAACGATAAAAAATAAATTTTATTGTTAATTTTCACGTGTAAAAAACAACAACAAATTTTTTTTGTGCAAATTTTCTGATTGTCTCGTGCTATAGTGCAAAAAAGATATTGTAAGTGATAACTAATGAAATTGACATTTGTAACTGATCTGAACTAGTGAAATTCGTATTGTGCCATTGTAACTGATTGTGCTAGTCCAAAAAATTACTTATTGTGCAAGAAAAGATGTTAAAAACTTGTTAAAACTGCTCTGTGACCCTCTCGTTCTTCACGTCGTAGGCGAAGGACTTCTCTGCAATCAGGATGACACTGCATAGGGTATCCTCGGGCAAGGCATCGTGGAACTCGCAGACGACCTTGATGTTGGTTCGATCGTTGACCACCACCTGCTTTCTCTTAGATGTGTTGATGACGGTCATGGGTCTCCGTGCTTTGAATTCGCTGGGCGTGTAGTACATGTCCACACTTCCCTCGGTCACGCGTTTGTAAGCCGAAAACGCTTCGTAAAGTTTGAGGTAATCGTTTTTGGTCACGTCAAGATTGTAATTCTCGCGCGGGAACACTTCATTGCGTCCATTCTTCAGATAAACGTTCTTGATCTTGCAGTCGTCGAATTTGCTGGAATCTTTTTCCTGATTCTTGTCCCTCCCGGTCTGAAAGAGCACTACGACGAAATCTGGCATGTCGAACTGTATGTTGTTGAACTGCGTCGTCACGTCGAATTCCATGTGACTTCCCGACGCCATCTTCTGCACGCACTGGTAACCGTGAAAGTGAATCGGCACCTGCGGACTTTTCAAGATCTCCGCTTTGTACTTGAGGGCGTAGTTCGTTTCGTATTCCACCACCGGCATTCTCAATTCCATGCTTTGGATGACGCATTTCGCTGCTTCGGGTAAAGTGTTGGCTATCGGCGTGGTGCCGTCCGGGCCCAAAGTAGCGTATCGCATCAGTGCGTCGTTGTCGTTGGCCGCTCTTCGAAACGTGACTCTCAGTCCTCCCTTCCACATGATCTCCTTGTAGTCCGAGAAGAATCCTGGAAGCAGACGCATGGGAAAGAGCACCGTGTGCCTTCTCGTCGATATTTTGGTCCCGGCTTCGAATCCTCCTGCTTGATAGTACGCTGCGTCTGTTTTGGATAATTTCAATGTTCCCACTGCCGTCGACGTGATGCCTGGATAGTCTATTCTGTCGATGACGGTGTTGTGTTTCCTCACCTCCACCTGCGAGAACAGGTGAGGCACGAAGTTGTCCACGAGTATCAAGTTTGCTGCTGCGGGAAACGCGTCTCCGCTTTCTTTCTTCACCACGTCGAATTGAAGGTAGAGGTCTGCTCTGTGAGGATGAATGAACCCATCGCCTACGTCCACGTCGTATTCGATCTCCCTGTTCGCTTCGTTCAGATTGGCGAACGTGCGACGGTTGGGAGGGAAAGATTGCAATTCGTAACTTTCGATTTGCTCCATTTTACATGTATGGTTATTTATTATACGTTGATCTCCACGATGGCCGTCGTAGTGGCACCTGCGAAATCCACCACGTCTCCTTTCTCGTTCGTCACCACCAACTCTATGTCGTCTATGCGGTTGCGACATACTGGAAAATAGATCGGCGAAGAGGGCGTGTAGATGATCGGTTCCATGAACTCGGAACTTGGTTTGAAAGTGGCTGATTCCCGTCTGCTTGTGACTTCCTAATAATCCGTCCGAGGATTTCGTGATCATTCCTTCCGCCACGTTACAGTGTACGTTCAAAGTCTCTATGGCCAAGAATTTAGGAATGTTGGTTGCTACGTGCTTGATGCCAGCTTCGAGTTTGGTGTCGTTCTCGAAACCTAAAAGTTCTCCTATGGTGCCCAGGTCCACGGTCTCCGTCGCGGATAGGATTTCCACTCTGTGCGTGACCGAATTTTGAGAAAGATATGTGCCTTTGGGTAATTGAGCTTGCAAAGTGGAAAGATTGTATTGTCCTGGCGTGACGACGATGTGTTCGCTTCCGACGCTAATTTTGTTGTTGTGCTGCGTAACATTGGGTATGAGGTACATGCTGTAGAATGCACGCAGAGCCACGGATTTAGGATAGACGATGTCGTCGTGCAGCGTGAGTTTCAAAATTGAAGATTCGCTCGTGAGATGGAACACACCCATCCTAGTGATGCTGTTTGAGGTTCCACAATGCTTTCTGGAAATCCTCGATCGTAGGGTTATTTATTTTAGAGAGAAACGCGAGCATGGAGAGGCAGAGATGACCGCAGTTCACGTCTCCGAAATCTTGAATGCGTTCGTCGTTGTAGTATATGGAGGTTTTGCTTGTTTTCAGATAATGAACTAAATTTGTAGGTGGAACACCTCCGAAAGAATCGAAAACGAATGCTTTATCATTATCGTTTTTGTGGTAACATATCCAATGCGTGCCTGGATTTTCTTGGCCGTCCAAGTTGACTACTCCGCATTCTCTTCTTTTGACACTTGAAGGTAACGAGTCGGACATGAAAACTCCTCTGAAGTGTTTGATTTGTAACGGTTCGATCAGAGATTCAATGTCTCGGTTGGTGAGTGCTTTTGTTTCTTTTTTTTATATTTCTTCAAAGCATCGAGGTTGCTTTTTTGTTTTTTGGTTATACCTTTCCCCTTCTTCTCCATGGCCAGGTTGTGACGTTTCTGTTCTTCCAATTCCGCCTTGTTCTTCTTCGAGTCGATGACGGTTTTCGCAATGGCGGCACTTCCGCCGGCCAAACTTCCAACGGCCCCCAATGCTGCCAGGATGGCCGGGATGCTGAATATGAAACCTCCGATCTTTTGCTGTTTCCGCGAACGCTGCAACCTTTTCAATTGAGGTGTGCTGAGCAGCAATTTCATTCCATGTCCTTTCGACAAGCAAGAACGTTTCTTCTCGCGTTGTTTCTTGGTGAGTAACCCATCGATGGTACCTAGATTTTTTAGATTCGAATATGGTATCTGGTACACGACACCCTTGGGCTTCATGTTGATGCTCTATGTGTTATTTTCACGGTATGTTATTTATATATATTCTGAGATTTTTTCTTGTGTAGTTTTTTACGGTATGTTATTTATATATAAATATTCTGAGATTTTTTTCTCACGGCCCCGCAGTCGCTACACAAATTCTATTACGTGCTTTGTTTTCTTGCCAAGAAGTTCCTTTGTCCCCTTGTACACGATTCGAGTTTTGTTCTCGATTAAAATAGATAGCTTCTCATCCGATAACATGTTAGCGTATCGATCTGGTAAAAATAGACTGTATTGTGCGTTGAGCAACAGGCGTACCTTGGGACCATACTGGGTAGAAACGATTGAACCGGAAGTTATCGTGTAAGATTTGTCGACTTCCAATTCCCGAATTTTTACATACTCAAATGACAAATTTAGCATTTGTTTTAATGCTTGGAGCTCACTTATTTTTTCAGTTGTCATATCAAAAAAATTTCAGAGTGTTAGAGAGAAATTTAATTGTTTTTTTCACGATGTGTGTTATTTATATATACCGAAGATTATTTTTTTTCACGATGTGTGTTATTTATATATCAAGTTTTTTGACACGTATATATATATTATTATTTTTTAACAGAGGAAGAAAGTCCGTGCTTCGGAAAATGCGATGATGTGCGTAATGATATCTTCCGTCTCCTGCATAGACTTGTACCAATCTACTGTGTACCATCTTCTTCCCTGCCTTGCCTCGTCCAGTTCGTCCGACCGCTCGTTCAATTTTTCCCCTGCAGCCGAAAGCAGAATGTTGAGATCACTGCACCTCAGGCCGCTGATCTCCCGAAGATGGTCCTTGAGAACCATTTCACAAGGGATGCGAAATTCCGGCGTTGTTCTTGCTATGATTAGAAGTTTATTAACATCTCCGTTTACTATCTTTTTGAATATTTTAGATAGTAGCTCGGGTGGCAAATCAGTTATACGAGACATGTTTATTTTTTACGGTATGTTATTTATATACCCCACCCCAATTTTTGTTTCGTGTTCATGGCGATGGTGGTGCCTAGTGCGGCGACCCGTTCACCCAGCGATGCGTCTCTGCTCACGAACCTTTCGAAAGCTACATGTTCCAATTTTCTGTCTGCTTCGTGACGTGCATCCAGATCCGTCTGCGTGGTGTTGTAGGCGATGTCGTGATCTTTGCATGCCGCGTCCAACGGATTCACACCCTTGTCTCCTCTCTCCAATCTTTTCTCGAGTTTGGTACCCGGTCCACAGTACTGGTAGCCACGTAAATGCATCTCGAAAGGTAACTTGTTGATGATGTCGTTCACGAGTCCCTTTCCTTCGGCCACGTTCCAAAATTTCGGAGGCAGCGTGTTGATGATTTTGATCAGGTAACCTATGCCCTTGTCATCGTTCACGATGAAGTTGGAAAGTTTCGTGCTGATCATGTCCACGATGCCAACCTTCTCGTTGTAGAAATTACCGTTGCCTGCATTCTCTTCGCCGGCTATCACCAACAATCGGTCCACGAGTTTCCTAACGTCGTCCACCCAAACGAATTCTTTGGGTAGCGTGTTGTAGCGTTTGACGCCGCTGCCTGTTTTGACCTGGTTCCAAATCGGTTTGATGAGATTCCTGTACTTCTCGCCGCTGCTCGATTTCACCCTATTCTGCGAGGCGTCGTTGTTCTGGTACAAGGCATCCGTCATGATCAGAATTTCCTTGTAACTTTGGTAATCTTCGTCGGTGTAATCTTTCGGCTGCTTTTTGGCGACGAGTTCCCACAGTCCCACCGTACCCGGATACCTGGTCCAACTATCCTTGTCGCCTAAATTGACTTTAATGTCGTTGCCTTCGAAGGTCACCTTCGATTTCCCAATCTTCCACACCACACCGCCGCCTTCGTTGGTTTCCATGCTGGGATACAATCCGAACACTTCATCCTTGTCGAACTTCCCCGTGCTCAGGTAGTCTCGTGCCAAAGGTCCCAACTCGATTTTATCCGAAGACGACGTGCTACCAATGGCTCGACGTCGTACCGGTGCATCCTTCAGTTCGAACGGTGTCGAAGGAATGCTCGAAATGGGCGTGGGTACAGCATAACTTTTAGCTGCGAGCGGTACGAGTTCATTAATCAAATTTTTATTTTGTTCCGTGACACTTTTAATTTCTTTACCTAGACCGCTGATGGCATCGATCACAGGTTGATCCTGACGTTTCTTCTCTTCGTAGAATCCGCGATTCTCGGATTTCCAACCTTTGAAGCGTTTCGCGAGGTAATCGCGAAGCTTGAGATTTTCGTCTTCAATTTTTCGTTTCCTCATGACGTTATTTATATACGTCGTTTCTCACAACGTTGCAACGTTTAGAAAGTCGTTGATTTTGTTTCTGTATTTTCCGTCGTTGGGTTTCCTCGTCATGTCGATCGTCACGAATCCGAAATCGTCAGCGTTCCAGCAAGAAGAGCAGCCTTCCGAAAATTGATTGTAGTTCATGTCTCCGCCTACGTAGTCATCGTATGCGTGCTTGAGGTTGGTGTGATCTTGACGAAACAAACATATGAAATTAGCATTGTCGCGTACTAACTGTTTTGGAATTTTGGAAAACGTTTGAGCTAGGTAGAAGCAATCCATTCCTTTGTGACGACCTTGCGTGAAAAAGTTGCGAATTTCATTTTGATTTTCCAGGATGGCGTCGTCGAACACAACGACTGAATTTTCACGACAATCGTCAAGTGGTTTTATTTCCGAGGCGAACGTTGCAATGTCCAGACCATCGTACAGTTTCATCAGTTGCTGGTATTTGGATTGCTCCAAACTTTTCGAGAACACGCACAGGTGCCTGTTCTTCCAATCTAACCAATTCGGTGCGAGGAGAAAATTGTCCACGAGCAGTGTCGTTTTCCCACACCCCGAAGGACCTACGATCAGACAGCGGATGCTGTCGGGAAGCAATTCGCCGTTCTTTTTTTTTCTCGTTTGACTTTCCGAATTAGGTAAACGTTTCACAACATTCCACGTACTCATAGAATCACTTCGTTTGAATCGATCCAACTTGTTTCCGGAAGTCCCAGCCATTTCACCAAAAGTTTGTTGCCTCTCTTGCGCAAAACTTTTTCAATAAGGTACGTGTCGGGGTATTTAGTTTTAGAGAGTTCCTCTTCATAGAAGCGCCCCAATAAAATTTCACCGCCACTGTCCTTTATTATATACGTGTGACGGTTCCCGGGTAGAACTCGAACCACGGTAAAAAGTTCGGTGCTCCAGTTTCGTGTGAAACCCCTGTCGAACGTTCGCTTCAATTTACTGACCCTCACCTGTTCTCCAATTTTGTATTTAGCCTTTTTTGTCGTGGGCGTGTATTTTGGACAGTAAACACTAGAAATTAAACGTTGCTCGTCAGACTTGGTAACGTCAGCTGGCTTCATGCCTATCGTTGCGTGCCGTGTGTGATTATAGTCGTTAACAAGTTCCGGAAGAATAGTGACCCACTTGTAGCTTCCCTGAAGCGTGAAGCGTGACCACATGCGCGATTTCAGAGTGCGATTGAATCTTTCCACGATGCTGGCCTTGACGTCACTGAAGGTCGAGTAATGTTGAACGTTGTGTTTCCGAATAAACTTTTGGAATACGGCATTGTAAAATTCCTTCCCTTTGTCCGTGTGCAGAAACCGAGGTCGTCTGCCGCCGCTTTCGCGAAAAATTGTCTTGAATGCTTCCGTGACGCACGTTCCCGTTTTCACCTTCAAAGGTAGAGCCCATGCGAATTTCGAAAATGTGTCTATGACGGTGAGGAGGTACTTGTTGCCCTTGTTCAATTTATGTACGTTTTTTAACTTGCCGCTACTCATTTCGACGAGGTCGCTTTCCCAGAGGTCGTCGATTCCCTTGGTTACCACAGCCAAACGTTCGTAGTTGCGGCGTGCAGGTTTATGCAATTCTTCGACGATGGCTTGCCTAGACATTTTTTCTTAGAGATTACGTTTCAAGAGAAGCACCAGTGTGATGGGATTCAAAGAGGGTGGCACTTCGCTCGTGTTTTGAATGATCAGCTTATCGCCGGCACTCACGTCGAAAACGGTGAGATCTTCGTCTTCGTGTATTTCATATATGTTGCGCGTTTCGTTCCAACGTGCCAGAGGAATGTTTCCTGCTTTCTGGACACCACGATTCGATATCAAAGTCATGGTAGGAACGCTAGCTTTTCTACCGTGAGACCAGTACGAAAATTCGTTTATCTGAATCGTACCATCGAGGAGAAACTTGTAGTACGGATGATAAGGATGTAGCATGTACAGTTTGTTACCTTCGACGAACGTGGAGATTCTCTGTTGATTGGGTACGCTGTTGATTTCGATGGCTTGCAGAGAATGCAGTTTAGCGAATTTAGTATCGACGCTAACGAGGTTGCTGTGAAGCTGACCCAGCGTGTTTTGTACGGGCAACAAATGTTCGACTATGGTATCCGTTACGGTAGAAAATGACGGTTTGATTTTCACTTCCACGTTCAACTGCTTGTAGCTTTCGTTGAGTTCTTGCAACTTGGCACCGAAAGAGGTCAGCGTTGATTCCTGCGTTGATTCCAGCACTCCAACTTGATCTCTGATGTTGACCACAATGTTCTGAAGGTTCTCGATTTGATTCAATTTCGAGCTCTTCTCGGTAAGATCGTTCACGATGATTCGCATCTCTGTAAACTGCGTGTGAAGGTCGGCGACGCTCTGCGAAGTGGGCAGCATCGACACCAGCGAAGCAAGTTCGTCTCGAATCTGTTCCACGTTCGCCGTTTCCGTTTCCAGTCGTTTCAGCATACGTGATATGTTCCTTTTCAAAGCATGTAATTCTTTGGAGGTGGGGAGATTGGCCACTTTACTCTCGAGATCGCTCAACGAACTTTTGATGTCACTCGAATCGGATAGTGCCGTCACCGCCGTTTTCAATTTTTCCAAATCTTCGCTCGAAGGCACGCTCGTTCGTAACGATTCCAAGTCACCCTGTATGTTGTCCAGTACGTGATGAAAATGAGCAAGATTGGATTCGACGTTCAAATTTTCCAAATATTGGATCTTCTGCTGAACTGTGCTTAACGTGTCCTGAATACTCGTCAATACACTTGCTTCAGCGTGAATATTTTTAATTTCTTCGTTGATCAACTCCAGAGACGCCTGAAGCGTAGCGATGGTGGTTTGAATGTGTTCGAAATCTTGATAAGCCTCCAGTTGAATTTTTATGTTCGCGACGCTTTTACCGATGACCTGCAGTTCGTCCGACGATGGTAGGTTCGTTATTGTATCTTCCAAAGTCTGCAACTTGGATTTAATTTCTTCCAACGTGCCAGTGAATTCTTCTTGTAATTTGGAAACGACGACATGCAAGCGTTCTACATCAATATCGTTCACCACGGTTTGAAGTTCAGAGAAATTCTTTTCTATTGCGGAAGTTCGTTCTTCGATTTCGAGTTTCAATTTTTCCAAATCTTCATTTTTCGATTGAAATTGCTGTAATTTGGCCAAATCATTTTGAAGCGAATCCACGTTCAACTGTATATTTTGAACGCTGTCGTAAGAAGGTACGTCGACATAATTTTTTATCAGCGTTTTCAGTTCGGAATCGATTTTCAGAATGGGGTCGAGACATTGCGTTTGGAGCGTAGCGATTTCCGACTCTAAACTTTTGTTTAAGGTTTCCTGCAAAGCGATCAAATCAGTCCTCAACTTCTTAACACGAACGTCCAACATGAGAATCTCTTCTGCATGGTCTACACGCTTGGTGTTGCCGAAAATGTCGTTAGGCATTTTTGGTTAACGGTTATTTATAATAGGATAGACGATTCGTAATTCTACGAAGAGAGGAATAAGTTTGTCGTAGTCTCCGAGGAGTTCCACGTACAGGTAATCTCCTGCAGACACATCGTACGTAATGTTAGAAAGTATCTTGTCGTGCTTCATTCGAAAAATGTTCTTGCCGGTAGAAATTTTGATTTCGCCTGTGTTCTCCGGATTCACGGTGATTTGAAGTTTCCCGTCGATCGGAATTTCATAGAAATGTAAATTGTTATTAAAAACATAAAACATCTTGCCCACATCGTTATTTATTTCCGTCCATATACTATTAAGATGTACAATTAGTAGACCATTGAGTTTAGATAACACGGAAGGTAAGAGGTTATTGGAATTTGGTGATGCAGTCTCCATGTTGTTTTGTTTGCGAAAACCAAAGAGATTCATTGTCCTTGTTAGTTATTTAACACGTGCCTTTGCTATTCGTCAAAAACAGACGGAGGAAAAGAATGAAAGAGGGAGCCCTCGGGCGATGAAAAGTTGCAACCTGTTATTATGTTGTTAAGCCCGCTCCAAACCGAGGCTCATTAAATTCAACTCTTATTTTTCATCGCCCGAGGGCTCCCTCTTTCATTCTTTTCCTCCGTCTGTTTTTGAAGAAGAATGGCAAAGACACAGCGGACTTCATGGCTATGAGGTTACGGTTAACACACGTCACATTTATCGCTTTTATTGTAGTGCCCCCACTCTCGCGTGTGGATTTGACAATCGAGAACACGTAACTTGTTGTCCGTTGCATCCAATGCTACTTTGGTTACGCGCGTCGTGTACAAATCATGCAATTTACTTGCAATGCGATGATCGGTGCTGAGTTGCCTTTTACCATGAAAAAGGCATTCTTTGTAGTCTTGCATGCTAAATTTGCTGGTACTTATTTTTCCCACCCCCTTCGCCTTCTTGATCTCTTTTTCTTCTGTAATCTTTACACAGTACATTTTGGCACGAAGCCCCGCAAATTCGCTGCTGTAATTACCAGCCGCTTCATCTTTGAACTTTCCAATCGTCATTTTGTTTTCTGTCGAATGCAAGTGATGGCCTGATGGTAAGTTGCTAAAATCAAACAGATGCTTCATCTTAGTCAGATCATGTTCGAGGTTTGGTGTTTGGATTAGAAAAATGAAGCTATCCGTATCAATGTAGCATATTTGGATGTTATCTCCATAAAAGGGTTGAAACTGGTCGTAGTACGATTGGTACATGTGCAATTTTGATAGTTCAAGAACGGTGGCACCTATGGCAATCGGCTTGTTGAGCATCACTTGCTTCTTGTTCCTCTCAACGAATACTAGATTCTCGTCGAAAATGGTGAAGTTTTTGAAGTAGGGTGACGCGACGATCTTCTCAAATTTCTTTTCGTCCGTGACCAACATTGCATCGATGTAATTACGCACGTTCTCCATCGTCTTGCCGTAGATGGCGTTATTGAACAGTTTGTACAGATCCTTGTCTGCAGGCGATGTCGATTGCGCTCTGCGTCGCGTGTTCTCGGCTATGTACGGTTCGAGCCACTTGCTCTGTCGGAACTTCAATCCTCTATGAACTTTCTTCAACTGCAAGCCATGACTTATGTAAAATTGGAGGAGTCGGTAGTGCAGAACGTAATTCCGCTTGTTCTCCATGCTTAGTATTAGTTTTGGCTCCGATCCTCCAGGTGGCTTCTCCTTGGTGGGGGCCAGGGCCAATCCGTGATGTTTCTCGTGAAGCGTTTCGGGATAATCGAGATCCACTTCCAAGAAACAACCCCATTCATTATCTTCCCTCCAGTTGAGAAAATCTTCGCAGGAGAGTTCCTCTTCGGTCATCCACCAGTAGTTGTTGATGGGAAGACACTGGGACATGGAGTGGCCGTACAGGTTGTTGACATCCCAGTAGACGATGTAGGTGTTGGGCTTCGATGCGTCGTAACCAGGCGTATGAGGATTGTTTGCCTGAGCATAGCGTCGGGGACATTGGACGATGCCACCGCGTATCGCACTCTCCATGAAAGCATACTGTTCCTTCTCTGCAATAAGTCCCAGTTCCACGTTGGTGTATTTCATCATCGATTCCCAAGTCAATCCCGGCGTGGTGAAGAAATACGCAGGATCCAACTTGTATATCGCGATGCATCTCTTACGAAACGATTCGAAAATGTCCATGAGGAGAGTCACGTCCAATTTGAGATAGAGATCGTGATAATCCCGAAAAGTTTGGCAATTGAATGCCGTCCACACACTACGAGCGTGTTCGTAGTCCTCTTCGGAACAGACGTCCTCCGTGAGAGAAGAATAAAATACCTCCCGGGGTGGAAGTTCCGTCTCGTCAAATTTGTCGAAATTGTTGACGTACTCGTAGGGGTAGACACCCTTGCGACGCAACAGATTCAAATTCTCATCTCTCCCCGAAAAACATTTTTGTTTGGTGGCCACAAGATCTTTGTCGCCAAGTTGAGATGCAAGGCTTGCGAGGCTGGAGGACAGGAAATTGTAAGAGTCCAGGATTCGCACTTCCACGCTTCCTCCTTCTTGGAGAGGGATCCACACTCTCACCACAATATATTTCTCGCTCGTTCTCGGGATGATGCTGATTCGAGAAGTTATGTTGTAGAGCTCTTTAACGAAGAGATGTGTGTCGTACTTCTCCGTGTAGTGCAGAAACACGGCAACGAAATGCGACTCCTTAATCTTGAGATTGCACGAATTACAGATGGTGCTCAGAAATAATCCATTCTGGTGGTCATGGTGGACGACCTTGTAATTTTCGGCGGTGAAAGCCTGGTTACACTCCGCGCATCTTGTCGCCGCGTCATGTCCCCGTTGTTGTTCCGTCGTGAGAGCAGGTGGAGAAACGTAAGAGCCTTTCAGGCTGGGTGCAAGTTCTCTCGCGCATTCCGCTATCTTCTTAACAAAATGTTTTGCCGCATCGGGTCCGCAATACAAGATGACATCATTCAATTTTTCTCCGTAGATGGAGAAACTGCAAGGCTCGTGGTGAAAAATTTGGATCGTGCTTGAGGTAGAGGGATCAGGGTTGCAAGACGTCATAGGAACTTGGAAGCTTTCAAAGTCGGCATAAAGGACGACGGGATGGTGGAGAAGAGCCTGGTGTTTCTGAAATTTCATCTTGGTTCCGGGTTCCGGCATGACATCTTCGGGTTCTGCATTCACGGAGCCAAAACACTTGTGCTGTTCTTTCATCTTCTTACCCCCGCGAAAAATTCTCAAGCATCGATCGCAAATTTCGATCTTATCGTGATGCTTGGTGATCTGTCTTCCTACTAATCGTGAGAAATTCCGTATCAAACTGTAACGGCCATCTACAAGCAAGAGTCGAATTACATTATTCTGGCTTCTAGCAGGTCTTAACACACGAATATTGTCGGAATCGTCAACCCCAAACACAGAAATATCGATATCTTCTCCTTTTTCCTCTCTATAGTTTTTTAAAATTTGATTGATCTTATTCAGGGGCACAGGATAGGAAATTCCTCTCATCATATTCTCGTATCTCCCCTCATATCCTCTGTAATTGGACAGGCGTTGGGGGTCATTATTAGCTGGGTGTAATGCGGCGATGACAGACCATAGGAAACTCTTCTGATCATTACTTTGTATGTTCAACACTGCATTTTGCTTTTTTTGTTTTTTGTTTTTTTTTTTAGCGCTGCGTAATGGTTTGAAATTGCAGACTCGAAGTTCTAACATGTGGCTGCGACCGCAAAGACTCCACCCACTTCCTCTACCTTCAAACTCTTCTTGTTTTTGTGTCAGGTGCTCAAATAGCCGTGTCACTATCTCGTCAAGATCCTCGTTATTGTCATCGTGTAAGCCTTCACACCCTACGTAAAAGCTAAAAGTGCTTGACTCGGACGAGACAACTTTCTCATACAGCAGGGTCAAGACGAGATGAATTTTAATTGCAACATTGACAAGGCAATCACGTAATTTATCGACTACCAGAGATTTCACATTGTTGAGGAAGGTGCTCGAGTCACACTTTTCACTTCCAGATTTATAGGTCATGATGCGTGCACTTTTATTCAAAGCACCGCATTCATGCCCATCAGTGCGAGATTTCTTTGCCGGCGGGACTAGGACATCATGATCCGGTAAACGACATTTTTTCAAATGTCTAGCAATGTTAGGTTTAGAAATCAACTTCCCACAGTTGCGACATGCCACTTTCCCGCAAAGACCGGAGGGACCTGGTTGCGATTCCATTTTTTCTCTCTGTTATTTATATATATATATATATATACAGAGAAATTTTTTGGGGGGGTTGTGGTGATGGCGGTGGTGGTAGGGGAAAGCACACTGAAACAGAAGGAAAAAAAGTTGAAAAATGTTAAACATTTTTTTCCTTCCACATATATATTAGACGCGAACAGTATGTATGTATGTATGTATGTATGTATGTGTGTGTGTGCACTGTTGTAGGAGGTTAAAAATATACGACATGTAAGTGTGTGTCAATTTTTATGACTCCTCTGAATATGTGTGTGTCAGACGCAAAAAACAAAAAAATATTAATATATCATGAAAATAAAAACTTACCTTTCAAGAGAGATAGAGAGAGACTTCAAAATAAAAACTTGTAGCTCACTAAAACTTCCACGATGATATATATGTATACTGCCAGATAAACAATTAAGAATACTGAACTGCCACGATTGACGTTCACCTTTCAAGAGAGATAGAGAGACTTCAAAATAAAACTTGTAGCTCACTAAAACTTCCACGAAGATATATATGTATACTGCCAGACAAACAAATTAAAAAATACTGAACTGCCACAATTGACGTTCACTATGATAATGATGTACAAAAGAAGAAAACTGGTAGGTTATATAGGAACTCCTCTCCTTTTTCTCCTTCTCTCCTTCCTACTCCACGCGACTCTCTTTGGTGAAAACACAATGAGCACTATAGTTAATGTTCTAGCAAATAAAACCCTTGTTGACTATAGCGCTCATGCTATATTTTTTTCAACAAAAAACTTTTGTGATACGCACAATATCCTGTGGGGGACAAATAACAATAAACGGGATGTTGACAGTTCCATATTGTATGCATGTATTGTCGATCATTTCCCCTCGGCCTCTATTCCACGCCCCCGTCAGGGTGTGGTGTGTGAAACGGGCGATCCCCAGTATAAAACTCAAAAACAGAAAATGCTGCTGTGTTTGCTTCCGCCGCATCCGCTTCTGATTCTATTGTTATCGGGGATGTGATGGGTTTTTATTCAGGACCGTGGGAAAGCTAAAAAAAAATAGAATCTTTCGGGCGGAAGAGAATGCAAGGTGAATAGGTTCGGGGAGGGGTTGCTGTGGATAGTTTGGTCCGTGATGAAAATGTTACATTGAGCGACGAAACACAATTTCTCCACAGGAACAGGAAAAATTCTACCGAGCGTCGCTATCCACGCGAACATTAGAAATTGCCTGAATGCCTTGGGGGCTTGGCATAGGATTATCGATTTTCGTTTTTAGAGAATAATCTATGTAAGATTCTAGCATCGAGAATAAACAACATTGATTAAATTTTTGACAACATTCGCAGTACAAATCTAAACTCGTAATAATTTCGTCGCCACCACGCACCCCTGGCGAGGTTATAGGGGCCAGGTATCCTAAAAAACAACAATTATTATTTTGTTTGTTTGTTTGTGTTACAATACGGAAATAATAAGAGGCATACGCGCGCGCACGTATGTGTGTGCCACATCGTTCCCGAGAGAGAGGTTTACAAAGGTCACGATCTACAAACATTTGGTCCTTCAAAAATAAGAGAATAAGAAGATGAGAAGATGAGAGCTCATCTTTCACTCATCACTGCTTTTCTGCGCCCTGAAACATCGCCAGCGTAATAAATAAGGCACGGAACGTGGAGAGAAAATGAGTGTATGTGTGTATGTGTGTGTGTATGTGTGTATGTGTGTGTGTGTGTGTGGCACATCGTTCTCGAGAGAGAGGTTTACAAAGGTCACGATCTACAAACATTTTGGAGGATGAGAAGATGAGAAGATGAGAAGATGAGAAGATGAGAAGATGAGAGGATGAGAGCTCATCTTTCACTCATCACCGCCTTTTTGCGCCCGTGAAACATCGTCAGCGCAATAAATGAGGCGCGAAACAGGGAGAGAAAGTGAGTTTTTCAAGTTTTTGTGGTCGTTTAGTCAAAAAATCAGAGTTGCGTTCAAAGGTACAAATACTATCTACTCAATTTCAACTTGAAAATAACACTATAGTGATTCTCTTTCTCCAGCTTTTTGTCTAACGTTTAGTGAATTTAAGAAAGCATACTCGAATTCTTCAAACTTTAAGATATTTTAGAGGAGGTGTAATATGACAAATCAATGTATTACATTGAAGATCAATTGTGTGTGATTTCTGAGATTGTTTTTAAGTCACTTTGTAGACAGAAAGGCTAGTAGAAACTGGGTATCTGAACCACCATATGCCCCCACAAGGCATCGAACCAGAGATCCCTTGATTACAAGGCGACAACGTTACCACTACGCCATCGGGGAGCCCCAACTGCATTTGCTTACATAGTAACGGAACAACGACATTTCTTAAAAGAGGAGAGATTTTAAGAAGAATCCAGTTAAAACATTATTTATAATTTGTTCACATCTAAAACTGAATTTTAAAACAGTCATAAAGTATTTTAATTGGATAGAAACTGGTAATAGGAATCAGATTTAAAAATTTAAAATGACACTCTAATAATAATATAGGTTATCGCCGGACCCCGTGGCTAAGTGGTTATCACATCGCGCTGCGACGCCAAGGGTCCCGCGTTCGAATCCCGCTCGGCCTTGGTTGTTCGTGAATGTCCATTCACCAATTTCATCATTTCATCACGCATCCCCATCTTCGCAAATTAGCCAAGAGGCACAAAACGCGAAGTAAAATAAACTAAATCAATGAATCAATCAATCAATATAGGTTATCCTACTTTAATATGACTTCTATTCGCCATGCCAGTTGTATAGTAGCTTACCACGTGTCACGATGTGAAATCAACATTCTAATCAGCACGATGGATTGTACTTATAAATATATATATACATAGAAAATAATTTCTAAAAGATCCAAATTCTTAGGAATAATTTCCTAATTTCGTTCAACTTTTTAAAATTTGCGGCCAGTTCTCTTGACTTTTGCAAATTACTCACTGTTACCAATAATTCCAAATGTATAGGATGTAGGTTATAGGTCTATAATTAATTTTCCACGTTTTTAAACTGCGTACTTTGATTATTCTCCCTTTTGGTTATGGGCTTGTTTAATTCTATTGAATTCAATCCCAGAGAGCCAGTTTATTTTCAATGGTATCCGATATAATCCATTCTTTGTTCTCTAATAATTTGTCCTTCTTTTACAACTTTCCCATCTGCATGATTTCCATTGTTATTTTTCTTCCTTAATTTGTTATTGGGCTTATCCATCTTTTCTTGGCGATTTCTCATATTATTACAATAATATATTCATTCTGTTTTTTCAACCTTCTCCTTACCTACTGTATTCATTGGAATGTTTCCTTCTCTTGAGTTGTTGCACTGAGTTCCAAGTATTTGTATGTACTAGATTTCATTTTCACAGCAATTCTCTCCTTTTAAGAATAATTTAAGAATTATCTGCTTATTTTCTCTGCATTTCAACTTATATTGTAGCAAAAATGCTGTTGTGAACACATCTGCACTCTGATTATTCAATAAATATTAGAAAAACATATTTTATTTTTTCATTTTCTGTGAAATTTTCTTCAACTTTTTATGGTTGTACAGTGAGTGAAAGAAAATGTAGTAAAAGCATGAATATGAAATATATGTCAGAAAAAGTTTGTGAATATCGAAATTATATGATCAATATAATTGCACAAGAAATGTATTTGGATGGTGATCATCGTATTATCAATGTAGTAAGTATAGTAATAATTAAGATAATTTCGTAATGTCCTTAGATATAAATTGGATAATAGTATTTCTAATTATGCATAAATTAGCCCCCGAGGATACGCCGATGAATTGACATAGTGTTGATATTTCAGTGTGAAGTGTGAATGTCCATTCATTGAAGACATTAGGACATTTTTCTTATAACAGCACGTATTGGCAACATTGATCTTCCGCATTTACATACATCAGTGTAATTAACATTTTGGAATAATACGTTAAGTTAAATATCTTGATGTATTGGAAGTTAATGAGAAACCCCCAAAAAGTGTCCACTTCTTTTTTGGAGGAATGACGTCACGACCCTAGACTTATCGTTTAAAAGCTAATTACTTTTTAAGCCATGCCGAAGAGTGTGAAGAGTTATGAAATGTATACACAATGAGTCCCAATAACGCAGATCTTACATCAGGTGTCGAGTTGATCACCCAGCGATATGGACAACACGTGTTTCAACACACCAGCAACAGCTAGCATGCGGGCTTTCCCGGCAGCCGACTATAAATCACGTCGCCATTACCATAATTTTCGCCTTATTAAATATGATGTAGTGGTTTCCACGTCATTTTCTAGGCATAGAATTTAGTATGATATACGGGCCCTCTCTCGATGAATGGTGCGTATACTATGGAAAAGAAAAGACTGCAGACCGAGAGAGTGGGAACAACAACAAAAAATCCATACATAACCTGTTTCCAAACAGCTTCACTCTCAGTCAAAACATATGAAAACCAATGAAATCCCAATAAGTAGATTGTAATATCCTTCGTCACGTAACTGCAAGACAAGCAACACGCTTCGATTATGTTGAAGGTACTATGGATTCATCTCGATGTAGAATTTGGAGACGGAGAACGGAAAGATAAGTTTGCCACCATATGTGTCATACGTGTGAGAAATCCCAATGAGGACCATAAAAGCAGTGTTGGCATTTCGTCTTCTTGGCCTTCCTTCATAAATTCAGATTGTCTTTTTTTCATTTTACAAGATTCAATGAGATAGGTCGACACTAAATGAGCAGAAGGGTCAAAGCTTATGTCCATTTTTCAATTTCCCATTAGATTAGATTTGATTCAGTCTATCCCAGGAATCTGTAGAGCAATGTCTTGTATAACGGTAAAGAAGGGGAGAAAGCGAGTGGGTGGAGAGAAGCAGTGTGCGCCGCTGCAAACGGCTGGTACCTGCAATCCCTTTCCCCTGACGCGATCATTGGTCGAGCCCTCACAAGTGACAACTTCGCTTACTCCACAGACTACTGGGACAGGGTGTATATATGAGTCCGTAATTTCATATACGGCTAATATTTCCGAAATGAAAAATATTCTTATGGATGGAAACAATAAAGCATACTAAAGATTTTGACACGATTTACAATAAAGTATGGGTTAACTTGAAACTGTAGGCCCGGTCCCGATTAAGTTTACTGCATACATAACAAGCTATATTTTAAAGATTATGAATATTAAATTTAGCTGTGTATTCTAATTAGTGGACTCATAGATGTAATATGATTTTATAAGTAGTTTATAAATAGTCTATAAGTTTTCGAAAATGCTAATAAAAAAAAAGGGACGAAAGGAAACAAATTATATAATAACACACACATTTGAATCAAGGACTAGCTCTTGCAACATTTCTACAAATTCGTCAGTTTGATTTTCTTGGCAGAATGGTTATCACAGAGCTCTACGAAGCAGCTGTCCTAGATTCGAATCCTAGGTAAGGCATGTTCCGTTACCTATTTAATCCATGAATTCTTATAGAACTTAGAGGTAAAAAACTGACCTTACAGAACCAAATATAAAAATACAGCAGTTTATCATATAAAATAAATGCAAGGTCTCTGATAAGGCAGTTGTTAACGTTGTTGCACTTTAATGAGGAAACCTTGAGTTCGATTCCCTGCCATGACTCACTTCCAAGGAGGTGAGTTGTAATAAGTGTTCTTTGCAGTGCCATACAAACGTCACAAAGTAAAATACAAGGCAATTTCATAATCTCTGCTTGAGCTCAAAGTATCCAATATTTCCTCCAGATGCAGGTTCTTCACAACGCTTACTGACACACATCCGGTATTCCGTACTTCCCACGGTAAGATCAAGGGTAAATAAAAGTCTCTAAAAGAATGCAAGAATGGAAATAAAAACAAAACGCCAAACGTGTCTTAGGTACAAGGAACTCCTGCAGGCTGTGTGAGATGAAAAATTCTTTGTTTGTTATATTGTTAATAAGGCATCATTAAAGAAATGTTCGAATTTCTTCAGTTATTGGGGGAAAAAAGAATGCCCTCATCTGACATCTGGTACTCTTATGATACACGTGTACAGCGCAGTTCATAAGTAAAGGATTTACATGTTATACAAGAAAAAGATATAATTGTGGCGCAATTATTATATTCTATTATTGATTTGTACGTTAATGTAAGGTAAAAATGTAATGTTTACTGTGTTCGCTGTTCATGGTACAAACAAATCATCATCATTTTTAACAGCAATTACTAATACAACATATACAACTCATAAATATATAGATAAATTGCACTTCTTGTTAGACTGGCACATATAGTATGTATGTGAGTCTGTGTTGGACGGCGGGGGAGTCATGAGTGAAAACTAAAGTTCCATTTAAATATAATTGCGTTCAATTTTATATATTTTTATTTCATTTCGTAATTATTTCGCTAATTGTTGTAGGAACTAGTGTGTTTCATTACAGAATCTCCCCCACGAGAAACAGAGACGGAAACAAATGTGCAAAGTTTGTTTGCTTCATTTGAATTCATAAATTATTATAAGAAATCTAAATGTCCCTCAGAAACTAAGTGTGTCTAATATTAGGCTACACAGAACACTGACGCAACTGATTTAATTTGCTGTGCTAATTTAATCTTCTATTTGATTTTGTTACTTTTACTACATTTTTCTGTCACTTTTGGCTAATCGAATAGATAAGGGTGAGTGATGATATGATGCAATTGATGAAGGGACACCCACAAAGAACACTCATGTCCAGGCCGAGATTCGATCTGGGGTCCCCTGACGTCGTAGCGCGCTGTGTTAACCACTCCGCCATGGAGATCGGCTTAAGGTTCTATTTATTGCAACTGTTAATGTTAGCACATTATGCTGCAATGATAGAGTTCAGTTCTCTTATAGGCAGGGATCCTTGTGACCCCTTTTAACTGCTTCTATTTTGGTTTATCTATTGGTTCGATCGTGACAATGAGGATCAAATAATGGGATAGATGAAGGGACAAATACAATGACACCGCTACGTCTGACTAAGAATTCAAACCTGAGATCTTCGTTTCGTGGCATGTTTGTTGTATAAGGGGTGACTCTTTCTTTCTCAAGTCACCCAAATGTCAACCTCACTTCCACGTAGTACACTCTGGACTGCATTTTGCAAACTGACGAGGCTCTGGCGTCTGGACCAAGGGCCGGTATAATTCTCTATGAGGCTTGTGTGTCGTTCATATGTGTTTGTGATTGTCCATTCATCTATTTCATCTTATCATCATGCATCCTCATCTTCGGAATTAGCCAAAAGTGGAAGAACATGAAGTAAAATAAATAATTCATTCGTTGCATGTTCCGTCCTTTTGAGATTGAAAGTGCAAGGAGTTTAATAATAGAAATCCCAAGAAGTTTGAAAATATTACTTTTACATACATAACCCTCTCCTACGAGTTGCTATGCCTTGCGATAGTGTCTAAATTCGGCAGTTAAAAATCTGTTTCTTCAAATAGAGTATTTGGTATTGATTAATATTTTTTTATGTTATTTTTTTAGCTCGCATAATGCTATGATGTACGCGCAGTAAATATCTATTCGCAACCTTCCTACACATCAGGCATGTGCTTCGCATTTTTGAAAACGAAATGGAAAGCAAAATCAAATCTTAGAAATATGTGTTCATAAAATCATACTCGTGACAAGGCTAAATACATGCAATACTTGAAAGCTATCCCCCCTATACATTACACTATGTCATTAAGGCATATGGGGGATGTAGAAGTAGGGTCCCACCCATTCACAATCTATGCCATTTGTGACCATGCACCAAGCACCGGCCACCTTGGCTGCCCCTATTTATTATGGGATGGGTGAACCATAGAGCCGCTCCATGCAGGGATATTATTGGGAAAATTTCTATCTGAAATCATCCACTACGGGAATCGAACCAGGGTCTCCGTCTCCTGGCAGCGGCAATATATGTTTGAACGGTTAAGGTGATACTATTAGTTTTGAATTACTTTCAGAATCACACTTCTGCTTGCATGCCAACGCATGCAATGTGAGAAAAATTTCTCACAAAGATCAGGGCTCTATTTCTGGCGGTACGCCGCATCGGCACCTTTTTTTAGGTGAGTAATGATAGTAGAGAATGAGGGAAAGGAAGATAATTAAAGACGTCACAGAGAGAGACAGAGAGAGAGAGAGAGAGAGAGAGAGAAAAGGAAAATGGGAAAACGTGAGAGATATATAAAGAAAGAGAAAAAGGAAACGAGAAAGTAAACACATACACACGAGAGAGAAAGAAATAGATAAGCTCGAAAGAGAGATAGAAAGACAGAGAGAAATAGAAAAGTAGAGAGAAGAAAGAAATAGAAAAGCGAGAAAGAAAGGAAATTAGAAAACAGAAAGAAAGAGAGAGAAATAAAGAAAAAGGAAATTAGAAAATAGAAAAGAAATAAACACAGGAAACAGACAGAAAATTAGAAGTAAAAACTTAGAAAAAGAAATGGTTAGGAAGAGAAGAAGTAAACACGAAGAAGTAGGTACTAAAACTGAGAAAACAGGAAGAAAAAGAGAGAGAAAAGAAATAATCAAAGGAAACAGACAGAAAATTAGAAGTAAAAACCTAGAAAAAGAAATGGTTAGGAAGAGATGAAGTAAGCACGAACAAGTAGGTACTAAAACTGAGAAAAGGTCGAAAGCTAGAAAGAAGATATATGGAAAGAAAGGGACAGGAGAGTTATAAATAAAAGAGTGGAGAAAAATGAAGTAGGCAATATTTCCGTCTTCCAAGTTCATGCATGAGTTCTTACACTTTGTATGATAATCAAAATAACAAGTCAACAAAATAACCAAACAAAGTTTAAGAGTACCGAACCTTTCTTCCAGGTAAAAGCAAAATTCATTATATGTATATTGTATGATATTCATATTAAAGATATACTTATATATCATTACTGCCATTCTTGTCCCTCAAATTTGTTTATAGTTGACGCTATTGTGTTCACGTCTCAAAATTTACATTCGGGTAAATTGTGTAATTCTTCTACTTTATGTTAAACTTGGCTGCTAAATAAAAATGAAATTGACATATTTTTGCAACCAAATAAATGTTTTGAAAACTGTATTAACCCCTCGTCGTCCCCAAAGCACATATCTTCTGGAAGCAGTTACCCCGTTTTCAGACCAGCATTTACTGACCCTCTATAATAAAGTTAAATTCGTATCGAGGGAAAACGCTTAATCTTCGTAACAGATGAGTCCTTTCCTCGTTGTTCTAATAACATGATCGCTACATGGAGGTGATTTATTGCAAAGATAATGTTATTGGAGTTATTAGAAAATGAAGCAGATGGCAAAACAACGCATGGCAGTTTTCCTCGATCTTCTGCGAGTCCAAGTGTGTCTGATTTGATTATGGTGACAAGCAGATAGGGTGGGACTTTTTTCTGGACCACCTAGAGAATAATGGATGCTTTAATAACGCTAATGGAAAAATGGTTTGCAATGTGCTTCCGCGATGCACTCTATGAAATCACTTTCAAATCTAGTGGCGTTGATAGGAACCGCATCTGCTCTAGAATCGGAACGTAAAAGAAATTTAGTATTTCATTTCTAAGAAACCATAGTTTTTCGAGAATATATAAATCTAAAGAGAAAATATTTTTCAACAACTGACGTTCTACAACTTGGTTTCAATTACTTTTCAGTTTGGTATGTACTTCTTGAGTTTTACAGGGTGTCTCAAAAGTCACCAGTGTTTAAACAAAGGAAGACCGTAACTTTATGGAAGAAGAAATTCGACACTTTACCCATTCTGATACGTAAGTGAACGAATGTAAAGACGTCTACTGCAGTCCGAAATAACTCCAATGTCTAATGTAAACTTCATATAACCTCCTCCCATGTCAAAACACGTGCCATCATTCAGTGTTGGTTCGAAACAGAATGATTAGCATAGGCGTGCACACGGGGGGCAAATGCCCCCCCCCCTAATCATGGACGTCAGCAGAATTTTTCCACGGAGGGGCATACAAGGTATTTTTCCATGGGCATATTACCCCGATAACAGTGTTGCCCCCTCAAAAAAAAAAAAACACCTTTTGAATATTCAATTATCGCATTCCTACATCCCCATTATAATAATTAATGTAAATTTCTGACTGAAATCAAATTATACGTGTGAAATATGTACTTTTAGGTTGACATTCATTTTCTAAAGGGGAGATGTGGTCATCCTTGCCCCCTTCCAGACGTCCCTGCCCCTATATTATGCTTTCACCTAAAAATTTAGGGTAGAGGAATCTTGTCGCCGTTATTAAACGATATTTACTCTTAAAGAAAATGGAGTATTTTTAAGCCGATGAAAGTTGAAAGCAACTACGTGAGAAGGGGGTGCAGTGGCGCAACCACAGGGGGGTAAGGGGGTATTGATCTCCCAACCTTGGACAGAAATCAATTGTAGGGAGGAAAGGGACGCAAACATTGAAGTAGAAGAAAGCAAGAGTAGCAGAATCTAAGGGCAGAAGGACAAAAGGATACTCAAGATGGAATTAGTTTTCACGTCTTTCTTGCATTATTTCTTCCAGACGGCACAGAGCACCTGCAAGGGGGGCACAGAGGGGCGATTACACTTCTCGATTTCAAATTTTATACAAATAAAAATATATTTCGTAAAATTTTATTGCTCGCTTCGTTCGCAGCTTCTGCTTTTCTTACATTCTTGTCAAGTTCAGAGCCTGCGGGAGTTGGCCCTGGATGCCGAACGATCTAAATGAAAAAAAAATGTAAAAGAGAATGCTACGTCGCTTCGTGACATTTTTTAATCAATATTAAATCAATATTGTTTTCAGTTTGCAAATATTTGGATCTAATATTTGATTAATCCCCCATGCGAAATGGTCCAAATGGGATTAGTATGGAAGACTGGTAACCCATACCTATCAGTCTCCATCCTGTCCCGGTACTCTTCATAGTTTGCTATAGCTATTTAAATGTATTCATAGTAGCTACACATAAATCTTCTCTATTTTGTTAATTTATTTGTTTTATATATATATATATATATATATATATATATATACACACACACACACACACGTGTATGTATATATATATATACCCACACACAACCTAATGAGGTTATGCAAATTATTTCAAACACAACATTAATGCTGTATATGCTTTATGATGGACGAATTAGACATATTCCATTGCATTCACTGTACTTGAAAACTGATGTCATTGATACTGCAAGACACTTCCATTATTGACGATATTGTGACAGAACCCCTTACAATCAAACTACAACCACGAAAAAATACCTGTAGCAGAGAAACCATTGAAAATATGAGCAACATATCATCGTCATGGAGGCTGCTGTCGTGGACCCGTGCCCTAAAAATTGAGGAAAACCAATATTTGTTATTCTTTCTTCAGCAGCAGCTGAGTCCTTCCTTTCAGGTATTGGTACCAGAGGAGAAAAATGAAACTGGGTCGAAGTTCCCCTCAACGCGTCAGTTTCGATTTAAGCCAACCCAATTTTGCCAGCTGCGAGGCAGAAAGTCTCTAAATTGGATTCTAAACCATCATGAAACTTGATGGACGAATGGGTTGTAAAAAAAAGCCTGTGTAAAGAAGATGAGGATGCCAAAACTAGTAAAGTATAATGTACTTTGGGTAACACCGCCCTGTTACAGAAAACTTCAATCCAATTTTTTCAAGTTTTCCAGAGGGATGCATGAAACAAGATATAACGGAGCAGGCGTTCATTATACGTCCTTGCCTGAGACTACATGATAAATAGAGTAAGTGTATGATTTTTATGGACAGAAACACTAAGGGATTGTTATCTTATATACCTAAAGGAAAGATAGATTTGCATAGTATCAGCTCTTTGTTAGTTCAAAACTTTACAATTTTTGCTCTGCGATACTGTTGTGACTAAGAAACTGTACCTATTAGTATATTAATTAACTATCTTTACTCTGCATAGCTTAATTAAAATACTGTTAATATACATTCTTAAACATTAGGTGCCGGTCTTCGTGGCTGAGTGGTTAGTGCTTCGCGCTACGCCGACAGAGGTGCCGGGTTCGAATCCCGGCCAGGACATGAGAGTTCTTTGTGAATCAATTTAATCACTCATTCCCATCTTTGCGATTAGTTAAAAGTGGCACAAAAGCGAAGTAAAATAAACCAAATCAATCAATCAATTAATCAATTAAACAGTAAGTAATTAAATATCCAGCACAACGTACACACAGTTTATTTATTTATTTATTTATTTATTTCACCTATAACAGAGCTTTTGCCCCAATTACAATAGGCTTACATATATATTTTAAACAATTAAACAATTGCACCAGAAACGCATCGATTGATGCACTAAAGGTTGTTTTTTTGCCTTTGCCAAGAATCAGGTTTACAGTTTGATGCATTTTTGCATATCATTTGTAAAGGTAGCTTCGAAGTGCATCATATGATGCAAGTGAGCAGTGCTCTTTCTATATCGAGCTGTACTCTAATGCATCAATTGATGCATTTTGAGACACCTTCCTGCATCTTTCCCGATGATGCATTTAAACATTTGTACTGATATACAGACTACATGCATTTCTTTGTTTCATGCGATGAATTTACTTTTCTTGCGTGTAAATAAATACGTGATTTGTTTCTAGAGTTTCGAACTAATTTCAAATACAAAAAATATCAATCAAACAGTTCATAAAAAACGGTTAAGTGGTTGAATGAAAGTACTCCTTGGTAGTAGCGTGTCCAGGGATCGTCCAATAAGGAGTGTAACCGAATTTTACTCTCGGTGCTAAATTTATTACCTTTCATTTTTTAGGAAAAATGGTAAAAAGGGGAATATAAATCCCGTCAACCTTCCCCGTGGATACGCCACGTCTAGATTGGACCAAAGGGTACTCGGAGGTTCAGTCTCGATTAAACTTTGCACATAAAATGTCCTGTCCTTCTTTAATGAAACGCACACAGTTTGATGCTCGCACCGCAATGCTGAGTTCAGAAACGGGCCCCTCCACTACTTTGGATGCTGCTGCTGTACCAATTTGAAAAAAAAAGTATGGGATAGAAAATGAGTCCGGCCAAATCATTATTAGATTCGCGGTGCGACAATAACGTCCATCGGTAACTCACGAGTTGAAAGTTCGCAGATATTTACAAGTATCTCTGTCCATTACATCCCCCCCTCTCGAAACATGTCAACAATGAACTCATTTGCACCTATCCCTTGGGAATCGCATTGTGCCCTTCACGTCCGCTGATGATATTCATTAAAAAATGATGAAGGCCCTGAATGGTAGGGCAGAAATGAAAGCCGGTCTTCTGGAGGGTGAGAGACAAACGTTACTGTATTTGTGATGGGGACGTACAATGAGCACCAGTCAGATCTTCAATTATGACTATCACGGTGTGGAGGAAATCACCTCTCCGGGCTTGCATTATGATATCTGAACGTACTGCAGTGCACGTAAACCATGAATGCAGCATCTGAAAAAAGCAGAATCGAAACTCTTCACTATCTTATATATGCGAATGGTGGTCGTGTTCAGGCTAGTGTGTAAAATTAGATGAAAAGATATACATAGCAGTCAGAAATCAATTATACATAAATGACTTGCTTTAATTTTCTGCACCGGCACTAACGTAGACATAACAACTGCGATATTTTTCATAAAGAACATTTGACTCTAGAATTGCGAAGGATTAAGTGATAGGGTATTTTGAGAAAAACTTTTCACAAGGAAGTCAGAGACGCACTGAACGTACCAAATGATTACATAAAATAAATGCTGAAGCTAGAATAATAGTAATTATCATTTAAATAAAAATACCATCGACCCAAATTACCATAACCGTTATTAGAATATAAATTTTACATAAAAGTGCATAGAGATCCTTGCTTGTATTCATGATTGATGTTTCTTCCACATTCTTCTATTAAAATTCGATTTAGCTTTTATTGTTAATTCAGCTTAGATTTACTTATTCTCTTGGTTTAGAAAAATCTACTTTGTAATAATTTCTTTTATTTAATGTTGTGTAATGTTTTAACTTAAAATCTTTAAATCCAAATTTGAAAAAAATATTCTTATCAATTACGTAATCGTCCGTAATATGTATTATTACGAATTGCACGTGGGTATTTTATCGATTAATTCCAATTTACAGTCACAATAATTAAGAAAAAAGATTATCAGGTTCACGATTAGCAATACATTGGAAGCATCAGTGGCGGCGCCAGGATTAATCATCAAGGTGTGCTGAGGGGGTGCGGAATGAAATTTAGGGAGTGCGATGCTGAAAATAAGGAAAACCATTAAACACGCATGCAACCTTTCAAAACTAGGGAGCAAGGTGCCAAAACGGGGGGGGGGGGGCAAGGACAGTTTAGCATAGTGCGGGGGCACAAGTAGCAAAAAGCGGGGGCAACTGCACCTCTAATCGTTGTTACTGATTAACAAAAATTACTGACTGAAATGAAATTTTGTGTGTGAAATATAATAACTTCAGATTGACATTCATTTTCCAGGCAGGCCGTGCTCCCTTGCCTTCTCCCTGGACTTACATGATCGTATGTATTAAGTTTTGTGCCCCAAGAAAGTGGCCGTACAGTGTAAACATTCAGATACAAGTTGCAGTCTTATTGAACTATGTAGTAGTGAAATAAAAATTGAAATTAGACTTGCCTTTAAAAACACAATTTTTAAACCTTTTCAATGTAACTAATGGAGGTACCAAATACATAGTACATTCCGTCTGCCACTTCAGGACAAAACGCGAAGTGCACAGTAACTTCGTCTTCGTTAAAATCCCTTCTGCCGCACTATCCTCAACAACAAACTGTAGAATTTCTTCGTGAATATTGGGCCTTTTTCTAACGGATTCTGAAAAAGCCTGAAATGGTACGTTTACTAGACATGTTACGTGGAACAAATACAAAGAACGTATTAACAAAAAAACTACCCTTCATGTTACAACTCGCGTTAAATGAAGAGCTCGGGTGTAAAATATGGTAAGTGACATTTTGAAAAGGTTATTGGAAGCTACACTGTAGATAAATTGTTTCTTTCTTGTTGTTGTGTTTACCAATTTCGGAAGTCATCACTGAGTCCATTGCAAATTGTATGACATGGCAATTTCTCTCGAAAATTGAAGGATGGCACATTTTACTCTAACTCAAAAATAACCAAAATGTCACTTACCATGTTTTACACCCGAACCCTTCAAATACTTTCCCGAGCACGACTTTGTCAGCGACTTGGTGATACCTTGAAAGCAGCTGAAATTTTTGCTCCACTGTGAAGAACAACAAATAAGCGGAAAATAAACCATTTATCAACAATGCAAAAGAAAATGAAAGAAATATATAACTCACATTAATCTGTAGGTAATTATCGAAAACCACAAACAGACCAATTGAAGATATAAAGGAAGAAAAAAATCATAACAACAATGCTGACGAAAGAAATAAACGGCCGCTGATATTTATAGAGGCTGTCGCTAATACAGGAAAGTATGTATATCGGCACCTCTTTCAGTGCTTGCCTGTTGCATACAATAATAACGGTCTTACTTCAGTACCTAACATTCGACGCTCGATATGACGACATGACATAATATGACACTCTAAGGGTTAGTGTTTTCAGTTGAACGTAGGGTGCTGAAGGGGGTGTGGAAGAAAATTAAGGGGTGCGCAAGCAACCCCTGGCGCAACCCTGGCGCCGCCCCTGGGAAGCATATTTGCTGTAGATATAGAACAGTGGAATGAATTACTTATCCAGTGGCATATGCCCTAATATTGATATTAAATAGTTGTAAGTGCAACGTATGCAGTCTATTGTTACAAACAACTTAAGTTTTGACCAAAATAGTTAAAACTATTTGGTTATTTCTGGATAGCTAATAAAAAATATGAGTATATGAAGTGGAACTGAAAGACACAAAAACAAATTTCAGCAAATGTCGAAATCTATGCGGAAACAACAAATTGAAAGTAATTAATGGGGATCTGCACAACCGTGTAGCACCAAACCCATGAATTAGTGAAGTTGAAGTTTAATTAACAAGTTACGACAAAGATAAAGCTCTGGGCATAGACTTAATCCTGCCACAATATTTCAAACAAGATAGTAAGTCAATAATTTCTGAAAGGCATGAATTTTTCTCTTTCATTTGGAATAAAGAAGAGCCGATGGAAAAATATAGAGGGAATCAATAAATCCCAGCTACCAACGAAAACATTTTCCATAGAGTATGTGACAACAATAACAAAATATAATTATATTTCAACCATTTGTATTTTTGATCTATACATTGATGGAATCGAAGATTATCATCACAGTAGTTATTGATGCACAAAATTGTTATTGTAGAAGATATAGGAATGATGTTTTAAATATTTTGAAATCCTTTGATGTCGCATACAGTGAATGGAAAGGCATGTGATGTCTCCCACTTTAGGTTGCAACCTTTTTAATGCCAAATAAGTTGTAATATTTTTTCCTATTGTGTAGAAGATTCAAGTAATGCAAATATTTTAGAGGATTAAGTTTACCGCAAAAAATGCATGTCCTACAAAATCAAAAATACATTTAATTTGTAGTTCAGCAAACATAAAGGTACACACAATTTACTTCCAATTTGACTGTTTCCATATTAGAATTTATATTGCTAGATGTATGAAATCAAGATTATTTTTGGTGTATAAAATTTATTTCTGGATTTGTTGATGAAGTACATTACAAATCTTATTGTATTGAATGTATTGAATAAGGTTCTGCTTTCTGTCCAAGAAAAGCTGCCAAACTTAAGGTTAAAATATAGTATCAATATTCGTAAGTACAAACTTGGAACATTTATAAGCCATTCAGTTCATACCTTCAAATATATACATTTCTTATTCAATGCTTCATATATTTCAGTTGATTTGATACTAAATTTTCAAAGGACGTTGCTAAAGCATTGTCCTCTGTGAGCATATTGCTACAAGATGCCAACACCTGCGAGATCAATTCAACACACATCCTTGTCCATCGCTCACAGCAAACGATTCCCAAATGCATCGAGTAACCACCCCAATCAACATCAATTTTGCAGGTTGAAAGCATTTGTAATTTTCTTATTATCCCTGCTACAGAACAATCGCCCTCATCCGTAATTGCATGGTCAACACCTGCAACGCTTGTCCACCGTGGCTGATGTTTGATCTAATTTTAAGCTGAAGTGGATGGGCGGAGAAATTGTTCTCTTGTTTTCAGTATTGAAGATTAAGTGTTTCCAGTGATCACCTGCATCCCAAGGCGAATGAAATGTTCACCTTGTTAGGTGTGTGTGAAGAAAATATCAAGCTTCCTTACTGGTACTGCAATACGAGCTAATTGCTGGTATGTAATATTCACATGTTGATGCAAGATAAATGCTGAATGCAGTATTAGAGTTACCTTGTAAATTACCACAATCCAAATCTTGGCCAATGCACAGGTGTTTACCATTTTACTTTTAATTAGCAATTTAATTATGCCAAATGCAAATGATATACCATCTTAGTCAATTGACCAGAGGTCCTCACTCAAAAACAACTTTCCTAACAATCGTCTCCATTTCCCACGTCTTCGATTAAAACAAAATTATATAACTTGATTCTAAAAACAAACAAAAGAATGAACTCACTTCTCAATTAAAAAGAATACTGTCTATGCCAAAAACTGCATTAGTATACTACTGAGACACTGTGCAGCCAATCTTGAATTCCCGATTCATAGCAAACCCTCCTCAAATTCACTGTACTAAAGTAGTTCCTAGGTATGGGATGGCTGTACTCAAGGGTGACATTGTATGCAATTCCAGGTACACATTCCCCATCTTGCCCACAGTGAAAGTGATGTGATCAGCACCACGTGCCAGCCACATTTACCCGATGGTTGCCCAGGTTACAGCGCCTTGAATAACGTAGTGTGGAAAACGACCCAAGAAACTGGTTCCCCAGACGGATGAGAAACATAGATGGCAGTGCGATCAGTGTCGGTGCTAATTTTCTTGTGAAAGTAACGCGGCTCTGTTAGTTTTTGGAATATATTATGTAGATTTGTTTGTCTTGAAAGGCGGTACGTGAATTGATGGAAACAGATATATTTGTGGGGTGATTTGCAGTCACGAAATGACATTAATTTGGAAAGAAAAGTAAAAAAAAAATAATAAATAAATAGCATGCTTAACACAAGAAGAAACATCGCAAAGTGATTCCGGACGTCAGGTCTTGGACTGTGTATTAGACTTTATTTTTCTATGTTATTAGAATATAAATAGTATCCTGAGAGATATATCATACCGAGGCGACAAACCACAAGTGTCGCTTGAAAGCGAGCAGTCGGAAATCAATGCAGCATTTCGAACCGTAGGGACACAAGCTCTGACTGCACCGGAGATTTTAGACCAAAGCGACACGCGACAAACGATACGAGGATTTCACACCAAAGCGACACGGGTCATTCGGTCCAAGGCAACTCTCATACAGAAGCGACACATGTTGCTTGGAAAGGAGCCAATCAAGAGCAACATTTCACATCGTAGCGGCATGACGGGAAGCACAGGCCAGCGTTCGGTTGGTGAAATCCTCAAGCGATAAGAGTCGCGTGCCGCTTGTCGCTTTGGTGCGCAATCTCACTAAAGCAAGACACTCATTGCATCGCGTATGCGCGAACAACAAACCACGGCAACATGTTGCAAGCTATTGAGGAAATGGCCCAGTTTGAGCGACGCAGAAGCGACAAAGCGACACGTGTGGTTTATCGTGTCGCCTAGATCTGTTATTGTAATGTGCGGTTTATCGTGTCGCCTATCTGTTGTTCGCAAGCAACGCTTGCTAATAGACTGAACGCACCATGTCGCTTGTCACTTAGTTGGGAACTCCCCCTGTAGCGCGTCGCTTCGGTCTCAGCACCCTTCCTTTAAGGAGCTTTCCGACCGAAGTAGCAAGTAGCACGCGAATACGCCATATGAACGTGTCGTTTGCTGTTTGGACCCTCACGTGCAATAAATGCTATTTTACAGTCTGGAAGTGTGTGTCACTAGTGTGACAGTGTGAACATCCCGTGTGCTTGTCCCATTGGTTTGAAAGTTTCCTTACACTCATGTCGATGGAACTAAGAAAGTTTTGTGGGGTTCCCCTTGTCGTTTCATGCAATCATCATAATCATCATCACCGCGATTAGTTTAAAGCGGAAGAAAAGAGACAGTAAATATCCAAAATACAAATGCTTCAGTGTGTATATCTTTAAAAGAAATGATGATGATGATAATAATAATGAACCTAAATCATACACAAAAATTTAGTTGCCAAGAGCATTCCACGCGTATTTTTTCTCCCGTATTATTAACGAAAGTATGATGATAACAGGACGTGGTCGACTGTCTAGAATGTTCGTTAATATCTTCATGACCACTGTACCAAATATCATAGCAATTATCACATTCATAGAAATGCTTCATTTAAAAGAATCAGACGTTGCAGCGAAAACTCCATTTACTTCCATTATAAGCAGACGAATACCAAGCACCGAGACCAACACCAGCGCCTCTAGCGGTATCATTTTCGAGTGGAACCAGCCAGAGAGCGCAGAACCGTGCCGTTTTCCACACTACGTTATTCAAGGCGCTGAACCCAGGTACCCAGTGATTAGAGACTGGGGAAGCTCCGATTCAGTTTTATGCACGAATGCTGTTGGAAAATTTTCCATCTTGAGATCGCCAAGGCGAGAATTGAACCCAAGTCTCCCGATTGATTGATTGATTTGGTTTATTTTACTTTACATTTCTGCCACTACGGCTAATCGCGGAGATGAGAATGAGTGATGATACGATGAAATTGATGAAGGGGCACTCACAACACCGGTCCTAGGCCAGGATTCGAACCCGAGACCCCTGGCGTCGCAGCGCGCCCAAGTTTACCAAGATGCAGTCAGACACCCTACCAACTGAACCACCGCAGTTTTTCTGCAATTTTAGGAGTTCAGGTAAGTAATTTTCTAACCTAATTGAAAAGAGTATCCTGGAGATAGGAATATCTAGCTAAATGTTGCTTTCCAACTGTTTCCATCTATTTTTAAAAAAAATCAAGGTCATTATCCGGCAAGCATTGCGTCAAAGTCCTGTGGCTTGAAAATCAAATCTATTGATTCCTAGCAGATAGACTATTCGAGGTTTAAAATCTACAAAGTTTCAGGAGACTCCTATTAGAATTTATTACATAATTTTTGCTGACACACATAATCAACAAACCCAAAGATGTTCGGATGTATTGTATATGTGTGTTTGTGTGTGTGGGGTGTGTGTGTGTGTGTGTGTGCAGTGCTCTTTTTCTGGCGGTACGCAACGGTACGCCGTACCGGCACCTTCTTATAGGCGAGAGTGTTTCATTTTAACAAAATTAATTGTTTGTGTACGTATGTGTAAGTACAGGAATACACGATCATTTATGAACATACTACAATATTTTGAGTAGTTTTTACATGGGCGCCCGAATAAAATTTTCCAAGTCGCCGAGGAAGATAGAAAAAAATAGAGATGAAAGATATTGTACAGAATGAGAGAAAAGAAGAGAATTAAATAAGCCACAGAGAAAGAGAAAAGGAAGGAGAAGGAAAACATAAGTAAGAGATAACACAACCTTTGCGCGCGCAGAGGGAGAGAGAGAAAGAAAGAAAGAAAGCGAAAGGAAGAGAGAAATATATAGAGAAGCGAAAGAGAACAAAGTAGAGAGAAAGAGACACCAGAAAGAGAGAAAAGAGAGAAAGACAGGGAGAAATAGAAAACGAGGGAGAGAATGAGAGTGAAAGAAATGGGAGGCCAGAGAGATAGATAGATAGAAGATAGACGGGGAGAATGAGAGAAAGAAAAATGTGTAAAACTGTGCGCACGATGATCCACAGACTCCTAGGGCGTAGTATACACGTAGACTCATTCCCTTGTCTTGAGAAAGATGATTTACTCATCGGCCTTAAATATAAATTATCGGTATTCAGAAATAAAGAAAAAAAAGTGTATCGGCGCCCTGAGTGCTCTCCCACTCTCAATACATGCACTTCTATAGAATTTCATCGCACATTTCAGCTACGTTTTCTTTCTATTTGCATGCGAGTTTATTTGGCGAATCTACATAACCGTTACTGCCATTGATGAAGGGTAACAATGTATGCTGTCACCAATTATGGAATGTGATTAACAAATACTGAAGATAACAATTTAATGTTATGTAACAATAAATCAAATTAAAAATATATAAAAAAAATAATTGTGTGGCTCAAACTTCAATGTTAACACACCGGTACATCCTAAACTCATACTCTCATCACTCCCACCTTCCTAGTCTGCCTTCATTGTTGTAGCTACTTGCAACTCCTGCGCAGAAATAATTCAATTCCCTTCAAGAAACTACATGCCTCAACTCGTACATTCGGAAACAATCTCGAGATCCTCAAGAAGTGGCGCAGTAGTTCTCGATTATGTGGAACGAACAAATCTAATTGAAAATGAAATGAGGTGTGGAAACCTTATTGTGAATTCTAGAATGTTCCGAGTCCCACGCAAAGAAACTTTGAAGGTAACTAACTCTCTTTTGTCCTACAAGATTTCAGATCTACAAATAACTTCCCTCAACGAATTAAAGCTACCACATTGTGTCACAAATTATTTTCCAAAGTTTCCAGAAGTAATTCTCTCTCGGATAAACATACATACTCAAGTGTATGTGTGTGTACATATAAAGGGTTTCCCAACAAGAATGATATGATTTTGAAATGAACTGTTTCAAATGTTATAACTGTCACTAGTTGTAATTTGTGTTTAGTAGGCTGAGACAATTCATCAGGGCTAATACACGCTTCAAGAACGTTTGGTTATTATCCAAAACAATTATGAAAATAGACGTTCTATTGAACTTGAAACGGATCATAATCTTGGGCAAGAAATTATCTTCTCAGATGAAGCTCATTTCTGGTTAAGTGGATATGTTAACAAACAAAATTGTCGTTTTTGGTGTGATAACAATCCAAAAGGGATTCACGAGAAGCCCTTGCATCCGCAAAAGGTAACTGTATGGCATGGAGATGGACCATTTGTTTTTCCAAAAAGAGGTAGGAGATGCAGTTACAGTGACTGGTGAGCGGTACCGATTGATGTAAACAGATTTTTTTGTGGCCAAATTTAGATGAAATTGATTTTGAGAACATGTGGTTCCAACAAGACGGTGCCACATGTAACACTGCTAATGCCACTATCGACGTATTGCAAGAACAGTTTGGTGAAAGGATAATTTCAAGAAATGCAACTGTTAGTTGGCCTCCAAGAAGTTGTGATTTAACTTCTTTAGATTGCTTTTTGTGGGGTTATTTGAAATCTATAGTCTATGCAAACAGACCACGAACCCTTGATGCATTAAGATTGAACATCGAACGCTGCATTCGTGACATTAGGCCCGAGTTATTGCACAAAGTCATCGAAAATTGAGTTAATCGAATTCACTCGTGTGCACGAAGTCGAGGTGGACACTTAAATGATGTGTTATTCAAAACATAATGTAATAAACTATGCTTCAAAATAATATAAAAAGTTTAGTTGCATCTGAAATAGTTTTTATTTTATTTCATTGTAAAATCATATCGTTCTTATTGGAATACCCTATATATACGAGGGGGTTTTGATAAGTTTCCAGCCTGACGGGAGAAATGATGAAAATCCTTTTAGTATGTTGTGAGTCAATGTGTCAGAACATATTGTGCAAAATTTCAGTCAGATAGTGCTAGAACTACTTTTGTGTTAACAGGTTTGAAGTGACCATGGCAACGCAGAGTGTGCAGTTTTTCAAATTGGAGAAGAGAGCTGTCATCAAGTACCTCTTGTCGAAGAACATGGGAGCCAAGGAAATATACGACAAATCGACACAAACAATGCCGAATGACTGTCCTTCATACAGCACAGTGAAATCGTGGGTGACGGATTTCAGGAGGGGGAGAACAAGCACAAAAGATGAGGAAAGGCCATGAAGACCCAGAGCAGTAGTGACTGAGGAAATTGTTGATAGTGTTCACGATCTGGTCCTTGCAGACAGAAGAATTGGTCTGCAATATGTAGCAGACACCCTAGGCATCAGTTTAGAGAGGGTGCATTACATTGTGCATGAACAATTGGAGATGAAAAAAATGCTGTCAAGTGTGTGCCCAAATTCTTGACAGCTGATCACAAGCGGAAAAGAAGGGACAGTGCTAAGGCAATGTTGGACCATTTTTCATGAAGTGCAGCCAGGCTTATCGAACGAATAGTGACAGTGGATGAAACTCCATTGCATGTATGATCCTGAGACAAAATATCAATCCATCCAATGGTGCCACAGGGAATCACCACGGCCAAAGAGATGTCGCCGACAGAAATCTGCAGGAAAAGTGATGGGTGTGATATTTTGGAATTGTGAGGGGTAATACTCAGCGAATATCTGGAAAATGGCACCACCTTGAATGCTGAACGTTATGTGGTCCTGTTGGATAAATTGCATTCAGCTTTGAAAGAAAAGAGGCAGGAGAAACTGTCAAAAGGCATCCTCTTCCATCAAGACAATTCTCCTTGCCACAAGGCAGGCATCGAAATGCAGAAACTTTGTGATTTAAAGTATGAACTCATTGACTATCCCCCTTATTTCCCCGATCTGGCCCCCTCAGACTATTATCGTTTCTCCAAACTCAAAATGCACCTCAAAGGTACTGAATTTAGGGACACCAGTGCAGTGGCGAAGCGTCCTGTGAGGCCAGGAGGCCGGGCCTACCCACGCCATTACTCTTTTAAAGGTGTATTTACTTATTTCGTCAAGACATGTGTAATGCAATGGAAAAGTTTGGAATTTTCATTTATGATAATAACAAAAAAATTCTAACCCTGTCCAGTATACGAACTTTCCACGGAGTGAGGCACATTTGCTGGGGTCTCTTCTCTTCACATTCCGTCCTACGGTCGTATATGCCAGAAGCCTAATCTTACGAGTAATGTACGTATGACTATAACGTGCTCCTGAGGCCGGCCTCGCGGTGTTACCCACTAAGACGAACAGAATATCAGCAACACTGCATTTCCGCCAGGGTTGGAAATTTGTGGTGTACCAGCATTTTTTATAAACATTAGCCTGTGTTCGTGCAGAGATATTTCTATTTCATTGTATATTCTCCATATTTTGTACGGAACTTAGGTTTTCCTTCCTTTCATCGACAAGTGTAAGTGAAATTGAAAATTACAGAGTACGGTAGTTCTCACTTCGTTTTCTGGTCAGAGTGCTGATGGTCTTGTCGATTCACCCAACACCGTAGCGTAAACAGAAAGTCTAAAGAACTTATATTAATTATAATATAATATAATATAATTAATTACGTAAATTAAAATGATAGTTACGCCTTATATTTACAAAGTAGTTTTACTTTCACTGGGAATAGAATAATTAATTTTTATCGTGAGCGGGGATTCCCTCGCTCGTTCCCCCTGTGTGAAAACTTGCCTCCTGCTCAGGACGCTAGAAGGGAGCTTGGCTCGGAGCGCGAGGTTCGTGATGGTAGAGCTTTGTTTTTGATTCGTGTCGTGTGCAGCGATCAGATTTATGCAAGAAGTGCTGGACTGAAATGCAAGAACAATCGAGTTCTTAATTGAGTGAAGATGTAATCATCAGTAAGGTAGGACCCACTTTTGGTCTTTCATGTTTCCTTCTTATAACAATCATTTCTAAAATGTTTTCAACTATATTTTCCTTTGCAAGTAGCAGTGGCAAGTGACAGCAAAATATTTAAAAAAAAATTCAAAGTTGTTAAAACGTTATTTAATGCGTTAACACTGTCGTTGAGTAAATACTACAAGCAGACATTTTTTTTATGCAGCCGACACAAGCGAAGAGGTAGGCAGTTTCGTCGAAGTGATATCAAGAGAAAAGGGCGGTCAATGAGAGTACAATGCAAGGGAAGACTTTTTTGGGTTTAGGACAAAGAGGATTATGGGGTTATTGCTCGGGCCATGTCTGTTTCAGGTCTGGCGGAACAGGCCAGTGTTGTCACATTGGATTGGCAGAAAAGAGCTAAATTGAGCCTAAAATTGGGATTCTATTCTCTCAAGCAACTACATTTATTATAACCTGTTTATATGTTACATAGTAACCTGTCGTGTTGCCGGGTCCCAAACAAGGATCCTATGTTCTATTATCACGTAAAGGTGTCTACTAACACAAGGGATAGAACAAACTAGAATGCGAAGTATACACACTGAATGAGAGAGGTCACCTTTACTTATGTTTTTTCTTGAAAGCCCCGTGGTGGTCATCCTAACACGTTACAAAGCCAGGTGACATAATTGTGGTCATGTCAATGTTTCCTGATCATCTTTAATTCATTCTCCATACATTCTCATCTACACGATTAGCATAGATCAGAACAAATGAGACGAAAATATTCAAAATTTAAATTATGTTTACTTGCACATACAGGTGTCAGAAATTCATTTATCTAGAAAGCCAAGACTGGAATTAACTACAATCATTCCTTTAGTTAGACAACAGATAACAATGGTGTTTTCCTCGGTGCGAGGAAGTCTTGCTAAAAAAACTAAGTTGGCAGCAGTAGAACGTACCAAACTGACAGTCGCTGAAAGTGCGGAATTCTGTCGTCTGCTCACGGCTCAAACGTCAGACTGACCCGAAAATTATGGGGTTCTTCTAGCCCTTTTCACCTCAATTGCAAAATAAATAAATAAATTTAGAAAAAAAGTGAAGAAGAATTGACAACAGGGCTCGACCACTATTCGTTGGATTTTCGCGATGTCCCATGATTGGTAGGAGGTGTGTGCATAAATCAGGGGTTGAAAAAATACAAACAAATAAAAAAAAACGAAATGAACAAAAATCTAGATCGATGACATCTGATGGGCGGGAGGAGAACGTCTAAGACATAATTATCGTACTGATGGCCGGTAACAACACTTTTGAAAACGTCACGCCACTGGCAAGTAAAGAAGCGGCCTGGAGAGACATTGAACCACTCTCCATGACGTAGCATAGCCCCCTCCCTTCCTTTTTACAGATTTAAGCAACTAATGGAAATTATCGCACTTCTGTGCCTACCCTGCTAGGAACTCTACGCTTCGCCACTGCACCAGTGACGTCATTTTCATCAGTAGAGGCATGGTTTGCAGACCTAGATGTAATCTTCTATTACCATGGATTATAATTGCTGCAGGGACGTTGCGCCAAGTGTGTCAACCTCAAAGGGAACTATGTTCAATAAAATTACATTCATTTAGCACTGACGCCATTATTTCTCTCCGAGGCTGGAAACGTATCAAACCCCCCTCGTATATTCTTGTGTGACTCAATTTAACTCTGGGGATCGAAGGACACACAGGGAAGCAGCTCAATACTGGGTTCAAAGCTTAGGTTTTGGGTCAGCGTACTGTACAGAGACAGCGATGTATTTCAAGATTTTTGAGATTCGCCCAATTTCCTTCATCAATACATATAATACATATACAGGGTGTTTCTGTGACCGTGTTACAGACTTGCAGGGATGATGTAAGGGAACAAACGCAACAAAATGAGATAGGGAACCCTGGTCCGGAAATGCCCCAGTCAAAAGTTACAAGCCAAACCCTTTGAAGGGCAGGCAACCACGCACAACGCAGAGGGGAACCATAAAAGATGTCTGGGGAAGTGGAAAACAAACACAGAAGAATCACTGTAGTGGCTATGGTGAGTTGAAGCTGCAGCCATCATTGAAGCAGTTGTTCAAAGTGACGCCCCCCTGCCTCGATACAGGCATGACAAGCGTCGCAATAAGCTCTGTCGCATCCGCTCTAATATCCCAGGAGTTATTCAGACCAGATCACAGGCTGCAATGATTCTTGCCAAGAGTTCCTTTACATTATTCACAGGTGTCTCGTAGACAATATAGTCCAGGGGCATTTGTAATCCCGTGGGTTTTTGAATGAAGGGAATATATGACTACCGGTAATACGTTGCTAGTATGGTACACAATAACGTACTACCAGGTGTTTTGCCCGCAATTGTGGCAGAAGGCCTGTGGGACGTCATAAATCCAAGATGGCTACCGCTTCATGCACTAACTAAGAAAATCCATCATAACTCCTTTAATAATGGTTTTGAAAATTCTTTTATAGATACATGTTTTGTTTAAAATTGAAAAAAAGGAACAAAATTGATTCTTACCGTTCTTTTCATATCTCGCACTGTTATGGAGATATATCTAATGAAACTATTTCGTGCCCTTTTCTGCAAGGATTCTATGCATATTTAACACTTTACTTGACATTCTGGCATATAAAGGCGGGAAATTACTGCCTGTGATATTTTGTTGATGCCTACTATTGTGGCTTATTGCCTGTGTGACATCATGCATCAAAGATGGCTCTCTGCGGACATTAATAAACAAAAACGGCCATATCTCCTTAACTCCTTTAACTCCTTCAATAAAAAACCCACGGAATATAGAAATATTGACATATGCCCCTGGACTAACACTTTTGACATGACCCCGCAAAAAAATCAAGTGGGGTCAGATCAGGTGAACGGGCAGACCAAGCAACAGGTCCGCCTCTCCCTATCCACCGCTGTGGGAAGGTCTGCGTCAGAATATCATGAGCACCAGCTACGAAGTGGGCTGGGGTCTCATCATGCTGAAACCACATGCGTTGACGAACGAGAAGTGGGACATGTTCCAATAACTCGGGGAGCATGTCTCTCAGAAACAGAGTGTACACTGGTCCAGTTAATCGTGGTGATAAGGGATAAGGAAACCAAAAACTCAAACAAACTCAAATAAATAGGCTGGTCTTCTTTAGATGATAGGGTACACAATTAGATTGATCTAATTGATACAAAGAAGGTAAAGTATGTTCATTCAAATAGATGTGCTGACTGTGAAAGTGATATTTATTTTTTAGGATATAAAGCGGAATCGACAACACATACATGTGTACGGGTGATAAAGAGAAACGAGGTGCTTGCATTTGTATTTGCTCTGTATTAATAGTAAATGATTGTTTATTTTGAGTGCACACATTTTATTTTTTCTATTATAATAATGATTTTAGAGAGTGTAAATGTTTTTCATCTTTTGTTAAATCACGAAGAATAGGATGAATGATGATAAAATGAAATAGCTAAATGATCCAACACTCATGTACAGTCAACGGTAATAAAAATGGGACACCTAAATCCTGAAATGCTCGCTTTCCTGCAAGACGTTATGTTTGTTGCCTAACTCTACGGCGGTAGTAGAAGTTGCCATTGAAAATTTGCTATTAAGATCCACTTATCGCCGTAGAGTTAGACAACACACATAACACCTTGCAGAGAAGCGAGTATTTCGGGATCTGGGTGTCCCATTTTTATTGCCGGTGGTTGTACTTGTTCGGCACGCATTTTAACTCTTTGGAGTCACTATATACAATTATGAGGATCTGGTTCCAAATATTAGCCAACACCACGTTGCTGGTTTTCACCAATAAAATTAATCTTTCTTGCAATATATCCTCATGAAAGTCACAACAAAGCCTCTGGGCTGCTGCGGAAGATATATGCGTATTTAAGAAAAACTTTCATTCTACTTGAAGGTATCAATAGTTTGTCTCGTCGACTATCTTTTTCTCAAATCAATTTTATCTTCTTACCGTAAGAATGAACACAACAAAATCACTTCTTAATAATTAAGAAATAAATTTTGCCTTGGAAAGATATTTTTGCAAAAAGTATAATGGCACACCTCCAAGCACACACACACACACACACGCACTTACTTTAATAAATTGCTTTAAGGAAACAAGATAGAACGGACACCACGTAGGGAAGACACAACACGATTTTAGTTGGTGATAAATGCAGCAGGTTTCCTTTTCAGGTGTTACGTGATGCTGTTTCTATTCTTTCGCGATGATCTATCTCAAGTAGCTTTGTAAAAAGGGACAAGGTAGGTGTTTTTACATAAACGCTTTTGAAATTTCAGGACATGTTAGAAATATATGAGATATTCCCATTACTTACGCGTGTCTTGAGCAGAAAAACTGTTTATTAATTTATTCATTCTCATTTTTATTCTATTGCATTTAATTTATATCACGCTGATAATGCATTCTTGAATACATCAGGAGAAGTTTTATGTTAGTTTTATAACGCAGGCTACATCCTGAAAGAAGTATCATCCTACGAACTCAGGAGGATTGTGCCGACGCAAGAAGCAGTAAATTGAAATACATACAACAAAATTATACAATTGAATCCAATCGGTAAATCAACGAGAAAACAAACGAAGTCTTCAATAATGAGAGCAAGTGATGAGGGGGAGAAGAAAATTTCCTCTCAGAAGATTTCAAATCAATGAGAGCCAGAAGAAAAAGATTTTGAGTTGGTGTTTTAAGTCCACTTTTGGGCACAGTAAGGCTAATCAGGACTGGACCTACAGTTTAAAGTGGGATCCGAACCCCTATGTACCTCCACCGGGATCGAAGCCGGGACCCCTTGATTACAAGGCGACGACGCTATAGTGGAACCACAAGCAAAAAAACCTGCACAGACCCGCGACTCCTGTACACCATACTCTCGCGTGGAGGGGAGGGCGGATCATGCTTCCTTATGGCCTGAGCTGAACGGAAGAAGGGAAACCTGCGCGGGGACTTTCCGTCCAAGGTTTTTTTTTCCCTTGTGGTCGCTCTATACTACTACGCCATCGGGGAGGCGCAGAGTGGTTGACGTATCGAACTACGGAGATAGTTTTGATTTAGTTTATTTTACTTCGCGTTTTGTGCCTTTTGGCTAAATTGCGAAGATTGGGATGAATGGACATTCACAAACATCCAAGCCCGAGCGGGATTTTAACCCGGGACCTTTGGCGTCGCAGCGCGATGTGCTAACCACTCGGCTACAGGGGTTCGGCTACGGAGCTAGTGGTTGTAGGTCGAATCCGAGGTAAGTTGTGGACATTTCACAGCATTTTACCTTAACCTACTTCACAAATTCATCTTATTGCGACTAACTTAACGAGGTAAGAGAGCGACGAATAATAATGAAAATAAATAAAAACAATAGTATTTTGTTTATTGTAACAATATATCAAGTGTTTCAGAATAATTGAGGGGTTACAAAAATGTATTTCAAGTAAAGTATCGAAATTACGTTAATAAAACCAGTCTAGAACAAACGAGGAACGCAAACAGTTTGTGCGTGTGTTTTGTTAAGCTGAGAGTTCACATTCGTGCCGCTAGGCGACACTCTCATCACTCAGTGTTTTCTTCAATGTTTAGGTCCCCAAGATCACCGGACCTTACACCGTGTGACTTCTTTTTGTGGGGTTTCATCACCGATGCCGCGTGATATCGCAGACCTAAGGGAGTGTATCATCACAGCGATAGACACCATCCACAGGCCCATGTTGATGCGAGTGTTGCAAGAAGTAGACTATCGTGTCTATGTGTGCCGTGTCATCCGTGGTGCACACATTGAGCATTTGTTGGTGTCAAAAGAACTGTTTTCGTACCTCGTTCGTTCTGGACTGGTTTCATTAACGTAAATTCAATACTTTACTTACAATAAATTTTTGTAACTCCTCAATTATTTCTGAAACACCCGATATATTAGTTGATTAGGGGCATTTTATAAACCAATCTGGGTAGAATCCATTAAAAAGTAAATTAAACCTCAACTCTAATTACAAGGTCCGCCCATAAAGAAACCGAACTGTCAAAAAAAATAACCAAACCAATTAAAAAGGTACCGTATTCTGGCAACACAGCAAAGAGTTACACTATGTAACATTCTTATTCGTACACACGGATTTTCAAAGAAAATGCTTTAATATCTGAAAGGAAATACACTCTTTTGAAATTGTTTCTTTACAATTCAATAACTAATATCATTAGGAACATAAAATCTTACCCAAATTCTGTATAACCAATGACAATAATAAATTAAATGAAACTGAAAGAGAAACATGCCATTTTTTGTACAACTTTTCTATTCGTACACTTAATAATATAAAAGAAAAAAGTATATTCAGAGCAAATTGACTGACAGTTCTAATACTTTGGTGCGTATCCTTTGGCTTTAATTACTGCTCGACACCTGTTCTTCATAGAATTAACCAGTTTCCGACATATTTCAGAGCTTACTTTATTCCACTCTGATTGCACAACAGTTTTCAACTCTTGTTTGGACTTGACGCCTGCTTTATGGACTCGCCTCTTCAAAATTGCCCATAAATGCTCAACGGGATTTAAGTCTGGACTTTGAGCTGGTGTTTGTAGCAGTTTGGGCACATTCCATATTAGCGAATTCATGTTAACTCGCGCCTTATGCTTACTATCATTGTCTTGTTGGAATCTGTAGATAGGCGGCATGTCTATTTTTTGGGGACTCTGCTTTCTTTACATTGTTCTTCAATATGTCCAAATAGACATATGCATCCATGATACCATCAATAAACTGGATGATGGTACCAGTAGCGTACGCAGGATTTCATCAAGGGGGTGTTATTTCGAAAACTTGCTACAAATTCACATTACCATTGTTTTATTATACTTTAATTAATTAATTAATTAATAATAAATTAATTAATAATTCTTATATAATTAATTAGTTTAATTACTACTAATAATTACTACTAATGCAGCTGCTATTTATGAAAGAAATAGAACAAAATTACATTTCTTTTGTTTCTCATTCAAGGAGTCGCGCTGGTCTAGTCTGACAACTTCGTGGGATATCCAGTTTCGATTCCCGGAATTGGTTGCAATTTATCCAGCCTTGTCTCCGCAACCAGCCTCATAGCAATGGGTACCTGAGAGCAACCCTGGGGGATGAAGGCTGCCGGAGCATGGTGCTGATCACATCACCTGCAAAATAGTTCGAGATCGAGAATCTTTGGAGCTCACCACACCACTACGTGTGCCTTCATGGCAGGATGCTATATGCAGGGAGGAATTTACATTACCTTTACCTATGGAACTCGCCCAGGATGATGATGAAGCAAATTCCACTGAGTCTATGTTTTCGTTGAAAAGTAAGTTTATAGACATTCCAACACATTTATCACTTCTAGGTGATTCACAAAGCATTTCTTCAACATTATTTAATGATGTGGATGTAGACTCACCATCACTTGAGAGTGCACAAGGGGATGTGAAATCAGTACCGGGAAGAACGTTTGCAATAAGGTCGGCACACTGCGACGAAGCAAGGAATTTTCACAATTCTCGCGAGAGTCACTGCGCGACGTTTTGCAAAAAAAAATTGCAAAATTGAACTTTGCGGCCGCTTAGATTGTGTTTGGAATGTGTTTTTCTTCATGCTGCATGGGAATAATAATTCAAATTATTATTATTATTATTATTATTACTGTCGCAGATCTTTGACTGTGATAAATTAGCCATTTTTAATTTTTTTCTACAGCATTTTCCATAATATTTCAAAAGTTCAAGGGGGGGGGGGTTAAACCCGGTAACCCCCCCTTGCGTACGCCACTGGATGGTACCAACACCTTTGGACGACATACAGCCCCCCAAATCATTAATGACTCACCACCGTGTTTAACTGTTGTAACTGTGTTAATGTGATAATTGTCTTTATTTGATTTTCTCCATACCATATTTATCCCATCTGACCCGTATACAGAGGTTGTTCGCTTTATATCCGACCATTATCGATTCGGTGCTGCCACCTGGCGTATCATGCTGGAACTATGGGTCTGCTGGCGGGAGCAGTGTTGTGTCTGACCTTGTAGGTGGGTGAGTGTTGGTAGTGAATGTTATCAAATGGCGCCGAAAATCAACCGGTATTGGGAGGGTTACGTAATGGCCCTCTTCCATGCTAAGTTTTCATACGTACGCAATATAAAACATTCGGGGTGACTACTGCGAAAGATATGTGGCCCGTTGCACACAACAGGCTCTCCTTGCGAAACATTCACCCACGAGAACCACCAGGAGAAGGGCTGCAAGCAAAGTGTCACCCGTAGTGCTAAGGGGCGCAGCAACTTTGTTCGTCAGTGCAGGGAAAGTTTCCCTCGTGGCTTTATGGTTGTGATGGGATTCGGATATGAGGGTAAGTTGATGATACGCAAGGTGGACAAAAACGTGAAGGTGAATGCCAGATACTTCCAAGACTCCATTCTGACACCTATCTATCGGAGAGACATCCCACAATTGTATGGAATGGATGCGAACCAGGTGATGATCCATATGGACAAGGCTTCGAGTCATACCGCCAGAACATCACTACGTTTTTATCAGGAAATGGCAGAGGAATTAGGAATTCGTGTCATTCCGTTTGAAGACATTCCTGTGAAAGCCCAGATGCCAGTCCAATGGATTTTTGCTCATTTGGACTGTTGAAACGACGTCTTCAACATCGCCGCCCGCGCACTCTGGATGATCTATGGAAAGCTTGCAGGGAGGAGTGGGACAGAATTCCTATGCCTGTCCTGCGCCGGAGCTTGCTGCAATAGAAACTGTGATGCAGGGCGATAGTCCACAATGCTGGGGGTCCAATAGAACATGATCGCTGGTGGCGGCGCGGTATCTCTTAAGGTGACCCATCAAAAATGGTCGGATATAAAGCGAACAACCTTCTGTATATTAATCTTGGACTCGTCTGACCATATGACGCTATCCCAAAATTCCTGGTCCTTGTGGATGTGCTCTTTCGCGAATGAAAGTCTATTCCTGCGATTCACCTTATGTACATACGGCCTCTTTCGTGGTATTCTGCCATGATATCCATGCTTCCCCAAGGCACATCGGACAGTTTGATCGGACATCATCTTGCCAGCAACATTTTCTACTAACGGTCGTAACTAAGGAACACTTAGTCGGGGGTTTTCTCGCACTCTTTTTAAAATAAAGCGTTCATCACGTTTATTCAACCGTCTCTCTTTTGGTTTTCTCGGCACATTCTGTGTTGAACCTACCTCTCTAAATTTGTTTACTATGTATTAAACTGTGGAGTGTGATTTATTGACTGTTTGTCCAATTTTTCTTAACGAATAACCTCTAAGGGTCAAATTTATAATAACATCCTTCAGATCGGAACTAAGTTCCTTCACCTTGCCCATTTCAAACACGCTGATAGATAGACGATAGGCCTACAACAATACCTACTCCAGCATTCCGCTTGACGGGGAGCGCGCCTGCATGTTCAAACTTGTTACGAAGTTGCAAACTGCACGAAATCGCCCGAATAGCGGTGGCGCTCTATGCGAGGAAGATTGAAACTCTTGCCTGTACGAATAACAATGTTGCATGAAACAGCGTGTTTTTCTCTTTTCACACAAATTATATGCTCTGTTTATACACTTTGAACATACATTTTTATTGACATTTGTTGGTGAAACCTTCATTAACATTAATTTCCAGGTACATATGAAAATGATTATACGAGGGTTGGTGTGTGTTTCCTTTCGCAGGGTGCGAGGTCTGGGATGTTTGGAGGGTGGTCTAGAGACTGCCCACCAATTCGTATTTACTAGTAGATATGACATTTTTTCCTCGGAAATTCTATGTGTACGAATAACAATGTTACATACTGTATATCTAAACTTCCCGTCAGTACATGTTTCAACCTGTTACAGGCAGTCGGTATCAGAGCAAGCGTGCGTCAGATGCAGGTCGTGTGCAGGCGGCGTAGAAAATACGCGCACCAAGATGCAACGAGTAAAAGACAAAATGAAAGAGTGCTGTGAGGATTTGGTGGCAACTGCGGACCAGGACAACTTCCTAAAGTGCATCGTGGCGAGAGATGAAACCTGGTGTTTACAATATGACCCCGAAACAAAAAGACAGAGTGCTCAGTAGAAAGGACAGTTCTCGCCCGTAAAGAAGAAAACACGGATGTCGAAATCGAAGACAAAGGTGCTGCTGATCGCATTTTTTGATTCCCAAGGACTGATCCACCATGAATTTGTTCCTGAAAACCAAACAATCAATCAGTGGTATTACAAGGAAGTGCTTAGTCGACTCAGAAACAGGATGAAGCGGGTTAGGAAGGACCTCTGTGATTCTGGCCAATGGTTTCTGTTACACGATAATGCTCAGCCTCATACCGCATTGTCTGTACAACAATACATTGCTAAGAATTCAGTGACAGTGGTCAATCACCCTCCGTATTCTCCGGGCTTATCGCCTGCTGTTTTTTTTCCTTTTCCCCAAGCTTAAGATGGCTATGAAAGGGTAAAGATTTGACGACGTCGCGGACATTAAATTAAATGTTACGCGTATTTTGCGAACGCTTACTGTCAATGACTATCAACAGTGTTTCCAAGACCTGTACAAACGCTGGTCAAAGTGTATTGCCTCCTCTGGTGATTATTTTGAAGGTGATAAAGTCATTTGAAGGTAATTACTTGTTTTCTTTCCTAAAAAAAAGTTCGGTATTTTTATGGCCGAACCTTGTAAATTTATTTCTTGCTCATGTTCTTGTTCTTGTTCATAGTTTTGTAACAGCTTTTGTCATACGTTGATATTTGACGTTCTCAGTTGTTTTGATTTGCTGATGTTTATTATAAAAAGAGATGTGTGCTACAATGATCTGCATATTTGCATCTACAATATGCCGGCAAACATTTCCAAACTGGCACTTGATGAGCAGATGTACATTTTTTAGGCGTTTTTCCTCCGTCACACTAAACTGTCTCGGGAATCTGTGGAGCAATGTCGCGCATACGGTAGAGAAGGAGAGAAAGCGAGTGGGCGGGGCAAAGCCGTGTGCGCTGCTGAAAAACGGCTGGTAGCTGCAGCAGCGATTTTTCCTCCATGCACTTACTTCCCCTCTCACGCGTTCATTGGTCAAACCCTCTCGAGTCACTACTTGCGCAGAGGACTTTTTTTCGTTCGCCTGCTTCACAGATTACCGGTCTATTCATTAGGTTTCATCGACGCAATTGATACCTAATTAAATTAATATCTAAATTAATATATAATTAAAATTTTTGTCCCCTACCGTGTCCGTACCAACCAAGGCGCCAGGTTTTAGGCTCGGGCTACGAGACGCTGGTTCGAGTGCCCTTGGGAAAGCGTAACTTTTCTCCCGAGATTTTGGCCAGTGTACGAGACCGGTGGCCACCCACGATCGTGAGGAAATTGGGGAGTTACGAATGAATAGCGTAACCCGATCATGGAAACCTACAACGACTGAGGGTTCGTCGTGCTGGCCAAACGTCACCTCCAACTGGTTGGATTATTTCCAACGTCTACTGTGGCCGCGGTAGCTCAGTCGGTAACGCGTCTGACTACCATGCTCAAGGTCCCGGGTTCGATCCCCGGCCGGTTCAAATCCGGGAACTTTTCTAACGATGGAAGCGGCCCCGGCGCCCACCCAGCGTCGAATAACATGGGTACCTGGGGGAAACCCTGGGGATGTAAAGGCGGTCAGGGGCGTGATGGTGATCACATCACCCCCACTCACGACCGGATCAAGAAAGTGTGGGGCGTTACCCCCACACCCCCTATACGCCTTCATGGCGTGATGCTATGCACAGGGGAGTACTTTACCTTTACCTTTTTTACTGTGGGAGTGAATACGGGAGTCGGTAAGTAGACCCTGGCTCACTCGGACTGTTGCGCCACGGGTAATTAATTATTTTTTTAAAGAATTCAAACCCTCAAAAATTGCTGCTAACATTAAATCTAAATAAATAATTTCCATTTACATGCCTTATTTGAAGTCAAAGCAAGTCCATTCAAACAACTCTCTCGGCCTATCCCTATCATTTATAAATTTCCCAATATGCTCTTGGGTGGATGCGAATTTATTAAACTGTCCACACCTTACACATATTAGCCCAATGGAGCAGTAACTGGCTCTCTCTCCCTGCAGTTTGCTGTCTTTTTTTTTTTTTTAAGAGATGGATGGTGTCAGAAAGGAAGTACCCTCACACGCCTTTACAAGATCATGTAACGGTAATTTCTGCCTGTTAATTGAGATTTTTGTTGCATCACCCCTCGTCATATCCTGTCACACTCGGCAATCTAATTAAAATTTGTGGTTGTGAATACCAATGGAGCAAGGAATAAAATACCCATATCTGGTGTAAGGATCCAAAACATGGTGAAGAGTTCTTGCTATAGCTGCAGGTAAAATAATCATGGATTATTATAAAATTAAACAATATTCTCAAACAGTTTTTGAAATGCCTTCTTCACGCGAAGTTTTGTTATTAAACATCTTATGTGAATAATTATGTTGAAATACGTTAATTTCAATTAAGGACTGCATTGCTGGTGACTAACGAGGCTCTGGCGCCTTGCCTTGCAGCCGGTATAATCCTCTGTAGGAATTGTGTTGTGTCGTTCATGTGTGTTTGTGCTTGTCCTTTCATCCACATCTTCTTGTCACCATTGCACAAAAGTGGCAGAAACGCGGAGTAAAATAAATTCATTCATTCATTCCAATTAAGGACCTAAAAGTGATGAGGAGACAGTTGAGCGGAGAAGGTTACACAATTTAGAACTGCATAATTTGTATTCATGTCCAGACATTATTAGAATAATTAAATCAAGAAGACTTAGGTGGGCAGGCCATGTGGCACGAACGGGAGAGGAAAGGAAGAGTTCACAGGATTCTTGTTGAAAAACCTGATGGTAAGAGACCTGTAGGAAGGCCAAGACGAATATGGAGGGATAACGTTGAGATGGACCTAAAGGAAATCGGTAAGGATGGAAAGGATTGATCTTGCCCAGGATAGGGACAAATGGAAGGTTTGTGTCTCTGAAGTCATAAACCCTCGGCTTTAAGAAGGCTAGAGAGTTAGTTATTCCAATTAAGGAATTCTTAATGGTAAGTCACGTAATTGTTACTATGTTAGTTGATGCGTGCAACTTCACAACTCTCACAAGGAAGAACAGATTCTAAAATACAAATTAATATTGTTCTTTTACTTTCATTATTCCGAAAATGTCTGGAAGTTTACGACAATTCTACACCACTGACAAAGCCATCGTCAGCTTTAAAACTTTTCATCCTTCTACCTCAAGTTTTGTTTTTGTTTTCCGGAATGTGCGCAGTTCCATTCTCCTTGGGAAGGCAAGATCTGATCAGACCATAACTGGATTAAGCAAAAATGTCATCCTGCTGCCGCGAAGTCCCCTTATCCACCTATTATCTCCTTTATATCTCTCATACTGGCTTTATGGCCGCGTTAACTTCGACGTGACTGCAGCCACCGTCAATATAACGACGTTCTTGTTTGATATTTCAACGCTTCAGAGGGAACGCTGGAGAAGGGCTTCGATTTCCAGGAGACGGGCAGACGGGGGAATCCATAAAAACATTTCATGCATGCTCCAGAAGAAGTCTAGTTGCTGCAAATGTGAGTTTCCTCTTCTGCAATATTTCGGTTCTTGGCCAACAACAATGGAAGCATTACCATTGTCAAGACGGTGCTGCAATCGTCGCACCGGCTCATTGTCGATGAGTACACCAATTTTATTATTTCTGCCAAACCACTTTCGTTGCTTGCACTTCCATATTGGTCCACGAGACTGGGAAGGAAGGAGGTAAAAAAAAAAAATTATTCGTCACAATTCACAAATTTAGAATTCTGCATAATTGTAGGCATTCGTATATTTATTACCTTCAATAAAAGATAGTTCTCCAATGAGACGGGTTTGTGTTTGAGTTTTTAAGTCAACTTTATGCACAGATAGGCTAATCGAGACTGGACCTACAGTTTAAAGTCAAATCCGAACCACTATCTGCCTTCACCAAGAATAGAACGTAAGGCGACAATGAACGAAAGCTATAATAATATATACATATTACTTTCTAGCAGTAGCTGCGATTTGGTGTCAAAACCCGGAGGAAGGGGGGTGGTGGTAAGAGAAGTTTACTTTTTCTTGGCAGACAAGACTTAGGGTCATAGTGCCGGGGCAAAAAGTGGAGGAAATATTTTTCCCGACGCCCCCCTAATCGCTGTCGCAGCATACGGGGTGTAAAGGGTGTCCTTTTCTGAAGACAACCAAATGTCAACCTCTCTTCCACGTAGTGCCTCCTGGAATGCATTTTGCAGAGACTACCAATGCTCCGGTGTCTGGACACACAGCCAGTAAAATCCTCTATGTAGAAATTTGGAGAATTTTTTTATTTTTATGTTTTAAGTACTGTACGAGCATTAGTCTTATTGTATTACTATCTTATTTAATTAACGTCGCTTTTCTTTCAATTTTTGGCTAATCGCGACGGTGAAGATGAAGTAGATGAAGGGACACTCCCAGAGAACACCCATGCTGAGGACAGGATGGAAACCTGGAAACTTCGATGAAATCTTCCAAATTAAGAAAGCAGTATATGTTTGGGAAACTACAACAAAATTAATCACTGCTTCAAGTTCGTCGCTACAATGGTTAGCAGAGGTAAGCTCCAGATCACCGTGAAATAATCTTAGCCCACCGAAATAGCATATATGAGAAACTTTCAGATGCATTAAAAGTAGAACAAGAATCACAGATGTACAGAGAGTATATATCTATGTAAGAGATGGGAGGAGAGAAAAATAAAAATAAAGAATGGTACACTGAAATAGAGAGAAAGGGGTAGGAAGATGTTGAAACAGAGGAAGAAAGAAAGAGATCAAGAGATAGGAAGGTAGAATAATGGGAAGAGAAAGGGGGATAAAGAGAAAGGATCAGGAGGAAAAAAATGGAGAAATAAAGGAAAACGAGAGGAAACGTAGTAGCAGAACTCACCTTAAAATTTTTTGTTCACCCTTCAAGTCTTCAGACCGAAATTTCTTGTCGACGCCATTGCACTGCTTATCGGTTATTTATATATCGGTTATTTATATCTTGAAAATATTGTATTCTGGTAGAGTCTGTCTAAAATATATATTTAAAAATTTAAATAATGTGGTCGTTTAAGCTGATGAAGGGCAATTTCACGAAAGGAGCATATACGATAGACAGTTTATTCAAATAATGAAATTTTTCGGCATGTAGACGAGGCGAGTTCAATCCCTGAAGATGAGAGTAGCGTTAGCTCTCGAAGGTTAGGGAGCTTATCCTGAACCTACTTGGTCATTAATCCTAGAGAAAATCTTAAATTCAATCCCTGAAGATGAGAGTGGCGTTAACTCTCGAAAGATAGGAAAATTATCCAGAACCTACGTGGTCGTTCACACGAGATAAAATCTTCACTTCAATCCCTGAAGATTAGAGTGACGTTAGTCCTCGAAAGCTTATCCAGAACACATCTGGTCCATATCCTGAGATAGTCTCTTCTTTCGTCATCAAGAGAACTTCAAGACTTATATTTACCAATAGTATTCAGTACATTAAAGCATATGCCAATCAGTATAACATAAGTGTCGGTTCTTTGTACACTCGCGGAGAGTCAATGGTATTGTTACAACCCAGAAGTGTCCGTGACTGTACGTACCATGAGGAGGGGGCGAGAGAAAGAGTTATGGTATGATAAGCGTCAGCAACCGTGACCTTCGTGAAAAGTTCTGTTCCAGCACTCATCGAGAGTGTCTGAAGAAAATCACGGACAATCCTCAGTCAGGATAACCGACAGCGAATCTTGAAAACTCGATTTACTGAATACAAGTCCGTCACTTGAACCGACTTTACAAAACCAACGTTTTGTAAGAATGAACGATCATGCACTTAAGTTCCTCAATTTTGTAAGGAACAATTAAAAGCAGTAATAAATATTTGTTTAGCAAAACTGCCAAGCAAACGGTAAAAATTTACTCTGTTAAAAATTTTCAAAAGAAGAAAAAAAGTCTGGCACAGTCGTACAGTCGAAGATGGACTTTTCCCGTAACAAATTAAGGACCATCAAACCGAAATAGCCTCAATTTTTGACACGCTGAACGCCTCGTTCCTTGTGCTCTGATTGGTTGCTTATAATTGCCTACCATCTTCTCGTCAAGCCTCGTCAAGCGGTGCCCGTCCACTGATTAAGCCGCAACCGACGCAATCACTGATTTCCATGCCTTCCTCTTTTTCTCGTTAGTGGATTCGCTTCAGAAGTATCCACTCCCAATGAACAAAGGACAGTTTCTCTCTTTTCACACGGAGATCGGGCATTTCCAGATGAGAGGAACTAAGTCGCAAAACTTCTGATCTCAATATGTATTCAGAATATTCCAAATGAAAGGAAAACGTAATACATTTCTAAGTTTTGAACATTTGAAGACAGATGAAAATCATACTTCTGATCTCTCCATCAAAATTCCCAGGTTCGAATCCCAACCTGGGCATGGGTGTTCTTTGTGAGCGTTCCTTCATCAATTTAATCTAATTATCACTCATCCTCATCGTCGTGATTAGCCAAAAGTACTTTGGATTTTCTAAACCATACAACCCTTTGTACTAGTACAATGCAATATTTTTCATTTGCTTTCATAGTTTACAGAAAATACTGCAAATGGCCATCTCTTCACTTGTGTGTGAAAATATGTGCATTTATCAGTTTAAGCAGTCAGTTAAACTGATGGGACACTCATATTTAATCAATTTTCAGTTTATAGCATTTCGCCTGTGGGTAGTTCAGCACATAGGCTTCTTTTCCCGTCACGCAATTTTCAACAAGAACAAAATTAAGAGCAGTCTTCTAACAAGAAAATGAAATATCTCTGTTAAAACTTTCTCATTAAATTTTTAAAACGAATTAATTCATTCAGTGCTTAACTCGAGCTAAAACTGTCTCTGATGACTAAAATAGTGTTACCTATTAAAAGGTGAGGCTATAAAAGGACACTCAACACACAGAAGAACAAGATCAGGACAACACAGCTCTACGAAGTCCTGCAACATTGCAGTTACCGGGGTGTACTATACTCTGTCCCGTCTATCTCTGAAGTAAGCAAACGAAAACAAGGCTCTGGGCAAGAAGCGACGCGAGAAGGCTCCACCAATGAACACGTCAGAGAGAATGGGATTGCGTGGAGGGAGGAAGCGACTGCAGTTACCTTCGCAGCAGCGTGTACTGCTTCGCTCTGCCCACTTATTCTCCCTCCCCCTGCCGCTATGCGCGGCCTTGCTCCAGAGAAATGCCGGGACAGAGTATACGTGGTTGGTGCCTTACCAGAAGGTCCGCCCACTACACCCCTAGGACTAAAATTAAATTTGAGAAAAAAGCTAAAAATATTAAACTCTACTCCCAGCGTTCAACTTTCACAGCAAGGTTTAAATCAGCACATTATCGCCCCTGGAAGTCTCCCTCAGATTAGCTGCAGCACGGTTTTCTCATTTGGAAGTTCATCACAAAAGGATCACACAAAATTACACCCCATAAAGCTCGTTGCTGGCTTTGAAAAACACGAGTTAGTTGCAACGTTGAGTATTCAAAGAGCTTCGTGCAAACGGTACGTCCCTTTTGTTTTCTTGAATGAGATGGACGGTTTAATTCAATATTCCAGTGCTTCACACACCCTCCTGTCAACCTAGTGGGCAGCACCTGTCACGCACCATGGGAAAACAAATGACGAGATCCACCTGAGCACCAGCATTCGTGTGCACAGGGAAGAACACCATCTTCAACAAACTGGCATGGGAGTACTCATCTGCACTTGCAGTCATTGAAGTTCGTTTACTTTCGGCGCAGCCAAGCGCTTCTACATTAAGTTTTAATTTTTCAATTCTTCTCATTTTCACCCAATTCAGGATTACCTCCCATGATGTAAAACTAAGCTTGTTTTTAAAGGTTTTTTGACATTGTCGAAACCTGCAAATATCTCAATGATGACGAGGAAGTTAGGATACTCTACACACATCCGATTGATTGATTGATTAGCTTATTTTACTTCGCTTTTCTGCAAATCTTGGCTAATCACAAAGATGATGATGAGCGGTGATAAGATGAAAGAGATGAAGGAACAATCACATATGACCAACACGCAACGAAGTCCCATAGAGGATTATACTGACCATGCGTCCAGACGCCTGAGCCTCGTTAGTCTGCAAAATTCAGGCCAGGGTTTACTACGTGGAATACACTTGGGTGTCTTTGAAAAGGTACACCCCTACAAAGAAAACTTTTAAATACTGACTTGTGAAGCACAGAAGAGATTTTCTTATATCTGAATGAAATCATCTCCTGTAGTAATATCTTATTTAGACCCAAACTGAACAAGTACAGCAATTAACCGCATCCACCTCCACCAATGAAATCGCTGTCGTTTGTCATTGCGGATTGAAGGAATTGGAACTACAAGGCTTCTGTTCCTATCTTATTTTTCTTCTTTAGTTTTGCTGATCTGCAACCTTTCACCAATCGGGACTAGACGATGACTAGATCAAATTGATGAAGGGGGAGACATAAAGAAACACTTACGTTAGGACTCGAACCTGGGACCTACGATGGCGAGATCGTCAGTCGACCAATCAATGCTCTCGGCTACCGAGGCGGCGGCAACCAAAAGTTTTAAGTACTTTGTCAGTTTCCAGTGCCTAGAACTAGATTCCGAATAAGAAATATTCATTACGCAAAGTTTATATAAATATGTACACTTTAGGACATAGTAGATTAAGGCGGTGGAACTTCAAATATTTTTAAGGAAAAAAGAAGCAATTATTAGTTTATTTGAATCATTTACTATATTTTCTCCAGAAACTTTAAATGGTGATCCTCCACCTTGGTCTTAAATTAAGTGAACGTTCTTCCCGTTTAAGATTATATATCACTAATTTTGGTTATGTGTCTGATAAGAGCATTTCTATTTCCTTGTCGAGGGAAACTAAGTAATCAATCTCGAAAATATAAAAATTTAGTAGCTTAAAAGAGAAAAGAGGACAAAAGTTGTTGCCTTTCCTGGGTAAGTAGACTTTCTAAAGCATTACAAATCAAAAAATAATGAACAGTTACATCAACAGAGAATTAAATCTTCTTGTGCTTGATTGATTTGCTTTATTTTACTTCGCTTTTTGTGCCACTGTTGGCTAATTTGCGAAGATGGGGATGAGTGATGATATGATGAATGGAGACTCAGAAACATCCATGCCCAGGTCGGGATTCGAACCAGGAACCCCTGGTGTCGTAGCGGAATGTGCTAACCACTCCGCCAAGGGGGCCGGCCATATCTTATTGTGCACAGACAACAATCGTTACCGAGTTAAAATATTACGCGGGACTCGAAATCTTAACCATATAGATATCTCGGAATATAAGCCTTAAAATTTTCAAGAGTTTGTCTGATAACGTACATTCTGTCCCTGAAATCTTTGGAGAAGGGCCGTGCGTAACAATAGAGAAGGGGTGAAAGCGAGTGGTCTGAGCAAAAGCAGTGCGCGCTGCTGCGAACGACTGGTAGCTGCAGCCGCGTTTTCCCTCTCACGCGTTCATTGGTCCAACCTCTCGAGTCACTACTTGAGTAGAGACATGTTTTCGTTCTGTTGCTCCAGAGATTCCCGAGACAGAATGTAGTATTCTGAGGATCCCGGATATGATTCCAGGAGACATATAGCACGGTGATTCGGATCCAACATTAAAAACATTATCCATTCGCCTATCAGAGCGCAAAGTGGTCTCAAAAGAAACAAAACAAAACTTGAAATATAATAACAATTGTAGCAGCTTTTGAACTTTCGACATACGCCGACATAATTCACAATAAAGTTTTGTAGCCCTGAACAAAATAACGAAAAGTCCATCAGTACGAAAAGGGGTGAAGTCTGCAGTGTAATGGCGCATAACCGCGCCATGTCATTACTGGGAGACATCTGGCAGATAAAGTAAAGAAGGGGGAAGAAGAAATCTAGCCCAACAGCAATGCCAAAAACTCACCGAAACCTACCCCTCGACTCGTTCCTCTCCTATCATCAACAACCAATGGAGCCTTTGTCGAGGGGATTTCTGCCGCTACATCGCTCTGAGCGTGACGTGTAAAACCCCTCGCTTACTTTTGTTTGAAAGTTTCGCACCACTACATGAAATTACTAGCCCGAAGGGGCGAGAGTGGAATTATAGGGCGAGCCGGGAAACAAAATCACACTCCTCGGTGGTTCAGTCCAACGCCCCAACACGCAGGCGCCACAATTAATTATTGAAATCAATTCTGTGTAGTGGAAACGGTAAAACAGTGTTTTTCGTCCTCCCCTGTCCTTCCCATTGTTGTTAGCGTGTTAACACGTGAAAGTACCACTGCTTGAATTTACTAGTCAATCTGGCAAAATCCCATCGCAGCGTTTTGAAGGTAGCAGTTAGTCGGCAAGGATTGGAAATGAACACTGCTAAGCAACAACCTATTTTATTGGTTTCGTAACTAGTAACTTCTTATAAAATTCCTTATATCTAAATTTCTAAATTTTGTCAATTGAATAATCTTCTCTGTTTTTTCCTTTTTTCAAAAGTTATTTTTGACTGTAATGATAATCTGAACACGAAATGCATATCATAAATATGGTAGGCTCTAAACACAAAATTATAATATTTTAATTGTCATTTGTTCTTCCTCTTTGCACTTTCATATTCTTCTCTATGTAAATAATCATATGAATGTGTGTGATCATATGTCAAAAACAAACCATAGCTGCTGGAGAAGAAAGGTTCTAGACAAGGGTTAGAAAAAACAAAGTAATTCAGCCCCTTTTTTCAGGAGCCATGTCTATTTTGGCAAATATGGTCTAAGATATCCATGAATCCAAATAAGGAAAAGCTATATTAAAATATGATCTTAAAATATTTAATTTCTTAATGCAAGATTGGAATAAAAGTAATTAATTCTTGCGCCAGAGTGTTCTTCCCAAACAAGGCTCAACTGGTAACAGCATACATTCTAATATATTGCCGACTCTACCATATCGCCACAGATTTTATAATTCGGCTAGCAACAGGCAAAAATTTACAATGGAATGTATTATTCTGATTTAATTATACAGGGTGAGTCATAAGTCTCCATACAAATGGTGAAAACGGTGGCTAATGTTTATTTTTCCTTTTCAGGCACGTGAACCAATGAAAAAGAGATGCCAGGAAGAACGGATTGACATCATTCCTTTGGCTGGGAGTGGTAGCACGTACATTCAATGCAACCCACAGAACGCAGGTAACCCATGACACCGTGGCACCTGCGTTACCCTCCTTTCATCTGTTGCTGTCTTTGGTCTTCCAGGCCTGCTTTCGTCAGCGACGGAACCTGTCCTTCTGAATTTCTTGATAAGTTTGGCCACGGTGTAATGGGTTATCTGCGTTCTGTGGGTTGCATTGAATGTACGTGCTACATGACGGGTGGTACCACTCCCAGCCAACAGAATGATGTCAATCCGCTCTTCCTTCGTTAGTGGCATCTCTTTTTCATTTTTTATATTGCTTGAAAAGAAAAAATAAACATTAGTCACTGTTTTCACCATTTGTATGGAGACTTATGACTCACCCTGTACAAGTGATACAGAAAACACACAAACTGTACTCGTTATTTTAAAGAAACGTAATGAAAATTCCCATAAGCGAACTAGAAATATTGTAAAAAGAAAAGAAAAAGAAAAAAATAGCACTCAATTTGATAATTCAGGCACCATGGTGACCGAGCACCCTGTATTTTTCTACCCCTGCTCTAGGCATTAGGGTTTTCATGTAAAAATTGTATCTCTCCTGTTTGTGCCTAAACCTAAAGTGACATTGGTATCTACACACGACTTTGTATTCTAATTGTCTCGTTTGCTTGTATTTTTGTTATTTTAACTTGATCGTCTCTCAAGGTTAATCGAGACGATGAGAAGAATTAATGAACTGATGATATGGATCAAGGGGGAAAACGTATACGCTGTCCCAGGAGTCTGTGGAGCAAGCAAACTAAAGCAAGTCCTCTGCGCAAGTAAGTAGTGACTCGAGAGAGCTCAACCAATGAGCGCGTGAGAGGGGTAATGTGTGCATGGAAAGAAAAGCGTGGCTGTAGCTACCATCCGTTTGCAGCAGCGAACAGTGCTTTGCTCCGCCCACCGCTTTCTCCCCTCCTCTACCGTTAAGCGCGGCTTTCCTTCACAGGTTTGCCGAAACAGACTGTGCAAGCCATTTGCAGCAGCGTACACTGCTTAACTCCGCCCATTGACTTCTCCCCTTCTCTACCGTTATGCAAGACGTTCCTCCACAGTCTACTGGGACGTAGTATAATGGAACGTCTATCTCTAACAAAGATTCGAACCGAGAATTCAAGGCTTCGTAACGTGTACCCTAACTACTACTCCACGGTACTGGGCCTAACTGATAGTGTAGTGGCTTACAGTGTCGCCTTGGAATCAAGGAGTCCCAGGTTCAACCCCGATGGAGGCACACTGCACAGTGGTTCGGATCCTACTATTAAACAGTAGTTTAGGTCTAGATTAGCCTCTCTGAGCATAAAGTGAACTTAAACTTTTGATATCTTTTTTCTCTCTCTCTTACTCACCTTTGCCTGTTTTTTTTTATTAATCGTCGCTTTTCTGCCACTTTTGGGTAATCGCGACGATGAGGATACGTGATGATACGAAGTTTATGAAGGGACATTCACAAAGAACACATGTACCCAGGCCGGGGTTTGAACCCTGGATCCCTGACGTCGCAGCACGCTGTGAAAACCACTCTGCCACGGAGGTCGGCTTTTACTCTACAGCATTCGGTTCAAAATTACTTAAACCATTATGCTTGATGGTCAAAATAGTAGTCAAAAGACCAAGTTAATCCTAACAGAATCATTGCAGAACAATTGTGATACTTACAGTGGCATAAAAATAAATCAGATTTACGGAGCTAGTTCGCAAAATCATATGTTGATACATTCGTGTTGTATACAAACCAGAAGTGTAACACGGGTGTCCAACCCCTTATATCCCATCCCGTCCAGCTAAAGAAAAGCTCTAACAATTATTAATGAGCGTATCATCGGCACCATCGTGCTAGAGATTAATTTCAACCCATGACAGATAGACACGGACTTTAAATGATAAACTATCCAATTCATCATCCCGCAAGGAGAAAGAATGCATTTCCTCTGATGTCCTCAACAGATGAGTCATGCGTTAACCCGTTTGCTAATCCCATCGCCGGCTCAGGAATAATTCAATTCAAGTTCTATTCAATTACATGATCAATTACCAAAGAAATCTTGATTGGATATCGTGGTGCATTATGGTCCTTTTGCGTTTACCGCAAAAATTAAATTCCCAGGATGATGGAGAATGGGCGAAAGTAGCGAGAGCATTGCCTAATGCTTCGGTTGATAAGGGAACAAAGAAGACAAAATGCTTTCTGGAGGTATTGATCGCAGCGGAGGACTCATCTGTGTAAGCGAGAAGTAATTTCACACTTGCCTGAAACCTTAGACAAGATTGATAAACACAAGGAGATGGGTCACCGGAATAATAGAAATGTGTGGGTTGCACACGGTGGTCTTTGACTAACTTGGTGTTTGTGTTATTAGTGGATGGGGATTTGTTACTTCTCTAGCCAATTACAACTAAATGAATGCTACTTTAACAGATGATATAGTTGTGAACCGACCTCCGTGGCGGAGTGGTTTGGTTAGCACAGTGCACTACAACGCCAGGAACCCCAAGTTTGAATCTCTGCATAGGTGTTATTTGTGAGTATTCCTTAGTCAGGTCATAATATCATCACTCCTCTTCCTCGTCACGATTATCCAAAAGTGGCAGAAAAGAGATTCTCAATAAAAAAAAAACGAAATCAGATTTACAGTAGTTATGAGAACACAAAATTATAAGTTCTTCACCCTGGTATCGAATCCACTCTTTCTTACTTGTCGAGCCACGTGACATTAGTCATTCGATCAGAATTGCCGTTGGTCCCAAATTCGAAGTATATCTTTTCCTTCATCTATTTCATCTATTTTACCAATTATTCTAATCGTTACAACTAACAGAGAGGTAAAGAAAATAGTTTGGATTTAATTCAATTTTAGGTTGAGACAGGATAATCGGGACAGGACTGGATCCGATACGCTATGTAGTGTGCCTTCGCCTGGAATCGAACTCGGAACCCCCTAATTACAAAGCAACAGAGATTGCAAGTACTCTACCGGGAGGAGATATAAACTAGCCAGAATATAAAAATTGAAATCAAGAAGAATTATTTTTTTTGTTTGCTTGAAAAGGGTTTCCTCATCAGAGACCGAACTGCAAATTTCCCAGTCCATTTACATCATCAATTCTTCTCATTCCATAATTGTAGGAATGGAAGTGTCCACCCCTTGTGGGTTTATGTCAAGGACAAAGTGTACAAAACTCCTGCTTTTGCACGAATGGTCAACAGCCAGAAGATATGTTTTTAGTATTATCTTTTTATTATTATTATTATTATTATTATTATTATTATTATTATGCTTCGCAGTATTAGTATAGTGTCAGTGGGCACACGCAAAAGGAGGATTGAGGTGGGTCACTTGTTCCCTCCTGAAATAAGGATAATTGCAAACATATTATTCCATTCTCCACTTGTGTCTTACTCTTTCCTTGCACTTGTATAGTCTTTCAAGCATTGGATCTTCTATTCTGTTTTAGTATCTCTTTGCTCGTTCTTGCACCCCATCAACTCGATCATTTCATTCTCTACGTTTCCCTCAAGTTTTCTCTCTTTTTCCATTTCTCTCCTCCCCCTCTCTCTCTTTCTCACTTGCTTCTACATTTTTAAATTCCTTCTTTTCTTTTCTTTCTTTCTCTCCCGTTACTATATTTATCTTCTTATCTCTGTTGTTTCTTTAATTTTCCTCTCCTCTTTCACTCTCTTTTGTCTGTGTATCTGCACCAACTTCTTTCTCTCTCCATTAATTTCTTCCTCTTCCTCTTCCTCTCTATCTCTCGATTCAACATTACTCTTCTATTTGCCTTCTTTATCTATCTATCTCCTTCCCCCTCTCTATGCTCTGTTCCAGGAGGCTGTGGAGCAAGCAAATCAAAACGAGTCCTCTGCACATGTAGTGACTTGTGAGGGCTCAACCAATGAACGCGTGAGAGGCAAACTGATTGCATAGGGCTAAAGCAAAACGACATAAAATAAGAAAGTTACAAACACTATAAAACATATAATTTTTCAAATATTGTTAAAATATGGTTACTATTGTTACTCAATACCAGTGCCTGGTATTAACAGTTACACAATTACTGTAACTACTTATTCCTTGAAGAAAATAACTTGTCCAGTAACTTTTCAAATAACGAGTAACTAAAATAATAGTTACTTTTCTTGCATATTTAAACAGCAATGAATTTGCTAATAAAATATAAATAAATTTTTAATCTTCATATACATTTTTTGCGAGCAAATATTTTCCGTCAAGTACTTGTATTTCTTTCAAGTATAATGATTTACTTTCACTGTCCTTGCCTCTATATGTATTTTCATATTTAAGCACAACGAAGTGCATTATAAACTAATGATAATTATTGTTAATTTTAATTATCAATTGTTGAAGACAAGAATAGCTGCTTGTAGTTCATATTCAAATAATTATACTCGTAGAACCTAGAATAAAGTGACTACAAATGTAACTTACAGTTAGTTACTTTCTAAAGAACTCTAACATTTTGCATTTCAAAAACAGTAACAGTAGCCAAGTGCATTTTTTAGCAAAGTAACTATAATTGTAAGTCGGTTACTTTCAAAAAGAAATTTTCCAAAGATTGCTCATTACCATGCATCAGAATCATACTGGAATACCCAATAAGAATGCAAGTTTCGATTAGGCTACCTGAGCAAACGAGGAATGCAACGAAGCACAATAAGCTTAATTGCTGTTAAAGTTATAATATTCCTTCTGATTTATTATTATTATTATCAAGGACGTATTTATGGGGGTCCAGGAGATCTGACCCCCCCCCCCGAAAAACTTACAAAATACTAAAATTAAATAATCAAAATATAATCGTTTAGCATTTGTTATATATATCGATGGTTATTCATTTCCGCTGAACTTATTGGAAGGCAAGAAATTTGGCTCATACGGCTTTGAAGGACAGTTCCAAAGATTTATGTACACCACTACTTATAATAATATGCATTAATATTAATCAGCAACTTTACTTTTCGTCAATTGTAATAGGCAATTAAAAGTGATAATTATTATTATGCCTGCTACAATTGGATTTTAATCATTTTTTTTATTCAATAAATATTACATTCTTTATCTATTTTACATTAATTTCCTTGCCAAGGCAGTTGTTTTAATACAATTTTGGCGATCTAAACCGCACGTAAGGTAGATAATGAATACATGCGGTTATATATTTATTCTTTTACCATCTTTTTACCTATTCATGTAATAATAACAATACAATATTAATTAATCTATGTTTAATTAATATGATTTTAATTTATAATTATATTTATTATTATTATTATTATTATTATTATTATTATTGAATGTATTTCTAGATACGTGCCATTTCATATGTTTCGTCTTTTCTTCATTAATTTCAATGCGCATAGAGGATACACCCACCTCAAACTTATTTAATGTTTTACTTTTATCCTCTGTGGTTCTACTTCCTATATTGATATGGTCAGATTGGGCTTTCCCAATGTACAATTATTCCCTGTATTATTACACTATATGAACTATTAGCAACTAATATACAGTACTAATATAACTGGGAACTAATGAGAGTTTACTTTTTCTTGGTAGACAACGCTTTGGGTAGTAAGGAGGGCCAACTGCCCCCTTGCCTATTCGCCGCCACTGAATATGGTAAGTAGAGCTGATGCAGGTATAGATGTCCTACACTCACATTGTATATTAATTGCTAATAGTTCATATAGTGTAACAATGCAGGGAATAATTGTACATTGGGAAAGACTCAGACTATAACTAGTTGGTTAGGTCAAATTCGTTCTGCAGTGCTTTCGGGGGAAATTTTTGGCATGTTTTTCGTACAGTCGAATTAACTCGAGTCTCAGAACGTATAGATTACACAGTTACATATTTTCTTCCTAACACTTCACATTTGACATGTAAAGTTGTAATGACGTTTTCAACTACCACTTGATATTGGCATGTGTCTCGGATGAAATTTTTGGATTTAATTTTTCGAAATAATTCCTGTTACAGTAGACGTGCATGTTGCCATTTTAATTGTTTTTAGATAATGAAAAGCGTCATCATATGCTGTGATAAATGAAGAGGAAAATGTCAACGTTCCATCTACATATTCAGACATAAAGGCAAACACCTGCATGGATATGTTCAAAGCTTAATTAAATAAAGTAATCAAAGACAATGCATTGTGCTTTGACGTAAAAGGAAGCTTCAACGTTACATTTCATTTTTCACTTTCAACGTTCATTTGTACATTTTAGGATGAAAACTCAAGAATTATGTTTCATAAAAACTGTAAAAGGATTTAGGGAGGCTAACACAACCAATTTTTTTAAAATTTATATGCAATTCGCTTTAAAAATCAAGAGGAAAATAACACTTTTGAATACATATTAGAAAAATAGAGAATTATTTCTAAATTAATTAACATTTACAAATATTTTCACTACAGTGATACCGTTCTTCGCACAAATTTAGCTACTTTGATTTTAATTTAAGGTATCTTTTTTAATTAAAATAATGATATTTATTATTGTAATACTGATTCAACACTCTTCCTTGATTTCCTTTTTCCTAATTTCACTAGATGTGGATTAATATATGATTGGGCTTGATCTCAGACAGAATAAATTTTTACCAAGCAAACGACTAAAAATTATACACATTATTTTTCTACGATGACAAAGGTCAATAGTAAATTCATAATTATGGTGCCTTTCTGTAGACAACTGATCCCAGGTTCGATCTTCATTGTAGGCACATCTCTGTAGGTTGGATCCTATGTGCAATTTATTACATCTCCTGTAATAACATCGAAGCAATTGGCAAGCAAAGTCAGAAATTAAATTCCAACAAGGAGCAGAAAGAATATAAATATAATCAAAATTAACGAGAAGTGCACATATTAATACATAAATACTAACACAGTGCCTCTTTTACCTAAACGCATCCATCCTATTTACTTTATTTACTTATTAAGTCACATTATAACAGTGATACAGCTTCTTCATTTAATGTATTTTTAAGTTTAATTAGAATTACCATTGTAGTTCTTACTTTTGTTGCTAATATTAAGTGAAGCTTAAGTTTAAACCTATTGTAATAACAATAATAATACTAAACATTTGATACGTACGTAAACTCTGTCCCGGGAATTTCTGGAGCAAGCGAATGAAAACAAGTCCTCTGCGCAAGTAAGACTCGAGAATGCTCGACCAATGAACGCGTGCCACGATTGACAGTCGAAAACGTTGCCACATCTTTTCTCCTTTCTCGTCTATCAGCAGCCAGTCCTCCTCTGGGTATGGTCACTGCATCGCCCAGCGGCATGTATGAGGGGGATGGAACATTGAAAAAAAAAGGGACTGAACCGAATCTTTCGCCACTCTCGATAAATGCTCAAGGGAGCAAGGGAAGAACGTCCACCTGAGCCACCCTCTCCCTGTCCTGTTTTAGGGGCGGGGTGGGAGTGGCAAGACGCTTGGCAACTCCGAACTAGCCCTGTAGTTTTCTCTCTTGGATTGGGGGGAAACGAAGGCGAACAGAATACCAGCCGTTTGCAGCAGCGCCTACTGCTTTTTTTGCTCCGCTCAAAAGCTTTCTCTCCTTCTACCTTTATGCATGGTTTCTTTGTAATGAAAAGGTGCCGGGTTCTGTTCCAGGATGACACACATTGACATTGCACAATTGTTCAGATGGTACTTCAAACTGCAGATCCAGTCTCGATTAGCGTATCTGAGTACAACGTGAAGTAAAAGAACCCTTTTTGACAGAGTCATTATTCAATCTGAGAATCTGTAATTTCTATAATTCCTTTCCTAAATCACCAAAAGAGAAATCTTTGAACTGGAATATGAATCTTGAAGCACAAAACGGGAGGACTGAAATCCAAAAAGAGAACTGTGCCTTAAAACAAACATATTCCTCTCTTCGCACTTTCATGCCATACTTCCACCTAAGTCAATTTCCTTTTACTTCTCTCTCATCCGACTACTACTTAAAGTCACTCTTGCTTGGCTGGCTTTCCTCAAAGCTATCCCCCCTCCCAAGGCCCGGCTCACACTTTGAACTAAGGCAATTAACGAGAGATGAAAACAAGGGTGAGCGTAATGTCACGCAGTCTTCTGAAGGAACTTCCCAACTTTAGTTGAGAGCTCCAAGCACACTTGCAACACGCTGATGTGAGGATTGCGGCACGTTTTCCTTTAGAGGTAATTTTCCCGTCGCGTACGGGACTCCTTAATAATGTGCCACTGCTCGTGCATTCACCAAGGCAATACTGGAGCTCGTTTGAAATATAACAGTTCGTGAAAATCAGAAAGCCTTTTAGAAGGTTTCCTGCGTCCTAGATTCGCCATATAAAAGCGAAGCAGTATGTATTTATATGTGTGTATAAATATTCTGAAAGGGAGAAATATAGGTCAAAATTTTGCAATTTATTGTTGATTTTTAAAAGAATATATATTTTGTCACACCAATGCCAAAACGACAAAAGTGCTGAATCGCACCTTTGAGATAAAGCATTTTTAATAATCAAGGTCCCGGAAAAGAAATACAGGTCTTACATTTGGATAAATGTCGTTATCGGTAAAACATGAACACCCAACGGCAAAAGTAGTATTAAGTGAAATATCCATCACCATTTTCATTCAATCTGTTTTCAACATTGTGACGATCATGAATTGAAATATAAACATCACTAAACAGAGGGCAGAATCAACTTCGTACCAACAGAATTTCATTCCTTAAAACAAAGCAAGGTATATAATAATTATGGAATGAAATAGTGATGGACAAATTGCCTATTATTTTCTTTGTCGTGTGCTGTACCTACTGGTCATGTTAGCATAGGAATTCATCAACAAAAAGTAGCCAGAAACTGCACTAGGTGGAAAAGTCAAAATTTGTACACCCGTAGTATTAGCATTGGTGCAATAATTTCTCAAACTCAAAAACATACAGTAATATCACTTAAAATAAGTTTTACGACGGAAAATTATAGAATATATTGCAAACAAACAAAGGAAAGAATGGGTGCCAAATGTAAGCCATTAGTATTGCGAAGGTGCAGCGGGTACAGAGGGGCTATTCCACCCATTTCAACTTTAAACCTATAAAAGATGAATTGAAACATTTGTAAAGAAATCGATAGTTTAATACAATAATGATACCTTAATTTGGAACAGATTTCTATACATAATAAGTGAAAAGAGTAATACATACTCTTCTAATGAAATATATATTTGAGAAGTGCAGAAATCAGAATTCACAAAATGAGTGGGACTACTCCGCCCATCACCAGTTTCGTCTAACATTAAAGATCAGACGAGGCTGATCATGATCACAAATGCCAATCTCCTCACACAGATTCCCATAAAATTCGAAGAATTTAGTGACAGCCAGCTTATTCATTACCTCATCTCTTGAGTTTCTGACAGAAATATCACTTTCTTTTCAAGAATCCGGAAAACCAGTCTTTACTTGCAGTCATGCCTTCCATGCACCAAGGATGTAGACTTTTTTTTGTTGTTGCATAAGTAAATGCTGCTCTACGAACAGTCAAATCAGTACAAATCAAAGCAATGCAGTCAAATCCTCATTCAGCTAAATGCTTCAATCTAGACGTCAATTCTCGCTCATCTGAACACAGTTAGATGGCCTGCTTTTCTATGCGCTGTTCTTTCTCCCAATGCCAGATTAGATTTTAAAGCCTTTACTCCATCTTCAAGTGTGAAGGACGGAATTACAAACAATGTAGCAGCTCTTCTCATACTCACATCTTCTCTTAGACAATTCTGTATTGCTTCATTCGTCATTTCTTCGGACCATTTAGGGCCGGGCTTTTCTCTGCTATATGTACGAACCATCTGAAATGAGAACTTTAAACTTGCTGTTGACAATTGCACATTACAACATCAATCACATAAATAATTTTCCTGAGCGAAATAGCCCCAACCGTAGTAATTGTGAAAAACGCGCTAACTAAGGCGGCAACAAAGAAACCGAACTACATTCATGCACACCTTGTGTTCTAATAGCTTTAAAGAAATGAGTTAAAATTGCGAGTTATTGTGCATGACACACCTTAATTTCGCAGGCTCTATTTTTAACAACGTCAATAATTCATCGCAGTTCACTTACCTCGTGAGATTCTACTTCTGTCCCATCCGAAATATAACACAAAGCACTGGAACAACGGACACGAGCGGCAGTATGGAGACCACGCTTCACACTGAACAAAACAAAAACTCTGCACAGTGCCAAGATATGGCGCTGTGGCTACATTTCTTATTTCGGGAGGAATAGCTACGCTGTACCCTATTTCGAGAGTTTTAAATATATTCTTTTTATTTGCCAATGTTAAAGCTTCACCACTCTAAGCTAAACTAATAGGTAAATCCATCGCTCTAGAAATCTATTGTAATACTCTTTAAGGAATATCTATTTGGAAAAAAATTATTAAATTGTAGTAACATTCTTTGATTATGAACATCAACATGATAGTGGATAGTCAAAAATGAGCATCAAAGGCAGAAAATGAAATACAAGTGTTGATGTGTACAATAATTGTTAATTTCGATAAAACTTCTTTAAAAAGTAAATGCGTTACAGCTACTAAAGAGTTACAAAGACAGCCTTCTGGAGCAGTTGGAGTCATCCATCTCTGCTTTTTTCCTCTTGTAATTTTCGTGCAGGGACTTACTGATACGATCCATTAATTCCATACTTGGTACTCATAAGCGGGTGAAACAGATGCTATTCCACACACTTCCCGATTCCCGTAAGACAACCTTCCAGGATTTATGGTGCAAATCCCAAGCCATTCAGGCTGCATGACGATAAAGCAAAGCAAACTAAATTCAAGCCAAGTGACTGTAAATCACGCAGTTCGGTGTCGGTGGATGGGGAGGACATAATGAAGGGGGTTGATCAATCACGAGGGTGGCAAATCAGGAAATTGAGTGTGCATTTGTCGGGAGTCTTTGAACCTCCACCGCCAGCACTTTCCGCTGGTTCCCCAATCCGAAACCCTCGCGGTCCTCTTTGGTGAGAAACACTTTCCACATCATCGCCAAACCTTTCAATGCCACTTTTCGACGGGGGAGGGGGGGGGGTAGGAACCTGTAGCTTTGGAGAAAGATCTCCCAATATGTGCCTGTGAAAGGGAAACTTAATTCATGGCAATTAACCCGTGCCTATTCACGTTGCTGCGTCCATTTCGATGTCATTTGGCTCCCAACAAAACACAATCGATTCCAATGAAACACCTCTTTGATCTTTACTGGACCCCGTCGCCTTCTCGCCCCTCGGTATGAAGTTACTCACCGCCACACACTCGGAAAACTAAAAAATGTTAAGAGTACAAACAACTCCCCAATCATAATTACAGGAGAGGCAGGGAGAGACCGGCGACCCTATCAGTTTTTCAATTAAGGCGTTAGGGAATCCATTTCCGGTATACCCAAGACCTTGTTTATTTTATGTAGATGAGTGCTCAAAGGTCCTGAAAAGAAACACCGACACGTCAATGGTGACTGCTGCTATTGAATGTTACAACAAGGCAACCAGAATGTGTGTGTGTGTGTGAAAGAGACAGAGAGAGATTTCAAAACTTCCAGAAGGTTGATTGTTGACACATTTTTTGGCCGAATGGTTAGCACAGCGCGGTACGACGCCAGGGATCCCTGGGCACGGGTGTTCTTTGTGAGTGTCCCTTCATGAATTTCATCATATCACTCATCCTAATCTTCGGGATTGCCAAAAGTGGCAGAAAAGATAAGTAAAATAAGTCAAATCATCAATCTATCAATCTACGATGAAAAATTAGAGTAGGTCTATCTATGGCTGATCCACCTGTTCAAGTAATTCAAAAGAATTTGAAACTTTTAGTGACCTTACTTATTAGTGTGTTTAATACTTTTTTTTACATTTTCTGAGTGTACCGGCCTTTCTCTCTTCACCAATGATTTTTTCCACTTTACATATTATTTAATTTATTCCACGTATAAAGTGGGACATATGATTTTATTCTAAAAATATCTTTTGTTTGTAGAAATTTATCGAAAAAATGCAGGCTCGACCAGAACTCGAACTAGGGTTCTGGTATACCGTGCTTTCAGCCACAGTTTGCCAACTTTCTATGAGGTTTCTTTGCATCCTTGAAACAAACCTTTAAATTAAAATGTTCTGGAAAACTAACCTCAAATTTTAAATTTTCACAGAGGACTTGAAAGTCATAGAATCCCTGTGAACTTGAAACTGGACTGACCATGACAGCACGAAAACTGAATCGCACTTAATCCCATACTACGAATTAAATCTACATTATGAAGCAAAATTGGGTCAAGGGAAATAATGAAGTCTCGAGACTTTGACGCAACAATAGCTTCGTTTTCGTTTTCTACAGCTCTTCCTCCCTTTATCTATCCCATTCTTTCTTTCTTTGTCTCAATTATCAAACTTTCATTCTTACTCTGGATGTCTCTCTCTTTCTTCATCGGCCTTTCATCCTTTCTTTCGCCATCTCTCTCTGTCTCTTTCATGATCTTCCTCCGTTTACCTATCTCCTTCTTTCTTTATCTCTGCCACCATTCCCTCTTTCGTTTCACTCTGCCACCATTCCCTCTTTCGTTTCACTCTGTTCCTTCTTTCTTTCTCGGTATTTATTTCTCTGTTTCTGTATCTCCCTTTCCTCAATCTATTTCATTCTCTTTTCCTATCTTCATATTTTTCTCTACTTATTTCTTTTTTTCTTTCTTTCTGCGCGGGAGGAAACGTACCTTTAACTTTCAATTCTCCCTCCTCCCACTTATTTACTTAAACAATGACTCATTATTTATCATTCTTCAAAATAATATTAACAAGGTTATTTTTTTGGTTTTCAATAATAAATATCTTCGCTCGGTAAATGGACACAAAAATAAAATAAGATAATAATAAAGGATACAATACTAAATCTCGTCATTCCAGGAGATAGCAAAGTTTGTCCGAGAGACCGGGAGAGTAAGTTCGATTCTGGAAGACTCCCGGCCATTCCGGGAGGGTTGGCAAGCATACACAGAAACACCCCTGCATTCGCTTGATATGTCGCTTACTCTGTTTTGCCTACATGGATATTGTCCCAATCATTAACTGTTTCCTTTGAATCATTTGTTGTGTGGGAGTCAAGCTTTTCTTTATTTTATTTTATTTTCAAATTATGTTTCAGCAGCTCAGCTGTAGAGAAGTGAAATGTACGCCAGATTCAGGCTCTAGTTCACTATATCTCGCAGTTTTTACTAAGTTTCTACATCTATGTGTACCAAAACTTAAAATGTGGTTTATATTTGAATTATTTGCCGTAATGCACAAGACAAAGTAACTGCTACTATTATTTTCCTCTATACTGTATACTATACTGTATTGCATTTATGTAACACTCTGGGGTTAAGTCTTGTAATTAGGTGATGCCGTGTTAGATTCACGCTGCGAGCCAATTTGAAAGTCTCAGATCTCACTTTATACTGTAAGATTCAATTGTAACTAGCCAGTACATAAAATGGACTTCTGAAGGTTGATCCCTGTTGTCGCGATTCAATTAAAGAAAATAATAAAAGCAACGTGACGTAACTAAGATACAGCACAGAAATACCAAATATACTTAGGTACTAACGTAAGTGATTGATTGATTTATTTGGTATATTTTACTTCGTTTATCTGCCACTTTTGGCTAATCGCCAAGACATTATTAAATTTATGATGGGACACTCACAAAGAACACCCATGCGGGGATTCGAACCCAGGACCTCTGGCGTTGTAGTGCGCTGTGCTAATCACTCCGCCTCGGAAGTCGGCAGGTGATGACGTAAGTGAACGATTGACTAGCTGTTGGGTACAATGATGAAGACCCATCCCATCAAGTAACCTATCGTCAAAGACAGTGACCAACGTTCGTATAACAGGCGTATTCTGTGGTAGCTCATACAAACGGAAATATTGATTTATATTTGTTATTTATTCAATCGCCTCCACAATTTGAACGGAGAAGCTCTTGCAAATTTCTAAAACCCCGTGTAATTGCTCCTTTTTGGTACCATGCAAGCGCAAGCAATGAATTCAAAGCTTGCCACAACAGCCGCGTCGTATTGATTTTTATTTCTGCTTTGTTTATACAGAGGGGAAGTAGACGTGTTCAGTGTAGGACTTATTCATTCCAATATGGACGGTGATCGAGAGGAATCCTTGTCTGCCGATATTAAATTAATAAGATATTTTTGGCGCAAAATTTGTCGTTCAGAAACATGCATCACTGTATAAAATATGTTTTGCTAGGTTGCAGCTCCGTAGCTAGATATGTTGGCGTCCCTCCCCCTTCCTGCACTACCAATATTTTATGAGTGTCCTTCTATATTTTCTAATGCTGTGGTTTGTCATTATACATCCTATAAAGTTTGAAATGAGAAACAAAGAAACACTCATTAAAAATTAATGTAGGTTATATTTAAAGGTTTGCTGTTTGCATCTCTGATATAAAAAATGTTTAGCATATTGAAGAATATTTCAGTTATGTCTTAGTGTCTGAAGAACATCTTTAAAAAAACTTACTATTACTACTACTTTGGGAAAGATAAAAATTCCATAATATACCTCTGCCACCCTCGCTACGGGCCTGGTTGTCTATATAATACCACCGGATCTGCAATATTCAAAGGTGTAACTTCTGTGTATTCTCTTCGTCCATTGCTGTCATAGTACATTCATTGATTTTTTAATTGATTGATTTATTTTACTTCGTTTTTCTGCCACGTTTGGCTAGTTGCAAAGATGAGGTAAAAAAGGTAAAGTGCTCCCCTGTGCTTAGCACCACGCCATGAAGGCGTATAGGGGGTGTGGGGGTAACGCCCCACCACTTTCTTGATCCGGTCGTGAGTGGGGGTGATGTGATCAGCATCACGCCCCTGACCGCCTTTACCCCCCAGGGTTTCCCCCAGGTACCCATGTCATTCGACTCTGGGTGGGCGCCGGGGCTGCTTCCAACGTTAAAAAAGTTACCGGATTTGCAAAGATGAGGATGAATGATAATAAGATGAAATTGATAAAAGAATCACTAACACGCATGGACAGCCCGACACGTATCCCACAGAGAATTATACTGGCTGTCCAGGCGCCAGAGCCTTGTTAGTCTGCAAAAATGTAGTACAGGGTGTACTACGTGAAAGAGAGGTGACATTTGGGTGTCTTCACAAAGTATAGCCTCTGACACCCGTGTCAGAGTACATATAAGGGCGAGGAAAGCTTTGTAATCCAGTGACAAAGATAACGAGTTTCACTTCATTTTTCTAATCAAAGAACTTGCTAGTTTGTGATGTCGTGGACATTCGTGCTCTAGATACTGGAAATAGACGCACTCACATTACACTACACAGATTTTATTTCAAGTAAATCGACGCAATTCCCATGTTATCTCTTATGTCACCTGTCGTTTACACACACTAGAAGATGTTCCATATTGCCTGTGTGGGTGGCTAAAACAAGGGATGCAAAAAATCGGGATTGGCTCGGTAGCTCATTTGGTAAAGCAATGGCACGGAATTCCAGAGATCCACGTTCGAGTCCTGTAGAGGTTGCATTCTCTCCTTACATTTCTGCGTAGCTTGGGGGACCGGACTATCGTCACAGTACTGCTATTAGTCTCATCGCTGATGTTATCTAAATTGCTACAGCGAACGCACGCATGTACCCACACATATTTATACGCAGAAAACTAAATGTATCACATTGATGCACCAGAACGCATGGAGTGATGCACTAAAGTATATTGTATGGCCTCTGCGAAGAATCATATTTACATTTGATGGATTTTTAGTGTATTTTTGCATGTTGTAAAAGATGGGGCTAATTCGATTGTACAAATAAATGACGGAGGTAACCGTGAATCTGTGGCTGCATACATGCATTATAAAGATTGCCGTTTGTCGAGTGCTCATAAATCCAAAACGAAGCCTCATCCATCAAATGATTTGTCGATATTATATTATATTCATGAAATGATGACAATATAAATTTACTTTTTAAAAATAAGGCTTTAATAAGTTGAATAAAAAAAATTCGAATTCGATAATATTCATACTTATACACGTACAATATTGTATTGTTCTTCAGAAATCTATCTTAAGTAATATTTCCAAAGTTTCATTTTACAGAGAATTATTATGCAACAACGATATAAAGTTCCAGGGTTCGACTTTTGGCCCGCGCATGAGTGTTCTTTGTGTGCGTCCCTTCATCAATTTCATCTAACCATCACTAATTGTGGCAATTAGCCAAAAGTGTTAGTAAAGCAACTTAAAGTAACAAAAATACAAAAACAAACAAGGGAATACCATACTATTACAATACACTGAGGCTCATGAATTACTTTAAAAGTAAAACACATATACTTTTATCAATTTATTAATTCACAAAGTCATAACGCACTAAAACTATTCCCATCGCCTGCTCCTAGTAAATGGTTTTACCTTCAACGTTTTGCCGCATCCATTGTGTCACTGACAGGACAAATTTGCTCAAGTGACAATTTATGGGCTCAGAAATGGGTTGAAACAGAACGTGAAATATTACAATACAGTCATATTTAACAATGACATCATAATACTCTAACATGCAACTCGAAATACCATGACGTGCTAATTTGTCATGTCTGCATTTTGGATCACGCACTGGTAAACCTAATTCCGTAATGACTTGAGTTGAAAACGGAAGTGGATAATGCAATGGGCACCAGTACGTAAACTGTAATATTACATTTTCCCTGTTACGTGAATCGTGTAGAATGTAATATATGTGTAAAAAATTTAATTTTGCTTTAAATCAATGTCTATTCTTGATTGTCAAAATGTCCGACTACAGGAAAGTCCGTTACAAAATATTTTTTATCTTAGAGATTAGAGTTGAGAATAACGATAGCAATCACGTTTATATAGACAAAATCAAAATTTGTTTTAAATCCACTTGATCCTCAGATAGGCTAATTGTCACTGGACGTACAGTTTAAAATGGAGTCCAAACTAATGTGCAATAGGCCTCTACCTGGGATCGTACCCGAAATATGTTGATTACAAGGCCACAGCATTAACTCGACGCCATCGGGAAAGCTCTATGATTTGTATAATTATACAATAACTTTTGTTTATTCGTAATAACGGCTGTAAGAAATAATCGAACGCAGTCTCAAACTAAAGAATGAAGAATTAGATGAAGATCAAAGTCCTATGAAATTAGCAACGATTTAAATATACAAAAACTTTAAAACTTCAATTTCAAAGCATAGAAGCCAATTTAAATGGATGAGTTCATTTAATCCTTATGCAGCAGTAGTCTAAAATTTGCTAATATTTGTTCACACATTATAGTGAGTTGAAGAAACTAGAACTAAAGTTAGTCTTCCTTAAGAGACATTTATTCCCAAAAGTCCGAATTCTCTCTAGCACACACCTGGTCGATAATTCAGAGAAAGAAATCATCATTCGTCGCCAAGAAGGTTTCAATCCCATTAGGTTTCAATGTTAACAATCGCTATTAAAATCGTGAAAATACTTTTAAAATCTGTGAGTTGAATATTGAATAAAATGTGGCGGTCTTCTTATCATAAACAAATAGCAACAACTAGTACTTCAGTAAATCTATTTGATTTTATTCAATAACTTCACCTTTGACTTTATCAAATAGCAAAGCTAGAATGTGCTTCGTTTTACTGCTTCACGGATGATAACACACATGCATAAAAGGAAAAACAAACTAAAATAAATGCATGCTTCTGTTCAAAAACCTGTTCTACAGAGTAAAAGTTTACTGAAGCAGAAAGAATGTTGTAAAAATGGAAGAGGACCTTGATTGTTGCCATTCTTCTCATTACGTGAGGTGCCTTGGGATAGCTTTTCATTTAACACTGCACATTCAGAATGTTTTGGCTGGTAATTTTCTTTCCTTAAAAGTAGTTCGTCACTAATATATTAACTTACTTGTTGACCTCTTTGATTTCATATTTGCTATGTAGTTTCATTCGATCGCATACACGATTTTCTGCTTCATATTATTTACGATATGATAATAGGGTTTTTGCTCTTCAAACGTGATAAAAACTAATATTCAAAAATACAAATTTAAAATATACTTGTCCCATCAATTTTGATCATGGATTCCACGTGATATCTCTATAACTGCGTCATACATTTTCAATGTCTTTAAATTTGAAATATGTTGTTCGAATACGAATTTAGATAATATTGGATTACAAATATGGATTCTAATCCTGAATATTGCATCAGTAAATCGGCTACTTACTTTCTTACGCAGGTCATCTGACAATTCTTTGATATTCATTAGCCGAACGGAGTAAATTTATTAAATACCAAAACATTTAAAAGGCATTTGAGATATATATATATATATATATATAAAAAAAAAAGGTAAAGTGTTCCCCTGTGCATAGCACCACGCCATGAAGGCGTATAGGGGGTGTGGGGGTAACGCCCCACACTTTCTTGATCCGGTCGTGAGTGGGGGATATATATATATATATATATATATATATATATATATATAGGAATGGAAGCATTCACAACGTCAGAGTCAATGCTTAATTAAATTACAAACACTGCAATATAATGCTTTTGTAGAAACATCTGCAACAATAAACAGAATCTATATTATCTAAAAATCTAATTTATTATTTAAATAATTTCGGTTTGAGATTCTAAAATGTTTACATTTGCCAATTGCTGATGTCAGAAGTTACGTTAATATAACTTTGGAATTCTAAAATATTTTTCATTGTTAAATTGGATTTGTAGCACTTCTGAATTTAAGACAAATACAGGGAGGTTATTTCAGTCGTTCACCGCCAGCGTGACGGCCGTTCGTCGGAGTCTTCATGCAACAGGTCCCGGCAAATTGCATTACAGGAAGTCCGTAACAGAAACCGCTTGTTTTCTAATGTTTCCACTTTTCACAATTACAGTTACAATTACAATTGAAATAAGCACGTACCTTGTCGGAAGGATGCTGGAAAAGGTGCCCTCCCAAATACAAATATTTCTGGCACCTTATTTCTGACATCTAATCTTAGATTAGACATCGCTACTTTATCCTCAGTTGTCGCGACAGCGCCGGCAACTTATCGGAGGTTGGGGGAGTTGTCAGCCGCGAGAGGGCGCTTCAAACTGCACGTATCGGCAGTGATGCCAACCGTAGGGACATGTCCCTACGCATAGGGACTTTTCACTAAATTTCGCCCGCGTAGGGACGTAGGGACAGATTTTGCCAAATGAGGGAAATCGTAGGTACTTTTTTCAATCTTGGAAAATTACATTTTATGTATTAGTTTATCTGGATACTTTAGCGAGGAGGAAAAAAAAGAACTAACTGACAAGTCTCCATCAGAATTTTGGAACATGTTATCGGTTACCAAAAACTTTCAAGGCACGTTCTTTTTTTAAAACATTTCCACTCTCGCGAAAATAGTGCTAACATTGCCCCATTCTAACGTGGAAACGGAAAGAATATTTTCAATGTTAAGTGATAGAAAAACAACAAAGGGAAATAAAATGGGACCAAAATTGTTAAAGACTGTAGGAAATACAGCATATATCACCAACCAACATCTATCTCTTCACAGCAACACCATGTATGACTTCAAATAACATAATCAATAGTAAACGACTCAACGTTATTCATTAGGGGTGTGCGGGATCCCGAAAAGTCAGGACCGGGATCGGGAAAAAAAATTACCGTCCCAATCCCGACTTCGGGAAATGACTTCCCGACTTTTCGGGATCCCGAGCAGTCGGGAAATACCGAATGGTCACTTTAAAAAGTCGTTAATTCTCGACGTTTTCTGCATTGTAAGTTTTTGGAACTTATCGAAAATTGTAAATTTTTATTCTAGAAATGCAAAAACAATCACTTAAAGTGAAAATGACTTAAATTTCCAGTGCTTCGGAAAATTTCGAACATTTCCCGTCCCGAAAATTTTCCGACTTGGTCGGGAAATTGCAAATTTTTCAGTCCCGAATGTCGGGATTTAAAAAAATTACCGTCCCGATCCCGTCCCGACCCAAAAAATTCTGTCCCGCACACCCCTATTATTCATTAAGGCAAGAATTTACAATACCGGACCCTTCTGTAATTTCTATGCTACGTCTTATACTCACGAAATAATTAGTCGTGATGATTTATCTCAAGTTAACATGTTGGGGTGAGGTGAAAAAATTGTTCATTAACGTGTAGAAATTGTAAAATAAGCTTTTCAATTCTCGGAATGATTCTCCGTATACAAGTATGGTAGCCATATTTGTTGATATGAACAATTGACGTTTGCAATTAGTTACGCTTTCTACAGCGTTGCCACACTGTTGATTTCATACTTGGAGAGCATGAATTGTGTAATAATGGCGGAAGAGAACAGTAAAAAGTTGTTAATGTTGTACAGATTGTTAGGTTGAGTGTGCAGGAGGATGGCTGTGGGCTAATTAATAAACTTATGGATTTCAGTATATTGCCCAAAGAACGTCCTTACATGTGACAGCGACAATCACGATGTAGAAGAACTAATTTGATTACAGGTAAATTTGGCAACAGTACATCAATCATAAAATTGCAGGATACGAAAATGGCGTCTTCGATGATGAACGTTTGCCGTTAAAGTGCTACGAAAATAAGATTTTTTATCGGTTCGTAATCACCATTAGCGCAAAACCATTCACGGATAGCCCCACTGACCATTCTCGGTAAGGTTAGGTTAAGTTAGGTTAGGCAAGGCAACCATAGTTAAAATTTGGGCTCGAAAAAAACATGCACGGGTAGCCCAACAAACCATTGACGGATAGCCCCACGAACCATTCAGGTACGGTTAGGTTAGGATAAGCAAACATAGTTAAAATTTGGGGTCGTAGTAATATCATGAATGTATATTTCGTTTTTTAAGTATTGGAAACACAAAATCTTCCGGTAAATAATGAGCAATCGTGCCGATCGCGGACCACTCAATTTAACTTATTTTGCAATTTCTACACGTGACCCACAAATTTTAACTTCAAATTCGTGATTAGGAGGCCTCAATTAGTGAGTATGCCAAATATTACAAAAATCGGGGAGGGGTCCTGTACAGTAAATTCGCTCCTTCATTAATTGTGGAAGCACCGAGCAGAAAGATTTGGTAAGTAAATGTGTATATTTTATCTTCTGTCTTGCATGCTCATGAGGTGTTTTTTTTTTTTTTAGTCGCTTTACGTGGAGCAGGAACATTTGGTCAGTTGTAGGGACATTTTGACTACGTCTGTAGGGACATTGCCGAAAAATGGTTAGCAACACTGTCAGCTACCAGACGTAGTCACTGTACGTTCATGTTCACTTCTGTTTGCGTTTATCAGTACGCGTGTTGTTTATACTGTGTTATTGTAATGTGCTACTCATGGCCAGTGTTTATTGTGTGTTAATTGTTATTCATTCATTACTTATGCCGTTAAACAAATATACTCTTGAACAGAGAGTTTTTATGTACGATAATTACGTGAAAACGAATTCTTGCAGAAAAGTGGTCAGGGAATTACGAGAGACAGGATCTCTTGAACCTAAGAAGGTTCAAGGAGGTCATTTTCAACATCTCTTATAACACAGGAGGTTAGTGATCATCATTATTATTACTTTTAAATATCATTTTACGCTTTCGGTTTGCTTTATGCGCCGGGATGCTGTCTTCCCTTAATGTCAACTGAGGACAAAGTAGCGATGTCTAATCTAAGATTAGATGTCAGGAATAAGGTGCCAGAAATATTTGTATTTGCGAGGACACCTTTTCCAGCATCCTTGCGACAAGGTATGTGCTTATTTCAATTGTAATTGTAACTGTAATTGTGAAAAGTGGAAACATTAGAAAACAAGCGGTTTCTGTTACGGACTTCCTGAACGCAATTTGCCGGGACCTGTTGCATGAAGACTCCGACGAACGGCCGACACGCTGACGGTGAACGACTGAAATAACCTCTCTGTACTTGTGCTTAAGGTCGCCTCGGCCAGTATTGCTCAAGAAAACATTCATCTGTACACACTCGCAATGCAAACACTCTTTTAACTTGAAAATTATTTGTCGTGTGCTTTCAAAATTAACAAGTTACTTATGTTGACATTGATTATTTCCAGAATTATGTTGGAAAATCACAGCCAAGGTAATTATCCAAAAATGTCATGTTAGTGAATAGGAAAAACTTTGTTGTGTTACACTGCACCATGACCCTGCAGTGTGCTGCAAACTTTCATCGAGCATTACCAGATTCGTAGAGGAAAGGTTCCTCGAAGTTCAAGTGGTCTTGAAGAGGGAAGAATATGCAGAATGGAGACATATTGATGTAAGCAGGGACTTGTATTGAAAATAGTGCCTCGAGTCGATCTGAAATGCATTAGCTTTCTTGAGTGTCTCTTCAACAGGATCGACAGCTGGGATTTATGGCAAGGAGTCTTCTTAGATCGTGACCAGCTGCGGAACGAGAAGGGGATCTCAGACAGGAAAACTCACTCTCAACCTGTCAATTCGGGGACAGCCCCTCCTTATTTGGCCCCTTCAGATTTCTTAACCTTTTGATACAAATTTTCTCCTACATTCCATTTTTAGAATGAAAATACAATTTTTCTTCATCATAATTGCAGTTCAGACATTAACAGGGAAATATTGAATTTTCCTTTACTCCAGTCTATCTATCTGTAAAATTGCACCCTGAAATTCCTGAACCTATTGTGATAATGTCACTATACTTCATGTTGAACATTGCACAATGCCTTTCCAAGCTTTTTTTCTATTCTCAATGCAGCTAGTCTCATAAATGATGAAGAAGCTATGAAGAGCAAGTTGTAAATGACTAACAGATATATACTTGTTAAAAACCACACAAAACGCATAAACAGCACGATTCGAAACACTTTACAAAGTTTATTTGAGTTTTCGACTCCATCTATGAAGGAAAGACTATCAGTTACATATTTACTGTGAACCAGGTCATTACCAGATTAAGGGATTCCTCGTCATTTCAACGTTCTTGATAGAATTTCATTAAATTTTGTGGCGTGGTAGATATAGGTCTTCCAACACATGATAATAATAGTGGTGTTAATTATATGGCCAATAATTTACGCATAATTTCCGGTGCCAATAATTTACGTGTAATTCCCGGAATTCAAGGAATTCCAAGTAAGTAGCCACCCTGATATTGTGCAGAAAATTATACATACGTAATTCATTTTTCATATCAACAAGTAACTTTTTCTAACAGCGCAAGTGCAGTATTATAATAATTTGTAGATAATTTTGAAAATGATAAAAAGAAATGAAAATTTGTTTAGAAAATTAATATTTGGTTATTACGGTTCTTGTGAAATTTTGTTTTTAACGATTGTATCTAATCAGTACTTTTCAGGAATTTTGTACCAAATTAAGTCTTTTTGCAACCTATTTCAGATTTTTCGAGAATAATTTAAGGTTTTTAGAACCTAATTTAAGGTGTTTAGAGCCTATTTTCGGATTTTTAGAGCCTATTTTCGGATTTTTAGAGCCTATTTTAGAAACCTAAAATCCGAGGTCTAATTATGACCAAGCTGCTGCACTAAGCAAAGGCAATGCAACACATTGTTTAAAACACGCGTTTCGCTCTCAGTTGCCCCCCCCCCCTTTTCCTCCCCTTCTCTCTTGCTCCTGGCATGCTCGGAACAACAGTGTGGGCGAAGATACCATAGAAATGTACCTTTTCCAAAAAAAAAAAAAAAAACCTCCTTTTACGATGATGTGTGGGCTGCGTCCACTCCGCCACACGATCTCGAATGGAATGGGATTGCAACACTGCGTGAACACAGCACTGGTGGTGCTCGTCAAGCCCATAATACTGCAAGCTACAGGCGCCAATCCTTCTCTTTCCTTAAGTCCTGCAAAACAGCGGCATCTGAGCGCACTGCAACTTGTGCGAAACGAACGAACCTCAGTCTGCAGTCGCTCGTAACACGAAGATATGGTCGCCGATTGGGCGTGGGAACGTTTGATGTTTTGAAGGAGATAGTATTAAGTGAATAAGTATAATAAAAATTAAATGCATTACAGATTTATTTGGGCGTGCACGAGCGAATAGGCAGAAACCGCTACTGCTCAACAGTAATAAACTACAGAGTATACACGATGAACCTCCAAAGTTTTAACATCGTCTAGAAATCAAGTAATGTAGATTCTAAGATCAATTATTATTATTATAATTTGTTGTTATCATATACGTTCATTTTTTACGGATGTTATGGCCGGAGGCGCTGTCCTGGCTTTTATCAAAATAATTCGCGGTGAAAAAATCCGTCCATTCAAAAATCACTGAATTGCCTTACATGCGTTGTATTTGGATAAGTAAATTGATTGATTGATTTGGTAATTTTACGTTGCTTTTCTGCCACTTTTGGATAATCGCGACGATACACCTGAATTGTGTGGCCGCCATTGTCAGCATTAACAATCATCATACTATTTTTTAATTGTACGTAAGAAACTTTTGAAGTTGTTCTTTGAAGTACCCAGAAATGCGTATGTGCACGAGTTAGTTTTAATTTCTCATCATTTCAAAATACCGGAGGCTCATCGTGTGTATACTGTGCTATTAATATAACAGAAATATCACACTAAATTTTCATCACTTATTGCAACCTTATCCAGCTAAAAGTTTCAAAACAAATCAGTGTTAACTACAAACGGTTAACTACAGATAAAGGAATAGTGGCATATTATATCATTTCGGGCTACAGTTATGCCTTTCAGTACAAATTACTCCAGCTTTACTAATGCTTTGCAGTTGTACTTCAGGACTCATATAATACAAAATAAAAAATTGTAATTTAACAAATAATTATAACCATCATTATTCATCTCACACCCTATAGAATTCAAAACCTTAAATACGACAACATATGTGATATGTAGGCGATACATGCTTTCACTTTCAGTGTTAACAAGAAACGTTCATTCACAATATGCAAGACACGACAATGCATTTTACAACTAAGTACTCCACATACACACTGTCCAGAAGATGAAGTTAAAGCTTCCAGTGAAAGTGAACAACCCTTTTTAACTTCTTTTGAATTCAGAGGTCATCTAACTCCTCAAGATGCGAAGAAACAAAAAAAGAAAAGAAGCCTGAGTCTTACCAATTAATATGGTCTTTAACCCTGGTTTACACCTAGTGGAATAGTCTCACAAAGTCGTTTTCTGAATGCCACGAGTTCTTAACAGCATGCTTAGGGACGGTGTCCGGTTAAATAATCTTAATTGCCACTGCTAATATTTTATTACGGAATACGCAACCATGCAGCCAGTTGACATTCCTATCGACGTTGACCTTCTGTTGACTTTTTCTCCGATTTTTTTCCTTTGTATCCTTCACTCTCCGCTAGATCCTTTACGACAGATAGAACTGCATCTTGTACTGTACCGTGAAAATGACTGCAACATCAACAGAACGTAGTAAAAAGTTACATTCGACACAACTTTTGTATTGGAGAGGCGAGACATTATTGCTGAAGTAACTGGTAGTCCCTTTTTTTTAGTTAACAAGTTATTACTTCTGCAATGACGCTGTTGGTGGTCTTTTATAATGATGATGATGATGATGATAGCACTCTTATTACTACTGTAATTTAACAGAAAACTTATGCCAACTCCATCGTCAGCACTGTAGCTACATTATGGCTTTTTATGATATTCACCATGCAATAAATTGATGGGTGGAAATCATAATGTAATGCTTCACAGGTGCTTCACTAACGGCGAATTATGTCAGTAATTACTTTGGCCAAGAAATGTTTTCTACATTCCTCACGTGACAGGTGACTTTTCGCAAGAAAGCACATTGTTTCTTTTTCAGTGACGTCGGATTTTTTTTTCTTCAACATTCTTGATTTTTAGCTTTCTTTTCCTCGTTGCGACTAGTTCCATAGGCATTTTTCTGAACCAACGTTAACCCCAGAACACCACAACTTGACAATCACATGCCAAAAAGATTGACTTATGTGCTTGTAGCCCAATGTGGCTAAAGAAAGGAATGTAAGATGTGAGACTAGCAACGAAGTCGGTAAGATATTTGTTCATTCTCAGATGCCCAATGCCAAAGATTCAAGGTCAATTCAACCTTCCATCAAGTGAGCGTTTGGTAGCATTGGTGATTGCATTGCACACACATCAAAACCTTACATGTGAATTAATGTTAATGCAAACTCTCTGGCAGCGCATAACGGTAGAGAAGGGGAGGGAGAGGGTGGGCGCAACAATGCCGTGCGCGCTGCTGCAAAAGCTGCTAATATCTGCAACCACGTTTTCCCCTCCATGGACGCACTTTCCCCCTCACACGATCATTGGTCGAGCCCTCTCGAGTCACTACTTGCGCAGAGGACTTGTTTTCGTTCGCTTGCTCCAGAGATTCCCGGGACGGAGTTTACTTTATATACATAAGCCCACATATTTTTTCAAAGAAGTTATGTATTTGTTAAGTCTTGTCTTTGTATCATTCCTCTTTGCTATTCAAATTCCATTTGTAACATGCTTGTAATTAGTTTTGTGTTAATTTCATAAATACATGTTCCAGAGCTTGTTATCTTGTTATTCCACGTTGTATCTTACATAACCCTTTACCTTCCCAAGCGGTCAGGTTCTCGCGCAAGCGCACGGCAAAGTAACGCAATTAGCCCACTTCTGGGAAATCGAATTCTATTGGTGGAAAATAAACAATTAAGAAACACGCCAAACAAAGGCAGCTGCATAAAGCAGAAATTGACACGTTTCCTCTCTTGCGAATTGCATTAATTAGACTAATAAGTTCTTTCATCTACGTTAACAAGAAAGCCGAGCCTTGTCCTTTTGTATTTCAATAAATTACCCCGTTGATTTTTTTCCAGTCACGAACGACTACGTGCGGCAAAATCAAATCAAATCAAACATTTTTTTTGTCAGTCAAGGAAGACAAAATATCCCTGTAAAAAAGGGGATGATTACGTCAGTTGTTGTCGCTGTTGTTCAATCTGGATCCCGTCCTGGGATCCGTGCTGTGTCAACTTATTCAGGTTTTCTTTGATGGGTTGAAACAGCCAGGGCGTATTTTTCAAAGCTTTCGACGAAATCTTCTCCGGTGCAATTTAATTTCCCTCTCCTTTATTCGAAAGCGCCAAGCTTGCTGAAACAATGGCGAGGATTTGGTCCGGGGCAGAGCGCGTGAACTGAAAGCCACATAGGTTCTCCATTGTCAACATTATACGAGCTTAAAGCCAGCGAAATTCTAATTTTATGTAGCGCGACCATCTGCTTGTTACATTGCTTCTGATCAGACTGTGAAAGTAACGAATTTCTTGCAACGCTATGAAAAGTAACATTTTCCGAGTAACTGTAACACTAAGTTATTTCTTTAATCCTCCAGTACTAACGTGTAATCATATTTCTTGCATTCCACCATTGAAATATCGCTTATTTGTATCCATTGTTTATTTTTGCCCCTTCCTTGTCAAGCCTCACTAATTCCCTTTTCTCCTTCTCTGTATTTTATGTATTTTCTGATACTTGTATTATGATCATTTATGCACAGGATTTTCAAATGAACATTATTAGTTACTTGTTTGTACTTCGCTTTTCTACCACTTATATTTTATTTTAGATTGAAATATTAAACCTCTGTAGAAACTGTTAAAATCCCTCGTGGTTTATCTCTGTACAGTCGAAAGCAAAAATAGTTTGAAACCTAAAACAATGTAGAAAAGTGACATTTAAATTTTGGATCTATCGCCACTCATACAGGGTAACCCAAGTCATTTCTGGGCATGGGTGTTCTCTGTGAGTGTTCCATCATCAATTTCACCCAATCATCATTCATACTCACAGTCGCAATTAGCCAAAATGGAAGAAATGCGACGTAAACAACAGAAATATAAATAAAAATACAAACGATTAATACAGAAGAGTGAAAAAGTAGCATAAAATAGCCAAGTATTGCAGTACATCAATATTGTCAAATGTTTTCTGATGCTGAAGAAAATTTCTTGGAGGTCCTAAAACTAAGCTACTGATGTCAAGTGATTGCGGAATTGATCATCTTATTGCACTCACTGAGTAAATTTTGCATATTACGAGAAGAGTTGGAAATGGTCGGGGAAAAACGACTTTTTGGGGAAAAAACGGGAAAAAACGGCTTTTTTGGTTGGGTTTTTTTCTGCTTTTTTCACAAAAGTGTATCAAATCAATGAAAATACAATAGTTGGCAGTATTTTTCCTGTTCCACGGCTTTCGTTTATCTCCATATTGTAAAATACACTCATTTCTAAATATAAAATACAATTTGCTGTATTATTGTTGTTATGATAAGACCTTTCAAACGACATATTCTTCGACCCCCCTTGCTATTTGAAAAAAATGAGTCGACTCCAGCCTACCCCCTTGTGGGGGGCCTGGGTAGGGAATGGTTGGCCTCAAAATGTTCCCCCCTGAACATCATGGAATACGTGTTTCGCCATTTCTTCCTATTTACAGCCGTTCTCACAATACCCAGGGTGGGGTGAGACTTTATGGACACCCTGTATATACAATTCACGTAATACGTACGCTTCTGCAATGAGAAACATACCGGGGGGCGGCTCACATGCCCGCCCACACTTTTTTTATCACTAAAATTCAAGAAAATATTTTATTATTGAATCACTGCTTCCTTTGCTCATTATATATGTGCAGTTATTTATTAATTACAATAATTACAAAAGTTACTATCATAAATAAAAAATCATAACCAATTATTGCATGTGTGTCACATGTATTTTATCATTTACTAAAATTCTCAAAATTCATAATAGTTTTTATTAATGATTTTTAGTTTGTAGAACTGCGGTTGTTTATTAAATATAATAATTATCATCATTACCAATCAATTGTACACTGTCACTGGCATGAGTATGTCGAATGAGACACATTCAAAGATGGCGCCTGATATGCGCACCAAGTGCATTTTGCCTCCTAATTACATTACATTTGTTTTTATGAACAAAAGTAAAAAAGAAATATTGGTAACATCCTAGGAAACAATGTAACTTTATTTTCAAACTGTTGGAAAATCTAAAAAATAGAGTTGGTGGGCCTGCAAGGCCCCCCACCACCCCAATCTCTTGGTAAGCTAGGGTTAAAATTTTACCTGAACCATTATGCAGTATGTGTCCACTGGGATTGGCCAATATCTGTCTCTTGGCTTCTACATCATGTAAATTTATTTTAGCTAGTTGTCAAATATGTCATTACAAACCTGTAAACTCATAACAGTAACTTCAAGTGAAATAGATAAGCTGTAATTGGTAAAAAGCCAAAATTTCCGTTTTTTTAAAAAAAAAAAAGCCGGCTTTTTATCGGAAAAACCGCCCATTCAAAAAAGCCTGCTTTTTTGCAACTCTAATTACGAGTAATGTTAAAATTTTACACTTGTTGCTTGTAAGCCTATGCCATGATAGCTTATGGTTTTGGTATTATAGAGTTTATAGTAATTACAGATAAAGGATGAGTGATGATATGATGAAGCTTAGGAAAGAGACTCACAAAGAATACCCATGTCAAGATCGGAATTCGAACCCGCGACACCTGGTGCCGTAATACCATGTGCTATCCACTCCGCCACGGAGGTCGGCAAATTGCAGGGATAGAACGTTTAACTATACTCTGTCCCGGTTATCTCTGGAGCAAGGCCGCGCATAGCGGCAGAGAAGGGGGAGGGGAAATCGAGGAAGCAAAGTGAAGCAGTACACGCTGCTGAGATGGCTGTCGCCCCCATCCACGCAATCCCATTCCCTCTCACGTGTTCATTGGTGGAGCCATCTTCCGTCAGTACTTGCGCAGAGACTTGTTTTCGTTATTTTCCTCCAGAGATAGCCGGGACAGAGTATAATACTACAGCTTGCTTTCTCCAACATCATTGTATCTTACCTTCCCGTTGTTATTTAATGGTGTTCGATTCCCGGTGGAGGCACATAGTAGTTCGGATCCCACTTTAAACTGTAGGTCCAGTCCCGATTAGCCTTACTGTGCATAAAGTGGACTTAAAGCAGAAAATCAATCCAATCAATCCAATCCAATTATTTAATGGTAGGAAAGAGAAATTCAGATTGAACCAACAAACCAAGCATGATATTACTCTAAAACTAACTAACTAACTCTCTAGCCTTCTTAAACCCGAAGGTTCATGGCTGCAGCAACATAGGCCTTCCATCTGTCCCTATCTTGAGCAAGATCTATATACTCTTTCCCATCCCTACCGATTTCCTTTAGGTCCATCTCAACGTTGTCCCTCCATCTTCGTCTTGGCCTTCCTACAGGTCTCTTACCATCAGGTTTCCCAACAAGAATTCTGTAAACTCCTCTTTCCTCTCCCATTCGTGCCACATGGCCTGCCCACCTAAGTCTTCTTGATTTAATTATTCTAATAATATCTGGACATGAGTACAAATTATTTAGTTCTAAATCATGTAACCTTCTCCACTCACCTGTCTCCTCATCCCTTTTAGGTCCAAAGATTTTCCTAAGGATCTTATTTTCAAATACTCTCAATTTATGTTCCTCTTTCAATGTAAGGGACCAAGTTTCACACCCATATAATACTACAGGCAAAATTACTGTTTTGTATATTTTAACTTTTAGTTTCTTAGATATTAAACGAGAAGACAAAAGTTTATGAAGAGAGAAGTAACATGCATTTCCTGAATTAAGCCTACTTTTTATTTCCTCTTTAATATAATTTTCATTTGTTAATATTACTCCTAAGTATTTGAATTTGGAAACTGGTTCAAACGAGTTGTTATCAATAATTAGATTTTGATTATTACCTAACACTTGGTTTCGGCCTGTAAGCATATATTTAGTTTTCTCTTTGTTAACTTCCAAACCTATCTCTTTAGCAGTTTTGAAAAATATTTTAGCATTATTCTTAATTGTATTCACATCATCCCCCAGTCTACATCATCTGCATATGCTAACAACTGAGTCACACCATTTAATTTTAGTCCTTCTTTAGTTTCTTTTACCTTCCTTACAGCATATTCTAAGGCAATATTAAAGAGCAATGGAGATAATGCATCTCCTTGTTTTAACCCATCATGAATTGTAAATTCGTCAGACATATTATTACCCACACGAATTTTACTTTCTATTTCACTGGTGCATATTTTTATCATACTAACAAGCTTCTTAGGTATTCCAAACTCTACTAATATATTATATAATTTATCTCTTTTGACCGAATCATATGCTTTTTTGAAATCAATGAATAGCTGATGGACATTTTGATTATATTCCCACTTTTTTTTCAAGTGTCTGTCTGATGTGAAAAATTTGATCTGTAGTTGATCTGTTACGTTTAAATCCACATTGATAATCACCTATAATTTCATTAGCATATGGGGTTAGTCTTGTTAAAAGAATGTTAGACAATATTTTGTATGTTGTTGAGAGTAGAGAAATTCCACGGTAATTACTGCAGTTCATTTTATCACCTTTTTTAAACACAGGAACAATTATGGATTCTTTCCACTGTTGAGGGATTTCTTCTTTATTCCATATTAAACAAATTAATTTATGAATTTGACATATTAATGAATTTCCACCATATTTAATTAACTCAGCTGGTATTAAATCAATGCCAGGTGCTTTGTTATTCTTTAGCCTTTTAATAGCATCTTTAACTTCAGTCAAGTTAGGTTCTGGAACTAAAGGTTCTGCTGTGTGGACTTCATTTACTTCTGATTTATCTCCTACATGGACAGGCACGTATCCAGGAATTCCTTTCGGGGGGGCTCAACATCATTTTTTTAAGGGGTATAGTAAGAACCTCACAATTGTGTGTTTAAGCCCAGAGGTGGCAATTGGGTTCCAAACCGGGGGGGGGGGGGTGCGGAGGGCGTTGCAAGGAAAGTTTACTTTCTCTTGGTAGCCAAGGCTTAACATTAAGAGGTCATAATGTTCAGGCAAAAAAATTAAAAAATGGGAGCAACTATCCCTAAATCGTTGCCACTGTAAGGCTATCATTTTAATCAGAACGTGAAATCTGAACATTTTTTACCACTCGACTCCTCTGTGCCGGAACCATCTCAGTATGTGGGTTTGTCCATTTCTTCTCATCAGGCATAAAATCATCTATGGTGTCTTTGAGTGTTTTTACGAAGCTGTTACACATGCACGGGATGGACATCCACTCGACAACGCGAGATTCAAATTGTGAGCTGCGAACTGGACGCAGACAGCTCTCGAATATTTCTCTCTGATTCGAGCCTGAACACCACTAACGGTCTTGTCCTCCCATTTTTTCAGCTCTTATAAAAGCCGAAACCCAACAAATTGTTCAGATTCAGGCCTTAGCAGTCACAAGTGTTCAAAAATGCCTGTCACAGCTTCCGCTGTCTTGTCATATATCGGCACGAAACAAAGGAAGTCTTCTCGAATACAGGTGGATCACGAAACAATTAATGCACAGTGAAAACCCTTCCGTTCCCAACACATCTAATGTTTCGTCTCCCAGTATGATGAAATGCTTACTCATTTATCTCTAGTGACGTGCCCAAGGGAGGTTTGGTGAGGTAATAACCCCATTTGACCCAGTATTCTTAAAAAAAGAAAAAAAAATGAACGTCAAAGACAGGGAAAAAATGGCAAAATCAGGACTGACCACCAACAATAGTATGCGTAACCCCTCTCCCTTCCAAAAATTCTGGGCACGCCTCTCTTTATCTCGGACACATTTTTTAAAATCAACTCACCAGAAGTTTTTATCATCGTATTGGAGATTGAAGTAAGATGCGTTCTTCCTGCAGGTTTGGATATGATCCTTAAGGGTGCTGTCGTCTGTCTGCCTTCACACCTAACCCTAATTTTCCATCCTTGTGACTTGGATTTTCAAGACTTAGGAAGGTTTCAGACCAAAAGGACACGCGATACATGTCGATTGGAACGGGCCAATCAACAGCAACGTTTCACACCGTAGCGACACAAAAGGCCGCACAAACCTAATCTTCAGGCGACACGGTGTGAAATCTCCCTTATTAGGCCACTGTCATTGTCACCTCGAAGTAGTAGCTCTTGTTGACCACAGAAAAAAAATCTCCTCAACCGGTGGGAATGCTCCTCAGTTTTCTTCTCTCTCCTATAGTTTCTGTGCTTGTTCACTATACAGGCAACACCTTACGATTTGATATACACAGGACATGTACTATGTAGACATTTTAACGAAAAATCGGTTGAAGTCAAGGATGGCTAGGTGGCTCCGTTGGCAGAGCCCTGATTTGGGTCCTGGCAGAGCCTGCAATTACCGCCTAAAATGTCTACATATGCAACATCATCTTGCTTTCTCTATTCGGTTGTCTCTTTATGGTAGTTAAGTGTTTGAATGTGTTTCGAACCCCGTAGGCTTAAACAAAAGTATTTTTTTATACCATGAAATTCTCGGACTGCATATACGAAATTTAGTTCTGGCAAAACTAAATCATCACTCAAAACTTTGCTTTTCAGTTGATCTATGCAGTTTATTTCTGTTTTAATAAACCACTCCAATATCCGGTACTGCTGAAATATTCACTTTAGAGAGAGACCTTTGATCTCTTCGGCCCTCGAACCGTGCTAGCCCTACACTGAGGCCCCGGAAGTTCCGCTGTCGTCAATGTCTTCATTTTCGAATCACTATATCTTATAAAGCAACCAGAGGACGCTGACTGATCTGATCATCAATCGACTGTGTGAATTGTCACACTTACCTCTGAAATCTCATTAACCGATTCTTTGTACAGATCAACCGAAAAATTGAATCCGCGTATTTACATCCTCATTATATTCTAGAACATTCCGCAGATAAAACGATTCGTTAATATCGCCAGTAGTTGACTCCTTCTCTCATTCAAGAACGTACCCTCTCCCGCCTTCCAGAGATTAGAAATTACAACGAATCGCCCTACGTGTGGCGCTTCCTTTGTTGTGCAGCTTCCAAATGCTGACAAGTCTCTACATAGTGCTCCAGTGCGCTGCGACAACACCGAAAGTTCAAGAAAAGTGTACGTGCAATATTATCAACAACATTGTTATAGAACATTCTCAGTCTTGCCTCGATAATTGTCTATCTCCTTAAATCATCGTCACATTATTCAAAAAGCCAAAAACCTTATTTTATCTAGTGTAAAATTTAAAAAAATCATGGGGGGGGGGCTCGAGCCACCTCAACCCCAGCTTGGATACGTGCTATTGACAATAATAGGGTTATAGAACACTCTCCGTTTTGTCTCGATAATTATTTCTCTCAGATATATAAATTTATTTTCTTCACATTATTCAAGACGCCAAAAATCTAATTTTATCTAGTGTAAATTGAAAAATTTCCTGAGGGAGGGGGGGGGCTCGAGCCATTAACAATAACAGGAGTATAAAACATGCTCCGTCTTGGCTCGATAATTATTTCTCTTCTTACATTATTTTCACATTATTTAAGAAGCCAAAAACCTAATTTTATCTAACGTAAACTGAAAAATTTCCTGGGGAGAGGGTCGAGCCCCCTGTGCCCCATCTTGGATACGTGCTATTATCAATAACAGGGTTACGGAACATTCTCCGTCTTGCCTCGATAGTTATTTCTCTCCTTAAATTATTGTCACATTATTTTATTTCACACCACAAGAAATCAAAAACCTCATTTTATCTAGTGTAAACCTAAAACTTTCGGGGGGCTCGAGCCCCCTAAGCCCCCCTCTGGATACGTGCCTGTACATGGACATTTAAAAGGTCATTAAAGTAGTTCTTCCATCTATTTAGAATATCGCATTAGTCAGCTAGAAAATCACCATCTTTATCTTTTATCAAGTTTCCTTTAGGTTGCCACCCCTTTCTAAATTCATTTACACCTTTATATAAATCTCTGATATTTTTATTTTTGCTGTTTGTTTCAATTTCGTTAATTTTGCTTTTCAAGTAATCTCTTTTTTTACTTCTAAACGTGCGGTTAACTTCTCGCTTTATTCTATTATAATTGCTTAGATTTGTATCATACGAGTTATTTAACCACCTAAGTCTAGCCTGATTTCTTATTTCTATTAGATTATGACATTCATTATCAAACCATGGCTTACTTTTTCTTGGTTTATGGTATCCTATACTTTCTTTAGCTGCTGATTCTATTGCATTACGTATGTGCTCCCAATTCTTATTTACGTCTGTTTCAGTTATATTTACTCTTTGGAACTTAATACGTTAAAAGAAAAAGCGAAAATAATTACTTGGCTTTTAAAGGATTAGCACTATTAATGTCAATAGGATGTTGCAAAAATGCTGCTAGTGACTCTAGCTTCTATGAGAAAGTGATAGATCATCCTTTGTAAAAAAGAAGTATGAAATTACCAGAGTTCATTTGAGGTTAAGTTTTCAAAGAAAGCTCATACTTCTTGCCACAAAAGATAAACAGGATAATCTCCATCCTTTTTCCTTTCCTTCTCAGTCTTTCAAATAGACGACTGACGTCATCCTTATCATAACGTTTCACTTTTTACCCCGTTGTCATTAAGAGATCGCTGGCAAAGGGGTGGAGAGCTTTTTTCTTATTTCCTTTTGCATGGGTAATCGAAGTTGATTATACGTGAATGATGTATAGGTTCTAGGATTTGGCGATATATCGCCGTCCACTCCCTCCTAGAGACAAGAAAAGCTAAAACATACAAAATGTAGTAGAAAATAGGGAAGAAAAGTGACGGAGAGAGAGCGTTTTCTACAAGGAGGGGGAAATGGCCGCTGACATTAATATCGTACTTCGCTTCAAAAGAAAAAAAGATTGGAAAGAACGAAGAAGAAAAAGGAAGGAGTAAAAAAAACTCTACAAAGAAGGATTTCGATGCCGTCGGCGTGTTTTTTACCTCTCTCTCGCATTTACATCACAATAGCTGCTGAAATACTGAGCATTCGATTATCATAATTGAATTGGATATTGAGTATGAAATGCGGTCGAGGAAAAAGCTGGATTTCTTTTTGAATCATGTGACTTTATGTGACCAATTGCTTCCAACATCTTCGTTTCTATAGTGGGGAAACTAATGTAATTCTCGTCAGGAAGAAAAGTTTCGTCTGACTGATTTAAAAATTACTCTCCCCTGCAACCTTTCCGTGGTTGAGGAAGAATTTTTTTTACCCAGAACCAGAACTGGTAGAAAAATATGGTTCTCTTGTAATTCCAGTATTGAGAAGTATATCTGTCATGAAAATCTAGCACTGTGATGCCAGTATTGCCTGGTTCGAATCGTGAGTAAAGCATGAATGTTTGCGTTTATTCTTTCCCATTATAATGGGAAATAATTATCAACATTTATATAGGTTAAAAAGCGACATACATTGATTACAATACATTTTCAATCAGAAGCGAAGGATGTGGTCATCACAATTGCCATATCCTTCAAGTTAGGCAATACAAATCACTTCACTAATTGGTTGGTTTGGTATATTTTGCTTCTCCTTTCTTCCACTTTTGGCTAATCACGAAAATAAGGATGAGTGATCATTGATGAAATTGATGAAGGAACACTTACAAAGAACATGCATGCCCAGGCCGAGATTCGAACCCAGGAACGCTGGAGCTGTGCTAACCACTCCGTCGCGGAGGCCGGCACAAATTGCTAATCATGGAAGGATATCTGTTCCTGTGAATAAGAGCAATACAAAAGGTTATGGGATGGAAACACTAGCAAATAACGCATTTCCAAGTACTAAAATTTACAGTCACCAGTTAGAAAGTTTTGAATTATGATACAATGATAATTTATCAAAACTCTCAATACATCGAATGTAAATTTTAAAAGAAATATATTCTCTCTTGTGCACCATTTACTTTATAGACGCTGGTAATGTACTGTCCGCGGAAGAAATAAATAAAACATATGTCGAGGTTGTAAGCTAACACCGTGGGTGGCATATACCACCATAACAGGAAAATGTCGTAGCTGGCCACACTGGCTGAAGTTAATCTGTGGTGTCTCTCAGTTATCCATGGCGAATACTGGAATGGTAACTTTAGAGAAGTTCCTTCATCAGTTCCTTATTTCCTCACATCACCCATCAAATACCTCTAAGACATTAAATGTTGACTACATGCACAAATTCAAATATTGAATTTTGCATGAGCATGATCTTGCAGAAGTTATTACCAACTAATTCAAACTGGAAATTATATTTTACAGGGCAGATTCCTGAATCCAACTGACTCTTGCGTATGGATCTACACAAGCCAAGAATCTAACGGCATTGATATTTATTGGCCATATTATGGGCATGCAGCGGTGGTAGAAAGCAATAAACCGAACGGATGGCTCATCTGGAAGAGTACGAAAGGCTTGGGCGGTTAGAGGAAGACAGAAGCATGCCGTCTGCATTCCCCACAAAACCCACCATTCATTGCTCGTTACATGAGAAACACAAGTTCCTCTCCCGCAATAATTATGTAATTAAAATCAGAGCTATTGATCGTTAGTTGCTCCGACGACGTCCATGCCGATGGATGCCGTGCCGAAGTGTTTGGCTGGAAGCGTTTTACGGCGAGGGGCAACCTATTCGCTGCACAAGTCAACTTTCATTGCAGCCGCAAATGCTTTCATATCTAGTGAGGGCCCGCTGCGAAAGATGCAGACGTGGAATGTTCCTCTGCTTGCGGCACAAATCAAAGGCTGCTTTGATGGCCCATCATCCCTGAATAGAGAACAAGGGGAGATGCTCCTTTAGAGTTTTCTAAATATGTGAACTGAAAATAGAAAAGCCTCAAGATTCAATGTTAAATGAGTTTTGAGTTTGAGATTTTGTTTTAAGTCCGCTTAATGCACAGAAAGGTGACTTGGTGTTTTAAGTCCATGTTGTGTACAGTAAGGATAATAAGGACTGGACCTACAGTTTGAAGTGGGATCCGAACCACTGTGTGCCTCCACCGGTGTATCGAACCCGGGATCTTAATGTTAAATGATCTAAATATGTTAAAATTCTAAATATGTCTTAAATAATTCGAAGTTTAACTCCTTATGATTCATACATTGTATTATTTGTTCATTCCATATTGTTAGGGACATTGAATTTTCGCGATGCGCGAAATCGCGAAATGTAAAAAAAAACAAACAATTTTGAACATTCTGCACGTAACTACACCCCCAATGATGAAATATGCAGGAGTTTTATTCGCGAAGTAATGCGAAATGTGTGCTTTTCCACGAAATGAACGCTTTTTCGCGAAATAACCGTGAAATATCATCAAATTAAGTAGAAAACACGCAAAAACCGGCAATCGAGGTTGCGCGCGCAAACTGTTGATTTGTAACGAAACGTTTGCCTAAAGTTTCCTACCACTAGCAGCTGAAGAACGTTTTATCTTCGATCACATCAGGAAGACGCTGCAAATTGGGATTTCCCATGCACATAATCTCAGTTCGAAAACTTCGCTCCCTGTCAAGCTGCATTCCTTTCTTCCCCCGAATGTCTACTCAACTTCCAGTTTCATTGAACTTGCTAGCTGTAGCAGCGATAAGATTAGTCTGTTCCCGCACATCAAGGGAAACAATGGTGTCATTGGTGTTCAGTCATGAATGAATTTTGTTTATCATCATGTGATTTTTAACATGTGTTTGTGTATGTACAGAAGTGATTATTTTATTTGTTGGACAGCAAGGATATCCTTTAAATACATACAATGAATAAATCACTTGAGATAAGCAATTTAGAAATGAAGTGATTTTGTGTTGATGTTTTCTTTTTGCTTGGACAACTAAGTACTTGTGCATGTGTACAGTTTATAAAAATGAAGTAGTTTATCAATTTATAGGTCTTTTGTATGTTGTTTCCTCTCATAATGAAAAAGTGTGTGCATTTTTTTTTCACCGCTGGTATATACCGCTGATCTAACATTTTATTTACCGCTCTCCTCAGTTTTTATTTACCATAAATTTGTGTCCCTACATATTGTCATTACTGACACGACTCCCTTGTATCTCAAAAATCCGCAATAAGAAAGTATTGATATATATTTTATATATATAGATAGATATATTTGTCCCTTTACGTGAATTTTTGTGGGAGGCAGAAAGGGCCCTGACCCCCCCCCCCCCCCTAAGTTGGCGCCTATGGTCGCCAGCTGCCGCTAAGGTAACAGTAGGTACTTTACTTCATAATAACACATTTCCGCGAACTAAAAACAACGTAAAACGTTTATAAACAAAATAATCTTCATAAACCATGCATTTTCTTAAACTTTTAGCAGGGGTACAGAGGGTTAAGTCAAGGGAACCGTTACTTCTATTGCAAAAAAGTAACTTGTCACAATTACATTAACTTCCAAACATGGGACTTCGAAATAGTTCAATGCATTTTTTAAAAAAGGTTTTTATGTTCAAAAATATTCAAATGGAGACTGTAGTCACATTAGAGAACCATAGGCGTCACAATATTTTCCATCTTGCGCAACATTTTCTTACAATAACTGTGAATGAACAGTATTGTTTCTATAAACAGAATACGAAGTGGCACTGATAAAAATGACACTTGTATTTCAAAACAGCCGTTCAAATTATTTTCCTGTAGTTTACATTGCATATGCAAAAAAGTGCAGATTACAGCACGTCACTGATAGAGAAACTAATATAATACTTACCTTAACTGTAGTTGCAGCAGAGCGTATAGAAGGAATAGTGTGTGCACTCCCTGAGTTGCCGTGGTCCACCGCCTAGATGGCAGTGGTGACGTTTGAGACTGCGCGGAAGATGTTCGCGTTGCTTACATAGCTAACTACATAAGAAACAAAAATGCATGTTACTTACGTTTGGAGAAGAGCTCAGCAGCTGGATAGTTTCGAGAATTTCAGAGATGATTTTGCTGTCTTCGAGGCACTTAATTCCTTTCTTATCTCCTTGGTGCGGAAGAAAAATTGACATTTCAGATAGTGAAATACGAGTTTAGGTAGCGTACGCAGCACATGATCTTCACAGCATCCTAATTGCGAAGTTTTTACAGCAATTATATTTAAATTGTCCGAACACTCAAAAAATATATCACCCCATAAACTATTAGCACATGATAATTTCTCTGCAACAACATCTTCCACTCGTAACAGCACATCATAAACACTTTTCGATGCATAGGTAAGGTATTTACAGCCGTCACCCGAACCATAGTCTTGGACAGCGGCGCCGACTTGTCAAAATTATTGGGGGGGGGGGCCTGTTCACTGAAATAAATTAATGAATGAATCACTCTACATTTTTTAAGTTTTGGCCTCAGTGTTCGGAATCTCATAAAAGCCCATGAATTCCTCAAAAATATCAATTTTAACAATACTCATAATTACATACTTAGTATATAATAATAAGTCATGTGTTTTGCTGTCTCTGGTCTTAGCCCCCCCCCCCCCCAAAGTTGATGGTCTAGAACATTTCAAATGTGAATTTAAAGTTAAGTTCATGTGGCACAATTCAGCCCCATGGAGTCGGCGCCTATGGTCTTGGATTAGCGTAAGTGAGGCAGGTACGTTAGTTCGTTCCCCGTGCAGAAAAGTTGTACACAGTTTACAATGCGTCACTTTTGAAATATACCGCACTGTGTATCCTGCCAAATGATACACCAAGTATTCTTTATCAACACTTTGTTCATTTAAGTACGGTATGTTGTTTTCCCAGTCCGGTATTTGAATTTCATCTTCAACAATGGAAATTTTTTCCCTTATTTTATTTTCAGGTTGCTTCTTCACCGAAAGATTTTTATTTTCGGTTGCTCTTGCCAGAGTTCGCATTTCATTAACAAAAGACGTCAGAGGAGATTCAGTCCTGTATTCACAGTTTCCGCCCGGAAATAAAGCAAGTTTTGCTGGTACGTAAATTGATTGCACATATAAGTGCACATATGTAAGTGCAGAAAATCCACAGTGGAGGGATGATCATCACAAGTGAACGACCGCAATATACCAAAATGGTGTTCTAGGGGATCTTGATTAAATTTTCCTGTCAAAACGTACTTGTAATTGTTCTTCCACAAATATTCGGATACTTCTAAAGTACTTTCTAAAGTCACTCTTAAGGACTGAAGCGAAGGAATTTCGATTATCTCTAAGGACAGCATTCCATTTTATTAAAGTTGTATGTGCTTCTGATCCTTTATATATTGCCTGTGCAGGAGCCATATCCAGATCTACAGCCGGGTACGAAACACGTAGTTTTCGCTCGCTGCTGTCTCAAACACAATAATAATGCGTTGAACACAACACAAACTAGTCACAACGGATCAATCACAAATCTAACGACACTAAACTGAATAACGTAACAACGTTGTCATTAATAAAAGTACACAATGTTATTCTAGCACAACAAAACACAACGCTCTACATAATGCGCGGCCGCACTGCAAGCAGAAGACGCTCGTCGCAAGCGTAGGTGCTGCCAGTATTTCGGTGGGGCACCGCTCTATTCACTTGGCTTACGGGAAGAAACCGAAGTGCGCATTCGAACAGCACTGCTGATAGACGAACGTAGAACTACACGGTGAAACAAGTTGTTTCAAATATCTGGATGCTGAATGTTCAATTTTCACTAGCCACTTCATTGTGAAAGTACACATTCACAGAAACTTTCGGCTGACAAAGACGAGTCGCGTTAAAAAATGTGGTAATTTACAATTCATTCGGTGCTGCAGCAACCTTGACCCTTACCAATAGCATGTTTTAAAATATTGGAATTAAACAAGCTCCATTGCTCAAACACTTTTCACAAACACACAAAAAGGAAAATAGTAAATATAGCACGTCTCAGTGTAGAGATTTTCCGTTAAAAATAAAACACCACCACTTCATCTGACCCTTCAACTGTTTCACTCAACAAGTAGACTAGTGGCGCCACCTACAGAACGTAGGTTGAAGGCATGAGTCATGTAGCTAGTGCAAGTTTGGCTCCTTCCTTGGAAAGGTAGAAGGAAGGAAACCTGCTACTTTCGATCTCGTTTGGCGTTGAGCAGTTCTACCAGTAAGTTAACCATGGCCATGGAATGAATGAATCGATAAGACAAAATTGAAGTTGAAAAAAGATCTATATCTCAACATGCATTCGTATCTAAACAATAGGGAAGCCTGCGACGTGAAATAAAAAGGAGATATGACCCATGTTCAACTATTTGAATATTCTAACATTTTGATAATAAACCTGGCCAACAATTCACATGCATCTGTATTCCTTCCAACGTTATCGTTTCTCTTACTTTCCGTCAAGTTCTCACCTCTGTATGTTAATTACGATGATTGGGCTTGATGATTGGAAATATTTTTTTAAAAATAATTTACGAGAGGACGTTCCGGTGTAGCGGTTAGTGTATCATACTGTTATAATACAGTACGTCTATTTGATTTGGTCTGGCGTTTCATTGCATAAATTCAAAACTGAAATTCATGTCCCAATTTACCCAATGATGTTTGACGCGGCGATGAGCATGAGTGATGATGAGATAAAATTGGTAAAGTACACTCACAAGGAATAACCATGCCCGGGCCAGAACTCGAAACCGGGAACTTCAGTGAACGTATCAAAATTTGATCGCTTAACGCGCTTGCTACAAAGTCAGCTTACCCAATGCAAGAAACGCGACATAATATTTTTGAACTGGTTCTCTAATATAATTATAATATAATAACATCAATATTAATGTCGGCGCTTTGTAAGCAATGGGTCTCGGGTTCAATACTCGGTGGAGGCACACAGAGGTTCGGATCCCACTTTAAACTGTGTGTCCAGTGTTGATTAGCCTATCTGTGCATAAAGTAGATTTCAAACTGTATATAAATATCTGATCCTGAAGGAAAATTTGATACAGTACATGAATATGGGTTTAGTATTGTTCCATCCAGGAGTGTAAAGAGTGGACCGTAAAGCAGGTACCAAATGTCAAATTTTCTTTTACTTAGTACACCCTGTACTGCATTTTGAAGACTAACGAGGGACTGGCGTTTGGTCTCACAACAGTATAATTCTCTGTGTGGCTCGTGTCTTGCTCTGTCCATGTGTGTTTTATGATTTCATCAATTTCGTCTCGTCCACATTCATTCTCACCTTCCCGATTAGTGGCGAAAAAGCGAAGTAAAATAAGCAAATCAATCAATCAGTCAATAAGGATTGTTTCATTCGATATCTTAGAATTTTTCTTTTTAAATATTACAATAAGGCCCGTAGCCAAGATTTGATTTCGGGGGGAGGGGCTCATCCCCAATCAGCGCAGGCGTAGAGGGGGCAACAGGCCACTGACAAAACTTGATTAGTAGAAATAATAATGGCAATAATAATTATTATCACGGTTATAATTGTAATTTTACAATAATAACTATTATAAGTTATTAAAAATAAACCAATTTTAACTCCAAATTGATTGTTATTATTATAATAATTGTATAATTGTTATTAATATTATTATATAAATGGAGAGACTTTGCTACTCGATCTCGATGAGTGAATATTCAACACAAGTGCTGTTATTCTTACATTTTGTACAGTTAGTGTACTGAAATTTATAGTTATTGTATTTCTTTGCTATTAACTTTCATACATTCCGTTAAAAAAAAGACTTTCAAATTTGCTGCCAAATTTTACTCATAAAGTTTATATTGTGTGAACTCTCACAAAGAAAACTATACATTTTGAGAGCTGTGGATCCATTTATTCTTTGGATTAAGTGGTAGAATATAAAAATATAACCTTGTTCCTATATTATACACTAAACTTTTTTCAATCTAATGTTTAATCCTGCTAAGGAAGTAAAATTAATTACCACTACACACTAATTAAATTAGATATTTGTGGGATTTCGGGGGGCTTCAGCCCCCTTAGCCCTCCCCCTGACTACGTGCCTGATTACAATTATATACATATTCATGCAATCATCTAATCGGTAAAGAGAAGATTGCATTTGAGGAATAATACACCCAATTTAGTGAGCAGGACTAGATATATAAACTATGTATCCTCAATTCACACTATTGTTAATCTTGAAAAGAAGTGGAGAATCTATGTTTTACACAGTAATTGCTTTATGTTAACAAAATTGTTAGACTTATCATTTGTCTATGTGTAGAACTTTCCCATCAAGGGGTAGGTTTTCTGACAATTGTCAACTTCGTGAGAAATAGTGGAGTAGTGGTATTTATGTGAACTACTTGTGTAGTTAGTAAAATGTGTTTGGATTGATTGAGTTGGGGTTTTAAGTCTACTTTATGCACAGTAAGGTTAATCGGAACTGAACCTACAGTTAAAGTGAGATCCGAACCACTATGTGTCTCCTACGTATCGAACCCGGGACCACTTGATTAGAAGGCGATGATGCTACCACTACGCCATCGGGGTTTGGAAGCAATTTTTTAAAAGCTTTTCTAAAAGCTTTGTTAAATTTAAATTATACAGAAGTTTCTTTAATTAAACTTTGAAAATGAAGGGACGCACCTGATACCTTTGCCCACTTTTTTCAAAAGCAATTTATCATTTAGCCACATTGACAGGATTGCCTGAAGTCGTGATAAATTGCCATTGAAACTCAATACCTCAACCGTTACCCAAATATAATCTGCAAATACGATACGAATTTCTTGCTGCGGCTTCTGTTCTACGTGAAGAATAACCGACGCAGGTTGAAGGCTTAGAAAGTGACAACGCAATGTAGGTTCTGAACGGGGCATTCGTTCTCTTCGCTTCCAACAAAATCCCTGCACATCCGTCATCTTCGACGGAATTTCTCCTTTGAAGAAGGTCCGCGACGGAAAATGTGGAAACGATTTTCCCGACTCCGCTGGAACAAATCGCGTTAATAATGGCGTCTCGGTGTTTTTTGTGGGGGACAGGGGAAGGATGTCCGTCCAATACTGGAAAGTGATTTCCATTTCTACGATTCTTCTGACAGACTAAGATCACAGTATGGCAAGTAAGAATGTTATGAGCGCTAGGAGTACCATGTATTCAGCTTCATGTAACTGTTATTTAATACACGTGGAAATTGTTTTGTTCATTCATCCACTTCATGATAATAGATCATCGTCTGCACCATAATTACTATGATTGACCATAAATACATGACATCCAATCGTCATTGTTCAGTATTGCAATATAAAGTTGCTCGCTAGATGGCACTGAGATGCTACTGTGCAAAGGGTTAGTAATGTATGACATAAGTATACTTGAGTTGTGTGTGCAAGAGTGAACGCGGGTGCAGTCACGAATCGTGGTACTTTGGCGTCTTCAAATTGTGTTATTTTTTGTGTAGTACATGTGTTAATTCAATACATTTTGTACAGTAACCTGTGTGGGCTCAACACAGGTTCTACACACTCCAGGACTTACAGAAGTTACGCCAAGTGATGGAATAGTGTAATGACATTCTTTCAAGGATTTTTTCCAGAAAAAAAATGTAGGGGATTAAGCTCATTTAGGCTGATATGAATGTAAATCTATTACCAAATGATCATAAAAACATATTTGTGACAAATTTCAGTAGCTACTGCAGTACACTGGGCGATATTGGAGTTGTTCACTGCGTCCAAAGATCAAATTAATAGATTAACTAAATTCATCCAAAAGAGACAGAAAAGCTTGATTGATTGACTGATTGATTTGGTTTGTTTTACCTTGCTTTTCTGCCACTTTTGGCTAATCGCAAATATGAGGATGAGTGATGATGATATGATTAAATTGACGAAGGAACACTCACAAAGAACACCAATGCCCAAAAAGGGATTCGAACCCGGGACTCCAGGCGCCATAGGGTACTGTACTAACCACTCCGCCACGGAAGTCGGCATGGGACTTACAAGAATCTGTGACAAAATTCTTGATTGATTGATTGATTGATTTAGTTTATTTTACTTCGCGTTTTGTGCCTCTTGGCTAATTTGCGAAGATGGGGATGAGTGATGAAATGATGAAATTGATGAATGGACATTCACAAACAACCAAGCCCGACCAGGATTCGATCCCGGGACCCTTGGCGTCGCAGCGCGATGTGCTAACCACTCGGCCACAGGGTCGGGCTGACAAAATTCTTGTCTGTTTTCTCCAGCGGTCCCAGCTAAAGACAACTCAGAATTTTCGGAAATCAATTCTGATTCTCCTCATTTCCAAGGAAGTAGACTTATCTGCCCCTTTCTCTCTCTCTCTCTCTCACACACACACACACACACACACACATTCTTACACACACACACACACAGAGAGAGAGAGAGAGAGAGAGAGAGAGAGAGAGAGAGAGAGTGAGAGTAAAAATTGAGTAGCTCAATGATCCTGTTTTGAATTCAAAATCTCCAAACTTGGCCAGTTCGATATTAAAAGAATGAAAAATGTGGAGAGGTGGTTTCCCCCCCCCCCCCCGGCTAAGATAATTCCCCAGTTAGCTCATTGTCACCGTGCCAAACCAAGGGAGCATCATCCCCCAAGCTAGGCCCATGGCTCAGCCAAACATTCCCCCGGCTAAGGATTTCTACTTCAAGCGCTGGAAGAAGGTTGTTTTGAAGATTTCACGTAATCTCACGGATACTTGTGGGTTGCAGCGATCCTATTGAAAGTCAACGAGGTCGTTCCAACCCAGACGTGTCCGTGACTGTACATGTTTCTCCACAAGAAGTCACATCCTTGAATGAAACAATGTTTTCTTTTACATGCTTGATGTGTGGGCAGACTTGAAACTATGCGATGCCTTCTAACACAGCAACGCTTGTCTTGGTAAAGAATGAATGATAATAAGAATGAATGGCTGGTCGGCTGATGTGGGAAGAGGTTCAGCCGAATAAAGGTGCAGAAGAGTCAGTTCACGCCTGTTCTTTGCTATGACTAACGAGTAGCAAGCAAGATTTACACTCCACCAGTATTTTCCATGAACTTACTCGTGGACAGTCAACTCCGCACGGAAAATTAAATGCATCAGCAGAAACAAAAAATGCAAGAAGTCTGTATCTCATACAGAATGTGTAAGTGCATCGTCGAAAGACATGCAGGAAAGTGCATCAATCGCTGCATTTCTGGTTCATCAAATAGGAACACATTTTATCTAAATAAATGCCATTAAAACCTAATTACATTAATACATAGCTATATCAACATTGATTTTCTTTTGTTTTAAAGTCCACATTATGCACAGTAAGCCTAATCGGGACTGGACCTACAGTTTAAAGTGGAATCCGAACCACTATGTGTCTCCACCGGGTATCGAACCCGGGACCCCTTGATTACAAAGCGACGACGCTACCACTGCGCCATCGGGGAGGCACATCTGTGAAGCAATGGTACCAAATAATTCTGCATAATCAGAGGTATGGTCAGTAATTTCGTACTTCTATATTTAGACAGTTGTGTTAAATGGTGGCTTTCTCTCTCGCTTTTCTATTTCTCTCTTTCCTTAGCTCTTCTCTCTCTCTCTCTCTCGTTCTCTCTCTCTCTCGTTCTCCCTCTCTCTCTCTCTCTCTCTTTCTCTCTCTCTGGCTTATCTATTTCTTTCTCATGTCTCCCTCGCTACTCGCTTTCCCTCTCTCTCTTTCACTTCCCTATTTCTTTCCATCCATCTTTCTTCCCTAGTTGCCTCTCTCTGGCTTCCTTAGATCCCTTCTTTTCCCTCATTCTCTACCGCTTCTTTTTATATTTTTTTCAGTCTCCCCCAAAACACTTCCTTCTTATGATGACATGTAAACATGATGTCAATATATCTAACTCAAGGGCGCAACTTTTCGATTTTGCCGTCCCTTGGAAAAATTTCCGCGGGAACCTATGTAGGAACTACACAAAATATTGTAGTATGTTCATAAATGGTCACACATATTTATTTCGTTAAAATATAGTGTTGTTATTTTTATTCTCACCTATAAAAAGGTGCATGTACGGCGTGTATATATATATATATAAAAGTACTGATTAAATGCAAAACTGTTTTGTAGTCACTGTGCAGAGTAGAGCAAGGATGTAGAACTGACTTTTAGGCGTAATTACTTTCAAATAAATCAGGGGTACCCAGTCCTTCAAAGGCCATCATGTCACCAAAAAAAATCGAATTATCCAAAATTCGAATTATAAAAACACGCATTATTAAAGAAAACTAACAAAATTACTGCATTACAGCATAAACAAAAATAATGAACATGCAGTGGACCTTATCGTAAAAATTGCCGTATTTTGTGCGTGGTCATATATGGTGAAAGCCATAAACAATTCCTCTGACAGTACGGCTACCAGTAAATGAAAAACACTTTTAAGTAAGTACACTGTATTATCTCACAAAATCACATACACTTGTAACAACATTAGCTACCTGTTCTCAGTTAAATAAGTTGGTCATTTCTGTTTACTTTTGTTTGTTCATTTTCCCACGATTTACAAATCTTCAATTTCAGCTGCCTTGGAATTATCCAAATAAGAGGTTCGAAAATTCGAATTACATATCACTATTTAACATTGGTTTCAATAGGAGTTTCAAGGGAAATAATGTTTAGTTCGAATTACCGAAAAATTCTGATTATCCAAGTTCGAATTAAAAAGAGTCTATTTTAAGGACAATGAAGTTAGTAATAAGGTGTGTTTTGTACAGCGTATAAAGTATACACTTGTAGATTTTATTGTATCTTCTGCAAATATGCTGTATAAAGAAACAAACTGTCGGAGAGTGAGGTGAGTGTACATGTTGAACTTTATATTATTTTATGGAAAAAATCCCCCTGGGGGCACCCCTTAAATGAAATTGGAAAATCCACATCAAATGTGCTTGCTCTTTCTAAGATGTTAATACTTACAGGCATTTATTACAAGGACAGTCACTAAACAGGCAGCAGGACATCAGTGACGTAGCATAACAGAAGAGTCTCCCTTTGCCTCTTTCTTTCTGCATGCTATGCAAACAAAACGGAAGAAAAATGGCCGTTATTAATGATGGGAGATATGGCAGGACTCTGTTCCACCTGAGTAACCATTCTAGGAGAGCAAGAAACGCTAGTTTGAAAAAGAGGATCATTTTTCCTACGGATGAATCCGGATTCAGCTGAAAGCATTACTCGTACAGGACGACAGTGTGAAGGTTGCAGACAAGCCCGAGTCATTCCTCACCATCAAACTGTGCTATCTGTCATACACGGGGTGGGGCCGTGTTTACTCGCTGCTCTCTCAGGGAAATTTACGGGCGAAGGCTGCGTGTGTTGGAAGCTAGCAAACCCTGACGACTTTCATGTAGGCTGGTTCCTAAAAGGCAGATTGTTCCTGCAGCCTCACCCGTGATATTCATCAAAGAGACAATGCGACCGTTTTTGTTTCACTTCAAAATATAGGGTGGAGTGAAGACCAGAACTCTTGGTCTTCACAAGAGTTTCAACGAGTTAGAAAAAATAGACAAAAAAAGCCACAAGAGAACTTCATTCATTAAAAACTTTCATTTAATTACTTCCACTTACATCTTTTGACAATGCTAATTAATGAAGCGTGGAAAAACCAGACAGAAGTGAACACAGGGTACAAAGGATGGCATGTGGATGTTACATACTGGTAAAGCTGTTGTATACATATATTACAAACATACCAAGCTAAGCCTTTAAGAGGTTTTTCCACGAACTCCTCTTTCTACCCGGAATATCGAAAACGCACACGCACATCCACACAATAATGTGTGTTAACATTTCCTCGTGTGCGTGCTTATGTGTGGGAGAAAGGGGAAAGGTGGCTGCTCAAAGTTAGAAGCTTATTATCAAAAAGGTTTTTTCATGTTTCAGAACGTTTCCCATTTTAACATAACATCACAGAATCTATACCTCTGTGCCGGTTATCTCTAGAGCAAGACCGCGCATAACGGTAGAGAAGGGGACAAATCGAGTGGAAGAGTGAAGCAGTACACGATGCTGCGAAGGCTGGCAACTTCAGTCGCTTTCCCTCCTTCACGCAATCCCATTCCCTCTCACGTGTTCATTGCTACTTGCGCAGAGACTTGTTTTCCTTCGCTTGCTCCAGAGATAGCCGGGACAGAGTATATAACATATGATAGAAGATGAAAATCTGCAATATTTGTTTCTGAAGATGTTTCATATTATTTTCCAGACAGATTTTGCGATGCAATTTTCTTGCATTCTTGCAAAATATCCAACAAATGTTATAATTTCTACATATGTGTGTGTGTGCATAGGTACACCCAGGAATTTTCTACGGGGAGTTCAACCAGATGAAAAATTTGTGGTTGTTCTTATTCTCAAGCAACAACTTTGCTGGGAGATGAATTGACATTCCTACAAAAGGGTTCAAAGATTGATAAATGCTGCTGTTTCTGTTACTTAAAAAACACATATGAATGATGAGAAATGTTCCATAATAAAATTGTGGAAAAAGTAATTTGCTGAAAAACATGATGACCCAAGGAGGGAAGATTTTTGTTCCCCATAAACCCCCCCCCCTTCGTGCCCATGCTTGTGTTTGTGTGTGTGTACTAAAAACACATCGATTACGATTTTAGATGTTTCCTTCTCTTTGTATGTATATAAATGTATACTTCTCTGTTTCATATTTTTACTTTTTAGTTGCTGAAGAATTGGTCTGATAGACAACTCCTGTCCTACGAGTTCTCCTTCGTATGATCCTCTCAAAGATATCAATTCTCAGTACCTACCGGGATAATTCATTCACTTATGTTAGCCTCTTCAGCACATTACAGTTATAGTGGAACCACAAGGAAAGAAACCTGCGCAGACCCGCGACTCCCGTGCAACGTACTGCCGCGAGGAGGGGAGGGGGAGAGTTGACCATGCTTCCTTATGGCCCGAGCTGAAGAGAAGAAGGGAAAGCTGCGCGGGGACTTTTCGTCCAAGGTTTTTTCCTTGTGGTCGCTCTATACTTTTGTGGAATTCTAGCTGTAATTGGATACTTTTAAAGATAAGGAGCTGTAACCGCAATAGAGTTACATCTTTGCAATAGAAGTAGCATTATCGACATTTACTATTTGCAGTTACTTTACGACACTTAAAATGTTTGTTCGATACCCGGTGGAGGCACATAGTGGTTCGGATCTCACTATAAACAGTAGGTCCAGTCCCGATTAGCATTACTGTACACAAAGTGAACTTAAAACACCAAATTAAATCAAACCAAAAACTTCAAATGTTTAACTAGAAAAGTTGTGACTCGAGGGTAGAGCTATATTTGGCAACTCTGTTTCCAACTATGTGTTTTCTCTGGATGCGAAAGTGAAAGGATTTCGTGGAATCGCCTAAAACATTGAAGCTAGGCTTCATTGCATGCTAAATTTATGCAATTTGTCATTTCTAATTGCACGCGAAGACTTCGATGTTTTAGGAAGATTGCTGAATTCATTTGGGACGTTGCAGTCGAGCTAGAAAGATATCATTGTCAAAGGAGCTTGTAATGGAAGAGAAAGAAAACAGGTGTAAGTAAAATCAATGGCATCAAATATAAAGAAAATAAATTATCATTCAAGCATAGTTGACACCTTGTTCCATCATTTTTTATTTACTGTAATCAGTAATCAGTGGCTGCGATTAGGGGGCAGTTGCCCTCCTCTTTTTGACCCGAACTATGGCCTATTAATGTTAAGCCTTGTCTGCTAAGAGAAAGTAAACTGTCCCAGTTTTGGCACCAGTGATGAATCCAGCCACTTTCTCCCCCGGGGGATCAAATATCATAGGCACCAAACTATAATACTAATATTTTTACAATGTCCCTTACCTCTGATGTGCAATTAAATTAAATTAAGTGTAATTAGGTGTAATTAACTACGAAAAAGTTGGAAAAAGTACGTTCTGCATTAAATTATAGTTAATGATACAAAGCGATATAGTCAACATGGTGGCCAAATTTCTTAGCTGTTGTCTGAATGCTCTGCCAGGGTATTGAAGTTTTCGTTGGGGGTACTTTTTAATATCCGGAATTCATCACTGTTTGGCAACCAAATCGCCGCCACTGATTGTAATAAGAAAAATACATGAAGACTTACATTATGTACCAGAGACATAAATAAAACACATCAAATATATTTTTATTTTGTTAGCGTTAATGTGTAAACCCTGTACCAGCTAACTGTAGACCAGGCGAACGAGAACAAGTCTCTGCGCAAGTAGTGACGCGAGACGGCTCCACCAATGAACAGTGAGAGAAACGGGATTGCGTAATGAACGACTGGAGTTACCCGATTTCCCTGCTTCGCTCTGCAGCGTTGCAAACTTATGAAAACGATAATACCAAACGCACATGGCAAACGGACCGTATTTTTGTCTCCAGTTCCGTACGATTGGTTTAAGAATTTCTTAGGGAAATATTAGGGATATAACAGGAAGTGCAAATTTTGACAAGCCGTACATTTAGCGTAATGATTAAGGTCTGTACCGTAAGTCCGTACAAGCCATGAAATTTCCGTACATTTACGATCAGGACCGTACGGTTGGGAACTCTGCGCTTTCACCACTCGATTTCCCTCCTCCTCCTCTGCCGTTATGCGCGGCTCTGCTCCACAGTTAGCTGGGTCAGGGTATAGTTTGTTTGTTTAGCAGTTTTTACAGTTACTTTTCAAGTACCAGTAACTGTGACTGAGTTACTTTTTTAGATGATCAACTGTAACTCAGCTACTTTTGAACTATGTAACTGTAGCTGTAGAACAGTTGCTTTTAAAAAGGAACTCTCCGAACACTAAGATTCAAACTCACGTCATAAATAATTGCAGATTTTACAATGCACAAAAAAAAATCCAATATTTCCTCATTTGTGAGGACTCTACCATGGTTCAGAGAGCTTTTGTGGCAGGTGCAGTCGATGCTCATATATTCCTCTGCCGTACTCTGAATAGCAAATGTGCAACCTCGTGTTCGATATCCACATCTGCCAACTCCCCCCGAAGACCTCACAATAGTAACCAGAAATCAAGATAAATTATTATGCGTGCACCCAATATCTAATTTAAAAATGTTCGAACAACCAAGAGAATATTTATCACGATGGTAGACAAAGGCTCTCCAGATAATATAGTGAGAAGCGAGCTTTAGTGATTAATGGTAGTGGGCAGAAGGTAACATATGTGTTAGTTAAGTTACCAATACCCAGGAACACGCACCGAATCAACGCGAAGATAGGTACGTACCACGTAATCATCAATAACGGTTGTCTGCACCCTGAACAATGTAGCATTTTGCTACTGTCAAACGCAAAATTACCTCGCATCGCTCCCACAATTCGATTATAGTGCGAACGGTAGAGGCAATAGTGTTTTCATGTTGTGAATAGTGCACGAATTGAAGGAAAGCAAGTATAATGTACACCCAACAGAAACAGTAGGCGAATTGTCCGCCATTATTTTTATTCGATCTGTATTACACAATGAGATGATAATGAATTGAAATAGTGACGTCAATAAGCAGAAGAGGGCAATGGCTGCTTCGAACCAACATAGTATCATTCATTAAAACAACATAGAATGTAGAATAAAAAAGTAATATTTGCCGTTGACTACCAGGCACGTTTCTAGAAATATATTTCTGGGAGGTCCGAACCGAGTCTCAATAATAATGACAATAATAATAATAATAATAATGATAATAATAATAACGATAATAATAAATTAAAATAATTATAATTATATGAAATTAAAATAATATTAATATGTAAATTAATTTATATCGTATTATTATTACATGAATACGTATAACAACTGTTTAAGAATAGAGATATGACCACATGTATTCATTATCTAGCTTACGTCTAGTTAGGGCCTCCCCGATGGCGAAGTAGTAGCGTCGCCGCCTTGTAATCAAGGGATCCTGGATTCGATATCCGGTGGAGGCACATAGAGGTTCGGATTCCACTTTAAACCGTAGGTCCAGTCCCGATTAGCCTTACTGTGCATAAAGTGGACTTAAAATACCAAATCAATCAATTACGTGTAGTTAATATCGCCAACAACAACAAAAACAACTGCCTGCCAAGACTGTTTCATTCATGTCAAATAGATAGAAAATTGAATATTTATTCAATAACAAAAAAAAAATGTTATATCCAGTTGACGAAAAGAAAAGTTCGTGATTAATATTTTAAACATATTATTATAAGTAGTAGTATGCATAAATCTTCTTTGGTACTCACTTCTTTGGTCACTCAAAGCCGTTTGATCTGAATCTAATCCTTGCCTTCCAGTAAGGTCGGAGAAAATAAATAACCTTCGATTACACAAAAACGCTAAATAAGTATATTTTCATTATTTAATTTTAGTACTTGGTAAGTCTTTCGTAGTACAATTTTACAGCGATGCAAAACAAGTATTGAACAAGTGGTTCGATCCGGTCCCGATTAGCCTTACTGTGCACAAAGTGGACTTAAGACAACAAATCAACCAACAAACATATATGGACAGCACCAGTAGCGTAGCATGGACATTTCGGGTGGGAACGCCAAGTCCGAAGGAAGGGCCGGCCCTTTCTTGCTTAATAATTTACTTATGGTATTAGTCGCCACAGGTATTGCTTATTTGCCTGAAGTCAGCTGGGTTTTCAGACCTACTATAACGGCTGGGGATACGTCGGGCTGACCCCCCGACTATTCCAATACTTGTTAAAGATCTCTACGGTTAGAGGTGACGAAGGAAAGCTTGGGAGGGAGACCGGCAGTCGGTAGGTATACCTAGGCCCTTCATGGGCTGTTGCGCGACGGATTTTTTTAATGCATGTTTTAGCATAGAAAACCTAACTTTTCTATGGTTTTAGCTAGAAAATTAGATGCCTCACTATGCCACAAATGTTTTGAACTCTGGTGTTTTATACTTTTTTTAATACCTTTCTGCATGACGCAAGTCATTAAAAACCTACCTGAATCATAAGTGCCTCTGCACAACAGTAGACGTCATTGTTGTGGATGATCCAACTACTGATTGATTTGGTTTATTTTATTTCGCTTTTCTACCACTTTTGGTTAATTGCGAATATGAATATGAGTGATGATATTGATGAAGGGACACTGACAAAGAACACCCGTGCTCTCGCCGGGATTCGAACAAGGGACCTCTGTCGTCTTGGCGCACTGTGCAAAGCAGAGTGGATGATCCAAATATCGTACACTCTACTGACGTAACAGTGCCGATTAGTAATTCAGACCACTGTTTATTACATCTTGAGAATGCTGATAAACATTTTAAAATAATTTTGTCCAGAGACCATTCGATGTTAAGAGTTTTCAAATGAATGCTAAACATTTCCATTGACACAATAATAAGTAGTTAGATAATAACGAAAAAATACAATAAAAAAAATTAATAGTTTTGCGGGTTAAGTGGTAGAGCAGCCACAGGCTGAATTTCTACCACGAGGACTTCACCAACTTACTTGACAAAAACTGTGTTGATCTTTTAGTTTCTAATGCACATCGCTGTTCGTGCGATAAATTATACAATGCAGTGGCCATTAAGAAACAGTATATTTGAGATTGGTAAAGTTACGTCAGTCAATATTGCGTATTGTAGCATCACATAGCACGAGTTGCATGAGCGCGAAGAGCAAAGAACCGGGTAGGAATTCTACCGCTGTCGTCTGCTTCAGAAGGCAGGAAGGGTCACATGAACCAATCACGGTAGACCTCTCTGCTCCGTACCGTACGCTGGCGTACGAGAGAGCATTTACGCGCGTGTTGTAGAAATCGAAGCTTACCCTCCAGAAAGGCAGCACGGAATATAGAATCCTGTACGCCGAACCTGCTCGGCGTCCGGCCTGGAAAGGCATTGAAAAGAGATGCTAGAACGAGTGTTGAGAGTGGAGCGTTGCAAGCGGATCGCGAAAAATAGCTATTATAATGCCATGAAGGTCAAACATTTATGAAATTAGTCACGTTTTACTTTATAATCACAGCATTTAAGCATTTTTGAAATTTTAAATCTGGGAACGCCGGGCGTACGGGCGTACTATAACGCTACGCCACTGGACAGCACACAACAAAAGTCCCACAGAGCATTATACTGGCCATGGGTGAAGACGCCAGTCTCTCATTAGTCTCCAAAATGCAGTCCAGTGCGTACTACGTGAGGATGACATTTGGGTGTCTTCCAAAAGGGTCACATGCCGACCTCCGTGGCGGAATGCTTAGCACAGCGCGTTACGACGCCGGGTTCGAATACCGGCATGGGTGTTCTTTATGAGAGTTTTTATGGCATTTTTGGATACCAATTAGGGCCGTACTAGTGAATGTACATCCTGAACGGTGCATGCTGCGTTGAAAATTCAAGCACTTAACATTGAAATTCACCTACTTCCACTAACTTTCGCCTCTTTTCATTTATCGCTATATGCACTAATAACGGAGTTGCACATGGAACCGAACTTTTGAGTCACCCTGTATTTCTAATAAACGGGAATTTAAACATCATATTCATGTATGTTAATTAAAACAATATTGTATTCGATTTCTATTAGACCTTTACTTTTGAATATTAGGAATTTGTCTATCAAAATCTGTTATCATTCATTACCTAACCTACTCTAACCTAATCTAAATCTAACATAACTCCGGATTCCATTGTCGTCCCATTTTTAAATTTTGTATTCTTATTGAGTAATAGTGTATGTATGACATGTAACTTTTTGAAAAAAATTAAGGAACCATTTTTAAGGAACCATTCTTTACACCACCTTCAATTGTTTTTACCCTGGCGTAGACATGCTATATCTCGTGTGAAAGAGCCCTTCAAAACCTTTCCAACGCCGTCCGAATCACTTCTATAGCTGCCCTGGTTGACGAAATATTGCATTTCAGAGTTAACAAGATGTTTTAAGAAATGGTCAAAATCGCACAGTTTGCAACACTGTAATTTCGGAAATACAAAAGATATGGATCTGCAAAGTTGCATATTTTCCTACCTCAAGTGGCCCTTCCAGTATGCCAAATTTCAAATGAATGTAAGGTTGAGGACCTTGTCGATTTGACATGGAATGACTGACCCACGTGCTTTTATATCTATATTCTTATACAGTCTTTTTACCTATTCATGTAATAACAGCAATATAATATTAATTAATTTACATATTTAATTGATATTATATTAATTAATGTAATATATTCTAAATTTACATTATTTTATTATAATTATTATTGAGACATTTGGTCGGACCCCTCTCTGAAATGTATTTCTATGCCTGACGAGTGCATCTCCTCTGCTCTAGTAACAGGACCTCTTTGCTTTATCTCGAATGTCTTAAGCTAGGATTATTTTACAAGCTCTTTGGTGCGAGTCCAACCATTTTACCGCCATAAAAGCAACCGAGAACTTATAGGTCTGTTCTGCAATGTGGCAGAGGGTCAGAGTTAATTTCAGTCGAGAATTTAATTTCAGCAGTATTGGCGTTAGTCCAATTTCGTTGTTACGCGTATCGCATATACAAGTATGTACGAATTTCTCTTGCAATGAAGGATGGATGCTGCATTTAATTGAGCAGTTTAACTTATGCAGAATCACGGCATTGGCCGACCACCATCACGTGCTAAAGTTGAAGAATCCAGAGTTTAGTTACCTATATTGGTTTCGGTAGTGATTGCTGCCATTACAGTTTTAAGCAATATGATTGGCTGATGTGACGCTAGGTTAGGTTAGGTTATTCTGGGTTGGGTTAGATAGAAGAAGAAGACGAAGAAAGAGTGTTGTGGTACTAATTCCTACCTATTTTTTCAACCACTTTTTTAAAATTTAAAATAATCAGTCCTTTGTCTGTATGTTTATGTAATTTTAGTCGAAATTTCACACACCCCAGCTTAGGCTTTACTCACTTTATTGGCTTTAAAGAACATATCCATCTAATAATATACATAGCCGCACCCAAAAGTTTTTAAGGGGGTTCATCTGGGCAGGAAAATGCAGCGAAATTATTATATTGACCTCTTTTCTTCAAGAAAAGTAAGTGCAAAGGGAGATTTTGACCCCCTATAACGGGGGGCCTCTATGCTAATATATAAATTTCGCCTCACCATCTCAGTTAACTTGGAGGGCTTCGTATGACTGAGAGCAAGTAATTCTGTATTTATGATAAGACACATCAAGGAATACTTAAAAAAGTAGTGTATCGCTAATGCGAGTTTCTTCTGATAAGTGGGTTTGTGAACAGAAACAATGCGAAGTTCTGAAGCAAAAGATACTTCACCATTTCTTTAAGGTGTAATTTCTCGCAAGGCTCTTGGAGGTTGAGGCTGAGGCCGGCCCTTTGTAGGCTGAATATCTCTGGTTGCTACACGCCTGATTTTTGTGCAGTCGCACACGACACCTCTTCCTGTCAACATGCCCTCTTCGCTCACATTTCAGGGAGAGGCAAGGAATCTGAGACCCATTCGCTTGCTGAGCTGCATGACACCTGTTTTGAAAACGACTCGAAAGGAAAAATTTGGCAACGCAGAATACCACGAGAATTTCCCCTCACCACGGCAACTGGACAAAGCCGATTGTTTCAGCAGTTCATGTGACCCTCCGTGGCTTTCAACAGAAAAAATAAAAATAGAATTTCCAAGTCCATTCTTTGGCCGGAACCACTGTATCTGTTCCTATCCTGACCAAGATTTATCCACTCTTTTCCACCCCTACCGATTTCCTTCAGGTTCATCTCCAACGATGTCCCTCAATCCTTGTCTCGGCCTTCCTACTGGTCTCTTGCCATCAAGTTTCCCAACAAGAATCCTGTAAACTCCTCTGTCCTCTCCTATTTGTGCCACAAGGCCTGCCCACCTAAGTCTTCTTGATTTAATCATTCTAATAATATCTGGACATGAGTATAAATTATGTAGTTCTAAATTATGTAACCTTCTCCATTCACCTGTCTCCTCATCCCAATTAGGTCCAAATATTTTTCTAAGGATTTTATTTTCAAATACTCTTAATTGATGTTCCTCTTTTAATGTAAGGGACCAAGTTTCGCTTTCATGTAATACTACAAGCAAAATTAGTTTTGTATATTTTAACTTTTAGTTTCTTACATATTATATGAGAAGATTAAAAAGTACTTCTGCCGAAAATAACCATCAACGGCTTCTGCTTCAGTTTTACAAGAAAATCGTATTAATAAAACTTACAAGTTTCATCACCAAAAAAAGATTTAAAAAAAACGACCCTCTAAAAATGCCTTCTCTGTGTCACCCCTAGTTACTTTGAACTGGTGTCCCCCATCAATCTTCTTATATATATATATATATATATATATATATATATATATATATATATATATATATATATATTGTAACTTCAATTATGCTGATCTAAATCCCATGCATGTAATCAAGGGTATGTTATACAGGGAGGTTATTTCAGTCGTTTACCGCGAGCGTGTCGGCCGCTTAGCGGCGCCTTCATGCAACAGGTCACGGCAAATTGCGTTACAGGAAGTCCGTAACAGAAACAGCACGTTTTGTAATGTTTCCACTTTTCACAAGTACAGTTACAATTACAATTGAAATAAGCACGCACCTTGTCGCAAGGATGCTGGAAAAGGTGTCCTCCCAAATACAAATATTTCTGGCACCTTATTTCTGACATATAATCTTAGATTAGACATCGCTACTTTATCCTCAGTTGACAGAAAGGGAAAACAGCATCCCGGCGCATAAAGCAAACCGGAAGCGTAAAATGATATTTAAAAGTAATAATAATGATGATCACTAACCTCCTGTTTTATAAGTAGAGCCCGGAAGTTCAGGCATTTATTTTCGTTAAAATAGACAGGCAAAAAGGCATTTATAATGTGGAAAATAGGCACTAAAAATGGGAAAAAAGGCAAAATAAACTGAAAAAGGCACATTTGAAAGTCACTTACTTTTATCTATAATTTCTGGCAAAATGTTAATGAAGCATACATAAAACAAGCAAATGTAGCTGGACTCATTTCGATAACAGCTTTTTTACCTTTTAGAATATCACAAATTGTTTTCAATTGTTTCAAGTCATCATTGCACTCACTACCCATTTGCACTTTTCCACAACAGCTGATTCCTTTTCTCCTGACACGTCCATCATCTGCTGCATAGATTCCTCGAAGATTTTCAAGGATACTACAAGAGTCTCACCTCTTTTTTCTAGCTTTGTAATTGTCTCTGGCAATGCACCATAATGTGCAAAAATAAACGACAGTTCATTCTTCAGTTCTGAATAGCACAGGAGTTTTTTCACTTCACGAATTGAAGCCGCTTCATTTTCTGGAAGAGCATCGATCACCTCACTGATATATAATAATATATAGCTGCTCCCCATCTCGTCAAGACTGGTTGCGGAGGTAAACTAAGCTCAGGTGCAACTTCCTGAAATGTTCGGGTTCGAGAGGGAGATTTCAGAAATATCTTCTTTGTGTTCGAAATCAACCTGTCCACTTCTGGGTGCAACACTCTAACTTTTTCAGCGATTCTGTGCATTGCGTGGGCTACACATGTGATATGAAGCATGTTCGGGAAGAGACTTTTGAATGCTATAGCAGCCTTCTTCATATAGGGAGCTGCATCACTGATAAAAAGTAACATGTCATCATGATGTACACCATCTGGCCAATAACTGAGCTATTGACGAACCATTGGCTCTCTCTAGTAGACGTGAGAAGAAATGACGAGGATTCTCCGCATGTTGGTTCCATAGTTCATATGATGACGTTGGCTATTCAGCGTCCCATAGCGTCAGTACTTTCATCTGTTTAAATCCAAACCTTCTTTCCACCAACTTCAGCACGAATTCTTTGCAGGGCCTCCCCCATGGCGCAGTGGTAGCGTCATTACCTTGTAATCGAGGGGTCCCGGGTTCGATACCCGGTGGAGGCACAAGTGGTTCGGATCCCACTTTAAACTGTAGGTCCAGTCCCGATTAGCCTTACTGTGCATAAAGTGGACTTAAAACACCAACTCAACTCAACGAATTCTTTGCAGAACTTCTTCATAGCAGATGCTTAAATATGTTTTCCGCAGCGTAGATTCCGACCGCACCGTTTCTTTAGTGTATTTCTCCAGGAATTTCCTCAGTGACTTGTTTTCCACTTTCCAGAAAGGTATCCCTGCTTCCATGAAAGCTTTGCACAGTTCAAGAGAAAACTGAGATTGCCTGTTGGATGAAGTGCCCACTGTTGAAATTAGGGATATCTTCTTCTGTCCAACCTTTTTGGCAACTGCAGATTTATGTTTTGCTGTTGACACATGCTGAGATATAAAGTATTTTTTCTCATGGTTGAATGTTTTTTCACATATCTTGCAGAGAAGAATAGTACCATCTGTCAAAAATGTGCTTTCACCAAATTCATGCACGTAACCATGTATCTTACCACTTAATAGCACACTAAATTTCGGCATGATGACAACTACACGATCCTTTCCTTCCAAAGTGCAGAACTAAACTTAAGATAGAGAACTTGATTTTGGAATTCATGCAAAGGCCCTTGGGCATTAGTGCTGTTTCTTGTCAATAACCTCCTGACATGAACGCTGGACGTGATGACGTAATTGTGCAGGTGTTCTGCAACAGGTTTTCAGCAGTCAATCATTCACAAGGACATGTTAACGGAAAGGCAATATCTTAACTCAGCATGAAATACTATTTTTTTTTAAACACACTTTTCTCCTTCAGCAATGTTGAAACATAAGTGAGTTCAATATTACTTAAATAAGGCGAAAATTATTCACATAATAAACGGAAGAAAAATAAATGCCAACAACGTTTTTTGGGAGAAAAATAATTTATTTACACTTTTTTTTAAAAAATGTTCAAATTTCATTGAAAAAGGCAAAAAAAAGGCATTATAATTAAAACTAGGCAGTGGGGTCCCAAATAGGCAAAATAGGCAAAATGAAAAGGCTTCTAAAACATTCGAAACAACATAAAAAACGTATATCCGGAAAATTTTTATCAATATACGCAGTAGATAAAAAGAGGCATTTTGCCAAACTTCCGGGCTCTAGTTATAAGAGATGTTGAAAATGACCTCCTTCAACAGCAATACAACACGTTTCTTAGGTTCAAGAGATCCTGTCTCTCGTAATTGCCTGACCACTTTTCTGCAAGAGTTTGTTTTAACGTAATTATCGTACATAAAAACTCTTTGTTCAAGACTATATTTGTTTAGCGGAATAACTAATGAATGAATAACAATTAACACACAATAAAGCACTAGCACACCAACTCAATAACACAGTATAAACAACACGCGTACTGATAAACTCAAACAGAATTGAACATGAGCTTTAACGCACTACGTCTGGTAGCCGACGGTGTTGCTAACCATTTTCCGGCAATGTCCCTAAAGACGTAGTCAAAATCTCCCTACAACTGACCAAATGTCCCTACGCCAAGTAAAGCGACTAAAAAAAACATCACCTCAAGAGCATGCAAAACAGAAGATAAAATATACACATTTACTTACCAAATCTTTCTGCTCGGTGCTTCCACAATTAATGAAGGAACGAATTTACAATACAGGACCCCTCCCCGATTTTTGTAATATTTCGCATTCTCACTAATTGAGGCCTCCTAATCACGAATTTGAAGTTAAAATTTGGGGGTCACGTGTAGAAATTGCAAAATAAGTTAAATTGAGTGGTACGCGATCGGCACGATTGCTCATTATTTACTGAAAGATTTTGTGTTTCCAATACTTAAGAAACGAAATGTACATTCCTGATATTACTACGACCCTAAATTTTAACTATGTTTGCCTATCCTAACCTAACCAAACCGTGAATGGTTCGTGGGACTATCCGTCAATGGTTTGTGGGGTTAACCGTGCATGTTTTTTCGACCCCAAATTTTAATTATGTTTGCCTTGCCTAACCTAACTTAATCTAACCTTACCGAGAACGGTCAGTGTAGCTATCCGTGAATGGTCTTGCGCTAATTGTGATTACGAACCGATAAAAAAAGGAAAAAATTCGTAGCAATTTAACGGCAAACGTTCATCATCGAAGACGCCATTTTCGTATCCTGCAATTTTACGATGGATGCACTGTTACCAAACTAACATGTAATCAAATCAATCCACATTACACGTGTTCTTCTACATCGTGATTTGCACTGTCACTGTCGGGCAATATACCGAAATCCATGAGTTTATTAATTATCCCACGGCCATCCTCCTGCACACTCCACCTAAAAATCTGTACAACATTAACAACTTTTTTACTGTGCTCTTCCGCCATTCTTACACGATCCATGCTCTCCAAGTATGAAATCAACAGTGTGGCAACGCTGTAGACAGCGTAACTAATTGCGAACGTCAATTGTTCATATCAACAAATATGGCTACCATACTTGTATACGGAGAATCATTGCGAGAATTGAAAAGCTTATTTTACAACTTCTACACGTTAATGAACAATTTTTCACCTCACCGCAACATGTTAACTTGAGCTAAATCATCATGACTAATTATTTCGTGAGTATAAGACGTAGCATAGAAATTACAGAAGGGTCCGGTATTGTAAATTCTTGCCTTAATCAATAATAGGGGTGTGCGGGACAGAATATTTTGGGTCGGGACGGGATAGGGACGGATTTTTTTTTTTTAAATCCCGACATTCGAGACGAAAAATTTGCAATTTCCGCACATTTGCGGGACGGGAAATGTTCGAAATTTCCCGAAGCTCTGGAAATCTCGAATTCTACACGTCATTTTCACTTTAAGTGATTGTTTTTGCATTTCTAGAATAAAAACTTACAATTTCCGATAAGTTCCAGAAACTTACAATGCACAAAACGTCCTGAATTTTTAAAGTGACCATTCGGTATTTCCCGACTGCTCGGGAAACCGAAAAGTCGGGATCGGGACGGGAAATATTTTTCCCGATCCCGGTCCCAACTGTTCGGGATCCCGCACACCCCTAATGAATAACGTTGAGTCATTTACTGTTGCTTATGTTATTTGAAGTCATACATGCTGCTGCTGTGAAGAGATAGATGTTGGTTGGTGATGCTGTATTTCCTGCAGTCTTTAACAATTCTGGTCCCATTTTATTTCTCTTTTTTGTTTTTGTATCACTTAACATTGAAAATATTCTTTCCGTTTCCGCGTTAGAATGTGGCAATGTTAGCACTATTTTCTTGAGAGTGGAAATGTTTTAAAAAAAGAACTTGCCTTAATAGTTCTTGGTAACCGATAACATGTTCCAAAATTCTGATGGAGATTTGTTTGTTAGTTCTTTTTTTCTCCTCCTCGCTAAAGTATCCAGATAAACTAATCCATTCATTCCAAACAGAGCACGAAGAAAGTGCAACTGACTGGCGAGTAAGCTTTGCACCTTTGCACAATAAAATGTTATTTTCCAAGATTGAAAAAAGTCCCTACGTTTTCCCTCATTTGGCAAATCTGTCCCTACGTCTCTACGCGGGCGAAATATAGTGAAAAGTCCCTATGCGTGCGGACTTCCTGTAACGCAATTTGCCGGGACCTGTTGCATGAAGGCGCCGCTAAGCGGCCGACACGCTCGCGGTAAACGACTGAAATAACCTCCCTGTATATATTTGTAACTATAATTCTGCTGCATCCATCCCATATATGTAATCAAATTATAGTTTCTTTAAATAATGAATTTCGAATGTGTGTATGGATGGATATATGTTCGTCCTGCAGTTGCATATATTTTGCTTTACTTATCTTGAGTGTATAAATGTACTTGTGTGTGTGTGTGTATGTATGTACTCTGCACTGTTATATGTTCATTATTTGAATATAATATGTAAACTTTCCTGTACTTGGAGATTTTTCTCTGTTGGAGGCAAATAAATAAATAAAAGTGGACATATTCGTACTGTAATTATACTGAAATATGTTATATGTAACAAGATGACATGTTCTATCCTACTACAGATAGAAAAAATCAGTAAGAGAACAAGTACTTTTCAAGATTTGCAATCTTCTGTAGTTGGTGGTACATCAGGAGGTACTCTTGAGTTTTCAGTGAATGAAGGAGGTAACATAATAAATATATTTTCATATTTATGATGTTAATTATAATTTAACTAATATTAATTTTAAATGGTCAACAGCAAAAAAACAAGATCCCACTTGCAGTTCATGTTTATAATACGTGTTTCAAGAGTTGTATCTTATCTAGCATGAAGTAACTGTTACTTTTAAAGGCACCTTCCAAAGATGGATTAAAAAGAAAGATGAACATCTTTAGAAAACATATTACTATATCATTCTGTGCTGTGTTAAATTTATAAAAGTTTATTCTGTGTTTTCTTATTGAAGGAATACATTAACAATTACAATCAAAAATGCTGCATATTGTTTTTAGTTTTCACTTTTGGTACACCTATGCATGACTTCTAATCTTATCACAAAATTTCACTTGAAGATACAGGTTGCACTGAATTTCTAAATGTTTTACTTTAAACAGAGTAAAAATATTTGAAAGGAAATGTTGCCTTCTCCTGCAGAACATTTTATGAAAATTTGAAGGAAATTACGTATAAGTCAGATTTAGTAATACCATATAATTTATAACTAGGACCCAGATTTTTAAGTAGCCAAGACATGTGAAATATGTACATAAATATATATGTAAAAATATGCAAGTATAATGATAAAATGAAGTTTCAAGTTTAATATACTCTATGTGATCAGAAGTATCCGGACACCCACCTGAAAATAAAGTATAAGTTTGGGCAACCCTCCATCGGGAACACTGGCAGTCAATACGGTGTTGGTCCACCCTTAGCCTTGATGACAGCGTTCACTCTCACAGGCATACTTTCAATCAGGTGCCGGAAGGTTTCCTGAGGAATGGCAGCCCATTCCTCGCAGAGCACCAAAATAAGAAGAGGTACTGATGTGGATCGGTGTGGTCTAGCACGACGTCGGCATTCCAAAACATCCCAGAGATGTTCTATGGGATTCAAATCAGGACTCTGCGCAGGCCAGTCCATTAGTGGAACGTTGTTGTCGTCAAACCACTCCCCCACAAGCCCTGCAGTATGGACGAGGGCTCGGTCATGTTGAAAGACACAATGGTCATCCCCGAACTGGTCTTCAACGGTAGGTAGCATGAAAGCTGTTAAAATATCAACGTAAGCTTGTGCCGTGACATTGCCATGTAAAGCAACAAGAGGGCCAAGCCCCCTCCAGGAGAAACATGACCACAATGTAAACTCGCCACCTCCGAAGTTCACTGTCGACACTATACAGGCTGGTAATGTCGTTCACCAGGCATTCGCCACACCCACACCCTACCATCGGACCGCCACATTGTGTACTGTGATTCATCACTCCACACATTTTCCACTGTTCTATGGTCCAGTCTCGATGCTCCTTGCACCACACGAGGCGGCGTTTAGCATTTGTCTGTGTGATGTTGGACTTATGGGCAGCTGCTTGGCCATGGAAACCAAGTTGCCGCACCTTGTGCCAAACGGTAATGGTGCTTGGAGTAGATCCTGATGCAGTTCGGAATTCCTGTGTGATGGTGGCAATGGATGATTGACGATAATGCTGTACGACCTTCTTCAACACTCGATGGTCTCTGGAGGACAACATGGGAGATTGGTATGCACGCTTTTGGGTTGCACACATCCCTTCACTATAACATCGGAAACAGTGGACAGAGGGATGTTTAGGAGGGTGGAAATCTCACACACAGACTTCCTACACAAGTGGCACCCAACCAACTGACCACGTTGAAAGTCTGTGAGTTCCTCAGACCATCCCATACTGCTGTTTCACACTGTCTGCAGACTACTGAGTGTGCTGACTATGTGTTCCATGTAGTAGATGGCAGTACTGTGTCGCCCTCTATGACACCTCTATCGCGGTGTGTCCGGATACTTTTGATCACATATGGTACCATTCACAATTTCCCTCTAAATTGTAGAGTAACACACTAAATTTAATTCAAACATGTAGCCATACTTCTGACTTGCTCTGTACAGTGGGATCCACAAGTATTGCTCAGCAAATTGTCCATGACTACTTTCATTAATTTCACTCTTGTATCCTGTTAGTTTTTTTAAGGAATTAATTTTTACTTATGTTGATGTAGAGGTTCACAGCAGCCTATTTGGTGTTTTGTTTGAATTCTTGAAGCTCTCATTGCGTACAATGGAGTCAACTTAGTGATGGGACAATTTGCTTGGAAATACTCATGAATCCCACTGTACAGGGTCAACGAAGTTAGTAATAAGGTGTGTTTTATACAGCGTATATTGATACACGCGTAGATTGAATTGTATCTTCTGCAAATATGCTGTATAAAGAAACAAACTGCTGGAGTACTTGTTAAGGCGAGTGTACATGTCATATTTTTTGCAGTCACTTACGACTCTCAACTTATTGCTGTATGCATAAATTTGTCCACATTTATTGTTACCGTTTTGTTGCAGTCTTTCATAGACTGAATTATGAACCATGAATTCTAGTGATCGAGTAGCTATGCCTGGCCATTTTCATTCTATGATATTGAGTAGGGATGGGACAGATTAATCGGCATCAGCCGATGTAAGTATATCGGTAAAATTAGTTTTACCAATCTGATATACCTATAAAGATTTTATAATTTAGTGCAAAATTCTGTAGTTTTGTTATAATTTTTATGGATAATATCCATGCCCTACTTTTAAAAAAAGTAAATGTCTAAATATGCAACTTCTATTGCATTGCAATCACCTCAAAACATGCATTTATTAAGGAAGTCAATGAACCATTCAGGTTCTTCAAGGACCATTTTGAATTTTATATCAGATTGGTAGAATATCGGTATCTGCCAAAATTTCATATCAGCCCATCCCTAGTGTTGAGCCTTGATCCTTGTGCTCCCTGCTCAACACAACTCTCAATATTCGAGACCAGTTTACTCCTTTTATTGGTTTTATTGGGGAGGCGAGATCCTGCTGCATCCACTACCAGCTGTCCAAGAACTGCTTCAGCACTGTTAGTCAGTAGATAATTTCAGTCTTTTCTAGAACAGTGCTTCACCTTTGAGAGACCACAGCCTGGTAAATGTTTCTTTTTAAATTGTTGAAATTGGAGCATCGACTTAACTCATAAAAATGTTTTAACTTCGCATATAAATTAATACAACCATTGAAATTAAATATTAATAAATAAATTATGATTAACTAGAGAAATTATATAGGGTGTCCCAAAAAATGTACACACAATTTTCTGATCTATTCAGGTTTAATCAATTTTAAATAATGGGTGAAGCCAGGCTAAGCTCTGAACAAAGGAAATTTAGCCAGAAATGCTACCATAAATTTGAAAATGTAGTTGAAGTGCAAAGGCTGCTTAGGAGAGAGTTTCAGATCCACCTGCACTACTTACTGTCACTCAAATTGAAGCAGATTGAACTGTTCAGAACGTCAACAAGAAACATTCCAGAAGACCATGAACATCACCGAGCCAAGAAAATCAGTGAAAAGCAGGTCTAAGGTATGAATTTCAAAATCAAGTGTTCATTGCATTTTGAATCCCTGGCAATGGAAGAATTACATTCCAAGAGTTCCATCTGCTCTCAATGCAAAGTTCCACTTTGCACCAAACCTTACACCACTCGACTTTTTGTATAAGCATTAAAGATAAAGTTTACAGTACAAAACCAGCAAGAGTTGAAGGCAGCGATTGAATGAGAATGCACCCAAATACCAAAAGGAATTATTTGTAATGTTTGACACTCCACTGCCTCGAGTTTCAAGCAGTGCCTGTACCAAAAGTCATCAGTTTGAAAACATTGACATGAAAAATAATATTCATGTCCATAAAATATTATAAATTTGGAAAAATGAACTATCTTAATAAACACTGATGTTACAATCATTCAGCGTGTATTCATTTTCTTGAGACACCCTGTATTCAAGATTTCCCAGACTCTTGGTGATAACTTTTTTTAAAAAATGGAACACACACAGCAAACTTTAGCAAAACACTTCAGTGATGAGTCAATTTCACAGAGATTATACAGTGGAACCCAGATTTTACATATCCTGCATCATACATTCAATCCTGATGGTGCCAACATAGTAAAATGCTATACAATTTTCCTCAATTTTGCATTTTTGTTTCTTCTTCCACCTGAAAAACTTAAAATCGAAGTTCCACTGTATTTTATTTTTCCTGTTAACCACTACAGGCTACCACCACAGCCTTGGCAATGACAAGACACGTTCAAGTTCTGAAGGTTTAGCCTCCTGTTTTTCAGTAACTACGAGGTTTACAGAAGACAATTTTGCATTTGTTTATACCTCCATAGTCCACTACAGTCCCATTTAACCGAATCGCTAAAAAAAGCAGTTACTCGTGCGTGACAGTGTTTTACGTGGGAGCACCGACGAAGCACTTTGGTCTAACAGTTACTTATCAAAGAATAAGTTCATTGTTACGATGCATTGGCTGTACTCACCTATTCCCCATCTATTTTTAGCACGCGTACTGTGCGGTATGCTCAAGGACAACACACACCTGCCAGTTGAGATTTGTAATTCAGTTTGGTCCACCCGAAATATTTTTGTTTATGGCTACACGCTGAAATACATATGTACTGTATATCAAAATACTGTACATAATAAAATTCACGTACTGTATATCAAAAAACCTTTATTCCGGTTTAACCAAATTTTCGTTCAACCAAAGCACCATCGGTCCCATCAAATTTGGTTAAACGGGACTGTAGAGTATCAACAAATACACCAACTTTCACTGAAATCTGAATCGATGTGTTTCATGGCCTGCGTGATTCGACATAGAATCAGTCTATAGCTATTTATACATGCCGATAAAACACTACACTGAAATTGCTACTCAACACCACGTGTACCACTACTACTCAACTGTCAATCCTCTCTGCAAAACTAGGAAGTCTACATCTGAACGTCTCCATTCTTGGCTGCCTCTTTCTTCCAATTCTACCAGTCCATTCAGTTTTTTATTCTTCTCTTATACAAAGAAACTTTCCAAAATGTTGCTATCCCCGATGGTGTAGTGGTAGAGTAGTCACCTTGTAAACAAGGGGTCCTGGGTTGGATACCCGGGGGAGGCACATAATGGTTCGGATCTCACTTTAAACTGTAGGTCCATTCTCAATTAGCCTTACTGTGCATAAAGGGGACTTAAAACACCAAATCAACCAGCCAACAAATTGAAGGAAAGATTGAGATCTATACTGAAAGACAAAAGATGTTTGATGTAAAATAAATGTTAATTGAATCATATAAAGTTGATAATTCAGATGATGGACAACCCCGATTGAACAATTAAGTATTACATAAGTAAAGTATCATGTTTCCTCATTGTAAATTGGATTGTTTTTTCCTATTACTCCATCCCACATGCTGTATCCTCAGTTAATGAAAGAAGCAATCCTTCGAAATTAGTCCCAAAAAGCAATCCAATTCGCAACGTAGAAACACTAAACTTTACTTACGTAATTAAAACCACATTTACTGCACCCTTCATGAAATGTTTAGTATGTTTTATTAAACTTATCACAAATACAGTGGAACTTTAATTTCACATTTTTGGGGGTACAAAGACGAAACATGTTCTTTATTGGAACCATGAACTTTGAATGCAAAATGCTGGAAAATGTAAAATTTGGGAATATAAAAGTGATGCTCCACTGTGTATTCCCCCTTCCCTTGCCTGTGTGCGCATTCTTGCAAATGCAGAGATCAACTTGTTTTGGGATAAATAATTCAAAGACTTTCCCAGGTATTTTGAAAATTAATTTTCAGCCCACTCTGTGGTGCTTTAACATGCAAATAACCACAGTTTAATGGTTAAACTGCACTTGCTATTCAAGAGAATGATGTCATTCAATACTTCAAAATAAATAACATTTTTTATGTAGAATATCTCCCACAAAGAAGATCCATAACGCTAGAATGGTGTTTTCTTTAACATCCCACTTTGATTTTTTTCCTCGAAATTTTGTGACTTTTCATAATTCTTTGTCCGTTTTCAGATGGTATATATAAATCTACAAAATATAAGTTATTTCTGTGAAATTTCATGTTATATCCCTAGAACAATGGGAGGGGAATTTGACCCCTATAGTTTCATTTATAGGAGCTGCAATATCAGCATCATGTTGCATTGCTGTATCATCCTGTTTTGAGCATGTTCCCACATGTCACAGTTTACATGCACATCCTCACGTAGGTAGTGTTCTTGGACTGGGAAGGATGTCTCCGAATATGAAATGTTGCATATGTAAGTGTTCAATTGTTGATGATTATAATTTGTATTCAAATTATATTAAAAACCACCTAAACACTTTCACTATAATACCTAAAACATAAAAATAAAATAAAGTTCCTATTACAAATTAATTTGAAAATTTCAAATGTACTTCTTATGAGGTTGCCTTTTCGCTATTCTAAGGTTAACAGATCTTGTGCCGTTCTCGTGTTAAAGACAAAAGTGGCTATTCATTTCCAAAATTTTGTCATGTGATTTCCCTGATGGATGCAAGTACACATGAGTTTCTTCATCTGGATTTGAACTCAGATCTCTAGATTCTAAGCACACAGAATACACAAGCCAGTTAAGAAAGGTTTACAACATTACAAATAATAAAAACTCATACTACAAAAGAACGTTCTTTACTAGGAATGAACTTTGCTAACATATACACCATCAGCAACTGACTTAGCTTTTAGACAAAATTTTCCATAAATGTAAAACTAAACCCCCCAAAAAAGTATCTAGTGAGGCAATTGCTGTACCCAGGTGAAGTACACGTACTTCACAGAGGCAGACTAGGAATTGAAGACATTGAATTTGACATACAGCACACTTAAGTGTAACAGCACATGTGATAAGAAAAGTTAATTGCTGCTGTCAACTTTCTCAAGTTGATTGCAGGAAATATTTTAAAATGAAATAAACAGAAAATTATGGAAACAAAATATCACCCTACAGCAACACATCCTTTGCCAAAAAAAAAGAAAGAATAATTTCACTTTTCTGTTATCGACAGTAGTGGAGAAATTACCATATTTTTTATCTATTACATGTTTACACTAGCATTTTTTTTTCAAACACACATGAAATATAAAACCCTATTACTATTCAAAGTGTCACTGTGATCTCATGCAACACATTTCAAATTCACAAACCGAATGCTGTGCAAAAAATGAAGCCCACAGAAAATTAATTACAAATGGAGGAATACATAATCAAGATGTTTACACAACTCTATCAACAGAAAATAACATTTGAATAAGATGAAAGAAAGCAAGGTAATGGAAAACTTTTAAAATACACAGATTTACATCTACAATAATTAACTGATAACAAGTATTAAAACACACACATATGGGTTAAATAAAAAAATAAGTATATGATTTGATTGTTCCTTAAACTTTTAACACATATGTATGTCTCACTGTCCAATATCCTAGCCATCGTCATCTTGCCATTTCTTCCTCACAAGTAATTAGAAAACACAATATAAACACGGATTGAAAAAGAAATATCAACATTTGAATGATACCATCGATGTCCCTTTCTGCACAATACTTGTTCATCAATCCTCACTTCAGCAGAAAAAGATATTAGTTTTATATGGAGCAAATTGTTTAACAGGACCACTGGAGTTTTTCTTAATGTACAATAGTGTGTATAAAACCAGTAGCAACATTGGGTCCCGAAGTTCACAAATCACACATCTCAATCATCTGCCCCTTCTCCAGCTCCTGCTTCCCTGTTACCCCCAGCTGCACCTTCTTCACCTGCAAGAAAAGAAGTTGAGTAAAAAATTTGGCACAAGAAAATGGTATCAATAGTAGTACAGCAGGGTGGCTACTTTAGGACCATGATACAATTCAAGTATAATTCCTTGTTTTGAAGGCAAACTTTCCCAAAATCCATGGGTACAAGCAGATGTTTACTTTATTTCAACCTTATGCCTTACCACCTATCACCACTCGCACACAAATATATTAACAATATAACGAGTTTGGGAAATTCCAATGTATCCAAAAAATTAATTCAATTAAACAGTTATACATTTAAAATATTTAACATTTGCCATTTCAGATACTCTTGACTCAAAATACATCTACAAACACAAGCCACAAATGTTACGGGATACACTGATCTATGAAAAATTGTTAATTGTATAAGAATTTCAAACTAAAATTTAAGTAATCAACTGCAAGACATCTTATCTTGCAAAAATCTTCCATCTGTTACATGGACTGTTCTGCAAGGACACTAACAAAGTAAATGGATGGAGAATTTTTTTTTTATTTTCTACACAGCTTGCTTTTCCTTTCTTGATAGGCTGATCTCGGGGTCTAATTTTATGGTGGCTGGCTAATGACAAAAGTTCAAAAATAATTATTGAATTTCCAGAATAAATTTTCAAAGTTTCAATGCAAAATATTTTAGGGTGTAAACATTAAAAGAAACTTTACTGTCTTCAGACCTATCCCAGAAATGTTTAAAGTCTGATAGTAGTGATATCCCAGCCATGAAAACTAAATTTCGTTAACACACTTTAGGTGCATTTAGTCTTTAGTTTTTGATGGAAATGTGAAATAACACCCTATAATGTACATTTTCCATGTCTTTGAAGGGTGCACAGTGAATTTCCCAGCCCCATTTTGTCACAAATCGAATGGCAAAATGAAATCTCATACATGAAAACCAATCAGGTTGGATCAGTTGCCATGGTGATGGGGAATTCTTGTGGTATACTGCATTGCTAAATTTTTGTCTTGGAGCAACAATTCAGGGTCGAAAGCACCATTAATCATAACGGATTAATTAGCATGGCTTGAGAATTAAACTGTGTGCTTTTGCTGATCAGGTCGAAAACTCTTGGAATCATTTGTCAAGTTCTCGATGTTCTTGGAAGACTGCTGTCAACAGAATTTCTTTTAGTTTGGTTTTTGCTCTGAAATCAAATCATAAAACAGGACATAGCATGGGATTATATGAATGTGTGTTATCATATTTCCGCTGCAAAAGAGAGCCTCTCACATGATGCTTTTTTGTATTCATATTTTTCTTCTCGTGTCACTTTTCTGACAGTATTGCCTAATTTGACACCTACCATCTGGGAACATTGTTCTATCAAGAAGAAAAACAAAATACTACAGAAAGAATGATTAACAGCAGCATTGAAAGAAAAGATGAAGGAAGAACTGAGGGACTCTCTTGTAAATTTTCGATGCTTTTTACAGTATGAAGGACTAAACTGATTCATTAATTTGGTTTATTTACTTCACTTTTCTGTCACTGTTGTCTAATTGCAAAGATGAGGATGAGTGATAATATAATGAAATTGATGAAGGGACACTAACAAAGAATACACATGCTCAAGCTGGGACCCCTGGTATAATTTCGTCATAGAGGTAGGTAAGCTGCTTTCTTTTTGCCAACAATACTTTTCCACAGCTGACCTCATGACAGAGTGGTACAGCACTCTACAATAGCAGGGGTTCCAGGTTTCAATCCCAGCCTGATTAGCTAAAAGTGGCAGAAAGGCGAAGTAAAATAAACCAAATCAATTATGTATACATAGAGTATTTCCACTCATATTTGGAGGTAATCAATGAAAGCTATCAGTACCCTGCATCTCTTGCTAGAATGTGACAATATTCATGTAAATATGCCTATGAACATTGACATATTCTAGCAAGAGTTACAAGGCACATAATAATTTTCATTGATTACTTCCAAACAATGTTTTCTAAATTACAACCTTCTTACAGGTAATAATTCAATTAAAAAAAACACATTAACATGAAAATCCTAACACACACAAAGTAACTCTGACCTGAAATTTCCCCACATTTTAAAGTTCTTTATCCTGTCCCCTGAAAGTTGTACAACTGAAATTCTGCTGAATTTACACTGGTCTTTTAAGTTACAAAGCCTCTTCCATTTAAAATTTTTAAATCATTTATTTTACTTATCAAGGAAGAAATATCACTGAATTTTACATGGTGACTGCCACCATGAGGTACTGTGGATTACAACCAACAGACCTTGTGCATGTGTGACATGAGAAAAATGTGAAAAAGTGCTCTATAGATGAACATAGCACAAACAAATGCAAACCAGAAAATAAGCAGGTTGATACTAAACTAAAAGCATTAGTGATACAAAAAACAATCAAGAACATAGTAGTATACAAATCAATCATTTTATATGTTCAGACAATCTTTCCTGGTTTCAGAAGCATAAGACACATTCCAAGTTCCTGTGTGTAGCATTTTCCAAAACCATTTCACATGTGTTTCTTTCTCATCCATGAATCTGTCTGCCCCTTCTTTGTTAAGAATTTGCAGGGCAGAATGACAAAATACCACATTTTCGGAACATGTAATGCTCAACCGCCAATTTAAAAAATGAAAATATGCAAAATGTTTTAACTTTTAGGAAATTTTGAACATTGGACCCCAAATTTAAGCATATTGTGAATAAGTTCCTTAGCTTTCATTATTACATGTAAAAGTAAAATATATCACCAAAAAGTAGTGGTTGAAGAGTAATACCACATTTATAAATTTTATTCCATCACGTTAGAAGGGAAAAAGTTGAAATTATCAAATTGCATTTGTTAATAAGTGACAATTAATATATTGTTTTCTGATTCGAGTATGTCATACCCTCATATGGACACACATGAACAAAATGACAGAACTGAAATATTGTGTGCATTTTTGAAGAAATGTGGTAATTGCTGCCATGTGGAAATGGTATGACAGGTATACAACTTGGCTTTGTGGAATATACAAGCTACATACTCATACTCTAAAGGTTAATGGTGATTAGATGTAATGGATCAAGGGACAATAAAGGTTCGCAAAATAATCTAACAAGTTTATTTTTAGTGGTTTTTATTTTATTTTATCTTTTATCAGGAAAAAAAAACCAGTTTACCTAGGAGGAAATAAGGACACACAGGACACTTCATTCCTTAGAAGTGTAGAGTGACTAGCCATGTGAGGTTGTGTTATTGTATCTTAGTGTAGTTTGAAAATGTTCTGGAAAACCAGAACTAAACATGGCAGATAAAAGATAAAATAAAATAAAAACCACTAAAAATAACAGTGTTAGATTATTTTGCATATATGGATATGGAATACCAACAAAACAAGAATACCATTCCTGGGGTGTACTACATGGAAGAGAGATTGACTTTTGGGTAGGAATAATACCTAACTACAGCAAGGTAGTAAAACCCATTATTTAAGCACTTATCAATGGTGCTTACCTACAAATAAAAATCAATTTCCCTTTTATTCTTTGCACAGTTGCAAGTCTGCAGTTTAGGACTTCGAAAAAAGTTGACTTCATAAATTCACAATTTTTTTTCTTCATATTTACCACATAATCATAGACATGCACCAGAAACACAGTTGGTGGCAAACCATAAAACCTTATCATATTAATCAAAATATGTCAAATTATGTGACTGAAACTTCTATCAAAGATATATATTTTTATTATATAAATAAATAAATATAAGGTAAATGTTAATTACTTACACCAATGTGAGTCTCCTTCATCAACATATGCTAAGTTTCGAATAAGAATGTGAAGCTTCTGTAGATTTGTGAATTTTGGATGGAAAAAAGTACACCCAAACTTGCACTGTTAATTCATTTCTGGATCCCCTTGTAACAATGTCAAATTAAAAAAAAAAAATGAATGAGGCATTACAACAAAAAGACCAGTGTGAACAATTGTATGATTTTCATGTTATTAACATTAAAAGTTACATGTTCTGTAACTTCTAAGTTACATTGTATTGATACGTACCTTCTCGCATTGAACCTGTGCCTCAATATTTAGTCATCCCGATAAAATCTCACGAAACCATTCTCATCTGGGATTGATTCTATATCACTAGTATGCACCGAACTATAAGATGAATGAAGTGAATGTAGAGATGAACTATGAGAAGTGATTTCTTCACTTCCACTGTCTCGGTCTCCTGCTTTGCGAGCTTCTTTGTCTTTGGAGTTTTCCTTGCCTTCGGCGACTTCTCCACCTGCGGTGACTTTTTCATCTATGGCGACTTCCCCACATGGGGCAACTTTTCCATCTGTGGTGACTTCTCCACTTCCGGCAACTTTTCCATTTGTGGTGACTTCTCCACTTCCGGCAACTTTTCCATTTGTGGTGACTTCTTCACCTGTAGCGACTTTTCCATCTGCAGAGACTTCACCTGTGGTGACTTCACCACCTTCAACCACTTCATCACCTTCAATGACTATAATCACTTCACCTTCTTCACCTAATACCAACAATATTTATTCAAAAAATGTGCATAAAGATAGACATTTTAAATTTGAATAATGTGCAGTGCACAGCATAGAAGTAGTATGTAATGTTTTAGCCATCCACACATGCACTATCAAGAAACATGAAACATTTAGAGAGAAGGAAGGATTAGAGAAGTGTATTTCAAATACGGAACAAATTACATTAGATGTACTGCAATTGGTTCTAACTGGAGTTAAGCCATTCTAGAAGTATCCGTTTGATTTAATCATCAATCCCAGCCAACACTGCTTGAAATTAAGCAAAATGACCAATATCACTACATAATACATTTTGACGCTGTGACAAAAGTTGCTATTATGTAGCTAAGTTGGCTCTAATTTTTATGATATGGGAGGCAGGGGGTGGGGGTGGTTGGACTGTCCTCACCTGAAATCTTCATGGGATGGATAACATTGAGTCTCATAAATTGGTAAGTAAATAAATCACTCTTTAATTAGTTATGGAAACTTGAGTTTCTTTTACAGACAGTCTACAGCTCAATGGATAGCTGGGGGGGGGGGGGGGGAGATTTTTCCTCCCCTCCCCCCCGCATCCATATATACATTCCATGTGCATACATTGTATGTAGTCCGAATCTATGGTTCATTCCGCGTATAACGGTACTTGATTCATCTATCTAGGGCAATTAGCCTCCAATATACAGGAGTTTCAAGGTAACTCTGCAATACGAGGCTTGAGTCAGTGGCGCACAGACATGTCGTTTGGGAGGGGAGGAGCACAAGTTGTGTTCTATTGCTCATATGATAACAGTGCAATTATTTTCTTGTTCCAGACATGCCAGCGAATATCCTGTACTTTGTTGTCCACGAGCGGAGAAGGGAAATTTTGAAATTTTCCAGTTCCTCCCCTCCCTCCACATCCATATATACACTAAACATGCATAAATTGTATGTAGTCCGAATCTATGGTCCATTCCATGTATAACAGTACTTGATTCGTCTGTCTAGGGAAATAAGCCTTCAATATGCAGGTGTTTCAACGTAACTGCGCATTTTGCTAAATGGCTGTGGTGTACAGACATATAGTTTTGGGGGGTACAAATAGTGTTGTATTGTTCATATCATAATAGCGCAATTATTTTCTTGTTCCAGACATGCCAGCGATCTTTCCATGTGTATTTTGACAATGTCCTGTACTTTGTTGTCCAGGGGCATTTTTTTCTGAGTGGAATTTTCCGGTCCCCAACCCCCCGCATCCATATATACACTCAATGTGCATAATTCTATGGTTCATTTAGAATAAAACGATATATCATTTGTCTGTCTACGGCAATTAGCATCCGATCTAGTCATTTTTATAAAACTCTGCATTTTGCTGAAAATCAGCTCAGGTGGCAAGGGGGTTACACGCGAAAGAGGCTCGGGTGGCTAAAGGTTAATGTAGGTTCGAAACGATACTGGCTCATCTCACGTTCCAACACAAAAATAATCCACACCCCCACACACACAGAAAGAGACAGCTGAAGGAAGGAAGAAGAGTCAGAAGGGCTAATACAAAAATAATACAGAGAGAGAGAGAGAGAGAGAGAGAGAGCTGAAGGAAGGAAGGAAGAACAGTCAGAATGGCTAATACAAAAATAAGACAGATAGCTGAAGGAAGGAAGGAAGGTCAGAAGGACTAATACAAAAATGAGAAGGAAATCTGAAACACCAGACACTACATGGTTCTGGATGTGACAGTAGGCTGTATCTTCAACCAGAGTTAATTTTTTTCTCTCTCTTGCTGAAGATGCAGCCTCTTTCTGCCAAATAATCAAAATCTTCAAGTGTGTTGAGTGTTTCTTATTTCCTTACAGTTTAATTCTCCTTGACAGAGTATGATGGCCTTTGAAACCATTTTTTAAAATATATTTTTATTCATTTAGCATTCATTATTGGGAGGTACAATGTACTACTCTATGTGATCAGAAGTATCTGGACACCAACCCGAAAATGAAGTACAAGTTTGGGCCACCCTCCACATCGGGGAACACTGGCCATCAATACAGTGTTGGCCCACCCTTAGCCTCGATAACAGACTTCACTCTCGCAGGCATACTTTTAATCAGGTGGCGGAAGGTTTCCTGAGGAATGGCAGCCCATTCCTCACAGAGCACCAAAATGAGAAGAGGTATCGATGTGGTCTAGCATGAAGTCTGTGTTCTGAAACATCTCAGATGTTCCATGGGATTCAAATCAGGACTCTGCGCAAGCCAGTCCATTAGTGGGACGTTATCATCAAACAACTCCCTACAACCCCTGCAGTATGGACGGGTGCTCGGTTGTGTTGAAAGACACAATGGTCATCCCCAAACTGGTCTTCGATGGTAGGCAGCATGAAAGTGGTTAAAATGTCAATATAAGCTTGTGCCGTGACATTGCCATGTAAAGCAACAAGGGGGCAAAGCCGCTCCAGGAGAAACATGACACATTGTAAAACCAACTACACCCGAATTTCACTGTCGGCACTATACAGGCTGGTGGATGTAATTTACCACACCCACACCCTACCATCGGATCGCCACATTGTGTACCATGATTCAACACTCCACACAACAGCTTTCGACTGTTCTATGGTCCAGTTTTGATGCTCCTTGCACCACACGAGTGGTGGCATTTGCCTGTGTGATGTTTGGGTTATGGGCAGCTGCTCGGCCACGGAAACCCAAGTTGCCGTACCTTGCACCAAACAGTCATGGTGCTTGGAGCTATCCTGATGCAGTTCGGAATTCCTGTCTGATTGTGGTGATGGATGATTGATGATTACGATGTACACCCGATCCTCTTCAGCACACTGTGGTCTCTGGAGGTCAACATGGGAGATCGGCCTGCACCCTTTTGGGTTGTACACATCCCATTACATTTCCACTTCACTATAACATTGGGAACAGTGGACCTAGAAATGTTTAGGAGGGTGGAAATCTTGCACACAGACTTCTTACAAAAGTGGTACCCAACCATGTTGAAAGTCCGAGTTCCTCAGACCATCCCATACTGCTGTCCCGCACTGTACTGTGTCATCCTCTATGATAGACACACGTTTCGTGGTGTGTCTGGATACTTTTGATCACAAAGTTCACCTCCACTAAAAGGCCTGTCATTCAGGGAGGAGGATTTCATCTCTACAATAATTAATTCTTGAGCAATGGTTTTTTGGCAAATTTGAAAACAGAGTGCTTGAAAAGACCCATTTGGAGATGCCATACATGTGTGCGAGGCTCCATCTGCTAAAGATTAAATAATGCAGGGGGAGGGTGGCACAGGTAGAGTATTTTCAACCTGCATGTTTTCATCCTTCCCCCATACACATGCTGCTGGACATTGTTGAAAAAAAAAAAAAAAAAAAAAAAAAAAAAAAAAAAAAAAACGCTGCTTTAACTAAGACAGGAGAGGAGGGACAAGATGTGGCAAATACGGGGAATCAAGGTAGGTTCATCATACTCTGGCAACAGAAATGATTAGGGCTAAGCCGATGCAGATGTATCTGTACTGGTTGATACCAGTGGTATCTACATCTGAAAGTATTGGTTGGAATTTACTAACAGATACCAGCCAATACTTTTCCAGCATTTTGGTCTCTCATGCAACCTGCAAAAATGGGGAGTCTAATTATCCTGAAAACTATATAAAATTCAAAGTTTAATTTTATTTGGCACCAGTTTGTGCCAAAAACTGGATATTGAGATTACATGATATGTATTTCAATATTCTGATGTAATTCTTGTAAAATTTAAAGCAAAACCCTTGGTGAAATGATTCATATAATTGAAGTGGAATACTTATGCACAATATTAATCAATATTTAAAACAACTTTTAATAATTACAATTTTCAAGCATAGGTAAAAGTGGGATTCAGTGATACTATCGTTCGAAGTGGATATCGGCTCAGCCCTAGTAATAATGATAATGGAAACATGGATTTTAATGTAATTTTCTCCTAAAATATTTTTTGTTGAATTGCAGTGAATTTCTAATTAACATTGTTGCAGCATGAACCAGAAACAGATGTTACACTTGGGAAAACATTACACCAGAACTTAGATTTTACAGAAAACATTTGTTAAGTTGAATGTAGGATAAAATGAAGTACTCTTTATTCCACATCATTCATGTTTCCCCAAACAATAGTTAATGTTTTATATATAAGAATAATGATGATTTGCACCTGCGTACAGGGACATCGAGAAAGTCAACAGTCATTGCCAGTATAATCGTCTTGGTAATAAATATGGTACCTATTTTTTTCAAGGGAGGAAAATAAAACCTGGAAAGTCGTGAATCAAGTCTTTCTGCCTGCTGACACAACACATTAACTAATCTGTCCCTTGAATAAAAGGAAAAGCCACAAGATTGTCTCATCTCTTGTTCAATCTAGATTACACAGGAGTCATTTTCTGTTAAAAATTTACTTTTTAAAAGTTAGAACAGTTAAAGAAATGCATCAATGATATTGAAAACTAGTGCACATCACGGTAAGAGGAGTTGTATTCTTGGGCTGGAGGTGACAAGAGATTTTATGATTACTGGGTCTGACATGGAGGTGCTACCTACACCTACTTGCTTGTAAGATCACCATATCAGAAGTCTAGTTACCCACGTAACTGCTCTAATTAGGGATTTCAAATACAGAGTGGTCCAAAAAAGACTTTACAACTTTGTAAGTGTATGAATGAAATCCCATAAGTAAAAAATTGAATCTTGGTATGTCAGATCAGGTGAACAAGGTGGCCATGCACTTGGCACCAACTTGGATATTAGATATTGAGGAAATCCCTGACTTCGGTGAGGTAGTGAGGTGTTGCATCATCTTGTTGGAACTGGATGCAGCTTTCAAACAAAAAAAAAAGAAAACACTGAGCTTGCTTTTCACCTGTGAAAGCAGCCACTTTTAATGGAACTGCCATGGAACTTGCAGAATTTGGTATTATTTCACAACGCTAGTCAAACTTTATATATTTCCTCACAAAATGACACCACAACCAGTTCTGTAACATTTCCAAATAATTTTTTATACACTTACAAAGGTGTAAAGTGTTTCTTGGACCACCCTACATAAAACCAGCAAATGAATGAATATTACTACAATTTATGGAAGAAGAGGGAGGGAGGAAGTAAATGGGCTGCTGGTTGTCACTTTTTACTATCTATCTTTTTTGAAAAGTTAAACTGATTCACCTTCTTCATTAAGGATCATTCTTGAGCAATGTTAGATGCAGAAAAACATAATTTGGAAAACATTAAATGCAGGAGAATCTTATTTTTTACCTTAACTATATGGGAGATTTACTGGGACTGACCAAAAAAAATGTTAGATCAGAAATTCACTGAAGTTCAACAAACCTTAAACCATGCATTTGACCTTGATCTACTATCTAAAGTAGGGATGGGACCGATTAATCGGTACTCTATCGGTATCGGCCGATATAGGCATATCGGTAAAATTACCGATTATTTTACAGATCCGATATATCGATAAATATCTTATAATTTAGTGCAAAATTCTGCCATTTTCTTGTAATTTTTATGGATAATCTTGATGCCCTACTTTTTAAAAAAGTAATTGTCTAAATATTCAACTTCTTTTGCACTGCAGTCACCTCGAAACACACATTTATTAAGGAGATCAATGAACATTTCAGGTTCTTCAAGGACCATTTCTAATTTTATATCGGATCGGTAGAATATCGGTTATCGGTATCGGTAAATTTTATATCGGTACTTTATCGGTATCGGCCAAAATTCCATATCGACCCATCCCTAATCTAAAGTCAGGAACAGTGAACTAACAAGTATTTGTAAGTGTTGCATGTAACATGAACTGAAGTATCAGTGAAAAATTAAGTTCTACTTTAGCACTACCATCACCATATCAATTACGAAGTGAAAAAAGGTGAGTATTTTGGTGTTGTTTTGTCCTAATGTAGCATTGAGGCATGCAACTACTTTCAGCATTGAAAATCAAATAAATACATGCAGTTGTGGTAGCTGAACATTTCTGGTGTTCATGATGTAGCTCACTGTACATACTGTTGGTATGCCAAGATAGAACAGACTATTTTCAAGTTTTCTTTGCAGAATCTGTTAATTGCATTCTGTGTTAATTTCAAAAGTCAGCTGCCTTCTTTGTGTTCAGATAATGAAAGCATCATGAAGTCTCTTGCAATTTGGTATTTTGGTGTTGTTGAAACTGTAAAAAAACATCAAGGTCCCTAATAATCAATCAGGAACACTGATTTTTACCTTGACGTTTTGATAGATTGCCCACATACCTTCATCACCTTCTTCTGCAATATCGTCTCCATCACCTTCTTCTTCACTTTCTTCAACCATAACATCTTCATCGTCATCACCTTCACCTTCTTCTCCTTCACCTTCCACATCTTCCTCATCTTCCTCTTCTTCCACAACCACAACGGCATCATCTGCATCATCTTCACTGAAAAAAAAAAATATGTTATAAAATACAAGTAAATTATGAACCATTATCAGAGCCACATATTTATGGTGAAAAAATATCAATATTTTTGGTCAAAAAATGGGCACATTTCAGGATGAAAAGCAGTATATAAAATGGCAATTTTTGTTAAAGTAGTGAATCTAAAACTAAAAACTACTAAACTTGTTACACAAAATAAACATTTACCTTCTAATAGCATATTTATGAAGTTACCAGAGTATTAAATTTATTCCTGTGCAATGGAGTCCATTTTTTGCTTCTCAAATATTTACAGCAGAATTAATCAATTTTATAATATTTACACAACTCACAAGATAATTCAGACTTCAGAAAGTATTCCATTGCTAAATAAACTCTAAATTTTTTGTTTAAAAGTTAATTTTGCATCTTGCAGTTCATTTCGCATCATTTCATGACAAAACAGATAGAAAAATGAACCTCACACCCTTCAAAAACACAAAAATTGTTATTTCACATTTCGGTTTCCATCAAAAACAAAATATGCATGCCTCTCATTATCACAAACATTCAGACAAATAAATTATGCACTGCATTACACGAGATCCTTTGTAAGGATGCAAGACTCGTTCTACTAGAGTAAAGATACCGTACAATAGCTAAAAATTAGAAAGAAGCTGGGACAGCACTAAATACACTGGAAACAATTTCACATTAAACTGAAAAGACTTAAAACTGTAGGAAAATATAAAATCAGGGTTCCATTCTATCTTTATGGATCTATTGGAAATTTTGCAAAATTCTTACACCAAAATTATGCAGCAAAATACAGGAAAAACTCAATATGATATTGGAAAATATGAAGCACCCTTTGATTCAAACTTCTTAACATTCTCCAGTAAATAAGATAGGATTTTTAATGAATGATATTCAACAAACAACTTCCCCACAATGCATTGCATGAAATGTACTCACATTTCCAGCAAACAAATCAGATCCTGTGTTGAAAATATGCCAGGTAAACATTGTGCAAATGATTTTTGCCGAAGTGATGCAAAGCATGATTATCATGATCATATGAGGAACATGTATGTATAAAATATGGCTTTAACTATGGGTGCGTTTCGAAAGTCTAAACGAAACTAATGAAAGTAACTGGCCTCGTGAACCTGGTGAAACCAGTTATTTCTCAGACTTATGGCATGCTCTAGATGAAATCTCAGGTGCAGCTTTTTGTTTATAGAAATTTTCCGCATGGCGTCCAGTGGAAGGCATGTCCTTCTGGCAGAAATAAACTCTGCTGCGAACAATGTTACTCATTTTAATCACATTGTAAGAAAAGTTAAGGCACACTAATCTTGCACATGTTGCTTCATATCGCTCTGTTAAAATTATAATACATTTTCCGAACTAGTGCAGTTTGAAGCCATCATGCACGCGCGTTGTCTGCAAGCAGCAGATGATTCTCACCGAACAAACCAGACTCCTCGCCCATGCATTTGGTGAATATCATTCTTTCACGAGATGCACAGAATGTGACTTTTGGGACAGGCAGTTACCATAACTCGTTTTGGGCTGGTTTTTCAATGTCCAGTTATCCTTCCTGTTAACTATCTGCCAGTTGGAGATAATCGCGACTCTTAACCAGCACCGGGTTTTTCAATGTGAAAGTAACTGGCAGTTAGCAAATCGTAACTTTGTACTCCAAAATTATATGTAGGTATTGCTGAAGTGTGGAAAAATAGCGGATCGATCTGTGCACCATCTATTAGTATAGTTTCAAACCACATCGATTGGCACACAGCCTGGCGTTTAAATATAGAACTACATGTGTGCCTCGTTCGAAAGCACGTTATTGAATAGGAAGCGATTGGAACAATGGCTGCGTATCCATTCTGTATGCTTACGAAATAAATTAACAAAAGCAAACACTACAGATTTGGCTTTCTTCTAATAAAGGTCAATTCAATTCCATGTTGGAGAAATGCTGATATCAGGTGCAAGCGCAGATACTTTCTTGTAGAAGAACTCTGAAATAATACGTGTTTAACTATGGACAAACTAGTACTCACTTTATCTGCGAAACTGTTTTTTCTTCTTTGCTCTATTAATTTCAGTGGCCACTACCACCATCCTCATTGGAACTCTCTGTACTGTTGCTTGGCATGTGTCTTTGTAGTTCTCCGGGCACCGCTAGGTGCACTGTTGTTAACTGTACGTCTGCTGCTATTTCCTGGTGTTAACTGTTCTAGTAGGGGACTCCAGGCGTGGTGTGCCTGTCCGCTATCGATGTTCATCTCATGCGGGAAGTGCATTATGGCATGTATTTCCTTGATTTTGGTGTCTGAGTGTGTTTGACTTAAACCTTTTGAATTTTATGGCTATCGTATTTGATGTGTTTGGCAAGGCCAGTAGTGGGTTGCGCATTTTTTGCATCCATTAGGTGCTGTTGGATTCTTTCACTGACAGATCTGTCAATCAAATCAAACAAATTACTGATCCTTAAGAGCATCTGCCAGCAAAAGCACCTAATCTTGTGTGCTCTGCCCAGAAATTGCAACAAATCATTGTCCCAGATTATCTCCACACATTTGCTAGCACCAACCTGTGCTAGGTAATGAAGGTAAACCAACAACGGTGCCAGAGGATGAATTTCGGAAATTTTCTCGCTGTACAGTTCGCACCCACGTTTAAACCATAGACCCAGTCCAGATTAGCTTTTCTGTGCATGAAGTGGAATTAAAAATTAACTCAAACTATCAAAGAAATAGCCACACTTATGTATGCAGAAATAAGGCTTTGGCGCTAATCAAAGGGGGACATCCTGGTTTGGTGACCATCCCCAGAGGGTGGTGCCCTGGTCAGTTAGCCCTTAGGCCACCCCTGTGTAAGTTCACAAATAAAAAGTTTATTCACTACTGCTACTGCACCCTTCCGAAGTCACAAATATGGTGCCTTTACAACTCACAATCTGTCCCAGATATAGCAGTAGTGAATAAACTTTTTCTCTATGTTCCATCGTGGACTTTCACGGGGGCGGCTTAAGAGCACCACCCTCTGGGGAGGGTCACCAAACCAGGATGTCCCCCTTTCATTAGTGCCAAAACCTTATTTCTGAATACATAAGCATGGCTTTTTCTTTGTTAGTTTGAATTAATTTTTAATTCCACTTCATGCACAGAAAAGCTAATAGGGACTGGGTCTGTAGTTTAAGTGGGTGCCAACTGTACAGCGAGAAAATTTTCTGGGAAAGTACTAGGAAGGATTACGTAAAAGTGCCTGTAAATAATTGTGAATAGTGATTGAGCCATGTTCTCAGTCCTCCACATATGTTTTTGTGGAGGGAGGGAAAACAAAGACACCTTAATCACACTTTTAGAATGTGTAAAAACTATTGTTTTGGCAATAGTGCACTTGTTCTCCAAGCTTAAGGCAGGACTTCAAGGTCGCATGGTGAATGAATGCAACGCAAGGGGGAGGGGAGGGGAGGGAGAGGTTGCCTGGCATACAGAACAGGCTTCTGGCAAATTTTGTCATCGGCAGAGTTTGGAAAACATATAAAGCGATAAACATAAGATCGAGATAAATCCTAATGCTCAACATGGTTTCTTGCAGGGAATTGGCTGAATGGATTTCTCGTGATTTTACAATAATTATTTAGAACAGATCATTGCAATACAGCAAACTTTGGTGCATATGTAGTACTCCTTTTCTTTCTTTGTGTACTTAATTTTATCATTTTAATTATCTTAATACGTTTTCCCCCTTCTGTCCCACATAAAACTTACAACTGAGATTTCACTGTATCTAAATACACACGCAAATTCCTTTAATCTTACCATTTTAAAAACCTGCTCCCTGTGCACTGGCTGACACCCTCGCAAAGGGAATGACAAGCTCTGGCTGGCAGAGAACAAAGCACATGCCATCTCTAGCACTCTTTTCTGAAACCACTCACAGACGACAGATAACAGAGTGGCAGGAGCAAGTGCAGAGCTGTCAGAATTATTCCATGTGTAACTTGGACCATAGTTTTTTGGGGTAAAAAATTTTGGAAAAATATGTGCCTTATACGTGTATAAATACGTTATTATGCTCTTACCTGCCATCTTCTCCTTCCACGCCATTTTCAACTTCTATGTCTGGCACCAAGTAATACTGCAAAGGATTGGGCCACATATCATCCTTGATGACCTGAAATCAGGAGAATATCAATTAAGACATGAAAGGAAACAAAGAATAAAGAATTAAACTGCATTAGGAAACTGGTGTTTTACACAAGTCAAATTTCTAAAAATAAAAGATTTGCATCTTTTTTCCTCATGTTGATTCATTTCTTTGCCACTTTGGGCTAATGACAACGATTTTTTAAAATTTTTTTTAAATTATTTTTATTTTTAAGAAATACCCAAACAGGTGATGAAAACTGGCACCTTCGTTGGTGAGATGATGAGACAACCACCAAAGGAGCAGGAAAATATTTGCTTTAATGTGAACTACAATTTTATATAAATGTTCACAGAAAAAAAATTATAATCTTAATAAAACCTTAAGTGGAGATGACCTCGTTACACCTGAAAGCATCATATGATGACAATATTTACACCAACAGTAGGGATTGGTTTTGTATTTTTAGAAAAAGAATTTGATTCTTGTGAGAAGTGAAATTTTGGTGTACACTCTTCAACAAGCACAATTAGAAGAAAATTTAAATTGTACACAAAAGTTCTGTAAGTGTGGTACAACAATTGAGAAATTTTTAAAACCATTACAAACTTCATCGTAATATAATAGTAATAATTGTATGATGCAACACTATGTTCACTAAGTAGGGGTCAAACATGGGCTAATGAAAGTCCATTGTTGAAATTATGCTTGGAAATGCTAGGTTACAATACTTCTTTTTGTATTGTGGAAATGTACATTACTTTTTATTTATGATAAACTAATCAACAATTTTCAATTAGACTTTACATAATTGTAGGTACATAGCGGCATTACATTTTAGAATTTCTAATCATTTTCGTTTATTATGGGGCCACAGTGTCATGTCTAAGAGGAATTTATTGGGTAAAATGCCAATTTTTTTTCCTTTTAATTCTACTTGTATGGAGGTGGGATTTCAACATTTTACTTCCCGTAAAAGTCCTGTCCTTTATATGCAAAATATGGGGGCAAATCTAAAAGCTGCTGTCACCTCCAGGAATCTAGACATTCTTCCCCTTTGTTTTAAATTTCAATTGGAGTCGCCTCTGGCAGTGATCACCCTGTATACACCCCAGTATGTTTTTTTTTCTCTCAGGGCCTAAAAACTTATATTAGAGCATGCCATATTTAATTCCTAAGAACTCTGGAACTGACTTGTGATCATTGTGGGACCACTGTTAGATCACTGCCTGTGCATATGTGGTAATAAGAACTTTGAGTGAATTCATTATTTGCCAGCATCACACTGGTAAGATAAAATGTTAGTTTATGTCTAATCCCCAAAGATGTGCAAGTCAGACGAAACTGGATACTTTTGGGTTCCGCTGACCCCTTGCAAGTGTGATAATTCACCTGCATAAGCGCAAATAGAGCACAACAGGAACCTTATTACCAAGCATAGGATGTGGCATAAATCCCCCCCCCCCTTTTGTTTGGTTTTGTCCTCCATTCTGCCACTTTCCTCCCTCCTATTGACCTGTGGGTGAGCACTGCGCAGAACAGGGAACCTCCCACTTTTTGACAATTTGACTTAATCCATAACCTTTACAAACGTTTTAGTACTTAGAATGATACTCTACTCCTCCGGGGGACAAAACCCCCTATACTATAGGTATGACACACCACAACACTTGTATTAATACCCACACATAAGCAGACGTACACATACCCAGACTTAGTTAGGATTATAATCAGCAAATGCATTGATATATTGATGCACCTCCGTAGTTAGAATTACTATGGTTGGATTTAGTGAACTAGTTTCAGAGGGGCCATATTTGTACGCATGTCCTTCTATTGTTGTCTACACTATAGAATCTGATGGATTTATGTCAGTTAGCATAATGTCTTAAATGTATTAAACACTAAAAACCCCCAGGGGTCAATGTGATCATCATAATAACCACGCCTTAGAGGCCTATATATATTAATCCCTGTATTACACCTACTTTTTATTCTTTATTTGTTTTGTTGCTTATTAAATCTTAAAATCCAACAGTTTGTTTTATGTTATTCCCATGACTATAAATATCGTAAGTCCACAGTGACTGTTAGTAAGGTAGTAGACTAAAGATTTATTCTAAGATTAAGCACTAAGAATGCCAAGAGCAGTGGTGTCTAAGGAGGAGGCACTCCTATCATCACAGTAGAAAGAGATGTTTGGGACAATCATATTTAATGTATCACCTAACACATACACAGACTCCCCCCTCCCTTTCATTTCTCCATTCAGGAACACCTCTCGCACAGATACATTCTTCCCTCAACATTCTAATTGGGAAGTTACTAACTTTATGCACCAAGATAGGTAAGTCTAGTCCGTAGGCACATAAGATAAAGGTATGCCTCCTACTCTTCCAGTGAACTCCGAATACAGACAAACTAGGTAGAGTCGAGTGACCAGCCGATGATCCCCACCACACCAGGAAATAACTACCCCTGTGTGCATCTGTTTCACCCCAGGATGTGACACTGCCCGTATTTTTTTCAGAAAATATTAGTGTTATTGAGAAACAGAGATATACATTCAATGCAATAGTTTTTCTTGGATCTGCCCAGTTTTAACTCTGCTGCTTCATGGCACAGCACTGCTGTTAGTTTGAAAAGATGGCTGTAGTACTAAACACATCCACATCGTATCAGCAGTGATGTGTTATTAGTTTTCTATGGAGCAAGGAACAAACCAAACGCCCATCGAAATCCATAGGAAAATGCAACTGACATATGGGAACAAGTGTCTTACTTTGAGAAGTGTACGGTGGTGGTGTTGAGAGTTCGAAAATGGCCGAAAAGAGCTTCATGACAATGAGGGGTCCTTGCTCACAATGGAAAACATTGCCCACATCGATGCAATAGTGAAAGCGGATCGGTGTGTGCATCTGAAGGACATTTCCAAGCTTGGCATTTCCTACGGCAGTGTTTACAATATCATTCACAAATCCTTGGGGTATACAATACTCATGTTGCACTGTAATTCAAGTATGGCATACCTTCACATGTATATAAATGAAACGAAAAAGAAATCATTAGTAGTTTTGGAGAATTATGGGATTATTAGCCATGTATACATACATCTCACAGCTGTCATGAGAGGATTGCATGCATCTGGAAATATAGTGTGAACTCAGATTCTATGTTCACAGATTTTACTTTTTCCTTTATTTTAAGTTCTACTGTACTAGTTATCAGTCTTGAAAGATTTACATGCAATAAGATGTGTGTCTTGGCCATCATTTACAAGTAAATATTCCTTCAATGGTTAAGCACTTTCTCACTGAATAAAGTCTCCATAGTATCTTTTGTCTTGCTTTCTAGACTGAAGTCTGCTACTTTTGAAATAACTCTCAGTATGTTGGGTGAACTAGTCTGTGGGCCAAGTAGCCAAAATCAAGTACAGTTGGGAGCTGAGAAGACTGCCAGTGCGGGGTGAGGTTCGGGGGTGAACGGGGAGGTAGTGTGGGGAGGGAAGCTTCGACTTGGTGTTCAATTTTTCAGTGTTGCCAGACATGCAGAAGTCCCTGTAGGAAAGGGTGAGAATCTGATAATGGAATCGGGACTTACAGTGTGAGGTGCAGTATGGCGTTCGCAAAAGTTCGTAACCATTCTTGAACCTCCACGGATGATGTCAGCCACGGGACATTTCAAAGACCAGCAACGGCATAGGAATTCACACTTCTTCCGTGTTTTCCGAAATGAATTTGTTTTAAAAATCGAATGAATGTTCTGGCGTGTGTGTATAAGTAAATGTATATGTATAGAGCAGACTATCTAGTAAACTGGGTCGCTGAAGGTTAACTATCAATAGAATTAACATGCAACGAAAAGAGGGAAAGCCGACTCGGGGGTTGAGCAAAGGTTTATTCAGGTTTTTTTTTTATTTGAGGGGTGTAAGTTTGTGTTTATGTGTGTGAAAAGGTATACTTAGAGCCAAAATGACCATAAATTTGTCCTTTTATGAAAATTGTGTGGGGTGTTAGCATGGACGTCCCCAGGATTCTTTCCAGGGAGGGGCAAGCAAGGTATTTTTTTCCAGGGAGGGGGGAAAGGACACATATTTTCATCTAAAATAGTGATGCCCCCTCAAAAAACACCGTTTCAGTCTGAAATTATCATGTTTCTTCAACGAATTTATAATAATTAACATAAATTACTGTGATTGAAATGAAATTATGTGTGAATTATATAATTTTTATGTACACATTCATTTTCCAGGGGGGGGGGGTCGTGGTCCCCTCTTGCCCCCTCCCTTGCGGACGCCCATGGGTGTTAGGGCGTAGTTGGTGGATATATCAATGGGGCCGAGACATTACAACTTCATGTTCCATAATCCGAAAGTTGCAGAAAATCGATGCTACATACCAAAATGTAAATACAAACGAGGGAGAAAATGTACTACCCTGCATAAGTTAAAATTAATTGATCCATGTCCAGGAAAGAAGCATTAACAAGATGCTAGGAAATACACAAAAAGCACGCACACACCCTTACTTTCTTAGTCACGTTGGAAGCAGATTGCTTTGATTTGTGAAGTTTTATTCCATTATAGTATTGCTTTCACTTGTTACTATGTAATATGTTCCATTCATTTGCAATGCGTTTTCGTACCATGCCTTTTTTATTTATGTCGCTGCCACCCTGAAGGGAAGATGAGCTGGCTGCACACGGCGACAACAGGCAGGTCAGTTTCGCATTCCTCAGCCTTGCAGTCTTCTCAGCTCCGAACTGTACAGTGGACTCCTTTTAACCTTTGGACTCCCGAGCAGGTTTAAGAAAATACCCCCGTTCTTGCTTGGGCTTCTCGGCGGGAATTTTAAATTCTAACTCTATTTGGAGGAAAATTGTTATAACTCTGGTACTATGGGAGCAAAATTTTGTTTTGCAGCTAGAACATCAGCGCATGCAACCCAGTACAATTCAGAATGCCGGACCGAGGAAGGGGAGTTTGGGGTGGCACGACCCCTGAATTTCAATGGAAAACACAAAAATCTGGAGTTTTCCCCCTCTTCTCCTGCTATTTTGGGGAGAAGGCGCAAACTTTAGTATTCTCTTCAAAGAATGGACATTTCTGAAGAGAATGTAACATGTTTCATATTCCTGGCTGCCATACAAGTTGAATAATGAGCCAAAATGTGAAACTCTGTTCGGAAATGTGGCATGGATATGTTGCAGAGGGGGGAGAGGGAGGGGGAGGTTGGTCATCAATGAATTTCACAGGCTTGCTCCAGACCTGTGTCAGAGTTTCCACCCAAACATAAGAGTATTAAGGTCCAAAAAACACATTCATTTTGTAATCAGCATCATGATACCATTTCGGGAGAGTAAAGGTTAATTCAAAATTGGATATCTTGAACATACGTTTATTCTCCTTGAGACCAATCTTAAAAATTCATGTGTAATTTGAATCTTCGAACCTTTTATTTTAGATAATTTTAAGGCAGCTGTACAGATACAGTCGTAGGTAAGAGAAAGTTTGTTTGCTGCCATGCAGCCTTCATCCTCTTCCTAACAATGTGGAATTGCCAAGCCTTTTGTGTTGGTCCTTGAACCCCCTCCCCTACTACAGAGTGACTACAAACAAAATAACCTTTGGCGAAAAGGCTCCATGCACATCCCCCTTCTTCCATTCAACTCTGGCCATAAGGAAGCATGCTCCACTCTGCACCTCCCCTCCAAGTGGTAGTAGGGTGCACAGGAGTTGCGATTTGTGAAATTTTTCTTATCTGCTCTCAACTGTCATTATGTGATCAGCTGGCAGTTGGTAGACAGGCACTGGCCCTCATGGGCTGTTACACCAAGGGTTTTTTTTCCTGACAATATACATGGCACATTTATTTATAGAAAGTGACTGGCAACAGCGATCAGATCACGCCTGTGCAGTAACATGTACTGGTCTATTATACTGAACACAACTCTAACTGGCAGCTGGGAAACAGTGAATCAGCTATCAGTTGAATTCTCTTCGACTGACATCAGGCATTTTCGAGTCACAAGGTACCGAACATTGTTCGCAGGATGAAACAAATGAGCATTGGGTCCACCACATGTTGCCAAACGTACTGCAAAGTGCGTGAGAGTTTCTCAGGCAATGATATTGCCAGCACCAGAAATCAGCGAGGTGTTAATGGTACAACTGCACCCGTGGTCCTACAAGAGGGAGTTTCACACGTAAAAATACAACTGGCAAAAACATTTCACACTTAAATATACAACTGGCAAAAACATAATGTTGCAATGTTGCTTCGGGAGAGCGATGTAACCCCTTTTGCTTTTACTTCGCACCTGAGTTTGTTGACACCCATCGAGCCTCACACCCCCAAAGATGATTGTGGGACAGAAACAGCAGTTAAGGTCAGCTGGCAGTTGGAGTTGCTTTCAGTATAGCAACCCAGCAAGTGCATTTTTGCTAGTCTGCTATTGGCTATCCCTTGAGTTAGAGCATGTTAAAATGTCTGCATGATAACAGTTGAAAAGTATGGTCTGTGATTCGATTTCCTAAAACCAAAAGGTCAAAATGCTGCTGAAATTCACCAAGAATTGCATGAAGTGTATGGTCAGAGTGTAATGAGTGAAGTAGAAGTACGGCAATGGTGTCAGATTCAAACCCACAAAGGGCAAAAAAGTTCAAGCAAACTATCTGCATGAAAAGTCTTGCCAACTATTTTCTGGGACCAACAAGGTGTTCATTTGGTGAATGTCATGGAGCCAGGGAAAACAATCACATCGCAGGCATACTGTGAAACACTATAAAAAGTATGACGTGCTATACAAAACTGACAAACTATGTTTTCTTTAGCTGTTCATATCCATGACATCTCCGACCGCACACTGTTGCCATTACTCTCCAGATGATTCAGAGGTTCTGATGGGAACTTTTGATCACTCCCCATCTAGCCCAGGCCTTGCACCTAGTGACTATCATCTCTTCCTGCACCTCAACAATTTGACGAAACTTTAGCATTGAAGACGGCAGTGTTGGATTGGCTCAACTCCCAGACAGTGAACTTCTATACAGAAGGTGATAAAAGAAAAAAACTTATTCCAGGGTACCCAAAGTACTTGGAATATAATGGTAACTATGTTGAAATATGAAGTGGATATGTAACCACTAATAAAGTGTTGCTACACTTCATCTCTTATTTCATATAATCAATCACCCCACCAACGTTTTTATTATTAAATGCACCTCGTATGCGAATATTACTGCAGGAAAATACTTCACACACATTGTGTGTAATTCCAGTGCGAGCCTCAGCTACTGAACAGGTCACAGGTGGCAGATAGTGAAACCTCCCTCAGATATGAAAGCTGTGAACAAGGAGAAACCCAAATAAGGAGTCCCTTACCAAGGTGGCACGGCTATCAGGCTGTCCAGTGACATGGACACACTCAGCATATACCACAGATACCCATTGACAGCATTGTGTCATGGCAAATAAACACCGCCATAAAAGTGTTTGTCCCCACTGCCTTGTGGGCCTGGAGGGATCCAGAGGGGCTAAGGGAGTCTGAACCCCAACAGAAAAACAAGGGTGTACCTGAGAACCCACAGGTGGCAGGCAGCCGAAAACATAAAAAAATCAAGAAAATAAAGAAGCAAACCGGACTGGAAATTGGAGAAGATGCGGGCTATGGATAGGGACATTGAAATTTGGAACACTGACAGGAAGGACTGAAGAAATTGTAGATCCAATGGAGAGAAGAGGAATCGACATCTTAGGAATGAGCAAAATGAAATTGAAAGGAAGAGGAGAAATGAAATTGAGGAAAGGCTATAAACTGTACTGGGCAGGTACTGAAGAGGGCAGGAAAAGTGAGGTTGGATTTGTAGTCAGAAGTGGAATAAGTGAGGAAGCAGAAAGGGTAAATGACAGAATAATGAAATTTAAAAAGAATGTAAGAGGGAAAGTAATAGAAATAATTCAAGTGTATGCCCTACAAACAGGATGTACAAGGGAGGAGAAAGAAGAACTTTAAGACTACTTGGAAGAACATGTAGGAAAGGAATGGCAAATTGTGATTTTAATGCCCAAGTGGGAAGAGAGAGGAAAAGGTATACGGAAACATTTGGAGCAGATGGATGGGGACAGAGGATTGAGGAGGGAAGGAGGCTACTGGACTTTTGTAAGAGACACGGACTGTTAGTAGGTAATAGCTGGTTTTAGAAGAAATATGACAGCCATGAGATTACAAGATACAGTTGGAATAATGAACAAAAGTCTGTAATAGATTATATATTGGTAAACAATAGGGATGTGCCAAAGCCGATTACAGATGTATGAAAATCGGCCGAAACTGCCTAATCGGCATCGGTATCAACAAAAATCCGATATTTAAACCGGTACAGATTATACTAGAGTTTTTACCTTCTAATAAGTTTTATATTCTAGTTTTGTAAGATTTATTGAAAATTTGATTATGATTCGTCATTATTGTAGAGTTTTTGTAATAAAATTATTGCAAACTCATTCAGAGGATCAACCTAACTATAAATCTGAAATAAAACAGTACATTGCTGAACCAGGATCTGCTGTTGTATTGGAAATTCAAAAATGAATATTCAAACCTGAAGCAAGTGCTGAGAAAATACTTGGGCATACCTGCTGCATCAGTATTCAGTGATTGAGTGTTCAGTGTTGCTGAACAGATTTGAGATAAGAGAAGAAGTAGGTTACTTCCTGAAGTGCTTCCAAAACTCGTGTTTCTAAAGTTGAATCTGGCAGAATAGGAATTCATTTTGCACTGAGTGGCCACAGTGGCTCAGGCGGTAACGCGTCTGACTACCATTCTCAAGGTCCCGGGTTCGATCCCCCGGCCGGTTCAAATCCGGGAACTTTTCTAACGTTGGAAGCGGCCCAGCGCTCAACCAGCATCGAATGACATGGGTACCTGGGGGGTAAAGGTGGTCAGGGGTGTGATGCTGATCACATCACCCTCACTCATGACCAGATCAAGAAAGTGTAGGGCGTTACCCCCACACCCCCTATATGCCTTCATGGTGTGGTGCTAAGCACAGGGGAGCACTTTACCTTTTTTATTTCAAAGAACTGATTGTGTACTAATGTTAAACCTCTTGGGAATCCATGTTCTTCTTAAAGGTTCACATAACATTTTGTAGATGCAAATGTACATTCGCATCTCTTGAGAATATATATGTATATACATATGATATAGAAATATACATAGCAAATTGATTTTTGTCATGCTGAAAATAACATCCCATTTCTGTTTAATAATCTCATGTATCGGAATCTGTTAAATATCAGCATCGGTTCCAAAAATTATCAGTGAGTACATCGGCATTGGTAAATTTTCAGGTTTCCTAGTAAACAAGGAAATAAAGAAGATAATGAACAACATTAAAGTAATACCCAGTGGGAACTTAGTGACCAGAGGCTACTAGTAGGAGATATGAGGAGATGGAAAATAAAAGATAGGAGGGAACAAGTAAGAAGGATGAGTGGAAATTGAAGGATAAGATAAGAGAGAAATATCAAGAAATATTGCATACTAAAGTGCCAAGAGATGAACCCAAAGGAGTAAAAACAGAATGAATAAGATTTAAAACAGAATTAGTAGAGGAGGCCGAACAGGTATGTGGAAGGACAAGCATGAAAAGAAAGAAACCCCATGGTGGAATGAAATAAATTTACAAAATGGTTTAAATTTAAATCACAAAAAGAGTACATGGAAAAGAAGAAAGAGGCAAGAACAGCAGTAAAGGAGGAAAGAACAAAGTGGATGAAAGAATGGGCCAAAGTGCTAGAAGTAGATGTAGATGGGAACAATACAGTCTCCCACAGACTGTGATGTAGCCTACGTGTAGTAATCATATTTTTGCAAGCTCAAAATTTGGCACAGTCACTAGCAATCATGTGAGGTGTGCAGACCAGATGTCGTGAGTGATAGTATGGTCAGACGATGGTGCAGCCAATTCACGGAAGACAAATCGAATGTGCACAACCTCATACCTACAGCTGAGTACATGCGGGCCCTTTGCATCACTTCAGGTGAGAGATCTTGGACCACTCCCTGTACAGCCCTGGCCTTGCATGTACCGACTTTCATCTCTTTGTTCAGCTGAAGTGGTTTCTGGCAGGACAAGGATTTGACAGCTACATCGCAATAGAGCTAGTTCCAGTCTTTGCAGTCAGACACATATGCCATGGGCATACAAAATTTAATGCCATGCTACAGCAAATGCCAGAACAATGGTGTTGATTATACCAAAAATTAGGTTAGGACTCACTGTTACTAATGCAATAAATTACTACTGATATTCTTGTTTTTTTAATGCCTAATCGGTAGGGAACTTGATTTTTTTGTTATTTTTTTTTCAAATTGGTGAATTTTTTTTATTTATTACTATTCGGTGTTATTTTCCCCAAAATTTACATGTTCATTTTAGTGCATTTTTTGGCAAATACCTGAAATTATACATTCATTGTGTTTTTAAACTACCATTTCAAATTGTAAGTCACATGGCCTATGCCGCTTCATGCGAGTTTCATACCGTGGAAGTTATTTTGGGAAAGTTATTTTCCAAACCACCTTTTTAATTTTAAGGTAATTGAATTTTCCCCCATATATACTGAAGGGTGCATAATGACCATAAGTGGCAATGTACCCAAAAAATTTAAACCAATCAATCTCTTGTAACAGATACCGATATATTATGGCACCAAAAACTGGCATTATCTTTTTTTGACTTGTAAGGGCAGCCGCACACCAGATCTGACACGACAAGTCACGATGCGACGATACGCAACACAACGGGACACAAAGCGACATGACGAGTCGCTTTGCTTCCAACAAAATGAAACAAATATTAATTATTCTGATCAGTGTTAGTTTTCGGTACAAGTTAGTATGTTGTTATTATTTGTTATTGTGTTTATCATAAGAACTGCTCTAAATATTGTGGCATATAAATGATCATTAGACCTCGGATTTTAGGTATTTAACCTATTTTTTTCCTTTGCAGGTAAATGTGAAATAAAAGTTACATCAGCGTTTCATTAAAAAATGCAACAACTGATGAAGTTTTATAGTGCCTAAAATAACCTACTGCTTGTTAGAACCTATTTTCGTTTTTTTTCCCAAATCAAACCTTTTCTTAGGCTTTGTATAATTTTTAAGGCTTTATATTATTGTTACATCACACAGAGGTATTTGTTGTGTTTCATAACGAAAAAATTCAATGACTAACTTGTTTGAAACATACTCTAGAGAGCAAAATTGCTAATGATTCAAGTATTAGTTTTACAACAATTAGTGGAACATTTTGAAAATGATGCATAGAAATAAACATTTGGTTAGAAAATTAATATTTTTGATGGTTATATATTTAACAATTGTATCTAATTAGTATTTTTCAGGAACTATGAACCTACTTCAGGATTCTTTTAGTCTAATTTAATATTTTTAAACATATTTTAGGAACCTAAAGTACATTTTTAGAACCAAAAAATCAGAGGTCTAATGATCATGCATACGTGTACTCTCACAAACACACACTTCTTTCATTAAAAATAAAATTATTTTAGTTTCATTCTCACATATAAAGATTACCGGTACCCCTGAAAAAAGCATTGATTTTTATTATTATTGCATCTAAAGTAAATGTATAAACACAAAATCTATGACATCTGTCATTTCAGAAAATTAGGTTTTCATTTGCATCTTAAACAAATAGCACTCACTGCAATATATTTCTTTTCTACATTTCCACCGACAAGATTACAAATTTAGTTTTTATCCATTTCTTCTATTCTTTACAAGAATTAATGTAACAAAGAATGAACTTTTGAATGGTGCATTACATAAATAAAATGGATGTCCAATGTCGCAGCAGGAACTGAGTTTTGCCAGAATGGAGTTCCAGTGGATATTGGCTCACTTTAAACACGGCTTCCCTCCAAAAAAGGAAAAAGTTTAATTCTCGTGCTGCAACCACATAGTTATTCGAGGAATAAATATCAAACTGCCCTGAACATTGTTTTCTTGTACAATTTATGAAATGTTTTGTACATTACAAGATAATTTCTAAGAAGTCTATTTCTTTCTCCTGTGCCACCTCATTCCATAGCACATCAATTTTGTCCTTATTAATGTACCCATAACCTTGACCGCACTGTCAAACTTGCATATATATGTGCTGCCAAGCAATACAGTGAGTCATGCAGGTGGTGTGCTGAGTGGAAAGGATTCGCGCAAGCACAGAGCATTTTGTCGCATCGTGCTCCTCCAAAACCAAATTCCCGGGACCTTCACTGTTCTGTCGCAATGTGACTCAAGTCAATTGTATCATCCAGTGTGCGGCGGCTCATAAGAGCCCCATGTTAAATGTTCCCTCGAGTGGGTTTGCAACAAAATGACTCGTCACATCAGATCCGGTGTGCGGCTGGCCTTAGTGTTAAGTTTCCCAACATTCTGCCAAATATACCAATACTTCCATTGTGCTTTTAAACAATTATTTTAAATTGTAATCCACATGGTCTATGTACTTTCATGACAGTTTGATATGTTGGAACAGATTTTTGAGGAAGTAAAAGTAAAGTGTTCCCTGTGCTTTGCAGCATGCCATGAAGGCATCTAGGAGGTGTGGAGTCAGGACCCCATACTTTCTTGATAACAGCCAAAGGTGGGGTGATGTGATCAGCACCATGCTCCTGGCTACCTTCACTTCCCCAAGTTTCCTTAAGGGAACCCACTTGATACGATGCTGGATGGGCACCGGAGCAGTTTGAACAGGTGGAAAAGATCCTGGTTCTCCCTCTCTGGGGATCGACCCCGGATCTCTTGCATGGTAGACAGATGCCCTAACAATTGAACTCCAATATTTCTTGCTCGACAATGCTGATGGTGCGCATTGAGCTTGGTAATTCAAAATACATTTTGCACGACAAATTATTAAGATAAGGCTCCCGTGTGGTGGTAGATACGCACTCGATCTCATGTTAAGCCCGGGATCAACTTATTACAAACCAGCATAACGTATCCCCGTTTCGTATCAATTTTTTCGAAAAAACTTGCAACGTTCAGTTTCAAAATGTGAGAAAAGATTGCTCATTTGGTTGTTTTTCCTCATCAAATCAAAGGAAGGATATAATATGCGGTGGAGGGGCATGCACAAGTTCCGTTGCCTCGTTGCATCATCCTTCAGAGTGTAGTGAGCTCTGTGAATGAGAGTACGTTCCATTGTCAATTTATTTTCTTTATCATCTTTATTTTGGAGTGGAATAAGGAAAATATTATTGCATTTATTGATATAAAGTTTTTGTATAATCCGCTGATCTGCAGGAACCACAAGTCTGCCAATAAGATGCTTCCATTATACAGTTCACGGTTCGCATACATGTTTGTCATCCACCATCGTCATTTCAGACCAGACGGAATAAAAAGAACGGACCACCGTATCATACTCCCGTATCAATTATGCTACAGAGTGGATGATACGGAATGCAGTCATGATACGCAACAAATTGGGATCCGTATTGTATCAATGATTGATATGGGATGGGGATACAATAACACTGGTTTGCAACAAGTGGATACCGGGCTTTAGAACCCTGCCACTTTGCTGTGATGCAAATTGTTTTGATAGAAGTTGATAAAATCGTGGTAAATACAGGATTTAAAGTGGCTGTCAGAATTATTCCACGTATAAATGAATAAAATGTTGGAAAACTTCTATGTACACAAATATGACACATTTTGTTTCTTTAAGCCTAGAAAAGTCAGACAAACTTTCTTAGTATAAACATATAACAAAAACTTAACGTTTCCACCCTCTAACAGGGTCTGTTAGACCTGATACAGAGTGGACATGTTACGTTTTTAGTGTATATATTTTATAAATTTTACCTTGGTCAGCATTTTAATATTCTATTAACATGGAAACAAGGCTTAACAGTGTTGACATTTCTTTAAAAAAAATTGATAAAAATGCATGTCCAGACATCACTGCACATTCACAAACACAACTTCCCAGAAATTAACATTTTTCATGGTTTTCAAGTTTGCAAAAAATTAAGGTCCTACTAATTGGAACTTCCTTTCTGGGCACCCCTCATATAAATCAGCAGATGAAGTGAAAATTTAGCAGGGCTGCCAGATAAAAGTCAATTCTTGAAGAAAGTGATATGCTCCTGTGATTGAATAATTCAAGCAAATATGATATTAAAATATTTACGTATTTATTATTAGTAGGGGCATGCATATTTCGTTTTTGACGAAAAAACGAAATTTGAAAAAACACATTGTAGTGTTAATTTTTCATGTTTTTGAAAGGTGTGAGATGCATTTTGTGACCATGTTTTGTCACGAAATAATGCGAAATGAACTGCAAAAAGCGAAATTAACTCTTAAACACGAAATTTACCATTTATATACCGACGCGACACTTTCTGAAGTCTGAAGTATCCTGTGAGTTATGCAATTCCCGGAAAATTGATTAATTCTGCTGTTAATATTGGAGAAGCAAAAATGGACTCCTTTACACAGAAATAAACTTAATACTCTTATAACTACATAAATGTGCTATTAGAAGTGAAATGTTAATTCTGTGGAATAAGTAGTTTTTAAATCAAATTTAGGAAAAACCAAAATTTCTTTTTATATACCACTTTTCATCCAATTTTTCACCGCTATAACACCGATATTTCATTTTATTTACCGCTTTTGAACCCGAAATTGACTCTGTTTTTGTACCGAAATTTTGCTTTTTTATTTACCAAAAATATGTGCCTCTAATTATTAGTATTATACCGTGCGTCCATTTCGATCTGCAGCCGAGAGATCGGGAGAATCGTGGCGGGCGGCACTGACGGAGATGCCGACATTTGTGGCCTGAAAAGCCCACTTATTTTTATGGACATATGCAGACATTTATATAAATATTGCAAAACGAGCACTAACCTGTGTTATAAGAGTATGGTTTTCATTTTAGCAGCTTAGTGACTGTATGTGCCGATGATTTTGACATGCCCACCTCTTGTGAAACACGGCGTAGAGGTTTGTTTGGAGAACGTTCTAACGCTGCACCAATATCATCGAGTTTTGCTTCGGTTAGAATCCGTTGTTTTTGCTTAGGTGTTTTAAAATTTAATGATACAGTTTCTCGTAATTTAAGGACAAGATGTCTAACCGTATCTCTGTGTGGAGTTGAAACGCATGGGAATTTCTGTACAAATTACCTACACACGTCTCGACACGAGTTTGTTTTCACGTAGGTACGTGTCATACATAAAAAAATATTTGTTCTAACGTGAATCTTGCGGCTGGCATTCCAATCGTCTCACTGACACGTCACACATACACACTACAATAACACAAACAAGTAACTGCAAGTAACCAAGAATAACACTCTTGCGCACAGTACGAAATTAACATGCTCTTGGCTTACATTGCTCGCCACTATATTTACAACTCTGTCTTCATCTAGTCGCGAAGGAACAAAAAACTCGAGCTCGGAGATTTCGGATTGCAAGGAAGCTCACGAACACTATTGACTTTTAACGGTTTCTTCTACAGCGTAATCTTGATACAGTGTTGCACATTCAAAACCTCCAAACGATCCCCATCGGCACAAAACTCTTTCAAGGATATAAACTTAAACAGGACGTTACTGGTCAAAACTATGATTAAAATGTTTTATTATCTGTGGCTCTTAACATCGTTTCTAAAGCGTATTTTTTTGTGTATATAAGAGCAGAACTTGGATGAATTACAGAAGAACTTTTGCGTGTTATAACACAGGTTAGTGATCGTTTTGCAATATTTATATAAATGTCTGCATATGTCTATAAAAATAAGCGGGCATTACAGGCCGCAAATGTCGGCATCTCCGTCAGCGCCGCCCGCCACGCTTCTCCCGATCTCTCGGCAGCAGATCGAAATGAACGCACGGTATTTCATAATATTGGACATTAATCTCAGTGAGAGATTAATGACCATCTCTCAAGAGTTTAAACAGACAGGACAGAGGGTGACGTTAATTTCATTACAATACTAGAGTTACAGTAAATTTGAGGTTGGGAGCATGCACTTGCCAAATTTTTATAAAGGTCACCAATCCAGATTTGTGTTTCACTTTTTCGTGATAGCATTCAACATATATCTAGTTTTGTTGGATTCTCCTTGATATCTAAGAATAGTGCAATGTCATTGTAAAAGTATGTTAATTTGTGCGAAACCAGTACTACATCAGGATGATGAAAGAAAACCTTCCTAAGCACTACTACATTAAATAAGGTTAAGTGAGCCAGAAGAGTAATAAAATTCCAGCAGCATATTTGCAGTGTAAGGCTCTTGTTTATGTATGCGATTTTTGTTGGAAGACATTAAACAAAAATCAATTCCATAAGATTGCCATGCATGAAATTTCTGTCGCATGTTGTAGTGAAATACTTTGTTGGGTTGCGATATTCGACAAAAATCATATGTATCAATGGAACCTATTTGTTTCCATGTTCTTTCAGTTTGTCCAACAAAATGCCTTACTACGACGTGACAACTATTGGACGAAGCCACCCGCTCCCACCCCCCTCCATCTGTGGACAGTTACTTACTACTCCCATATGGACAAGAAAAAAATGATAATTCAATGCACTTTCCATGTAATATTTAGAGGCTTAACACATTTTTCTGCCCCTCCGGAAAGTCTCATTCTCTCTCTCTCCCTCTCCATGCCGTGCCGTGGTTGTGTTGTGCATAAGGGGCCTAAAAGTTGGGGCCGAACCTTAGCAACAAGATTTTCTGTTCCTGTGCAGTTAAAAAAAAAAAAAAAAAAAAAATTTCCTGACTTTTACCAGTTTTCGCCACCCTGATACTGTACTATGAGCCATCACCTGTGGCACAGCAACGAACTTTCGCAACTTCGACACAACTAATCTTGCTCGTGCTCTCGCCCGCTGCCTTCGGCATAAAACAGCTGCAGTACAAAGAGGTCTATGTAGACTAGCTCATCACCTCGGTGGTCATGGACAGTAAGCTTTAACTTCGTGCTAGTAATTGTTAATTTATAGGGCCATGCATATTTTGTTTTTGATGAAAAAACAAAATTTGAAAAACAACATTGTAGTGTTAATTTTTCATGTTTTTGAAAGGTGTAAGATGCATTTTGTGACCATATTTTGTCACGAAATAATGCGAAATGAACTGCATAAAGCGAAATTAACTCAAACACAAAATTTAGGGTTTATTCACAGACGCGACACCTTCTGAGGTCTGAATTATCCTGAGTGTTATGCAATTCCCGGAAAATTGATTAAATCTGCTGTTAATATTGGAGAAGCAAAACTGGACTCCTTTACACAGAAATAAACTTAATACTCTGATAACTACATAAATGGGATATTAGAAGTGAAATGTTAATTCTGTGGAATAACTGTAGTTTTTAAATCAAATTTAGGATTATATTCACAATTTTAAAACCAAAATGTATTTTTATATACCACTTTTCATCCAATTTTTCACCGCTATAACACAGACATTTTATTTTATTTACCGCTTTTGAACCCGAAATTGACTCAGTTTTTGTACCGAAATTTTGATTTTTTATTTACCAAAAATATGTGGCTATTAATTTAATATGCTAATTTAAATTAATAATGTGGCTGGGTGCATATTACTCACTACATAATTTAAAGTGCTCCCCTGTGCATAGTACCACGCCATGAAGGTGTATAGGGGGTGTGGGGGTAACGCCCCACACTTTCTTGATCCGGTCGTGAGTGGGGGTGATGTGATCAGCATCATGCCCCTGACTGCCTTTACCCCCAGGGTTTCCCCTAGGTACCCATGTTATTCGACGCTGGGTAGGCACCGGGGCCGCTTCCATCATTAGAAAAGTTCCTGGAATTGAACCGGCCGGGAATATAATATAAATTAGGGATGGGCCGATATGAAATTTTGGCCGATACCGATATTCTACCGATCGAATATAAAATTAGAAATGGTCCTTGAAGAACCTGAAATGTTCATTGATCTCCTTAATAAATGTGTGTTTCGAGGTGACTGCAGTGCAAAAGAAGTTGAATATTTAGATATTTACTTTTTTAGAAAGAAGGGCATGGAGATTATCCATAAAAATTTCAACAAAATGGCAGAATTTTGCAATAAATTATAAGATATTTATCGACCGATAAACCGATATGCCTATATCGGCCGATACAGATAGAGTACCGATTAATCGGTCCCATCCCTAATATAAATACTAAAAATAGTATAAAATTAGTTTAAAGAACTACTTACGTGAGTATGCAATTGTTGAGGAACGACTTTCAGGGTACAACTGCCCCATTCATCAGGTTCATAATTGTTTCTAAGCACTACAACATAATGATGCGTTGTAAAGTGTAATATGAGGATTAGGTAGAGGGTTTGTTTAAAAACACTTAAAAACTGTTAGGTTCTTTTTTCATTGCTTTGTCCCACTTTTTGAAAAGCCTCACCCATCCCTCTTCCAATTACCATCATCCCGATTAAGTTTTACATTTCTCCCCTTGCAAATATTTGCAGCCTCGTAAACATTTCTATTCAATTTATTCCTTTCTTTTCTGATAACCTGCTCCTGATTATATGCTCCGATAGCCCTGTTTAGGGGAACCCTTCTCTAATGTCATCATGTTCCCATCTTACACGCATGCTTTTACCCATCTGTCCTATATACTCTTTTCCACATTCGCATATAATTCTGTATACACCATTAAATCCCTCGGGGTTTCCTTTCCCTTTATCCCCCTTTTTATAATCTGTAAAATGATTTTCCAAATTCTGGGTGGCCTTCATCCCACATTTAATACCATATTCCCTTACTGTATTTTCAATTTTCTCCGATACCCCTTTGTAGTATGGGATCTCAACAAAACTAACTATCCCTTTACTTTTTTCTTCCTCTTTCCTGTTTTTCTCATTCATGTCTAAGTTTGTCTCTCTTGATAATTCTCTGTGCTTTCCCAGCTATACTATTAAATTCATGTTTGGTGAACCCATTCTTTCTCCCCACCTCCATAATCCATTCTACTTCCTTTTCTTTTTCATCCTCTTTGTTGCATAATCTTCCTGCTGTAATGAAGAAATTAAGAAAAACATTCGCTTTTATTTTCCTGGGATCTTCTGATTTTTTATTTATGGACATGTCCCTGGCTATCTGTTTATGGTACATACCTGTCTTTACTCCCTTATCCAATTTTGTAATACTAAGATCCAAATAATTAATCCTATCGTCTACAAGGTTTTCCCTGGTTAATTTAATCCGTGAGTCTTGTTTTCTTAACTCTTTAAAAATATTATCAAACTCTCCTTTCTTTAGTATATCATTGACATACCTCCTGTAAAATTTGATATTAACCCCTGTTTGCAACAGAGCTGCCTTTTCTATATAGTGCATGAAGATGCTGACTACAATACCGGAAACTGGGTGCCCATTGCTAGCCCTTCTTTCTGCCTATAAATCCGATCGTTCACATAGAAAAAGTTATATCCAGTTACCAGTGTAAACCATCTAACATATTCCCAAGCTATTAATACATCAACCCCTTTCTCTAATAGCCATCTCTGTAGATAATCTGCTGCTTTCCCTCTGGGTACACTTGGATACAAATTGACCACGTCAAAGCTGCTAATTTCATCCTCTTTCTCAATTTCTATGTTCTCAATTAATTTCTTAACTTCCAACGAGTTTTTGACACTGAACTGGGTGGAACCGTTCACTTTATTAATCCTATTCACTAAAACTTTGGCTAACCCGTAACCTGGATGTTCACATGTTGGGATTATGGGTCTCAAGGGGACAACTATTTTATGCATTTTGGGTATACTGAAAGCTGTTGGAATCCCGCCCTCTTTGACATCTTTCATAAGTTTATTTTTTCCCCGCCTCCTAATGTAATACTGGTTTCAATCCTCTATCAGACTTCATTCTTAATTTTGTTAATCAGGTTCCCCGTGATTTCCTCAAAATGTTTTTTACAAGTTCCTGTTTCTAAGGGATCTTAATGGATATGGGTGTTTCGGTTTTAAAGGTCTTTTAAATAGTGAGGTTTTTTAAATTGAAATATGTCAAAGACAGTTTTTAAGTGTTTTTAATCCAACCCTCTACCTAATTCTCACATTACACTTTACAATGCAGCATTATGTTTTAGTGCTTAGAAACAATTATGAACCTGATGAAGGGGGCAGTTGTACCCTGAAACGCCGTTCAACAATTGCATACTCACTTACGTAAGTAGTTCTTTAAACTAATTTTATACTATTGTTTATATTTTTTAATATGCTAATTTGTTGTTCATGAAATGTACTTATCATGAAATTATGTTGCGAGAGATTACTTCAAGTAGCACACCTATGAGTGGAATTGGGCTACATATTCATGTGTGGATACATTACTATGCTAAGACCACAGTGTGAAGTACGTTCGTGCAAACAGGCCAAGTAAATGGAATATAAGTAGAGTTCGAAGTAATGTGTATCAGTTAATTGTCCCACTTGAGTTCCTTGACCTACCCAGCACATTGGATTTGATGACGAAGAATTGATGCCGATGACCAAGATACGAGCAACACAAGTCGGATAACCTTGGAGCCCCCTATCCATTCTCGAAACTGAGGAAGTAACTTGTGCCTCCATTCCAGATTCATTTTTCATCAATCAGAAGTAACAGGTATGTGTGAAACTCTCCAATTAAAGAAGTGCCAAGTCATAATTCCCTATACTCAAAAGCGTGCTTGTGCGTCGACAGCAACGTAAGAATCTGCTTCGCTGCAATTGGTGAATTAGATTTGTGTTCGGAAAATATGAATAATTAGTAATGGCAATTATAACTCTAGAACAGTAATTGTGTTTGGCGACTAACTAATTAGGAAAAAATCACGGCTAAAGCTTGCAATATACTATAAACGAGCATTAAACCTAGCCATTAGATTCACCCCCTTCATTTAAAACTTAATTGCATATTTCAAGAGTATCTATTAACAGTAGTGAGAGGACGTGCAAATTTATCAAAGTAGTAAGTAGAGAGAAATGGGGCATACTGGGCCACATGTTTTGATTTTTACTATCAGTTGATTGATATGAGTATTAATTGAATTGTGCGCAAGTGCACAAATTAAAAGGGTTTAATACAAATTAAATTGACTTGTTCTACGCATGTGTTGATATATTTGTGCAATGCATAATAATGAATACATCATATAACGACGCCAGAGAGATTTGATGCTTACCTTGTTGCAGGACTTTTTCCGGGGGGGGGGGGGGGGGGGGACACCCTTACTTGAGTTTTTCCCTCAAAAAACATGGGGGCCCCTTCTGGATGTCCATGGTAATTGATACACGTTAACCTTTACACTCCCGAGCAGGTTTACGAAAGTACCCCCTTTCTTGCCCGGGCTTCTTGGTGGGAATTTTAAACACTCTTTCGAGGAAAACTGTTACAACTCTGGCACTATGGAAGCAATCTGATTCGGATAAGTATTGCTTTGCAGCTAAAAAATCAACGCATGCAACCATGTACAATTCAAAATGCCGGACCAAGGAAGGGGTGCTTGGGGGGGACAAATAATAAAAAAAAAATCTGGAGTTTGCCCCCTCCTCTCCCGGAATTTTGGGAAGAGGGTGTGAACTTTAGTATTCTTTTCAAAGAATGGACATTTCTCAAGAGAATGAAACATGTTTCATGTTCTTGCGTGCCATACAAATTGAATAAGCCAAAATGTGAATTTTTTTTTATGAAAAATAGGTAATTTGCATTTTTGGAGGAAAATTGTTATCACTCTGGCACTAAGGGAGCAATCTACTTCGGTTGTTTTGCAGCTAAAACATCAGTGCATGCAACCGTGTACTATTCAGAATGCCGAACCGAGGAAGGGGATTTGGGGGGCGTGGCCCCGGAATTTTAAAGGAAAAAAAATTGGAGTTTGCCACCTTTTCTCCTGCTATCTTGGGGAGAAGGCGCAAACTTTAGAATTTGTTTCGAAGTATGGACATTTCTCAAGAGAATGAAACATGTTTCATGTTCTTGGGTGCCATACAAGATACAAGTTGAATAATAATAAGCCAAAATGTGATTTTTTTCTTTATGAAAAATAGGTTGGTTGGCCGCGGTGGCTCAGTCGGTAACGCGTCTGACTACCATGCTAAAGGTCCCGGGTTCGATCCCCGGCCGGTTCAAATCCGGGAACTTTTCTAACGATGGAAGCGGTCCCAGCGCCCACCCAGCGTCGAATAACATGAGCACCTGGGTGAAACCCTGGGGGGTAAAGGCGGTCAGGGGCGTGATGCTGATCACATCACCCCCACTCACGACCGGATCAAGAAAGTGTGGGGCGTTACCCCCACACCCCCTATACGCCTTCATGGCATTGTGCTAAGCACAGGGGAGCACTTTACCTTTTTTATGAAAAATAGGAAATTTGCAATTTTTGGAGGAAAATTGTTATAACTCTGGCACCATGGGAGCAATCTACTTCAGATAAGTTTTGTTTTGCAGCTAAAACACCTGCACATGCAACAGTGTAGAATTCAGAATGCCGAACCAAGGAAAGGGAGGTTTGGGACACGACCCCCAAATTTCAATGGAAAAAAACAAAAATCTGGAGTTGGTCCCTCTTCTCCTGCTATTTTGGGGAGAAGGGGCAAACCTTACTATTCTTTTCAAAGAATGGAAGTTTCCAAATAGAATGAAACATGTTTCATGTTCCTGGGTGCCAAACAAGTTAGTTGAATAATGAGCCAAAATGTGAAACTCTGTCGGGAAGTGTGGCATCAATATGTTGCGGATGGTGGGGGGAAAGGTAGTTAGTCATCAATGTGAATTTCTCAGGCTTGCTACAGACCTGTCCAAGTTTCCACCCAAACATAAGAGTATGAAGGTCCAAAATGCACATTCATTTCGTAATCAGCACCATGATACAGGCCCGTAGCTAGAACTGATCTCCAGGGGGGACTCACGATTTATCAGGGAGGCTTTGTAAACCAAGTCCACTTTTCAAAAGTTTAACAGTATTATATAAAGGTAAAATGTGTGTGTCGGGGATCATTAAGATAATTTAAAATATAAAATTTAGAAATATCATTCAAATACTACAGTTTTTTTCCTATAGCCTATATTCTAAAACACTTCTTGTTCTTGAAGTAGTAATGACTGCTACTAACACCATCCATTAATACACACTCCATGCTATTCTTGATGATACAGATATTTATATCATACATGTCAAAATGTACAATATTCACTTCAACCACAGTGCGTAGCATACATTCCAAACCCAGCCGAAGCAATAAAACTCCCCTTCCTTCTCAAAACTTGGGATCTGTTGACATTTGACGCAGCTGTTGAAGGAATGTGGATGATGATGTCAAAGTCACAGATTTTTGTCAAACGAGAGGCTGCAACAGGGGCAGGGATGATTCAGATAAACAAGGCTCCCTATGAAGGAAGTTTCTAAAGTCTAGAGAATCTTAGACTTCTGCTCATAAACAAGATGAACAAATAATATATTTTGTCTACATTTTCACTCCTCACCTCAAACAAATTAGAAAAAAAATAGTTTTACCTAATTTCAAGGGGGCTGGTGGAGTACCGGCGAGAGGGGCTAGCAGCCCCTGGCCCCTGCCTGGCTACGGGCCTGCCATGATACCATATGTTATCATCGGGGCAGTACGACCTTACTCGGATGATACCATATGGTATCATTGGGAGAGTAAAGGTTAATGAATTAAAGGTTAATGAAGGTAACAACCTTGTTATTAATTTCAAAATATAACTTGTTCTTGTTTCCTCGATTTAAAACCTAAAAATACAGTGCCTTTGAGTATAGGTTCAATTCTTGGTAAACACTGTTTAACATATATGTCAGCTGTGTGTACTTAATACTGTATTTCTTTTACAGGGCGATTGTAAGTTTTTGGATTGACTTGATTTTTTTGCGGGGAATTTTGACAATATTTGACATTACCTTGACCTTGCAAAGTGATCCTCTAACGAGATGGAAGTAAACGTACTACCATACGTCATAAACTTCTAAACCACAAGACTTTTACGCTTTACTTGGTCGGGGAATTTCCACCACCCAACTTCCTTTAACGACCCGAATAATGCCATAAGATGTAGGCAGTGGAGATGAAATTTTTAAGGAGTACAGGAAAACCTCGTTAATACGAAGTTCAAGGGACCAAAAAATGTCAACTTCGTATTAAACGACTTCGAGTTATCCAAACTTTTCAAGATGGCACCTGTTTTCAGGTGTAAATAAAGTAGAGTATAAATTAGCCCCACAAAGGATATTTTATACTTGGTGGTAGCTCAGAAAATAAGCTTTATATGTACTATATAATAATATTGTACGTTTTAAAGGAAGTGTAAAAAATGTTACACAAAATGAGAACACGGAGCTTAACGCGGACACAAAGATTCCATGGAGTAGGTTAACACCATTTATCCTGCCTAGTTATACAACCGGTTATGCACGGGATGCATGTCGTGGCAAAAAGTCTTATAAAAAACGGTATTTTCTTTTTAATTGTGCAAAGTCGTTGCTCTTCCACGAAATTCTTACAATTTTAGTTCATAAGAAACCCGTTTGCACGGAGACCTACGGAAAAGAAAACAATAGAAAACAATATCGTTTATTGCAAGAAGTGAATCTTGACAGTAGTCACACGATATCACGCGAGCAAGAGACTGGAGATAATCGAACAGAATGAATATTGGATTTTATGTACTAGAACATTGTCCGTTGCAGGATTAACTGGTAAGAGAAGATTCTCTTGGGAGAGAACACAACCTTTCCCTGGCACAAAACAAAACAAAAAAAAATCGGGCCTGTAAATTTCATTCTGTTTCGGCTGTCTAAAACACATCGTAAAAAAAAAAGTCACGTATTCTTTGCTTCAGTTAACTTCATATTCGCCCCCCTCCCCTTTTTCAGGGAGCAGTCCAAACTCTTCCTCAACTTGCATTGTAATCCACTCTGTAAAAGTAAACCCACAACTTGCGATGTTTGCACCCAATGTGTATCCTAGGACACATTAAACAGTGCCGCACTCGATAATCACTCAGGTTTGGATCCCACTTTAAACTGTATATTTAGTCCCGCTTAGTTCAGCAGTATAAAATGAACTAAAAACAAGTTTTACGAAACTTGCGTATTTTCAGATTAATCGACAATTTATTGTAGGTTTCAGGAGTATTCTGGAGGTCAAACACTCGCTCCGCCAAAACTTTTCCTCTCGTATTCCTACATTGAGCATTGCATTTTTTTTTTTAAACAGCAGCACGCTAATGGTTCTGAAGAAAAGCGGGGATTATATGGCTTTGCGAGATTCAAAACAATGAAGCTTATTCCTTCCCACTGGATGAGTCACTGCAGTTATCAGCAAGCCAGAGGTTTCCAGATGCTAGACTAAACACTGGCGCCAGCTGCAGCGTAAACACAATGAGACAGGCTGGAAGTTAGAGCAGCAGGTGGCAGAAGGGAAATCATCGGCATTTTAAAGATAACGCAGTTGTGGAAGACCGAACTTTTATCAGCAGTGTGAAAAATCACATTACCATGCACACCAGTGGCGGATAATGAGCTGTTGTAGGAGAAGGAAGGGGGTCACTTTTGTTTTACTTATCATGCGGTTTTTGTTCGTTTTAAAGAAGGTTTTCAGTACTGTTTGCTTTTTTGTAGACGCCAAAGGAGCCGGTGTGCGCACACGAGGAGCAAGAATATCAAGAATATCGTGGCTGAAACAATTAGCAACGGAACCCCCCTCCCCCCCGTTTGCTGATAGATAAAGGGGAGAAGTCACTCGGACAACAAAACACTGTTTTGGCAAATTTTATGACCGGCACAGTTGGGAAACGTATGAAGCGGGAAACTGGAGTTGCAACATACGTAAGATCGATGTCAACTTTTGCGGGAAACCTAGATGTCAACGCATTACGCGGGTTGACGATCTTTAGTTGGCCTATGCGGCTTTGATTATCTGTAACAGTTTCCCTTTTTTTATGAAATTCTACAGGGAACAAAGAACACGCTTTTAATGATTTTAATGAAAGTGGTTACCGGAAGTTGTCTTCTACCAGGCCAAAAGTTGCTCGCTCACGGGAAATTGCTGTATATCTAGCTCAGAGCTAGACAGATTGGTGAGACTTCCAGGCGCCACGCGTCTTGTATTTTGGAACATTCCTGCGATCTTATCTCGCTTTTCTCATCTGTCACTGATGAATATTTCCAAGGTGGCGCATTCAGCGGGGAAAGAGCTTGACCTCCCATGCACATTGACAAAGAATGTCAATGTCCAGCGGGCATTTCGGGCTGCTTCCCTCGAGTTGTCAGCAGCTCTTAGGACAAGGAAACATGTCAAGGTCAAGTTAAAATAACGTCCAAGCTCTTTCCACATTCGATCTTCTCTTGTCGACTTACGCAGGTGTCTATTTCGAATTAAGCGAAACTAGTTTTAAGGGTCTTGTAAACAACTTCGTATTAAAAATTATCCGTATTTCGATTTATCCGTACTGAAATACATTATAAATCCTATCTTATCGGCTGGGGAATGGGAAGAACTTCGGATTAAAGGGTACTTCGTATTAACCAATATCGTATTAACGAGGTTTTCCTGTATATAGAGGAAGACTAGAAGGGATAGAATAAGGAATGAGGAGATACGACAGACAGTGGGGATGGTGAAGCTTCCAGACAGAATAGATCAGGCACAGATTGGATGGTTTGGACACATGAAGAGGATATGCAGAAAGACTGCCAGTAAGAGCTTACAATGCACAAGGAGTGGGAATGAGGACAAGGGGAAACCAACATGTCGGTGGAAATAGCAGATAGTGGAGTGCATTAGGAGAAGGACAATATTGGAACACCATGGAAAGAGAGGAGTGGTGGAAGACCAGGGGAAAATGGAGAGGCCTGACTTCTATGCCGATCCAGCCAGAGGAGGAGGAGGATTTAAGGGGGGAAAACTAAAGCAGAAAGAGGACAACAGGGCTTTTTAACAAAAATCAAACAAAAGCCTTCATCTCTTAAATTACTCCTTGTAAATTTCAGATTCCAAATTGCTTAAAAAAGGATGAGGAAATTTTTTGAGAAATTAAAAGTATTGTCCATTTCAGTTTCGGAGAACTTCCACATACAATACTGCCTTTACTGCATGGCCAGCATGCAGGTGGTAAATTCTCAAATACTTATTGGCCGTCATTTAACATGCAGCCATTTCTAGTCAAGAGACAACTGCAGTTGTCAGGAACTTATCTAACATATGATGTGTGAACAATTGAACTGCACAGTCTTTCAAGTGTGCATTTAAAGTAATTTGCACATAATACCAGAAAGTATGTAAACAATCAAAAATGTACATATGAACTATAAATACAAATTATTTTACTACCAAAATGTTATAAAAATTCTCCTCAATTTTAAGTTTCTTTTCCAGTTTGGTCCACTGAAAAACATAAAATCAGACCCACTGTATGGAGTAAATTAGCTCTCCAACCCTGACTACCATATTACAGCACTTACCTCAGCTATATCATCTGCAGAAGGGTCGCCATGATCGGTGAACCACAAAAAGAAGTTCTTCATCTCGGCTAAACGCTTCCGACCTTTACCAGCATTCTTAGCTTTGCCTTTCTTTGTCAGGTCATTGCCCTCTTTCCACTTAATGGTGGTGCTTTGGGATGCTGGGTCACCTTGAATGTACACAAGAAAAATCTTTGATAATTTATGCCTGCACGTGTATAACATGTTTTATTCACATGTTAATTTTCTCTTGGAGTACAAATCGAGTGCCAATATACAAACAGAACAAAGAAAAGTAAAGCCTAATTTCCAGAGTACATGAATCCATTCCAAAGCAACAATGGCTACAATAATATAGTCACAGAGTTCAGGGTTGTAACGATCCCACAGAGCCAATGGGATTGTAACAATCCAGAAATGTCCGTAACTGGACCATCTACAACTCGAAATAAAGTTATTACATTTTCAATAATTTACAAGATGGATAAAAGATTCACAATGAGATATTCAATAGAGAATTTGGGCAAAATAAATTAACTTCTAAAGTAGAGTTGGAAGTGGTGTAAAAAAAAATGATCTTTTTTCGCAAAAAATTAAAATTAAAAAAAAAAATCCTATTTAAGAAATCTGGACTGGACCTACAGATTGAAATGAGATCCGAAGCACTCTGACCACTGACAACTGAACCTCAGACCCCTTCTTATTACAAGGCAACAGCATTACTTTATTCCACTCCAGAGGATCATTCATGAATATAAAAGGAACCTTCTATTAAAAAGTCACAGGATGTGCGCCATTGAAGGAGATTTCAGACTGAAGTCACAGATGACAAGTGACACAGTCTCCTTCAGTACACAGCAAAACATTCACCGTGCATGCAACAAAACAGACCAATGAACGCCATTGAGGAAAAAGTATAGTCCGAGAACATGCAAGTGACATTAGCTCATCGTCGCACATTGGTTCAAAGGGTTGAATGGATTACTGACGGTCTGCTTACAAGTGACACATGTCACGTCACTTGTAGTTTTGGTCTGAAAGTTCCGAGAAAACTAAACAGGCCAAGTGACAAGTGAAACTTGCAGCTTATGTTGCTTCGGTTCGAAAGGTTGCATTTACTTCTAAGGGTTGGTTTTCAAGGGCCATGTGTTGCTTCTGTCTCAAAGCTCCGTTAAACAGGATATATACATGCATTCATGTAATATGTAACCATCTGCACGTGTGTCACGAACAGTAAAATATATTTAATTGTCCCGAAACTCAAATATCTTGTTATTAACATTTGTTTCATATTTTATGACATCAACATTTAAATTGAGATTCAAAACATGTAAAAGCTTGTTTTAACCTTTTGCCGCCCAAGCATCTCGAACGAGATACTCAAAAGTAACCTTCACGGAATCAAGGTCGTAGTTTTTACGTTATAACTTTTCTATTTTTGGCTAGAATTTTGATTTTATTTTTTTATATTGTTCCTAACACATGTATTTAACAGAAATGGTTTTTTGCATTTTTTTTGTCTTCATGAAAATGGAGGGGGAAAGGGACTTCTCCTTTGAGTCTCTTTTCAAGGTCAATTTCGTGCCGACAAAGGAAGACCAGCTTTGTTGTTCTAAAGCAATGCTTTTTCACTCCCTCCTGATAAGTGCATTCGAAGGAAGCTTGTTTATCAGTATCCGATGTCAAAATGAAAGTTTTCCATGAGGGGTTGGGGGAGGGGGAAGACTGGTTGTTGAATCTGCGTTGCGAGAATGGAATTTCGAAGGAAACCTTTGTCTTTTTTAGCACAGGTGTCCACAAGTGGCAACAGGGGTTACCCAGCATTGTCTAAAAATAGAATTTTAAGCAGCTGCAAGAATTGACGCTCATTTTTTACTACGTTCTAGCTTTTTGTCCGTGAATGTTGTGCATAGGTGTAGTTTTGTGCCCAAGTGCGAGGACATTTTTTCGGTGGCGACAATTTTTTAAAATAATTTTTGGGGGGTTTTCTCCCCTCCCCCTCCATATATACACCAAATTTGCATAAATTTTGCATTTTGACATTTTTTTTCGGGGCGGGGGGAAACCATTTATTTTTTAAGAAAAGTATTTTTTTGGGGATTTCCCCCATTTCCCCCTCCATATATACGCCGAATGTGCATAAATTATATTGCGAATTTGCAAAAATTTCATATAATCTGAATCTCTGGTTCATTCCGCGTACAACGGTATATCACTCATCTCTCTAGGCCAATTAGCCTCCGATCTACACTCATTTAATTGAAACTCGGCACCGGCAAAAGGTTAAGTCCATTTCATGGACAGATGTGCTCATCAGGACTACATGTTTAGTTTCAACCCTAGTTTTACCCATGCCACACAAGAAACTTACATACCGGGGGCCAGCTCACAGGCCCTTATCACTAAAATTGAAGAAACTTAATTAAGAAAAGAAATTGAATTATTGAATCATTACTTCTGTTGCTGATTATATATGTGTAATTATTTATTAATTATAATAATTGCAAAAATTACTATCATTAATAAAAAATAACCAATTACTGCATGAGTGTGTCACATATACAGGGTGAGTCACATAAAATTACCACCGGAAATATTTCGTAAACAATAAATATTGAAAAACCTCTTCCGCAGATATATAGGTATGAGAGGGGCTCATGAAATTAGTGGACACAATACGTTCAACTATGTAAGGAAGTACAATTTTCAACCGAAACTTAGGTTTTTTTCATGGGAACCCCATTTTATTTTCAGTTCATTTGAAAGTATGGAAAAAATATTAAGAATTGCGTTTGTTACATTGTAGTATGTCAAGTGGATCTCAAGTAATTGTAACGTGCATACAGCCTGCACGCTTGTGCTGCATTTTTCCTACACTCGCCATAGATAAGTATCATCTCGGCCTTTTCAGAATTTCAAAATACTATTTTCTTAGCAACAGTTCTGACATATGTACAAACTTCTGGTTATCAATGTACTTTGTTAGGCCTTTGCCATGTTTCATAAATTTGTTAAATCAATTTGATAGAAAGAAAAATGTATAACGTGCAACGTATAGATGTTGAAAACTTAAAGATTTCTAATGACCAAACGCAAAGAGTTGATTGTTCCAATGTAATAAAAATTATGACGTAAATGAATGAATGTCAATTAAAAAAATAGAAAGATGCTAATGTACTAACCTTTATGAATGTAACTCATGGTGGAATGTTTAAAATTTATACTTTTTAATGTAAAAATATTTGTTAACTTTGAAAGATGTATCAGCACATTTTATTGTAACCCGCAGTTGTAGGAATGGAAAAACTTTCCTAAGCACAAAGCATAGTTTGCAGAAGAGTAACAAGTTTTTATGATACCCGAATGGCATCAAAAAGGGGGATATGTATGTTACGACATACAAAACTTGTTAGAATGTTTGTTTCAAGCATCAACTTCACGTTACAATTACATGAGAACCACTTGACATATTACAATGTAACAAATACCATTCTTAAATATTTTTTCCGTACTTTCAAATGAGCTGAAAATAAAATGGAGTTTCAATTTTTTTAAAAAAAAAAAAACTAAGTTTGTGTTGAAAATCGTACTTCCGGTGGTAAATTTAAGTGACTCACTCCGTATATTATCATTCACTACAACTAACAAAATCCATTAAAAAATTTTATTAATGATTTTTGTTTGTAGAGGTGCAATTGATTATTACATACAAAAATTACAATAATACTATCATTACCAAATAATTCTACACTGTCAATGGCATGAATGTCTTGAATGAGACACATTTCAAGATGGTGCCTGATATGCCCACCATGAGCATTTTGCCTCCTAATTCCATTACATTTAGGTTTTTATGGACAAAAGTAACAGAGAAATATTGGGAACATCCTAAAGAACAATGTAATTTATTTTCAGTCAAAAAATCTAAAAAATAGAGAATATAGAAAAGGAAAGTTAAAAATTGTACTTACGTATGTGAGTATAGTGCTCTTATTGTAGAACGACGTTTCAGAGACTGACTATCTCTTTCCTCAGGTTCGTATAAAAACTAAGTACTTGGCATAGTACTGCGTCAAAAATGTAATATGAGGATTGTGGTTAAGGGTTGGTTAGGGTACATTTAAAATATTAATTTTTTGCTATTAGAAGTACGTAAAAACCAAGCCGTTCCCTAATAAAACTTGTACAGTAGACCTATTCACAGGTAAAAAAGTTAAAAAAGTTAAAATTCTAAAAAAACCTGCATAAATCACAATGCAAACTGCAGGTTTGGCCTTTCCTACCCAACTGTGCTTATCTATCCACATGAAGGTCAATTCTCAAGGAATATTTCCCCTCCCCTTAATATTCTCGTTTCCCCTTATTACGTCACAAATCCAACGTGAATTCACGTTCCTCTCTTGCAGCTTGCATAACTTCCGGAGTGACGTGGAAACCGATATTGGGTTCAATCTTCCAGGCTTTATCCCATTTTTTGAGGAAATTGATCCACCCTTCTTCCAAATTTCCTTCGTCCCTATTAAGATTACTCTTCCCCCCCCTACAAATACTCGCTGTTTCATACACGTTTCTTCCTAATTTCCTCCCCTCTTTTCTGATTACCTCTTTTTTTGCGATTCTATGCCCACTTTCCAAAATATGTTCTGAGAGACCCGTTTTGGGAACTTTTTCCCTTATGTCCTTTTCATGCTCGCTCCATCTTTTACCCATATTTCGGCCCGTCTGTCCTATGTACTCCTTCCCGCATTGGCATTCTATTCGATAAACCCCCTTCTGTTTTTCCGGTATTTCCCTAGTTGTCTTTCCTTTCTTATAATCGGTGAAGTATTTTTCTACATTCTTTGGTGCTTTCATCCCGCAAACGATTCCAAAATCTCTCGTTATTTTTCCGATACGGATTGATGGTAAGGGATGCCAACGTACTTTACCCTCCTATTTTCGATTTTTTCCCCTTCTTTTTGATCCCCTTCTTTCCTAATAATTTTCCGTGCTCTCTCCGCTATCTTATCCATTTCTCTATTTGTGTATCCATTTTTTAATCCTGTTTTTCTTATCCACCGAATTTCGTTGCCTTTTTCTTTTTCATTATTGCATAGTCTACCGGCCCTAATAAAAAAGTTAAGGAATACGTTTTTCTTTGTTATTTCGGGGTGCGCCGATTCCTTGTTAATATATAAGTTCCCCGATAGGGGTTTATGATGTACTCCTGTTCTAATCCTATTCCCTTCTTTCAAGATACTAAGATCCAGGAAATTGATTTTTCCATCGCTTAAGTTTTCCCTAGTGAAGTTTATTCTTTCGTCTTGTTTTTCTAATTCTTCAAAAACCTTGTTCAGTGCTACCCCCTTTCCTATAATCAAGATATCATCAACGTATCTCCCATAATATTTAATACCCATTCCTGTTTTTTCCAAAGCTGCCTTCTCAATGAAGTGCATAAAAATGCTCGCTACTATACCCGAAATGGGGTTTCCCATCGCCAAGCCTTCTTTTTGTCTATAAATACTGTCATTGACATAGAAAAAGTTACACTCCGTTACAAGGTTATACCACCGTACATATTCCCAAGCCGTTAGGATGTCTATTCCTTTTTCTAACAGCCACCTTAGTAAACAATCTCCCGCCTGCCCCCTCGGCACACTTGGGTATAAGTTAACAACATCAAAACTATTTATTGTATCCTCGTCATCAATTTCCAGATTTTCTATACATTCTTTAACTTCTACGGCATTCCTAACGCTATATTGGGTGTTCTCATTTACCTTCCTTATTCTTTTTACCAGCAATTTTGCTAGCCCATATCCAGGATGTTCGTATGTTGGTATAATAGGTGTGTCTTAGGTATTCCAAAAGCAATTGGTATGTTGCCAACTTTAATTTCCTTAATAAGGATTTTCTTTTCGCTTGTGCCCAATGTAATGCTTGTCTCTACCCCTTTTTTGATCTCTCTTCTAATCTTATTAATAGGGTCTTTCTCTATTTTCTCAAAATCGTTACCTTTAAAGCTATCTTCTAATTTTTGGTGATATTCCTCTCTGTCCATGATAACCATCTTGTTTTCTTTATCAGACCTAATTAGAAATACGTTATTCGCCTTCACCCATTTTCTTACATTTTTTAAATCGCGTCTTAGGTTTTCGTTTACTTTCTCTTTCCGTGTTCTATCCCCCCCCCTTCATGTTAGTTTCCTTTTTAATTTCTTTTTGCAAGTGTTGTTCTACAATATTACGTATCCTTTGTCTAACCTCAGTTTTATCCTCCCTTTCGTCAATAGTTGTTACGATCGTTTCTGCTGCTATTATGAATTCCTCTTTTTCAAGTTTCTCTACCCCTATTGCAAATTTCTGCCCCTTGTTCATAATCCTAATCAACTCTTTAGGTGGTTCGTGGGTGGTTAAATTTAAAATGTTCTCATTATTTCCCCACTCCTCTGTTTTTTGTTTCTTATTCTCTAGATTATCCTTCCTATTCAATTTTAATTTCATCAATTTCCTCTCTCTAGTATTACTATCCCTAAATTTGATGAAATTAAAATTGAATAGGAAGGATAATCTAGAGAATAAGAAACAAAAAAACAGAGGAGTGGGGAAATAATGAGAACATTTTAAATTTAACCACCCACGAACCACCTAAAGAGTTGATTAGGATTATGAACAAGGGGCAGAAATTTGCAATAGGGGTAGAGAAACTTGAAAAAGAGGAATTCATAATAGCAGCAGAAACGATCGTAACAACTATTGACGAAAGGGAGGATAAAACTGAGGTTAGACAAAGGATACGTAATATTGTAGAACAACACTTGCAAAAAGAAATTAAAAAGGAAACTAACATGAAGGGGGGGGGATAGAACACGGAAAGAGAAAGTAAACGAAAACCTAAGACGCGATTTAAAAAATGTAAGAAAATGGGTGAAGGCGAATAACGTATTTCTAATTAGGTCTGATAAAGAAAACAAGATGGTTATCATGGACAGAGAGGAATATCACCAAAAATTAGAAGATAGCTTTAAAGGTAACGATTTTGAGAAAATAGAGAAAGACCCTATTAATAAGATTAGAAGAGAGATCAAAAAAGGGGTAGAGACAAGCATTACATTGGGCACAAGCGAAAAGAAAATCCTTATTAAGGAAATTAAAGTTGGCAACATACCAATTGCTTTTGGAATACCTAAGACACACAAACAAGGCATACCACTTAGACCTATTATACCAACATACGAACATCCTGGATATGGGCTAGCAAAATTGCTGGTAAAAAGAATAAGGAAGGTAAATGAGAACACCCAATATAGCGTTAGGAATGCCGTAGAAGTTAAAGAATGTATAGAAAATCTGGAAATTGATGACGAGGATACAATAAATAGTTTTGATGTTGTTAACTTATACCCAAGTGTACCGAGGGGGCAGGCGGGAGATTGTTTACTAAGGTGGCTGTTAGAAAAAGGAATAGACATCCTAACGGCTTGGGAATATGTACGATGGTATAACCTTGTAACGGAGTATAACTTTTTCTATGTCAATGACAGTATTTATAGACAAAAAGAAGGCTTGGCGATGGGAAACCCCATTTCGGGTATAGTAGCGAGCATTTTTATGCACTTCATTGAGAAGGCAGCTTTGGAAAAAACAGGAATGGGTATTAAATATTATGGGAGATACGTTGATGATATCTTGATTATAGGAAAGGGGGTAGCACTGAACAAGGTTTTTGAAGAATTAGAAAAACAAGACGAAAGAATAAACTTCACTAGGGAAAACTTAAGCGATGGAAAAATCAATTTCCTGGATCTTAGTATCTTGAAAGAAGGGAATAGGATTAGAACAGGAGTACATCATAAACCCCTATCGGGGAACTTATATATTAACAAGGAATCGGCGCACCCCGAAATAACAAAGAAAAACGTATTCCTTAACTTTTTTATTAGGGCCGGTAGACTATGCAATAATGAAAAAGAAAAAGGCAACGAAATTCGGTGGATAAGAAAAACAGGATTAAAAAATGGATACACAAATAGAGAAATGGATAAGATAGCGGAGAGAGCACGGAAAATTATTAGGAAAGAAGGGGATCAAAAAGAAGGGGGAAAAAATCGAAAATAGGAGGGTAAAGTACGTTGGCATCCCTTACCATCAATCCGTATCGGAAAAATAACGAGAGATTTTGGAATCGTTTGCGGGATGAAAGCACCAAAGAATGTAGAAAAATACTTCACCGATTATAAGAAAGGAAAGACAACTAGGGAAATACCGGAAAAACAGAAGGGGGTTTATCGAATAGAATGCCAATGCGGGAAGGAGTACATAGGACAGACGGGCCGAAATATGGGTAAAAGATGGAGTGAGCATGAAAAGGACATAAGGGAAAAAGTTCCCAAAACGGGTCTCTCAGAACATATTTTGGAAAGTGGGCATAGAATCGCAAAAAAAGAGGTAATCAGAAAAGAGGGGAGGAAATTAGGAAGAAACGTGTATGAAACAGCGAGTATTTGTAGGGGGGGGGAAGAGTAATCTTAATAGGGACGAAGGAAATTTGGAAGAAGGGTGGATCAATTTCCTCAAAAAATGGGATAAAGCCTGGAAGATTGAACCCAATATCGGTTTCCACATCACTCCGGAAGTTATGCAAGCTGCAAGAGAGGAACGTGAATTCACGTTGGATTTGTGACGTAATAAGGGGAAACGAGAAAATTAAGGGGAGGGGAAATATTCGTTGAGAATTGACCTTCATGTGGATAGATAAGCACAGTTGGGTAGGAAAGGCCAAACCTGCAGTTTGCATTGTGATTTATGCAGGTTTTTTTAGAATTTTAACTTTTTTACCTGTGAATAGGTCTACTGTACAAGTTTTATTAGGGAACGGCTTGGTTTTTACGTACTTCTAATAGCAAAAACTTAATATTTTAAATGTACCCTAACCAACCCTTAACCACAATCCTCATATTACATTTTTGACGCAGTACTATGCCAAGTACTTAGTTTTTATACGAACCTGAGGAAAGAGATAGTCAGTCTCTGAAACGTCGTTCTACAATAAGAGCACTATACTCACATACGTAAGTACAATTTTTAACTTTCCTTTTCTATATTCTGGATTTGTGAGTAACACGCGACAAACCTATAAAATGCTAAAAAATAGAGGTGGTGGGCCAGCACACCCCTGCCCCCCTCGGTAAGCTAAGGATAAAATTGTATCTGAACCACTATGCAATATGTGTCGTCCACTGAGATTGGCCAATATCTGTCTCTTGGCTGCTACATCACGTAATTTCTTTAGCTAGTTGTAAAATAGGTTAACTGCAATTGGTAAAAAGCCAAAATTTCAGTTTTATTTAATTTTAAAAAAGCCTGCTTTATATCGAAAGAAAAAAAATTTAATAAAAAACCCGGCTCTTTTATAACTCTACTCTAAGTGACACTACAAGTGAAATAGCCACAATTTGTAAAATGTGGCCAGCTTTTTTTGCAACTAACTAAAAGTTACATTCACACACAAACAAAAACAACTAACCTGTTGATCCAAGGTGAAATTCCTTTGTCAACATATCATTCTCAAAGTAGGGATTTGGCTCAAAAAACAACTTGATCCTGTAGATAAGAAACAAAAATTTTAAAAATTAAAGATTTTCTTTAAGGCACATCAGAGGAACAAATTTTGCAATACTAGATCCAACAATTTCCTAATGCTTAATACATTGTTAATACGGCTGACCACAACAATATTACTACACCACCTACACTGATATTAGAGAAAGGCACGGAATGTACAATGCACATTAGAAAAATAATCTTACTTCATAACATTAACTCAGAAAAGTTGCTACACATACAATACACATGTATCCAAATTTTCAGATCTAGATCCTTTTTAATGGCTAACAAGGATATAAACAATATTCCAGGCTTGAATAAACATTTGAGGTCAATCTGACAATTTGGACACAAAAAAGGGTACTATTTGCAACTTCTGCCTGGGTTAATATTACAACGTTGGCAACATGTGGTGTTCAGCATCAATTGCTTGCGGTCATATTTGAGAATAGTTTTCTAACAATTCCATCACTAACATGAATTTCATAATTTGCTGAACTAACATGCATTTTAAAAATCTAACACACATTTTTATGTTACTATTCAAATGTTTCAATCAACTTCTCTTATTTGTTTACCCTTATGTAACAGCTTTTGTGCCATAAGGTGATTCTCGAAGATTCATATTTGCAAAATTTCATGAGCTTAGTGTTATAACTAATTTCATTATGATCATGGTCATAGATTTGAAAAGTGGTGCAAGAAGTGTTCACTTTTTAAGTGTGCAGTTATTTAAATGTCATTTTAACATTGAAGCAGTTCCTATCTTTATTTCTACTGCTGAAACTGACCTTAAATCCCAGGATTTTTTCCCAGGGCCATGGTTGAACACTCATGTGAAGTTTCTTTAATTATTCTTTTTCTAATCAATAAAAATAAAACACAAGTCGTTATAGACTATGCATAAGATTACTAGTTACGATCTGAAATCTAAGAAGAAATAATTTGCACAATCATCTGCTATAATGGTAGCAACAACTAAATGTTAAAGTAGTCTACAGACAAGAGCTGGGAAGAAAGTAGTAGCAACACCATTCAACAAACCCAGAGTCACTAGTGCATGGCATGCAGTTGGATGGGGTACAAAGCTGTTATATATACAGGGTAGGAAATTCCACTTGGATAAAATCTAATTTTCTAAGTGTGAACATGTGCATAGAGTAAAATTGAGGGGGAACATGGTAGGAATGTGAAAGACTTGATGTTCCACAGGTCTGATTCAAGCATATATTTCATATAGGGTGATGGTCCTCTCAAGGGATGTGCAACCTGGTTCACCTGCAAAGGCATAACACCATTTCTTGATGTCCAGGTGGTGATGAGACACCCATTGGACAAAATTTGCAATACCCAAGAATGCCATGCAACACGATTCTGTGTGGGTTATTATCTGTGGCTAACTTCCTCACCAATCCACTTCCAGCAGTGATAAAATAACTTCTACAAGAAGCAGTACACCCAAACATGATAGCTGCTACTACTTTCTTTCCAGATCCAAAAATACTGATATCTAAATGTATGGTGGCTGGAAAGGTAAATTAAAATTAATTTCTGTACAGTATAACAATTATTACATTGTATATATATATATACAATGTAATAATTGTTATATATTTGGTAGAAAAGTAGCCATATTGAAAGAGATTTAAAAATATTTTTAAGTAATTTCTTTCTATCTGAAAATAAGAACAGCATTTTCTTTAAGTATTAACATCTAAGAAAAATAAATACTGTCATCTTTGAACATAATTTTCATTAAAATGTCATCCCACCCAATATGCTGAATAGTACATGTTGTTAACCAATTACCATACAAAAAAAGTCAGATATATGCAGTTTCGAACTATGATTACATTTTGGCCGATATCGATGTAGTACCAATACTGGACAATATGGTTCATTGACCTCCTAAATAAATATGTGTTACCAGATGAACAAGCTTTTGCAATGCAAAAGAAGCTACATATTTAGACATTTATTAAAAAAAAATGAAAGTACGGAATGAAGATTAAATGTTTAAATCCATCAAATTTAGAATAAAGTGGCTGAATATTACACCAAAATATATTATATTTACAGACATTTTGGATTGTTAAAATTATATATCAATGTTTAATTCAAAGTATAAAGGAACAAATGAAAATCAGTTACATACTTAGTGAAGTGAAGAAGTAAGCTAAGCCAATGAAAATAGCATATTGTTAACATGCTTTGCAAGCAATAACATATTTTAACAAAAAGAACGACAACAAAGAACTCTGCAAATGAAATATTGCACCTTACATCCCATCTAAGGGTTGGATACCTTTGATATCCTTTACGCTCCTTTCTGAGAAATGTGATTCAGCCTCAACCCTGCATTGCTTTCAAGAGTCCACTTCACTAACAAACAATAACAAAAATTTTCCAGTGTGGTCTAACATCATGGCATTCTTCCAATTAAAGTTTCTTTCTCGTTCAAATGAATGCCTACAGGCTTTTCCCCAGTTGTCTTCTGTCAAGTTTCCCACTGTCCCCAAATAATTTTTCAGCACCAGAAATCCTGAACTTAGCTACATAGCATATTAATTGTTCCCACAATAGTTACATGGGACTGTGGTTCATACAAACTTAGTGGAACCTTGCAACAGACTCGCCTGGTTGCATTTGTACGCAAAGCTCTTCCATCCTGAAAACCTTCCACAAACACTAGCAACAATAACATCATGACAAACACAGCTTCAATCATAATTTTCATCTTGCATTATGTATTCTGGGCCATACTGTGCCAGTTTGGGAAATCACCACAACACACTGGCCACTGAAAATATCGAGAGGGGCGTGGGAAGCTATAGTTTTGTAACAATGGTGGCCAGTTAAATTATGTAATTGGTTTTAAGTGATACAGCCAATGACTGCCATCTGCTCTTTGGTGGCAAGTCTGTAGAGTTATGTTTTTTGTTTGATAGTCATATACATGCATCCAGTGGACATAAACTTTGACAGCAAAGATACAGATAAGTCCACTTAATGCCCAGATATGGTTATTGGGACTGGACCTACAGTTTTCTAAATCTTGGGACTACTAACTTTTTGCTCTAATAATGCAACAACTCAAGCAAATTATGCAACAAAATCAAGTGTATTATTAGATTAATATGTCTATCAAAAGCCACATAGAAATATACCATTTCACCAACCTGTAACCTGACTTGATGTCCTCAAATTCTTCCACTTCCAATTTTGACAGGTAATGCAGGCATTCCTCCTCATCCTCATCAAGAATCGCAGAAATTTGGGGGTGATTTACAAACTAGTAACTAAGGAAAATAACTCTCTGAAACAATACACACATACATATGTACAATATATGGTCAGTAATGGCAATTTTTTTTTAAAAAAAACTGCTTTCACAGCGAAGGGTGGAAACACTGATTGATTTGTTTTAAGTCCACTTTATGCACAGTAAGGCTAATCGGGACTGGACCTACTATTTAAAGTGGGATCCGAACCACTTGTGCCTCCACCGGGTATCGAACCCGGGACCCCTTGATTACAAGACAACAACGCTACCACTGCACCATCGGGGAGGCCCTGAAGGGTGGAAACAAGCAGAAAGACAAAATTAAAGTATAATTCCTGAGTCCAACATTCCAGAGTGGTGGATCTATTATGCACTCTGGAGTGATATACTGTGGTGCTCCGATCCACAGAGAACTGGGTTAACCCCCACACCATTTTAAAATATCAACGAAAACTGAAACCAACCACTACCATAGGGATTCTTTATATTATAGATGGATTAGCATGTGCTGAACACTGCCTGCTCAATTAAAATATATCTCATTTTCAGTTATTAATTTGCAAAACTTTACATGTGATACAAATCCTGTTGCAAGTATAAAAAAATCACACTTATAATTTGACCTTCCTGGCAGACTGGTTAGCACAGCATGTTACAATGCCAGGGGTCCCGAGATGAAATCGCTGCCTGGGCATGGGTGTTATTTTCTGAGACTCTCTTGATCTATTTCATATCGTTACTCATCCTCTTCTTCCTGATTAGCCAAAAGTGGCAGAAAGTGAAGTAAAAATAAACAAAGCCAAATCAAATTAATTCCAATATTGTGAAGTATAAAAACATGCAAGTCCTACCATTTGTAAATATACTTAAAATCTCAAATGTGCAACATGATTCTCATGTATTGTAAAATTTATGGCCCAAGTTCAGACTGTTTAACTCTGAATTTGTCATGGTGCACAGGGATTTTATAACGCTGCAAAAAGATGCTGATCTGACACACAAATATGAAACTATGGGAGTCAAACTTATCCCCATTTCATTTCCTTACCGTGAGCCCTGTCATCCTATCAAAACCACGAAGGCTTTGATTTGAATTGGGAAAATCATAGCACCAACATGAAAACTGTACGAGTGCATGATCTTTCACTAATACATACACAATGTTGGACACAATTAACAGAATTCATAAAAAAGAAGCATTACCACATCAGCACTTCAATCACGCCCATGGAAATATTGCAGCAACAAGTATATTCTTATATATGCAACATTATTTTGCTAGATTTTCCTCAAACAGCTGCACCACTGATGTTAAATTGCACTTCTCCAACTGTGTCAAAAGTGGCTAAAAAAGGGTCTTCAATTAAGGGGGAAAATGCAAACAAATTAAGAAAATCAGAAGAAAAAACATGAATCGATAAATCATGCAACGTAGTGTATAAAGTTAATCATAACCAGGCCCCTGGGCTATATGTCCTATAAAACTGTAAAATATGTATGTAATTATGTCACAAAAATATGTAAAAAAGATGCATACATATTCCCAGTAAAGCCAAAACTACACACAGTACTCTCGAATTTCTCACAGTAACAGATTCCTTTGCAGGAGGCAATCTATTCACTCACATATTTACACATTGATAAATGCCTGGTTTAAACAACTATGATCTTAAAACACCCGTAGTTGATTGGCAACCGATTGAGTTGGAGCTGTAGTGCACCAAGTGTTATTCTTACATTTGAAACTTGTTTTTGTGAAGTAAAGTACATCTGTTCCTTTGTGGGTTACCTTACTATGAAGCAGAATAGCCCAAAGGCTTCATGCAAGTGAATATAGCACCCGACATGACATTCCACAACAGCAGCTATAATTTAATGCCATTAGGTTAGGATTGTTAGGTTTGGGACTACCAGTTATTTTTTGTGTTCTTTCACTACATACAAATGGGGTTTACTAATAAAAAGTTGCTAAAGAACTACTAAGGCCAGCGGCAAACAGGATCCGACACGGTAAGTCATTTTGTTGCAAACAGACTCTGGGAAAGTTTAACATGGGGCTCTTACGAGCCACCGCATACCGGACGAACATTTGACTAGTCACGTTGCGACAAAATGCTCTCTGCACACGTGCAAATCCTTTCTTCTCAGTGCACCACCTGCATCTGACATCACTGTATTGTTTGACAGCACATATTATATGTTAAAAATCGAGCTTGATCTAGAACTAATCGTTCTTGTGCAAGCAAAGCCTCCGCTGTATGATTGTTCATCAACTGAGCTCAACTATAAGAAAAAAATTGATGCGCTATGGAATGAAGTGGCACAGGAGATGAAGTACATTGAAATTACATTGTGAAAAAAAAAAATAGGCTTATTAGAAATTACCTTGTAATGTACAAAACATATTGTAAATTGTACAAGAAAAACAATCTTCAGGCCAGTTTGATATTTATTTCCCCTTTTTAGTGGGAGCAGCGTATAAATAGAACCACGAACCATGCACGGTACAGTTAGATTAGCTTAGGCTAACATAGTTGTAGTAATGTCAGGATATGCCAGGAGTGTTAGTATTGCTGCTGTTTGGGATTTTTTGTACGGGAAAAATGAGTGATAGTAGTCCGGAATAGGAGTTTCTTGTGCTTACGCAGGTCATACTTTGCGATCAAATAATTTTGTTATTTGTGGTTTCCTAATGCTGGAACCACTTTTGTATTACGTAAAACGTCTAAATCTGTCTATTAAAAAAAATCAACATAATTCTCGAGGGGGTACAGTGGGTTTTCCGATGGCATAGAAAAATATATCAACGGAAAGAGAATAGTTTGAAAAATGTAATTGTCAGGCGGAAAAGTTGAAATCTACATTTGATCACCTGTAACTTGAAGTTGATCCCCCATAAGGATTGGATACAGTTTCCAATCAGGATAATGGATTTCTTCAATTTTACACAAGAAAAGTTTCTTTAGCATTTGGATACTTCGTGGAAGTATTCTCTGTCATTGTAGAATCTGCTGGAGCGGAAAATCATGTGTTTTTAATGAAAAATCTCTCTCCGACGCACATTGCCGTTGCTGTTCCTTGCTTGCTCAACGTGAACGGATGTTAGGCGAAATGCCTATTTTTTCCTGTTCGAGATATGATGAAAACGAATGTTGCAAAGGCCAGGGGGAAGGGATTAGCTTCATTTAAAGGCAATTTGATTTTGCCTATTTTGCCAATTTCATACGATATTACCTATATTATTTCATAAAAGCCAGACATTGCCTATTTTATACATTTTGTATAAAATTTGGAAGTCTCAAGCATGCCCTCCATAGAGTTGCAGAGGGAATTCATGAATCATTTCCCGAAGTTGACTCTTTAATTTCCAATGCTAAGAAAATATTCCTCAAACACCATCCCGGGTTCTTTTGTTTAAAGAAACAGCCCCTCAACTTGCTTTGCCTCCACAGCCAATACTAACTGGATATCTGCTGCAGTATACTACACGATGACCAGCTAACAGAAGGTGGCTGAAGTAATTAATTCCCAATCTGAAGATGATGCAACATCAATTCGCATAACACAGCATCTCTTGAACAATTCTGTTGTGTGAAACGACTTACGATTCATCACCACCCATTATTCAAATTTGCCAGACACAATAACATTACTGGAAGAAAGAAGTGAAACACTGATAAATTCTATGGACCATTTTCATTCTGCACTTCACCAGATTTGTGCTGTACCAGGTGCTAAAGGTCAGGCTGTTCATGAGAAATGTCAGCGAGTTATTCAAGAAACTAATTAGCACAGTTAAGAGTTTCAATATGTATTTTTACCATAGAAATTATGATTTAAAAAAGAGCGTAAGCGAGCAGCTACTTTATGTTTGAGGTTGACTTGCACATGCACTCCTAGTAGTGAGGCTCGAAAGATGTTTCATGATTGAGACCAGGTAGTACACGATTAGGTGTTGGAAGCATGTATAGATGTTATTTAAATGCTTCGAGCCCTAAACCTGGCCCACCTAACCTAACAACGAAAGCATTTATGGAGCATGCATAAGAAGTGGATGGCAGCAGCAGAAGAAGTAATTATGCGACATCGACCGGATGGATTTCTTCAAATTTACATGAGAAACTACTTACTGAAATCAGTTTCTGTAGCATTGTCCTTCGAGGTATTTTCTTTCGCGGAAACTGAAAAATTTCACCATAGAATGCTGCAGAACAAGAAATAATCACTCTCTATGTGAGGAACTTGCATTTTCTGACAACATTAAGCCGTTGTTTCCATTATGTACCTGCAGATGGAACGAGTGACGAAAGTCATGCGGTCTCACCAGTGTTTGCAAATGTGCCTGTTCCTTAAGAGGTTTTCTAACTATGCTTACCTAAACCAACCTTGCCGGAAATGGGGCTATCGTGAATAGGGTAACGATTAGATAAGCCGGAGACACATTTCTTGAAATTTACAAGAGAAAAAACGAGAAAGTATTTATGGACTTTCTGAAGCCATGGAAATTGTTTTTTTCGAATCGTGCAACTTATTTGGCCTGTAAGTAAGGTATTTTTAGTCATTCATGCATCTCCGTTGCATGATAGCTCGTGCCACCATTACCATCGAGTACGTGAATCAAATGTTCCACGCGTTCGATTACATAACCTCCTGTCAGTGCAGCAACCAGGCGGTAGTTTTACAAGATGATGTGTGAGCGGAATTTTTGTTTTCCAATTTAATTTTCTATGTTTGCCTAACCTGCCGTGAATGGTTTGTGGATTAATAACAATCATTTTTCGGTTAATAAGTGTTAGTGTAACAACCACACGGTAGTTTTATGAGATGACGTGTGAGTTCTTTTTATATTTCCAATTCAAATTTTCTATGTTCACCTAACCTAACAATCTAACCTTCTGTGAATGGTTTGTGGGTCAATTTTCACTTAAAAACCTTTTGTGAATAGTTTTATCGGTTCATAAGTTTGGAAACACTGCACATCGGCTGAGGATACTGCATATCAGCTGACGATAGACGTGAGTGAAAAATTGCCCACCGAATTAGCAAGGATCAATAAATCATTATAATGTTAAAAATATCACGGTAAAAATTTACTATCTTTTACTTTTTAGTCAATTTTTGACATTCGTACTTACGTATCTGCTTCGCGGAACATTTCTGAAGATGTATCAAAGTTGTTTTGATGAAATTAATTGCAATTTTTCACATTACCAGTACGTCTTTCTGATAGGCCTTTTCGCTTGCCTAACGAACTAACCTAACCACACACCAATGGTTCGCAATTATTTCCAATTTCTAGATCCTGATACTAACACGACACCAAATTTTAACTATGTTTCATAACTTAACAGAACTAACCTATCCACGTGCCAATGGTTCTGCATCGGAGAATTAATTTTCAACAAACAACATGAATTTCAGCTATGAAACATTCCTAGATCACACAAAACACCTTCCCGATGTTCGACAATGCTACAGGAACTTATTATGGTAAGTAGTTTCTTCTGTAAAAATAAATAAATGTGTCCGAAGGATAGTAAACAAGTACTAATTTTATTTGAAAATAAACGAGTTAAATGTGTCTCCGGCTTATCTAACTGGTACCGCGAATAGTTTTTGGGGCTAACCGTCAATGGTTTGTGATGACAATGAATACGAAAGTAGGTATTTTTCGGTGAAGAAGGTTGAAACACTGCATACCCACTCCAAATCGACAAAACACAAGCATGACGCACGATTATCCATGACGAGTGCACGCCATATTGTCTGTTACCCAAGAGGAACAAGGAAGACAAATAATGACACTTAATATGAAAAGTTGACACTATTTTATGGAAAAAAGCATAACCTCACCTTAAAGAATCTTCCGCAATGTAGAATAGGTAAGTATCAATGCTAAAATTAATTAAATAAACGTGCGAGAGGTGTTCGGGCGATATCGCATAATTACCGCATAAGCTGACAAAACGAATGGTTGCTACCAAACGTCGTATATGAGTATAAGGAAGGGGAAAATCGGCCTATAAAACCATATAATAAGTAATCACCGTGACACGAGCATGTGTTAGTGGACATATAAAGAATTCGAGAATGTAAATATACTTGTGCGCCATCATAGTTCGGAATGAAAATAATCGGAACTTTGGCTTCATCAAGACCAAGTATAAAAAAGTGCAATTTTCGTCACCACACTGTCCGTACATTACAACTTATCGACACACACTCTAATCTTACACCGGTAGAGCTGGCGGGAAAGATGGCGTGATCGTCTTTTGTTCTCTGTGAAGGTGGTGACCGCCTTCACAGGTACCTGCAGAACCATCAACTTATAATTTTAACATTATGACAATAATATTTATGTCATGTTTGCATTTACTACTACAAGGCAGTTTGTCACTTCAAACATGAAGGAATATTCCGATACTTGCCAAATACAAAAGAACATGGCGGACACGACTGGCGAAACCGGATCCTCTACACGCATTTTCATACAATATGTACACACAATAGCATAAAAGGATACAGCTGTAACCCAAAAATTGGGTATCCTTTTAATGATATCATTCCTTTTTTCAAAGTATGGTCGACGTAATTTGTTGTACTTTTGTTCCACTTTCAATATTTCTTCACTGGCCTTTTCATTCAAAGCGTCTATTTCGTTCTGGCATGCGTCGATATCTTCCAGAGCTTTCTGCGTTTCTGCATCATAATCCCGTGCGTCTTCGCTCTCTGCTACACTCGTTGATCCTTCGGTCTTCTTCACTTTTTTAGGAGTAGCCCCACTTGTCGACATTTTTGCTTGAATATAACAAGTTTATGTAGTAATCGCACCTTGCACAGTTTTCAAACCACTGATGTCTGATCGAGCCTGTCTTCCGCTTCCCTGATAACTTACAAGCATTGCTATTGGCTGTGGTATGCTGGAAATGGCGAATTGCCGAAAAACGCGGCTTGACTTCTACCAATCCCAGATCTGCTTCTAAAGTTAACTAGTTGTAGATTCCATCCGGGTATTGGACAAATTTCAAAATGGCTTCTCGTGCTAACAAGAGTTGTGAATCAAGTGATAAAAATGATTTAAATACTGATATCTCTCATAATAGCGGACTTTTTGCAGAAGCAGGGAAAGTTACGAATTCAACATCGATAATAGGAATCCCTCAGAAAGTCTTGCAAAAGCGTGAACTGAACAGCTACAGAAATTTCCCAGGATTGGTTGCGAGCGCCTCTTCAACAAACTCGGCTTCCGGTTTAGATACTACCGCTGCTGTCATAGATGCGGAATATGGTGGTCTGATCATGGAAGATAGCAACAGTGGTAATACACCTGACAGCGTCAGTAATTCGGAAAGTGGAAAACGTAAAAGATTACTTCATGATTACAAAAAGTTAGCTAAGGCTGGTTATGTGGATGAACCTGTCAATCGAAGATACTCAACTGGTGTGCAACAGAACAGTGATAGTGAATCCTCCAAGACCATGGACAACAATCAGCAGTTTACAGGACGCACGTGTGATAAACACTCTACTCAATTTACCACTTCAGACCCTAAAGGTAAATTCACTGGTAAGAGAACTATTTAATATAATTTAACGAGTGGCATGTAAATTTTCTTGTGTAACTAGGTCTAACATGACACCTTCACATCTACATCGAAATGAAAATATGACGCAATTACCTAACGTTAAATTGCATAAACAACCCGAATCAGGTAAGAAGTCTAGAACCAATGTCATATATATTTCATAAGGATGGTGTAAATTGAATATGTGTGTTCATTATTAGATTTGTTTCACACGAAATCAACAATACTTGGTCCGTACACTACACCCATGAGTACTATTACCAGGCTCGTACCAAAGGGGGTAAGCATACCCCCCTCGAGTCGTGATATATATTTTAATGTGAACATATAAAAACCTACAAAAATAACATTGGCAATTTTTCAGATTTTCAAGAATTTAAGTTTTGTTTTTTGCATAAATAAAAGAATGGGATTTTCTAGAGGTAGACAGGCTCCACAAGTCTGTAGTTTGAACTATTTGGTAATTTTAGTTTTATAAGCATTAGTGCAAGGTAACCGGAAGTCCTGATTTTGTCAGGATAGTTCATCCTTTTTAGTCCTTTTCCAGACTTCTTTCTCACTATAGCTCTTTTCAGTTCTTACGGCAGGAGCTCTAGAAGCTGGCAGCGGAAGTGGTGAGCGGGGATTATGCAACAGACCAACCAGACAACAGCAGTGGCACCAAGAGACTCGACGCGTCCGGAAACAGTACTACGTGAAACTCGTTCTACTGACCCCTGCATTTCTTATCGTGCTGGATTGGTCGCTTCCCTGCTCCCCACTTCCCCTGCCAGCTTCTAGAGCGCCCGCCATAAGAACTGTAAAGAGCTATAGAATCGTGATACAAAAATGTTGTTTTTGTTAACTCCTACTCAGAAGACCAGTTCTTTAGTATAAAAATCTTTGTCAGTAGCAGAGATTAGGGGGATGTGAGGGGCGACCGCCCCCTCATATTTTTCCCACTTTTTGCTCAATTATGGCACCTAATCACCGTTAATGGTTATTGGTAATATGTATAATTTCATTTATAAATATACTGTATTATTTTGTTCTGTTAGAAGACGATGGGAAGGTAAAAATTTACTATCAGTCGGACACCTATAACTTCTTCGTTTTGTCAATTTTTGACTTTCATTCTTACCTATCTGCTTCGCGGAACATTCGTTAATATGTATTGTTTTTTTGATCAAAGTAATTGCAATTTTTCACATTACGAGTACTTCTTTCTCGTAGTCTTTTCCCTTGCCGAAGACACAATATGGCACATACACCTTCCTACATAATCACGCATCGTGCTTGTGTTTTGTCGATTTTCATTCGTTATGCAGTGTTTCAACCTTCGTAACCCAAGAAATACCCGTGAACAAAGCTCATCTGATCCATTTTTTTTAAAAAAAAAAACAACTTTTTAACATTGATTTACGAAGAAAATTTTAATCTTTCGTGGTGCTATCCATTAATGGTTTTTGGGGCTATCCGTCCCTGAGTCGGTGGGAAATTTAAACTAAAAAATTATTTAGTCCTAATTTCCCACAGATTCCAGGCTCTGCCCTTGGGGTAATTGACCTACCATGGCCCCTCTGCTCAGGCTACCTGGCTTTCTCTATAGAGTCCCTGTTATAGGCATGATATAAATTTACCGGAGTCACCTGCCCTCAAATGAGCCCCAAACTTTTAAATTTAAAGAAATCCGTTTCCAGGATACGAAAAACTTACCTGAATTTCACCATGCATCCACGACACGTTATATTAGGCATATACCCACAGCCCATTCCTTCTAACGAGTAGCTTACATTCACTGCCACATTTTCGACATTCCTTTCCTTTCTTCACGATCCCGTGTTCAATTAAATTTAAAAATCCACTGGATCATCCACACCCGGTACAAATTTCACCACGCATCCACGACACGCCATGTTTCTAACTTCTGTTGCAAACACAGACAGTTCAAAACACTGGACACCCAATGAACATGAACAAAACACAATACTTACTAACTGAGGCCTGCTAACGACGAATCTGAAGTTAAAATTTGTCGGAAACGTCTAGAAATTGCAAAATAATTGTGAACCATTGACAATAGCCCCACGAACCATTGATGTGTGGTTAGGTTAGGCAAACAGTTAAAATTTGGTGTTGTGGAAGTATCAGGAATATATATATTTCCTTGTGAAACAAAAAATTTCACGAAATTAGACTGTTTCCATTCCGAAAACTAACTCCTTATTTTTGCTTATTTTTCAATTTCTAGACGTTTCCGACAACTTTTATCTTCAGATTCGTGATTAGGAGGCCTCAATTAGTGAGTATGCCAAATATGAAGAAAATCTGAGAGGGGTCCGGTCATCTTAACTGATGATATTGCAAGTCTATAATATTACATCTAGCTCCAATACTACATAAGCGTGTGTCACATCCAAGGTGTACAGTCACCGACAGTTCTGGTTTGTAAAGCTTCCATTGAAAGTCAATGGGTGTCTCCATGAACGCTAAACATAGTAGCAAATGTTGACCTGCTACACCACACAGTTGTATGGCCTTTCCTGGTTGCAGAGTTGAGAGGTAGTGACGTTCCAGCTGCTAACAGTGCACATTGTGTTTGCCCTGTGGCGACTGCATCCAAAATAGGCAGTTCATGTGCTGTTGAATACGGTGCCACTATTCATGGATTATGAATTAATGGTGATGTAGGTGTGGATACCATTTTCCAAATATAAGTGTGTGGTAAAGCAAATGTATAGATCTAGAGATACAATTGGGGAGACATGTTATATTCATAAATTGAGAGCTCTAGTTACAACAAATTCTCCATGGTTGCAATTTTCGGCGCAAGTTCCTTTTGTTTTATTGCGATTTCATCATGCTACAAATGCAGTTTTTACATGGTTCGATTTCGATGTACTTCTATTAACACATACTGCGGGGTTTTGGCGATTACGTAAGGTTTTGTTCAATATACACTCTCGTGGTTAGGTTCCCTTAGCATTAAAATAAAGTCCCTAAATGCATTCTACTAAGGTTCCGATTTACTTCTACATTCATTCCCACGCTATACTGTCGCTTGTCGACTGAGAATATCTTGTCCATGAGAAGTGCCTAAGGTAATTTTCAAGTTGTTGTTTTTTTTTCAACATGAAAGTGCTCATTACTTTAAGGAAGGTTCAAATTTTGTGTGACAATGATTTCCATAATTCTACGACAATTAGTCTTTGTGCTAGGAGAAATCATAAAACAATCTGAACTGTTACTGTAATACCCCCTTCCTCCAATGCATTTTCTTATATCATACTTCTTAAATTAACAGTGCATTTCTTGATATCACGCTCCCTTGAAAAGTATGTATTTCAGACAGAAAATAGTCTTGATACTTGATGCCAAGAAAATAGTCTCCATACTTGTTGCCAATTTTTCTTGCAAAAGAAGGGAGATTCACAAATAACATCCCGGAGAAGTTAACACAGCACATTACGACTCCAGGAGTACCAGGTTCGAATACTGGCCTGGGCATGGATGTTCTTTGTGAGTGTTCCTTCATATTTTCACTCATTGCGGTTAGCCAAAAGTGGCAGAAATATGGAGTAAAATCAACCAAATCCATATATCGGAGTTTGAACCCGGAACATAGGCATCGAGAGTGGCACAAGAAGTGAAGTAAAATAAAGTAAATCAAACAATCATTTCAGAATTTGTTTCCTTCTGTTAGCTTCAGCTGCTTTAATTTCCATTTTTGTCTTGTATGGGCTTGACGTCAAATTTCACTTGTTTCACACAGTCTTTTCCTCTTAATCAACCTTCTCTTAGAATTGGATGAAAGTGGGGAAATTTCATTGATGACATGCTGCATGTAAAGTTGGAAGTGGTTGAGAAACATGTTTTTTTTTGGGGTGGGGGGAAGGAACGAGTTTTTATTAGTGGCTTTTTTGGTTGGGCATTTTTCAGCTTTTTCCCCAAAAGTGTCTCAAATCAATGAAAACAGGAGTTGGCATATCTTTCCTGTTCCATGGTTTTCGTGTTTCTCACTACTGTAAAATAGACACTCATTTCTAAATATGAAATTCATAGCTAGATGTAAACAGTGTTTAAAAAGAGACAGCTTTTTTGAATGGACTGCTTTCCTAGTGTTATCTTCATATTTTGGTAGACTTATTAAATATATCAATGTAGTACAGGGCATGAAGTTTGAAGTCAGTTGCCGGACTAAAATCTTTGGTCGCCACTATTTTATATTGATAAATAATAAACATGAGCAATTATTAAAAAGAACATACCTAGGAATTAATGTTTGTGTAGCGCTGTCATTCTGCACTGAAGTACCACTTATCGATTGCTGCTGCTGGGTCAAGCTCTGACGGGGGTGGGGGGGGTCCATTTACAGAAACTGTACTGTACTGTAAGTAGCCTTGAGTCTGTTGTGACAGCTGAAACCTCTCACATGAAGCTGTGCTCACTGATAGAACAGCACAAAATGTCAAAATCTGGACCAAATTGGGGAATCTTATTGAACACTCCTCACTGTGAATCTTCTCCAGCATCTGATTCAAAGTCAGAGAAGGAAACAAAAAGTTTGTATTCTGTCCTCTCACTTACAGAACATCCATTTTCTCATTATAAAGGCTCGGGTTCAAGTACATGTAGAGCTTCTTTATTTCTTCTATCTCAAACTTTTTGGGAGGCCAACCCAAAGTGTTGAAAACATGCAGAGATGCAATCACATCTGTTGATATAGATTGCAATCTTTCTGTGATGTACACCTTCACATTGTTAATGAAGTTTCCTCTAACAGTCTGAAACTCTTGCTCTCCATTTTGAATGTTTGTGAATTGCACATCCCTGATCTTCCCTGAAATAAATAATTTGTCCAAGAAATCTTGTTTGCTTGGTCCAACATTAGATTCTAGGTCATCCAGTGTTCAATTCTTATTTTCAGAGATGCAATCAAAAGATTCTTATTTTGTAGTGCCATGCTTAAAGGGTTCAATTAGCTGTAGAAATCCAAAACGAAGTACAGAAGCTTAACAATTTAAATTGCTTCAAACTTTTCAGTAAACCCTTAGCTTTAGCGCCATCATTGTCTTTTCCATGGGCCACCTGTTCAAGATGGGTCACAAGAGCTTTCCATGATTGCAAGAGAGCTCTTACAGCACTTTCTTTGCTGGCTAACCACCTAATAGTGTGGATATCACTCAGTTTTAGAACTTCTGCCGTTTCTCTCAAGAGGTGAAGTCTTTTAGCAGAGCCATGATAATAAATATTCCTAATCATGGAATCAAATGCTCTAAGATATTCAACTTCACCACATGGATCCAGCTAACTCGAAACTGTGTGCAAGGCAGTGAAGATTTATCATTTTATTACAAATAGCTTTCATTTGCACAGCCAATCCTGATTTGTGCCTGACCATTTTTGCTGCAGTACCCAAGCCTACAATGTAACACTTGTTTCTGTATTTATTTGAACTTATTGCCTTATCTAAATAATCAGTTATGGCTGTGAAGTAACCAGCAGAAGTACAATCTGGAAGCTCTATTACTCCTAAAATGTTCTTCTTGATGTGACCAATCATTTGCATCCACGTATCAAACATACACATCCATCAATCAGAAGGCTGATGTATGTATTTTTCTGGAACCACTTCACTCACAGGCAACTACCATCGAACCAAAAAAAATGAGGTAAACAGAACACACGTTACTACCACGTCAACCAACGTTCACGAGTGCATTTATTGCATTCTTTTGTCAACAAAGACTGGACACTGGTGCGCGCGAGAGCAGTTCACAACTGTGAAAACAGGGTTTTTCCATGCACAAGCAAGGAGCCTCCGTTGGGCCAAGGTCTACTCCACTCTACCCCTCCCCTTCCTACGTCAAGTCCACGTGGTGTACGATGCACACATACTATCTGCTGTGTCGTCATTTGGAAACAACAGAGTGGAGGAAAAGCAAAGCAGGGAAAATGGGTTGGATTGGGTTGCATGTGCATCCAAAGTGGTAGCATCCCAACAGTTGCAGAACTGTTGTGCCGATTAGATGGTATCGGCGTTGAGTGGACACGGGGTTTTCAATTGGATTGCTTTCCAAAACCATGTACAAACGTTGGATTGAGATGTTCGGGCATGTTTGACACACATTTGAAACAACGAAATTTTAGTCGCCAGCCCCAAACCTTTCGTCACCAATGGTAACCTGGCGACCATAAATTTTGCGCCCTTATGTAGTATAAACATATTCACATAACTAGAGTAGTTTTGCATGTGTTCTTAATAGCACCTTTTGAAAATCTAGTATCAAATCTCTCTACATTAAATTTTGTGTTCAGTAAAATATATTTGTATTCAGGTATTCCACTGCATCATGTGTAATTTCATTAAATGGCAGCTAAACCTGGTCACGGGGCAACTAGTGATGTATTTTGGCTGCTTGTTGCAGTGGATCTCAACCTTCGTGGGACCACAGACCAGTAACCCTGAACCCAAAAATTCCACTCATCAATACATACCTGATCTTGAACGTTTATATGGAAGTGAATATGCACCCTTAATACTAATACTGTATAGCAACTATGGTATAATCAAAGTTCAATTATGTGTAGACTTGCTGTCAAATATAAAATTAGATTTATATTGCATCAACCCTTGGGTGCAAAGGGACCTTTTGCAGCCCGCCTGTTGAAAAACACTGGCACTAAAACTGACACAGAAGCAAATAAGACTGGCCACAAATGGCAAGAAGAAATCTATTTAAGAAATCTGGACTGGACTAGACCTACAGATCCTAAGCACACTGTTTTCACTGATTATTGAACCTCAGACCCCATCTTATTACAAAGCAAGAGCTTTTCTTTATTCCTCACCAGAGGCCCATTCATGATAATAAAAGGAACCTTCTATCAAGAACCAGCCTTTTTCCAGCAACAGTACTTGCAATTTGTTCTCTGTGATTTACAGGCTAAATTATATCATAATCTCGGATGAAGTAGCTAACGATCTTGCATAGAGAACATTCAGACTGAAGCAACACATGACAGTGGGGGTGTCACACAGAAGTGACAAGTGCCCCTTGATTATAAGCAATCATCCACCGCACATGCACAAACAAGACCAAGGCAACATTATGCATGCCATTGAAAGAGCTTTCAGATTGTGAAGTCAGATGACAAGCGACAGTATAAAGCAAAACATTCACTGTGCATGCAGGAACAACAGACTGAAGTGGCTCATGTTGCACGCCATTGAGAAAACAGTATAGTCCGAACAACTTGCAAGTCACGTGTTTAGCTCATTGTCGTACTTTGGATCAAAAGATTGAATAGTTTACTGAGGGTCTGCTTCCAAGCGACACATGTCACTTTTTGTTTTTGTGTGAAAGTTCCCTGAGAAAATGGTACAGGCGAAGTGACAAGCGACACTTGCAGTTTATGTTGCTTAGGTTCGAAAGGTTGTATTTACTTCTAAGGCTTGGATTCCAAGAGCCATGTGTCGCTTCCGTCTCATAGCTCGGTTACATTCATGTAACATGTATACTTCTGCATGTGTGTTGTGAACAGTGAAGATTTTTAATTGTCCCGAAACATCGAATATTTTGATATTAACATTTGTTTCATATTTTTTTTTACATCATTTAAATTGAGACACGAACATTTAAAAGCTTATTTTAAATCCATTTCATGGTCGGATGTGCTCATGAGAACTACATGTTTAGTTTCAACCCTAGCTTACCCATGCCGTGCTCTTAGGCCCACACTTTTTTTTATTTATCACTAAACTTTGAGAAACCATTTTATTATTGAATTACTGATTCCTTTGCTGATTATATGTGTGCAGTTATTAATTAATTACAAAAAAATACTATCATTAATAAAAAATAATCAATTACTGCATGAGTGTCTCTCATATATTTTATCATTCACTAAAACTCACAAAGTCTATAATAACTTTTTATTAACGCTTTTTTGTTTGTAGAGGTACAGTTGTTTATTAAATATAATAATTACCATCGTTACCAACTAATTGTACACTGTCACTGGCATGAATGTCTCGAATAAGAAGCATTCAAAGATGGTGCCTGATATGCTCACCAAGTGCATTTTGCCTCCTAATTACATTACAATTATGTTTTTATGAACAAAAGTAATACAGAATTATTGTGAACATAGGCAGGGCTCGAAAAATCCTGGTCGCCATGGTGATTAAAAATTTCAGCCTGGCAACTGTGATCTTCTGCTGTAATATGTACAAAATTTTGATGATTCTAATTGCAGTAGAGCGTAAGTTAGCAAATGATTTTTTTTATCAACGTTCTGAACATTCCATAGAGTCCATAACAATTTCTTACCCTTTGTCTCCCAACACCCCATTTCCTGCTTTCTCAAATAATTTAGCGATGTTTTGAATACCGTGATACTCAGCATCCTATACAGAGTGTTTCAAAAGTCACACAACCCAAACTTTGAAAATATATATAATGAAACCGTAAGAAATATTTACACCGGGTTTTCTGCATTATAAAGCCTCATCCATTGAGATATTTTTCAATGTGAGTAAGAAAAATATGTAAGAAATTATCGAAGGGTCATAATTAGGCATTTGAGGACTGATGCCATGTCAGTCAGTCATTTGCAACCGATATTAGTCATGTGCAACGTTTGATGAATTTTTGACTGGCGATTTTATGTGTTGAGTGAAAAGTGCCATTTTTGGGACATATCTCCATATATGGCAACACTAGCAGGTCGAAATATTGCCAACAATTGCATGCAACATGTGTGTAAGTATTGGCTATACCTTTATGTGAAAAATCGTAAATCAAGATTTTGTGCCGAAATTGAGACTCTTGAGAGAATCCTAGGCTGCCCCTGGTTCCTTGAATTATCTTTGCTCACTTTCGCCGCTACTGTGCCTGTTTTTTTAATTGATTCAGCATTCAGTATTCATTGGAGCAGTGCATGTGCAACCAGTCAAACACCAACAAATGATCACACAAATTGTTTAAGAGTTGGTATTTATTGTTGAAAATCAGTTCTCAGATATTTTCAGCAAATTAACAATGTTTTTTAAAATAACGTAATTGCTTTAATTTACGTAGATAAATGCTAACATAAATTTATGAACCCAGTGATAGCCTACAGGATTAGTTTAGTGCAGAAAACCCGGTGTAAATATCTCTTACAATTTCCATGATATACATTTTCAAAGTTTGGATTGCGTGACTTTTGAAACATACTGTAGTATGCACAATCGCTAGTAGGTGCTTTCCTGGTGCCTGATTTTCAGAGCTGGCGCCTAGCTTTGAAGATAATTTTTCAAGCACTGAACATAGGGAACCATGTAATTTAGTTTCAAACAGTTGAAAAATGTAAGAAATATAGGTGGTGGGATTACCCTCTCAGTTGAAATTGTATCTGAACAATTGTGCAATGTGTGTCCACTGGGATTGGCCAATATCTGTCTCTTGGCTACTACACAGGGTGGCGACAGACCTGGAAAACCGGGAAAAGTCAGGGAATTTGAGGTGTCAAAAAAAGTCAGGGAAATGTCAGGGAATTTCGTCTTCATTGACCTTTTTTTTTTCATTTATTTAAAGATATCGTTATGGAACTTTGCACTGGAACAGGAAATCTCGTTCGTAAGTTCTCAACTTTTAGGCCCCTTTTATGCGCAACACAACCACGGTGCCAGAAACAAGTGATGGCAGGAGGAGGGAGAGAGAGAGAAATTTCTCTCGCCCAGGCTTTTCAGCGGGAATTTTAAATTCGAACACTCTTTGGAGGAAAATTGTTATAACTCTGGCACTATGGGAGCAATCTACTTCGGATAAGTTTTGTTTTGCAGCTAGAACATCAGAGCATGCAAACGTGTACAATTCAGAACGCCGAACCGAGGAAAGGGGTTTGGGGGGCACGATCCCCGAATTTCAATTAAGAAACCATAAAAATCTTGATTTTGCCCCCTCTCTTCTCCCGCTAATTGGGAAGAAGGCCCAAACGTTAGTATTATTTTCAAAGAATGGACATGTCTCAAGAGAATCAAACATGTTTCATGTTTCTGGGTGCCATACAAGTTGAATAATAAGCGAAAATGTGATTTTCTTTTATACGAAAAATAGGTAATTTGCACTTTTGGAGGAAAATTGTTATAACTCTGGCACTATGGAGCAATCTACTTCGGATAAGTTTTGTTTTGCAGTTAAAACATTAGAGCATGCAACCCAAGACTAGTAGAGTAGAAGGCTGGGGCCATACCTGATCACGTGGTCCTTGACGTCAGGCATGACGTCACGCACGGACAGATCGCTCTACGCTACGGTTTCGCAGCCGAATCAAAGCAGTAATTATGAACAAAAAAGAGCCGTAATTATGCCCAGAAGCTAATTGGGAGTGAATACACAGACTTACTTAGGATCCGACATAACGTATGTCCTTACAGTTGGATTACACAGCCATTTACGCACACATTTTATCGGTAGTTTATAAGTCGTCACATTCCTCTGTGAAACATTAGTTTCATGTAAAATTGCGGTTAATACACCTAGTAATGCATTTTGTTAGGGCAGAAAGAAAAATATATATATATGTTGAATGCGTAAAATAATTTTGTTAAATAAAGAAAGGCAGAAAGCCAAAATTATGGACAAGTTGAATATGTAAAAGAAAACAATCTCGTCTATTGCTCTCTTTTAGGAGTGAGAGAGGAGCTGTTTTCACTTAACTTCTTCAAATTTGGTAACTTTGCTTCGACTATTGGTATTTATTTCTTAATTAATTTTCCTTATTCAGATTATAATTCTGAGTCTTACGAGTCTTTGAACTACACAGGGAGGAATGTGAGGAAGTTCCATGTGTATTATGTAACACACACTTTAAAAAACTTTTCACTGAACGAAAACTTGAGACATAGAACTGAAGAAAGTCGAGGGTCACTTTATATACTTATACGTATATATAATCAGTGGAATGTCGAACAGGGGTGCCTACAGGCGGGTATGTGAAAGCTGGTTGAGTCCACTTAACTTTGGGGGGGGGGAATTGTGATGAAAATTTGACTGAATAAATAATAGAACAATGGAGGTCGGAAGTTGAACTACGTTGTCATTTAAGCATCACTCGTATATAAATAGCAAGTTGTGTATTTTGAAGTGTATGGTTGCCTGATGTTGTGTAATGAGACTACTGGTATTGCAATCCACTAACAAGTCTCGTTAGATGCGATGTGTTCAGTTATATATTGTCGCCCCCTGTTTTTATTTTTTCATCGGAGATCACGACACGTCGCAACACCTCACTGAAGGCATTGTTAACTGTAACACCTCACAACCCACCAGGGTGCGAAATCATTGAAAACTGGTGAGAGGGAAAAAGTTCGTAACCTACAACCCCCCTCCCCACAAACATATGTGTGAATTATACGATGTACATATTTGTAATGTTATTAAAAGTAAAAATAAATTACTCAATTAAAATAATTATTGTGATTATTAATTAGAAATTAATTTGTTACTTTCATACATATCAGATAGTGTAAAGCAGCTAACTAATTTCTTTACTAACCGGTTAAAGATGTTAATAAATTGTGGCAGTTGAAGTGGTTTTATTATGTGTAAGTTTTTGTTTAGTTTGTGCACTATGTTAATATAAATCAATTAGATTTCATAGTTATTATTGTTTTGCATTCTTGTTTTACTTTTACTGTGCGTATTGATGTAGATTTGTTAATGATCTCTTGAGACAGAAAGCATTCAACACTCACAACTACACTAATTTGTGTGTGTTTTCAATATTATTCTTAGTAAAGTATATTTGAAATTTAAAGTAATTGCTTATCTTTTCATTGTTATAACAAAAACTCTTTCCCCCGGGAAATTTTTTGTGTTTTTTTTTTTTGTGTGGCCAAGATTGTTGGTGGGGGGAAATCCCCCTCGTCCCCTCCAGGATTTCGCACACTGAACCCAACAATCGAGAAATACAAGAAAAAAGGAGCGAAAAGAACAAAACAGATCAGCCTTTCCATCTTTCTTTCCGTATGGGGTAAAGACTCAGCTGGGTTTTGTCCGCCCAATGACGTCACACCCGCGGCAGTCGCGAAAAGAGGCGTGTTTGACCCCAGCCTTTCCTTCTAGTAGTCTTGCATGCAACCGTGTACAATTCAGAACGCCGAACTGAGGAGGGGGGTTTGGGAAGCGACGACTGAATTTCAATGGAAAAACCATAAAAATCTGGAGTTTGCCCCCTCTTCTCCCGCTATTTCGGGGAGAAGGCTCAAACCTTAGTATTCTCTTCAAAGAATGGACGTTTCCAAAGAGATTGAAAAATGTTTCATGTTCCTGGGTGCCATACAAGTTGAATAATGAGCCAAAATGTGAAACTCTGTTCGGAAATGTGGCATGGATATGTTGCGGAGAGGGGGGAGGTTGGTCATCAATATGAATTTCCCAGGCTTGCTCCAGACCTGTGTCAGAGTTTCCACCCAAACATAAGCGTATGAAGGTCCAAAAATCACATTCATTTCGTAATCAGCACCATGATACCATATGGTATCATCGGGCGAGTACGACCTTACTCTGATGATACCGTATGGTATCATCGGGGGATTAAAGGTTAAGCCTCTAAATATTACGTGGAAAATGCATTGAATTATCTTTTTTTTCTTGTCCGTATTGGAGTAGTAAGGGGACTTTTCAACAGATGGAAGGGATAAGAGCAGACGTCGTAGTTAGGCATTTTGTTGGGCAAACTGAAGGAACATGGAAACAAATAGGTTCCATTGATACATACAATTTTTGTCGAATATCGCCACCCGACAAATTATCTCACTACAACATGCGACAGAAATTGCATGGGCTGCAACATCCAACATAAATTGCATGCATAAACAAGAAGAGCTTTAGACTGCAAATATGCTGCTGGAATTTTACTCTTCTGGCTCACTTCACCTTATTTAATGTAGCAGTGCTTACGAAGGTTTTCTTTCATCATCCTGACGTATTACTGGTTTCGCACAAGTTAACATACGTTTACAATGACATTGCACTATTCTTAGATATCAAGAAGAATCCAACCAAACGGCATATATATTGAATACTATCACGAAAAAGTGAAACATAAATCTGCATTGGTGAACGTTATAAAAATTGGCAAGTGCATGCTCCCAACCTCAAATTTACTGCAACACTAGTATTGCAATGAAATTAACGCCACTCTCTGTCCTGTTTGTTTAAACTCGTGAGAGATGGTCATTAATCTCTCACTGAGTAAGGTTAATGTCCAATATTATGAAATAAAATACTAATAATAAATACGTAAATATTTAAATATCATATTAACTCGAATCATTCAATCATAAAAGCAAATCACTTTCTTCAAGAATTTACTTTTCTCTGCCAGCCCTGCTAAATTTTCACTTCCCATCTACTGATTTATACGACGGGTGGCCAGAAAGTAATTTCCAATTAGTAGGACATTGATTTTTCGCAAACGCCAAAACCGTGGAAAATTGTAATTGCTGCGAAGTTATGTTTAGGAATGTGCAGTGATGTCTGGACACATTTTTCGCTCATTGGAAATATCCAAATAATGCGAATTTGGCATAAAATGCAAATTGTTGGCGTTTTTAGCGATTTTTATTAAAGAAATGTCCTAAAACAAAGAAAAATTCCATGAAATTCAACATTCTTGTCTTTCTAGGCCATGTTTGTGTACATAGAACATGCACGTTTTCCAACATTTTAGTCAAGAGTAAACTATAGATTTATACGTACATGGAATAATTCCGACAGCCACATTAAATCATTTATTTCCCACTATTTTTTCAACTTCTATCAAAACCATTTGCATCACAGAGCAAAGTGGCAGGGTTCAAACAGGAGATCGAGTGCATATCTACCGTCACACGGGAGCCAGATCTTCGTATTTGTTGCACAAGATATGTTTTGAATTACCAAGCTAAGTGCGCACCATCGGCATTTGTCGAGCGAGTAATAATGGAGCTCAGTCGTTAGGGCGTCTGACTACTATGCGAGAGGCCCGAGGTCGATCCCCTGCGGGGGAGAACCGAAATGTTTTCTACCTATTCAAACTGCTCCGGCACCCACCCAGCATCATATGAAGCTGGTACCTTGAGGAAACTTTGAGGGATAAAGGTAGCCAGGAGCGTGGTGCTGATCACATCACCCCCACCTTCAGCCGTGATCAAGAAAGTGTGGGGCCCTAACTCCACACCCCTACTATACACCTTTATGGAAAAGTGCACTGGAGCATTTTACTTTTACTTCCTCAAAAATCTGTCCAACATATCAAACTGTCACGAAAATACGTAGACCATGTAACCTACAATTTAAAGTAATAGTTTAAAAGCACAATGGAGTATTAAGTTTTGGTATATTTGGCAGATAAATGTTCTAAAAAAAAAACACGCAAATTTTGGGAAACGTAACACTAACAAGTCAAAAAAAGATAATGCCAATTTTTGGTGCTATAATATATCGGTATCTGTCACGTCAGATTGATTGATTTTAATTTTTTGGGTTCGTCGCCACATATGGTCATTATGCACCCTTCCGTATATACGGGGAAAATTCCATTATCTAAAATCCTTATCTTAAAATTAAAAAGGGGTATGGAAAATAACTTTCAAGATATCAAACTCTCACTAAGAGGCATAAGCCATGTGACTTACAATTTGAAACAGTTGTTTAAAAACGCCATGAAGGTATAATTTCTGATATTTGCTAAAAAGAAAATGTGAATTTTGGGAAAAATAACACCGTATTGTAAAAAATAGAAAATAAGAAAATACAGCAATTTGAAAAAAAAAATAACAAAATATCAAGGTCCCTACCGATTAGGCATAAATAAAACATGAATATCCGTTGTAATTTATTACATTAGTAACAGTGAGTCCTAACCTAATTTTCTGCATAATCATCACCGTTGGCATTTGTCGTAGCATGGCATTAAATTTTGTATGCCCATGGTATATGTGTCTGACTGCAAAGACTGGAACTATGTCTACCACAGTGTAGCTGTCAAATCTTTGCCCTGCCAGAAACCACTTCAGTTAAACAAAGAGATGAAAGTCGGTACATTCAAGGCCAGGGCTGTACAGGGAGTGGTCCAAGATCTCTCACCTGAAGTGATGCAAAGAGACTGTATGAGAGGTGCAATCTTTAACCTAGAACTGTCCTTAAACGGCTGCATTGCAACTGTACCAGATTACAGCTACATGCCACTTCTTCCTGCCTGCATGTGTGTGTGTCTATCTCTGACCACTAGTGCTGCATATAGGCACCATTGGATCTATTTTCAGGATGCCCCTCGTATATGAACTTTCAGAAGCTTTTATTATTAGAGTGTTCCTGTTTTAATATGTGGTTAGCTAAATCAGGTACCTATACAATGCAATTCTATAAATTCCTTGCGTTAAATTTCTAATACCTACATAGCCATTTCGTCAGCATTAATGGTATAACTGCATGTTGTCAGTTTCACAGTACTTCACTTGGATATACTGTACTGAAGCAGAAATCCCATTGATAATGTAAGGAAATATGACACTTTCTTTTGTACAATTCAATTGTTTCACTTATATGCAAGAGTTAAGTTGTTTGCTTTACAGAGAAGAGAGAAGTAACTTTATGCATTGAAAAATGAGTCCGTAGTCATGGTTCTTTGCAAGCAGAGGGTTCCAAACCTCAGTTGAAATATCAACATATAATACCGAGAATGTATAAGGAGACTGATAAATTACAAATTGTATTTCTTAATCAATCACTCTTCACTCTTATCTCATTTAGTCGTAACTTTAAAAATAATCAAGTATTTTATTTTAAAATACTGCGTATGACAAAATTGCGTAATCCTTTCCTAGCTTGTGAATTGTAATAACTTTTCAAATTCACTATTTTGCAGTTTCAATTCAAATCATAAGAGAATACAGAAATTAAGTCAATTTCATAGAAGATAATATTGGTACTTAACAAATCCATACCTGGATCTGTATGAGTTAATTATTTCCATTTGCAAAACATCGATTTAGTTTAGTTTGTAATTGTCAGGGAAAAATGTAAATTTTGTGCTGGAAAACCTGGAAAAGTCAGGGAATTTCATATCTGCTTGTTTGTAGCCACCCTGCTACATCATGTAAATTTTTGTAGCTAATTGTAAAATATGTCGCTACAAACCTGTAAACTCATAACAGTAACTTCAATTGAAATAGGTTAGCTGTAATTAGTAAAAAGCCAAAATTTAAGTTGGTTTTTTTTTTTTTTTTTCCAAAAAAGCTGTCTTTTTTGCAACTCTATGCACATAGGCAGAGGATGATGAAGTGGTTCGGTTCGTCCATGGGGCGTTTGAGGTGCTGTGTCTAAATGAAGTGGGACTATTGTGATTGGTTTGTGTTGTCGTTGGAGATAAGTGTCTATCATTAAGAGAACCATCTCTTTCAAGTTGACAATGACATGAAGTAGACACTCTGGAACAGTGGCGTGCCCAAGGGGGGTTGGTGGGTGTTATAACCCCTCCCCCTTTGGCCCAGTATTCCTAAAAAAAAGAATGTCAAAGGTAGGAAAAGATGGCGAAATGTGGGCTGACTACCAGAAAAAGTGTATATAACACCTCCCTTTCGAAAATCCTGGGCACGCCACTGCTCTGGAAGGTCCAGATGCAGACACTGCAGGAACCTCAGGTAGGCCTTTGCAGTCAGGAAGTTCACGTGTTGAGCAGAGGAAGTCTTAATCTGAGAAGACAGTTCTGTGCATGAACTTAATTCTTGAGTGTGAATGCTTGGACAAAACACGCGTAGCATGTAGAACACCTAACTGTTTTAGTCTGTCTCCCAGTGTACTTTTTGTCTTTCCTAATCGACAATACACTTGTCCCCAGTTTCTCTATTGCACTTTTCATGTCTTCTTTAGTCCACCTCCCTTTGTTTTTTTATTCATTATGTGATATTCCAACTGAGAAAGAATAAAGCCCAATTGCAAGACGAATGGTTTGTACTTTCTTCTGTCCAGTACTGGGAGCATTCCTACCATCCAGTACTGCACCCCATACATGTGTTATGAAATTCCCTCACCGACAATGCAAAGTTAACATGATAACAAAGGTTGTTAATGTGTTTCAATATTACTTAATCATAAATCAATAAATACCTATTATGATTCATGGCACTGACCCTTCAGGAGAGATTGTTCTGCTGCAAATTATCTTACATTGTTAATTTTCTTCTTACGATGTACAGAAACCAAAACACAATGGTCTGTTGTGACGTCGATTATTCCAACTGCACCAGTAGCGCCATACAGGCATATATTACATTTTCATTGCTGTACCTGTATGATATCTAGCGGGGATACAGAGAAACAGTTACTGTCCAGTACAGTGCAACTCTCCCCTAGGTACATAATATTTCTTTAATGTGCCAGCCACATCTAGGCAAAGGAGTTGCAAATTCCATGCAAGGGGTTTGAAAATCTATTCTTGTCCTGAGTGCTGAAATCTGTAACTATAGCCCTGATAAGATAACATTTTCTTTTGAGAGAGCAACATGCAATGAGACATTAATGCAAGACTAATATAAGTTTGAAATATTATTGATTTTTACTGATGTAAAGAAATAAGTAAACTCTTAATACATAATAAAAACATTCAAACTATTTTGTAATTTCTTGACATTAACAACCAGTCGGTAAATGAATTAATTTGCTAAATCATGAATGCAGCAAATGCATTCCATTGTATATATTGATTGATATTATTTAACTATTTAATAAGTTATATTCTTGGCTGCATTTCATATCATTGCTAATGATGCATCCAAGATATTTAAAGCTGTCTACTTGATCGGTTCTCTTACCTCTGATACTCTTATTTATATTCATCCCAAACTTTTCACAGTGTGTATCATTTGTGCTAGCTTGGCATTTATGGTTCTTTCATTTTCTGCCAACAGGGCCATGTTAATCTGCAAATCTTATACAATATATTTTCCTTCCTCCCTTGCTCTGGAAGAAGTATTTGACTATTTCTTCTAAAGAGATGTTGAATAATGTAGGGGAAAGGCCTTGTACCTCTTCCATTTTCACTTTCCTGACCTATTTCTTCTATTTTCATATATTATGAAATGAAAGTAGCCTCCCTCCCTCCATATTCCAGGGGGAGGGGGTTGATTTGTCCCTCTGTCACAGTACATGCATTTTTTATATGGTTTGATTTCTATTTATGCTTGTTAACGCATACTTCAGTCTGGACAATGATTTTTCCTATCCGTGCACTCATATATCATTCTTTATTTATGAGCAGCCATTCGGTTACTATCAACTTGGGGAGGAACTGATGCTGCCATCTACTTTATGTGCATTGAGTGAAAGGAGGTATTACATCGCATTGTTAGCTTAAGTAGGTCAAGGTTAGGTCTTTCAGCACAATAAAAGATCCCTAAATTATTTCATTAGGTTAATTGGGTCAGGGTTAGGGCTCTTGGTATTAGGTAGCTGTTCTGAATGTATAATGATTTTCGCCAGTCTTGTAAGTTTCTTGTACGGCACAGTTAAGCTAGGGTTAATAATAAACGTGTAGTCTTGATGAGCACATCTGACCATGAAATGGACTTAAATACAAGCTTTTACACGTTTGTGTCTCAATTTACATGTTGATGTCATAAAATATGAAACAAATGTTAATATCAAGATATTTGATGTTTCAGGACAATGAAAAATCTTTACTGTTCACAACACATATGTAGAAGTATAAGTACCGTGCATTCATTTCGATCTTCAGCCGAGAGATCGGGAGAAGCGTGGCGGGCGGCGCTGGCGGAGATGCCAACATATGCAGCCTGTAATGTGACTGGAAAAAAAAACCAGATTGATGTTGCTGTCAACCAACTGCAAGCATATCAAGGTCAAGCAGTGTATAACATGATATCCTGCCTATCGACTGTGTGATTGCCCAGGGTGCATGGTGCTCAGTTCCTGCTATAGCATGTGGACGAAGTGAACTGTACATCTGTGCTCCGTCAGAAAAATGTTAAGTGTGAAAGTGGAACAGTGTATCAATGTGAAATTTCTTACGAAACTCTGAAAATCCACCACAGAAACTTATGGTTTGTTGAAGGAAGTGTACGGAGATGAGTGTTTATCATGCACGCGAGTGTTTGAGTGGTTCCAAAGGTTTAAAGATGGACGAGAAGTGATCGCGGGTGACTCGCATCCTGCACGGCCTTGCACGTCAAAAACTGAATCAACATTGCAAATGTAGGTGAATTGATTTGAAAAGATTGTCGCTTGAGTATTCACGCTATTGTTGAATTCACAGGAATTGACTAAGAAAGTATTCGTCAGATTTTACACAAAAGTTTCAACATGAACAAAGTGTGTTTGCAATTGGTGCCACGAAACCTGACAGTGGAACAAAAGGACACTCGAGTGAACATTTGTGGTGACATTTTAACAAACATTGAAACAGACCCTACATTCTTAGTGATAACCTGTGACGAATCATGGTTTTTCACCTATGATCTTGAAACCAAGCACCAATCAATGCATTCGAAGAGCCCGAGTTCGCCATGACAAGAGAGAGCTCAAATGAGCAAATCAAAATTCAAAGCAATGATGATTGTTTTTTTAGACATCTGTGGGATTGTGTACGTTAATTGGGTACCTGAAGGTCAAACTATCAACCAACATTATTACATTACCGTGCTGATGACCCTTCGTGACGAAAACCTGCTTTGTGGAAAAACAAGTCATGGATTCTTCATCAGGACAATGCTCCTGCCCACATCGCATTGTCAGTGTTAAAACATCCACCTTATTAGCCAGATATTGCTCTATTTTAAATTTAATTCCCAAAGGTCAAATCAGCACTGAAGGGAACCGGATTTACGAACGTAGGATCTGTGAGAACAAAATCGACGGAGGTCATGAATATGGTTTCAGAAAATGATTTCCAGCAATGGAAGATTCGTATGGAGCGGTGTATTGATAGTGCAGGGGAGTACTCTGAAGGGGATGATGTTCATATTGTACAAAATAACAAATAAAAGATTTTGTAGCAACAGTCCGTTTTCTTCTAGCCACACCTCGTATGTCCTCTTTAACGGAGCTTTGAGGCCAAAGCAACACGTGACTCTTCGAAGCCTTAGAAGTAAATGCAACCTTTCAAACCCAAGCAACAAGTGACATGTGTCACTTGGAAGCAGGCCCACAGTAATCCATTCAACCTTTTAAATTGAAGTGAGGCAATGAGCTAATCATGTGACTTGCATGTTGCTCGGAGTATACTGTTTTCTCAATGGCATGCATCGTGCCAGTTTGGTCTGTTGTTCTTGCATGCACAGTAAAAGTTTTGCTTTATACTGAAGGAGACTATATCGCTTGTCATCTGTGACTTCGAAAGCTCCTTCAATGGTGCTCATCATGTTGCCCTGGTCTTGTTTGTATGTGTGTGGTGGATGCTTGCTTATACTGAAGGGTCCCGTCACTTCAGTGTAACACCCCCACTGTCATGTGTTATTTCGGTCTGAATGTTCTCTATACTTAACAAGATCGGTAGCTTCTACATCAGAGATTAAGGTATAATTTAGTCTGTGAATCACAGAGATCAAATTGCAAGTACTATTGTTGGAAACAAGAAAGTGTGCTCATGTTCGGTGCAAGGGACATTGATTACATTTTTGGTGCATTTTTTTTTGGTAGCTCAGTACATCACTCTTGGTAAATGTACCATCTAGCAATTGGAAGTTGGCCCATCACATTTTTCATTGGAAAGCTTGATATTTCATACTAATAACATACAATTTTTGGAAACATTTCACACGTTGTGATTGTTTTCTTTATGCAGATGAAACATGTTAACCAAACGATTGTAGATATTTTTGTTCTTCTTACGTAACCATACCATGAAATGTACACTGTAATTTGTGTTGCTGGCAACTGCGGGCATGTTCAGTGCAATGATGCTGTGTTTGCTATTCTTATTATGGATAATGGTTCTGAATGTTTAATGATTTTCACAAAGATGTATAGGAAGTATTTTAGAATACTGGAAACGTTTGGGGAAGTATGTTCAAGAATTGGAGAAATTGATTAGCACAGTTAACAACTTCAGTAAATAATTAGCACAGTTAAGAACTTCACTAAATATTGGTTACTCGAGGAATTATTACTTAAAAAGTTTCTTGCACGAGCATCTGCACTTCGCTCTGATCAGCCATTCTTAGTGCCTCAGACACTGAGTTTTACTGGATTTTCATATGAGGCTGGCTAGATGGTGGTTGCTATAAGATGTAGGAAGCAATTGGTGTTATTTCAATGCTGAGGGCCTTTGAACCTGACCCATCTAACCTAGCATTTTTTTTCTTCCTTTCTATTATACCAAGATACATAAGCTTAACATGCCTCGGCCAATAATGAAACTATTAGCGATGTAATACATCTTGGACCTCATGCACATGAAGTAGATAGCAACAGCAGTTCATATCCATAGTGGCAGTAATGGAATGCAAGAAAAAAAAAGTATATTTAGAGCAGATCTAAGGAAGAATTCATTCTCCAAACAAGATGCAGTGAGTAAACCCTAAGTCTGTGAACTATGTGTTAACAGGCATAAGTAGAAATGAAACATGCAAAAAAACACTGGATATCATGCTTAATTAGTAATTAAACAATCTGAACTTGTCCCACAAAGACAATTGTTAACACGTTTTTAAGGACCAAGTTCCAGTTGTTTAAGGGGGAGATGGACAATTCCCCCAGGACCTTCTCTCGGAGCCAGTTGGAAGCACTGTTGTGAACTTACTCCTTTGGGCCAGATCTGGCTCTTTCTTGCACTTGTTTGGCTGTGAACTGTTGCACCCACCCACTGCCCCACTATGATGCCCTCACTAGCCCTGGCCCACATAGACCAATTTTGCTATGCGTATACATTTTGCACGTGATGTGATATTATTATTATGTTGGCTGCATCATCCCACCCCCTCTTACCTCCCCAGCTACTTTTATTAGCGCCTTGACTTAGGTGAAGATGACAATATTGTTATCCTGTAATCCCTCATTTTCGATTCATACAACCATCGGTGGATTATTGAGATCTAGACAGTGAAATCTGAGAATAGATTGTCATCACTTTATAGATACCGGTATTAGCAAGGCCACCCACCCACCCCCTTAACAACTAAAACTACCATGGGAGGCACTTTATCCAGCCTTCGTAAATCTAGCTCCTGAATGTCAACTTTAGTTCAATTTAACGTGAAATTTAGCTCTTTTATGCGCATCAGGTTTGTCAACACTGCCAGGATGGACGTGGGAGGCAAGGAGAAATGCAAGATGCATATTTGAGAATTATTTTATTCTTTTTCTTGGGATATCAAACTTCCGATGGCGGAAGAAAAAATATGATCGGGTAGAGGATCCATTGAAGATGATATTTTCACTAGAAACAGTTGAAACTCCCATTTGTTTAATCGTTACTCGAATTTGAAGTTCTCTCTCCATGAGGAATACACGGGATATGTTTCTGCACTCAGGAATGCTTTGATATTGCTTTTGACACACTTAATATTTTGGAGGAAATATAACTATGTAAAATATTGAGGGAGGACTCTTGTGCCCTGGATCTCATCATGCACACTTTCCACGAACCCTTATAAGTGAATGGTTATGACTTTTAATACAATACAGTGTTGTGGAGGCATTGTATGTATTGCATGCCATGAGATAAAAAGGAAAATTCTTGACATGAAAGTGGAGGCTATTTGGCATTTTTGGTGTTTTATATTAAGGTACCTGGTTTTCTTTCGAAAACACCCTGAAAATGTGTGCGAGATGGAACTTATGTAAAAATTATTATTTTTATCTCTATGTATGTTTCTCTCCCCCTCTTTTTTACTTTTTTCTATCTCTCCCCCTCTCTCTCCTTTTCACTTTTTCATTGTTTCTTTCCCCTCTTTTTCACTTGCAATGTTTTCCCTCTCTCTCTCTATCTCTTTAACACTTTTCCCCTCTTTTTTTGTTCTTCCTTTGTCAATATCCATCAGTCTAAGGTGAGAGGAGGATGGAATGTTTTCACTCTCTCAAAGTTATTATCAGTAATGGTTTGTAGTTGGAGAAATCATCAGTTAAAAGCAACCATCTAGTGTAGTTTTTGTGCAGCAACAGTTTGGTAAGTTATAATACTATAGCAATTACATCTAACATCCCCATTCAGTGTGTTGATACTAGACCATTTCTATGCATTTGTCAACAAGAACTCAGTAAGTATTTATTATTTCTCCTCAATTTGTTCATCTAACCATGAACCAACAAGAGATGTATGTGCAGTATGATGAGATAAGTAGTCAACATTTGAAAGTTGGGCCCCTAATTGCTGTGTATGCCAGGGATATTTATTATATGCAAGTGCATTGAAGTTCTGACATTGTATGTGTGTTTTCAGATCAAGACCAATTTATCATATACTAATTGTTTCTGAAACTGTGCTACATTGTGTTTTTACTGCCTACGATTTTCAGTCGTTTTTACCAAATGATCAAACAAACTGTGCAATATATTTATTTTTATTCAACTGATGTAGCAAAACCGATTATTATTACTATAGTCTATACTTACAACACTGTCAAGTGTACTTATGTATATATGCATCTTTGTTTCCATGGAAACATTTTTTAGTGCAGGGTCATTTGATTACCTGCTTTCAGTGCTTAGGCTTATTACTGCTAAGTTGTTTTCTTTGCCATATTTATTCTGTGTCAAAACCTTGAGAATGCTCAGTACAAGGACAATTATTTACGTGTTTTTCATGTATGTTCAGTGGTGATAGTAATTATTTTTTTACTTTTTAATTAACTATACCAGATTGTGTTCACCATGCATACTTTGCAGAATGTCTCCTAATTCTGTGTAGGTTCAGCGCAAGAGACATTGATCACATGACTTTTGCCTTATTTCTTAGTTCAGGCATCATTCATGATGAATGTAACATTCAGCAATTGGAAGTTGGGCCATGACTTTCTACATATGCAAATGATGCTATTTTCATGGTAATAGTAGGCAATATTGGCAAACAATTTACTATTGTGAGTTTATGTAAAGATTTTGATTGCATTCACAGATTTCTACTTTTTTTTTTTTTTTTTTGAAAATAAACTCTGTAGTTTTTTTATATATACACATGAAACATGTTAGCCAAGTGTTTTTCGAAGTGTTTTTCTTGTCCTTAAGTAACTGCACCAGGCAATGTAGATTATATTTTGTGATTCTGAGAACTGCGCACATGTTGAGTGATGCATGGTTTGCTCTTTCTTATTATGGTTCCGAATGTTGAATGATTTTCACAAGTTTTCTTGAAGTATTAGGAATCACCTCAATGGCATATTCTTCATGATGCCTGCAGTTAATTAAATAAGTTAAATAAGAAGTGTTGCCGTAAACTGGGTTAAATTTACAGAATATGCTGTTGAACCACACATTGTGAAAGGTCAATCGATTACACTATTGTTATTCCTTAAACTTGGTAGCACTGCATGTTTGTATTTAACTTTGCATGAAACATGTTGAACTTATGTATAACTAACTGTACTACTCCTTTAGTTTAAAGTGAAATGAAAAATCATTGGCACTACACAATATAGGACCCACGCCAAGTGTTTTTCCCTTCCAACATTTATCCTGTGTGGGAACAAAGGGCACGTTCAGAGCAAGGATGGTAACAGTTCCAAATGTTCAATGATTTTTTGCAAGTTGTTTCAGATAACTATGAAGCACTTTACAATACTGGAAACAATTATGAATGTGTGTTTGAAGCCTGCAGTAACTAATTAGTCCAGTGAAGGCTTACCGGAGAAATTATGTATCGAAAAGTAGCTTGTGTCATCTGTGCTTTGCATTGAGCAGCCATTCATAGTTTCCAGTTGTCTCAGACACTGAGATTTAGAGGAATTTCATGTGAGGTTATTAGCTGTTTCCATGCATAATATGAGATGGATCGTCAACAGATATTTGATGTATTTAATCACATTATTTTAATGCTAAGAACACTAAAGCTGACTCAACTAACCTAATAACAAAGGACTTAGCAACGTTATACTTCTTAACAATCCGTGCACATGAAGTAGATGGAAGCAGCAGTTCATGTCCAAGGCAACAGTAAATGAATGTGTGCAAGCAAATATTGACAGGCATAAATGACAGGTTTGCTTCAGCATCTCCACTTTGCACAAGGAAGTCAGTCTTATTTTCCGTACATCTCAAGACATGGAGTTTTTTTGCAGATTTTCATGAAAGGCTCACAGCTGGTTCCGTGCTTCAGAGGAGATGATACGTGGTCTGATTCAGTAAGCAATTATGTACATTTTGTTACTGCTAGGCCGAAGTTAAAAATGTTTAATTCTGAGGTAATCATCGTAGACAAGGTTTTTATTTAAAATGGTTTGATTTCTACTTGAGCCTGTTAATACATATTTTAGACTTTTAGTTCATCTTGCCCCATATGAGCATAATGAGGACTTAAAAGTTAAAAAAGAAATAATAATCATAAATGATTTGTTTGAGCTTCTTAAAAAAGTTTTGCAGTACTTCCATGTCATCCCACAATCAGAATTTCACCTGATTGACTGATTGATGTAGTTTGTTTTACTTTGCTTTTTTATGCCACTTTTGGCTAATTTGCAAAGATGGGGATGACTGATGATGTGATGAAATTGATGAATGGACCCTCACAAACATCCGTGCCCTGGCTGGGATTCAAACCCAGAACCCTTGGCTTCGCAGCACAATGCACTAACTACTTTGCTGCAGGGGCCAGCATGAGTTTTACTTGATTTTCTTGCAATGCTTGGAGCTTGTTTCATGCTTGAGAGGAGATTGTATGTGATCCGATATTGGAAGCATTTAGGGATGGTATTTTAAGAGGCCTGAACAGAATTTAGTGATTTTCTAAAATTCTACGCCAAGAGACCTAACCTTGCAGTCAATGCACTTAAAATAGAAATTCACTTTTGCAACCCATGTACATGAAGTAGAAGCAGTTTATAGCCAAGACAGCAGTAAGAATATCTGGCCCAAAATGTAAAATCATATTGGAGCATACATAAGGGAAAACTCATTTTCCTGACGAGAGACACTAAGTAATCACTAAGGCTCTGAAGTATGTGTTCACAGTCATAAATAGAAATCAACCATACAGAAATTGCGCCTGTGTAAAAAAAAATTAAAAAAAAATAAATAAAGTAAAGTGCTCCCCTGTGCTTAGCACCAAGCCATTAAGGTGTATAAGGGGTGTGGGGGTAACGCCCACACTTTGTTGATCCGGTCATGAGTGGGGATGGTGTGATCAGCATCACGCCCCTGACTGTCTTTACACCCCAATTTTTCCCCCCAGGTACCCATGTCATTCGACGCTGGGTGGGTGCCGGAGCCTCTTCCAGCGTTAGAAAAGTTCCCGGATTTGAACCGGCTGGGGATCGAACCCGGGACCTTGAGCATGGTAGTCAGATGCATTACTGACTGAGCCACCGTGGCCCTGCATATAATTTTTAATTCATAATTAATCTATCTAAACTTGGGAGGCCGCAAGGACAATTTTTAATGTTTTCAATGTGTTATGTTTTTCTTTTGGAGCTATCATACCAGGTTGTGTTTACTTTTTTTTTAGCATTGCAGATTCTCTTAAGCATGTACATGTTCAGTGTAAGGGCCATAGGTTACATGGTTTTTCAGTTCATTTATTTGGTACCTCAATGCGTCACTCTTGGTAGATATACCATCTGGCAATTGGAAGTTGGGCCATCACTTTTTGTAAATGCAGAGGTTGACATGTCATACTAATAAAATATAATTTTTGGAAACACTTCGCAGGTTGTGAAGTGCACATGAAATATGTTAACCATGTGACCTTAGATATTTTTAATCATCTTAAGTAAACATGCCATGAAATGTAGGCTATAATTTGTGCTACTGACAACTGCGAGCATGTACAGTGCAAGAATGCATTGTTTGCTATCATTATTGTGGGCAATAATTCTGAACAATTTAATAATTTTCACCCATTTTGTTGAGGTATTTGGAATCATATGCAGTGATAGGGCAATTGATCACCTTTTTTTAAAATCCATCATTATGCTCATTTAGCCTTGCGCCTAAATGGCAACGTTTCAGAATATTTAATTATTTTTGGCAAGGTGTATACGACTATTAGGAAGCACTTTAGAATAATAAAAGGGTGTTTCATAAGTGCGCAGTTTTTTAAATGCAATAACTGAGCCAAAATTGCATGAATGTTGACACTTTGTTTTTATTATTTTACATATTCACTATGATTTAATAATTTAAAAGTGAAAACTGTCCGGCATATGCCCGTATGCGATTTAAAAGTGAAAAGTGTCCGGCATGTGCCCGTATGTGATTTAAAAGTGTAAAATGATGTCTGGCATATTTCCACCTCCGTTTTCTAAGCAGGCAGTAACTTGATCAGTGAAGTTCACCATGACTCTTGTGCAGACGTTTCTGTCGATTGAACCAATTAAACGTTGGATTTCCCTCTTCAATTCGGGGATTGATTGAGATTTTGGTCAGGAAGTGTGATTGGCCCCTTCTTTTTGAAGATTGGAACGAAAATGCAGTTATGGTAAACGGTCCTCGTTATCGGGACATGATCAGAAATTTTGTGTGGCCTGCTCTGGATGAACTGGATACCGTGAGTATGTGGTTTCAGCAGGACGGAGCTACCTGTCACACATCCAAGGAGACCATAACCTTACTGCAAAAAAAGTTTCCTGGCTGCGTGATCTCACTTCGTGGTGACCAGGAGTGGTCTCCGAGGTCTTGTGACCTTACCCCATGTGATTTCTTTTTATGGGGTTATGTGAAGTCACAAATGTACATGAACAAACCTCAAACAATCCCTGAATTGAAGAGGGATTATTAAATTATTAAATCGTAGTGATTATGTAAAATAATAAAAAAACAAAATGTCAACTTTCATGCAATTTTGGCTGAGTTATTGCATTATCAACAACTGCTCACTTTATGAAACACCCTTTAGAAAGTATGGTGGAGATTTGTTTGATCTTCGGGAAACCAATTAGAAAGCTTTCACTAGTTTCTACACTTTTCACCGAGTAGTCATTCTTACTTTCAGCCATCTCGGACACTCAATTTTAGCAGTTTCATGTGATGCTTGAAATGGCTTTAACCTTTGAGGCAAGATGGTATGTGATCAGTTGTTGAAATCATTTACAGACATTATTTTAATGCTAAGAACCCTAAACCTGACCTATCTATAAACTAACGTAAGAATTAAGACATGCTTTATTATGCTAAGAGTTCAAACCTTGACCTGATAACATAACAATGAAAGCACTTAGAGGTGTAATACCTCTTCGTATGCAGTGCACATGAAGTAGATGGCGGCAGCAGTTCATATCAAAGACAACACTAAACGTAATGTCTGCTCCCAAATAAATAATCATGTAAGCACAAATGTAAGGGAAAAATCATTCTCCAGACATAATGCCATAAGTAATCACTAAGACTGAAGTATGTGCTCACAGGCATAAATAGAATTCGAACCATGCAAAAAATACCTGTGTACCATGCTATGTAATTAAACAGTCTAAACTTGGGCTGCAAGGGCAGCTGTTAACCTGTTTTTAATTGATATGAATTACGTTAGTGGTGGTAATGATTTTTTTTTCATTGAAGTATCCCTACCAGGTTTTGTTTAATTTTCTACATTTCGTATGAACATGAAACATGTTAACCAAGTGATCTTGAAGATATTTTTTTTGTTCTTCAGTAATCATGCCCAGAAATGTGCTGACAACTGGGAGCATGTTCAGAGGAAAAATATATTGTTTGCTATTCTTATTATTAGCTAATTTGAATGTTAAATGATATTTTGTGTTTTTTTATTATTTTTTATTTGCATGCAGTTAATTTTGTACTGTCAATTTCATTATGAACTGTTGTTTCCATCTACATCATGTGCAAAGAAGTATTACATCACTAAGTGCTTCCACTATTGGGTTAGGAAGGTCAATGCTAGGTGCATGTGCTAAATAAAATATTCCTGCATTTTATGATAGGTGTGCCAGGTTTGAATGATTTGGTAGATCAAGTGCAGTACTTCCATGTATTCTTTCCCATTTCTAAAAATTAAAAATACAAAATATTTATTACTTACGTAAAATGAGTAAGTAATAAATATTTTTTGTATTTTTAATTTTTAGAAATATGAAAGAATATATATAAAAGTAAGTCACACAAACCTGAAGTATGAAGTACTTCCATGATCAACATGATTCATTTTTATGCACAGTAAATGCAAAACATGTTATTGCCACGAAGATTAAGCACTAAAAGATGTGATTAGTTGACTTGCATTACACATGCTTGTAATTCTCTTTAAGAAATGTGAAAATTATTAAACATTCAGAACTATTGCAAATAATAAGGATAGCAATCTATTCATTTTTTGCACTGAGCATGCTCCCAGTTGTCAGCACATTTCTTTTTATAGTTACTGGATAACTACAAAAATATATTTAAGATCACTTGTCTAACAAGGTTGCTTTGCATGAAAAAGAAACAGAAATGAACTTCAACACCGTTGGTGTTACTGAAAAACTAACTTCGCCACTCGATTCCTCTTGAAAAGCTAATGTTTTTTGATATGTCACACGATCATGTTGCCATTTGAAATAAGAAAGTTGAATCCAAGATGGCCACCACCAAGATGGCGGAGGACCACCATAACCACGTCATAACGTTTCCCCCTCCCACTAACATTGATACCAACTGACATCCGATCACACACAAACCCGGTTTATGAGATATTTAGCCTGGTCCAGACTTTTGACCACACCCTGTAGTTTTGTTATTTCTTTATTATACCAAGATATCTAACCTTACCATGCCTCAGCCAATAATGAAACAATTAGTGACATAATACATCTTGCACCCCATGCACATGAAGTACATACCAACAGCAGTTCATATCCATAATTGCAGTAATATAATGCAGCTATATGATTCTTTTCTAAAGTACTAACTGGTGCTGCCCTCTGTTCATAAACATACACTACGAAGAAGTATTATGTCAATTGCAAAATTCGTTAAACACTTGGAACCTAACATAATCATGAAAACGCTTAGGCCCTTTTAGTAAGTTCATTATTTTTATTACTTTCCAATAATATTGTCATTGTTAGGTAGTTAGACTTATCTTCCGTCCTAAATTGTATGTATATATGCTGCATGTGTTTATTTTTCATTATTGTAGAGTGATTCTTCCAGGATGCAATTTTCATGTTACCTGTTAGCAAGGTTTTGTTTGTTAGCAAATAAGCAATACACAAATACATGTAGCTGAATAAAGATAAGTTTCTGCACTGAGGAATGCTTTGAAATTGCTTTTGACACACTTAATATTTTGTAGGAAATATAACTATGTTCAGGGGCGTGATGCTGATCACATCACCCCCACTCATGACCGGATCAAGAAAGTGTAGGGCGTTACCCACACACCCCCTATACGCCTTCATGGCATGGTGCTAAGCACAGGGAAGCACTTTACCTTTTTTTGAAATATTAAGGGAGGACTCTTGTGCCCTGAATCTCATCATGCATACTTTCCACGAACCCTTATAAATGAATGGTTATGACTGGAGCCCGGATGTTCAGGCACTGAAAAGTATTAAAAATGGCAGGCAAAAAGGCAACGAAAAATTGAAAAAAAGGCAGTGTATGCTGAATAAAGGCAGTCAAGTTTCAGAAAGAGGAAGTGAAAATTGAAGAAGAATCATTAAAATTTGAAGAGAAGGACTTAAATTCTTCTTAAATCTTTAAAAATGTATTTACAAATAATAATTTGAATAACAAGGGTTATTTATTGAAAAACGAAATCAAATAGAAGAAGAGAAATGTAAGTTTAAAAAATGCCTTGTCGGAATGACAAAAGAGGCAAAAATGTTTGAAAAAGGCAGCGTAAGGTGAAACAGGCAAAGAAAGACAACATAAATTATTGTTCAGAATGTTAAGAACCTTGGGATCGGTGTTTTTTGTGTTTTATTTTTGTATACCAGCGTCGGAAACGAATAGGCAATTTGCCTAAAATCTGGGCTCTAGTTATGACTTAATACAATACAGTGTTGTGGAGGCATTGTATGTCTCATGCAATGAGATAAAAAGGAAAATTCTTTACATGAAATTGGAGGATATTTAATATTAAGGCACCTGGTTTTCTTTGAAAAACACCCTGAAAATGTGTGTGAGATGGAACTTAGGTAAAGTGGATGATTTTCTCCCTCTCCCCCTATCTAAGGTTCTTTCTCTCTCCCTCTTTTTTCACTTTGTTTTATTCTCTCCCTCTCCCTGTAACTCTATTTCCCTCTCTTTTTTGTCTTCCTTTGTCTTATCTCCTTCAGTCTAATGTCAGAGGAGGATCGAATGTTTTCACTCTCTCTAAGTCCTTAAAAGTGAAAGTTTGTAGTTCAAGAATTCATCAGTTACAAACAGCCATGTAGCCTAGTTTTTGTACAACAACATAGTTTGGTAAGCTATAAAATTAGAGCAATGTTTTGTACACCTAAGGAGTGAGTATGGTAATCAACCACCAAATTTATTTCTACAAGTTTGTTGCTGGGACATCAAATTTTTTAACATGCTTGTCCTACTCATTTGCCAGTTTTGTTAAGGGGATGTATTTGCACATGAAAGGACACTCATTTTGGTTATATGTAAACAATGCAAAACTGAAAGTTACATTTAATAACCCATTCAGTGTGTTGGCTCGAAAAGCATTTCTATGCAATTGTCAACAAGAACTTTGTAGGTATTCATTATTCCTGTTCAATATATGCATCTAACCATGTGTGTGCATAATAATGAGATAAGTAGTGAACATTTAAAGGTTGGGCCTCTAATTGCTGTGCATGCTAGGGGCATTTATTATCTGCAAGTGCATTGCTGTTCTGACTTTGTATGTGTGTAATCACCAATTTATCATGTACTGTTTGTATCTGAAACTGTATTCTGTTTTTACCGCCTTTCAATTTGTCGTTTTGCCTAAATGATCATACAAGTAGTGCAATATTTATTTTGTACTCAACTGCTTAGCAATACCGATTAATATAGTCTATACTTACAACACTGTTAAGTGTACGTATGTATGCAAGCATGCAATCATGTTTGTTTGTTTCCGTGCAAACCATAATCACATTTTTTAGTGCAAGGCCATATGATTACCGGCTTTCAATGGTGAGGCTTATTGCTGCTAAGCTGTTTTCTTTTCCACATTTATCCTGTGTCAGAGCCATGACAATGCTCAGTACAAGGACAAGTATTCACATGTTTGTATTTTATTTTTGTTAAGTGGTGATAGTGATTTTTTGGGTAAATGTCTGTTATATCTGAGACACATTTCTTCATTTTTACAGAAGAAACTAGTCACGGAAATGAGTTTCTGTAGTATTTTGAAAGTTCTTGGAGGTATTTTCTCATCGTAGAATGCTGCACAACAAGAAATAAGCACTTTTGATATAATAAACTTGCATTTTGTGCAAAGCGACAACATTATGCCGTTTCCATTATGTACCTGCACGGTCTGTATGACACGAGGTCTCGCCAGTGTTTCCAAATGTGCCTTTTTTTATACCAGAATTCTATTATTCTTATTTTTTAACTATGCTCACCTAACCTAACCTAACCTTGCCGGAAATGGTTCGTGGGGCTATCCGTCATTGGTTTTTCGGGCTATCCGTCAATGGTTTGTGATGACATAATGAACACAAAGTATGTATGGACCATGTTGTTTCCCTTGCAACATTTGTTGTGTTGGAGTCATGAGAATGCTCAGTGTTTTTCATGCATGTTACGTGGTGCTTTTTTCTTTTTTTCTGTGCAGCAACTGATACTCTGTGTAGGTTTTGCGGAAGACACATTCATCACATGAATTGTGCATTATTTCATAGTTCAGTGTATCACTCACAGAAGTTGAGCCACCATTTTCTGCACATGCAGTGGCAGCAATAGACAATATTGGCAAACACCTTACAGTGTTGGTATGGGCATTTTCAGTGCATGGACAGTTTATTGCATGTTTTTCACAGAATAAACTCTGTACTTTTTTTCCTTTGTGCACTTGAAGCATGTTAGTCAAGTTATCTTCTCTTGTCGTCAAGTATCCACACCAAGAAATGTGGTTTATACTTTGTGATGCTGACAACTGTGAGTATGTTTAGTGTTACATTGTTTGCTATTTCATATTATTATGATTCTGAATGTTAAATGATTTTCACAAGTTTTTTTTTTTTTTTTTTTTAAAGAATTTGGAACCAATTTTTTGTCATGTACATTTAAATTGATAACACCATTAAACCTTGTTTCCATGATAACCAAAAACTCAATATGCTGACCAAGGCAGAAATTTATTTTATTCTAAAACGTATATCAATCATATTGATTTTTCATTTTAATCGCTAGAAAATTTGTCTAAATTTTACAATACCGGATAATTCCCCGATTTTGTTCATATTTTGGATACTCAATAATTTAAGTCTCCTAATCACAAATCTGCACTTATTATTTGGCGGTCACGTGTGGAATTTCGAAAAAAAGGGGGTTCCATGATAGCACCCGACAATGCACGATTGCTCATTATGAAACTAACATTTTTTTTACGGTGCTCCACAAACCATTCACGCATAGCATTGTTTCGGTAAACGTGGTCACATTTTTCGAATACGTTGCTGAATCATACATTGTACAAGGTCAATTCATTAACTATTTTCAGTCCTTAAGCATGGTAACAGTGGCATGCTCTTTTTGTTTGTCTTCATTATGCACTAACTGTACTACTCGCATAGTTTAGTGAGATGAGAAATTGTTGACACTACAAAATCAAGTGGGATCCATATGTGTTTTTTTTTTTGCAACATTTATGCTGTACAGTAACCACAGGCATTTTCAAAACAAGGATGGTGACAGTTCCGAATGTTTAATGATATTTCACAACTTGGTTAGGATAATTAGGAATTGCTTAATATTACTGGAGACAATTTTGGACACACATTCAAAGTCTGTTGCAACTAATTAGCACAGTGAAACCTCACTTTGTATTAGTTAACGGACAATTTATGATTTCGAAGGTAGCTTGCGTAAAGGTCTGTGCTTTGCATCGAGCGGCCATTCTTAGTTTCCATTTGTTTCAGACACTGAATTTTAGTGGAGTTTCATAACTTATCAGGTGTTTCCGTTCATGAGACGAGATGGATTGTGATCAGATATTGTATGTATGTGGCATGATATGTTTCTAAATGCCCTAAACCTGACTCACCTAACCTAACAGAAGAAACTAGGGACCTTTTATTATTCTATGATTCCTAACCTAATAACAGAAGGAGTTAGCAACATAATACCTTTTCACACTTTGTGCACCTGAAGTAGATGGTAGCAGCAGTTCATTTCCAAGGCAACAGTAAGCAAATGTGTGCATGCATAAATGACAGGCTTTCTTGAGCATCTGCACTTTGCACAGAGATCCATTCATACTGTCCGGACATCTCAGATGTTTTTGTCCTCTCATAAGAGATTAAACAGCTGGTTTCGTATTTGACAGGAGATTTGCATGTTCAGGTATGTTAAGCATTTACGTACATTATTTTAATTCTGGGTCAAAGTTCCAAATGTTTAATTCTGAATTAATCATGGTACATAGAATTTTTTTTTTCTAAATGCAGAAAAGTATTCACAACTGCCAAGTGTTTCCCAAAATTGTCTATTATTAGCATGAAATATCCGTTTTTCTACCTACAGAGGGTGAGTGATAGCTCAAAGTCCAATTTCTATATGGAGTATGAGATATCCGTCGAGAGATTCATTGAGCTACCAAATAAACTCACCAGAATTCATGTTATCAATGTTCCTTGCACTAAACTTGACACACCTCAGTCTGCAATGTAAACACAAAGTGGTATGATTATTTTAAAAAAATATATCTATTGCCACTAAACTTAATTCACATGCTTTAGATACATATTACCATACGTCCTGGTGGTCAGAGTTCTGTTTGTTGAGCATGGGATCCAGGCAATTTTTATGTGTTTCGATCTCTTTTTATGCATGTTAACGCATACTTTAAAGAGGTCTTGTGACTACATTTAGAGTCTTGTTTGGACAACAATTTTTGCATTCTGTGCACTCACATATTATTTACAAGCATCCATTTGTTTACGGTCAAGTTGGAGAAGATGTGATGCTGCAATCTACTTCATATGCATTAAGTGCAAAGGGGTACTACATCGCAAAGTTCCTTCATCATTAGGTTAAGCAGGTCATAGCGCGGGACACACCACTCTGCCACAGGGCCCCGCAGGAGCATTATTTTATTTCCATGTAAAGCTAGGAGATATTGGAATTATTTAGGGATGCTATTTTAATTTTAAGAGCCCTCAACATGATTCACAAAACCTAACAACTGAATTTAGTGACTTTTTTATTATGCCACATAATATTATAATACAACCCATGCGGGTGAAATAGATGGTAGCAGCAGTTCGTATCCAAGACAGCAGTAAAGGAATGGCTGCTCCTAAATATTAAATCATATTGGTGCATATGTGAGGGAAAAAAATCATTCTCCAGACAAGACACGGTAAGTAATCACTAAGGCTCTCAAGTATGAATTCACAGTCATAAATTGATATCCAACCATGTAGATATTGCCTCTATATTATTATTAATTAATCAATCGGAACTTGGGCTGCAAGAAGAATTTTTTATGTTTTCAATGCATGTGATTTTTTTTTTCTTTTACTTTTGAATCTACCGCACCAGGTTGTGTTTACTTTTTTAGCATTCAGTGTCTGATAAGTATGTGCATGTTCAGTGTAAGGGACATTGAATTCATGATTTTCGGTGCATTTATTTGGTAGATCAGTTCATCACTCTTGGTAGATATACCATCCAGCAATTGAAGTTGTGCCATTACTTTTTTTCTGTAGATGCAAAGACTGATATGTGATACTAATAAGAGACAATTTTTGGAAACACTTTGCAGGTTGTGATTTCCTTCTTTATGCACATGAAATATGTTCACCACATGGTCTTAGATATTTTTATTCTTAAGTAAGGATATGATGAAATGTAGGCCATAAATTGTATTGATGACAACTGAGAGTGTGTTCAGTGCAAGAATGCAGTGGGTTATGATTCTGAATGTTGAATGATTTGTGCTTGTTTCCGTCGTTGCTATGCACAAGAACGCAAACTGTTTTCTATGTGTAATTGTTTTTCTCAAGTTGTATGGAACTATTAGGAAGCACTTTTGAATAATAGAAATAATTGTGGAGATTCTTTAAAGCTTCGAGAAACCAATCAGGACAGTTAAAAGTTGCACGTAGTATTAATTACAGGAGAAATTATGATTTCAAAACTAGCTTTCACTACTGTCCGTACTTTTCACAAAGCAGCCATTGTTAGTATCCAACCATCTCGCACAGTTTTCAGCAGCAAGTAATGCTAGAAAGTGGTTTCTTCTTGAGAGAACATATGGTACTATATCTATTCCTACATGTTTTGATAGGTTAGATGTGTGGGGTTTGAACGAGTTGGTAGAACAAGTGCAGTACTTCCATGATCAACATGATTTTTGCCTATGCACAGTAAATTGAATACATTCCATTGCGACTAAGTTTAAGCACTAAATACATGTGATCAATTGACTTGCACTACACATGCTCGTAATTCTCCTATGAAAAATTTGCGAAAATTATTACAGATTAAGAAATATTGTAAATAATAACAGTATGAGATGATGCATTTTAGCACTGAACTTGATCCCAGTTTTCAGCAATAACAAGAAAATTATCTTTAAGATCACTTGTCTAACGTGATTCCTATGCATTTAAAAATAAAACTTTAATTATGCATAGAACAACATATTATTAACTGCTCTTACATTGAACATGCTCAAAAATATTCACAAGTGTGAAGTGTTTCGAAAAATTGTGTATTAGCATGAAATATCTTTTTTTTTTTTAACATACAAAAAGTGATGGTACAACTTCAATTGCTAGAATGTTTCAAATGTTTAATGATTTTGACAAGATGTACAGTACTATCAGGATGTATTTCAGAATTGTGAAGGTTGTTAGGTGATTGGAGAAACTGATTAGCACAGTTACAATCTTTACGAAATATTGGATACACGAGGAATCGTTATTTGCACAGTTTCTTGTACGAGCATCTGCACTTTGCCCTGATCTGCCATTCTTAGTGTCTGGCCATCTCACACACTTGAGTTTTACTGGATTTGCATATGAGGCTAGAAGGTTGTTTCGGGCTTGATATAAGATTGTACGTATTCAGAAGTTGGAAGCTATTTGTGCTGTTATTTCAATGCTGAGATCCCTGAGCTTAACCCATTTTCCCTAGCAATACTAATTTTGCGATTTTTTTTTATTAAGCTGAGAGACCTCACGTTAACCCACCTAAGTCAAAAATGAAAGGAATTAGTGTCATAATACATCTTTCCACCCCGTACACATGAAGTAAATGGCAGCAGCAGTTCATATCGAAGACAGCAGTAAAGAAAAAATATTTGCTCCAAATTTTTAAAAAATCATTTTGTAGTGTATGTAAAGGAAAGATCATCCTCCACGCAAGACCCAGTAAGTAATCACTAAGACTTAAAGTGTGTGTTAAAAGGCATAAATAAAAATTGATACACGACAAGAATCCCTTTGTAGATATGCTTAATTAATAATTAGACAATCAGAACTTGTGCCGCAAAGACAATTCTTTACATCATTTTAAGGCTCAAGTTCAAATTGTTCATTTAATTCAAATTAATCATGTTACACATGTATTCTTTACATCATTCAATTTCAACTTATTCCTGTAAACACATATTTCAAACTCTTAGTGTGCCTTGTTTGGAGAACTATTTTTCCCTTTGATCACCTTCTATATAATTATTTTCTAAAGTAGCTATTAGTTTACTGTCAACTTGGATACTAACTGGTGCCACTGCCATCTGCTTCTTGGAAGGTAAGGTAGGAAGAAGTATTCTGTCGATTGCAAAAATCATTAAACAGTTACCTTATATAGTGGAACTACAGGCAAAAAAGCCTGTGAGGAACCGCAGAGAGCATCAGGGTGAACCATGCTTCTTTATGGCCCAAGCTGAAAATGAAGAGGGGGAAGGTGCGGGAATGTTTTTAGCCAAAGGTACTGTTGTTTGTGGTCGGTCTATAGTATTATTATGCTTATATACCTAACCTAACCATGAAAGGCATGGTAACAAGTATTTTGTTACTTTCCATTGACACCATGGTTAAACTTATCTTCCGTCGTAAGCAGCATGTATGTACGTAGCATGTGTATTTCCCCCTTTAATTGTAAAGTGTTTTTCCAGGTTGAAATTTTCATGTTATTGTTACAAAGGTTTTAACTAGAAATCAAGTTTTCACTTGTTAGCAAATAAACAATGCACAAATGCATGTAGCTGGATAGAGATACATATCTACACACTAGAATGCTTTGATATTGCTTTTGACACACTTAATATTATGAGGGAAACGTAATTATGTAAACAATTGGGGTAGGACCTTCATGCACTGGATGTCATGATGCACACTTTCTATGGACCTTTGAAAAGTAATGGTTATGATTTTTAATCCAATACAGAGTTTTGGAAGCGTTGTATGTGTCTCGTGCAAGGAAACAAAGGAAGAAATTCTTGACATAAAAGTGGACAAAATTCAGAATTTTGCATGATATAAATTAAGGTATCTGTATTTCTTTTAAAAGACACTGAAAATGTATGTGACATTAATCTTAGGTAACCTGGATGATTCTCTCTCTCTCTCTCTCTCTCTCTCTCTCTCTCTCTCTCTCTCTCTCTCTCTCTCTCTCTCTCTCTCTCTCTCTCTCTCTCTCTCTCTCTCTCTCTCTCTCTCTCTCTCTCTCTCTCTCTCTCTCTCTCTCTCTCTCTCTCTCTCTCTCTCTCTCTCTCTCTCTCTCTCTCTCTCTCTCTCTCTCTCTCTCTCTCTCTCTCTCTCTCTCTCTCTCTCTCTCTCTCTCTCTCTCTCTCTCTCTCTCTCTCTCTCTCTCTCTCTCTCTCTCTCTCTCTCTCTCTCTCTCTCTCTCTCTCTCTCTCTCTCTCTCCACATCTCTATTGTCACTTTTTCCCTCTTATTTCCCTCTTTCTCCTTCAACCTTGTTTGTTATTCTTTGTCAATCTTCTGTCTAAGGTGTGAGAAGGAAGGCATGTTTTGACTTTTGCTTATTCGTCATCATTATTGGAGCAATTAATACTTGTAGGCTGTGATCAAGCATAGTTTTGGCAAGTGTGTTAACATTGCATTTTTGCTGCCCATGCATTTGTCATTTTTACCTAATGATCATACAAGTAGTAAACTATTTTTTGTACTCAACTGTTGTAGCAGAATAGATTGTGATATGCTATTTTTGCAACACTGCCAAATGTAAGTATGATTGCATGCCTGTTTCCGTTCAAGCTATAATCACTTTTTTTTTTAGTGCAAGGTTAATTGATTTTCCTGCTTTCAGTGATTAGGCTTGCTGCCACTGTGTTTGCACATGATGTATGATGATCACAATTAATTGCTCCATGAAATTGTAGTTTTAAGTTCCCGTTATGCTCATATGAGTTTATACTCGTAGTTTAATGTGGGATGAGAAATCTTTTACACTATCCTAGATGGGAGAGCTTGTACCAAGTTGTTTCTTTTTCAACTTTTATCCTGTGTGGAAACCATGAGAATGCTCAGTGCAAGGACATATTTGTGTTTTTAATGCGTTAAGTGGTGATAGTCATTTTTTTTCTTTCATTTGAAGCAAGAATACCAAGATGTGTTCACCGCACAACATTGCAGAATATTTGCAAGAGTGCAAGAGACATTGATCTTCGACTTTGGAATGATTTCATAGTTTAATGTATTACTCATGGAAGTTGGGCCATTTTTTCCTATCCATCCAATGGCAGCAGTAGGCAATATCGACAATCATGGATTATTAGGAAATGCTTAATATTACTCGAAACAATTGTGGACATATATTCGAAGCCTGTTGAAACTAATTAACACAGTGAAACCACGTTAAGTATTACTTACCGGATAAATTATGATTTCGAAATTGATCTTAGATCTTTTTAAAGTTCTTCATTATTGACCTGTGAGTTAAATGCACATCACAATATGTTCAAAATTAGCTTGCGTAAACACCAGTGCTTTGCAATGAGCAGCCTTTTTTTAGTTTCTATTTGTTTCAGACACTGAATTTTAGTCGAGTGTAAAGCAAGGTTATCAGCTGTTTCCATGCATGAGGTCAGATGAATTGTTAACAGATATAGGATGTATATCGGGATGTTATTTTAATGCAAAATGCCCTTATCGTAATTCACCTAACGTAAGAAATGGACTTAGCAACATAATACCTCTTCACACTTTGTGCACATGATGTAGTTAGTTGCAGCAGTTCATATCCATGGCAACAGTAAGCAAATGTCACGCATCTACATTTTACACCAAGAAGGCATGCTTATTTTCCAGTCAACTCAGATGTGGATTTTTTTTCGTAAGTCTTAACAGGTGATTTCATGTTTGAGAGGAGGTGGTACGTGGTCAGAAATGTTAAGCATTTAGGTACATTATTTTACTCAGATGTGGAGTATTTTTTTTTTTTTCAATTTTTTGTAAGAGGCTAACAGGTGGTTTCATATTTGAGAGGAGATGGAACGTTGTCAGATATGTTAATCTAATAGGTACATTATCTTAACACCAGTTCCGAATGTTTAATTCTGAATTAAACATGGTACACAGAATTTTTTTTAATGCCTAAAAGTATTCACAACTGCCACGTGTTTCCCAAAATTGTCTGTTATTAGTATGAAATATCAGTTTTTTCACATACAGAAAGTGATAGCCCAACTTCCAATTGCTAAATGCTATATCTTTCAAGAGATGCTTTAAGCTACCAAATATATGCACCAAAATTCAAGTTATCAATGACCCTTGCTGGAAACTACACACACCGCAATCTTGCAAAAGTAAATTAAATACAAGGTGGTATGATTATTTCAAAAGAAAAAAAATCTCTATTGCCACTAATCATAATTCACACATACCTTATAAGCGTATTAACAATTCTCCTTGCGGCCAAAGTTTGTTAACTCTTTTTATACATATTAACACATACTTTAGAGTCCATGTGACTACATACAGAGTCTTGTCTGGACAACAATTTTTACCTTCCGTACACTCACATGTGATTATTTATTTACAAGCATACATTCGTTTCCAGTCAAGTTGGAGAAGTGGTGCTGCCATATACTTCATGTGTGATGAGTGCAAAAGGGTACTACGTTGCAAAGTTCCTTCATGGTTAGGTTAAACAAGTTGTAGAACAGTGCACTAACCACACTGCCCCATGGGCCGGTAGGAGTTTTACTTGATTTTCTTGCAAAGCTAGAAGGTTGTTTCGTGGTTGAGAGGAGATTTTATGAGATCCGATATTGGAAGCATTTAGGGATGCTACTTTAATGCTAGGAGCATTCACCTAACCTAACATGAGAATTTTTTTTTTATTATTATTATTATGCCAATTGACCTACCTTTGCCCTTCCTAACCTTGCAGTGAAATCACTTATTGTAGTATTACATTTTTGCAACCCATTCCCATGATGTAGATGGTAGCAGCAGTTCATATCCAAGACGGCAGTAAAGGAATACCTGCTCAAAAATATATAGTTCTTCTCTCTCTCTCTCTCTCTCTCTCTCTCTCTCTCTCTCTCTCTCTCTCTCTCTCTCTCTCTCTCTCTCTCTCTCTCTCTCTCTCTCTCTAGTTATATTGGAGCATTTGTTAGGGAAAAATCATTCTCCAGGCAAGCCACAGTAAGAATCACCAAGGCTCTGAAATATGTGTTCACAGACATAAAGAGAAATCCAACCATGCAGCAATTGTCTGTACATTATTATTAATTTATAATTAATCATTCGGAACTTGAGCCGCACGGACAATTTTAAACATTTTCAATGCATATGATTTTCTTTCCCTTTGAATCTACCATACCAGGTTCTGATTACTTTTTTAGCATTGCAAGGTGCATGCTAAGTATGTGCATCTTCAGAGTAAGGGACAGAGCGAATGTACAATATAGAGAATGTCTCTGATTTTGTTAATATTTGGTATGCTAACTAATTTTGGCCTTCTGATCACAAACCTGTTGTTAAAATGCTGCGGACACATCTGGAAATCGTGAAAAAAAGCTGATGTAAGTTGAATTTTTTTTACAAAAAAAATAGAAAAAAAGCTGTTTTGCGTTGTTTCATGAACAAAATTTAAACTATGCTTGCCTAACCTAAGTGAACCTAAACGTGCCGGAAAAGGTTTGTGGTGCTATTCGTGAATGGTTTTTGGGGCTATCCGTCAATGGTTTTTTGGGGTTACCCGTGCATAGTTCGTGGGGCTACCCTTGAATTTTTACATGCGTCTACAGCATTGTAACAACATATTTGTAATTAGAAAGCCAAATCTAGTTAGTATACTAAATATTACGTAATTAGAGACATTCTCTATATTCTTCATTCATAAGTAAGGGCCATTCATTTCATGATTTTTCAGTGCTTTTATTTGGTAGTTCAGCACTTCACTTTTGGTAGATATAGCATCTAGCAATTGGAAGTTGGGCCATCACTTTTTGTAAATACAGCAGTTGACATGTAGTCCAAATTTAGACAATTTTGGAAACAATGGTCCATTCCACCAATGACTTACATTTTTTCCCCCGCATTACCACTACAGTGTTGATAGATTTGGTAGAACAATTGCAGTACTTCCATGATCAACATTATCAAAGTTTATTACAGTGTTAACAAATGCAAGCCAGTGCCATGAATTCTAAACACTAAATACAGATGATCAATTGACTGACACCACTCGTGAACGCAACAGTCCTAATATGTTTGTGAAAATCCTTAAAAATTCAGAACCATCACCAAGAATGAGGATAGCAAACATTTTTACAATGAACATGCTCTTAAGTTGTCAGCACATTTCTTGGTATGTTTACTGAAGAGCAAGAAAAATATAATTTGGATCTCTTTATGTACAGTTTCATGTGCATAGAAAAGAAGAAGGAAGAAAATATACAACTCAGAAATTATAAACTGAACAATATATTATAAACTGCTCATCACAACTGGCAAGTGTTTACGAAAGTTGTCTATTTTTAGTATGAAATGTCAGCCTTTGCACATACAGAAAATGATGGCTCATCTTCCAATCGTAAGTGGTATATCAACACCGAGAGATGGATTGAACTAAATAAATGCACCAAAGTTCATGTTATCAATGTCTCTTGCATAAACTAGACACACTGCATTCTTGCAATGTAATCTTAAGGTGATGTTTTCAAGATAAGAAAATCTCTAACCCCACTTAATCTTGAAGCTTTCCTGGCGACAATTGTCCTTGCGGCCCCAGTTCAGATTGTTTAATTATGAATTAAGCATGGTACCCAGGCATGCTTTGCATGTTTTTATTTCTCTTTATGCCTGTTAACGCATACTTGATAGTTTTAGTGATTACATACCGAGTTTTGTGTGGACAACAATTTTCCCCTTCGGTTCGCTTGCACATGATTCTTTATTTAAATGCATCCATTCATTTATGGTCATTTTGCTCTTAGTATTAGGTAACAGTTCCGAATGTACAATGAATTTCGCAAGTTGTATCTGACTATTAGGAAACATTTTAGAATATTGCAAACAAATAACTAATTAGCAAGACTAATGTAATGGTTATGACTAACTTACACAGTTAAGAGTTAACCTGCACATGTTTGCACTTTACGCTGAGCAGCCATTCTTATTTTCTGATTATCTCACAATTGCAGTTTTACTTGATTTTCATGCGAAGTGACGAGGTGGTTTCATGCTTGAGAGGAGATTTTATGTGATCAGATGTTGGAAACATTTAGAGATGTTATTTTAATGCTGAGAACCTGACTCACATAACCTAACAACAGTGGTGATTTTTTTTTTATTGATGACACTAAACAATTGTGTGTTCCCAAATAAAAAATCACATAGAGCATATGTTAGGGACAACTCATTCTCCAGACGAAATGCCATAAGTAATCACCAACACTCTGAGGTGTTGACGTGTGTGTTGACAGGCATAAATAAAAATTGAAACATGCCATAACTCCCTGAGGCATGCTTAATTCATAATTAAGCAATCTGAACTTTAGCCAGAAGGACAATTGTTAACATGATTTTAAGGCCCAAGTTTAAATTGTTTAATTCCAAATTATTAATGGTACACATGTATTCTATACATAATTCAATTTCGACTTATTCCTGCGAACACATAATTCATTGTCTTAGTGTGCCTTGTTTGGAGAACTATTTTTCCCTTTCACCCACTCCATGTGATTCTTTTCTAAAGTAGCTGGTTGTTTACTGTCTACTTCCATACTAACTAATGCCGCTTTCTTTTTCATGAATGTAGTGTAGGAAGAAGGACTAGACTCTACTTTACGTCCTTATTGCCTTTTGGTGGTAACCGAAGGGACTTGACAACACTGCAGGCTCGTTTCTGTGTCCGCGTTGTGAATGTGTGTGCTTTGCTCATTTGCATTCTGTGTGGTGATTGCTACTTTGTGTTCGCAGTGCTTTGTGGTGTGTATGGTGCATGAAGAAGAACAGGTTCCAAAAACTTGTTGATAGTGTAAAATATGTTTTATCACCAGTAATAATTTAGCGCATCGTTTAAAACCATGCATGCACACAGTCGCCATCTCTTCGGGAATGTACCTTTTTCTTTTTACACTTTCTGTTCTCGACAGCCCCACTAACCATTTACGGGTCGCCCCACAAACCATTCAAGTTAGCTCCAAAATCCATTCACGATAGCCCCACGAACCATTCATGGGGACAAAGTTAGGTTAGGCCTGTTAGGTTAGCACTCATTTCACCCCTAAGTATGTGCTTCATCGTCGAAAAATTTCTTCTGTACGTTCAATTACGCGCATCCAGACAACATCGGTTTTTATCAATTTCCTCCTCCAGGTAATTTTTCCTTGCTTTGGGATTTACGTTGTTGAATTCCTTACACAATAAGCTTTCCAATGGTATATGACATGTATTTCTTAGGAAAAGGATGTAAAGTAGAGTCATACCGGAAGATGTATTAAGTCAATTGTGAAAATTGTTAAACATTTGGAATGGTAACCTAATACTATTATTGTTCTAGAAGACCTAACCTAACCATGAAAGCCCCTAGCAATTTTTTGTAAGTTCATTATTACATTACTTTCCAATAACATGATCATTGTTATGTAGTTACTTATGTTCCATCATCAAGGTTCCCATGTTTGAAATCATGGTCTGGGCATGGATGTTTGCAAGTGTCCGTTCATTATATCATCACTAATCCCCATCTTCACAATTCGCCAAAATTGTCAGAAATGTGAAGTAAAATGAAGCAAATGAATTATTGTCTGTCCTAAGAAGTATATATGCAGGTTGCATGTGTTTATTTGATTGTAAAAGTGATTCTTCTACGATGTAGTTTTCATATTACCTGATTGCAAAGGGTTTTTTCTTTGTTGTTTTTTAAAATCAATCAAGATTCTGCTTTATAGCACATGATCCATACTGATACACAAATGCATGTAGCTGGATAAAGATGTGTTTCTGCACTTAGAAATTCTTTGATATTGCTTTTGAGACACTTAATATTTTGGAGGAGACACAATTATGTAATCAATTGAGGGTGGACCATCTTGCACTGGATATCATGATGCACACTTTCCATGGACATTTTTACGGCAATGGTTTTGAGTTTTAAAGAATACGTTCCGAGTTGTGGAGGCATGGTACACGTCTCGTGCAATGATATAGAAAGAAAATTTTTTACATGTAAGAAAACTAAATTTTGCATTTTAGGTGTTTTAGATAAGGGATTTCTTTCAAAGAGACCCCAAAATTTTTTAGATGGAACTTTCATAAAATGGATGATTTTTTTATCTCTCTTCCCCCCCCTCTTAGTCATTTTCTTTGGTTCTTTCCTTCTCTTTCTCCTTCTTTTTTACTTTCTTTATTTCTTTCAACCTATATCACTTTTTCCCTTTTTTTTCCCGGTTCCCCCTTTTTTCCCTGTTTTTCCCCATTTCTCTACCTCAACAGTTGTTTTTGTCTTCCTTTGCCATTCTGCATCAGTCTAAGGTGAGAGTAGGATGCAAACTTTTGACACTCCTAAGTCGTGATTAGTAAATACGTGTAGTTAAAGAAATTATCACCTGAAAGCAGTAGTCAAGTCTTGACAAGTTAGAAATTATGTTGTAAGGTAAGTTAGCAGTGTTTTTTGTTTTTTTTGCCTTCAAATGTGTATTGTACACCTAAATAATGGGGATGTTGATCCACCACCAAATGTATTTCTAGAAGAATGTAGCTTGTCATACACATGTACCAGTTTTGTTATGAAAGAAACATTTGCACAGGAAGTGAAAAGGAAACGTTGTTTGAATGCAAATAAAAATCAACCAAAAGTAACATATTTAACAACCCCATTCAGTATATTGGCAATAGACCATTTCTATGCAATTATCAACAATAACTAAATATTCATTATTCCTCCTCAATTTCTGCATGTAACCATGTATCAACAAAACATTACGATAAGTAGTCATCATTTAGAAGTTGGGCCATTAATTGCTGAGTATGCCAAGGGTATTTATTATATTCAAGTTCATTGCATTTCTAACTTTGTATATGTGTGTTGAGATCAAGGCCAATTTATCATGTACTATTTGTTTCTGAAACTGAGTTACATTGTGTTTTTATTGGCTAGCATTTCAGTCATTTTGACCAAATTACCATGCAAGTAGTGCAATATTTTTTCAATTCTCAACTGTGGTAGCAATAACAATTGTTGTATTCTATAACTGCCAATTGTACGTATATATATATGCATGCATATTCGTTTCCGTCCAAACCATAATCAAATTTTTTAGTGCAAGGTCAATTGGCTATCTGCTTTTCGATCTTAGGTTTGGTATCACTACCTTGTTTTTGCCTCTTTCATGGTGTATGCACATAAAATATTGGTAAATGTCTGTTATATCAGACACACATTTCTTCATTTTAACAGATGAAACTACTTACGGAAATGAGTTTCTGTAGCATTTTGAAAGTTTGTGAGGTATTTTCTGCACAAGTAGAGATAAACACTTTTGTTATAATAATCTGGCATTTTTTGCAAGGCGACAACATTATGCCGTTATTTCCATTATGTACCTGCAGATGGCGCGAATGTCGAAAGTCACTTGGTCTCGCCAATGTTTCCAAACATGACTTTTTTTAACTTTTTTTTTAGCAATGCTTACGTAACCCAACCCAACCTAAACTAACCTTGCCAGAAATCATCCATGGGACTATCGCTAATGGTTTTTGAGGTTATGCATCTGGTTTTTCGGGGCTATCCGTGAATGTTATTGGGGCTATCCATCAATTTTTTTTAGGCTATCTGTCTACAGTTTTTGGGGCTATCCATCAATAGTTCGTGGGGCTATTCTTCAATAGCTTGTGGGGCTATCCGTCAATGGTTTGTGATGACATGATAAACATGAAAGCCGGTATTTTTCGGTTAAGAAAGTTGGAAACATTGCATACCCACTCCAAATCAACAAAACACAAGCCCGACTCGCGATGATCCACCGCTGTGCACGCTATATTGTATGTTCCGCAATGGAAGAAAGGAACCTAAGAATTACTCGTAATGTGAAAAATCGAAGTTATTTTCATGTATAGAGCATAATGGCACCTTCAACTATGTCCCGCAATACACAATTGATTTTCCGAAATATGTTGATCATGAAAGTATTGATCCATGAAATTGTTTGGAAAAATTTGTTTCAAGTTCTTGGTGTGCTCATTAGAGTTTAACAGTAATACTGTTATAAATTAAAGTTGGATGAGAAATCTTTTTCACAATGCTACCGGGTAGGAATCATACCAAGTTGTTTCCTTTGCAACATTTATCCTGTGTGTGATGCACAAGAATGCTCAGTACAAGGACAATTATTCATGCATGTTAAGTGGTGGTAGGTTTTTTTTTAAATATTTCTTTTTTTTAAAAGCAATCATATCAATTTGTGTTCACTTTGCAACATTGCAGAATGTCTGCTAACTATGTGTACAGCGTAATAGATATTGATCACATGACTTTTGCATTATTTTGTAGTTGTGTGCATCGTTCATCAATTGGAAGTTGGGCCATCACTTTCTATAATTGCAAAGGCTGTTTTATCATAATGATAGTTGGCTATATTGGCAGACACTTTACAATTGTGATTTTAATAAGACATTTTCATTGCATGCATAGATAGCCACATGTTGTTTTTTTTTAGAGACTATACTCTTTATTATTTTTTCGTGCACATGAAACATGTTAGCCAAGTGATCTTCAAAGTTTTTTTTTTTTTTTTGTCCGTTATGTAACCACACCAAGAAATGTGGGTTATACTTTGTGATGCTGACAACTGCAAGCATTTTCAGTGGTGCATGATTTTCTTATTATTGTGATTCTGAAAGCTGAAGTTTTTTCGAAGTATTTATGTCACACCAGTGGCATGTTCGTTTACTGACGGTACACAATTTGTTTTCATCGGCATTGTAATTGCCAGAAAATTTTAAGTTGTTTTGCTTCCAATTTTTGTTTACTAGCATGCGTGCATAGGTGTTGTATTTCTATTGTATCTAGTTAATATGTAATAAATACATACAGTAATTAGAAATGGTTGCAGTGAACGTGGTCACAATTTTAGAATATGCTGTTGAGTCACACATTGTATATTTATTACCTTTTTTTTGTGCTTAAACATGAAAGCACTGGCATGTCTTTTTCTTTACGGTGCGTTTGCATGAATCGTTTTAAGCATAGATGTTCTGCAAATCTTTAGGTTGCTCTTCTAAATCGTTCTGCATTTTCTTTAAAGTCTTCATTATGCATTAACTGAACTACTACTCACATAGTTTGGTCAGATGAGAAATGTTTGGCACTACAAAATTCGGGAGGATCCACATGTTGTTCCTGTGCAGTATCCACAGGCATGTTTAGAAGAAGGATGAAAACAGTTCCAAATGTTTATTGAATTTTCGCAACTTATAGGACTATTAGGAAGTACTTGATGTTACTGGAAATAATTTCGACATACATTCGAAACCTGTTGAAAGTTATTAGCTCAGACAAATTTCATTAAGTATTAATTACGGGATAAATTTTGATTTCATATGCAGCTTGCCTGCTTTGCATTGAGCAGCCATTTTTAGTTTCCAGTTGTCTCAGACATAGTGGAGGTTAATGCAAGTGTATCAGTTGTGTCCGTGCATGAGGCAGGATGGATTGCGAGCAGTTATTGGATGTATTTCGGGGCGTTATTTTAATGCTATGAGCCCTAATCCAGACTCAACTAACCTACTAGAATGAACTGGGGATTCTTAATTATTGTAAGATTCCTAACCTAATAACAAAAGGACTCAGTACGATGATACCTCTTCACACATTGTACAAGTAAAGTAGATGGTAGCATCAGCTCATATCCAAGGCAACAGTAAACAGTCTTCAGTAATAAAAGACACCCCGTACACATGAAGTAGATAGCAGCAACAGTTCATATCGAAGACTGCAGTAAAAAAAAAAATATCTGCTACAAATTTTAAAAAGAACCATTTTGTAGTGTATGTAATGGAAAAATCATCCTTCACGCAAGACCCAGTAAGTAAACACTAAAACTCTTAAAGTGTGTGTTAAAAGGTATAAATGAAAATTGATACATGACAAGAATCCCTTTGTAGATATGCTTAATTAATAATTCGAATTAATCATGTTACACATGTATTTTTTACATCATTCAATTTCAACTTATGCCTGTTAACACATACTTCAAAGTCTTAGTGTGCCTTGTTTGGAGAAATATTTTTCCCTTTAATCACCTTTTATGTGATTATTTTCTAAAGTAGCTGTTCTTTTACTGTCAACTTGGATACAAACTGGTGCTACTGCCATCTGCTTCTTGGAAGGTAAGGTAAGAAGAAGTATTCCGTCGATTGCAAAAATCATTAAACACTTGGAACAGTTACCTTATATAGTTGAACTACAGGCAAAAAGCCTGTGAGGTCCCGAAGAGAGCATCAGGGTGAACCCTGCTTTATTATGGACCAAGCTGAAAATTAAGAGGGGTAAGGTGGGCGAATGATTTTAGCTGTAGGTACTGTATGGTCGGTCTATAGTATTATTATGCTTATATACCTAACCTAACCATGAAAGGCATGGTAACAAGTATTTTGTTACTTTCCATTAACACCATCATTGTTAGGTGGTTAGACTTAACATCCATCGTAAGCAGCATGTATGTATGTATGTAGCATGTGTTTTTCCCCCCTTTAATTGTAAAGATTCTTCCAGGTTGCAATTTTCATGTTACTGTTACAAACGTTTTGACTAGAAATCAGGTTTTCACTTGTTAGCAAATAAACAATGCACAAATGCATGTAGCTGGATAGAGATATGTATCTACACACTGTAATGCTTTGATATTGCTTTTAACACACTTAATATTATGAGGGAAACATAATTATGTAAACAATTGGAGGAGGACCTTCATGCACTGGATGTCATGATGCACGCTTTCTATGGACCTTTATAAAGTAATGGTAATGATTTTTAATACAATACAGAGTTTTGGAAGTGTTGTATGTGTCTCGTGCAAGGAAACAGAGGAAGAAATTCTTGACACAAAAGTGGACAAAATTCAGAATTTTGCATGATATAAATTAAGGTGTTCGGATTTCTTTTAAAAGACACTGAAAATGTATGTGACATGAATCTTAGGTGACCTGGATGATTTCATTTTTTTCTTTATCTTCCTGTCTTACTTTTTCCCTGTTATTTCCCTCTTTTTCCCCCTCTTTCTCCTATGTTGTTTGTTATTCTTTGTCAGTCTTTTTCTGTCTAAGGTGTGAGAAGGAAGGCATCTTTTGACTTTAGCTTATTCGTCATCAATAAGGCATAGTAGTTGGAGCAATTATCACTTGGAGGTAGTGATCAAGCATAGTTTTGGCACAGTAATAGAATTTGTGTAATTTATAATTATTTTTTTTTTATTTTATTTTCTTAATTGTGCTTACCTAAAGAATGGGTATGTATGGTGATCAATCCCCAAAATGTATTTCTAGAAACATGTTGGGAAACAAAATTTGAACATGCTTGTCCTATTCATGTACAAGTTTGTTACGATAGATACTTTTGCAACACAAAGTTAGAAAAACTTTGGTTGTATGTAAATAAAGGTGAATCAAAAATAACATGTTTAACATCCCCATTCAGGGTGTTGGCACTAGACTTATTTCTATGCAATTGTCAACAAGAATTCAGTAAGTATTCATTATTCATGTTCAATTTGTGCCTTTAACCATGTAGATACAAAATATGTGTGTGCATAATGACGAGATTAGTAGTTAACATTTGAAAGTTGGGCCTTTAATTTCTGTGTATGTCATTATATGCAAGTACATTTATGTTCAGAGCAATACCAGTTTATCATGTACTATTAGCTTAGGAAAGTGTGTTACATTGCATTTTTGCTGCCCATGCATTTCAGTCATTTTGACCAAATGATCATACAAGTAGTAAAATATTTTTTGTACTCGACTGTTGTAGCAGAACAGGTTGTTATATGCTATTCTTGCAACACTGCCAACTGTACATATGAATGCATGCCTATTTCGGTTCAAGCTTTATCACTTTTTTTTAGTGCAAAGTTACTTGATTTCCCTGCTTTCAGTGCTTATGCTTGCTGCCACTGTCTTTTTTTATTATTTTTTTCTTTCTTTAAATCTTTCACAATGTTTGCACATGATGTATGATGATCACGATTAATTGCTCCATGAAATAGTAGTTTTAAGTTCCCATTATGCTCATGTGAGTTTATACTCATAGTTTATGTGGGATGAGAAATATTTTACACTATGCTAGAAGGGATAGCTTGTACCAAGTTGTTTGCTTTTCAACTTTTATCCTGTGTGGAAACCAATACTCAGTGCAAGGACATATATTTGTGTTTCTAATGTGTTAAGTGGTGAGTCATATTTTTTTTTATTTCTTTCATTTGAAGCAAGAATACCAAGATGTGTTCACCCCACAATATGTGTAGGTTCAGTGCAAGAGATATTGATCATATTACTTTGGAATTAATTCATAGTTTAATGTATTACTCACGGAAGTTGGCCACCATTTCCTATTCATACAATGGCAGCAGTAGGCATATCTGGGCAATATCTGCAATAACTTTGCAGTTTTTGCATGTGCATTTTCAGTGCATAGAAGTTTAGTGTTGTATTTCTACTGTATGTAATAAGCGTAAGAGGCTAACAGGTGGTTTCATGTTTGAGAGGAGATGGTACGTACAGTACGGACGCGATAAGAAGCGGCGTGCAATCAGAACACAGAACGTGACCAAATTCTGTCTCCTCGTTGTCTGCCATGTGGCGGGGGGGTTTCTATGTTGCCACGTTCGCACAAACACACGGACAGGCTAGTCAGCTGTTGGCAAGCTCAGGAAAAAGCAACACAGCAACCGAAAACCTTCACTGAAAAAAACCTTTGTTGTGTTTTTATTATGGTACATTGCAAGCATCAGCTACCGGCATGTTTTTACTTATGTTGTATCGTATCACAATTACCAACAAAAGAAAATGTGTCTTGTGCTATGAACAACACTGTGGCAAATCGTTTTCCTTTGATTTCATGCTGCCTCTCTTTGCCTTCTTTGTCACGCCCCGATTGTTGAAGCTTCAGAATGTACAAATGAAATGTATTTCTTGAAAATTAGGGCAAATTATGTATAAACAAATTACGTACAACTTCATTTCGTTAACACGTTTTTAAATTATGTTTTGAGGAACCTACAAAAATTCACCTCTAAAACAGAATTTTACAGAACTGAGTTACTGTATTACGGAGAAGAATTTATCAAGAACAAATCAATTGTGTGTGAATTGATTGATTGAGTTGGTGTTTTAAAGTCCACTTTATGCACACTACGGCTAATCTGGAATGGACCTACAGATGGAAGTGGGATCCGAACCAGTATGTGCCTCGAGAGGGTATCGAACCCAGGACTACTTGATTATAAGGCGACAACACTTACCCTACCACTGTGCCATCGGGGAGGCACATGTGGGTGTGTGAAGTGAAATAATTTGGGAAGCTATATGAGAATACAGGCTCTGGCAATACAGAGTTCAATAAATTACAACGAAACGCTTGGCAATTGCTCGATTTTCTTAACATTAATGATACATTTGTTGCATGTGTTATTAATGCTTAAAGCTACCTGTATGTAAAAACATAAAAAATGAATGAAAGAACAGAAGTAGTAGTTAAAGAATCAGTTGTTTTTGCTTACCGGCTACCATTGCAGTGGCGCTATCCCAAGATCATCTTCATTGTTGGTTGGTAAAGGAAAATCTTCATCTGAGCTACTACTGTCACTGCTGTCTTCTCCCCCAAGTGAAATTACAACAGACCACCGTATGTCCCGCTACTTCTGCAAGCTTGTCTATTCGATATATGGGGAACTGGGGTTTGTGTAACATACGGAGCTGCAGTAGTTCAGCCTTCCTCATGCTCATATCGCATGCTATGTTATGGCGTTCCAGCCAGGTTATGCTATGATATCAGCTTTGCGGGATGACATCGTGAGGGGCTTGTCGACTTGTGTTGAATGGTATGGCGCATTGTCAATGATTATTGAATATTTGGCACAGTTTGTCTACAAACCAAGAAATGTAACCCTCAGCGTTCATTTCTTCGTGGTAGTCACAGCTTTTCCTGGATTGAAACACCCACAGAGCTCCTTCCACAAACCTGTGAACCGAGCCAGCATGACACCCAATAATATGGCCCCCTTTACTGAGAGGTTGTTTCACTGAAGACGAAGTACCGCCATCAGTCTATATTCGTGGAATACCATGATTCGCCTTCACCCAGGTTTCATCTGTAAAAATGACATTGCTAAAGTCGACATTAATCATTTTGCGAAGAAAAATGCAACACCAAATAACAATGTCTTGTCGCTTCATCAGTATTTTCCGCCCATTGAATTTTTTATACTTACAATTAAGTGCGTGAGAAACAATTGAAAGCGATGTCTTCTCTCCACTGAACAATCCTGCTTCTTTTAATGAATTCACTAACTTTTTCCTATTTGGGATTTCACCGCGAGCGTAATACTGGTAAATCCTGAAGTAGGTCAATCCGGCAACAGCGCGTCGCTACCAGAGTGGGTGGTCCCACGCCGCTTGCTAGCGCATCCCGACTGTAGTCAGATATGTTAAATTTGTAGGTACATTATCTTAACGCTTGGTCAAGGTGCTAATGTTTAATTCTGAATTAATCATGGTACACAGATTTTTTTTAATGCCTAAAAGTATTCACAAATGCCACGTGTTTTCACAAATGGCCTCGGTGGCTCTGTCGGTAGCGTGCATCTGACTACCATGCTAAAGGTCCCGGGTTCGATTCCTGGCCAGTTCTAATCCGGAAACTTACCTAAAGTTGGAAGCGGCCCCGATGCTCACGCAGCGTCGAATGACAGGTACCTGTGGGAAACCCCAGGGGGTAAAAATGGTCAGGGGCATGATGCTGATCACATCACCCCCACTTACGACTGGATCAAGAAAGTGTGGGGCATTACCCCCACACCCCTATACGCCTTGTTGGTGTGCTGCTAAGCACAGGGGAGCACTTTACTTTTTTACACGTGTTTCCCAAAATTGTCTTATTATTATGAAGTATCAGTTTTTTCACATACAGAAAGTGATAGCCAACTTCCAATTGCTAAATTGTATATCTGTCGAGAGAGAGGCATTGAGCTACGAAATAAATGCACCAGAATTCAAGTTATCAATGACCCTTGCTGGAAACTAGGCACACCGCAATCTTCTAAAGTAAATTAAATACAAGGTGATATGATTATTTGAAAGGAGAAAAATCTCTATTGCCACTAACCATAATTCACACTTATCTTATGAACGTGTTAACAATTCTCCTTGTGGCCAAAGTTCTGGTTGCTTATTTTGAATTAATCATTGTACCCAGGCAATTTTTATATCTTTCGAACTCTTTTTTATGCATATTTAGAGTCCTTGTGACAACATACAGAGTCTTATCTGGACAACCATTTTTACCTTCGGTACACTCACATGTGATTATTTATTTAAAAGCATCCATTAGTTTCCAGTCAAGTTGGAGAAGAAGTGGTGCTGCCATCTACTTCATGTGTGATGAGTGCAATGGGGTACTACATCGCAAAGTTCCTTCATGGCTAGGTTAAACAAGTTGTAGCGCAGTGCACTATCCACACCGCCCCATGGGCTGGCAGGAGTTTTACTTGATTTTCTTGCAAAGCTAGAAGGTTGTTTCGTGGTTGAGAGAAGATTTCATATGATCGGATATTGGAAGCATTTAAGGATGCTGTTTTAATGCTAGGAGCCCTCTAATCTGATTCGCCTATCCCAACAAGAATTTTTTTTTATTATTATTATTCCAATTGACCTACCATTGCTCTTCATAACCTTGCAGTGAGAACACTTAGTGTAGTAATACATTTTTGCAACTCATTCACATGATGCTGATGGTAGTAGCAGTTCATATCCAAGACAGCAGTAAAGGAATACCTGCTCGAAAATATATAGTCATATTGGAGCATTTATAAGGGAAAAATCATTCTCCAGGCAAGCCACAGTAAATATCAGTCAAGTTCTGAAGTATGTGTTCACAGACATACTGAGAAATCCAACCATGCAGCAATTGCCTGTGCATTATTATTAATTTATTATTAATTATTAAAATTGTCCTTGTATACCAAGTTACAAAACATTTTCAATGCATATGATTTTGTTTTTCCGTTTGAATCTACCATACCAGATTGTGTTTACTTTTTTAGCATTGGAAAGTGTGTGCTAAGTATGTGCATCTTCAGTGTAAGGGACGAAGCGAATGTAGAATTTAGAGAATGTCTCTAATTTCGTTAATATTTGGCATACTAACTAAATTTGGCCTTCTAATCATGAATCTGTTGTTAAAATGTTGCGGACACGTCTGGAAATCGTGAAAAAAGCTGATGGAAGTTGAATTTTATTTTAAAAAAAACCTGACGGCCCGAACCTATCCTTTCCCAGAAATGGTTTCGTGGTGCTATTTGTGAATGGTTTTTGGGGCTGTCCGTCAATGGTTTGTGGGGCTACCCGTGCATAGTTCGTGGAGCTACCCGTGAATTTTTATACTCGTGAACTGCATTTTAACAACAGATTCATGATTAGAAGGCCAAATTTAGTTAGTATAGTAAATATTAACGTTATTAGAGACATTCTCTATATTCTTCATTCATACCTAAGGGACATTAATTTCATGATTTTTCATTGCATTTATTTGGTAGTTCAGCACTTCACTCTTGGTAGATATACCATCTAGCAATTGGAGATTGGGCCATCACATTTTGTAAATATATAGGTTGACATTTAGTCCAAATGTAGACAATTTTTTTAAACACTTTCAGGTTGTCATTTTATTTTTTATGCACATGAAATATGTTAACCATGTGATGTTAGATATTTTTATTCTTCTTAAGTAACCAGACCATGAAATGTGGGCTATATTTTGTGTTACTGACAACTTCGAGCATGGTAATTGCATGAATGCATTGTTTGCTTTCATTATGATATTATGCATAATGATTCTGATCATTTAATGATTTTCACATTTTTATTGAAGTATTTGGAATTATATAGAGTGCAAGGGCAATTGATCACTTTTTTTAAAATTCATCATTATGCTCATGTAGGCTCAACTGTTCTACTTCTATTGTTTAAAATGAGATGAGAAATCCTTGGCACTACAGTATATGGGAGGATTGATTACCAAGTTGTTTCATTTCCAACATTTATACTGATCTGGAAACATATGCTTGGTTACCGCAAGGTTGGTAATGGTTCAGAATGTTTAATTTTTTTTTTACAAGTTGTATAGGAATATTAGGATGCACTTCAGAATAATACACTGCTCGCCATTAAAATTGCAACACCCAGAAGGAAATGAGATACAAACACGAAACTTGGCAAATATGTAGTTCATAATAAGATAAGAAAATGATTACAGTTAGAGCTCGGTGGTGTGACATGTGACAGGTAGAACATGGTTGCATAACCCCAAGGAGCTAGTAGCATGTACTGCCTCCACGGGCGTCAATAACTGCTGCAACACGAGGAGGCATGGACAGAATGAGTCTATCGATATCTGCTTGCTGTATGGCATCCCAAGCGGCTTCCACACGGTGCCAGAGGTCTTCAACATTATGTGCCGGAAACCTGAGTTGGGCCAGCCATCGACCCACCATGGACCAGACATGTTCAATTAGTGACATATCCGGCGAACGTGCTGGCCAAGGAAGCACTGGCACGTGGTTAGCTTCCATAAATGCGAGGACATTCCTTGCAACATGGGGGTATGCGTTATCCTGTTGAAAAGTGGCATTATGCAGTGCATGGATTAATGGGACAGCAACAGGGGTGAGAACCTGTGTGATGTACTGTTGGCTGTTCAATATCCCTTGAATGCATACGAGATGCGAACGAACACCTATGGCAATGGCACCCCATACCATGATACAATGAAGACCCTGTGTGATGATGCATGATGCAGGTGTCATGAAGCCTAGTGCCATGGTGCCGCCACACGCGTGTACGTCCATCATGATGTTGTATACAGAAGCGGGATTCATCAGAGAACACTACAGCATTCCACTCCGCCATCCATGCACGACGGCCTTGGTACCATCTCAGACGCAAACGCCTATGCTCTAGCGTCAGAGGAATCCGCAACAGTGGGCTTCAGGAAAAAATTCCCGGTTCGCCAAACGACGAAGCACGGTTCGTGGGGACACTGGACATTGTAAAACATCCCGTACTTCATGCGCAATCCTCGTTGACGTGGCCGTTAAGTCTGTAAGGGCCATGCGTATCAGACGTCTGTCCTCTCGTTCCGTCGTCCGACGTGGACGTTGTGAACCTCTACGTCGCTCTACAGTGCCTTCCTGGACCCACTGGTTTCATACACGGATCACTGTGGATGCATTCCATCCTACACGTGCACCGATCTCACGGTAGGATAATCCGCATTCACGGTATGCAACAATTCGGCCGCGATCGAACTGGGAAACCTGCTGGAATCGCTGCTGTATTCGACAACGTGGCATTGCTGACCGATTTTAACACATTACACTCACGACCATGCACTTTCACGGCTCTTCTGCACCTATCTGACCTGCTACAGGTACCACTTACCAGATGGCATGGCAGGCGCACATGACGCATGACGGGCTTGAACACCTAATCATTTCCTTCTGCACCTCTCCTCTACACACTGTGCACATTTCGTCCGATTCCGATTACTCCTTCTGGGTGTTGCATTTTTAATGGCGAGCAGTTTATAAATAATTGTGGAAATTTTTTCGAGCTTCGGGAAACTTAAAGCTTTCACTAGTTTCTACGCTTGTCACCGAGCAGCCATTCTTAGTTTCCAGCCATCTCAGACACATAGTTTTAGCAGTTTCATGCACTGCTTGAAAGTGGTTTATTATTTCAGACCAGATGGCATGTGATCAGTTGGGGTGACACCTATAAATAATTTATTTCGCACTTTTTTACATTTGCTAACATACTATTCTGCATTGAGGAACATTTCTTTAGGTGAAATAATGAATTTCTAATGAAAATAATGTCTATTTCTTACATTTACGAGTACTTACTCTACTCGTTATTTCGATTCTGTAACACATTATGGGGATAGCATACTGGTTCGTCGCACGTTGTGAGAGTGTTTTTGTCCATTTATGCAGTGTTGCAACCTTGTTCACCGGAAAATACCTACTTTCGTGCTCAAATTTGAAATTATGCTAAAACCTTGCAAACCATTGATGTTAGCCCCACAAACCATTATCCGTAAGAGTAGTTTAGGTTAGGTAAGCATAATTTAAAAAAAATAATAGATTAAAAATACTCAAAACGTCATGTTATAGTGGAAACACGGCAAGTTTGAAACACTGACTACGGGGTTTACGTATTCTAACACACGGAACATTGTGCTCTCGTGTAGAAAGCAAATGGCGGCAGCAGCAACAGCATGTCGGACAGAAATTTTCGCAGAAAACAACATGCATTCGCGTTAAAATGGATCAAAACTACATTCATGAACTTCCACATTGCTACAGAACATGATTTGTGTAAGTACTTTCTCCTGTAAAAAGTAAGAAATCCATCACCTCTATAGTAAAGTGTTACCAATGTCTGTTTCCAAAAAATGTGTTTTAACATGAAATATCATTTTTTTTTCACATACAAATGTGATGCCACAACTTAAAATTGCTAGATGGTATATGTACCAAGAGTGATGCCCCGAGCTTCCAAATAAATGCTCCAAAACTAATGCAATGTTGCAAAGGACACACAACCTGGTATGGTTATATTGAAAGAAATGAATTAATATCACCATTTAACATAATTCACATGCATTGAAAACTGTAAGCGTTCTGAATGTTTAACGATTTTCCCAAAATGTACAGGACTATCCCAAAGTATTTTAGAATTGTGAAGTTTGTTCGAGGAATGGAGAAACTGATTATCACAGTTAAGAACTTCAGTAATTATTTAGCACAGTAAAAATCTTCACAGAATATCGGTTACTCAAAGAAGCATTATTTGAAAAGTTGCTTTTACGAGCATCTGCACTTTACTCTGGTCAGCTAGCTATTCTTAGAATCTGGCCGTCGTACTCTATATTCATATGAAGCTGGTTAGTAGGTTGTTTCGTTCTTGATATAGGATTTTGTGTGATCAGATGTTGGATGCAATTGGGGTGTTATTTTAATGTTAAGAGCCCTGAACCTGACCCATCCTACCTAACAATAATAACTTTGCGATTTTTTTATTATGCCAAGAGACCTAACCTTAACCTCCCTAAATCAATAATGAAAGGAATTAATGACATAATAAATCTATCTCTCCAACCTGTGCGCATGAAGCCACACTTCATATCCAAGAAAGCAGTAATGAAATGCTTGCTCCAAATTTTTTAATAAAATCATTCATTTTGGAGTACTATTTTCTGTTTCTTTTGCTCGTATGTGTTTCTTTTCCACTGTAGCAATTCTTTACTGTCAGCTAGGATACTCACTGTTGCTGCCACCTACTTCATGAACGTAAGGTAGGAGGAAATATTCCTTCGATTGTGAAAATCATTAAACATTTCGAACAGTAACCTTATACTATTATTAAGCTAATAGACCCATCCTAACCCTTTTTAGTGAGTTCATTATTTTGTTACTTTCCAATGACACCATCATTGTTAGGTGGTTAGCCTTATACTCGGTCATAGACGTTATGTATGTAGCATGTGTTTTCTTTTTTTCATTATTGTAAAGATATTCATCCAGGATGAAGTTATCATATTACCTGTTGGCAAGGTTTTGTCTAGAAATCCAGGTATTGCTTGTTGGCAAGTAAACAATGTACAAATGTATTTATCTGGATAGATACATTTCTACACTCTATAATGCTTTGATATTGCTTTTGACACTTAATATTTTGAAGGAAACTTAATTATGTAAAGAGTTGAGGGAGGACCTTTGTGTGCTGGAACTCATGATGCACACTTTCCTAGGAGCTTTATAAAGTAATGGTTATGATTTTTAATGCAATACAGAGTTTTGGAAGCATTGTATTTGTCTTATGCAAATAAGCAAGAGAGGAAATTCTTGACATGAAAGTGGACAAAATTTGAAATTTTGGTGTTTTATGTTAAGGTGTCTGGATTTGTTTTAAAAACACTGATAATGTATGTGACATGAAAAAATGGTAACCTGAATGAAATTCTCTCTTTCCATATCAATATTGTCACTTTTTCTATCTTTATCTTCCTATATCTCTTTTTCCCCTCTTTCTCCTTCTCTCTCTTCTTTTGTCATTCTTTATCAATCTTCTTCAGTCTAAGGTGTGAGGGGGAAGGCATGTTTTTACTTTTGCTAATTCATCATGAGTAACGGATAGTAGTTGGAGAAATATTCACTTAGAGGCAGTGATCAAGCATAGTTTTGGCACAGGAATAGATTTTGTGGAAGTTAAATACTTTTGCTTTTTTCTTTCTTTCTTTTTTTTGTATTTTAAGAAGTTTTATGCTCACCTAAAAAATGGGTATGATGATAACCACCAGATGTATTTCTAGAAACATGTTTGGACAGCAAATTTGAACATGCTTGTCCTATTCATGTACTAGTTTGTTAAGGAAGATATATTTGCAACACAAAGTATGAAAAACTTTGATTGTATGTAAATCAAGTTAATCTGAAAATTACATATTTAACATCCACGTTCAGTGTATTAGCACTAGACCATTTCTATGCAATTGTCAACAAGAATTCAGTAAGTATTCATTATTCCTATTCAATTTGCAATTTGTGCACGTAAGCATGTAGATACAAAATATGTGTATGCATAATGACGAGATAAGAAGTCATCATTTGAAAGTTGGGCCATTAATTTCTGTGTATGTCAAGAGTATTTATTATATGCAAGTGACTTGCACTTCTCACTTTGTGTGTTCAGTTCAATATCAATTTTATCATGTACTCTTTGTTTCGGAAATTGTTTCTCATTGTATTTTTCCTGCCCATGCATTTAATTAGTTTTCACCAAATGTTCATACAAGTAAGGAATTTTTTTTTTTGTACTCAAGCAAATTGTTATATGCTATACTTGCAACACTGATAACTGTACGTATGAATTCAAGCCTGTTTCCATTCAAGCCATAACACATTTTTTTAGTACAAAATCTTTTTTTTTTTTTTTTCCTGTGTTGAGTGCTTAGGCTTGGTGATACTATCTTGTTTTTATCTTTCTTAAATTCTTTCACAGCACTTACACATGATATATGATGATCACGAAGGAACTACTGCATTTATTTGTTTCGAAAAATTCGTTTTAGGTTCCCGTTACACTCATTCTAGTTTATTGTGGGATGAGAATTTTTTTCCACTGTGCTATGAGGGAGTACTCGTTGTTTCCTTTGCAACATTTATCCTGTGTGAGAATTATGAGAATGCTCAGTGCAAGGACATATATTCTTGTGTTTTGCATGCATGTTAAGTGGTGATATTGATTTTTTTTCCCACTTGAAGCAACCATACCAGGTTGTGTTCGCTTCACATCATTGAAGAGTGTCTGCTAACTATGTGTAGGTCACGTGAAAGACACATTGATCACATGAATTTGTATTATTTGATAGTTTGGTGTATCACTTATGGAAGTTGGGCCACCACTTTCTATACATGCAATATCGGCAAATACTTTGCAGTGTTTGTATGTGCATTTCCAGTACATGGAAGTTTCTTCAAAGTATTAGGAATCACAGCAGTGGCATATTCATCATGTTGCTTGCGGTAAACAAATTTTTTCTCGTGTACATTGAAATTACCAGATGATTTGAAGTTCTTCCACTTCTCATTTTGTTTTACTTGCATGCATGCATTGGTGTTGTATACCTATTGTATCTAGTTAAAATCTAATAAATACATACAATAAATAAGAATGGTTGCAGTAAACGTAGTCACATTTTCAGAATAGCCTGCTGAGTCACACGGTGCAAGGTCAATTGATTACCTTCTTTTAGTGCATAAACATTGTGACACTGGCATGTTTTATGTTTACTGTGAGTAAGCATGAATAATGTTGAGTATCGATGTACTGCAAAACTTTAGGTTGCTCTATCAAATCGTTCGGCATTTTTTAAAGTATTTGTTATGCAATAACTGTATTACTCGCATAGTATTGTGAGATTAGAAATTCTTGACTCCACACGCAGCGTGATTAACACATTGTGCTATGACAGCAGGGTTCCTGACTTGAGCATAGATGTTTGTGTCATTTTATTATATTATTTCCCATCCCCAGCTTCACAAATTATTAAGTGGCACAAAAAGCAAAGTAAAATAAGCAAATCAATCAATGTTGACTCCACACAATCAGGAAGGATCCATACTATGTTGTTTCCTTTCCAACATTTAGCCTGTACAGTAACCACAGGCATGTTCAGAACAAGGATGGTAACAGTTCCGAATGTTTATAATGATTTTTCACAACTTGTATAGTATTGTTAGGAAGCACTTCGTATTACTGGAAACAATTGTGGACCTATATTCGAAGCATGCTAAAGTAATTAACACAATGAAACCTCACTAAGTATTAGTTACCGAATAAATTATGATTTCAAAGGTATCTTGCGTCAAGTTCTGTGCTTTGCATCAATCAGCCATTCTTAGTTTCCAGTTGTCTCAAACACTGAAATTTAGTGGAGTTTCATGTAAGTTTATCAGCTGTTTCCGTGCATGGAGTGAGCTGGATTGTGAACAGATATTGGATGTGTTTCGGGATGTTCCTTTAATGCTAAATACCCTAAACCCTATTCACCTCACCTAACAGAATAAGCCAGGGATGCTTTCTTATTCTAAGATTCCTAACCTAATAACAGAAGGACTTAGTAACATAATACCTCTTCACACTTTGTGCACATGTAGTAGATGGTAGCAGCAATTCATATCCAAAGCAAGAGTAAGCAAATGTCATGATTTCTTGATCATCTACATTTTGCACCAAGAAGCCATTCTTTTTTTCCAGTCAACTCAGATGTGAATTTTTTTTTTCGTAACTCTTAAAAGGTGGTTTCATGTTTGAGAGGAGATGGTACATGGTCAGAAATGTTAAGCATTTAGGTACATTATTTTAATTGTAGGCCAAAGTTCTGAATATTTAATTCTGAATTAATCATGGTACCCAGAATTTTTTTTATTGCCTAAAAGTATTCACAACTGCCACGTGTTTCCCAAAATTCTCTATTATTAGTATGCAATCTCAGTTTTTTCACATACAGAAAATTATGGCCCAACTTCCAATTGCTAGATGGTATATCTGTCAAGAGAGATGCATTGAGCTACCAAATAAATGCACCGAAATTAATGTTATCAATGTCCCTTGCCCTAAACTAGACACACTGCAATTTTGCACTATAAATACAAAGTGGTATGATTATTTGAAAAGGAAAAAAATCTATTGCCACTAAACATAATTCACATACGTTATAAACATTTTAACAATTCTCCTTGCGGCCAAAGTTCTGTGTTGAATTTGTGTTTCGAACTTTTTTGATCCATATTAACACATACCTTAGACTCCTTGTGACTACCTACAGTGTCTTGTCTGGACAACAACTTTTAAGTTCAATGCACTTATGTGTCTTTCCTTATTTACAAGCATCCATTGTTTCCAGTCAAGTTGGAGAAGAAGTGGTGCTGCCATCTATTTCATGTGTGTTGATTGCAAAGGGAAACCGTATCGCAAAGTTCTTTCATTGTTAGGTAAAGCAGGTTGTAGTGTGGTGCACTAACCACTCCGCCACAGGGGCCGGCAGGAGTTTTACTTAATTTTCTTGCAAAGCTAGAAGGTTGTTTTGTGGTTGAGGAGATTTTATGTGATCCGATATTGGAAGCATTTAAGGAAGTTATTTTAATGCTAGGAGCCCTCTAACCTGATTCACCTAACCTAACAAGAGAATTTAATGATTGTTATTATTATAGTGCCAATAGACCTACCCTTGCTCTTCCTAACCTTGCAGTGAAAACACTTAGTGTAGTAATACATTTTTGCAACCCATTCACATAATGTAGATGGTAGCAGCAGTTCATATCCAAGACTGCAGTAAAGGAGTACCTTCTTCAAAATATATAGTCATGTTGGAGCATTTATAAGGGAAAAATCATTCTCCAGGCAAGACAGTAAGTAATCACTAAGGCTCTGAAGTATGTGTTCACAAACATAAAGAGAAATCCAACCATGCAGCAATTGCCCGTGTATCATTTTTAAATTATAATTAATCATTCGGAACTTGTTTTTTCACATACAAAAGTGATGGCACAACTTCCAATTGCTAGATGGTATATGTTCCAAGACCGATGCCCCAAGATTCCAAATAAATGCCCCAAAACTCATGTAATCAATGCCCCTTGAACTGTTACGTTCCATTAGCACTCATTTCACCCCTAAATATGTTCTTCATCTTCAAAAAATTTCCTCAGTACGTTCAATTACACACATCCATACAAAATCTGTTTTTATCGATTTCCTCCTCCAGGTAATTTTTCCTCACTATGGGATTTACACTGTAGAAATCCTTACACAGTAAGCTTTCCAACGATATATGGCACGTATTCCTTTAGGAAAAGGACGTAAAGTAGAGTCATACCGGAAGAAGTATTAGGTAAATTGTGAAAATTGTTAAACATTTGCAACTGTTACCTAATACTACTATTGTGCTAGGAGACCTAACCTAACCATGAGAGACCCTAGCAATTTTTTGTAAGTTCATTATTACATTACTTTCCAATAACATGATCATGGTTAGGTAGTTACTTATGTTCCATCATCAAGGTTCCCATGTTTGAATCATGGTCTGGGCATGGATGTTTGGGAGTGTCCGTTCATTATATCATCACTAATCCCCATCTTCATAATTAGCCAAAAGTGTCAGAAGTGGGAAGTAAAATGAAGCAAATGAATTGTTGTCTGTCCTAAGAAGTATATACGCAGGTTGCATGTGTTTATTTGATTGTAAAAGTGATTCTTCTAGGATGCAGTTTTCATATTGCCTGGTTGCAAGGGTGTCTTTCTTTTTTTTAAAAAAAAAAATTAATGAAGGTTCAGCTTTATAGCACATGATCCATACACAAATGCATGTAGCTGGATAAAGATATGTTTCTGCACTCAGAAATGCTTTGATATTGCTTTTGAGACACTTAATATTTTGGAGGGGACACAATTATGTAATCAATTGAGGGAGGACCATCTCGCGCTGGATTTCATGATGCACTCTTTCTTTGGACCTTTTTGAGGTGATGGTTTTAAGTATTCAAAGAATACTTTTTGAATTGTGGAGATATGGTACATGTCTCATGCAATGGTACAGGATAGAATATTCTTTACATGTAAGACGACAAAATTTTGCATTTTAGGTGTTTTAGATAAGGGATTTCTTTAAAAACACCCTGAAATTTTTTAGATGGAACTTACATAAAATGGAAGATTTTTTTATCTCTCTTCCCCCTCTTATTCACTTTATTTGGTTCTTTCCTTCTCTCTCTCTCCTTCTTTTTTTAATTTCTTTGTTTCTACCTATATCAATTTTCCCTCTTTTTTTTCCCTGTTTCCCCCTTTATCCCTGTTTTTCCCCCATTTCTCTACCTCAACAGTTGTTTTTGTCTTCCTTTGCCATTCTGCATCAGTCTTAAGGTGAGAGTAGGATGCAAGCTCTTGACACTCCTAAGTCGTGATTAGTAAATATTTGTAGTTGCAGAAATTATCTGCTGAAAGCAGTAGTCAAGTCTTGATAAGTTAGAAAATAAGTTGTAAGGTAAGTTAGCAGGTTTTGTTTTTTTTTGCCTTTAAATTTGTATTGTACACCTTTCTATTACTATTACATTGTGTTTTTATTGACTAGCATTTCAGTCATTTTCACCAAATTACCGTGCAAGTAGTGCAATATTTTTCAATTCTCAACTTTGGTAGCTATAACAATTGTTGTATTCTTTACTTGCAACTATATATATATATATATATATATATATATATATATATATATATATATATATATATATATATATATCAATGCATATTTGTTTCCATCCAAACCATAATCAATTTTTTAGTGCAATGTTAATTAGTTATCTGCTTTCACATATTAGATTTGGTGCCACTGCCTTGTATTTTTCTCTTTCATTGTGTACGCACATGAAATATGGGTAAATGTCTGTTATATCAGACACACATTTCTTAATTTTTACGGATGAAGCTACTTACAGAAATGAATTTCTTGTAGCATTTTGAAAGTTTGTGGAGGTATTTTCTCACCATAGAATTCTGCACTTTTGATATAATAAATTTGCATTTTGTGCAAAGCAACAACATTATGCCATTGTTTCCATTATGTACCTGCAGATGTCGCGAGTGTCGAAAGTCATGTGGTCTCGCCAGTGTTTCCAAACGTGCCTTTTTCACATTTTTTTGAAACTAGGCTTACCTTATATAACCTAACCCATCCCAACCTAACCTTTCCAGCAATGGCCCATGGGATTATCGTGAATTGTTTTTGCGGCTATCCGTCAATGGTTTGTGATGACATAATAAACATGAAATAAACATTTTTCGGTTAAGAAAGTTGAAATACTGCATACCCACCATATTGTATGTTCCGCAACGGAAGAAGGGAACCTAAGAATTACTCGTAATGTGAAAAATCGAAGTTATTTTCATGTAAAAAGTATAATGGCACCTTCAACTATGTTCCGTAATACTCAATTGGTAAGTACGAACCATCCGAGACACATAATATCTAATTTTAATGTGTCTCCAATATAACAGACATTTACCAAAATACCTTTATTACAAAAGTATTGATTCTTGAAGTTGTTTGGAAAAATTTGTTTCAAGTTCTTGGTGTGCTCATTAGAGTTTTAACAGTAATACTGCTATAGATTAATGTGGGATGAGAAATCTTTTTCACTATGCTTGCTACCGGGTAGGATTCATACCAAGTTTTTCCCTTTGCATCATTTATCCTGTGTGTAATGCACAAGAATGCTTAGTACAAGGACAATTATTCATGCATGTTAAGTGGTGGTAGGTTTTTTTTTATTTGTTTTTTTTAACCCATCATATCAATTTGTGTTCACTTTGCAACATTGCAGAATGTCTGCTAACTATGTGTACAGCGTAATAGATATTGATCACATGACTTTTGAATTATTTCGTAGTTGATTGCATCATTCATCAATTGGAAGTTGGGCCATCACTTTAATAATAATAATAATAATAGTTGGCTATATTGGCAGACACTTTACAATTGTGATTTTAATAAGACATTTTCATTGCATGCATAGATAGCCACATGTTTTTTTTTTTTAGAGACTATACTGTGTATTATTTTTTAGTGCACATGAAACATGTTAGCCAAGTGATCTTCAAAGTGTTTTTTTTTGTCCGTTATGTAACCACATCAAGAAATGTGGGTTATACTTTGTGATGCTGACAACTGCGAGCATGTTCAGTGGTGCATGATTTTCTTATTATTGTGATTCTGAATACTGAAGTTTTTTTCTAAGTATTTATGTCACACCAGTGGCATGTTTGGTTACTTTCACTTTTTATACATTCAATACGCAATATCGGTACAATTTAGGTACATTATTTTAATTCTAGGCCAAAGTTCTGAATGTTTAATTCTGAATTAATCATAGTACACAGAAATTTTTTAATGCCTAAAAGTATTCACAACTGCCACGTGTTTTCCAAAATTGTCTATTATTAGTTTGAAATATCAGTTTTTTCACAAGCAGAAAGTGATGGCCCAACTTCCAATTGCTAGATGGTATATCTGTCAAGAGAGATGCATTGAGCTACCAAATAAATGCACCGAAATTAATGTTATCAATGTCCCTTGCCCTAAACTAGACACACTGCAATTTTGCACTATAAATACAAAGCGGTATGATTATTTGAAAAGAAAAAAATCTATTGCCACTAAACATAATTCACATACGATGTAAACATGTTAACAATTCTCCTTGCGACCAAAGTTCTGCTTGTTTAATTTTGAATTAATCATGGTACCCAGGAAATTTCTATTTTTCAAACATTTTTGATGCATATTAAGATGCATATACCTTAGATTCCTTGTGGCTACATACAGAGTCATGTCTGCACAACAACTTTTAAGTTCCATGCACTTACGTGTCATTCTTTATTTACAAGCATCCATTATATTTCCAGTCACGTTGGAGAAGAAGTGGTGCTGCCATTTATTCCATGTGTGTTGAGTGCAAAGGGATACCATTTCGCAAAGTTCCTTCATTGTTAGGTAAAACATTTCGTAGCATGGTGCACTAACCACTCCCCCACAGGGGCCACCAGGAGTTTTACTTGATTTTCTTGCAAAGCTAGAAGGTTGTTTCGTGGTTGAGAGGAGATTTTATTTGATCCGATATTGGAAGCATTTAAGGATGCTATTTTAATGTTAGGAGCCCTCTAATCTGATTCACCTAACAAGAGAATTTAGTGATTATTATTATTACGGTGTCAATAGACCTACCCTTGCTCTTCCTAACCTTGCAGTGAAAACACTTAGTGAAGTAATACATTTCTGCAACCCATTCACATGAAGTAGATGGTAACAGCAGTTCATATCCAAGACTGGAGTAAAGGAATAACTTCTCCAAAATATATAGTCATATTGGAGCATTTGTAAGGGAAAAATCATTCTCCAGGCAAGAGCCAGTAAGTAATCACTAAGGCTCTGAAGTATGTGTTCACAAACATAAAGAGAAATCCAACGATGCAGCAATTGCCTGTGTATCATTTTTAATTTATAATTAATCATTCGGAACTTTTTTTTTCACATACAAAAGTGATGGCACAACTTCCAATTGCTAGATGGTAGCTATATGTTCCAGGAGCGATGCCCCAAGCTTCGAAATAAATGCTCCGAAACTCATGTAATCTATGTCCCTTGAACTGTTAGGTTATGTTCCATTAGCACTCATTTCACACCTAAATATGTGCTTCATCACACATCCGGACAACATCGTTTTTTATCGATTTCTTCCTCCAGGTAATTTTTCCTCGCTTTGGGATTTACATTATTGAATTCCTTACACAGTAAGCTTTCCAAAGATATGTGGCAGGTATTCCTTTAGGAAAAGGACGTAAAGTAGAGTCATACCGGAAGAAGTATTAGGTAAATTGTGAAAATTGTTAAACATTTGGAACTGTTACCTAATACTATTATTGTGCTAGGAGACCTTACCTAACCTAACCATGAAAGCCCCTAGCAATTTTTTGTAAGTTCATTATTACATTACTTTCCAATAACATGATCATGGTTAGGTAGTTACTTATGTTCCATCATCAAGGTTCCCATGTTTGAATCATGGTCTGGGCATGGATGTTTGGGAGTGTCCGTTCATTATATCATCACTAATCCCCATTTTCACAATTAGCCAAAATTGTCAGAAATGGGAAGTAAAATGAATTATTGTCTGTTATTAGAAGTATATATGCAGGTTGCATGTGTTTATTTGATTGTTAAAGTGATACTTCTAGGATGCAGTTTTCATATTACCTGATTGCAAAGGTGTTTTTTTTTTTATTTTTTTTTTTTTTAAATCTATCAAGATTCTGCTGTATAGCACATGATCCATACACAAATGCATGTAGCTGAATAAAGGTGTGCTTCTGCACTCAGAAATTCTTTGATATTGCTTTTGAGACACTTAATATTTTGGAGGAGACACAATTATGTAATCAATTGAGGAAGGACCATCTTACACTGGATATCATGATGCACACTTTCCATGGACATTTTTACGGCAATGGTTTTGAGGTTTAAAGAATATGTTCCGAGTTGTGGAGGCATGGTACATGTCTCATGCAATGATATAGAAAGACAATTTTTAACATGTAAGAAAGAAAATTTGCATTTTAAGTGTTTTAGATAAGGGATTTCTTTCAAAGAGAGCCCGAAATTTTTTAGATGGAACTTACATAAAATGGATGATTTTTTTATCACTCTTCCCTCCTCTTATTCACTTTCTTTGGTTCTTTCCTTCGCTTTCTTTTTTTATTTCTTTATTTCTTTCAACCTATATCACTTTTTCCCTCTTTTTTTTCCCTGTTCCCCCTTTTCTCTCTGTTTCCCCCCCCCATTTCTCTACCTCAACAGTTGTTTTTGTCTTCCTTTCCCATTCTGCATCAGTCTAAGGTGAGAGTAGGATGCAAGCTTTTGACACTCCTAAGTTGTGATTAGTAAATACGTGTAGTTGAAGAAATTATCAGCTGAAAGCAGTAGTCAAGTCTTGATAAGTTAGAAATTAACTTGTATGGTAAGTTTGCAGTTTTTTTTTTTGCCTTTAAATGTGTGTTGTACACCTAAATAATGGGGATGTTGATCAACCACCAAATGTATTTCTAGAAGAATGTAGCTAGTCCTACACATGTACCAGTTTTGTTATGAAAGAAGCATTTGCACAGGAAGTGAAAAAGATAGGTCCTTTGAATGCAAATAATAGTCAACCGAAAATAACATATTAACAACCCCATTCAGTATATTAGCAATAGACCATTTCTATGCAATTATCAACAATAACTCAGTAAATATTCATTATTCCTCCTCAATTTGTGCATGTAATCGTGTATCAACAAAAAATATCAGTGAATAATGACGAGATAAGTAGTCATCATTTAGAAATTGGGCCATGAATTGCTGTGTATGCCAAGGGTATTTATTATATTCAAGTTCATTGCACTTCTGACTTTGTATACGTGTGTTGAGATCAATGCCAATTTATCATTTCTATTTGTTTCTGAAACTGAGTTACATTGTGTTTTTATTGGCTAGCAGGCATTTTGACCAAATTACCATGCAAGTAGTGCAATATTTTTTCAATTCTCAACTGTGGTAGCTATAACAATTGTTGTATTTTATACTTGCAACTGCGAAGTGTACGTATAGATATGCATGCATGTTCGTTTCCGTCCAAACCATAATCAATTTTTTAGTGCAAGGTCAATTGGTTATCTGCTTTCAGATGTTAGGTTTGGTGCTACTACCTTGTTTTTTCCTCTTTCGTGGTGAATGCACATGAAATATTGGTAAATGTCTGTTATATCAGACACACATTTCTTCATTTTTACAGACGAAACTAGTTACGGAAATTAGTTTCTGTAGCATTTTGAAAGCTCCTGGAGGTATTTTCTCACCGTAGAATGATGCACAACAAGAAATGAACACTTTTGATATAATAAACTTGCATTTTGTGCAAAGCGACAAATTATGTCGTTGTTTCTATTATATACCTGCAGATGGTGAAAGTGTTGAAAGTGTTGAAAGTCGCGTGGTCTCGCCAGTGTTTCCAAACGTGCCTTTTTTCACGTTTTTCTTAACAATGCTTACCCAACACAACCCAACCTAACCTAACCTTGCCAGATATGGTCCATTTGAATATCGTTAATGGTTTTTGGGGTTATCCCTCAATGGTTTTTGGGGCTATCCCTCAATGGTTTTTGGGGCTATCCATCAATGGTTTTTGGGGCTATCCGTCAATGGTTTTTGTGGCTATCCGTCAATTTTTTTTTAGGCTATCTGTCAATGGTTTTTGGGCTATCCATCAATGGCTTGTGGGCTATCCGTCAATGGTTTGTAATGACTTAATAAACATGAAAGCAGGTATTTTTCTGTTAAGAAAGTTAGAAACAAAACACAAGCTCGACTCGCGATGATCCACAGCTGGGCGTTCCATATTGTATGTTCTGCAATGGAAGAAAGGAACCTAAGAACTACTTGTAATGTGAATGATCGAAGTTATTTTCATGTAGAATGCATAATGGCACCTTCAACTATGTCCCGCAATACACAATTGATTTTCCGAAATATGTTGATCACGAAAGTATTGATCCATGAAATTGTTTGGAAAAATTTGTTTCAAGTTCTAGGTGTACTCATTAGAATTTAACAGTAATACTGCTATAGATTAAAGTTGGATGAGAAATCTTTTTCACCACGCTACCTGGTAGGAATCATACCAAGTTGTTTCCTTTGCAACATTTATCCTGTGTGTGATGCACAAGAATACTCAGTACAAGGACAATTATTTATGCATGTTAAGTGGTGGTAGGTTTTTTTTTTAAACATTTCTTTTTTTTTAAAGCCATCATATCAATTTGTGTTCACTTTGCAACATTGCAGAATGTCTGCTAACTATGTGTACAGCGTAATAGATATTGATCACATGACTTTTGCATTATTTCGTAGTTGAGTGCATGATTCATCAATTGGAATTTGGGCCATTACTTTCTATAATTGCAAAGGCTGTTTTATCATAATAATAGTTGGCTATATTGGCAGACACTTTACAATTGTGACTTTAATAGAACATTTTCATTGCATGCACAGATAGCCACAGGTTTTTTTTTAGAGACTATAGTCTTTATTATTTTTTCGTGCACATGAAACATGTTAGCCAAGTGATCTTGAAAGTAGTGGTTTTTTTTTTTTGTAACCACATCAAAAAATGTGGGTTATACTTTGTGATGCTGACCACTGCGAGCATATTCAGTGGTGCATGATTTCCTTATTAGTTGTGATTCTGAAAGCTGAAGTTTTTTCGAAGTATTTATGTCACACCAGTGGCATGTTCGGTTGCTGACGGTACACAATTTGTTTTCATCTACATTGTAATTGCCAGAAAATTTTAAGTTGTTCCGCTTCCATTTTTTGTTTACTAGCATGCGTGCATAGGTGTTGTATTTCTATTGTATCTATTTAATATGTAATAAATACATACAGTAATTAAATATGGTTGCAGTGAACGTGGTTACAATTTTAGAATATGCTGTTGAATCATACATTGTATATTTATTACCTGTTTTTATTCCTTAAACTTGAAAGCACTGGCTTGTCTTTTTCTTTACGGTGCGATTGCATGAATCGTTTTAAGCATAGATGTTCTGCAAAGCTTTAGGTTGCTCTGCTAAATCATTCGGCATTTTTTTAAACGTCTTCATTATGCATTAAATGAACTACTACCCACATAGTTTGGTCAGATGAGAAATGTTTGGCACTACAGATTTGGGATGGATTCACATGTTGTTCCTGTGCAGTATCCACAGGCATGTTTAGGAGGAGGATGGTAACAGTTCCAAATGTTTAATGACTTTTTGCAAATTATATAGGACTATTGGGAAGCACTTTATGTTACTGGAAATAATTTGGACATATATTCGAAGCCTGTTGAATGTTATTAGCACAATGAAACTTCATTAAGTATTAATTACAGGATAAATTTTGATTTCCAAAGCAGCTTGCCATTCTTAGTTTCCGTTTGTCTCAGACATATTGGAGGTTAATGCAAGTGTATCAGCTGTGTCCGTGCATGAGGCAGGATGGATTCCGAACAGTTATTGGATGTATTTCGATGCATTATTTCAATTCTATGAGCCCTAATCCTGACTCACCTAACCTACCAGAATGAACTGGGGATGCATAATTATTGTAAGGTTCCTAACTTAATAAAAAAAGAACCCATTATGATGATACCTCTTCACACTTTGTACACATGAAGTAGATGGTAGCAGCAGCTCATATCCAAGGCAACAGTAATCAGTCTTCAAGCATAATTAATACCCCGTTCACAGGAAGTAGATGGCAGGGGCAGTTCATATCAAAGACAACAGTAAAGAAAAATTATCTGCTCCAAATTTTAAAAAAATCATTTTGTTGTGTACGTAAAGGAAAAATGATCCTCCACGCAAGACCCAGTAAGTAATCACTAAGACTTAAAGTGTGTGTTAAAAGGCATAAATAAAAAATCATACATGTCAAGAATCCCTTCGTAGACATGCTTAATTAATAATTAGACAATCAGAACTTGTGCCGCATAGACAATTCTTTACATCTTTTTAAGGCTCATGTTCCAATTTTTATTTAATTCAAATTAATCATGTTACACATGTATTTTTTACATCATTCAATTTCAACTTATGCCTGTTAACACATACTACAAAGTCTTACTGTGCTTTGTTTGGATAACTATTTTTCCCTTTGATCACCTTCTATGTAATTGTTTTCTAAAGTAGCTATTAGTTTACTGTCAACTTGGATACTAACTGGTGCTACTGCCATCTGCTTCTTGTAAGGTAAGGTAGGAAGACATATTCCGTCGATTTGCAAAAATCATTCAACACTTGGAACAGTTACCTTATATAGTTGAACTACAGGCAAAAAGCCTGTGAAGACCCGTAGAGAGCATCATGGTGAACCATGCTTCTTTATGGCCCAAGCTGAAAATGAAGAGGGGAAGGTGCGCGAATCATTTTAGCCGAAGGTAATGTTGTTTGTGGTTGGTCTATAGTATTATTATGTTTATATACCTTACCTAACCATGAAAGGCATGGTAACAAGTATTTTGTTACATTCCATTGACACAATCATTGTTAGGTGGTTAGACTTATCATCCATTGTAAGCAGCATGTATGTATGTAGCATGTGTTTCCCCCCCCCCCCTTTAATTGTAAAGTGATTCTTCCAGGTTGCAATTTTCATGTTACTGTCACAATGGTTTTGACTAGAAATCAAGTTTTCACTTGTTGGCAAATAAACAATGCACAAATGCATGTGAAGCTCTTTTCAGTTGTTACAGCGTGCGCTCTAGAAGCTAGCAGGGGAAGTGGAGAGTGGGGAAACAACCTATCGAGCGCAACGAGACAGGCTGGTTAGAGAGAGAGACTACAGCATTGCCAGAGTAGCGGGAAAGGGAAGTTGAAATCGAAAGAACCATGAAATACAAACGTGCCATTGTTCGCGTATGGCCTGAGAATGCGTATTATCCCCATCTTGTGGTCAGTAGAATACCGATAAGTGTATGATATCAAGTGTATACATTGTAGGAATTGTTTCCAACTGTACCGAATAGTAACTAGCACTGTCCATTACATCCACTGCGTCTTTGATGTGTCTTTCGTCAAGCATATCTAAAAACTGCAAACACCACTGAAAACTAATTTACATTCCTGTAGAAAACCAGTGTGACTGGAACCTACGTGACAAACAATAATTCGCCCACCTTTACCCACGGCCACTTTTAAATCCCCTGTACCCTCTTTACTTTGCCACATTTTCGTTATAGCGTAATTCTGATGTATGTACGTTTCATCTAAATAAAATACCTATATAGGACAAAGGTTCCTTATTTTTTAGAAGATGCATTTTTCACAAAAACGTTACTCTGGCTGTAACTATATGATCTCTCTCCATCAGGAATCTTCTACCGTCGTTGCTCTTTTTGTACTTGAACCCCATATACTTCAGTATCCTCCAGAATGACGAAACTCCCCACTGAAAGCTTATTAATGTATGCAAATCAGCGAAAACTTGTTCAGTGTTGGATATTCACCCTTTACATAATACCCGAGGATAATTCTTCTTGTTATATCTTTATCGCAACCGTCGATTGCCTTTGTGATACTGTTCCTTTTGATTCGTTTGTGCGGTGATTCAAATTACGTGGAACTTGACACCTCAAGACTGTCTTTGCCTTCCCTAAAATTACGCTGCACAGTTCGCTTACTCACTCCATAATCTTCAAACACTCTCTGTTGCACTTTGTGCACACTTCTTCCTTTTGAAAATATTCATGAACCCCACTGATTATTTTCCTGCCTTGGCTATGAACTAACTCCTTCCTGTTCGCCATCGTACGATACTTACTGCGTTGATAAACACAAAGCTCCCAATGGAACAACGAGAGTACAAATAAATGTCACATCACATGCCACTACACGTTTATCGAAGAAACAATGCAGTTAGGCAATACACGACGCGACAACAATTACTCCCACGTATGTTATTCCTACATTCCGCTCATACAACAGGAATCAACACTGGGCCAAAGCACCATCAGCAATGCGGTGAATTGGCAACACAACAACGTGCAGAACGAAGTTAGCGCTGCAGCTTCCTCCCGCGAGTGCGTAACTCTCGGCTCTACCGCTAGATGGTCTGTTCTCTGGTTGGTCAGCGGCATGTTCCTCGCTCCCCACTTCCCCTGCCAGCTTCTAGAGCGCACTCCATAAGAACTGAAAAGATCTATAGATGGATAGAGATACGTATCTACACACTGGATTGCTTTGATATTGCTTTTGACATACTTAATATTATGAGGGAAACATAATTATGTAAACAATTGGGGAGGACCTTCATGCACTGGATGTCATGATGCACACTTTCTATGGACCTTTATAAAGTAATGGTTATGATTTTTAATGCAATACGAAAGTGGACAAAATTCAGAATTTTGCATGATATATATTAAGGTGTGTGGATTTCTTTTAAAAGACACTGAAGATATATGTGACATGAATCTTAGGTAACCTGGATGATTCCAAATAAATGCTCCAAAACTTGTAATCAAGGTCCCTTGAACTCTTAGGTTACGTTCCATTATCACTCATTTCACCCCCTAAATATGTGCTTCATCATCGTGAAATTTCCTCAGTACGTTCAATTACACGCATCAGGACAACATCGGTTTTTATTGATTTCCTCCTCCAGGTAATTTTTCCTCGCTTTGGGATTTACGTTGTTGAATTCCTTACACAGTAAGGTTTCCAACGATATATGGCACGTATTCCTTAGGAAAAGGATGTAAAATAGAGTCATACCAGAAGAAGTATTAGTTCAATTGTGAAAATCGTTAAAACATTTGGAACTGTTACCTAATACTATTATTGTGCTAGGAGACCTAACCTAACCATGAAAGCCCCTAGCAATTTTTTGTAAGTTCATTATTGCATTACTTCCCAATAACATGATCATTGTTATGTAGTTACTTATGTTCCATCATCAAGGTTCCCATGTTTGAATCATGGTCTGGGCATGGATGTTTGGGAGTGTCGGTTCATTATATCATCATTAATCCCCACTTTTGTACTTGATACAGAGTCTGATGAAGACCTTGCTAGAATTTTGAAACTTTACGTTTAGTTTATGTTTTTCATAAAATAAATTACTGCCTTGGTCAGCATAGCCTATTTAGTTTTTCATAATAACCATCTTCACAATTAGCCAAAAGTGTCAGAAAAGGGAAGTAAAATGAATTATTGTCTGTCCTAAGAAGTATATATGCAGGTTGCATGTGTTTATTTGATTGTAAAAGTGATTCTTCTAGGATTCAGTTTTCATATTACCCTTTTTTTTTAAAAAAAAAAATCAGTGAGGATTCTGCTTTATAGCACATGATCCATACACAAATGCATGTAGCTGGATAAAGATGTGTTTCTGCACTTTGATATTGCTTTTGAGACACTTAATATTTTGGAGGAGAATCAATTATGTAATCAATAGAGGGAGGACCATCTTACAATGGATATCATGATGCACACTTTCCATGGAACTTTTTAAGGTAATTGTTTTGAGTTTTCAAAGAATACGTTCCGAGTTGTGGAGGCATGGTACACGTCTCATGCAATGATACAGAAAAAAACAAAATTACATGTAAGAAAACAAAATTTTGCATTTTAGGTGTTTTAGATAAGGCATTTCTTTCAAAGACCCCGAAAGTTTTTAGAAGGAACTTACATAAAATGGATGATTTTTTCCTCTCTCTTCTCCCCCCCTCTTAGTCATTTTCTTTGGTTCTTTCCTTCTCTTCTTTTTTTACTTTCTTTATTTCTTTCAACCTCTATCACTTTTGCCCTCTTTTTTCCCTGTTTTTCCTCATTTCTCTACCTCAACAGTTGTTTTTGTCTTCCTTTGCCATTCTGCATCAGTCTAAGGTGAGAGTAGGATGCAAGCTTTTGACACTCCTAAGTTGTGATTAGTAAATAAGTGTAGTTGAAGAAATTATCAGCTGAAAGCATTAAAGTCAAGTCTTGATAAGTTAGAAATTAAGTTGTAAGGTAAGTTAGCAGTGTTTTTTGCCTTTAAATGTATATTGTACACCTAAATAATGGGGATGTTGATTAACCACCAAATGTATTTCTAGAGGAATGTAGCTTGTCCTACACATGTACCAGTTTTGTTATGAAAGAAAAATTTGCACAGGAAGTGAAAAAGAAACGTCGTTTGAATGTGAATAATAGTCAACCGAAAATAACATATTAACAACCCCATTCAGTATATTAGCAATAGACCATTTCTATGCAATTATCAACAATAACTCAGTAAATATTCATTATTCCTCCTCAATTTGTGCATGTAACCATGTATCAACAAAAAATGTCAGTGCATAATGACGAGATAAGTAGTCATCATTTAGAAGTTGGGCCATGAATTGCTGTGTATGCCAAGGGTATTTATAATATTCAAGTTCATTGCACTTCTGATTTTGTATACGTGTCTTGAGATCAATGCCAATTTATCATGTACTATTTCTTTCTGAAACTGAGTTACATTGTGTTTTTATTGGCTAGCAGGCATTTTGACCAAATTACCGTGCAAGTAGTGTAATATTTTTCAATTCTCAACTGTGGTAGCTATAACAATTGTTGTATTTTATACTTGCATGCATATTCGTTTCCGTCCAAACCATAATCAATTTTTTTAGTGCAAGGTCAATTGGTTATCTGCTTTCAGATCTTAGGTTTGGTGCTAGTACCTTGTTTTTTCCTCTTTCATGGTGTATGCACATGAAATATGGGTAAATGTCTGTTATATCAGACACACATTTCTTCATTTTTACAGATGAGCTACTTACGGTCATGAGTCTCTGTAGCATTTTGAAACTTCGTGGATGTATTTTCTCACTGTAGTTTTCTGCACAACAAGAAATGAACAATTTTGATATAATGAACTTCCATTTTGTGCAAAACCACAACATTATGTCATTGTTTCCATTATGTACCTGCAGATGTCGTGAGTGTCGAAAGTGAGTGGTCTCGCCAGTGTTTCCAAACGTGCCTTTTTTCACATTTTTTTAACAATGTTTACCCAACCCAACCTAACCTAACCTTGCCAGATATGGTCCATGTGACTATCGTTAATGGTTTTTGGGGTTATCAGTCAACTTTGTTTTAGGCTATCCGTCAATGTTTTTTGGGGCTATCCATCAATGGTTCGTGGGGCTATCCGTCAATGGTTTGTAATGACATAATAAACATGAAAGCAGGTATTTTTCGGTTAAGAAAGTTGGAAACACTGCATACCCACCACTGTGTGTGTCATATTGTATGTTCCGCAATGGAAGAAAGGAACCTAAGAATTACTCGTAATTTGAAAAATCGAAGTTATTTTCATGTAAGAAGCATAATGGCACCTTCAACTATGTTCCGCAATACACAATTGATTTTCCGAAATATGTTGATCACGAAAGTATTGATCCATGAAATTGTTTGGAAAAATTTGTTTCAAGTTCTTGGTGTGCTCATTAGAGTTTAACAGTAATACTGCTATACATTAAAGTTGGATGAGAAATCTTTTTCACAATGCTACCGGGTAGGATTCATAGCAAGTTGTTTCCTTTGCAACATTTATCCTGTGTGTGATGCACAAGAATGCTCAGTACAAGGAGATTTATTCATGCCTGTTAAGTGGTGGTAGTGTTTTTTTTTTTGTTTTTTTTTAACCCATCATATCAATTTGTGTTCTCTTTGCAACATTGCAGAATGTCTGCTAACTATGTGTACAGCGTAATAGATATTGATCACATGACTTTTGCATTATTTCGTAGTTGTGTGCATCGTTCATCAATTGGAAGTTGGGCCATCACTTTCTATAATTGCAAAGGCTGTTTTATCAAAATAATAGTTGGCTATATTGGCAGACACTTTACAATTGTGATTTTAATAGGACATTTTCATTGCATGCACAGATAGCCACATGTTTTTTTAGAGACTATACTCTGTATTATTTTTTCGTGCACATGAAACATGTTAGCCAAGTGATCTTCAAAGTGTTTTTTTTTTTTTTTTTTGTCCATTATGTAACCACACCAAAAAACGTGGGTTATACTTTTTCATTATGAGAACCGCGAGCATGTTCAGTGGTGCATGATTTTCTTTTTATTTTGATTCTGAATGCTAAATTTTTTTTTCGAAGTATTTATGTCACACCAGTGGCATGTTCAGTTACTGACGGTACACAATTTTTTTTCATCTACATTGTAATTGCCAGAAAATTTTAAGTTGTTCCACTTCCAATTTTTGTTTACTAGCATGCATGCATAGGTGTTGTATTTCTCTTGTACTACCTTGGTGACAATGAAGTTCGACCAGAAAGGAATACGTGATTAAATGCACAGAGGCATAGGCGGTGGAATGGGTGACCCACAGAAGTGAGGCATGTGAGCAGGCAAGAATCGTGATCCCAGCATGTTGTACCCAAGGTCACGTAAAGAACGAAAACGGGGAACAATACGTGTGACATTGAACTTCGACCAAGCACCAGACCCATACCGAAAATTCCAGATAGTGGCGCATTTGACGGAAGCATGACGTCACGGACACAATAAGGGAGTCCGCCATATATAAGCGCATGATGTGCACCGAGGAACCGCAGTGCATCATCACCATGGCCAGGGGCAAACCTATTGACAACACCGTGAGGAGAAGAGTGGTGGAGTTGCAACAGGATGGACTCAGTGAACGCGAAATAGGGCACCAACTGAACTTACCCAAGTCAACCGTCCACTGCATCATCAAACACCACCAAAATACGGTTACTACAGAGCCAGGTAAGGCCCCCGGTCAAAAACGCCTGCTGAGTGTCCGTGACCTATGGATATTTAGGCGCTATATCCAGACCAACAATAATGTTTCTGTGGCCGAATTACGCCTGTGGACTCGAGAACGCTTTCACATTGAAGTTTCAACCAAAACCATTCGCCGTTACCTACAGCGATGGGGTTATGGAGTGTACAAGGCGAAACGTAAACCCTTCCTTTCCATGTTGAACAAAGGCTATCGACTACGGTGGGCACGAATGTACCGGGGATGGACATTTCGGCAGTGGATCAGGGTTTTGTGAATGGACGAATCCATTTTCAATGTTGTGTACAGGAAAATACGGAAAACAGTCATTTGTCGGAAGGAGGAACAGAATGAAGCAAAATGTTATTCACGTCGGGTACAGAAACCGGCATCAGTGATGGTATGGGGGATGCATGACGGCATCTGGGGTTGGCCCACTACACGTCTGTGAGGGCATTGTGAATGCACACGCCTATACAAGCATACTGGAGCGGCATCTCATCTTTCAACACGACAATGCCAGGCCTCATACAGCACGGCTGACAAGAGAATGGTTGACTCGCCATCACGTGCGAACTCTGCCGTGGCCACCATCGAGTCCCAACCTCTTGCTCATTGAGAATGTGTGGCGTGTTCTTAACCAAGGTGTGCAACAGAGGGGACCCACGACAGTGGCTGCTCTTATCGCCTGCCTGCAGGAGGAATGGCACCATATCTATGTGGAATACCTTGAACGACTCGTCCTCAGCATGCTGCGATGCATTGCCACAGTTATTCGCCGACGGGGCGGAGTCACACCATGGTAAACAGGATCCCCTCTAACAGTGGTCGATCTTCATTGTCACGTGTGGATGGACGAAAATGTTTTATTTTGTGTGGACACCATACATTGCTGCGTTGCAGCGGAAATTTATATTTTCCTTTGTTCCATGTAGCCTGCTGAATAAAATATGTTCAGCATATGCATGTGTTCTCCTTCTTTCACAACACACTCCTATATTTGTGACTGGTCGAACTTCATTGTTACTAAGGTTTTATCTAGTTAATATGTAATAAATACATACAGTAATTAAATATGGTTGCAGTGAACGTGGTCACAATTTTAGAATATGCTGTTGAATCACACATTGTATATTTATTACCTGTTTTTAGTGCTTAAACATGAAAGCACTGGCATGACTTTTTCTCTACAGTGCATTTGCATGAATCGTTTTAAGCATAGATGTTCTGCATAGCTTTAGGTTGCTCTGCTAAATCGTTCTGCATTTTTTTTAAAAGTCTTCATTATGCATTAAATGAACTACTACTCTCATAGTTTGGTCACATGAGAAATGTTTGGCACTAAAGAATTGGGGAGGATCCACATGTTGTTCCTGTGCAGTATCCACAGGCATGTTTAGGAGGAGGATGGTAACAGTTCCAAATGTTTAACGACTTTTCACAAGTTATATAGGACTATTAGGAAGCACTTTATGTTACTGGAAATAAATTGGACATATATTCGAAGCCTGTTGAATGTTATTAGCACGGTGAAACTTCATTAAGTATTAATTACGGGATAAATTTTGATTTCAAATGCAGCTTGCCTGCTTTGCATTGAGCAGCCATTCTTAGTTTCCAGTTGTCTCAGACATAGTGGAGGTTAATGCAAGTGTATCAGCTGTGTCCATGCATGAGGCAGGATGGATTGCGAACAGTTATTGGATGTATTTCGGGGCGTTATTTTAATGTTATGAGCCCTAATCCTGACTCACCTAACCTACCAGAATAAACTAGAATGTCAGTGCAAGGACATATATTTGTGTTTCTAATGCGTTAAGTGGTGATAGTCATTTTTTTACTTTAATTTGAAACAAGAATACCAAGATATGTTCACCCCACAACATTGCAGAATATCTGCTAATATGTGTAGTTTCAGTGCAAGAGAGATTGATCATATCACTTTGGAATTATTTCATAGTTTAATATATTACTCATGGAAGTTTTCCACCTTTTTCTATACATACAATGGCAGCAGTAGGCAATATCAGCAATCACTTTGCAGTGTTTGTATGTGCATTTTCAGTGCATAGAAGTTTAGTGTTGTATTTCTACTGTATATAATAAACGTGAGGTGGTTTCATGTTTGAGAGGAGATGGTACGTGGTCAGATATGTTACATTATCTTAACGCTAGGCCAAGTTATTAATGTTTATTTCTGAATTAATCATGGTACACAGAATTTTTTTTAATACCTAAGAGTATTCACAACTGCCACATGTTTTCACAAATGGCCATGGTGGCTCAGTCTGTAACGCATCTGACTACCATGCTAATGGTCCCGGGTTCAATCCCCGGCCGTTTCAAATCCGGGAACTTTTTTAACAGAAGCACCCCCAGCACCCACCCAGCATCGAATGACATGGGTACCTGGGGGTAAAGGCGGTCAGGGGCGTGATGCTGATCTCATCACCCCCACTCACGACCGCATCAAGAAAGTGTGGGGCATTAACCCCACACCCCCCTATACACCTTCATGCTGTGGTGCTAAGCACAGGGGAGCACTTCACTTTTTTTTTTTTTTTTCCCCACATTTGTCTCTTATTAGTATGAAGTATCAGTTTTTTCACATACAGAAAGTGATGGTCCAACTTCCAATTGCTAGATGGTATATCTGTCAAGAGAGATGCATTGAGCTACCAAATAAATGCACCGAAATTAATGTTATCAATGTCCCTTGCCCTAAACTAGACACACTGAAATCTTGCACTATAAATAAAAAGTGGTATGATTATTTTAAAAGAAAAAATCTATTGCCACTAAACATAATTCACATACGTTATAAACATGTTAACAATTCTCCTTGTGACCATAGTTCTGTTTGTTTAATTTTGAATTAATCATGGTACCCAGGCAATATTTATGTTTCAAAATTTTTTGATGCATATTAAGACATACCTTAGAGTCCTTGTGGCTACCCACACAGTCTTGTTTGGACAACAGAATTTTAAGTTCCATGCACTTACGTGTCATTCTTTATTTACGAGCATCCATTTGTTTCCGATCAAATTGGAGAAGTAGTGGTGCTGCCATCTAGTTCATGTGTGTTCAGTGCAAAGGGATACCATATCGCAAAGTTCCTTCATTGTTAGGTAAAGCATGTCGTTGCATGGTGCACTAGCCACTCAGCCACAGGGACCACCAGGAGTTTTACTTGATTTCCTCGCAAATCTAGAAGGTTGTTTCGTGGTTGAGAAAAGATTTTATTTGATCCGATATTGGAAGCATTTAAGGATGCTATTTTAATGCTAGGAGCCCTCTAATCTGATTCACCTATCATGATAATTTAGTGATTATTATTATTATGGTGTCAATATTATTATTATGCCAATTGACCTACCCTTGCTCTTCCTAACCTTGCAGTGAAAACACTTAGTGTAGTAATACATTTCTGCAACCCATTCACATGAAGTAGATGGTAACAGCAGTTCATATCCAAGACTGGAGTAAAGGAATATCTTCTCCAAAATATATAGTCATATTGGAGCATTTGTAAGGGAAAAATCATTCTCCAGGCAAGAGCCAGTAAGTAATCACTAAGGCTCTGAAGTATGTGTTCACAAACATAAAGAGAAATCCAACCATGCAGCAATTGCCTGTGTATCATTTTTAATTTATAATTAATCATTCGGAACTTGTTTTTTCACATACAAAAGTGATGGCACAACTTCCAATTGCTAGATGGTAGCTATATGTTCCAGGAGCGATGCCCCAAGGTTCGAAATAAATGCTCCGAAACTCATGTAATCAATGTCCCTTGAACTGTTAGGTTATGTTCCATTAGCACTCATTTCACACCTAAATATGTGCTTCATCACATATCCGGACAACATCCGTTTTTACAGATTTCTTCTTCCAGGTAATTTTTCCTCGCTTTGGGATTTACATTGTTGAATTCCTTACACAGTAAGCTTTCCAACGATATATGGCACGTATTCCTTTAGGAAAAGGATGTAAAGTAGAGTCATACCGGAAGAAGTATTAGGTAAATTGTGAAAATTGTTAAACATTTGGAACTGTTACCTAATACTATTATTGTGCTAGGAGACCTAACCTAACCTAACCATGAAAGCCCCTAGCAATTTTTTGTAAGTTCATTATTACATAACTTTCCAATAACATGATCATTGTTATGTAGTTACTTATGTTCCATCATCAAGGTTCACATGTTTGAATCATGGTCTGGGCATGGATGTTTGGGAGTGTCCGTTCATTATATCATCACTAATCCCCATCTTCACAATTCGCCAAAATTGTCAGAAGTGGGAAGTAAAATGAAGCAAATGAATTATTGTCTGACCTAAGAAGTATATATGCAGGTTGCATGTGTTTATTTGATTGTAAAAGTGATTCTTCTAGGATGCAGTTTTCATATTACCTGATTGCAAAGGTGTTTTTCACTTTTTTTTTTTTTTTTAATCAATCAAGATTCTGCTTTATAGTACATGATCCATACACAAATGTATGTACTGGATAAAGATATGTTTCTGCACTCAGAAATTCTTTGATATTGCTTTTGAGACACTTAATATTTTGGAGGAGAATCAATTAATCAATTGAGGGAGGACCATCTTACACTGGATATCATGATGCACACTTTCCATGGACCTTTTTAAGGTAATGGTTTTGAGTTTTCAAAGAATACGTTCCGAGTTGTGGAGGCATGGTACGAGTCTCATGCAATGATATAGAAAAAAAATTTTTACATGTATGAAAACAAAATTTTGCATTTTAGGCGTTTTAGATAAGGGATTTCTTTCAAAGAGAGCCCGAAATTTTTTAGATGGAACTTACATAAAATGGATGATATTTTTATCTCTTCCCCCCTCTTATTCACTTTCTTTGGTTCTTTCCTTCTTTTTCTCCTTCTTTTTTTTACTTTCTTTATTTCTTTCAACCTATATCACTTTTTCCCTCTTTTTTCCCTGTTCCCCCTTTTTCCCTGTTTTCCCCCCATTTCTCTACCTCAACAGTTGTTTTTGTCTTCCTTTGCCATTCTGCATCAGTCTAAGGTGAGAGTAGGATACAAGCTTTTGACACTCCTAAGTTGTGATTAGTAAATAAGTGTAGTTGAAGAAATTATCAGCTGAAAGCATTAAAGTCAAGTCTTGATAAGTTAGAAATTAAGTTGTAAGGTAAGTTAGCAGTGTTTTTTGCCTTTAAATGTATATTGTACACCTAAATAATGGGGATGTTGATTAACCACCAAATGTATTTCTAGAAGAATGTAGCTTGTCATACACATGTACCAGTTTTGTTATGAAAGAAAAATTTGCACAGGAAGTGAAAAAGAAACGTCATTTGAATGCAGATAATAGTCAACCGAAAATAACATATTAACAACCCCATTCAGTATATTAGCAATAGACCATTTCTATTCAATTATCAACAATAACTCAGTAAATATTCATTATTCCTCCTCAATTTGTGCATGAAACCGTGTATCAACAAAAAATGTTTGTGCATAATGACAAGATAAGTAGTCATCATTTAGAAGTTGGGCCATTAATTGCTGAGTATGCCAAGGGTATTTATTGTATGCAAGTTCATTGCACTTCTGACTTTGTATATGTGTGTTGAGATCAATGGCAATTTATTTAGTACTATTTGTTTCTGAAACTGAGTTACATTGTTTTTTTATTATCTAGCAGGCATTTTGACCAAATTACCATGCAAGTAATGCAATATTTTTTCAATTCTCAACTGTGGTAGCTATAACAATTGTCGTACAACTGCCAAGTGTACACACACACATATATATATATGCATTCATATTAGTTTCCGTCCAAACCATAATCAATTTTTTTAGTGCAAGGTCAATTGGTTATCTGCTTTCAGATCTTAGGTTTGGTGCCACTACCTTGTTTTTTTTTCTTTCATGGTGTATGCACATGAAATATGGGTATATGTCTGTTATATCAGAGACACATTTCTTCATTTTTACAAAAGGAACTACTTACGGAAATTAGTTTCTGTAGCACTTTGAAAGTTTGTGAAGGTATTTTCTCACCGTAGAGTGCTGCACAACAAGAAATAAGCACTTTTAATATAATAAACTTGCATTTTGTGCAAAGGTACAACATTATGCCGTTGTTTCCATCATGTACCTGCAGATGTCATGAGTGTCGAAAGTCACGTTGTCTCGCCAGTGTTTCCAAGAAACCTGCCCTTTATCACAGTTTTTTAACAATGCTTACCTAACCTAACCCAACCTAGCCTAACCTTGCCAGAAATGGTGCACGGGGCTATCCATCAATGGTTTTTGGTGTTATCCATCAATGGTTCATGGGGCTATCTGTCAATGGTTTTTGGGGCTATCCCTCAATGCTTTGTGATGACATAATAAACACGAGAGCAGGTATATTTCGGTTAAGAAAGTTGGAAACACTGCATACCCACTCCACGCATGGCATGCGATGATCCACAGCTGTGTGCGCCATATTGTATGTTCCGCAATGGAAGAAAGGAACCTAAGAATTACTTGTAATGTGAATAATCGAATTTATTTTCATGAAAAAACATAATGGCGCTTTCAACGATGTTCCGCAATACACAATTGGTAAGTACGAACCATCTGAAACACAAAATATCCAATTTTAATGTGTCTCCAATATAACAGACATATACCGAAATATGTTTATCACAAAAGTATTGATCCATGATATTGTTTGAAAAAATTTGTTTCAAGTTCTTGGTGTGCTCATTAGAGTTTAACAGTAATACTGCTATAGAATAAAGTGGGATGAGAAATCTTTTTCACCATGCTACCCGGTAGGATTCATACCAAGTTTTTTCCTTTGCAACATTTATCCTGTGTGTGATGCACAAGAATGCTCAGTACAAGGCCAATTATTCATGCAAGTTAAGTGGTACTAGGGTTGTTTTTTCATTTCTTGTTTTTTCTTTAAGCCATCATATCAATTTGTGTTCACTTTGTAACATTGCAGAATGTCTGCTAACTATGTGTACAGCGTAATAGATATTGATCACATGACTTTTGCATTATTTCGTAGTTGAGTGCATCATTCATCAATTGGAAGTTGGGCCATTACTTTCTATAATTGCAAAGGCTGTTTCATCATAATAATAGTTGGCTATATTGGCAGACAATTTACAATTTTGATTTTAATAGGACATTTTCATTGCATGCACAGATAGCCACATGTTTTTTTAGAGACTATACTCTTTATTATTTTTTCGTGCACTTGAAACATGTTAGCCAAGTGATCTTGAAAGTGTTTTTTTTTTTTTTTTTTTTTGTTCGTTATGTAATCACACCAAGAAATGTGGGTTATACTTTGTGATGCTGACAACTGCGAGCATTTTCAGTGGTGCATGATTTTCTTATTAATTGTGATTCTGAATGCTGAAGTTTTTTGGAAGTATTTATATCACACCAGTGGCATGTTCGGTTACTGACGGTACACAATTTTTTCATCTACATTGTAATTGCCAGAAAATTTTAAGTTGTTCCGCTTCCAATTTTTGTTTACTAGCATGCGTGCATAGGTGTTGTATTTCTATTGTATCTAGTTAATATGTAATAAATACATACAGTAATTAAAAATGGAAATATGTTACTGGAAATAACTTGGACATATATTCGAAGCCTGTTGAATGTTATTAGCACGGTGAAACTTCATTAAGTATTAATTACGGGATAAATTTTGATTTCAAATGCAGCTTGCCTGCTTTACATTGAGCAGCCATTCTTAGTTTCCAGTTGTCTCAGACATAGTGGAGGTTAATGCAAGTGTATCAGCTGTGTCCATGCATGAGATAGGATGGATTCCGAACAGTTATTGGATGTATTTCGGGGTGTTATTTTAATGCTATGAGCCCTAATCCTGACTCACCTAACCTATTAGAATGAACTGGGGATGCTTAATTATTCTAAGATTCGTAACCTAATAACAAAAGGACTCAGTACGATGATACCTCTTCACACTTTCTACACATGAAGTAGATGGTAGCAGTAGCTCATATCCAAGGCAATAGTAAACAGTCTTCTGGCATAAATGACAGGCTTTCTTGTGCACTTTGCTCTGAAAGGCAGTTTTTTTTTTCCAGTCATCTCCGACATGGAGTTTTTTTGTTCACATTTTCGTAAGAGGTGATTTCATATTTGAGACGATATGTATGCTAGGTGGTTTGATATAGTAAGCATTTAGATATTTTATTTTAATGCTATGCCAAAGTTCCGAATGTTAGATAAATAAATAAATAATTAGTTTGAGTTTCCTAAAAATTAGTTCTGCAGGACATAGTCATGTGTATACACAGTAAACAACGTAGCATGCAAGTGCTGCAAAGTTTAAGCACTTGATACAGTCGATTAATTGCCCTTGCACTACATGTGATAGCTAATACTTCTCTGGAACTATGTAAAAAAAATAATTAGAATCATTACAAATTTCAATTACAAGCAATGCATTTGCACACAATGTAATTACATTTTTTGTATGGTTACTTGTGGACAGGAACATCTTTTGGTGAACATGTTTCATATACATAGGAAAAATAAATATTACAGAGTTTATTCTCTGAACAAGTGCAAAGTGTTTACTTACATTATATATTAGTGTGAAATGTCATGTTAATAAATATGAAAATCCAAATTGATCATTGGACACAGGTATTTTTTCTTGGTTCAGTTTCTTCTTTTGCCTGTTAACAAATACTTCATAGTCAAAAATAGTGTCTTGGCTGGAGAACTATTTTTTCCTTATTTGTGAGCACCCATTGGTTTAATCGCAACTATAATAAGAACTACTGCTGCTGACTACTTCATATGTATTGAGTGCGAAGAGGTAAACAACATCTCCAAGTGGTTTTATTGTTAGTCAGGTGAAAGTTAGGTTTCTCAGCATAATAAAAGATGCCTAAATTCTTTTGATAGGTTAGGTATGCCAGGTTTAAAACTGCAGGAGTCCTACAGATATCAATGGTGGCCCAATTGTTTAATTTCATGTACTCCTGCAGTTTGGAAACACTCTTAATCTTGGCTATCAGTGTACCTTCCTGTAACGGGCCATGAACTATGTTTTGTTCAGCCATTATTTGAAATATATCCATTGTTGACTTGTTATAGAGCTCATAATTTCAGTGGAGCAGAATAGTGATGTACGCTACCATTGAGTGGAGTATCTTTGGACATGTATAAATGTTTCATGTGGGTATGTTCAATAATGGTCTGTGCCACCAACGATGCATATTTTTTCCGTTTGAGCACCTCAGTGTTGAACGAGTTGGTAGAACAAATGCAATACTTCCATGATCAACATGGTTCATGTTTATTCACTGTTAACGCAAAGCATGCCAGTAGTGTCATGATGTTGAAGCACTAAATACTTAGGTAACAGTTTCATACATTGGAGACACATTTCATCATTTTTACAGATGAAACTACTTACGGAAATGAGTTTCTCTAAGGTTTCCAACATTAGTAGAGGTATTTTCTTTCATTGTGGAATCTATTTGACCGGGAAATCATGTATTTTTAAATAGAAATATCTCACTGATGCACAATTGCCATTGCTTTCCTAAGTGAACCCGATGCTCCATACTTTGGATGATGTAACCCCCTGCCAGTGTTTCCAACCCCCTTTTTTTTAAACTATGCTTGCCTAACCTAACCTAACCTTATCAGAATGTTTTGTGGGGCTAACTGTCCGCTACCCGTGCATAATGTACAATTTGCACACTTGACGAACACAATATTAGGTATTATCGGTGAAGACGAACAAGATATTAGGTATTATCGGTGAAGAAGGTTGGAAACACTAATATTTGAAAACAAAAGAAGCGATATCATTCGCAAAGTAAGCGATATTGCACAATTACGTGCGTTCGGTAGCACTTAGAAAAATGTGTTATTTTAGTAGAAAAGATGTTTGTTTTCGTGTAAAAAGCATAATTGCACCTTGAACTATGTTCCGCAATACACAATTGGTAAGTATCAGTGTCGTGGCGTGAGATTTTTAAAAGTGTTACAGGTTATCAGTAGGACATTAAGGAAAGAGTCGTAAGACTTGGGTGCCTCTCCACCTCATGCCCATGCCCCCCCCCCCCCATGTCTTCCAAGTAGTTCGTATATTATTATTCTGGTACGACTGCAATTCTATACATGATTTTAGTAAAGTTATTAATAAAAAAAAATGTTGGCATAAGCACTGAAGTTGCCCCCCCCCTTTTTTTGCCTGCCAATTTTGCTCCCGCAATATGCTAAATCTTATCTACCAAGGAAAAGTGAACTGTCCTTGCCCCCCTAGATTTGGAATCGGAATCGCTGCTACTGTTAGGCATGTATGCTGTTTTTCAGCAATATAATCCAGGACATTAAATAAATAAATTCATGCATGTGCTTTTGAAAGCTTAATTTCTCTGGTAACTTATACTTGGTGAGTTGTAACTGTGCTAATTAGTTTCTTTAGACTTGTTTAATATGTTTAAAATGTGTAGAGGAAAGAAACAACACTGCGTGTGGAAAGTAGCTTGCTAGGCCAAAGTTCTGATTGTTTATTTCCAAATTAATAATAGGTCACAGGCATTTTTTGCATTGTACGATTTCTGCTTATGCCTGTTAACACATACTTCAGAGTCTGTAAGAACATTTTGCCTGGAGAGAGAGGTTTTTTTTCTTCCATGCACTCCTGTATGATTCTTTATTTGTGATCAGCCATTTGTTTACTGTCATCTTTAATGGCTGTTCATTTATCGGAAATCAGCTTTGTTATGTCACTAATACAAGTACTCACCATATATCCTTAATATAACTTTTTCCATTAGATTGTTTTCCTAATTTTGTAATTTCTTTTAAAATGATATAATTTATTCCAGATGTGACAAAACAGATGAATGGTGATCACGAAAAACACTTTAAGAAGATAAAATTTAGGGATAAATTTAAAATTAGCCACAGCTCAAACATGGATATAAATAGAAGTATTGAGGTAAGTTTTATTCAGTTCTTCTTTTCATAACTCAGATAATTTAGTAAGTTAGGTAAATTTAAAAGCTTCATGGGACAGATTAATCTATTGCTTTGAAAACAGAATGTCTTAATACATTGTCTTTTATGTTTTTCTTAATCAACTTTTTTATTTATGTTTTCATGAAAATTTAATGTAGTGGGAAGGGATCAGTTTGATTGCAGTGTAGTTTTGCTTCCTCTATGTCAATATCAAATCAGCCCAAGCTGAATCACTACCAGTTCATACATGATGACCTTCTATGCCACACAGTTTTATAGGTTTTCCTGGTTGCAGAGGTGAGTAGCAGGGAGCAACAATTGACAATCATATCTCAGTCCATGCTTTTCTCACTGCATGTCAAACTTTGCTGAAGGGCCAGGAAAGTTAAGAAAGATATCTATTTACATTCATTTATATCAATAACTATGAACAATGCTACAAAGCGTATTTATAATCATGTATACATTGATGCCTTTATTCAGAAGTCATCTCTTTGTGCATTATACCCTTCAAGCTATTCTTCTTGTGGTTTTTGTCCGCCATCTTGCCACTATAGCTCTTTTCCAGCCTTACAGCAGGCACTCTACATGCTGGACAGAGAAGTGGGGACTGGGGAAGCGACCAATCCAGCGTGATAAGAAACACAGTAGCCTGTTGAACGAGGTGGGGGTAGAACTTCCTCCCCTCGATGCCACCGTTGTTGTCTGGTTGGTCTGCTGCGTATTTCCCGCTCCCCACTTCCCTTGCCAGCATGTAGAGTGCCCACCGTAAGAGTAGAAAAGACCTATAGGAGACAACTATGTTCACTGCAGGTAGTGCGTGAAATCAATGCAGCTTGAAGTAGCAATTGCTACCTCACAATACCTAGGTAGCAAGTGCCTCCAGGGGCCTTGCTACTTCGGTTTTCCAAGGTGCCCTTTCAGTACCGTGCCATTGTTATATGCAATCAAATAATGAACAGACAAATTAACCTCTAACATACAATACCCCTCCCACCTGTAAGCCTCTGCAGACAGGACCTTTTTCAGGTACGTGCTTTTCAAATGTGCCATGATATAGAAAATTAAATTGTAACAGGAGAACTAATTGTTGTACAGATGTGCTTTTTCAGAATGACAGGCTTCTCAGGTGAAATTAGATTTATACATTTTCCTCAATTATGATGGTTTAAAATAAAAAGAAGAAAATTGAAATTTTTAACAAAAATGTGGGCTGAGCGGATACCACTTTAAACTAATACCGATACTCTCACAGATTCCCACCTATACCAATACTTGAAAATTTTTATAATTGAATTTGTTTTCAAAATATTGATCAATATTGGTGTGTAAATAATCTCTAATTATATGCATGAATTTACCAATACATTTGCATTAGAATATTCAAGAAGTACATTGGAATATTAAAAATAGATGTTATGTAATTAAAAAAATACAGTTTTCCTTTCATACTTTGTGCAAAATAAAAGGAAATCGTGCAAAATTCAGGCTTTCTAAGATAATTAGACTCGGTGAAAATGCCGCATGCCATTTTTGTGGACCCTGTGAAAGACTAATATGCTGGAAAAGTATAAGTTGGTATTGGTAGACTATGTCCAACTGATAATTTCTAATACTGATACCACTGGTATGGGCCGATACTGATGCCCTAACAAAAAACCATCTTTGGCAGCTCACAGTGGCCACCACAATAAGTTGAAATGAATGATAAAATTATAGTGGTTGTGTTTCCAGCTGGCAGCTGTGAAAACAGCAAATCAACGATCAGGCATTTTCGAGTTGCAAGGCACCAAACATTGTTACAAGGTCCGAAACAAAGGAGTGTAGGATACACCACATGTTGCCAAACGTAGTGAGAGAGTTCTCCGACAATGATGTCAGCATCAGAAATCAATGGGGTTCGCAATTGTTACGTAACTAAGAATGTCTGCTCGACATTGTTTTGTGGCCCTCCATGATGAAATTTTCGGAGTGGCCAACCACAGGTCAGTTCACAACTGACAAAAACTAAAGTACGCTTGGCAATTTTTTTTGGGAGAGCAATGTTACCCCTACAGCTTTTACTTCACAACTCGGTTTGTTGATATCTACCAACTCCCCCTGCCCCCCAAAGACAACTGGGGGAGAGAAAGAGCCAGAAATAACCATAATGGTCTACTGCTACCTGGAAATGCGACCAGTATAGTAAATGCCACTATTATGTTCCTACAGTCATGCGAAGTTACTTTGAAAATCATTACTTACTTCCTGGGGAATATGTCAAAAACATATTCAGATGAGCTGTTGCTCTTGTCCACACTTCTAGCCACACTGAAAATCTTTGGTATCTCTAGAAAAAATTCAACCGATGCCAATACTATGTATTGGTATCGGCTCAGTCCTGATTTTGACTACTTGATTTTTTACATTTACATTTTTTACATTATAAAATCATTAAGAAAATTATACATATTTCTGGTTTAAGAAATGAGAGTTATCCAAACGAATGATCTTTCAGAACACCAGGTCCACATAGTAACAGGTGACTCATTGAATAGGTATGATGTCATTCACTCTTGATCGGCATAGCAACAGCTTTACAACCTACAACTAAGGAAGCCATTCATTTCTTGACTTGAATCATACTGCACATTATATAAATAATATAATTGTTTGTCACTTTCACCCATCAAAATCCAGGGTGCGCATTATACATGCACACGTAAATACAGGTCTTACCCTTTCATGTCCCGGATGGTGTAATGGTAACTTCGTTGCCATGTAATCAAGGTTTGTCAGGTTTGATACCCGGTGGAGACAGTGTTCAAAGTGGAAATTTTTAGATGAGGGAATGTTTGCTCAAGCCGTGGGTCTAGCTGTTGTATGCTGCTATGTTTTAAAATAATAAATAATAAAGTGGGACAGATGGGAATGCTTTGCACAAATATTTCTACCTTTGAGATACTCCCCACATCGTTTTCCATTTTAAGCACTGGATGTATACATAGTGGTGTGGATCCCATTTTAATCTGTTGGGACAGTCTCTACTAGCCTATCTGCATAAAACAAACACAAACAAACAAACTTTTATTCAAAACTATTTCTGGATATATTCTGTGATAGCTTTCAAGTACGTATTCTAAAAATGTTCAATGTAATTAGGATCAGCAAATGTCTATTGTGGTTGGCTTTACTTTTAGTTGATGATGGCCTGGCATCTAGCATAGAACTATGAAATACTTCGTGACTGACAAGCACATAGCTTGGGTGAACTGCTAATAGATGTTGCTCGCACCGCCGACCTGATGAAGATCACAGCTCATGTCATTTAAGTCGCACACCTCTGGTTGCACCAGGGGATTTCCCACATTGAAGTTGGCGGGAAGAACTTCTAATTCCTGTCCTTTATAAAATATATTTATCAAGGTTTTACTGTAACAGTTTATTTTTGGGTGCCTGTCATCAAGGTGCAGTTTTTGTTTCTAAGTTCTTTTAATCATAATACAGAATTTTGTAAATGAATATGAATGATTTATTTATTTTTGTCTTGCAGGATTCCACCACATCTAACAAGACAAGTTCACCCACACTTCACACAGGAGTTAATGAAAGTTTGGATTCGTCACAGATTCTTGGGTCGCTAGAAACGAGTCCGACTGCTCTGGAATGCGGAAGTGGTACTTGTTCTGCTCAGAGAACGGTGGTGTTGTCCACAAGTCCATCTCAAACGTCACAGCATGTAGCAGGACAGTCTACTAGAACCAGAACATCCACTGATCTGTATCCACTTTCTTCTGTCGGTGAGCCATCTGAAGAGCACATTGAGATAAGTTCTTCAAATCCATCTCAGTACCTTGGCTCATTGGAAACTGGCCCCACTCCCATTTCGTGTTCTAGGGTGAGTGATCCTGCGAGCGATCCTCTACTCTCATTGTACTTTCTCCGTTCTCCAATAAAAGACTCATCACAGTCACTGGGTTCACTGGATGAGTCTCCTGGAGGTGCTCAGCTAATCCCATCATCTCAGTCGAGTGCGGAAGACAGTGCCGTACATTCATCACCTGGTACATTGTCTTTTTCGTCAGCTCCAAGTACACCATGTGCAGCACTAACTTCATCGCAAGCCAGTTCAGTTCATGTGGGTGATGTTCATAATAGTCATGTTACACCTCCAGAATGTATGGATGAAAATAGGGTTGCACCATTATCAGTTCGGGATATTCTGAATTCTCAGGATAGAGATTACCAGGATGTTGTAGAGCTTGTGTTCGATCTTGTGGAAGTCATTAGCGAATCTCACAGAATGGAACTCCTGAACCAAAGGGACAATGTTAGGTTACAAGAAGCTCAGTTGCAGCCACAAGATGATTTATTGAGTGCAGCCGAACTTACTCCAAATAATGAGGTAGATCAAGTAGTGTGCCTCCCACATTACAGTGAGCCGAATGTGGTTGCAGAGAGTACTTGCCCAAATCGTGATACTCCAGTGATTGCTAGTACTGCTGCTGATACTGGTAACACGAGCAATGAAACCATGGCAGATGTTATGATCTGTGAACTTTCTACATGCGAAGATGGAACAGTGCAACATCCTACTTTACCTGCATTTCAGTTGAACACTTCAGTTATGTTAGATGTTGCTTCAGAGTTACACATTACTCAGAGCAACTTAACTTGTGTGTCTAGTCTGATAGACAATTCAGTGGAAAATAGCAACAACAATATTGAACAGTTATGTGCAAAAGAGGATTCTGTGAACAGGTCAGCAGGTGAACAGGTAGATTCAGCACAACAAAAGAAACCAAAGATGTCTGTGTCTGCTCCTGTTAAGGTGAGAACGTTGGTGGGGGGCCCTTCTTCGAATGTCCACATGTCTCAGATAACAGGATTGCCTAATGAACCCAGCAGTATTGCAGTGAATGAAACAACTGACAAATCAGACCCTCCTGTAGACAATGATTCCAGAATTTCAGAAAATAGAGGTGATTCTGAACAGTTCCTTTCAGGATCACACCCTGATGTGGAACTATTTCCTAAACCAGACTCAGTGCATCAAGGTTGTGAATTCGTGTCTGATACTCATTCGAATATAGTAACTAAGGACTATGAAGAATCCTCTAAGTGTATGAGTAGTAGTGTTGATAGTTCCAAGCAATCTGGTGAAAGTGCAGATGGTAGCCGTGGTGAAAGTGCAGATGGTGGCCGCAGTGTGCAGAAAAGTAAAAAAGCTAGTGTTCCTTTGCAAGTCATTAGATTACACAGTGAAAAATCTTCACACGGTGAGAGGAGCAAGTCACGAAGCACTCACAAATCCAGCAAAGACCAATCAAAAACTGGACATGGTGATAGACATAAGACTTCTGGTGACAAGAGAACTCATTCTAAATCTCATGGTAGAGACAAGCAATCAGGTGCTGACTCCAAAGATAAGAGTCATCGTTATGGGAAGTATTCTTGTAAACGGTGCTACAAGCGTTCGAAAAGGAAAAATTACAGCATTGGAGTACAGTGTAGAAGAGACAAGACATTGGATAAATATGTCTCTACCACATCATCATCGACTACTTCATCGTCTACAACTTCTCCATCAACGTCCTCTAGTGACCAAAAACCAGATCTTCATAGCAAGCATTTTGCACTGCCGAGGCCATTGCCTTGTGTTCATGCTCCCACTTCCACTGAACATTTAAAGTATGGAAAATTCATCCACATTGAGACATATCCGAATGGAGGTGCAACCATTGTCCACATGTATCAGGATGAAATAAGAAACTTAAGTCCTGAAGAAACTCAGGAATTGGCACAAGAATATTTCAAGGTTAGTATTATTAGGAATTACGTTTCTTTTTCTGCATTGTTTCTCCTTAATTCTTCAATATTCTAGGGATGGGACAGATTAATTGGTACTCTATCGGTATCAGCCGATATAGTCATATCAGTGTATTATTTAAAGTAATTGCCTAAATATGCAGCTTCTTTTGCATTGCAAAAGCTTGGATCATTTGGTGACTCACATTTGTTAAGATGGTCAATGAACCATTTTGGAATTTGGTGTCTGATCTGTGGGAATATTGGTTATCAGTATTGGTGAATTTTATCATGTTGGTCCATCCCTAGAATATTCTAATATTGATGTTTTAGGTCATGATATTTTATATTTGATTTATTTTACTTCGCATTTTGTGCCACTTTCGACTAATTTGTGAAGATGGGGATAAGTGATGATACGATAAAATTTATGAATGGACTCTCACAAACATCCATGCCCAGGCCAGGATACGAACCTGGCATCATAGCACGATATGCTATCCACTCTGCCACGTCTGTTAGGTTATGACATTTAGTAAATAAATTGTTTGTAATATTTGTTTGGCACATAATCAAAATTGCAAATGTTTTAAAGTGGTGATATAAAGCACTTGTTGAATCAATTCATTTAATTTAACCTTTTGAGTCCCAAGGCCATTTTCACAAGTAAGCGCCTCGGTCCCGAGCCGATTTTGAGCAAAATGCAGAGTTTCAATTAAATGAGTGTAGATCGGAGACTAATTGCCCGAGAGAGTGATATACCGTTGTACGCGGAATGAACCAGAGATTCAGACTATATGAAATTTATGCAAATTAGGCATATATGTGACACGGGGGAGGGGGCTAACTCTCAAAATTCCAAAATTTCGGAAAAAAAAAATTGGTTCTCCCACCCTCCCCCCAAGAGAAAAGTACATGACAGTGTCAATATGCACATGGAAATAATCGCTGACATGTAAGGAACACAAAAATATTTGCATTATTATCATATGACCAATGTAACTTGAGTTGTACCCCCAAAAGGAATTGTCGGCACACCACTGAATCAAGCTTCAAAATGCAGTGGTACCTTGAAATGACTATAACTCAGAGACTATTTTCCCTGGAGATATGAATGATATACCGTTGTACGCAGAATGAATCACAGATTCAGACGATATACAATTTATGCACATTCGGCGTACATATGGAGGGGTAAAGGGGGGAAATCCCCTCATAAATACTTTTCTTTAAAAAAATGGTGTTTCCCCCCACCCCCCCAAAAAATGTCAAAATGCACAATTTATGGAAATTTGGCGTATATATGGAGGGGGAAGGGAGAAAAACACCAAAAATTATTTTAAAAAATTGTCACTTCACCCAAAAAATGTCCTCGCACTTGGGCACAAAACGACACCTACGCACAACATTCTTGGACGAAAAGCTAGAACACAGTGAAAAATGAGCACCGATTCTTGCAGTTGCTTAAAATTCTATTTTTAGACAATGCAGGGTAACCCCTGTCGCAACTTGTGGACACTTGTGCTAAAAAAACAAAGTTGCTTTAGAACAACAAGCCGGTCTTACTTTGTCGGCAAAAAAATTGACCTTGAAAAGAGACGCAAAAGAGAAATACCTTTTCCTGCATTTCCCCCCCCCCCCATTTTCATGAAGACAAAAAAAATGCAAAAAACCATTTCTGTTAAATACATGTGTTAGGAAAAATATATATATTTAAAAAATCGAAATTCTAGCCAAAAATAGAAAAAGTTATAATGTAAAAACTACGACCTTGACACAGCATCTCAATTGAGACGCTTGGGACCCTGAGGGTTACATTTGGGTATCTCGATCGAGATGCTTGGGATCCAAAAGGTTAATAAGCACAATTTAATTGATCTACTGCTACATTTGTACCAGGGTGGCCACATTAGTTAATCTTTGGTGGTGATTACTGTGTAATCTGTATCAAAAGTGTGCAAATAGTTTAGTCTTTCAAAAGTTGCTTTTGCCTTGCTCTATTCTGCTCAGTGGAGGCAGACATATTGCTACTTGAACCGAGGCCAGACATTTCCATAGACATGTGTAGTTGAAAAGGGAAGACAGAAGTTTGAGTTTAATGGGGGAACTTTGCCTTGTTAAAATGTATAGAAACAGCATGCATGGTGGAAGCTTGTACTTTTCCTACAATATTTTTTTTATTTTGTTAAATTTTAAGCATCAATTTCCAGTGACCTGGATTTACAAACTTACAATAGAACTTAGTTAAAAAATGTAATGAATAATTGGCTCAAGAGTACGAAGGGGTCCCAGGTTCTATACCTGGTGGAGGCACATACTGGTTCGGATCCAACTTTAAACTGTAGGTCCAGTCCCGATTAGCCTTACTGTGCATAAAGTGGACTTAAAAAGAATTATGAATATGTCTGACCATGTGTAGAGAATACTGTATGGCTGCCTTAGCTGAGACCATGGATGGAAGTGTGAATGCGCCAACTGGGCGTGTTCATTGGCAAAATAGGGCTGACTGCACTTTGGGCAGGAAGATGGTCTGCTGTGAAAACAAATTAAGTTTCAAACGTAGAAACATCGCTGCTAAAATACGTAGAGATGTTTACGAGTTATGTAAGGGTACAGAATGAAAAATAATAGCCATCCATATACTATATAAGCAAACAGAATATATATCAGGAAAGTATTCATCATGTCACATTAGTAGATAAACTTGTTTGTAAACCAGTAACATTTTGGATTATTTAATTAAATTGATCTCCTTAGTAAATATTATAATTAGCACAAATGTACACAGCAGTAATCAGGATAGTATCCACTAATAATAGTATTACTATTTACTATTATTACACATAGTATTATAAATGTAATAAAGAAAATGAAGTAACTGAATGGTTTGTGGCATTGTGTATTCGAGGGCGTTTTGTAGAATGTGCAACAGGAACCAAAACGACAGTTTTCTTTGTTCCACTTCGAAACGATTTGTTACGAATTGTACGAGACCTCACAAACACAACACAGCAAGCAGTAATAAACACAACAAGCGAACCCATACAAGCAAAATGCCACAGGGTGGTTTGGTGTCTTGTACCTGCTTCCCCTCTCGCGTTTGAAATCTTAGTTTCCAGCTAGTTTCATTTCATTTGGCCGGACTGTATCCTTCCTTGAATTATATAAATAGCTGCTTCTGTCATCATCATCATCCTTCACTGTTTCCTGCCTCTGGCTGGGTCGGCTGCTTCTGTACCAGTGTAAAATCTGTGAAGATATAATGCACAAACTGAAATTTCTTCTCTGCATATAAGGATGATTGGTGATATGAATTCTTAATTGAAATATCAATGAAGTCATTGAAAACATACAAATGTACCAAAAATATACAAGTATGAATGCAGTGGGACCTCGATTTTATGTTTTTCAGGGTACCAAACTAAAAAAAACTTGGAATGCAGGAAAATGCAAAATTGGGGAACATTTTGTAACACTTTGTTATGTTGGAACCATCAAGATTGAATGTATAATGTGGGGAAAATGTGAAATCAGGGTTCCACTGTATGATGAAGCTATTTTTGATAATTGAATATCAGCTGAAAATGGAACATCAGAATGCTTAAATTTCTTACTTCTGTGATACCTTTGTGCATGTTTAATACAATAGTGTTGTAGTGTTTTCCTGTAAGTAAAAAGCAAGAAATATGGTTCTGAAGCTTCAAAAATATTCTGCAAGTATACTGAAACTACACGCAAAAGAACCTGTGCATCATACTTCTACATGGAGGGGAGGGGCTGAGTGGAGTAGGCTTCCTTATGGCCTGAGTTGAATGGATGAATGGGAAGGTGCATGAAGGATTTTGGTTGTAGGTTCTCTTGTTTGTGGTCACTTTGTACATGGAACCTGTAAATCTCCTGCTATGTCGTATCACAAATTTCAAGTAAATAATTTATGTCTGATTCATTTGTTGTTAATACAGTGGAACCCGGATTTTACATTTTCCTGCATTTTAATTTTTTTTAGCTTGGTTCCCTGATGAATATAAAATCGAGGCTCCACTGTATCTAGTATCAGCTGTTGTTTAATCAGTTTGATTCAGTCACTACATCAACAGATAGTTGTCAGTCTAAGTAGTAGATTGACATCTAAAAAAAGTAATTTACATGTTAAATAACATCTGTTTTTAACAATTCCAGTCTCTCTCTTTTTCAACTGCATCAGATCTTATAGATGTTTGGTAGGTGGAAACTTGTTTACAAAATCCCCAGGCAAGGTACCAACTGATACAGAGTCATTTTCAGGATTGTAAGGAAATTAGCCAAGTATGCGGAAAGCTTCTTTGCAAGTGTTATTTGTTTCACTTAAATTTTGTAAACCTTTGACCATGCGGAACGGGCAACATAAGTATAGAAGTTTTTCATGTAATTCTTTACTGTGTTTTGTCTGGAATTCCTGCATACTGTGCTATTTGCTAATCTTTATGTTGTGATATTCTAGGTTGTATTCGCAGAGGATGAAAATGGTGTCCCTCTTCATGTTGTTGGAATTGTCCATGATGCTGCTCGGTACCTTCCAGACCTCCTAGATCATATGGCAGATGCATATCCAACACTGACTGTAAAGTGTTCTGTTCTTGGAAGAGGATCGGATATTGAAACCACAACTATGTCCCAGTACAAAGAACAAGTGAGTTTTATTGATATCTACATTATTTTCATGATACCAGTGGCATATTCTCCCATGTTATTTGGTTTACCACTGGCAAACCAACTTTTTTCATGTATAGAGAGAAGTTGCCACAAAATTTGAAGTTATGAGACTTCTGTTTTTGTTATACTTGGTGTTTTATTTCGATTGTATCAAATTAATATATAATATATATACAATAAATAATAATTGTTGTCTTAAACCAAGTTATATCATATTGTTGTGTGACCATAAATATTGAATTTATAGTGTAAAAAGTGTGGCTGATCCTACAATTATACTTCATCTATAATGCGCAGTTCAATTTAGGTTCAAGAAATGGCTTTCTTAGTTGAAGGTCGTAAATCTGTTGCTATGTGGACCAAGAGGAGAATTTCGTCTTGTGTATACAATGAGACACCAACCCATGTCACCTCGCCTGTTTCTTATTTTCTATTATTTCTTGTCCGACAAATACTGCTGATACTGATACATACTGATGTGACGGGAGGTGCATGCTTGAAATCTGCCAGAATGGCATTGCTTTTCTCGGTGCCGTAAAATGTTCCGTTACAGAGTGAAAAATCATGGGAAACTGCCATTTCACTTTTTTTTTTTTTTTTTTTTTGTTTTACACCCTGGTAATTTGTATTTGTGCCCGTTGATGTATACGTGTTATACACAGTGACATAGTGAAAACATTCATGGTTTCAAGTTGCCTGTCCAAATTATTCCAGCATAAGAGTACCACAGTTTTGGGGGCAAATATTTGGGAAAAAAGTGTGCATTATACATGAGTAAATATGGTAATTACCCTTGTTACAGATATTTTTTTTATTTCCATGTTATTTTTCTTTTTAGGCTATCAGCCATTATTCTGAAGGAACTGTCAGATATGGCCCATTAAACCAAATCAGTTTGGTAGGAACTGTTCATGAAGAATGTGGTGGCTATTTTCCAGATCTCCTCGCAAAACTGGAAGCAAATGAGTTCTTAAGGCTTGTAAGTAGCTATACCATATTTATGCATGTATAACATATTATGTCTTGCATGTAACACACAGCAGAATTCAGGTTGAAGATAAATCTTTCTTAGCTGTAGATCATAAAGCTGTTAGTTACTGTGTCAATCAAGGGTGAATCATATCCTACCTATGTAAAGAGCCACCACATCTTGCCATGAGGACGAAGATGGAACCAAGCACACATACCTCTCTCCTCTCTGTCTCTCCCTCCCCCCACTATGTTTAGAATCCCAAACACAACATAAATGTGTGACTTGGAAATTCAATGTTGGTGAGGCAAGGCTACGAGAATGGCAGAAGCAAGAAAAAAAGCTGTTGCAGATATTCAGAAGTGTAGCAGCAGCTGTACAAATATTTAGGGATGGGACAGATTAATCCATACTCTATCAGTATCAGCCGATATAGGAGTATTGGTTTATCAGTAACATTACCGATTATTTTACCGATCTGATATATCTATAAATATCTTGTAGTTTAGTGCAAAATTCTACCATTTTGTTATAATTTTTATGTATAATCTCCATGTCCTACTTATTTAAAAAGTAAATGTCTAAATATGCAACTTCTTTTGCAATGCAGTCACCTGGAAACAAACATTATTAATTAGGTCAATTAACTATTCAGGCTCTTCAAGGACCATTTGGAATTTTATATCGGTATCATTAAGTTTTATATCGGCATTGGCCAAAATTTCATATCAGCCTATGCCTACAAATAATTGTGGATTTTCAGTACTCAGGAAGTTTATTTATGTTATTTCTTGTGCAAAAAATATTGATGATATGGCTCTTGTGTGACAGGATGTGTAATTTGTATTTGATTTAGATAAATTTATCTGTTGTATGCCGTGACATAATGAAAAGATGCTTGAATTCATGTTAGCTGTGCAGATTAAGAAATTCTTGACTTGGGTCAGCTTTAGGTAGAGAATAACTCGCACCACACGTCAACATTTGCACACAAGTAGAGGTTCCTTTTGGCATGTCCAGTGGGATGCATGTCCGATGTAACTTGACAAATCGAAATATCGTGAGAAATATGCATCGAACAAAAAAATTTTCCATATGAGAGTACTGTATAATAGTATTGTGGAACAGGGGACAACGTTGAAATGTTAAAAGGGAACTCCTATTTTTTATTGCAGATTCGAATTCGACATCCTAAAATACGTAGGTTTTGTCAGACATATTTTGTTCCATTCGTGATAGACAGGTGGTGCCGTAAGTGCAAAGTGTTGGTTGTGTCTCACAAATGCAGTGGCTGGCAAGTGTTTGAGGAGGGATCCTGTGGCCTAGAAGCATGGTGCTTGTGCTCTCAGTAGTCAGTGATTGTATGGTCAGTGCAGTGTGACTGCAAAGAGTCGAACAACACAGTTAAGTGGGGTATTCAACATCATGGATTATCTATCGGTAGAAGATCTTGGTTTATGGTGAATGCAGAAGGAACATTAATGATCCTTTGACCCTTTATGCAGAATGTTTTCCTGACAGGCTACGATTGCATTCTTAGTTTGTTTGAGTTGTCAAACAGTTTTGTGCCGAAGGAAGTGTGCAACGTAAAAGAAGGGTTTGTAGAGCAACTGCCACTGGAGAACATAATCAAGTTGTAGTCCTAGCCACGATGGCTCATAATCCCCAGGCAAGTACATGATTAATATCATCGCAGTCAGGAATTTCTCGCAATAGTATTTGGATAATATTGAAACATCACAAATTTCATCCCTATCACGTATCCATGCATCAGGAATTTCATGGCAATGATTTTCACAATCGAGTGGTGTTTTGTAAATGAGCACACAAACAAATACTAGTCCGCCAGCAGTTCTTTCGTACAGTACTTTTCTCCAACGAGTCAACCTTCATAACCCATGGTCAGGTTTATCATCACAATATGCATATGGAAACCCACATTGGTTGCATGAAGTTGAATGTCTACGTCCTTGTTTGGTTAATGTGTGGTGTGGAATCATAGGCAACAAACTGATTGGTCCCTATGTTATTGACAGTACTTTGGACGGTCACAAATATCGAACGTTTTTGCATGAGGAATTTCAGACATTGCTTGATGGCGTAAACCTTGCACTGCAACAGCACATGTGGTTCCAACATGACGGTTGTCCAGCACATAATGCAATAGTAGCACGGGAGGAATTAAACCGCATGTACAATGGTTATTGGATCGGTAGAGGCGATCCAGTGCATTGGCCTGCCAGATCGCCAGACATCACGTCGCTGGTGTTCTTTTTGTGGGGATTTCTGAAAGAACGTGTTTATCAATATGTGCCAACAACCCGCACAAACGTGATCGAATGAATAAGACATGCTTGCGCACACATTGATGCAGATACACTTCTGCATTGTGTTCAAACATTTGAACAACGGATCAACAAATGCATTGAATTTCGAGGACATCATTTCGAGCATTGCATGGAATACTTACATCTAGCACCCCGATGGTAAGAGGCGAACAGACGGTGCCATCTATCATGAATGGAACAATGTGTCGGACAGAACCTACGTATTTTCAGACGTCAAATTCGAATCTGCAATAAAAAATAGGGATTCCCTTTTAACATTTCAAGGTTGCCCCCACAATACTATTATACTTTCATATGGAACTTTTTTTTTTTGTTTGATGCATATTTCTCACGATATTTCGATTTGTCAAGCCATGTTCATGCACTTTGTTTTACCCAATGAAAACTTTAGGAATTAAAATAAAATGTCAAACATTCTGCTGACAGCTTCTACATCAGCATACTTAAAATCTATTCCTGAAAAATGTGTAGTATGCATGAGAAAAAAATATTAAAAGTAGTCACTGAGAATTTGTCAAGCAGTACTTGTGTATACCACTGTAACCTCTAATTTCCTCTAGCATTCACCACATCATGAGACTGGACTAGATTTGGGCCCAGATAATGCAGAAGATAGGTTGTTGAAGAGTTACCAAGTTAAAAACAAGCAAACAGTTGCCCTAAGTTATTAGCCAGACATGAAAGATTGGAAATTATGTTATGTTAGAGATGTGACTACCCTGTTTTTCTATCGCATTTTAGCCCAAATCTTGTCCAGTCTTGTAATGAAGCCACATGGTGTGCTGAAAACTATAGGAAAGTAGAGGTACACACCAAATGTGGGCATTACATAGGTTAACTTGCCCAGGTTTATATGGAATATACACCCTGTGTCTAAAAAGTTCGATGAATGGTATCAGAAAACAATCAAACAAAAGTTACAAACAAATTACCTTTATTGGTCTTCAAAATACTTGCCATCTGCCATAACACATTTTTGGCAACGCTCGTGATGCTTTTGGAGGCCTTTTCGATCGCACAACTGCTGTCACATGTTCTTGGATTGGACGATTGTATGCACTGCATCCTTGCAAATGCCCAATTCCTTCACCATCAATCGTGGAGTCAGCCACTAATCTCGTGCCAGAATGTTGCACTCTCTCGATCATGGCTGGGGTAAGAATTTCTTTGAGTTTGTTTTGGTCTAAACAGCGGAAATTGAAAATAAGCAAAAATTGAGCAATGAGGAACACAACTGACATTCCCAAGATTTTGGTAATCCACACTTTAGGATCCACAAGTGTAGTGCATTCAAAAACCAGTGCTTGGGTTCATATCCCTTGAGTATGTCTTTGCATTTGTTCTTGGATCTGTTCCATCACCTATTTCCATCCTCATGTGATTTTCAGATGGTAATCTTTAGTGCTGATTATTTGGTTCACCATTCCCTTTCCAAACGTGGTTGATTCAGAGATATGCCATCATCATTTGCAGTTTCCTGCCTCTGGCTGGGTCGGCATAGAAGTCAAGGCTCTCCATTTTTTCCTGGTCTTCCACCACTCCTCTCTTTCCACGGTATTCCAATCTTGTACTCTTCTCCTAACACTCTCTGCTATCTTCTCTTTTCACTGACATCTTGGTCTCCCCCTCGGCCTTATTCCCACTCGTTGTGCATTTTAAGCTCTTCTGGCAGTTTTTCTGCATCCATCTTCTTCATGTGTCCGAACCATCTCATCTGTGCCTGATCTATCCTGTCCTGAAGCTTCACCACCCCCACTGTCTGTCGGATCTCCTCATTCCGTGTTCTACTACCTCTAGTCTAGTCCTGCAGTTTCTTGGTAACAATTCATGATTGGTGGCATGGGGCGTTATCGACCTGCAACAAGGTTCTCTTCTGACGCATCAATGTTGGGTACTTCTGGAGCATAATGGACCCGCTGCAGTTGTACAGCGTAAAGGTTCCCATTGACAGCATGACCATCTTGTATGCGTTCCCAAAACACTGGACCATCGATATTCCACCATATGCACAACATGACCTTCTTTTCAAACCGTCCACTTTAAACAACTGGCATTGCTTCTTGCCGTGGCCGCAACCACTGCTTACCACAGGCAGAAAATCGAAGGAAGATCCACTTTTCATCACCTGTGACAATTCAACACCAAAACCTGTTGTCCTGTGGATTTTCAAGCAATTGTTGACAGATTGAGACTCGTTCAGCCTGTTGTGGTGTCAGCTCGTGGGAAACAAGTTGAGGCTGCTGAGAGACAAAACCCATTTGGTGAATAGAGCGAACCATGGTGCTTAGGGACGATCCAACCTGTCATGCCAGTTTGTCCTGTACTGACACTTGCATCGGCTGTCATGTGTCGTAGCAGAGCATCTGCATCCATGGCACCCGGTCTTCCACATCGGAGCTTGTCTTCCGCACTCATGCCCCTAGACGAAAACCACTTGAACGATTTCTGTGCTGTCTTAATATTCACTGTGACCTCACCTTCCACCACACAAATTTCCCTCGCAGCTTTCATCCATTTTTCCAATGTCATAACAAGATACGCATGGCCAGTTTGTTGACTTCCATGACGAACCGGCATAATTGCACTGTGCCTTGTCAAAAGTCGAAATGCGTTGTGCCTGTGTGAATATGTGTATCAGGTTGCATGCATGTCGCCTGCCCACCTCAAGATCCTCACTTGGCTTTCTAGACTTCTCCGGCTTCAATGTTTCCCATGTTAAAAAAACAAATGAACTTTTTACTCACCCCGATATTACCTTCTTGCATTTCATAGGTATAGATCAACCACAAGGAAGAAAACCTTGGGACAAGAAGTCCCCATGCAGCTTTCCCTTCTTCCCTCCACCTCGAGCCATAAGGAAGCATTGTCCACTCTCCCCCTTCCCTACTCGTGGGGGTACGGTGCACAGGAGCCGCAGGTCTGCGCAAGTTGTTTTGCTCGTGGTTCCACTATACATCCCTGTCCCATACTAATCTTCAAACGCTTTAATATAGTCCACCACACATTTGTCCTCTTCTGTTTACCTCCTCATCTATTCTTTCACTTCTCTCAAATATGCTTCCTAGATATTTGAAGCTCTCTGCTACCCTTAACTCATCTGTGTCCATCATTATTCTTGGTTCATTTCTGACTCTGTTTCTTGTTGTTATTAGCATCTCGCTCTTTTCTGCACTGAATTTCATTCCAGCTCTCTTGATTTCCTCATTCCAACTATCAAGCTCTCTCTGTACTTCTTCCCCCTTTCCCCACATCACCAAGTCATCAGCAAATAACAGGGCCTTCATCTCTTCCTCTCCTATCTTCTTACCCACCTCTTCATTAATTGCATCCATTGTAATTATGAAGAGCAGTGGGGAAAGATCCCTTCCCTGTTTTATTCCATTACTTATACTGAACCACTTTGTTCTTCCCACTGGTGTCTTCACACAGCTCTGGTTGGCCTTGTATGTGCTCTGCACTCTACATACACGATATCTTCCTCAACTCCTTTCTCTCATAGGAGCTTCCAAATCTTTGTTCCGTCCATGCTATCGTATGCCTTTTCTATATCTTAGAATGCCATAATTAAATCATTTCCATACTCGTAGTGTTTGTTCTCCTCGCCTTCAATTCCAGCTCATGTTTAATTAAATGTAAGATCGTAAAAAACAGTAAGTATGATTCCAATCTTTACAGAATTTTTACCTACTGTAAATTTAACTTAGTTTTATCTTAACTCTAAAATTTGCACCACACAATTTTTTTTCTTATTCTTTTTCCTTCAGACAATGCCGTGGGGCCCACTCTCAGTTGCAAGGATGGAGACACCACAAGAGTCAAATGATGGTCCCATCCTCTGGATCCGTCCTGGAGAGCAACTCATTCCAACAGCTGATATGCCAAAGTCGCCTTCTAAGAGAAAGAGGTAATTATTCTGTTTTTACTAGGGATGCCTGTTTTTGTTTTTCTTTCTTTTTTCTTCTTGAAGTGAACATCTTTTTGTGAAATATGATTGATAGAGGCATACAATGTTCACTTTTCATGTTTCTGAAAGGTGTGAGGTGAATTTTTCCACCATGTATTGTAATGAAATGATGCAGAATGAACTGCAAAATGTGAAATAAACTTTTAAATATGAAATTTAGTATTTCTTTGCTGACCTGACACTTTCAGAAATCTGGATTATCTTGCAATTTACGCAATTCACTGAAAATTGATTAATTCTCCTGGAAATATTTGAGAAGCAATACTCTGATAACTATATAAATATGGTACAGAAGGTAAATCTTCAATTTGTGTAATAAGTGTGGTTTTTAAATCGAATTTATGGTTTTATTCACCATTGTACAATGATATGCCATTTTATATGCTGCTTTTGATTCTGATATGTGACCAGTTTTTGTATTAAAATCTTAATCTTTTATTCACCAAAAATATGTGGCCCCTAATAATTTGGATCAGAAACATACAAAACACAGCAAGTTTACTTTGCCAATTTGTGACTGAAGATAGCAAATCAAGTAGCACTTCCTGCCCCAACCCTCCAATCTCTATCAGAAATCCAGAAATGTGTCCATTGTTTGTAAATATATGGCCCTGCTGAAATTTCTGATGCAGCTATCCTAGGACTAGTTCAAGTTTATTCAAATTAACATTATGTTGTCTATTTATGTATGAAAATCAAAATTGTCTGTGTCACTTCTTTTCAGGTTCAGTATTTCTTTGTTTTTATTACTCTTTCAGAACCGGCATCAATGAGCTGCGGAACCTCCAGTATCTACCAAGATCATCTGAAGCCAGGGAAATTATGTTTGAAGACAGGACCAAATCTCATGCTGATCACGTTGGCCATGGGTTAGACCGCAAGACAACAGCTGCTGTTGGTAAGTACTGAAATCTCACTATTAGAGCAAATTTTGCAGGTTGAATTGATGTTGTTAAGCCTAAATATAATTATATGTATGTATATATTACAGAATTCTTTGTCTATGTATCTGAAAAAGCCATAAGCAGTGTGTATATCTGTTAATACGGTTTTGTGTTTTATCTGCAAAATGATATCTGGTCAGCACCTCACTGCAGCATTTAGGGCCAGTTTTTTAATATTCACTTCATCTTTCTGTTTACATCAGCCAGTTTGAGATATCACCATTCTTAACCAGCACAGAATGTTTTAATATGAATGTAAGCAGTAGTTAACTAATCATAAGTTTAATCTTGAAAATTGTGTCTTGACAATACTAAGCACAGAAATATCTTATCTGTGCACAATCACTTGGTATAGTTTCAAACTGCATTGATTGGCACATAGCCTGATGTTGAACCTTTAGCCCCCGGACGTCTCGCGTGCTGGTGCATTTTCAAACCCACGCTTTTCATACTTGCTGTGAAGTACAAAAAAAATCATAGCGGAATTAAAATTTATACATTGTGCCTCCCATTAATTAGTGTTAAATGAAGAAGGAGAAAGTTGAAGTTGTCATACAGCATGCCGCTCATGAGAAGATCCCCAAACGAGGGTTGATGGGTAGCAGGTGTGAAAGGAAGTACCGGTTCATTTGCAGATTTTAGGGGTAGCAGAAAGCCTTCCGCTATGGCTTTTCGAAGTGCGTGGGAGTTGATTTGCGTCAATCATGCAGAGCGGGTGTCCGCAGCAACAGTTTGCTGCTTTTCTTTCAGTGGCCAGAATACTTTTGTGCATTATTTAGACTGTATTTCAAAGAATATACGGCTACGACTTTAGGGTTACCAGATGACAAACTTTAAAAAAGAGGACATTTTTAGATTGCAAAATGTTGTTAACTTTAGACGAAGAGACACGTTTTGTACTTACTGGTGTTTTGGTGGGCTTATAGATCACACACCCCTGTAAAATAATTTTACACCGTTTCCGTATAACTAATAATAGGCCTCGTTGTAGGCAAATATCTGAATATTCTAATATTTATTCACTATGCTCCTAATATTATACGGTTGTGAAGCTTGGTCTCTTACTTTAAAATAATAACATAAATTGACATTCTGCCTCGGGAGTTTTTTCTTCCAGGCCTAAAGTCAGAAAACCGTTTTTGTAAGTCGTCACTAAAAACACATTTGCATTTTGGCATGGTTCAGATCGCTGATCGACAGAACTTAACTTCTCCACTGCCATGTAACAACTAAGAGTACAGCAGTTAAAAAATACTGTTTATTTCTGAATTTTGTCATGAAACTCAAGTCAAAGTAAGCTGCTGCTAATTGCATATTCTTACCTATTGTCAGAAACGTGCTGATGTCACAAATGCTTTCAAATCAAAACTTCACGCGGCATGGCGGTGACAACAGAAGAGATGCAAAGGTCCAACAAATTGTTATTTGTTGCAAGAAAAGTTTATTTTCTTTGCACTTGCAACTGAGAGTGTTGTATTTCTTTACTTTGAAATTGGAAACTGAAACAGTATTAACAATTATTTACAAATAACATTTTGTTACTAATCTTGAAGTTAAGCAGTTGTGTGTGGCATGTGAGAGGCAGTAATACCTAAGATTGAAATAGAGAAAAACATCTGCTTGTACCCTTGATTTTTTTAAAGTTTGCCTTGAAAACTGGGAATTATACTTAAATTTTTATCATGGTCCCAGAGTGGCCACCCTGATCTATTTAAAATTGTGTAAATTGTCCATGTAAAATTAAGTTCATACATTAAATACCTATTTGCAGGTGTGCTGAAGGCTGTACATGGTGGTCAGCCATATGAATTGAACCGAATAGTTAAAGATGTAGTTGCATTTCATGCAGGTGATTTCACAGAACTTGTCGAGAAGCTTCAGTTGGATCTTCATGAACCACCCACATCACAGGTAATAATAGTTTTATCTCCAGTATAAAATTCGAAACAGTTTAATTATCTGAAGTCATACATTGGGGCATTCCATGTGAAAGTGCTCATGAACCTCAATTTTTAAAATTAAATGCATTGTTGTAACTTTATCATATCTAGAATTGTCTGCTGGATGAAAATTCAAGTATTATACATAATTATGTTAGAAAGTAGAAGGTATTTTACATGTTATTCATTTATTTTAACTTTTCGATTTAGTTGTGTTTTCTATTGTGTCCCCGGGCCTCCCCAATGGTGCAGTGGTAGCATCGTTGCCTTGTAATCAAGGGGTCCGGGGGGGGGGGGGGGGGTTAAAAGATGTATTATGGCAACACTGAAACAGTTGTTGAACGTGTTATTATGGCTGTTGTTGTGGATGGCAACTGTGAAGTCAGAGGTTTGGGTGGAGGAGCGATGGTTATTGAGCCTAAGGTTCGGGGGGATGGAGGTTTCACCAAGGTAGAAGTTGCCGCAGATTTGGCAGATGAAGTTTGATGAGTGGCAGGTGCACTTAGGATGAAGGGTGAAGTCACCTGCCACGGTGGGGATCTGGAGGGTGGGGGAGGTGATAAGTATGAGGCAGGTCTTGCACCTGGGTTTATTGCACCTGTGAGCTGGGGGGAGTGGGAGTGTTTTGGACCAAGGTGTTCTTGAGGTTGGGGGGGGGGACAGAAGATGACCCTAGGTTTATCCCGAAAGATGTCTCTGGTGTCAGGATCACTGTGCAGGATGGGAAGGAGGGAGTGGCGGGTATGTCTGATTTTTGTAATGTGGGGGTGGTATTGCTGTGATCAGAGCTGGAGGGTTGGTTTTGGGTTGTTTGGTGCGGTTGTGGGAGATTGCTCTTGTTATTTGTTTGTTGATGAGGGTGGAGGGGTAGCCATGGTTGGTTAGGTCTTGGTGCAGGCGTAGGTTGTAGTACATATATGCTTATGCCATAGTTTCATAAAGTAAATATGTTTCTAAATGCAATTTCATTTTCAAAGGAAAACCCACTGCAATCACCTGGTTACATGCTCTAAAGTATTAAATGACCCATCCCAGTTCTTCAATGTTCAAGGAACATTCATAATTTTATATCAATTTAGTAGAATGTTAGATAATTTGTAGATCTGTACTTAATTGGAATCAGCTAAAATTTCATATCTGGTACTGGTGTTTAGACATTCGCTTTTAACAAAGCTGAGGTATATGAATAATAGCTTTATGTTTGTAAAAACTTTATAAAATGATATAAATTTTAAATAAGTTTTAAAGCCCAATTTTATTTAAAGGTATAGGAAAGAAATTTGGAACTGAAAGTTTATTTTTACTCAAGTCCATGGTTTTCTTGTTAGGCAAATGAAATTACCATAAGACTTGATACACTTTTTCAGTAAATTTAAAACCAGAAATCAAGGCATCCCGGGTTTGGTACCTGGTGGAGGCACATAGAGGTTCGGGTCCGACTTTTAACCGTAGGTCCAGTCCCAATTAATCTTACTGCACAGAAAGTGGACTTTGAAAACCAACTCGTCAATCGAGAAAACTTTGATACCCTTTGCATAGAGCCATATATTTATGGTGAATAAAAGATCAAGACTTAGAAGTGCAGTACTGATCATGAACCCAATTTATATGTTCAAAATTTTTTCTGATGGCCTTTGAGTTTGTGACTATGATGATAATAGTAATTGAATTAATTCATTTTACAGTGTGTGACGTGGGTAGAAGATGCCAAGTTGAATCAACTACGTCGCCAGGGAATAAGATATGCTCGCCTACAGCTCTGTGATAATGATATATATTTCTTGCCAAGAAATATTATCCATCAGTTCCGAACAGTCTCTGCTGTTACAAGCATTGGTAAGTAGCTTCTTTAATTTCATCTGGTACATACTAGGGATAGCCAAATCTGGCTTTTTTAAATCCAGAATCCAGATAGTAAAAACAAGGAATCTGGATTTCAGGGTGATCCAGATTTCGAATTTGACCCACCCTGGTTCACACTTATTTTAAATAATAAGTTCAATAGCACGTAACCAAGTCTACTGAATCTGTTTGTAGGCAAATCCACACTGAGAAAGAGGAGAAGTTTGGTAATTGAAAAGCAATGGGATTAGTGGTGTTGCAGCAGTATTGTAAATCTATGGCAGTTCTTTGTTTCAGCCATACATGCTCATATTGCTTGATCAGTGCACGGGCAGTGCAGTAGCAGTTGCACAAGAGTGGTATTTTGATAGATTCAAAAATTTTCATGCTTTAGGTAAATGCGCAAGCACCTTCTGATGCCAAAACAATCTAATCATATTCATTTGCTTCTTGAGATTTTACATGCTTGAGAGCTCAAATAATGGAATCGTATACAACACAAAATGTCATATTTCCTTCAGCTTTCGACCAAACTTTTCTTGCTCTCATGTCATACATGCAAAAAACATTCAGATTTCATCTGATTGTAGCAGATAAATACCAAAAAAATAGTACTCACTTTTTCCACGAAACTGTTTCATTTGTAGGTGAACGAGGATGGTGTGTAGCCACTGAAATTAATAGAACTACAAATAAAACAGTTTTGTGGAAAAGTGAGTACTATTTTTCTCTGTATTTACATTCTTTGTTAAAGTGTGTGACAGATCAGGTACTTTCATCACCAAAGGCACCATTTTGGAAACATTCATGAGTGCCAGTGGCACAGGAGTGGGGGTACAAATATGTAATCACATGCTGCAACTTTGGGAAAAAACTGAAATTATGGGATTTGGAAATTTTGTATAATTACGGAAAATTTGAACTTTGGGCCTTTGCCCCCTCTTCCCCCCTAGACCTTTAATTGACCAATGTGACTTAAAATTTTGCTTTTTACTCATTCTTACATTTAGAATTTAAATTGTTCAAAAAGATGCAGTGGTAACAAAGGGATTTTTCAAATTGTGCTTGTTAATAATAGTAGCAATGACTGTATTGTTTTGTAATTCGAGTATATACAACCTTGGTGACAGTGAAGTTCGACCAGAAAGGAATATGTGATTAAATGCACAGAGGCGTAGGCGGTGGAATGGGTGACCCGCAGAAGTGACACACGTGTGTAAGAGGAGGCGTGTGAGCAGGCAAGAATCGTGATCCCAGCATTTTGCACCCAAGGTCACGTAAAGAACGAAAACAGGGAACTATATGCGTGACATTGAACTTCGAGCAGGCACCAGACCCATACAGAAAATTCCAGATAGTGGCGCATTGGATGGAAGCATGACGTCATGGAAACGATAAGGGAGTCCGCCATATATAAGCGCGTGCTGTGCACCGAGGAACCACAGTGCATCATCACCATGGCCAGGGGCAAACCTATTGACAACACCGTGAGGAGAGGAGTGGTGGAGTTGCAGCGGGATGGACTCAGTGAACGGGAAATAGGGCACCAACTGAACTTGCCCAAGTCAACCGTCCACTGCATCATCAAACACCACCAAAATACAGGTACTACAGAGCCAGGTAAGGCCCCCGGTCAAAAACGCCTGCTGAGCGTGCGTGACCTACGGGTATTTAGGTGCTATATCCAGACCAACAATCATGTTTCCGTGGCCAAATTACGACTGTGGACTCGAGAACGCTTTCACATTGAAGTGTCAACCAGAACCATTCGCCGTTACCTACAGCGATACGGTTACCAAGTGTACAAGGCGAAACGTAAACCCTTCCTTTCCATGTTGAACAAAGGCAATCGACTACGGTGGGCACGAATGTACCGGCGATGGACATTTCGGCAGTGGAACAGGGTTTTGTGGATGGACGAATCCATTTTAAATGTTTTGTACGGGAAAATACGGAAAACAGTCATTTGTCGGAAGGAGGAACAGAATGAAGCAAAATGTTATGCACGTTGGGTACAGAAACCTGCGTCAGTGATGGTATGGGGATGCATGACGGCACCTGGGGTTGGCCCACTACACGTCTGTGAGGGCATTGTGAATGTACATGCCTATACACGCATACTGGAGCGGCATCTTCCCACAATGCGAAGGCACCTGTTCCACAGGCGGCGTCTCATCTTTCAACACGACAATGCCAGGCCTCATACAGCGTGGCTGACAAGAGAATGGTTGACTCGCCATCACGTGCGAACTCTGCCATGGCCACCATCGAGTCCCGACCTCTCGCCCATTGAGAATGTGTGGCGTGTTCTTAAGCGACGTGTGCAACAGAGGGGACCCACGACAGTGGCTGCTCTTATCGCCTGCCTGCAGGAGGAATGGCACCGCATCGATGTGGAATACCTTGAACGACTCGTCCGCAGCATGCCTCGACGCATTGCCACAGTTATTCGCCGACGGGGCGGCGTCACACCATGGTAAACAGGATCCCCTCTAACAGTGGTCGAACTTCAATGTCACGTGTAGATGGACGAAAATGTTTTATTTTGTGTGGACACCATACATTGCTGCGTTGCAGCGGAAATTTATGTTTTCCTTTGTTCCATGTAGCCTGCTGAATAAAATATGTTCAGCATATGCATGTTCTCCTTCTTTCACAACGCACTCCTATATTTGTGACTGGTCGAACTTCATTGTCACTAAGGTAGTAAGGAGACATAGACATAAACTAATGAACAAAAAAAGACAGAACTGATATATTGTTTATAGTTTTCAAGAAATTTCATGAAATTGCTGCTATTTTCCAACATGTGGTCTTGGCAAATTTTGACAATTGGGCCTTTGCCCCCATGTCCCCCCTGAATCCTTAATTGTCAAACATTGCTTAAAATGTTGCTTTTTACTCATTCTTGCTTGTAGAATTTAATTTTTTCTAGAAGTTGAAGTAGTTCAGAAGTTGTAGCCACTTTTATAAATCTATCCTATAATTATACGGCTGTAGCAAAGGAAAACTAAGAGAAAATAAGAACTTTTTCACACTTTTCTTGTTAATAACAATGGATATATTGTTTTGTAATTGGAGTATGTCATACCTTCATTTATACTAAAGATCAAAAAAGACATAACTGAAATATAATGTGTAGTTTTCAAGAAATGGTGCATTAATTGCTGCCACTTGCTGCTGGTCAAAATAATATCCATCCTCAAGGTGTGGCGGTCGAAATTTCGACTAGTCAGATGCTAAAGGTTATTATTATTTTTTTTTTTTACTTTTATTTTGATGTTACGTGTTCATGATTTTTTTCTGTATTTTCTAGCTTGGCACGTCAGGCTTCAGCAGTATTACCCTGATCCTACACCTTCCCCAGGGGAACAACATACACCAATGGTATGTTCAACACAGTTGGTAGAAATAAAGTCAGAGAAGTCTGATTCTGTAGCTAAAGACAGGAAGGAAGAATCGCATGAAAGTAAGCACAGAAGGGACAAGGATAAGAAGCAACATGATGAAAAGAGAGTGTCAAGAGATGATAAGTCAAACAAAGAACATAGAGATGAAAAATCCAAGAGTGACCAAAAGACCCATAAACGTGAAAGAGAGAACGATGATGGTGAACGGAAAGAGAAGAAAAGAGTAAAGACTATGTCCACTAAGTCTGAAAGCTGTAAGGAAAGTGAATCAAAAAGGAAAAACCGGCCCAGTTTGGATAAGAGATGCAAATCTGAAGGTGAAATGGAGAATATTTCTAGTTCAGTGAAGAAAAAAGATCAAAGACATGAAAAGAGACATGAAAGGCTTGCAAATACAGATAGTATTGAGAGCAATGGCAAATCTGCTATATCAAGATTGTCGACTTCATCGTCCAAAGGACATATCAGTGATGTGAATGGCCAGTGTTCATCTAACCCTGTAAAGAAAGCTGTCCAGTCAACTAAGGTGTCTGCATTGGGCAAAAAAGACATTTCCACTGATGTTACAAGTAGAGACACTTTTTTATCGAGCATGAAGAAAGAGCAGTGCATTAATGTTTGCAGTAGTGAACATACAGTGAGTGATGGACAAAAGGATCCTGCAGGTAAACCTGAATCATCAAAAGGTGTTGCCCCTAAAGTGCAGTCACCTTCTCTTCCTTCAGGTGACATACTGGGTCAAATTATGTCCAGCATGACTCCCATAACTAGAGTGGTTGAGGAGAGAGAAAACAACCTTTAAAAAAAAATGTTATAAACCCAGCATTGCAATCATTTATATTTTAAAAGGTATTGTCTGTCTGGTTTAATTGTCAATATGCAGATAAGTGAAAAAATAGTTTCTGCATATTGAGACACAGATTGTTCTAGAATGTGGGTTGTTAGAATCCATTTGTTACTTGCTGTTGAAATAGGCCTAGCAACCATCATTGATACATTCAGTTTAAGAGTGTAAATGTAGAAAACCTTTTCAACAACCTTTAGTGTTACCTATTTTGACAGCCAGTATCGGAGTTTTTAAATATTGATGGTTAACTTCTTAAACAATGTTGGTGTGTGTGTGTGTATATGTAGTATCACTGATAAAAAGAATATCATTTTTGTAAGCTCATAATATACATATTGATACCATAGACATTTCTAAGTTACGATTTCTGAAAATAAAATACACACATGCTAAAGTTTTTATATATATATGTTCTTTTGAGATTTAAGAAATGTTAGCCTGAATGGGACCATTTTGAGAACTTTTCAAGAAAGAAAAAAAAATTTAGATTTATATTGGGAAATATGTTTCATTTTTTTTAATTGAGTTGTTTTAGTACAGAATTGAAAATATTAGCCATTCGGTTGCGCATTAATCCTTCCATTTACAATTTTTGAGTAATTATTATTTAGTATGTAATAATCACAACCTGTAATCATCTTGCAATAAATATTCCATCAAACTTCAGCACAGCACTTAACATTAAAATTTTACTCACTCTCACTTTTTTGGTAATTGTAGGAAGGATTTTATGGATGCGCCCAGTTAATTGCATGTTTTTGATGCAATTATGTAGTTAGTGTGTTCTTTTTCATAGTTTATTTGATTTTTTTACTTTCATACTCGTTCTATTTTACATTATAGGATTTTCAAAATCAGTTAAAGAAAGATGTTTAATTGGCATTTTGGTGTTATAACTGTGAATAAAAAATGAAAATTTTGGTACAAAAATTGGGCATATTTTGAGATCTCAAGTGGTATAAAATTACATTTTGGCATGAAAACATTGAGTAAAAACCTAAATTAGAAATGTGAAATGTGTGAACATGAATGATTTTGGTACAAAAATTGGGCATATTTTGGGATCAAAAGCAGTATATAAAATGGCATTTCAGTGTTAAAACAGTGAATAAATTATAAATTTGATTTAAAAATTATTCTTATTAGTAGAGCCACATATTTTTGCTGAATAATAGATCAAAATTTCCGTTCAAAAATAGGGCATGTTTCAGGATCAAAAGCAGTATATAAAATTGCATTATGATGTTAAAAGAGTGAACAAAACTGGGCATATTTCGAGATCAAAAGTGGTACATAAAATGGCATTTTGGTGTTAAAATGGTGAATAAAACCCTCAATTTAATTTCAGAGCTTTACTTATTACACTCATTTCCCTTCTAATAGCACATTTATGTATTTTTCACAAAGTATTAACTTTATTATTGTGTAACAAAGTGCATTTTGTCTTCTCAAATGTTTGCAGCAGAATTAATAAATTTTCCATGATTTACATAACTCTCAGAATAATTCAGACCTCAGAAGGTGTCGCATTGGTTGAGGCACATAATTTTGGTAAATAGAAAAGCAAAATTTCTGTACAAAAACAATCAATTTCGGATTCAAAAGCGGTAAATAAAATAAATTTTCGGTGATAAATCGGATGAAAAGTGGTGTATATAAAAAAAATGGTTTAAAAATTGTGTAAATAAAACCTAAATTTTGTGTTTAAGAGTATTTTGCATTATTTCGTGACAAAACATGGTAGCAAAATGCATCTCATCTTTCAAAAACATACAAAATTTTTGAAATTTCGTGTTTTCGTCAAAAATGAAATATGCCTGCATCTACGCATTGGTAAATAAAACCTAAATTTCATGTATATTTTTTAGCCGCCTGAAGTTTCGAAATTTCAACCACCATATGTGAACCCCTTAATACCAGATGGTCGATATTTCGACCAACAGCATATGTAGAGTGCAACACGTGCATTACATATCCTCATAGAGAGGTATTTTGTCATGCTTCCTCCAGCATCCATAGGGCAATTCTAGAAGCAAAATTCTGAACATTGTCCCAAAACGGGCAACACTGCCATTTTATACAAGATTATTATTCTTTTTACTCAAGATGTATCAGTCTGATTTCAACAAAATTTTGCATGGTTGTAGGAATGTACCGCCGCTCCATACTACATTTTTCATTCACTTTGGTCTGTTGAGGTTGGTACAGGGGTGTGCCATGCCGTATGCCAACTTTTTTAAAACAAAATTCAACTTTCTTCTTCTTCATTTAACACTAATTATTGGGAGGCACAATATATATATTTTACCTCCCGTTAAAAGCTCTGTCTTGAAGAAAGGAAATAAAACCAATTTCATCTGTTTACGACAATTAGTTCTTGAGTTGATTTTTTTTGTGCTTCGCGGCAAGATTGAATAGCACGTACTTGAAAATGCGCCAGCGTGCATGAGAATACAGGCATGTGAGAGGTCCAGCAGCTAAAGGTTAATAATTTATTTTGCATTTCATTTCAAATCATTTCATGACAAAACATGGAAGGTAAATGCACCTAGCACCTTTCAAAAACATAAAAAATTAGTGTTACGTTGTGTTATTTCATATGCATGCCTCTAATAATTGAGGGTTTACTCTCTAATACCAGTCTCCACAACGAAATAAAAATTTGGTACAAAACCATTAATTTGCTGTTGAAACTCCGTATATAACATGACATTTCAGTATTATGATAACCAAATCTCAATTTCGAATTTTAAAAACATTTCAGAACAGTGAGATGTTGACAATTTTGTAATCAGAATATTCATTGCATGTATGCCACCTAAGAGATCCTCTTCACCTTATTGATGCAACAATCTAATAAGCCCAAGATTGTGTTCTAAATCATTATTAAGGCTGTGAAATTGGATTGTAGATTTTTAGTAGTTCATTGTTATTAAGTGGCATTCAGTAGTGAACAGATAGTTTCTGATTTACATAATGTGTCACAAAATCTAGCAACTGTTCTTATATTTTAAGACTTTCTCTCAGGAAAATGATTTGGTGCGCATCTTGTAACATACATTGTAGTGAAGTTCTGTTGAAAATTAGTCTGCTCAAATATATCACACATCACTCTTCTCATGTGAATATTCATGTGTTTTATTTATATTTGTTTGTCAAATTGTATTAAATATCTATGTATATTCAAATTTGTGAAAATGAAACTTATTATATTTTAAAAAAGAGCAGATTTCTGTATTGAGTTATTACCAAAATAAGTCTTGTTATATTTGCATTTTAGATTTTACCTGTTTATATTATTTAAAGTAGATTTTCTTTAATATAGAATGTTATAAACATTTGTATGGCTTGAGTTAGTCAGTAGCATTTCCATATACAATGGTGGTTGCTAGATTTTTAGTAGATAATATTAAGTTTTTAGAATAATGTTTATTGGCACCTTGTAGATGTTATTCTATTTCCAACCATGGAAAAAGCTTTCATTGTTTTTCAAGTTACAGTAGTCTTGCTGATTTTGATAAGATCCTGAAGCTGTTGCCTAATTACGGAGAATGGTTTAAAGTTGTAACCAAAAGAGATACTGGCAAACTTGACTGTATCAGGCTATTCTTTTCCTATATAGAAAATAACTTGAAATTTGTTAAAATGGGTTTGGTTTCAAAATAAATTTGCTTTTGATACTTCATTAATGTTTTTCAAAGGAGTAATTAGTTTTATCACATTTGTGTAGAGCATTTTCTATTCAAACAATTTGTAATCACCTGGTGCCATTTTCACAAGAGTTATTTGAATAGATTCTATAATTTTTTATTAAATATTGCATAGGTGCAAGAATCCTGTGTAGAATTGGAAATCGATTCAGGCAAAGAGTTTAGCATTTGTGATGATTGTTTGTATTGACATACAGGTTTTTCAGGTACTTCACGTACTTAGTGACATATGTCCGGAATTGCATAAACATATCTCGCTCAGTTTCCAGTCTTGATTTCTTTTGTTACTTTACTGATTAAATTTAACACCTGTTTGGTTACATTTCACAATAAACATTTTTTCCTACACATTTTTTCCTTGTTTGATTGAATTACTTTTCCTCCCTTCTGTTTTTTTTTTTTTTATGTTTGATGTTTTCATTGAAACAGAGTTTCTAATTTCACAGCGTTTCAAAGTGCATTTTAACACAATTGGTTTAATTTTAAGTTGAAAATCTTGTCACTAAAAGTTATTGATATCGAAATACTTCCTAAACTTGTGTTACCCTGATAAGATTAAGTGAAAGGAAGTATAGTATTTTCAGCAATAGTGTACAAAAATTCAGATTTTTATTATTCTATCTTTTTTTCACTAATATGTTACCTCTTTTGTATCGAGATGGAGATTGATCGTGAAAAAAATGAGAGGCAAAATGTTCTTGCCAATAGAGAGAAATGCAGATAAAGCACATTATCTGAAGAAAATAATGCAATAAACTGTTCAATTCAGTTGACCAAAAGAAAGTGATTCCTTAATCTAAACTGAAATAATGTGCACTACTTTGAACACAAACCATTAAAACTGTTGAAATACTAGAAATATATACAGTAAATCCTCAATAGATCCATAAGGTGCAACAGTGTTGAGCTTTATTAGGACTATGTGTGTACTGCAAAATTTATGGAAACAAATGTTAAAGAAGACCACATAAAAGAATTATTACAAATAGAAATTTGCTTTAAAGCCATTAAATACAGAAAAGTCCACATTAAATGTCCATCTCAATGTTATCCTGGTTGACTAAGATTTGATTCAAAAAGTGGAAGTGATCTGAAGTAGACCATCTGTCTAGTGTTTTGGTGTGATTTGTGAAGAAGACAGGTGCATTCGTTGATATAGTTGTCAGTTTCATCTACCTCACTTTAGGACACATTGTAAAGCTCCCTGGGAATTCTTGCAATTTTCATTTTTGTAGCTTTCTTGAACATTCAGTAAATTCAAGTTTAGGTTCAATTGCTGGCATGTTTTCTTTTAAATACATTCATTTATCACTTAAAAATTTATTCAGTCATAAAGGCGCTGTAACTAAAATTGAAACTGATAATGTGAAAAAAATGTTTTAAAGTAGTTTATTAAAAGCATTGAAATTCTTAAAAAGATTATCCAAGTAATGATACTAATCTCAACAAGTATTAGGTGGAATATATCAGATTGAATGTGACCACAACAAGCTGACTACTACAGACATTCTGCATGGGGAAAAATTTTGTTCTGTACCAAAATGTAAATATAATCTAGTATTGTTTTGTGTATCACATGCATATACTTCATCTGATAAGTGATGTGTGGAGCAATGTGATAAATTTTACTGCAATTAGTTTCTAACCTGATTACCATCACATGCCAAATTGACAAGAGTGAAGGCTACAGAGCATAGCCAGACTGGTCTGAAAATGGAGGAAGTTGCGAATGAAATTTAAGCATACAATCAAGAAACAATTGACAGGTTACACTTGAAGTAAGTCATCATTGCTTAGACAAATTGTAAAGAAAAATTCGCAAAGTTGAAAGACTAATGCAAAATATCAACAGCACAACCAGGGGAACTTAAATGTTAATTTTCTACTTGCTATACATCATTAACTGGATGTTGCAGTAAATTATTCTTGAAATTGTTTTATTTCCATAATTCGCCTCTTGAAAATCTGAAACTATTTTTAGGAATAACACGAAATTTTTCCAATTTGAAAGGCAATAAATAAATAGTAAATTGGTGACTATTTTTGTGGATGTATTAAGGTATGTAATTGAAATTAGAAACATGCAGTTGAACCTGTATTTTGCAAGTATCTTGTTTGGAACATGCATAGTGTTAATCACTATAACTTACTAGTGTAAGAATGCCAAATGAAATCAAATTTGTTCCAAATTTACATTGTTACATCCTGGAATGTTAGATCATGTATGCTTACATGTACAGTCACGGACACTGCCAGCTTGTAATGATTCCATTGAGAGTCGATGTATTCATTACAAGCCGGCAGTGTCCGTGACTGTACATGTCCATTCAACAATGCTGTTGTGCCTACATTTTCAGCTAAAATAAAGTCCAGCCTCCACATTTCAACCTATCAATATTTGTGCTAAAATTGTTCACAAAATTGCAGCTTTTCTTGTCAACATTAGTCATTTTAGCACATATAGCGGTAAGCTAACTAATATGTGCTAAGAAGACTCAGATATTATTGAAAGCACTTTGTAAAAACAACAGCAAACTGAAAAATGTGGAGAAACCCAGATTGACTTAGTAGCCACATTCTTCAATTTTGAAATCTCATTTGTTATTGTAACATTAAACTTGACTGAGTGATGCTGTGATTGTTGCTGATTGATTTTTCTTTAAAAACTGAAATGTGTTCTAATTATTGGTAGGCTTCACTGCATTGGATAATTTCAACTTAACATTCAATAATTTGTCATATTACATAACACTATATGTGTTCGATTTGTAATAATAAAACTGAATCCTTGATGGAAATAATTCATAATGTCTGCAAGATCACAATCTAATAAAAGTTAGGCAAGATGATGATTGTACTAAAGTATATTATTGTTGGTTCACCAGATTCAATTATCCAGAGAGATGCATATAAATTTGTGAATGCAAAGATGTTCATAACGTAAACATTTATATATAAAGTTTGGTAATATTGTTTTAAACTGCAGTGTGCCATTTGAATATGATTTTAGATCGGAGATAAAAAAGTGAGTAATATAATAGACATTACACACACAAACTTCATTTTCTTATATCCAACTATGTAGAAAAAAATTCGTTGATCTGTAAGACCTACCAATATCTTTTCTCATTTCTATTCTGTTGTAAGATTCCTCACTTACATGGCTGCTTACCACTAAGTGAATCACCTTCTGTTGACTTTTATGTTCGTTTTTGGCTAGTTTAATTTTCTCACAATGCCTGTTAGTGCACATCTGCACCATTTGCAACTTGAACACCATTTATACAGAGCAAGATACATTTTGAATATCTGTTTTTGATGGGTGAAACCTTGTTGCCAAGAAAGTCTCAAGAAATTGTTGCCTGAGCAACAATGAATAGGGAAAACCTCCAGGTGCTAGCTAGCATCAGCTTGGGCAGTAACTTCTTACATGAGATTTTTCTTAAAGGATGAGGGATACAGTTTCCACAAAGAGCTGAATGAGAGATCTATGGAACCTGATGTCAGATGGGTAGAGTACAGTAGGAAACTATAGGAACAAATAGAAGAAAGAAATGTCAAACCATGTTCTGATTAGTGAAAGTGTTAGTTGAAAAATGATAAGTTTTCAGTCTGCATATGAAATGCATAGGAGTCTAAACACATTTGTAGAAAGATCAAGTATTTTAAACACATTTTCTGATGGTATTTTTACTAAAGTTTATTAGTTTCATAATAGACTTAAAGAGCTGCTTGCATATTCCAAACGAGTAGAAATGCTAGTATAGATTACATTGGAGAAACTGCTTCATATTCAAAAGCATTTCAACAATTGGAATAAATGCCCATTTTATGTGAAACACGGATGGCCACTCAATCTAAAAACTGGAAAATTCAGGAATGTTTACAGAAATTTGTATATGAGGCACCTTTCCTTTCAAAATTAACAGTAGATAAGTAACAGTGAAATATATGTTCTTTAATATTAGATATTTCATATTAAGTCCTCTAAAATATTTAAAATAATTTTAAGTTCCATGTCTCACAGTTGGAAGTATGTCACATTCAATGAGCTGTGTAAATTGAACACTATGGTTCCCAATTATCTGTGCAATAAATGATCAAATAATTACAAGGATGTTCAAAAGTGTGGGTTCTTTTTTTCAGTGTGAAGTAAAATTGTTACGTATTGCATATTTTCATATCAGAATGTTGCAAAATATATTTTCAATAGCAAAGTTTAAATGGAGGCTTCATACAATAAATTGCTCTACACAATGCATTAAACCAGCATAAACACCCACTGCTGCCTGGCAGTACATATTGTAGTATAATTATCACTCCAAAGAGCTTAAAACATATTTATCAACATGGTAATTTATATTTCTTTTTGGAAATGTGGAAATTCATTGAATTTTCGTACAAGTTACCACTCTAGTGTGCAAGTAGAGGATTCATAAAAGAATTATAATGATTGGGGGAGATGGAAAGAATGCAATTGAAGAGACTACTTTTCTTAAATGTTCACTATTTCAGGTAACTTTCTCAGGACATAGGACACGAGAATGTTAGTTAAAATGCATATGAGGGGATGGAATTGCTTGACTAAGATTTGTCATGGCACTGTATATGTAAAGTTTTGAACATGTGTCATGTTCTTACCACATTATTATGCGTCAACTAGTGTCTCATTGTCAGAAAGCATATTTGATCAGTGTTGTTAAATTATTGACTTTCACTGGAAGATTAAAAGTGTTTACATTCCAAGGAAAGGAAAATGTGATGAGAGATTAATGTGCCCAAAACATTTAGATGGTGCATTAAGAACCTGTTCCATTAATAGTGTGTATTTTAAGAAAACCATGGTATTCTGGGTTATCACTTTTAGCTATGCTAAGCATGTTGTGCTAGCATTAAGTAATTAATTAATGAAGAGATATTTGGATGTAGAGGTATATTGATGTGTATGTAATATAAAACTGTTCATTGCTAACATTCAATGAGTACATGTTTACTGTGTTTTGTACATAAGCAATCACATTTTCAAATATTCAAGATGCCTTCTGTAATGGTATGTGACTAAGGCATTGCTAATGTCATCATAATCATTATCATTTAGGTATTATGTTATCTTTGTTCCTGATCCTGTATTTCCTAGGTTTTGGAATTCCTTACTGCAAAATGTGCAATAATGGTTTCTGTTTGTGTGTTAATGTGAAAATTGAAGGAGTCTCTTTCACATCAACTCTCTGTCTGACACATTCTAATCACAGTCAAGATGGTGTGATGGGACATCCTTGCTTTAGACTGTTTCAACACCATGCACATAAGTGTCTTCTATTGCAAGCATCATGATTTCAAGATGACCAATTATAATTATATTTTCTGTCACGATTTTCTCCATCAGTAATGATTCAATAAACAGGAAAAAATTGTCATTTAATAAATAGCTTGTTATCAAGTTTACATTGTGGCATAGGTTTATTGATGTTTGACTGCATACTTATTGCTTTTAGTCACGGTCTTCTGTTGCACCATCTTGACTTGAGTTCTTAGTTCTAGTACAGGTTACAAACTGAAAGAGTCCAATATTTGATATCTTCTTTTGTGGCTGATAAATTCACTATATTGTTGGTTTCTTTCTGGAGTTGAAAAATCAGTAAGTTTTATTCATCTATATTTGACCCCCAAAACTATTCACATACATTTATCTTTTAACATTATTTTCAAGTATGAAAGAGTGAAAAATATATATTAGTAAAACCCATGTAAAATATACTACTTGCCCCTCAGCTTGCTTGTTATTGCTTCATCTAAAAGAGTCACCAAAAATGTATTTTGTACTGTATAATTAGTCATTCTAAATATTGGTCAAATACCAAAACTACAGAATGTGAATCAATATTTTCATGTGTGTGCAAAAATATATCAGTTGAATGCATATGAGGTACAAGCATTGATTTGAAAATTGTGGGTGTGACACAATATTTTCATACTGTCCAATGACTTAGACCAGTTATGGGCATTACAATTTCTTTCTCTTGCCCATAAGAAGCATTTGACTGAGAAGTCAATATCCATGTAATTCAAGCTGTCTGCACCAAGCTGCAGCCAATATCTCTGACAAGTTCATCTATGCCAGGTTACAAGCCATGGTGCCTTACTGTAATAAATACTTGAAATATATATTGGGAACTGGGTGAATTTGATATGTACCACTATAATACAGGTCATGTAACTTTTTTTTACAAAAGTTTTATATAGTGTGTGATGTAGTAACTTCAATATAGCTGTAGTTGTCTGCACTTATTTTTCAAATTATGGTTCCTCCTCATCCTCCGGGTTCAAAGCTGATAACAGATATCTGGAACCGCAACATTTCATAAGAAACAATTACGAGGTCTATTCAGAAATCAACTTACAATTTGCTCGTAAAAAACAATACATAACCGCAGCATGTGCAGTTCCCAGCAATAATGTGTAAATGCACTCCACCCAAAATCGCAGTCCATTTGCTTTCAACAGTGTGCAAGTAGGAACTGACAAACTTGGATGCTCGTATTACTGCTCCTGCCAGCCGTGAGGAGTCAGCAGGAGGAGTCAGCGCAGCTGAAATTCATTATCGATTGGGTCCTGTAAATTTGAGGAAATTCCTCGGAGAGTTGCGAAATTGTGAAATGGCATTTTGCTCGTACAATTTCTTCAGTTTGTCGGGCGAGTTCATCGGTTACAATTGAAAGTCTTCCTTGATCTCCCTCATTGTGCACATCTGCATACCCAGCCATAAATTTCCTGCATCAGTCTCTCACAGCACTATCACTCATAACACCATTGCCATAATCACGACACAATCAAATATGAATTTCAGCTGCACTTACTCCTTCTGAATGAAGGAATCAAATTACACCATGCACCTCACAACTGATGGGAGCAGTATTACGAGCATTCGTCAATTCCTGTTTGCACACTGTTGAAGCAAATGGACTGCAGTCATGGGTGGAGTGCATTTACACATTACTGCTGGGAACTAGGCATGCACCATGTCGCTGTGGCTACATATTGTGTTTTATGAGCTAATTGGAAGTTTATTTCTGAATAGCTATCATAGATTTTATTGATATTGAATTAGAGCATCTTCCCCTAAAAGGTTACCAGAGCACAGCTTTTATCTAGATGCAACATGTGTAACTTGATAGTCTGGTCATTTGTGAACTCAGTCCTACTTCATGTTGCATTTTCAAAACTACTTTTCTTTCCAGCAGAAAGTGGCCTTCTGTACTGTCCTAAGATAAATAAATATCAATACCTGTAAAGTGTCACCATATAGTGTATCAAATTTAACAATGCACAGAAACCATATTGTGGTATGCAAAATAATTCTTACTGTTCAATATTGTTAGGGTGACCAACTCTCCAGTTTTCCCCAGGGCTGACTCAGTTTTAACATTTAAAGTTCTGTGTCTCTGGCACAAATATTAATGTGTGTAACCATTCTTAAGTAGCATAATTACATTGACTAATAAGAATTGTAAATTTACACTGCTTCACAATTCCTAGGCTACAGAGACATAATGTGTCAAAACTTTTTTGGACACTTATCCAAGAAGATCAACATTATATGCACATAAGTGCAGATACTATGCCATTTATGACCATAGAAGCAGGAACCAGAGCTTCATAGTGTGATGGCAGAAAATGTATGCTCCCCATGAATGCTAACAGATGTGGCAAAGTCAGGAGGGAGTATGACCACATTGAACAAGTGCATGATGCACCTGTTTGGCATACACTTTATCAGCTGTTTATGTGTCCCATTGCAATTTTGTCTAATTCTTTCTTTATGGTAGTTGTAAGATCCCGAAGGGTTGGGATTGGTCCGAGAACATCCCAGGGAATATGCATGTCATTCTTTTGCTCTCCACTGCCTCAGCACCTTGACTGGTTCTGTGTTGTCCATGACCAGAAGGTTAGTACCCATTCCATCAAGGAAAAGACCAAAGCTGTCTGTACCTGATTCAATTGTTATTGAAAGGGAGAATTCATGACCCAGCAAAATTGACATTTGAATGTGTCTGAACAACGTTCTCATTGGGAACCTTGAAAGGTCTGATATTGACCTTTCAAGGAAATATTTGACAATTTCACATTTCATCGAAAAGAATGTTCCACCTCTCCTTCTTTCCTTTCTTCCAAGTCACAAACGCATGTTTACACTTTCCACATTGCTTTCTCTTCACCACAGAATACAATTAAATATCATTCTGTACATCGATGCCTCTTTTCGGTAATTGATTTCAGTTGCATGTGCTCTGATTGGTCGACAGTCAGTCATAAAAGGCTTAATTTAGAAGTGTTCTTAATTAGAAATTTTTTTATGGTAATCATGAATGTGACGTGTGATCTGATGTCACTTCCTTTAAGTATGGAATTCAGTGTATTGTTCACGTTTCATTTGATCATGTTTGGATAATTTAACACAGTCAGAATCTCAGTACAATATCTTTCTCCTGAGAGAATGTTGTCAAGACATTAATTGTGATATCCAGTCATATGATACCAAGACCACCATAATTTTCAATCTCATTAATATTTTCTTCTCAATAACACCTTTTCCTTCTGTCCACACTAAACTGGTGTGCAGAACAGCTTGTAACACTGATCCAGGATTCATCAAAACTGAATGACAATTCCTGCTGAACCCAATCAATGCCTTCTACAAAACTGTAATCTATTGCAGCAAAGGCAGGGACATAATGGGACACACATGCATACAATTCATCACTGTTAAGCTAGCATGAATGGTTCTGAGGGTTTTGTGGTTATTAAAGCCAACTGGGATACATACTAATTCTTCCAGGTTACTCCATCCCTGATCACCACCATGCATGGTTATTCTGGAAGGAGTAGCTTTTTAAACTCAAGGAATCATACTTTTTGACACACCCATCCACAAACATGCCAACTAAAATGAGGTCTTTCAGACATTCTGCAACCAAATATTTACTGTACAACACACAATCCAACTTGATGCTATGGTTTTCGATCATCTATTACTCTTTCACCCTAGAGACTCCTGGCCGATTTCTCATGAAGTCAGCTCAAGCAGCACTTGCTTATACCAATGGCAGAGAATACACACCAGTGGTTTCTGCAGGTTATCTGAATCAGTTGTGTATCCGCAGAAGCTGAACATCAACTGTTTGCAGTCAATTATCAAGCAGTGTATATAGCAATTTTAAAGTTATTATTGGATATTTGAGAAATTTGATCTTAATGCAGAAAAATGTTTATTCCCTGAGGCTTATTTTATTACTTCATAAATTAGTTTATTTTATGGGTTGTTAAAAATCTAACAAGTAAAAATATGGATTATACAGTTTTTCCAAATAAATAAAACATTTTTGTTCATTTTGTGTTAATATATTTATTTAATACATTTCTTTTAATAAAACAATGACAGATAATTGCATTGCTCTCACTTTAATATTTTTGCTCTGGTGTGGACTTGGTTGCCCTACACACAGTTTACAATTTTTGTCAACTTTGGTGATGACAGATAAGTCTGTACTTCTTACCTAAAATGAATGCTGTATAAGAATAATATGTGTGTTTCTTAAGAAAGCAATGAGGTTTCAGCAGTGTAGTTCCATATCAAATATAAACATCATCATATACAAAAATCCAGTAAAGAATCCCTTATATTGATGCTAAAATCTACCATTTCCAAGCATCAATGTCCATACATTTGTGCCAAATCACTTTCAAAAAAGTCTGAATATTCTACTAAATTTCTACTACTCTTGGAAAACTAAAGTGGCTACTTCAGCATCAAGACCTACCTGGTAGCTTTTCATTGGATCGTGCATGGTCAGCACATAAAATCCCATTGCTACTTCTAATTGATTTCCTGCACCACTATCTGCTATTGCTTGTATTTTCAAGTACCTTCTTAATTGATCTCAAGATGCTGAGTAATCACTATTTTTTTATTATTTTAATGGGTGAGATTATTAACAATTTGACTTGGTGAGCCCTCTACTACCCATAGACTAGTTATTAGTAAAAAAAAAATGTTTCCCATGCTTCAACCTTGTTGCAAAGTAAGTTGTGAGAAATGTATTGCCTGCAGAGCATATATAATATACTAATCTAATGAAAAGATGATTATATATAACCAAAAGTAATGAAGTTCAGAGCCTATCCATCTTTATTTTTTCTCAAGTTACCATTTCGGAAAATTACATTCACAAAATTATATATCTTATATGTTACCACGTTTCCATAAAATGAAATTTTTCTGTTTTGTTTCCTCCAAACGTGCAATAAAATTATCTATGTAGCAAAACAGTTGTTACGAGAGAAAATATCTGCATTTAAAGTATGTGCTACTGTTATACTATGCAATACTTATTGATACAAGGAAAGGTATTAATTTTTTTCCTGTTTTGAATATCACAGGCATGGTTAAAATTGTAGGACAATATTGTAATGATATAAAAATTATATAGTGTAGCTAAGTTTAGTAAATGTAGTATGACTTGAAAAATGTAATGTTATTTTCATGGATCATCTTGTATGTCCAAGTTATGCTGTTGTAAGAGGTTAATTTTTTAAGTATTGATTATTTCACTTATTGGACTTTAAAATTTTGCAATATTTGTGGTTTAAATTTTAAAAAGAAAGGAAATATATGGTGAAATTGTAAAAGAATCCAACTTTGTTGCAGCACAAAAATACAAAACTGAGCATATTAAAATTAATTTCAAATTTTCCATCCTGAATGAGAATTTTCTATTCTCCCCCAATAATCTGTTTGATAGAATGCACATTTGTTTAGTCACCCCTCATACCTTATATCCTTTATTACTACAGCGACGTCTTTGAAATTCAATAACAACAAAAGTTACAATACAGCAAAGCATTAGGACTTTTTTTTTCACAAGGTGATCAATGGCCACTTTTTACAAGACACACTATTAAGTGAAGGCTTTGGCATGTAGCAACTGGAGACAGTCCTGAGAGGTCTTTCACTTGAGCAACTGATCACTTCTTCCTTCCTTCATTCTAACTCCCAAGTTGGGGCATTGGCTTCAAATATTGTCTCTCACTGGTCTCTAAAATTAATTTAAAATTCCACTCCTCATTTACAGCCCTCTTGCAAGCACTTGCACTCTTCTTTCTTCCGCATTCCTGGACACCATCTCAGCTGCCAACTCCAGCTAGGAGTCAGTGAGTGATTCCACTGAGCTACAAGATCCATGAGTAAGTGACAAAGGACTTTCTGATCTTCTGGAAAATGTTTAATAACTAATGTGGGTATACAACTGTGAAAGGTAAGGCATGCCTCCAATCTGTGTGCATAAATCAGTACTTGGAGTGGGGTTGTATGAGTGATCAAATGTATCCCCATCCTAAACAGCAAGATGCTTCTTGAATCATTGGCCATGTCCAGAAGGTGCAAGATTGTACTTGAAGCAAACATCCTCCAAGAATGGTCTCGCAGTTTGGTCTTGAAGTTGAGGACTGGAAGTGAAAGTCTTTCTAATTGCACTTTGACTGCAGCACCAAATAAATAGGATCAGTAGATAAAACTGAGGACACATTGTTCCCCCCCCCCCCCCCAAGTTTTAAACACTTGTTTTTAAACACAGAAATCACATGGCATTTACAAATGTTCTTGTACATACATTTCCACACATTAGAACTTCAACCAACAACTTGCAGGCTTTTTACCTCCGTGATTTCAAACAAATGAACAATGAGTGCACAAGTCAAGTACTCTAGTCTGCAACAATGCGTGCTTCGCACTGTGGTCTTACATTAGTTGCTCATTTAATTGGCACTTTCGAACTGCACTATGTGGTGACACTTCCGACAAGACCATACTTCGAGTCTGTTCTTTGTATCTTTCAGACACCGTGATAAGCCTTCCATTTTTTTCTTGAATGTGATTGTTCACTGATCTTGATGTAGTTTCTTTCATCTTCTCACCATAAGCTCTTGAAGTGAGAGAGGCAGAAGGTGATGCTATCTCCCCAGCTAGAAAAAATATCCAAAAGCATCCTCCCACCTGCCCATTGTCACCATGAGAAATACAGGAGCCTCCTCCGAGCTGTCCACAAGGCATGTGCAAACATCCTCACACCTATTGATTTTCATTTCAAGGGCAGCTCACCATGACATAATGGTCAAAGGACTTTTACAGGCATTTATATGGAGTTTTATTGAGTTCTGGAACACTGTATGCCATTCCCACAATTGACATATGTGCAGCAGGTGGCAGCCATTAGTACAGGCAGCTGATTGTGGTCATCTCGGTTGCAGTGATTGGTTTTCTCATGTGAAAGAGGGCTAAGTAATATTTTGAGGTAAATAAAGGTAAAATTCTTATTTTGCTCTGGCTGTACTAGATATTTTAAACCACTTGGAAATGGATAATGCTCTTTGTTGCATGTGATCCAAAATTTAGTAGTTTATATCTTGCTTCTCTGTTTTTTGACTGAATAAGATCTGACACAATGGTGTGCCGGGGGGAAGAGGGGAGTTGGTGGGGTCATAACCCCCCCCCCATCACTTTTGGTCTAGTATTCCCAAAAAAAAAAAAGGTCAAAGGCAGGAAAAAATTGCAAAATGAGGGCTTATTACAAAATGTATACACATAAATATGTAACCCCTTCCTTTTGAAAATTATGGACATGCCACTGCTCTGACACGCACACAGCTAGTTTGGGATCATGAGAGTATGGTAACATAAACTGAGTAACAAAATCTCACCATTACAAAGGTAGATTGAGTTTCATACCTTTAGCAGAGCCTAATAAAAAATTAAGAAAAGAGAAATATTTATCAGAATAAAATTCATTTTAAATTAATTTCAATGCAAGGCCTATTATTTTTACTCAACTTTGAAAAGTATTTTATCTACGATTACTCAGCAACCTGTTGCTCTCATCCTCCATTCTGAAGTTATGCATCATGATGATCTTGGTCAGTGATTGCCTTCTAGTTTGAAGAAACTTAGCCTCTCAATTTACCAAACTACTTTTACACATAATTCGAAAGTGAAGAGCTGCAACGAACCAATCGACAGATTGATAACCTTTTTTGATAACCATGAACTTTATATTTTCTGAAGCAAACCATTCTAATTTTGATACCAATTTAGTTAAAATTTGAAAGCTGGCATTGTTATTATTCTCTACTATCCCGTATGTTCTCACAAAGGTTGTGAAAAAAGTTCTACCCTGAATACAAGATTTTCAGTAATTTTACATTAATTCCCAATTTCCTGTCCTCCCCCCTCATCATATTTCCACATAAGAAAACACCATTACAAAATTTCCTAATTGGATAGTCTATGTTTCATTCTGTTTATATTCAGCAATTGTTAAATTATGTTGTGTGGTGTGAATTGTTAAATAATTTTGTCAAGCTCTTATTTGTTTATGCCCATGGCCTTTACGTACACATATATACACAGGGTGTCTTAAAATAACTTCAACAATGGCTGAGTGCTGGTACATATCACAAAACAAGTGATGTTTCCTTATAAATATTACCTTGAGATCACTTAGTTTCTGCACTACAAGTGCTGAAAATCTAACCTCTATGTATGCAACCCAACACAGAAAACAATCACTCTGATGTTGTTCTCTGTTGAAGTTGTTTTAGGACACCCTGCACATATATATGTATATATATCACACAAGAATATTTCAAAGAAAAATTAAATTATTGGAATGATGTAAAAGTTTACGTGAAAGCTGGTTGTGAATGAAATGTATTCACATTATTTTGGTTTCATGTTCATTATACTGGTTAAATTGCATGTTATAATAAAAAAAATGTGGCTATAGAATTTCTGTTGTCAACCTCTCAAGTTATGATATAGGTACCAAATTGATTTGTAATGTATTTCGATTCACTTTAATAAGCTCACAGTTTATTTTTTCTGCCCAGTTTTTGTTCTCGGACAGGTGGCAAAATCGATCGTGAACAAAAACTGCACAGAAAAATTAACCATAAGCTTATTACAGTGAATTACCACTCTCTGCATAACCTCCAAATGGATATATTTAGATACAATATATTTGCATTGCCAAGAATGAAAGTTGTTTGCATCTTGTGTGCATTTCTCATATTATGACTGTACTTTCATAATTTTAGCTATACAACAATCACTTTATTCACACATAGAGGTTCATAGGTATCAGCAATAAGTAGTTTGCTAATGTGCAATAGGAAAGTGTATTGGTTACATTTTATTTTAAATTACTTCTGTATCTTTCCTATAGATGTATGTAGTGCAATTTCAAGATTATATTTTTCCAAGTAAAAGTAAATGTTAATTGTTTACCAGAGTTTAGAAATGTGTTATTGTAAATGAAAATTGATGTACGTGTAACACCACATTTCATCACTTAACTATTATAAAGCAAGCGAGTGTGCTATTCAGTCAAACATTTTTCAAATCATCAAGTGAATTACTGTAATCATTATATTTAATATATGATGCAAAAAAGATGACCTCAAACTGCTGTTAACAAATGGAATTATTTTGTGTATGTTTACACAATATGCTGAAACTTAAACATTAAATACTACAGTATATATGAGATGTGTTTCTTTTTCATTGCAACTTAAGAATTCATTTACATAAAAGCAGTTTGGAAACATTTTAAGGAGACTATCACAGTCTTGCCTAAAATATTGTTTCTCATTTATTTATTTAGTTTTCAGGCTAAATGGATCTGTTATTGGTATTGGTTCAGGTATATCAGATTATCAGTAAAATTGCTGTTTGTAACTCAGTGCAAAATTAGCTATTTTGTTATTTTACTGAAGTTTGAAGGTTCAAGTTTGTTTTAAGTCTGCACTTTATTCACAGATGGGCTAGTTGAGACTGGACCTACTGTATAAAGTGGGATCCAAACAACTGTGTGCCTCCACCAGGCATTGAGGAGCCCTTTTTTGTTACTTTTTGTATATAAAAATATAATTTAGTCTCTTTGCAGTCAACAGTTTACATGCATTAAGGAAGTGAATAATGTATTCAATTTTTTACAGGACGTATGTAATATTATATTTAATTGTTAGAATGTCCGTTATTGATATTGGTAAATTTTAGGCTGATTCTTCATTGGAATCAGCAAAAAAATTTCACATCTGTCCATCCCTAATTTATATCATTTCTGATATTTTTACAAAGGTATGCAACTGCCTTAACTGATTCCATTCTTCCCCTAATTGCAGTATTCAAGTTATTCCTGTTTGTCATTATGGTGTGTTCATGATATTCATGTGGGGGAAATTACCATACATGGAGAATTAAAACTTCTTTTTTTCTTTGTTTCTAATTTGGTTATTGTACTTTGCTTTTCCATCTCTTGGGTTAATTGTAACAATGAGTATTTGATAAACTAAATAAATGGATGATGAGACAAACACAACAATATATCCATGCCTAATCCAGGGTTCAAACCTGAGACCTCACACTGCTGACCACTCTACCATGGAAGCAAGCTAATTAAATACTGTATATACAGGGTGGAAACCTGATGGTTTTTAAAATGATATAACACAGTAAAAAAAAGAGAGTACATCTTTATTCATGTGCTAGCCTTACAGACATATATATGTCATTATTCTTTTAAATAAAATATTTTACACAAACGTTGAGTGCAAAAAATAACATCTTTGGAAATGGCTCACATTTTGATCCACACACTGCTGGAGTCAGTCAGTCCGATTGTGCTGAAGAATATTCCATGATCACCAAGCAAAAGTCAGTGATGTATTGCTAAAGAACTGGGTGTGAGAAGAATGTCTGTGCAGACACCTGTCCATGAATTGGGAGTTTTTTTCATATCCTATGCAGGTTTGTTTGTTTGAATTGTTGTTTTAAGTCCATTTTATGTACAGCTAGGCTAAGTGCAACTGAACCTGCAGTTTAAAGTGGAATCCGAACCACCTAAATAACCAAAAGTAGTTGGCCAAATATAAGAACACTGTTTGGCAACAGTAATTTTGGCCATGGTTCAAATGCTGGGTCAACAGGTAGTTTTTAAGTTGGGCCAACATAATGACAACTAAAGTTTATGTACAGGTGGTGGGCATTGCAACTGAAACACCTGGAATGCAAACACTAACTTTTATTAGTATGGTGGTGGGATGCTGCAGCAACACATCTGAGGAAGGACCGATAAGAGGTCCTGCACAGTGGTGAGTGGGATTTGCAGCCATTCCTCCTGAAGCACACCAATGATTTCATGACATGTTGTTGGTGGAAGTAAACGCCGTGATCTCCCAAAATACCCCATAAGGGCTCAATAATGTTCAGGTCCAGTGACTGGGTGGGCCATGGCAAATGTTCAACCTCAGGTTCATGCTCATCGAACCACACTGTTACTTGTTTAGCAGTGTGTATTGGTGTGTTATCATCCTGGAACACTGCACCACCAACCAGGAAAAATATTTGCACCATAGGGTGGAGATGGTCCTCCACAATGGCCCTATAGTCTCTTGCAGTGACATGTTCCCCTAGAACGATCAGTGGTCCCAATGTCTGCCATAATATTGCACCCCACACCATCACAGATCCACCCCCACATTTCACTCTGGGCACTAAGCAGTCTGGTTAGTATGCTTTGGATGGACTTCTCCACACATAAACTTTTCCCAATGTCGTAAAAACAGTGAAGGTGGACTCATCCGAGAACACGACAAATTGCAGGTTGTCTAACGTCCACGATTTGTGCTGCTAGCACCAGTCAACTCGCTTTTTGGCATTGATGCTAGTGACCAAAGGTGTCAGTATAGCAACACTGCCATGGATGTTGGCCCTATGAAGTTCTCGACAGATAGTTTAGGTAGAAACAGGTTCAGTGAAGTGTGTTTTAAATTCTGAGGTGACTTTTGCAGCTGTGGTTTCACGCTTCTAGGACACAATCCTTTTCAACACCCTGACGTCCCTGTCAGACAGTTTCTGCTTTCCCTGACAGTTACTCCCCCTGGATGTGGTTCGACCTTCATTCTGGTATTTTGCCATGACCCTTAATACTGTGGATTTTGATACCTTACAAATATTCACAGTCTCCATTACTGATGCACTGGCGCAATGAGCACCAACAATTTGTCCTCTTTGGAACTCTTGATATGTCCCCAATTTTATACAACCTTTTCGAGCAGGCCTCATCTCCAGGAAGGTATCAACTCGGGTCAAGAACCAGCACCTACTGACCTGTTGGGTGAGATGAGTCAAGGTAAGGACTTATAAAACCTTTTCCTGCTCTCCCAAAAATAGGCAATAGTTAAGCTGGAGAGTTTGATGAACCAACTGATCTCCAACCACGCACTGGCAATGGTTAAGCTGGAGAGTTTGTTACATATGTCCCCAATTCTACTGTGCGCAACTGAATTTTCAATCAACAGTCCAGCTACTACTGTCCCAACGTGACTGGCAGACACACATCTACATGCTCGAATGTCCGCTATGCTGTGCATGACAAACAGGTGGCAGAGGTGAGCCCTCCAGCAGCATGTTATATAATCACTGGTGTTTCAGTTTCAATGTCCACCACCTGTAGGTTTGTGTTATGATATATATAATTTATTATAAGCCCAATATAAACTTTAGTACAAATTATTAGTGCAAAATTAAAATTTACACAACACTTTCTCATTCATATGCTATCACTGTTTTCAAGGTACCTTCACTTTCTAGTTTACTTAGTTTTACAAATTTCAAGGAATTCAGTCTGTGCATAGCATTGTTCATCTCATAAACACAGTCAAAAAAGTTTTGCATCACCTGAGAAATTATGAAAATAGCGTCCGCAACATGCCGAAGCAGACAAGAGACGATGAAGCAGAGCTCATTGTGCGAAGTAACGCCGTCGACGTGCAATACCGATCATCACAGACGATTAACGGAGTCAGCAAGCGCATGCGTGTGTTCGAGCGTAGCACCACGGTAGTCGGCGAAGGTTATATGGTGTTCCTTGTGTCCAGTTAGCGAAGACAAGCGAGTGCAGCTATGTTCAAGGCATGCCTAGGCATACGATAGTGCAGTTTGATCGGGCCAGGATCATCACGCTACTGCAGGCTGGCGTGTCACAACGGGTTGTAGCTAGGCCTGTTGGAGTGGCGCAAAGCGATGTCTGTAGGACCTGGAGGCGGTATACAGACACAGGAACAGTAGCAGATCGTCAACGGACAGGTCGTCCACAGGTCACAACACCAGCACAAGACCTCTATGTTCGACTCAGCTCGGCGACCGAATACCATGACGGCAAGGAACATCACTCATGCCCTCCAGGCAGCCTCTGGTGTGTGTGTGTCAAACCAAACTGTCCGTAACAGACTCCCAGAAAGTGGTTTACATTCCAGAAGACCTCTCCGGTGCCAGAACCTGTTGCCACGACATCGGCGCGATCGTGTGCATTGGGCCCGTGCACATCGAAATTGGGGACCCGGTCATTGGGCTCATGTGCTCTTCACCGATGAATGTAGGCTATGTCTAAGGCCAGATCCACGAAGAGGACGGGTGTGGCAAGGCCCTGGACTGCAGGAGCGGCTTCGTGGTGTCTAGGGGGTCCATCCATACCAAGGAGGAGGAATCATGGTGTGGGCAGGGATCATGCTCGGACATCGAATGCCCCTAATTCCAATTAGAGGGACACAAACAGCTGTTCGTTATGTCAGGGACATTCTCCAAGCAACTGTGAAACCATTTCATCAGGAAATTGGTGATGAATTTGTCTTGGTGGATGACAATGCCCGTCCACACCACGCACAGATGGTGCACGATTATCTGCAGGTGGCGAATATCCGTCGCATGCTCTGGCCAGCGCAAAGTCCCGACATGAATTGCATCGAACATGCATGGGCAATGCTAAAAAATGCCATTGCAAACCGTCCTGTGGCTCCCACCAATCTTCGTGAAGTCCTTCTTGCGGCACAGGATCGTTTACCGCAAGATCACCTTGATTGTCTCATCCTCAGTATGCCACAGTGTGTTCAAGACCTTCTTGCAGCCAGGGAAGGATACACCAGGTGGTAGACAATGTTTCTGGTAGATCCGCTATGACGAAAAGTCTTCTTGTGACAGTTCTTTGTTTTTGCGCCTCCATTATAAATTGTGCCATTTTCGTTTTAAACACATTTCTGAGAAAATTGTACGTTTTTTGTTCCCTTTTCATTCAACATGTCTTGTTCTTCATCTTCTCTTTTGTATTCTCACTGTCATTGGCAATAAACCTTGTGCTTCATATATGTTTTGTCGTTTTCCGTTCTGATGCAAAACTTTTTTGACTGTGTTTATATACATATAAATAATGAACAACTTTCACAAGAATACCTGTAAGAATGTTCTTGTTCTGTTGTTGTTGAGTTGGTTTTTTAAGTCCACTTTATGCACAGGAAGGCTAATCAGGACAGGACCTACAGTTTAAAGTAGGATCCAAACCACTATGTGCCTCCACCGGGTATCGAACCCAGGACCCCTTGATTACAAGACAACGATGCTACCACTGCACCATCGGGGAGGCCCTGTGTTCTTGTTCTGCTACAGCTAAACGGACAAACCATAAGTAATTCCCAACACAGAAATATATTTTATCCATGGCAGCTGACAAAGGACTGGTGAGTGACTACAAGTTATGAATAGCTTGTACTTTCATTAACAACAAGGCCTGTTCAAAAAGAAATGGAACTCCTTTTGTAAAATTTGTACATAAATTCGTTGAAGAGAACCAACAGTGGTGGTGCTGAGATGCATCCTTAGTTATTAACTTGGCTGTTTCCAAGCTGTTGCTAACCACAATAATGCAGTAGATCACTTTGAGTGCAGGTGTGTTGAGTGCCCACCACAATATTCAGTTACCATAGTATGAAAGAACTGAAAGCGAAGAAATTGGAAAAAACTTTCAAAGAGATGTGACATGTTACATGAAGCCTATGGCGAGAAATGTTTCAGTTGAACACAGTGTTATGATTGATCGAGTTGTTGTTTAAAGTCCACTTTATGCACAGGAAGGCTAATCGGGACTGGACCTACAGTTTAAAGTGGGATCCGAACCACTATGTGCCTCCACTGGGTATCAAACCTGGGACCCCTTGATTACAAAGTAATGACGCTACCACTGTGCCATCGGGGAGGCCCACACACAGTGTTACGAATGGTACAGACGTTTCACATCAGGTCGAGTCTCCATCGAGAACAATGAATGAGTAGATCCAATGTTAAAGTGATGTTGATCATGTTCTTCAACTGGTAGGGGATCGGGATTTGTGCCACATTGTTCCACAGTGAGTGCAGCATTCTACATTAACATCATGCAATGATTACATGAAAAGGTGCAGTGCAATAGGCTACAGATGTAGTAGAACAGTCCTGGATGGTCCTGGAGGGTTAGGTGGGAGAACAGCGTACGCTGAACCTCGCCCGCTCAATATAGATATATTATTATTATTATTATTATCAAGATAATGCATGTGATCATTCCTCACTTGTTGTCCAGGAGATCTTGGCAAAGCACAAGACACCTGTTGTTCCAAAACTGGCCTACTCTACTGATTTGGCACTAGCAGACTTCTTCCTCTTCCCCAAGTTGAAATCAATCCTCAAAGGTCACAGATTCCAGACAATAGAAGAGATCAAAGTAAATTTGCTACGGGACCTACAGGCCATTCCAAAACTGGAGTTCCAGCACGCATTCATGGACTGGAAGAAATGCAGGAAGCGGTGTGTGCACAGTGGAGGGGAGTACTTTGAAGGAAACACATCCAAATAGCTGGTAAAAATTACCATTTTCTCAATTTTGTAAAAGTTCGGTTTCTTTTTGAACAGCCCTTGTATTATTTTTCAGTATGTGCTGTGACTGAAATATTATGAAAGTAACACTGTTACAAGTCATTCATTTTACACTCTAGAATTTATAGCATACTCTTCAGTATAGTCTTAACAGGAAAAATAGATTCTAAAACTTATTTTGACTCACTTTTCAATGGTTGGGCAAGCATTGGCAACAATTGTTGGCCCAACAAGACCAACTTAAATTTCGCCAACTAACATAAATCCAACCTTTACACATAAAAACTGTAGCTGACCCAACAGTTCTGGTTACTTGGGCACTGGGTATCGAACCTGGGAGCCCTTGATTACAAGGCAACGATGTTAACACTATGCCATCAGGGAGGCCCTATATTGTATGCAGGTGTGTCATCAGTTACAAGAAGTGGATAAGAATGACAACCATTTATTTTGTGCTTGCACATTGACCAATGTGTACAAATATGAACATTTCCTTGCCAATATTTGGTTTTCAGATGAATGTCACATTACTACACTGAATGGTTAAGGGAATAAACAAACAAGATTTTTCAGATTTAAATGTCCTACTGAGATGATAACATGACATTTACACCTGCAAAAGTTACTGTGTGGTGTGGCATATCTGCTAATGGCATAATCTGTCCCTGCCTTATCAAGGATGATCAAGAAAATTAGGTTGACATTACTCAGGAAAAGTACAGAGAATTGGTTGGCTCACAGTTGGTGTGTGGTCTGAAGGGAATTTGCCAGGCTATGAATGTTTCAACATATAATGGTTTCACCTAGATGGCACAACACCACTCACCACCAGGGAATACTTACAGCTTCTGCAATAAATACAAGAAAGCCTTGTTGGAAAGTAAGGAGATTAAAAGGTAAAACTATCCCCTGTGCATTGCTTGATTTATTGGTTTGGTTTAATTTACTTGACTTTTCTGCCAGTTTTGGTTAATGGCGAAGATGACTGAGAATGGGTGATGAATATGGTGAAAGGACACTCACAAAGAACAGCCATGCCCAGGTTGGGATTCAAATCTAGGATGTCGTACCATGCTATGCTAACCACTCTACCACAGAGCTCAGCCCTGTGCATTGCAGAATGTCATTAAGGCACATAAGGGGGTATGCAGGTAGGATCCCACACATTAAGGATATTGTATTTTATTTTATCTGATATTGTTCTCCTAATTTCACTAAGCATGCATTTGCTCATTATAATGTATTGTACTAGGTCATTCAAATATGACCAGGACTGATTTTTTTTTACCAAATCCTTTATTGTCAAATATTTATTTGCACACGTCACCCTTCAAAGTACTCCCTTCCAGAGTCCATACATTTTCTCCAATGTTCTGGAAGCATCTTAATGCCCTTTTCATAAAAGTTTTTTGGTTGGCTGCGTATCCACTCCTGAACGCTACCGATGACGGTGTCGTTATCCACAAACCGCATGCCTTCCAAACAGGTAGAAATCACTTGAAGCCAAATCAGAACTTTATGGTGGGTGTGGCAGAAGGTCTCATTTCAATTTGCTGACAGTTGCCATAGTTGTTTTGTTTGTATGAGGCCATGCATTGAAGGAAGGCTACTCGCTTTACACCTCTCTTCCGCTTGGATCGGATCTTTTCCTTCACTTCTGTTGTCAGGAGTTCTGAGTAATAAGCTGCAGTGACTGTTCTGGCATCTGTAAAAAAGTCTACATGGATAACCCCCTGCCAGTCCCCCCCCAAAAAGTTGCCTACCAAACGGATCCTCCGGCCGACGATCATGTGGTTCATTCTCCATGCACTTTCTTCCCTCTCTGAAGTACTAACACCACTCAAACACATGGGTTCGTGAGAGACACTCTTCCCCATCCTGTTTTTGAGTCTGCAAAATTTCAGATGGCTGGAATTTCTCTCCAACAAGAAATTTGATCACAATGCATTGTTCCTTGCTCCGCTGCACCTTCTGTTTGCTCATAACTCTAGCAACACTCAGACACGACTGAGCAGGTTCTAACCTGCGTGGGAAGGGGGGGGGGGGTTGTGGCTCTATTCTCCCAAGGATGCACAACTGCTGCGCATGGCAGGTTGTTTGAAAAAACATTAGACCCGGTCATATTTGAATGACCTAGTATACCAAAACCACATTTAACTTCATCAACAGAAGTGTATGACTCAGTTCAAATCAATGCTTTGTACAACTGATCTGGGAGCTGAACAAGACCACTTTGCTGACTGATTCATTAGTATTATTCTAACTCATTGCTTTGCCCTCTGAGCACATCCCAGACTGGAACACAATAGTATGTATGTGCAGTTAGTTCCTTTTCGATTGATTGATTCGGTTTATTTATGGTTAGGTGGGGAAAATGCCCTAAAATAAAGAAAATTTGAATTTTACTTAACTGTTCTGCCACTTATGGCTCACTGCGAACATAAGGATGCTTGATGATATGAAGATTTTCATGACTGACACTCACAAAGAGCACCCATGCCCAGGCTGAGAATCAAACCTGGAACCCCTAGCACTGTAGCACAGAGGTGTTCATTTTATGTCAACCTCCCCTCACCCTCCGAGATCGCAGTCGCCCTCGCCCTCCACCGCCCTCACCCTCCGAGATCGCAGTCGCCATCGCCCTCCATCGCCCTCACCCTCCAAGATCGCAATCGCCCTCGCCCTCCACCGCCCTCACCCTCCGAGATCGCACATCGCCCTCGCCCTCCACCGCCCTCGCCCTCCACCGCCCTCACCCTCCGAGATCGCACATCGCCCTCGCCCTCCACCGCCCTCACCCTCCGATATCGCTCTCGCCCTCACCCTCCACCGCCCTCACCCTCCGAGATCGCAGTCGCCCTCACCCTCCACCGCCCTCACCCTCCAAGATCGCAATCGCCCTCGCCCTCCACCGCCCTCACCCTCCGAGATCGCACATCGCCCTCGCCCTCCACCGCCCTCACCCTCCGATATCGCTCTCGCCCTCGCCCTCCACCGCCCTCACCCTCCGAGATCGCAGTCGCCCTCGCCCTCCGAGATCGCAGTCGCCCTCGCCCTCCACCGCCCTCACCCTCCGATATCGCTCTCGCCCTCGCCCTCCACCGCCCTCACCCTCCGAGATCGCAGTCGCCCTCGCCCTCCACCGCCCTCACCCTCCGAGATCGCAGTCGCCCTCGCCCTCCACCGCCCTCACCCTCCAACATCGCAGTCGCCCTCGCCCTCCACCGCCCTCACCCTCCAAGATCGCAATCGCCCTCGCCCTCCACCGCCCTCACCCTCCGAGATCGCACATCGCCCTCGCCCTCCACCGCCCTCACCCTCTGAGATCGCAGTCACCATCGCCCTCCACCACCCTCACCCTCCGAGATCGCAGTCGCCCTCGCCCTCCACCGCCCTCACCCTCCGAGATTGCTCTCGCCCTCGCCCTCCACCGCCCTCACCCTCCGAGATCGCAATCGCCCTCGCCCTCCACTGCCCTCACCCTCCGAGATCGCACATCGCCCTCGCCCTCCACCGCCCTCACCCTCCGAGATCGCTCTCGCCCTCGCCCTCCACCGCCCTCCACCGCCCTCACCCTCCGATATCGCAATCGCCCTCGCCCTCCACGACCCTCCATCCTCCCTCACCCTCCACCACCCTCTACCAACCCTCACGTCATTACTAGTGGGTTGATTTTTGCTGATACCAGCTTTAAAATCTTAGATGTTAGTCAGTTTTGCATAGAATGGTGATTTGAAGTGGCTGCTATGTCAGTGTACAGAGCACCTGAAAGTAATGTAGAATTTTTTATCGAGTGTGTGCAAAATATTATTTCGTACCTAGACAAAAACTTTAACAAACATAAAATAATTATTCTTGGAGACATCAATTTTGACATTCGAAACAGTGCCCCTAAGCAAATACATCTTCTAAATATTTTAAAATCTTTCAACTATTACTGCGCAAACAATAGGCCAACAAGACTAGACTCTTGTCTAGATAACATTTTAACAAACCTAGATAAATACTACTATGAGATAGGGATATTCAATACATTTTATTTAACGGACCACAAAGGCTTATGGTTAAAATTGAACAATAATATACCTCTGAATACTATACATAAACAAATTAAATCTGTTAAACTAATTAATGATAACAAGCTGAATATACTAAGAAACAAATTAAAAGACGTTGATTGGATTCATTTAATTTTCTCAAGTGCAAATGTCGATGCATTATTTGAGAAATTTATGAGCACCATCTCTGATATATGTAACGACTGCTGTCCTAGAGTCCAAAAAAAGGAGAAACCAATTAAAGCTAAACGCGAACAAAGACACTTAGGTGAATGGTATAATCCACACTTGAGTAAATTAAAAATCTTGCTTATGATGTATTATAATGGATTTAAAAATGGTAACGCAGATAAGAACAGATATATCAAATTAAGAAATATTTACAGATCAGAAATTAGAAAAGCTAAATGCACAGCAAATGATAAATTTATTAATAACTCCAATAATAAATGCAAAGCAGCTTGGAATGTCATTAAGGCAGAATTAGGCAGAGGGAAACCCAGAAGAAAAGAAAATGTTCCGATTACTCCAAGCGAATTTAATGATTTCTTTGTCAGGGTAGGTAACAAATTGGATACAAACCACAATTCTATGAATCAATTTGATTATGAATATAATAATCTCATGTCACAAAACATCGGTAACATTTTGACTGACTTCCGGTGGCATGAGACCCAACCTGCTGATATTTTAAAAGCAGCACAAAAACTAAATAATTGAAAATCGGAAAACTTTTATGGAATGTCGAACTTTATTTTAAAAAGAATCATTGATATTCTACAGTACCCACTTTGCATTCTCATAAACTGGATGATGTATTGTGGGCACTTTCCTTCCTGCCTCAAGCTCTCGGTCGTCATACCTGTGTATAAAAAGGGTGATAAATCGAGCCCCGACAATTACCGTCCTATATCACTTGTTCCCATTGTCTCAAAAAATATAGAACACTGTTTATATAATCAACTCGATAGCTATTTCACAAATAATAATTTATATACAAGTGCACAATATGGTTTCAGAGCCCATTTGTCCACTGTGAAAGCGAATGAAACCATTGTTTCCACAGTGTTAGATGCATTTGAATCCAAACTTTCTGTAAGTGCAACACTTATCGACCTGAGTAAAGCCTTTTACTCTGTTTCCCATCAAATATTAATAAAAAAATTACACTTGTATGGCATCAAAGAAACTGAACTTGCTCTAATAAAATCCTACTTATCAAATAGACAACAAATGGTCACTGTAGACAACATAAAATCAGAATTCTTAAATATAAAAAATGGAGTTCCACAAGGTTCTGTCCTCGGCCCATTGTTGTTCAATATTTATATAAATGACTTACCTAATATTATTCCTCATAAGACTGTTTTATATGCAGATGATACCACATTCCTTACGGTGGGCAGTGACAAATTTACAGTTGAGAAGCTTGATAAGGAAATAGAGGAAAGGTCCACTTTTTGGTTTGAAACAAATCAACTTACAATTAATGAAAATAAAACAGAGAAAATATTTTTTACATTAGGAAATGGCCATGAATGGACTTCTGTAAAACTTCTTGGTTTACACTTAGACTCCAAATTATCTTGGGAGTCGCAAACAAATCACCTATGTTCCAAACTTGCCAGGGTGGTATTTCTACTTAAAAAGCTTAGAACATGCATTAGCAAGGACTTGTTGCTGCAATCATATTATGCATATTTTCATAGCCTTCTGACTTATGGAATTCTCTTGTGGGGAAACTCATCTGGTGCTGGGGATGTATTTATCTGGCAGAAAAAAGCTTTACGAAGCATGGCAGGAGTCTTTGATCAGTCTGTTTCCTGTAAAAATCTCTTTAAAGAACTAAAGATAATGACTGTGCCAAGCTCATATATATTTACCTGTCTAGTGTATACAAAAGAAAATGTACATAATTATAATGCAAGACACACTGTGCACAGACACAATACAAGATTCTGTTACAAGCTCGACACACCATCAATCAGATTAAGTAAAACAAACACAAAATAGTTACAAGTATTTAGGAATTAAGTTATACAACATGTTACCAGAAGCTGCTCACAGTGTCTCTCTTAAAAAATTTAAAAGTGTACTTCAACCCTGGTTAAAAGAAAAGGTCTTCTACAATCTAGAAGAATTCGAAATCCATCCCAAGAATGATTTGTATTGTTTATTTCCTGTTTTATGAATTATTGTTATGTATATTGCCACTGCCATATTTATATTATTTCATCGTCACTAATATTATAATTGTCTTATGTCTATGTACTCTTACTTTATATATGCATATACTCTCATATTAGTATCTATAACATATTGGAGTTCCATGTAATCCCTCTCTCTATATATAATTATATATTTACATATATGCAATAACAAATATGTAACCAATAACTGACGACATCTATTGCATTGTACAATGTCTAACGATGAATAAATATATTGTATTGAGGAAAATTCATATGCTTTCAACGGTTTCATTCATATATATATATATATATATATATATATATATCTTGATTTGGGATACTCTGGCAACCTTTTAGAGTTCTATCACAGGTGTTAGTGTATATTTGAGCTTAATGTGCTTATTATTGCATATACGTATTGGCAGTAATTTCCATGCAATCGTTCATTTCAACTTTGCCTCTTTTTGTGTGAGTGTGTGTGTGTCTAATCTGTGCTATATGGCCTGTGGGCTCTAGTTGGATGGGTCAAGAACATCCAGTTATTGGAAACTACTGTTTATGCTAAGATCAAGAAAAACTCCTCCCACATCACATCACCCAGGGACATCTAGAAGAATGAGTCACATTTCTAGGTGCCAGAAACAGTAGCAGGGATGCATTATTTGTTCATTATTTGTTGATTATCTTTGTAAATCTGTGTGTCTGTCCATGCCTGAGTGATACCTGTTTGGGGGAAGGTTAAAAGGGGAATTTCTCTTTCAGCTTGCAAATGTTCATTCTTTGGGGGATGACCCCTTCTCCCCACACACACATACATAAATAAATATACATGCCAAGGTGAGGGCTGTCGCCATCCGTTTGAAAACCTGAACAAATTGAATAAATATTTACACTTTATGGAAATGTGAATAGTTCATTAAATAAGTAGATATGCAGCAGACCCGGAATACAACGGAACTCTGTTCCGGCAAATCAGTTTGGTGGTGGAATTTATTTCCTTCTATGGTATGGCCGTAGACATGGGTTGGTTCAACAAAAATTTTTGGGAGGGATCAGACCATTGATCAAATTTCAATAATATAAATAATAACAATAATAATAAATATTATTATACAATGTTAATCAAAATACCATAAAACTTATATAATTTAATTCCATTCTTATTATTATTATTATCATAATTTTCATTATTATTATTATTATTATTATTATTATTATTATTATTGCTGTTATTATATCCGTGAGGAGACTTTCGTTCTCGATCCACCAGATGAACAGCATAGCTGTTTTACATTGTATATTTTACATTTAATACAGTTAGAGTACACGACATGTGTAGTTATTCTTTTTTGTTAATATCTTTTATATTCGTTATTCAATAAAAGCTTTCAAAGTGAGACAGCTGAACATTTTATTTAAAAAAAAAATTGGAATTTTCAAAACTGTGGAACCATTTATTATTTCGATTAAATGGTAGATTATGATATAAGTATAAAATGGTTTCTTTAATGTACACTATTTTTTCGATCTAATGAAACTTTTATTTTTGTTATTCTGTTCGAATACTAACTGAAATTTATTTCTCTTATTAATAATAAAACTGTTTTGTTATTTCTCTTATTAATAGTAAAAATGTTTTGTATCTTGAAATAAACTATGCAAATTCCAGGGGGTCCATGAATCGGTTTGGTTCGATCCTCTCCTCCCGATGCTCATAATTGTTCTTGTACTTACCAAACAGTCGACAGACGACAGTCGCTATGCACTAAGTACGTGTTTTATAGGACTGCATGTATACACTACATAGGCCGCTGGGTGGAGGGTGGTGAACGTAACGCGCTACGAAGCTGGAGGTCCTAGGTTTGAACTCCTGTCAAGGAGGATTAAAACCTTATCAGATGGGGCAACTTAAAGGTCGGAAAGACAATTTTGGGACACCCCAAACCCATTTTTCAGTCAGAACCAGAAAAATACACTGAAAAGACAACAGCAGAAGTGAAAATGGAGCAATGGAGGTGGGCTGTGATTCCGAGAAAAAACTGTTTTGCACAAGTTTCGGGAATTGCAAATGTTTGAAAATTCTAGCTCTATCATTTGATTGATTTGGCCTTCTTTACTTCGCTTTCTGTTACTTTTAGCTGATTGCAAATATGAGGATGAAAGATGATATGATGAAATTGATAAAGGTACATCGATCGTCTCAGCATTGTCCCCCCTCGTATTTTGAAAAGCTTCGAATAAATTTTTGAAAATGAGATACTGATTTTGGTTCCTGGACGTCCATTAATACAACATGTCAGAAGTTTCAGGGGGAGGGAGGTTGAACCTTTGAACATCCAAAGTCCCTCTCTAAATACGGCCATGTGCTGTGACACTGGACAAAGATTTTATGTACATAATACGCCATACAAAAGTCCATCCTTTGTCACATTAATTCTTATAAACAATAGATGAAGAGGAAAAGTGAAAGTTCTTGTACTAAATTTGTCCCCGGAAATTTAGGAAAAATAAATTCGATTTAAGATGAAAATGAAATCGTACCGGCATCATTTTATAAATGGCAGTTAAATAAAAACTCCATTACGTTGGGGATGGGAGCTCAAACACGCATCCAATAGATAACATTAATCACTCACATACAGCTTCTACTTTATGCGGCAGCGGTAACGAATCATATAAATTACTTGAATGTCTTATCACTCGAATACTTTTATTCTCGTTCTTTGTCTTTCAGATGTGCATATTTTAAGACTGTTATTGCTTTTATTTTCTGTTACCTACGGAAATCTTTCTAGCACACATGTAGACACTCCAGGAAAGGAAATATATGTCTCTCCAAGAACTTCAAGTGGCAATGGCATCTGAAATTATACGATTTGGTCTTAATTGATTTCATATTTTAATTTTCGCTCTCAACGCCATCATCGACCGAGTATTTACTTTCTGAACACATAGCACGTGTACCAGTACTGCATACCATATTTTGATAAACCATGCTCTAGTGGTAGGTTTTACCCCCATTGACCATAGACACTTGGAAGTTTTGGTATTTAGTTCCTTCCTTTAATTATACATCTCTACAGATTTACAGTTCCTATACAGATATAAACATGAGCTTATTGGAGATGAAAGAAAGTTACAATCCTTTCCCTGTACTCATTGGGTAGAACGAGGCACTAAAAAGTTAACACATTTGCCCTATGATAATATATATATGTCATGTCATTCCATGTCAGTTCAACCAAGTAAAAAAAGAGGTTTTGGAACCTATGTTCTCAGATTTTGATGAAACTTGGCACATTTAATCCTTTCATGCTGGTGAGAAACTACATTTTTTTTTCTCTAACTTGTCTGGTTTCATTTCTACAGTTTCTCAAACTTTCAGTGATTCATCCTTTCCTCTATTCCCAAAGCCTCCAAGTGAGCTGCACTGTCTTCGAAAAATAATTCTATCTCCCTAACAAATATTCAATCTTTTTGAAATTTAACAACAATGATAACCAAGTAATAAGAATTCCACTTATATTTTAGTAGACAATTAAATTAATAAAATAGTATTATTATCTAATTTTTTGGGACCAAAAACTTGGTTTACTAAAATTTCAATTATCATCGAGAGGGAAAGGTGCAACACCAACACAAGTATTTTTGTAATGAACTTATATAAGATCTAACTTACCCAGAGACAAAATTGATAGCTTTTTCTTTCCTTCTGAAAATATGACAACTTATTTCTGAAAATGTTTAAAAACGGCTACCGGATTTTATATTTTTCAAATTAATTTAAAATCTAAGATTCTAATTCAAAATATCATTGAAGTAAATGTTTAGAGCATACAATTTTAAATAATGTTTTCCTGGATGCACAGAGGGCTGGGCACGGGGGAGGGGGGGCCGTGCCACCATCCCTGGAAAATGAAGGTCAACCAAAAAGTACGCATTTTACACACATTCAGACCTCTCCGATAGCGCAGTGGTAGCGTCGTTGCCTTCTAATCAAGGGGTCCCTGGTTCGATACCCAGTGGAGGTACATATAGTGGTTCGGATCTCACTTTAAACTGTAGGTCCAGTCCCGATTAGCCTTACTGTGAATAAAGTGGACTTGAGACACCAAATCAATGAAATCAGTTCACACGCATCCTTTTCTTTCAGTCATTAAAAGGGTATTGCAGGGACATGATAACTTCATATCTACAGAGTGTTTCTTTCAGGGGGCAACACTGTTGTGTAGGAATATGCCTCATTTACACCCCTCTCCCCAACCAAAATAAAAGTCCTGCTGATGTCCATGAATTGTTCTTATTAATTATTAGATTGAAAGCATGCCCTTATAATATCTTATATTGTTTTTTTACATTTATTAGTAAAAAGACACATTTTAAAAAGTAGTTGATATTCTAACTTTTAATACACGGAATGAAATTAATGAGAAATATACTTTGCATTATAAGTTGTAGATTAAATAGCTTTGGTGACTTTGATGTCAAAAATACTTAGTTCCCTTGGCCATCCACATTCATTTCTTTGCATACGAATATTCCAAAAATCTATTCCATGACAGTTTGCAAAAATTTTGGGATGAATATTGTTTGTTGCTGTATGCTCAGATGTGATAATAGGAATAATGATACTACTACGACATTGGGGAGGCTCGTGTGATGCTTTTTATTCTCTTATGATTGTAGTCATATATTTTGTTAAATTGCAGCATATTTTAATGTTGCTTATTACGTGATTTATGCATATTGTTAATGTAATTCGTTCATTTGCACCGATTTTTAACCCATGCTAGTTGATAGATGAGGGGGAAGAACTAGCTCCCCACCCACAACCCCCACCCTCATACACACGGAGATATAGAGAGGGGGTTAACAACATTGTAAGGGCACCCTTACATACAATTTCAGTACAAGCATTTTAAAAATGATGTTTCGGATAGTCAATATGTTTCGAGCACATTACAAATATTTTCATTTTGTGGCATTCAATTTCTCCTCTATTGAATGGCTTTGCTGGTTCCAGTGGCGGCGATTGGGTTCCAAAACTGGGGATGGGAAGGAGCCAATACTGAGGGGGCAAGGACAGTTTACTATCTCTTGGTAGAGAACGTTTAGCATAGTGCGGGGGCAAAAGTGTCAAAAATGGGGGGAGTTAACTGACCCCCTTGCCCCCTAATCGCCGACACTGTCTGGTTCTGTGCAGCGAAAGTACTATGAGGTAGGTTTTATTATTTATTTTAACTTACACGGTCCATACTTTGGGATCCAATATCTCCTATTATTTGTGATTTCTGCACTCGGAAACACATTTTATACGTATTACATCATAGTATAAATCTATTGAGTGCTTTCCCGATGGCGCAGTGGTAGTGTCATCGCCTTGTAATTAAGGGGTCTCGAGTTATAAACTCGGTGGAGGCACATATAGTGGTTCGGATCCCACTTTAAACTGTACGTCCAGTTCCGATTAGCTACTGTGCATAAAGTGGACTTAAAACACCAAATAAATAAATCAAATCAATCAATCTTAATCTATTGATTAAAAATTTGACATAATTCATTCTCGAGGGCTATTGTCAGTTAAGGGTCCTGGACATAACCACTCCTAAACCACCCACTCTAATATAAGTAATTCTAAGGGTATGCTTTCAGTCAAATAACCAATAATCATGGGCATACGCAGATTTAATTTTTTCGTGGAAGGATTGTAATCGAGGAATATTCCCCCATAATAGTGCCGCACCCTGAAAGAAATACTCCGTCGATATGAAGCATTGATTGGAAGCAACTAGTTACAAGTAACAGTTACTTTACGACACTTAAATTGCAAACTTGAATATTTGTGGCGTGGGACAAGAGCTACATTTGGCAACTTTTAAAGATTGTCGTGGAGACACCTAAGCCAAATTTTCAAGGCTGACTGAAAGCACAGACGCCAACTATCTCCTCGTTTCCTTGTTAAAAGAGCAGGGGAGGGGGAGAGCGCATTTAATCCTTCCCAGGACCAGAATCTGTGGCCAGGTCTCTTGTCTTGACAAAGATTTCCAGATATAAACGTTCCTCATACTGAGAATGGAATCTGCTTCAGAAAGTCGCCTAAGGGGTAACAAACAGGTCCACTCGGTTCATAGCTGCAGAACAACGAGCCCCTTTATTTGATCTGTGATAGTGATAGAGAATGCAAATATTTTGTTGCTGATTTTCTGCAGTGGTAAATCGCTACTGCTCGCAAACCAAAATCCGCGAATGAACATAGCAACACCTACAGGCATGTTGTGAACGTGGATGTTAAATAGTTCTTTATTATTTCGATTTCCTTTTTGAAGTTATATTGTTCGTCTACACGCAGTGTATGCTTGCTTATAGACTGAAGGGACCTGTGTCGCTTGTCGCTTCGATAGCGAAGAGACAGGCAACAAGCGACACGGAAGTTTCAAGCCGAAACGACAAGCGACACTTCAGTCAATCTGCATGCACTCGCCACGAGACAAACTGGGGCACAAGACGGTATTCAGTCCGAGCATCAAACGTCAGTTCGAAAGGTTTCATGTATTATTAAGGGTTCGTTTCCAGCGACACGCATTGCTTGTCGTCTGTGAAGGGACAAACGATAAGAGAGAATTCATCGCCTATTCCAATAGACCGAGCGACACGTAAGCGATAAGCGACACCTGTATGCACTTCTATGCACTGTGGAAATGGATTGTTTTCTTTAAATTCTAATCTTGCCGCTGTGAAGAAACAAAAAATATATTTTTAAATGTGTGTAGTGCGAACACAAAACCTATCCAGAACTGCAATATTTAGTACAATACACAAAAGAAAGGATTTCCTAAAAGCTTCATAAAATGTTTCTCGTGCATTAGAAATGGGAACTTTTAAAAGAATAAGCAAATAATATATTTTTTTTAAAGAAGCAAAGCCCTCAATTTTCTTTATACAGTTTACAATATTTTCTTGAACTGCCCATTCCCTAGCACAATAATTTTCACAAAAACTGAATCTGTATTGTATGAATTGCATTTGTATTTGTAGTTTTAACACAACATACAATTAATAACCTTGAATAAATTGAAAAATGGGAAATAACGATGGGTTACTTCCAATTATTAAAAAGTATTTAAAAAAGTTTAGATATTCGTTCATTACTCTTTGTACCTTATCCTTTTTTAGACGTAATGAACGCTGGCCTGGGTTTCCAAGGAAACTACGTTTTTCCAAGTAAATAAATGTTTGCAAATGTTTAATGTTTTTGTTTGTAATTCTTCTAGACGGGAAGAGACTTTTCACGAGCCGTCTTGTATTGTCTCGTGTCTCATCGCAACAGTGAGCCATGACAGGCATTCAGTTTCATTTCGAATTTCAAAAAGCTTGTCCCATATCGTGTCTCATTTCGTGAGCAACACTATAGATCATGTATATATTTTATTTATTTTAATCAATTGCAAAGTAAATCCGTCAGTGGCAGCCATGGCCTTGTGCAGCTCAGTTTTATAAATTCAGGATAAAATTATCCTTTTCCGAGGATTAGTTGTGTCGAAATGTACAAAAATGTTAAGAAAATTTGTTTGTCTCGTCCTCTATAGGCTGTGAAAGTTTGTGCATCGGCATGCTTGTATGTTTCTTATGCTACAGACTTCAGACGAGACCGCAATTTTTCCCCTCGAGATCGAGATTGGTGCTTACAACTAGAGCCGAGATTATGCTAAGTCTTGTCTCATCTCGATACCAGCTTATAAGATTCCTAATTCCAATAAAAAATTTACAATGAGTTTGTAGTATATTGAAGAAAATTATTATGACATGTTATTTATTGTTGTTATGGGGAATTCGAAAAGAGGTTTTCTTATTTGAAACTCAATCCCCCCTCTCCACTAGAAATAATTGATAATTTGTCCCCTCCCTACAGGAATACTTTCCGCCTCTAATGAATAATATAAATATATGAAGACTTATACAATTAAGACTTATTAAAACTTCCGAACCAGCCAGAAGCATAAATAAAATGCATGTAAGTCTTCACATATTAGTTTATTCCAATTAATGATTTTTAAAACAAGTAACTCGGTTACTTTTTAACTGTAACTGTTTTAAAAAAAGTCACTTTCCGAACCCTGCATATGTCCCTGCGATATCCATTTAATAATAAACGCAAATGACTGTGTCAAATAAAATTATATGTGTGAAATATATCCTGTGCCCCGCCTTCTGGGAATTATTTACAATTTTATACTCTAAAAAATTGCTTCAATGATATTTTGAAGCTAAAATCTTAGATTTTAAGTTAATTTGAATAATATATACTCCGGTAGCCATTTTTAAAAAAAAAATCAGAAATAAGTTGTCAAATTTTCAGAAGGAATGAAAAAGTTATCAATTTTATTTCTGGGTAAGTTAGATCATATAATAATAATAATCCTATAGCGCAACAGTCCAATATCGGGCCAAGGCTTACCTATCGACTGCTGGCCTCCCTCCCACGCGAGCCACCCAGGGGGCATCTGCAACCAGACTAGGGGGACGGGTGGTCAGCCCGACCGACCCCCAGCCGTTGTAGGACTTCGCGACCGGATTACGCTCACTCACTCGGAGCTCCCCAATTTCCTCACGAGGGTGGGTTGCCACCGGCCCTATACGTAGGCCGAATAAATTCCGACCAGAGCCGGATTCGAACCTATGCCGTCCCGCAGCGAACGATCTCAAGACGAGTGAACGCCTTAACCGCTCGGCTACGGAGGAGGACAAGTTAGATCATATATGTTCATTATAAAAATACTTGTGTTGATGTTGCACCTTTCCCTCTCAACGATAATTGAAATTTTAGTAAATCATGTTTTCGGTCCAAAGAAAAATAGAAAATACTATTTTATTAATTCATTAGTGTACTAAAATATAAATGTGAACTGTTAAAATATATTTTTCTGGAATCCTTATTGTTTGGTTAACATTGTCGTAAAGTTTACAAAAGATTGAATAATTTTTAAGAGGGACAGGATTATTTCTCCAAGGCAGCGCAGTTCATACTTGCAGGCTATGTGAACGGAAGAAAGGATGAATCACTGAAAGTTAGAGGGGCTATAAATATGAAACCAGGCAAGTAAGACACAAAAGAAAAGGTCGTTTCTCACCACCATGAAAGGATTAAATTTGTAAAATTTCATCAAACTTTGAGATCATGGGTAGCATGGTCTGGTTGAATTGACTTGGAATGACCCATAAACCTTTCAAATATACTCAGAAGGGACACAGATTTCTAAGCACTAAAGCACATTTAAAACACGGATTTTAAAAGATGAAACAAATTTGAAAAAAAAAATAATAATAATAAAACGAAGGCATGTGTTTTTTCAACATTGATTATTTTTGTTTAAAAAATCATGGCTAGAAGTTAGTTCGTACCTGTGTGTGGTTTTACTTTACATATGGCTTCAAATATTTCCGAATATTACTACCCTTATAAGGTCTTTATCCATTAAGGGCTTTAAACGTATTGGATTGTTTTTCTGTGTCTAAGTAAAGCTTTTCTAGTCAAGTGAAAATATCTGCCGTTAAATAAAGTACCAGCAGTCTTTCCTTCCCACGGACGCTTTCTATGAATCATCCAGCGCATTCTTCATGGTTCCATAGGCACGCACACTGTCTACCAGCAGGGTGGAATGAGCAGGTAATTCTTAGAATTAGGCTTCAATTTCATTAATGCCTTAATGCCTCAGAAATAGACATTTGACGCTCATAGAAATTTGTACGAGATCTTCACGAATAAATCGTAATATCTCTTTTTGAGCTTCAATTCCATTCGATGTCAGGTCAAATAGTATTCGATGTAAGTTACAACGGGAAAAAAATATTATCGAAAAATTGATATATTATATTGGGTGAAGTAAAGTAAAAACAAAAAAAAGTAAAGCGTTCCCCTGTGCTTAGCACCACGCTATGATCCGGTCGTAAGTGGGACGTGATCAGCATCACGCCCCTGACCGCCTTTACTCCCCAGGGTTTCCCCCAGGTACCCATGTTATTCGACGCTGGGTGGGCGCCGGGGCAGCTTACATCGTTAGAAAAGTTCCCTGATTTGAACTGGCCGGGGATCGAACCCGGGACCTTTAGCATGGTAGTCAGACGCGTTACAGACTTTTTTTTATTTTTTTTATTATTATTCCTCAGATACATTTACAAGAAAAATCACTACAAAAATTGCATTGCTTTACACCATACAATACAAATTATACATTGCTAGTATCCCAAAGAACATCTTTATACAACAAATGCAATCACTCGCTCATATGCACATTTGTAAATACACTTCTATAAATTTTAATAGTAGACGTTACTACTGAATTGTGATGACTTTTGACACAAACTTTTCTCAAAATTACATTCTTATGCAACACAGTAATTTACCATTTTTCTTTCATACAGTAATTTTACAGGTTTTGGATAACAATAGTTTTTTTTTTAACATTCCATCAGCACCTTTAAAAAATGTGCAAATAATATTGTTCTTTTATCTTGAGACACTTTATGATATTCCTGTTTAACATATATTAAAATTGATCATGACAATCTATACCTTTATATATGCAGACAAACAATATATAATGTCCAACTAACCATTGTACACTACGCAATTTAGTACATGGAAAATACGAAAACGTAGGTAACATTATGTTATGCACAGTAAACGCATTGGGATGGGTGCGACAAATTTTTCCTAATAACACACATAGATATTTCCATGTTTCACGTGTCCGTATGCATTCACTTAGCCAGTGTGAAATCGAACCATTTTGTTTACACCTACCACATAGTGGGTCTTGTAACAGTTTTAATTTATGTAATTTCTCTTCCGTCACCACTATATCCTGCACCACACAGTACCACGCAGATTTTACCAAGGGCGATAAATGTGGTGCGTGAACATTATTCCATATTTTGTGCCAGGGATGGGTTGGTTGATTAATCATTATCTTGCAGCTAGGCAATGTTGCCAAACAACGTGACTAGTATAATTGAGATACTTTTGGTATTTCAAGAGGTTTCGCTGAAAGTAGTAGATAGCAAATTTCTAGCACTGATTCTTGTAAATATTTCTACTGCGGTGGCACCGTTGCTATAGCGATCGGAGACTGCAATGGTATGGTGTCCAAAATCTGCTTAAGTATCACGCCCGTTAAACTGTCTGGTAAGTTTACTAACATTGACATATCTGCTTGTACTCGGAGAGCCTGGCTTTTTAAATCCACGTGAATCAAGCCAAGCCCCCCGCACCGTGCCGGCAGACATACATTCTCGTGACTCACCCGCAACATTTGGTGTGCCCAAACAAACCAGTTTATCGCACTCCTTATCTGTACAAAATCCAATTTCCTCATCGGAAGCACTCGTGCCACAAACCAGAGCTTTGAACTCGCATAAATATTTACAAAAGCTACCCTGGCAACCAAGCTAAGGGCACGAAGTTTGTTTTGTTTAAGCACACTTTTCAGGCCAGCAATACATATTGAATAATTTTGAGCAATCATTTCTTGTAAAGAGTGGGTAAAAATTATTCCAAGTATTTTCAGTGCATTTACTTTTTGAATTTTATCATTTTGATACGAGTGGTTTGTAGCATCTAAGTGCATCCAATGAGTTTTATTATAGTTAAGCTTTAGTCCAGCCACCGAGCTGTACTTTTCTATCACATTTTCAAGTATTTCCATATCTGTCGGCAAATTCACAAACACCGTGACATCATCAGCATAACCTAATAATTTTATCGTTGTTGAGTGAATATTTAACCCCTGCAATTGCATTTCAAGTACCTTTAAAAATGGCATTAACGCTACACAAAAACTTATCATAGACATGGGATCACCTTGTCTGACACCCCTTTGTATAGGAAATGTCTTAGTTAAAAAAACCATTGATTTTTACACACGATTTGGCATCAGTATATAAACTCTTAATCGCATTTACAAATTTTGGACTACAACCCATCCTTAAAAATACAGCATATACAAATTTGTGCTGTACAGTATCAAAAGCATTTTGAAAATCCAATGCCACTATACCATGGTGACCTTGTATGTTCGTATGTCTATAACTAGTTATGACATCACGAATTGTCTGTAAAACAGTAAAGATCGATCTATTATTACCATAACAGTATTGATGGACACCGATCATTCTTTCCATATAGGGCAAAAGACGACGAAGTAAACATCGTGCAAAAATTTTATAATCCGTGCACAACAAAGATATAGGTCTATAGTACTTTACTATCGTAGGGTTAGGAACTTTGGGAACCAGGACGATTACACCTGTGTTGCTCGTCCTTCCCAAGCAGTGTTGATTAAATACTGCATTTATCCAGTCTGTCACAATATTACCTACCAGTGACCAAAATCGTTTATAAAATTCTATGGGAATACCATCTATTCCTGGCGATGAGTTATTCTTCATTCCCAGAATCGCTTCGTACACCTCAGCAGCTGTAAAGGTCTTTTCAATCCGCAAGTTGTCATTTACAGAAAAAATTTCCGGAACTTGTTGTAAAAATATTTGTTCCTGAGCTGGATCATAACTTGTTCCTTGAAATCTAGAGTGATAAGCGCGGTAAAAGATTTCCTTTATGTCAGTCACATTACTATGTTCAGAATTATCTTCGTCTATTATCTTATGAATCGTTTGGCGTTTTCCACGATTACGTTCATGTAGAACATGACTAATATTTGCCATTTCAAGAGGGTCAAAAGGTAAAAGTTTACTACGTATTTTGCACCCACTTCTTTTTTGCGCGTGTAATTGCAACAATATTGCCTGTACTTGTTTAATGTTCTGATGCACTTTTCCCCCTCTTACCCCTTCATCAGTTAGCTCTCTCAACACTTTATAATAAAAATTGTATTTATTATTCCAATCCTGGTTCCTTTCCCTACTATATTGTCTACAAAATCGTGTGATAGCTGGCTTTAGATATTCATCCCACCACTTAATTATATTTATTTGTTTCGCCCTTAATCGTTCCCAATACTTCCATTTCCCTTGGAATTTGTCAGCAAAAAGTGGATCATCAAATAAAGATACATTCATTTTCCAATATCCATACCCATATTGTATATTTGGCAGTTGCATATTTACCGCCATTATAATTGCACTATGATCTGAGAAGCAAGTTTGCACCATATTAACATTAGTGATATTAGGGATAATTGATGGTGAAACATAAAATCTATATAACCGTGAAGCACCCCCATCCTTTACATATGTGAAGCCTGCACTTGTTGGGTGCAAAGTGTCCCATGCATCTTTCCATTGAAACCCAGTTACCAACTGTTGCGGCCTCCCGATGGCGCAGTGCTAGCGCCGTCGCCTTGTAATCAAGGGGTCCCGGGTTCGATACCCGGTGGAGGCACATAGTGGTTCGGATCCCACTTTAAACTGTAGGTCCAGTCCCGATTAGCCTTACAGTGCATAAAGTGGACTTAAAACACCAACTCAATCAATCAATCAAACCAACTGTTGCAGCGCATTGGATGTATTAAATCCAGGGCGCTGGTCTTTTGGCAACAAAACACAATTAAAATCGCCTCCACAAATAATATGTTGCTTATTACCTTGAAGTTCCGTCGCTACTTCAGTTGCAAAAAATTCATTGCGTTGCTGCCTTTGATTACTACCAGAAGGCGCATAGAGATTACATATCCACAGGTTTTCCACTTGTACAGTTGTAATTCTACCACTCGGATGGTATTCTACATTTGATACAGGTATATTGTCTCGAACTAATACAGCTGTTCCTTGCGCTGAATATGTGGAATTATTATAGACAATATAACTAGCGGGTAACTCATAATTAGTTATTGCTACTTCTTGAATGAGAGCAATATCTATAGCGGACTGAATTAGAAAGTCCCCCAATGCACTTTGTTTTGTTTTGTAGTTTGTTTATGTTTATACTAGCAAGTCTAATGGTGGTAAGCATCACTATGGATATGTAAACACTTGCTTTTACAATACTGTTAAATATATACATTGTTTTACTGTTGTTAGGTCTACCTTACACACAAAGATTCTTAAAATATAACAAAAAAAAATAGCTATACTTTATACTCTGGCTATGTATGGAATATTTCACACCAATCACCTGATCAAACATCATATACTGAAATTTATTCATATTAATCGTGGCTAAATAAAATATTGTCTTTTGCGCCATATCGTTTATGGTATTCCAATCTAGGTTATTCGTGACAAATAATATAAATACACACCAAAAAGTACCCGTTACTAACATTTCTGTTAAATATATCTCTTAACTCAACCCGTAAACAACACCTTCTCTTACACTCAATACCAACAAAAGGGGGTGAGAGAAGGGAACATGAACACTTCTAGTTAATAACACATCTTTAATGTCAAATGTTGGATAACAAAAGTACTTACAGACTTTCTGTAGAGCCATTCTTCATATGTTTATCATCAAGAGCAAGGGTTGTTTCCAGATTGTTGGGGACACTTTGGGACAGGTTATCCCTCACTTGCGAAGGGGAACGTTGTTCACTTGGTTTCTTTGCTGGAGGGCCATTGATCGATTCGACGCGACGATTCCTCCTCCGTCTCTGCCTCCCCACTGTAGGTGATGATGCGATCTGCACTGATGAACGTGCTGGAGACTGGTCTCTGGTAGTCATCTGCAAGGTATTTTCATCTGTTGTCGGTGCATCTTCAAGTGTTTCCCTTGGTTCTCTTTCCTTAAAAGGGTTGGTGATCGGCAAACTGGGATCCTCGTCTTTGGTTGACACTGAACTCTCCATAAATTCTTCAGTACTTTCCTCATTTGACGTGATTTGTTCTTTTCTGGTCGACATTTGTGGAACACCCTGTATTGTCTCATCACTGACACATGCAGGTGGTTCGTTTTGTTTCTTGGTCGTTACACCCGAGAGTATTGTAGGCTCACTGGTGATCACTTCTTCTGTGCTGTTCAGGTTATACGGGATGGGTCGGACTTTTCCTGCATACGAATTGTCACCCAATCTTGCTGATGATCGCTGTCGATTGGGGCATTGATTGAAGAAGTGTTCCTGGGAATCGCACGCTGCACAAGTCTTAGCTTGACCATTATGTGTGACCCAATACCTCCCTCCACTTATAGAAACGTAAGAAGGTATGAACGGGTCAAGGTCATCTTTACAATTTTTCTGCCCGTACGTACTGGATATATATGATCATCATTATACTTCTCATCTACTAATGTATGTATGGTTCCATATTGGTTCAACACTACTCGTATCGGGTCATCGTCTAATTCACTTGGGATCACATGAAGTCGAACTATTACTGTTGCACTGTCCGCCCATGTCATTAAAACTTCATGGGCACCTTCCGAATCATTATACACATAACATCCATTCGATTGATTCAACAACCGTTCACACACAAGCTTCGAAACTAGCTTCAGATACAAACATTTTCTAAAGTGATCTAACTCGATACTCACGACCTGATCCGGTGTTAGTTTCAATGTGTCGTTTATCCATTGGTGTAATCCCGTCGACGTGGGTTTGTCTCTGATGTTGATGAAATTAATTTTCAGAGTGTTGACCCTTTTAATCGCCATTTGACGTCGATGTATTAAACTTCCACAAGACACTTACGTAAAGCACTGGCTATGCGTACGCGTGATCGGGAGTTGTACGAGCGAGCGTTCGCACAACTTCCTTGTATCGCAGCTCCCGCCAGACTTCGGCTGAGCCACCGCGGCTTATTGGGCGAAGGAAATTTATAAAACAAAAATAAATTTAATTTAATCCTATCTCCTCGTGTCTCGATCTGGCCCCGCCATAACCCTCACCCTCCATCGCCCTCCCCCACCCTCCACTTGCCCTCACCCTCCAACACCCTCCACTTGCCCTCACTCCGCACGCCCTCAACCTCTGAGAGTGCAGTCGCCCTCCACAGCCCTCACCCTCCGTGATCGCAGTCGCCCTCGCCCTCCACCGCCCTCACCCTCCGAGATCGCAGTCACTCTCATCCTCCACCGCCCTCACCCTCCGACATCGCTCTCACCCTCGCCCTCCACCGCCCTCACCCTCCGAGATCGCAGTTGCCCTCGCCCTTCACCGCCCTCACCCTCCGACATCGCTCTCGCCCTCGCCCTCCAACGCCCTCACCCTCCGACATCGCAGTCGCCCTCGCCCTCCACCGCCCTCACCCTCCGACATCGCAGTCGCCCTCGCCCTCCACCGCCCTCACCCTTCGACATCGCTCTCGTCCTCGTCCTCCACCGCCCTCACCCTCCGAGATCGCAGTCGCCCTCGCCCTCCACCGCCCTCACCCTCAGAGATCGCAGTCGCCCTTGCCCTCCACCGCCCTCACCCTCCGATATCGCCCTCACCTTCCGAGATCGCAGTCGCCCTCGCCCTCACCCTCCGAGATCGCTCTCGCCCTCGCCCTCCACCGCCCTCACCCTCCGAGATCGCAGTTGCCCTCGCCCTCCACCGCCCTCACCCTCCGACATCGCTCTCGCCCTCGCCCTCCACCGCCCTCACCCTCCGACATCGCTCTCGCCATCGCCCTCCACCGCCCTCACCCTCACAAGTCTTCCGGAGGGTGAGGGTGAGGGTGAGGTCTGACCTCACGAGGGTCGCCCTCCGGAGGGTGAACACCTCTGCTGTAGCATGCTGTGCCAAACATTCAGACACTGAGGTCAGCCAGTTTCTTTTCAGGTCATACATACGAGATACAGAAGCACGTAGTGAGAATGTTAATTATTACGTACGTATCATTTATTTTTATGAAATGATGAAGCGAAAGAGTATAAATTCAACAATGATCTTGCAAGACAATATCCAGCTTTTAAAGGAAGGAAGAATCGAACATGGGGTAAAGTGTAAGTTGGCTGTCACTTTTCCCTGCTGTTGAAAGAGTGCTAGACATGTTTGCGGAATTAAAATAATATTTCTTGTCCCAACCTAAACTGTGCTACGGTGCCAGGAGTCCCACGTTGTCTGATCTGGGCATGGGCATTCTTTGCCAGTGTCACTTCATCATATAATCGCTCATCCCCATATTCACAAAATAGCCAAAAGTGGAACAAAATGCAAAGTAAAATGAAGCAAATAAATCAACCAATCTAACTACCTAAAATTTAAATTCAGTATTTTAAAAATAAGCGAAGCTTACTTGTTACACTTGCATTCACTTATGGGGATATTTCATTCTGATATCCAACATTTGGAAAATGAGCAAAATTCTGTGCTTCAAATTGTAGCTTTTCTTAATTATTATTGTCAAGTGTTACAAAATAGATTGGGACAGGGGTCTTCAACCTTTTTGCTGTCGTGGCTCCCCGCAGCTGACAAAATCTGCATGCACCTCCCCACAATAATAATATATAAATACACGTGACTGTGAAAAACCAACACAAAATCTATTCATCTGTTTATTTACTATTGGTGCACACAAGTAATGGAAACATAATGTGTGATTAATATAAATTTTTTTAACATTTAAAACTAGTGCCAATTCACTCAGCGATATGATATTCATGAGAAAAAAGGATAATACAGACAGTATGAAAACCTTGATAATAGATGTAAATTACAGGCATATTAACCCGGGAGTACATGAGTGGCAGGGATTTGACCGCAAATTTCTTTCTTTGCATCCATTCTTGCGCATTCGTGTTGGTTTTGCTCCATCCCATCACCTTATGCATGTTGGACATGTGGGGGGTGTGCTGGATAGCCAACAGTTTTAACAGTGGCCTTCAACCATTTAAAGGGTACAGTTCAGTTTCATCTGCGGTGTTTTTGACAGCGTACCCTTTCTTGTGTTATAGATTTAACAATAGATCTTTATTGGATTTTCCCCAAAATTATGAACCCAGAAGAAGAGGTTCAAATTCATGGTCTTCAAAAAGGAGGAACAATGTGATAAAAGAACTTGGAAGGCAATATGAAAGACAATATGGCGACGAAGAATATAAATAAAAAGAAAGGAAATGCATCCACTGTTCACTCTACACATGCTGTGAAAACATAGTCTTTTAATGTGTGGAATGTGCAAATGGAAATTTTGATGACAAAAAGGATGTGGAGTAAAGAGATGATATGTATATATATAAAAACGAGTAGTAAACATAGAAAATATACCACAATTGTAAATACCTTTTAGTATCATAATTTTGATCTCTCTAAAACCATTGCATTAAACTTACATAATTATATTGTATATTTACAATAATGAAAATGAACAAGAACAATTACACATTAAACTTTGGTAAGATCGTGTTTCTTTTGACTATTATATTCTTATAAAAATAAAGAACAAAACACTTTCTCTAAAAACTGTATTAAACTTTTGAAAACTCATACCAGTTTTATATATTCTAAAAAAAAATTAAAATATATATAAAAAAGATAGAATGGAACAAGTAATACAAGAAAACAAATTTCAAAATACAATGAAACAAATCCAATAGACCTAAATATTCGAGCATGGTAATTTTGAACGTGCGCGCCACCCCACGTAAGATGTCGCTGCGTTGTCGCTCCCAGGTTAAAATGTTTAGCAAAGTCAGTTGAACATATGTGCTTGCTTGGCTTCACACAGTTTTTCACATGGGGGTACATATTTTGAAATGGGAAGATGCATATCATTCTGGATATTTACTCATAATCTGTATTTGGACTTGATCACCGCCATAGTTGAAAATCCAGTTTTGGCAAGGTATGGCATTGCATGGTTTTCTTCCATAAGATATGAGAGCAATTTCTGTCTCAGTTCAAAAACACGGGAGATGACATTGCCAAGGGACAACCAACGTTATGTATAGTAATTTGGAAGAAGATATTAACATATTTTTATTTACACATATTAAACTTTGAAAAAAGAATATTTTTTCAGAAGTTGCCGTGCCTCCCCAGTGAAACTTGGGCACCTCCCCAGGAAGGCATGCCTCAACAGTTTGAATACCACTGGATTAAGAGATTGCTTTATTTGCTTCAAGGTAAGAGGAAATTATTGAAAAAGACCATCTGAGAAGTATCTGGGTAAGAATTTACAACATAGAGATATTGTACAATTAGTTTACTAGTTGATATACTCACTAAATATGCAGTCGTACATAAGTATATGCACATAATATTTGGGGGTAACGTGTTTAAATTGCACATTGAGTTGTAGAACTTATAAAATAACGTTGTTAATTATCACAATGATTCCCCATAAAGAAACATAGGAACCATGTTTGATGATGTGAAGAAATGATGATCAACGTCCGTTCCGCTGTCTAGACGCTGTTCAGAGTGATTCTCTTTGGTTCACAGCATTGGTTGTGGAAGAATGGCGGAGAGGAATGAAAAGATTGTTAATGTGCTACAATTATATAAGAGGATGGTCGTGGTTTGCTTAACAAATTGATGGAATTTGGTGTTCTGCCAAAGGAGGGGAGTTACATGTGTCCACGCGGGCATGCTTTGAAATTCTACAGAACCCATGCATGTATTGATAAGAGCATGTGGAATGCAGATTTTATTACAGGTAAGTTTGAAAACGGTGATTCAGTTCCTTTGATTAAAAATGTATCTTCACCCGTTACGTGATACAACAGTGTAGAACCATGGACGTATAGGTCACGCACCATTGGCGAATAGCCCCCCATGCACCATTCACAGGAAGGTTAGGTTAGGCAAACAGTTAAAATTTGGGGTTGTTGCACCATGCACGCATAGGTCATGCACCATTGGCGAATAGCCCCATGCACCATTCACAGTAAGGTTAGGTTAGTTGCAGTTGGGTTAGGCAAACATAGTTACAATTTGTGGTTGTAGTATATCAGGAATATGTATATTTCGATGTGAAATGATAGATCTTGCGATAAATAATGAGCAATTCTACATTGTTGGTTGAGATAATGGACCCCCTTATTTTCCAATTTCTAGACGTGACCCCAAATTTTAAGTTCAGATTCGTGGTTGTGAGGCTTAAATTAGTGAGTATTAACCAAACTGGAGAATATCTCTAGGTAAAATTTTCATGTCCGCAAAACGTATTTCTTCAATTTTACAGGAGACAGTACTCACCGAAATGAGTTTCTTTATACTATACGAAGGTCTTGGAAGTGTTCGCCTCGCTTAATTTTTTTTGTTCTGGTAAATCATGTAATTTTCGACAATAATTTCACTCCGATGCACGAAAGCTGTTCCCTTGATGTCCGTCTACTGCGTGACCCAAATTTTTGTGTGCCTTTCATGATGTAATAACCAGTCAGTGTTTCAAGCCACGCAGTTTTGTAACTGTGTAACAGTTGTAGAATGTAAATAAACAAAACAATTTTAACTATGTTTGCCTTACCTAATCTCGCCATGCATGGTTTGTGGGGCTATTTATGAATGGTTCGTGGGGCTATCCGTGCACTGTTCTTGGGGTTTTCAAACCCGAAAAAATATATTTTTCTAATTTTAAAAAACAATTTTAACGCTTTGCCTTACCTAACCTAACCTTGCCGTGCATGGTTCGTGGGGCTATCTGTGCATGGTTTGGGGGGTTTTCGAACCCGAAAAAAAATATTTTTCTAATTTTAAAAAAACAATTTTGGTAATAATGCGATATCGTCCGAACACCTCTCACTCGTTTATTTAGTCTATTTTAGCATTGATACCTATTCTGCATTGCGGAAGATTCTTTAAGGTGAAGTTATGCCTTTTTCCATAAAATAGAGTCAACTTTTCATATTACGAGTCATTATTTGTCTTCCTTGTTTGGCTTGGGTAACAGACAATATGGCATGCACTCGTCATGGATCATCGCGCGTTGTGCTTGTGTTTTGTTGATTTGGAGTGGGTATGCAGTGTTTCAACCTTCACCGAAAAATACCTACTTTCGTGTTCATTGTCATCACAAACCATTGACGGATAGCCCCAAAAACCATTCACGATAGCCCCGAAAACCATTCACGATAGCCTCGAAAACCATTCACGATAGCCCCACGGACCATTTCCAGCAGGGTTAGGTTAGGTAAGCATAGTTAAAGAAAAGAAAATAAAATTCTCGTAAAAAAAAAAAGACACATTTGGAAACACTGGCGAGACCGCGTGACTTTCGACGCTCGCGCCATCTGCAGGTACATAATGGAAACAACGGCATAATGTTGTCGCTTTACAGAAAATGCAAGTTCCTTAAATGAAAAGTGATTATTTCTTGTTCTGCAGCATTCTATGGTGAAGTTTTCAGTTTCCGCGAAAGAAAATATCTCGAAGAACTTCGACAATGCTACAGAAACTGATTTCAGTAAGTAGTTTCTCCTGTAAATTTGAAGAAATCCGTTCAGGCGATATCGCATATTTACCATAATTTTAACCCTGGAGCACTAGCGCCAAGTCTTACAGACCCAAGCCACATGCTTTTGCAAACATTTTTTGGTGGGTGTGGCTTAGAGAAAGGTGCTTTCGTGTAGCTTCCTGCCTTCACCTCCCAGTTAATGAGTGGATTTGACCATTCACTAGACAATATTGTTGGCAGAGAATAAGGCAGTTCGGGTCTGATAGACTAGGCGCTAGTGCTCGTGTTATTCAAATGTGATAAAAATTGTATTGTAACAGACTTTTGTTTCGTGTTTCTGCAGGTGACGAATAACAGTGACACTCGCAGGTTGTTGTTATATACTATAGGTTATTATAATATTGAGCAAATACGTTGATTACAATGGCAAGTGAACGAGATCGTGAACGAATTAGACTTCTTCTAGAAGAAAGCTTCGGCAGTAATCCGGATGAGGAGTTTTTGATTCTCGATGAGTCTGACGGCTAGAGTCTAGTTTACGTCCTTCTTGCCCACTCCTTCTTACCCGTTTACGTCTTTCTTGCGCACTCCTTCTTGCCCGTTGACAAAACCGTGCTAGCAGACAGCCGGCGCTCCAGCATCCGTAGAGTAATTAAGTTTTTCTTTTTACACTTTCTGTCACTAACCATTCACGGGAACGAGGTATGCCTACGAGGTTAGGTTAGGCCTGTTAGGTTAGGTTCCATTAGCACTCATTTCACCCCTAAATATGTGCTTCATCATCGAAAAATGTCCTCAGTATGTTCAATCACGCATATCCGGACAACATCGGTTTTTCTCGATTTTCCCCTCCAGGAAACGTTTCCTCGCCTTGGGATTTACTTTGTTGAATTCCTTATAAAATAACCTTTCCAACGATATATGACACGTATTCCTTAGGAAAAGGACGTAAACTAGACTCTTACCAGTCTGACCAAGATGAAGAGGATTTTTGAAAGAAACATACCTTTTTGAAATAAAAAATGTTACATTAAACATTAAAATAATAAAAATTTCATTTTTTCAAAAGAAATACAAGATTATATTGTCAAATACAAAAATGGGTCTCTGAGACTAGGTGCCAGTGCTGCAGGGTTAACTATGTTTGCCTTACCTAACCTAACCTTGCCATGCATGGTTCATGGGGTTTTCAAACCTGGAAAAAAATACAAAATGAGTAACAGGAAAGTAGGTATTTTTCTATAAAGAAGGTTGCAATACTGCATAACCACTGATCATGGACAACGCTAGTCATATTGCGTGTAACGCAAGAGAAAGTGATATGTCCAAATTTGAAATTATTTGCGTGGGAACTACGAAATGGCAGTCAACAATCCTTAGGAATGCAGAATACGTAAATACCAATGTGAAAAATAAGGGAATTTGAGACGTTTGGCAGTTACTGAAATTTTACCCTGTGAGCAAAGTGTTGGTAAGATTGTTTACATTGATTAAATTATGAGTAATGGCAAATGTGTTGTCATTTTTTGTGATGTCCTCTTTCTTATGACTTTGTTCTCCTTTATCACCATACTCTGTACTCTTTTTTGAATGTATGTGTCTGGTCACCCTATTGGTGTAGTCATGCCAAGATGACCAGGATTTCGCCCCATACTTATGCAACCAGTGCACACCCTGTCTCATACATAGAACAGTAAAGGTTTTAAATTTGCTTGACATTTTTTTAAGTGCTTTCATTGCATGACACTAAGAATTCTAATTGACTACATATTAGAAAACTTGAACTCAGGATCCTTGAATGAATGCTAACAGCTTCGATCTGAGGTACAAGGCCAGTCATTGCTTCATCGTATTTTCCACTTCTGTACGTACATAATATTTTACATAATATATTAATTTAATTAACACTTCTTGAATAAAGCTTGCGTTGTGGAGTGGAGTATTCCAAACTGGAAAGATATGTGAATATCTCACTGAATCAACAAGATTCTCTTAGTTGAAACCACAGAGAAGAAACTACGCTACACTGATTCCGTAACGCAGAGCAGAAAATACAGACGAAATGCTGTGCAGATAGGGAAAGTTTTAGAATTCACGTACGTACACTACATATATTAAAAAGAAAATGATAGGAGAGAAAAATCACCCATTCTAGTACTACTTGGAAAGGAAAACAATTGTGTTACAAAATATGACAACAAACGTATCCTGGTCAGGGTTGTATTTCAGAATGATCTCGGCCTGGTCAGGCCTACCTTGTGCCAAACTAGCCATCAGCTGCGATACGTGCTTCAACTATCATTTTTTTTAAACTACAATTAAATTTCCTTCCTGCCGCTAATCCACATTTTATTGACAATCAATTTGCCATCCGTCTGAAGCTTGTAGTTTTCGTTCATGGATTACTGCATATTAGTGCTCAAGTGGAAATTCCAGGCTGGGGGATTCTTGTCTGGATGCAAATTATCCTAGCTGGGGGAGTACTTTATGATTCTGACTCCCAGGGTTGGCATGTTTAAAACAAAAGTGTTCAAAACACTTTGTTTTAAACGTTTAAAACACACGGCTTTGTTTTTTTTACAAATGTTTTAAACGTTTAAAACAATGTGTTTTAAACATGTTTTTTTTACAAGTGTGTAAAACACATTTTGGTGGTATATATTTTATAGTCTGTGATAATTTTTTTGTTTGGCAACCCTGTTTTTCATTGAATCTGTGTCAATTAACCCGTGCTTTACAGGTCTCACTTATCTCACAACACTTGGGCAACCTTATTTTCTGACGTCACGGGAGAAAGCTTTTTAATTTTAGGCTAAATGTCTATGTTGTTAGGTTGTTCATACAGCAGGAAATATTTCACCGTGATTTTTTTCAGGTCGAGGATAGTAATTCTATAATATTTAGTTTCTTGAAATGTAGATGAATATAAATCCTAACCTACTTCAGTAGTGGCGGAAAAAGGAGGGCTATTACCCACAACTTTTGTCCCTGCAGACACGGGCGCCGACTTGTCCAAATTATTGGGGGAGCTCTGATCAGTGAAATAAATTAACGAATGATTCACTCCCTCCCTTTTTTAAGTTTTGGCCTCAGTGTTCGGAATCTCATAAAAGCTAGGGGTGTGCGGGATCCCGAAAAGTCAAGGCCGGGATTGGGAAAAAAATTTCCCGTTCCGATCCGGACTTCGGGAAATGATTTCCCGAATTTTCGGGATCCCGTGCAGTCGAGAAATACCGAATGCTCATTTGAAAATGTCGTTATTTCTCGACGTTTTCTGCATTGTCAATTTCTGGAACTTGCCGTAAATTGTTAGTTTTTAATCCAGAAATCACTTAAAGTGAAAATGACGTGTATAATTCGAGATTTTCAGAGCATCGGGAAATATTGAACATTTCCCGACTCAGTAGGGAAATTGAAAATTTTTCCCGTCTCGATCCCGTCCCGCGCACCCCTAATAAAAGCTCATGAATTGCTCAAAAATATCATTTTTTTATTCACAGAATATTAATTGCCCACGGATGGATATGTCACATGTTTCGTCAACCATAATAGCAAAATATTCCCGACTTTTATTATCTGCTACCACGGAGCGCAAAACAGATCTCCCTAATATATCAATGATCTCGTTCTGAATGTCATACGAGAGCCATTTGTAGCCCGAACGTCCCATCCACTATCCTAGTTCATGCACATCGTCTTTTGAAACTCTTTTTTAGTAAAAATTTTAACAATACTCATAATTACATAATTAGTATATATTAGTAATAAATCATGCGTTTTGCTGTCTCTGGTTATAGCCTCCCCAAAGTTGATGGTTTAGCGGTTTCAGTCCCCCAAAGTTAATGGTCTAGAAAATTTTAAATTTGTATTAAAAGTTAAGTTCATGTGGCACAATTCAGAGTAAACTTTACAAGAGAAGCAAAATAATACATTAGATCCTCTTAAGCAAAATTATTTGGGGGCTCTGCCCCCACATTGTTAATATTGGGGGGCTCGATCCGCCCTAAGCCCCATGGAGTCGGCGCCTATGCCTGCAGTAGAGATGTGCGGGATCCCGAAAAGTCGGGACCGGGATCGGGAAAGAAAGTTTCCGTCCCGATCCCGACTTCCGGAAATGACTTCCCGACTTTTTGGGATCCCAAGCAGTCTGGAAATTCCGAATGGTCATTTTAAAACGTCGTCAATTCTAGACGTTCTCTGCATTGTGGTTTTGTACCAGAAGTGTAAAAACAAGCACTTAAGATGGAAATTACGGGTAGAATTCAAGATTTCAAGAGCTTTGGGAAATTTCGAACACATCCCGTCCCGAAAATTTTCCGACTTTTTCGGGAAATTGAGAATTTTCCCCGTCCCGAATGTCGGGATTTAAAGAATTTCCCGTCCCGACCCAAAAAATTCTGTCCCGCATACCTCTACCCTGCAGTATGGTAAAACTTATCTCCAAAGGTAAATAAACTGTCCTTGTCGCCATTGTACTCATAAAAATGAGTATTTTTTCTTTTTAACGACTTTAAGTCTAATTTACTGGGAAAAGGTTGATTTTGTTTTGTTTAAAACATGTTTTTTTAACTCATGTTTAAAACTATGTTTAAAACAAAAAAAACATGTTTTAAACAAAAAAACAGTTTGTTTTGTTCTTTTTAAAAAAAACACAAATTTTGCCAACCCTGCTGACTCCCCTACGCGTTCCCTGGCATTCTCTTCCCCACTTCAAGCACTGCTTAGGCCCGTAGCTAGGGGGGGTCAACTGCCCCCCTGAGAGCCTGCTTTGCGCACTGTGAAATATACATAACACCTGATATTCTCACTCTTTACAATTATATCCTGTATTACTCTAGCGGAAATAGAAAGCCAGCAACACAGGTTAAATATACGTTATGGGTCAGCAAGTTGTTGGTTAAAGTGGTTCTAATGTGTGGAAATGTATGTGTACGAACATTTAAAAATACAACGTGATTTCTATGGTGAAAAACAAGTGTTTAAAACGTGGGGAAAACAAAGAGTACTCGTTTTATCTACTGAACGTATTTGGCGCTGCAGTCGAAGTACAATTTGAAAGACTTTCACTTCCAGTCCACGACTTCAAATCCATACTCGGAGGATGCACATTTCAAGTACGGTCTTGCACCTTTGGGACACGGCCTTACACTAAAAAAATTATTCGCTTATTATTGTGCTCGCCTTAAATATTGTATGTAATCTTGTAAAGATGGCGCCTAACAAGGTAGACGTAGGTATCTCGTGCTCTCAGTTCTCAACGTTTTTACAAGATAGTAAATGTGGTAAATGGTATCATTTCTCAAAATGTTCTAATGTTAATGAGGCCAATATACCAGAAAATGTGTGGGCGTGTATAACTTGCGTAAACTATCAGAAAACTGTGACAAAGGAAAGTGCACAACGTGATGATTATAATATTCAGAAAGAAGACTATGAAAGTATAATTAGAAACCTTACGGAGGAAATGGAGTCTTTACGAACAATAAATCAAATCCTCCAAAAACAATTACAGTGCAAAAGAGGAGAATCCGAGGACCTTTACAGGTATAGTCCCAGTAAAGACTGGCCAACTCTACCGGGTAGGCCAAATTCTAATGTTAGCAATACATGGACATCTGTAATAAAGAACAAGAAAAGATCTAAGAGCCCCCCCCCCCCACATTAAGGAAAATTCCGTCAATTTCCAATCACGAAACCGTTTCGAGATACTACAAGATGTGTCCACCGTACCTGAAGAAACAAACAGTTTAAAGTGCAAGGCAGACTCCTATATAGTACAAAGCGCATTTCCGCTGGTAGAAAGTCTTTGAAGAACACAAGTTATAAGGGGAAAATATGCTTGTATACCGATAGTCAAGGAAGGAATGTAGCTACGCAACTACAAAATCAAGTAAGTAACTCAATATTCAGTATGGTGAAACCTGGTGCAACTTTCAAGGAAGCCACAATGGAGGTGTCTCAAGAAAACAAGCAATTATGCTCAAAGGATCTCGTGGTTTTACTAGCAGGAACAAATGACATTGCTAGAAATGAAGCAAGTGTTTTTATGAGAACTTTGAGGAGACGATTACAACTTCTTCTGCACACAAATGTTCTTCTGTTCACAGTGCCTCACCGTTACGATCTCCTACCTTGGTCATGTGTAAATGTAGAAATACACTCTGTAAAAAAAAAAAATAGCATCACTGTATTCTTATTACGGATGTTGACAATTTTGAGTTTCGCATGCATGCATCTTTCCTGCACAACTTGAAATCAATTGATTGAAGCATTGGTCTGGTATCACTGCATAGTGTGGTGGTATTCTTTTGTTGATTTAGTGCTTGGAGTGTCCGCTAGAGGGTGTTGCAATCAGTTACTGCTGCAAGGCTTTGTAATCAATTGCAGAAATCTGTAAAACGATTGTTAGTAGTGCAACTTGTGACGTGTTTTATGTTGCAACTACATGTTCATTATTGACAGTTTGGATACGTTATCATATTTGTGAAGTGTTCTGGTGGTGTGTAGTGTATTTGAGCGTGTTTTCTCAAAAGAAATTGGCAGAAAGTGTGACATTTCACCACGTAAGCAAGGAATGGTTCTTGCTTTGCATATGGATGGTCATTCTCAGAGAGAAATTGGTCGACAACTTCAACTGCATCAATCCACAGTTAGCAGCTGCCTGCAAAAGTAACAAGAACATGGAAAATCATCACTGAGAAATCACTGTGGCAGAAAGAAAAATACATCACCTTGACTGGATCGTATGATAAAGGACATGGCACTGAAGAACAGAGGAATGAGTTCACGCCAAATTACACATAATCTTCAAAATGAGGTGGGAGTTAATCTTACTCATGCTACTGTAGTATCCCGACTAAAGAAACAGGGTGTTTCTAAACACGTCCCACGTAAAAAAACCAGACTAACTGACGCACATGCAAAAGCTAGACGAGAGTTTTTCACACGTTATGGCGCATGGAATGATACAGATTGGGAACATGTGATATTTTCTGATGGAAAACGATTTAAATTGCTGGGAAATGACAGCTCAGTTAAACTGTGGATGCGGAAGGGAGAAGAACTTGCAAAATCTTGTATTTTAGAAACTCAAAAGTTTTGTGGCAGTGTTATGATTTGGGCATGTTTCTCTGCAAAAGGGATTGGCAGGATGCATATTTGCACATGGACCGTTAAGGCTCATCAATATCTGGAAATCCTGAATCGGAAAGTTCTACAAACTGCAGGAGATCATTTTTCTGGACAGAATTTGGACTACTTTATTTTTCAAGACGATAATGAAACCTGTCACCGTGCTCAGGTGGTGAATAACTGGTTTCATGATATGAATATTGAAAGACTTTGGTGGCCCCCCAACTCTCCAGACATGAATCCTATAGAAAACCTGTGGGCTATTATGTGCAAAAAACTTGGTAATCAGACGTACAGGTCAAAAGAGGAACTTGTGACAGCAAATGTACATGTTTGGAATGAAATTGAGGTCGAATATTGTCAAAATCTCATTCATAGCATTCCTCGAAGGTTGGAAGCACTTAGGAAGGCCAGGGGTGGCCACACTAAGTACTAGTCAATGTATTTACTTACTATCATTTCAAATTGACATATCATGATGCATTTAAAACCTTTGTTCAATCTTTTTACTTGTAAAAATTGTCTTTGTGCAAAAACGTTCCACAAGCTATATTTGCAATAATTTTGTTATTAGTTCTGTCAAGTACATTATGTAAGTAACTATGACTTAAACAATAAAAATATATTGTACAGATATAGTGTTTTATATATTTGTTAGGAAAACAAATCAACAAGTCGAATTAAATTAATAAAACAACTGATAATTCACGAGCGAAATGCTGACGACCAAAAATAATGAAGTGATGCTATTTTTATTTTACAGAGTGTAGATCGTGTGAATCAAGAAATTTATAAACTTAGCAAACATTTCAAAAGTGTAAGTGTTGTAGACATAAGTTTGATAGGCAGAAGGTTTTACACTAGCCACGGACTTCACCTTAATAGGCTAGGTAAGAAATATGTCTGTTATGAAATACAGAAGGTAAGCAATAAAATATTTGCAAATATGTACAAGGAAATAATACCAATGAACTGGTATGAACAGGGAAACTCCCTTGTGAACCTGACTCCATAAAAAAAACTGCTTCAGTGTGGAGCCAGGTCAAACAATCAAATCTAACGAAACCACTTCAAGATAGCCTTTATAAAGTAGTACGTTCGAATAGTAATAGTGGCAAAAAACAAACTTCACAGCCTGAAAGTGCAACTAATTTATTACTTTTTCATATTAATCTACAATCTATTAGAAATAAATTACCAGAGTTGGAACTTTTTTTGGATGATTTTCCTTGTCATGTTTTTTCCGTTAATGAACATTGGTTGCTTAAGGATGAAATAGATATGTACATCCCCTCAAATTACAAGTTAGCTAGTATTTTTTCTAGAAAGTCTATGATCCATGGAGGTGTTGGTATTTATGTACGACTCGATTTTAATAAGGAGTATCAACCCTTAGATATACATCACTTATGTGTTGAAGGAGTATTCGAAGTTACCGGCATTGTATTTAACAGTTTGAAAGTTGTGGTCATATCCATATACCGCATTCCTAATTCAGATTTAAATGTGTTTTTGTTACAATGGGAAAAACTTACAAGGTCCATTGATAAGTACAAGCAATTTGATGTTGTTTACTTGGGAGATATAAACATAAATGTTCTAATTGATAATGCTGTAAAGAAATCATTCTGTGATACTCTCAGGTCTTATGATTATTATTATGCTAATGATCAAGTAACTAGAATGAAATCTTGTATTGATAATGTGATCACTAATGTTAACAGAAATATGATATCCTGTGGAACTATTGATCCCTGTTTATCAGACCACAGCGGTCTGTGGCTTATTTTACCAATTTTAATTTATACCACACCCCCCACCACAAAAACTACAAGTTTTAGATTGCTTGGTGAAACTAACATAAGAAACCTCAGAGATAGCCTTAATGAAAAAAATTCCTATGAATTGTTAAGTACCTGTAATAATTTGACTGAAGTATGGAACAAATTTACACATACAATTGTCGATATTTATAATGAGTGCTGTCCAATAAAATACAGAACTATCAGCACTGGTAAGAAGAAAATGAGAACACATCTAACATGGTTCACTCCTAAATTAGCGAACCTTAGAGCTATTATGCTCAGACTACATGATAATGCCAAAAATCGCGATCAAACTTCTAAATTGAACTATAATGAGATTAAAAAAAATTAGAAAGGAAATAAAATTAGCTAAGCTAAAAGCTAATGAAGAGCTAAGGCAAGTAATAAATGCAAAGCTGCCTGGTCAATAATCAAAAAGGAAACAAAGATAACGGACGAAACAAAGTTACCAAGTATCACACCCAATGAGTTTAATAGTTTCTTTATAAACAATCAAGAACATTTAAACAAAATTCCTGTGAACTATGAAGAAAATGTCAACAATGATCTTAATGGCTATCTTGGTAAGCAAAGTTTCCCACAATTTAATCATATAAATTTTAAGTGGATACAGATTAGTACGGATGAAATTTTAATTATTGTGTCAAAAATGAAAAACTCCTATAGTGAAGATTTTTTCGGTCTATCAACATTTATCATAAAGCATATAATTGACATAATAGCACTTCCAATTACATATCTTATTAATGGGACATTAAATGATGGTATTTTTCCTGATAACCTAAAAATATCTATAACAGTCCCTATCCACAAAAAGGGTGACAGAGATAACCCTGGTAACTACCGACCTATATCCCTTGTTCCAGTGTTTTCTAAAATTATAGAGTACTGTGTAAAAAAACAATTGACCCCTTATTTTGAACAGAATTCACTTATTAATGTAGCCCACTTTGGATTCAGATCGGGGTTATCTACTATTAATGCGGTAGAGACTGTCGTAAATGAGATAATTAATGGTTTCGAGTCTGGCTCATATACATGTACAACTTTGATAGATTTAAGTAAGGCCTTTGATACAGTTGCGCATGAAATCTTGCTTAAAAAACTACAATATTATGGAATAAAGGGTATTGAACTATCCCTTCTTAAGTCTTATCTCACTAATCGACGACAGATAGTAAAATTTAATAATAAGAAATCTGATGAGCTAGACGTTTTGTCTGGTGTCCCCCAAGGATCAGTATTAGGTCCATTTTTGTTTTTAGTTTATATGAATGACCTACCTAATTGCCTACCGTATAAAACAGCTATCTATGCTGATGACACTACCTTTATTACAAATGATCATAGTATTCTTAACCTTAGTATCAAAAATAAAGGAATGTTAAATGCTTCCTCTTTATGGTTTAAAACAAATAGCTTGGTGTTAAATACGACAAAAACAGAAACTCACTTTTTCTACTTAAATAACCCACCATGCACCTTAAATAATCAGGATTATGTAAAATTGCTTGGCATATATTTAGATACAAAATTAAGCTGGTCAATTCATACCCAGGAACTATGTAAGAAACTTGCCCGTGTCTTATATCTATTGGGGAAATTAAAAAGGTCTGTAAGTGAAGAAATGATGGTCTCTGTGTACTACGCTCTTTTCCATTCACACTTACTGTATGGAAATTTACTATGGGGAAACTCTACAGGTGAAAAGGAAGTCTTTAAATGGCAAAAGAAGGCTATACATTGTATTAAAGGAGTACAGGATATGGAGTCATGTAGGGAATTCTTTAAGGAATACCGTATTATGACAGTGCCCTCTATAAATATTTATCATAGTTTAATGTACATAAAGGAAAACCTCCCCAGTTTTAGGTTGCGTTCTAATGTACATGACTATAATACAAGGCACAATCTGAATATAGAAATGCCATACGCTAGACTATGCAAGACTCAACAAAATTTTAAACATAATGGAATGAGAGTATTCAATTTGCTACCAGCTTCTATACGTAATTTAGAAAACAAGCAGTTTGCTAAACACATTAATAATATATTAGTACGATATTGTATATATAGTGTCACGGAATTTGAAGAACACTTCCGTCAGGGCCTGTAAAATGTAAATGTCTACTCATAATGCATCACAGAGCTGTAAATTGGGTTTTTGTACATGACTTGTATCATGCTTGTATTGTAATCAAAATAGAGTACTATTTTCCAATTGCTTTCGCTGTAATAAAACATGTAGTGTAATTTGCAAACTGTATTGTTGAATGTGTAATATTTTAATATGTATTTTTAATTTTCTTTTCTTTGTAATTTTTTATATTAGTATTTATATACTTATTATGACGAAGTCTATTGCAATCATGTTGTCTAATGACTAATAAAGTATTCTATTCTATTCACTATTTGATTGTGTGATTTAATGAGGTGCGTGGGATTCCGAATAATGTTGTAGTAGGATTGGGGGGATTTCTTCCTGATTCAGACTTTGGGAAATTATTTCGTAATTTTCAGTATCAAGAACAGTTATGACATTTTGAGAAGTCTTATATTAAAGGTGCCTAATGTGTTTGGATGTTTTCTTGGATGGGTTGGTATGAAGTTTGAACTACTTAATTTTTTGGATATTTAATTTTTGTTACTTAGCTTTGCTTTTCTGCCACTTCTAGCTAATCGCGACAATGACTGATGACGTGAAATTGATGAAGAAGAAATCGCAAACAGTGCCGCAACCACAGAGGGGCAGGGGCATTGTCCCCCCAACCTTGAACGGAAGTCCATTCAAGGGGGTCAAACATTTAAGTAAAAAACAAGACTAGCAGAATCTAAGAATAGTAGGACAAATGGATACTCAAGATGGAATTAGTTTTTTTCTTCCAGACGGCTAAGGGAACTTGCAGGGGGGGACACAGAGGGTGAATTGCCCCCATTGATTTCAAATTTTCGTAAAATTTTCTTGCTCGCTTTGCTCGCAATCTCTGCTATTATTATAGTCCAAGTTCAGAGCCATAGCTATGGGGCAAAGCGGTCTAAATGAAATTAAAAAATGTGTTAAAGAAAAGGCCATGGCGCCCTGTAAAATTTCTTGCACCCTATAAAGTTTTCAGTTTGAAAAATTTGGATCTAAAAATTTTCTTTCTCGCATCGATCTCAATATGATTGTTTTCTGTAATGCATTCTAAATTACCCGAGAGAGAAGTAAGACCAAATATCAGTGGCGTATGCTGGTGGGTAATCTCCGACACTTGATTCATCCACCCACTCCTGAAATCTTCCTGCAAATTTACCTCAACATCCATACAGGATTTATGAATATATGTGTTAAAAATTTTACAATATTGTTGCGACCACTGTGTAATAATTGTTCTGATTGCACTTGCAGTTAATCTACGTTTAGAATTTCAAATAATTAAGCAAGAAAATATAATAAACCTATAAGAAGAAACCTGTAACAAAGAATATGAAAGGAATGTGGTAGTGAAATAAAAACCCTCAATATTAATTGAAGTGTAAAACGCAAGTTACCCCAGTACCCAGTTACTCGTGCATTCCCGATTTTTGTTTTTATACACGGAAGTTTAAGTTCAAGACCTGTGGTACAAGAGATGCTACTGACCTATCTACATTAACTATTTGCAATTTCTCCGGAAAAGATCCCGTTCCAAATATTTTCACACGCAAATATTGTATTATATCCATTGCCTTTAACTTCAGTAACACAGCACTAGCACGAATACTAAACCACTAACAGCTAAACAAATATTAAATTCTTGAATCGCTACAACACGCATTCAATTCCCTGCGCCAATCTTCTATTGTGGTTCCTTCCTGCTTGACACAATTAAATTTCCTATGGATGCTGAAAAATTCCCTTTCCCAGCTTTATATTCCCTGCGATACGCGAGGTTCAATAAGTTGGAATCATTGAGTTTTTTGTTTATATATTTTACATTCAAACATCTTTTATCATTATGATCATTTTTAATCTAAAGAGGGGGGAAAGCAACTTAAATTACCTAATATATGTGTACGTATATATATATATATATAATTTATTTCCGATAGCTTTCCCTTTTAAAAAAATCTTCATTTCTGTGAAAGAAGTACTCTCACTGGCTTTGAAGGCTACAAAGAAAGTAATCACGCATTTTAAAATACAAAAATGAAAAAAGTAAGCATATGAATAATTTAATTACTTCAATAATCGATTGATTAAATTGTTATTTGACGTCGCTTTTCTGCCACTTTTGACTAATCACTACGAGTGATTATATGGAATTGATGAAGGGACATTTACGTACAAAGAACACACATGCCCAGGCCGGTATTCGAACCCTGGAGCTCTGGCATCGTAGGGAGCTGTGCTAAAACTCCGCAACGGAGGTCGGTGTAATTTCTTGAATTTCTAGTTCAAATTTTAATTTATTTAATTACCTTCATCTTCAATATTAAAGTGTTTTTTTTCCTTTGACAATATCTGTTGAAATTGCAGAGATCAGGAAGACAGAAGCAAATGTAAAATGAGAATTAACATAGAATTGGTTCGCAAATGTTGTTCAGATTTCCCTGTTTCTCGCGCATTTTCAGATGTATTTTCTCTACTTTCCTTTTCAGTACGTAATTTGTGAACCCAGAATTCTGTTTCCTGAGAAATTTCCCTGTCGTAAACAACACAGCTCCTACGATACAAAGGCCATCGGGGAAGAATGGCAGAAGAGGGTGCCAGCCAAGGGAACGGCAAAGGTTCTGGGGTGGAGAGTGCGACCGATGGACTCTCTCCAGAAGGAGGTTACCCTTGCCACGGAATAACCGCGCCTGAGAAGCAGCGTTTCCTTCCCCTCCCTCCAAGGGATTTAAAGGGGGCCGGTGGAATCTTACCCTGACGTCACCAGATTCCACCAGCTGGACATTCCGCGGCAAACGGTTGAAAACATTCGCGCGCTTGAAGCAAACAAATATGTGAATCAAAGATTGGTTCGGAAGAATATTGCGAGGATATAAAAAAACAACTTTTTAAAAAATTATAGCGGGGTCATCTCCGATTACCTAGGTGACCCAGAGTATACGCCGCTGCCAAATATGTAGCTACTTCAGACTGTTGCTGCTAAAAAGTTTTGTCTCAAATGCACGAATAATTTTTTTGAAGAAAAGGAGACAAAATTTGTATTATTTTTACAGTTGATTTGTTATGAGGCGGATGAATTGATTATGTAATGTATTTAATGTATTCTCATTAATATATATATATTAAAGAAACTTTGAATGCATACACATTTTAGCGTTAACATGTTGCATACTTATGTATTTTCTTATTTTACGTCGTTCCATGTTGCATAAATAAAATATATGTTGTACATGAAAATAGTCATATGTACAAATATAATTATGTTCATCATGCATTTTGTGTCTTTCAAAAATACAGTTGTGGGCTTGTTTTCCAGTATTAGCTAATGTGAAACTGAACGTGTTGGAAAAATATTTTCAAATAATTTGTTCCATGACAAATGCTTTAGCAGAGACTTCTAACCTCTTGTTGCGTGATTTTTAATAACGTCTTTGATGCTACTATTATTACTACCACCACTATATTAGAATTATTATTAATATTTGCACGTTTGTCCTGGTACTGGCCCACCTCCAGACAAAAATTCGTGGTTGCGCCATAAACATTGGTGAGGTCTTGCCCGGGCCCCACCGGAACTTCCGGTTTAGGCTAGTCCCCGTTGTTGCCAGTGCAGATTCACCGGCGTACGAAGTAAGAAATGAGCGCTTGTTTTCATAAGTTGTGCGACGATAGTCAAGAAAGGTATTTGTTAAAGTTCTACTATGAAGGAGTGGACGTCTAGAATCCGTAGGAAGATCAACTGCAGAGCAGATTATTAAAATATGACGTGTCTTTGTGGCCGCCAGTTGTATAGCATACTACATACAAGTGTCTCATGTACAATCACGACGAACTCAAAACGTACAAAAGTTTAGACATATTCAATTATTTTGTAAATGGAAAAGCGAGGGAAAGATAATTGTATAAAACTAGTGATATCATTATATTATAAAGTAAAGTAAAGCTTAAGTGAATCTTTGCCAACAAATCTGCAGAAGTAATGATACATAACAAATGCTAAAGTAAATATATGTGCTTTCAACGTCGCCTTTCCACCTGAGGGATTTAGGGAAAACCTATGATATGGCATGCCACTTTCACTTGCACGAATATACTTCAAACAACAAGGGAGTTTTCAGACTGAAGCGACAAGCGATATCGGGATTTCGCACAGAAGCATTGGATCTAAAGCAAACCATTCACCAGCCACGCTTGTGCAAACAACAGGCCGGGGCAACACAATGCACGGTATTGATAAAACGGTCAAGTCCGAGCGACAGGCGACACCTCCAATTTGTTGTGTCGCTTTAATTCGGAAGGTGTTTTATTTTTATTTTTGAATGTTGGTTTCCAAGAAACACGTATCGCTGCAGTCTGAAAGCTTCGTTTCGAACCAATTCATCACGAGAAAATGCACGTGTCGCTTGGACTGGACTGTAATTTTGTCAGCACCATGCATCGTGTCGCCTCGGTCTGTTGTACTCGTATGCAAGGTAAAGGGGTTGTTGCTTGTCGCTTCGGGTTGTAATCTCCGTGCCACTTAAAAGTGAATCCTCAGTGTTCAATGAAATTTTTCGAACCGAAGCGACAGAACAAGCTGCACGTGTCGCTCAGATTCACAATGGCGTGTATTGTGCCGCCTGAGACTTGATTTCCCATGAGCGGTAAATGCTTATTTATAGACTAAATGGGCCTGTGTCGCTTGTCACTTCGGTACGAACCACTGCTGTCGCGTGTCGCTTCGGTTTGAAACCTCACTAAGAGGCGTGCTTTTCACCACAACACAATACGCAGATAAACGATCAACATGCTTAACAAAATGCAAGTCGTACAAATACTTTCCGGGTACCAATCCTTTCTTCGTTCTGCTTATATCAACAGGTTTCGTCTCTCTACGTCCTTCGGAAACCTACGAAGTGATACTTGATTCAATAAATTTGTTCCCGATCGAACTGTGCAACCATATCCTACACAGTTGACACCCTATTTCCTTGTAAAAGAATCTCCACCTTGCTCTTTCATATTAACGTCCATAGCACCTTAAGCGTAACCGGATGTTCGAGGGGACCAGACGAGTGCGCATGCTCCGCAGTAGCTCCGCCTTTAACACCGTCTACAGGGAGATGCTTTCAGTGGCGCAAACTTATAGGGATCCGTGGGAACATAGCGCACCTAAGAATTTGTCGTGTTATTATTATATGTTTTCGTATTAAAACCAATAAATAATATTTTTAAAATAGCGAGTATGTTGCATATTAATATCGTAATACATGGAAGGGAGAATTTGAGATTTTTTAAACTTAAAAGAACCCAATGTTTTTCAAAATTTGGCGGCATACACAATAAGATATATCGTATATTTACAACTTTACACTCTCAAAAATGTCAACTGGGGGGGGGGGCTTGAATTTACCACTCTGGTTTTTCCAGAGTTTATGTTGCTTTTACTTGAAAATGTCGATTTTTCAAAATTTCGGAGGGGACTGTAGCGTACGCAAAGAACACTCACAAAGAACACTCATGCCCAGGCTCGAAACTGGGACCCTTGGCTTCGTAGTGTGTTGTGTAACCATCCCACCATAGAGGTCGGCTGGTGAAGGATGTAGGACAGATTAGTTGGTCAAATTATTATCAAACATGATGAAAATGTGATAGTGTTTCACATTTATTATTTTGGTTAATGTGCGTAAAAATCTTGCATACTGGAAACTAGAGGGAAACATTATGAAGCATGATTTATAGAGGACTCCCTTAATCAGCTCCGCAGAGAGGCTCAAAGCTGTTGGTACATATTAATCAGTGACGTGCGGTGACGTCGACACTTGGGGTAGCAGACAGTGGCGTGCTCAAGGGGGCGTGGGGTTGGTGTGGGTCCACCCCTCCCCTCTTTAGGGCCCAGTATTCCTAAAAAAAAGAATGTCGATAACAGGAAAAGATTACAAAATGATGAATGAGTACTAAAAAAAGTACACGTAAACCCCACCCACATTCGAAAATAAAAAAAACATTTTGTTTTGACTACTAAGCCAGAGATCCTGGGTTAGAATCTCAGCTTGGCGATGGGTATTCTTTGCGTGTGTCCCTTCATCAATTTTATCGTATCATCTTCGCAATTAGCCAAAAGTGGCGGAAAAACGAAGTAAAATAAACCTAATCGTGCAATCAATCAATGATTTGATTTCATTTTTGTTACTTAGCGTCACTTTTTTGTCACATTTGGTTAATTGCGAAGATGATACGATAAAATTAATGAAGGTACAAACACAAAGAACACCCATGCCCAGGACGGGGTTCGAACCCGGAACTCCTGGTGTCGTAGCGCGCTGTGATAACCACTCCCGCACAGTTGGTTGATTTGGTGTTTTAAGTCCACTTTATGCACAGAAACAAAACAGGAAACAAAACACACTTTTTTGTAGTTTCTTCAATAATATTCATTTGGCTTTTTGAGTTCTGAGATACATTTTTCATTCCAAATTATTTCATTATTCACTGCAGAGTACAACACATAGGACAAGAATGCGCACTCATCACGGGTTCGAATCCTGCCCTGGATTGTTCATATGAGGTCCCTTCATCAATTTCATCATATCATCACTCATCCTCATTTTCGCAATAACCAAATGTGTCAGAAGAGCGAAGTAAAATAAACCAATCCAACAACAATTTGAACGCGCGTCCTCTTGCCCAAATAAATGCATCCGTATTTATGACTGTTAGAGGCCAAAAGTAGTATATTTAAATAAAACTACTAAAACGAGAGTGAGAGAGAGAGAGCCTGAGCACATAATTGTAATTTAATCATTATATATTCCATATTTGAAAAGGAAAAAAAGAAAGAAAGCATAACATTATTGTCTGCACATAACACGTTCCCATTTCATAAATAATAAAACTACATCCCATATTATACAACGTGTCAAATGTTGTGTAAATACACAGAACTGCAGAAAATTTTACCCTGAGTTCTTTAAAGGATTTACAAAAAAAATCTATGAGAAACCAATCCCCTATCTGTCTTATAGGAGATAGACTGGGGGACCTGAAAGCACGGGCTTTCAACCATTGCAGCGGGGGGCGAGGGGGCAAGGAAGGTAGAGGTAGAAATCTTCCTTTTCTTTAGCGCGGCCGTTTCTACCTGGAAACTGGTCAGGCGGAAGAAGAGCGAGCTAGGGTATCCAGCCAGCTTTGCCCGCGGAGAACACCGATGGACGAGAAGAGCGTGGAAAAAAAGGTGTTGCATATGAGCTGTGGTGGATTTAACAAGACAATAAATATTGTGATCTGAATATAATTCGAGACGTGAGATTGATTGATCTATCTCTGCTAGACTAGCTATTCCTCAGTGCACGTCACTGATATTAATCGTCTATTAACATTATCGACCTGTAAATATCAAGTAGATACAGTCCCGACTATTATCTTTGTATTCTCTGGCAGGACGGAAAAGGTCATTATCGAAATACTGTTTCTTGTTGTTGCTCGAACTTTTTGTTCCGTTGGAGTTATAGCTTTTGCTATATCTGTCAATGGGACACAATATATTAAACATTTGTCCCCCCCTACTAAGAATTCCTGGCTATGGGCCAGGCACTGCTGCAAACTATATTGGTTTTTTGGACGCAAAATCATGAACATTCAGCAAGTTGACGAGTACTTTGTACGCCACACAGCTTAAATAATGGCAGTGTCTGCTGCCACGTTCTTTTTCTGCTGGAACCTCAAAAAATATGCGCGTGGCAGTAGACTCGGTCTTTGTTTTATCGTGATTTCAGCATGCTATGTATGCAATTACGTCTGTAACACATACTGTGAAGTTGTAGCGATCACTTTCACAAAAATGTTTTAAGATTAGGTCCCTCAGCATTCTTCTAATAATAAACCTAAATGCTCTCGTAGTTAGGTTTAGTTCTGTAAGCATTAAAATAATATTGCTAAATGTTTTCTAAAGATAAAGGTTCTAAATTACCTGTACATTCATTTCCACTAATCACAAACTTGCATTTCTCTCGTGTTAATCTGTTCTTAAGATTTGTAACATCATCTTAGCAGACGAATTACGTGGCAGCAGCAAATTTGACGCTTATTCTTACTGTTGACACGTGCGTGGCAGCAGACTCGGCCTTAAATAATAGTAGAAGTGATTAGTGCAACAATATACGCTGTATAAACCTTCGTTGTCTGTTCTACTAGTGTAACTTATCGCACGAAACACAAACACCGTTGGGTTAAACCTACATCTTCTGCCGTAAACGCGTCATGTTTTCGGTGTTTCGTCGTGTCTCACTTATAGCACACTTCTGAAACCGCTTTCTTGGTTAAGTCCCTCCCTTTGACTTTTGACGTCACAATGTATATTTCTTATCTGTGCTAAAATGCCTAACCTACAAAAGTATTTAGTGTGACGTCAGAAGACAAAGGGTGGGGTTTCTCCAAGAAAGTTTGGTCAGAAGCAAAAAGGATGGTTCAATGAGAAATATTTATGTTTTGAAAATAAAATACGACTGGTGCCTGGAATTCATTGAATTCGTTGCAACAGTGTGGAGAGTTCTAGAAGCTGCGTGGACATGTTTCTGTAATCAGCACTCATCGTGGGAACTACCATGTATCCTTACATGTACTCTGGGAGATGTCGCCTCTGTTTATAAACATCCTGTTCCTGAAGATGGCAGCTGAGCGTAGTGGTGATGATGTAGATAGCGACGAAAAAGAAAATGCAGAAGTAGGGACGCTTCTTCCGTGGGACAGATTTTCAAGCTGGGTGCATTGTATATGCATAGTGACTTTTGACTTGGAATTAGGACAAGCAATAGAGGTAATAAATGCAACGTAATTGAATGATATCCAAGACTTTTGTGTGGTCCACTACGAGTTTGAAAGTGACAAGTGATAATAAGTTGTGCGAGGAGCATGTGAGCAGAAGTAAAATATTTTATTTGCTATATCTTACGTTTATCTGTGTTTGTAAATCAACTAACAAGTTGTAAGTACACGGAAGTGTATTTCCCCCATGACTTAAAGATTGTATAATGTCTATTATATAACGGCTTGTACAATTCTAATTTCCGTAACCTACTTTTCATTAAGTTGTTCTGGTATCAAGCTATTGTTTTATGTAGTCTGATTGCAGTTCGTGTGTATCTCCTACATTTTTCGATTAAAATATGACAACCCATTAGCAAATTAGGCGCTACAGCGCCATGCGGAGACAGTGTGAATGTTGCTATGGCGTTTTTCTCAAAATTTGCACACTGGCGCCGAAACGTTAATGTGGCTTATTTTCATGGATTTCCCCAAAGTACAGAAATGAGTTTCTGACAGTTGATACTTCTGTTGTAATTGTCTATCGCGCTTCTGTTGTTGATTCCAATCAACCAGCTGCACTGGTAGCTCCCCATTTTCATTAAAATTTCGGTAACCACCAAACGTCTCTAATTCCCTTATTTTCGTATTTTTCACATTGATACTTACATATTCTGCATTCGTAAGGATTCTTCTATTTCGCGTTTCGTTTTTTGCAGGCAAATAATCTCAATTTTCGAAATATGGAGTATTTTTATTTTCTTCGCTTTTGCTTGCGTTACACGCGATATGGCGGAGAAATCTTGACTAGCGTAGTCCATGATCAGTGGTTATGCAGTGTTGCGACCTTCTTCATAGCAAAATATCTAGGTACTAGTATGGAGAATACGTAAGTACGAATGTCAAAAATTGACGAAACTCGGAAGTTATAGGTGTCGTGTGGTGGGTGTGTTGTGAAATTGGTGCCGGGTGTTGAGGATCCGGTGGAGTTTTTGGTTGCACACGGGGTGGTGAAGAGAGGAAAGGAATGTGCAAAGTGTGAAATTGGAAATAATTGCGAATCATTGGCACGTGGATAGGTTAGTAGGGCCACGCAAAGGTTTCAATAGTGAAAAAAATAGCCCCACGAACCATTGGCGCTAGCCCCACGAACCATTGGCACGTGGATAGGTTAGTAGGGCCACGCAAAGGTTTCAATAGTGAAAAAGATAGCCCCACGAACCATTGGCGCGTGGATAGGTTAGTAGGGCCACGCAAAGGTTTCAATAGTGAAAAAGATAGCCCCACGAACCATTGGCGCTAGCCCCACGAACCATTGGCGCGTGGATAGGTTAGTAGGGCCACGCAAAGGTTTCAATAGTGAAAAAGATAGCCCCACGAACCATTGGCGCTAGCCCCACGAACCATTGGCACGTGGATAGGTTAGTAGGGCCACACAAAGGTTTCAATAGTGAAAAAGATAGCCCCACGAACCATTGGCGCTAGCCCCACAAACCATTGGCGCTAGCCCCACGAACCATTGGCGCGTGGATAGGTTAGTAGGGCCATGCAAAGGTTTCAATAGTTAAAAATTGGTTTCGAAAAAAATATTCGTAGCCCCACACACCATTCTCGGATAGCCCCACGAACCATTGGCGCTAGCCCCACGAACGATTCACGGATAGCCCCACGAACTATTCACGGATAGCCCCACGAACCATTCACGGATAGCCCCACGATCCATTCATAAATAGCCGCACAAACCATTCACGGATAGCCCCACGAACCATACATAAATAGCCCACGAACCATTCATAAATAGCCTTAGAGATACTGGGCGAAAGGGGGGGGTTATAGCCCCCATCAACCTCACATTGAACACGCCACTGATCCTGTGCACGTCATGTTGTCGCAAGTTCGTAATCAGAAATGATGAACAGTAACTCACGTTTATTTACGTTCTAGAACTGTTACACAGTTACAAAACCGCGTATTTGGAAACACTGACCGGTTGTTACGTCATGAAACGCTCGCAAATATTTGGTTCACGTAGTAGACGGACATCAAGGGAACAGCTTTCGTGCATTGGAGTGACATTAATGTCGAAAATTACATGATTTACCGGCAAAAAATTTCAACGAGGTGAAAACAAACTTCCAAGACCTTCCTAAAGTATAAATAAACCCATTTCGGTAAGTACTTTCTCCTGTAAAATTGAAGAAATACGTTTTGGGGATACGAAAATTTTACCAAAAGCATAATTTTTCACATTACAAGTATTTATTGGTCGTTGCTATATGGCAGGCAAATCTTGACTCACGTTGTCTATCGTCAGTTGATATGCAGTGTTTCCAAACTTATGAACCGAAAAATGCCACACAAACTATTCACAAAGGGTTTTTAAGCGAAAATTGATCCACAAACCATTCACGGAAGGTTAGGGTAGGTTAAGTTAGGTTAGGCAAACATAGAAAATTAAATGAAAAAAAAAAACCACTCACACATCTTGTAAAACTACCACGTGGTTGCTACGCTGACAGGGGGTTACATAATCGAACGCATGGAACATTTGATTCACATAGTCGACGGTAATTGTGGCACGAGCTATCGTGCAACGGAGATACATGCATGTCGAAAATTACATTTACCAGTCACATAAGTAGCACGAATAGAAAAAACACTATTCCCAGCTTCCAAAAGTCCACAGGAACTCAATTCCGTAAGTACTTTCCTGTCTTTTCTCCTGTAAATTTGAAGAAATGTGTTTTCGCTATATCTAACTGTTACTACAATTCGTAACAGTTTACTATCCTTTGGACACCTATAACTTCTTAGTTAGTCAATTTTTGACATTTGTACTTACCTATCTGCTTCGCGGAACATTCCGTGAATGGTTTTTGGGACTATCCATCCCGGAATCGGTGGGAAATTTAAACTAAAAAATTATTTTCATTTGAAATTTTTGAGTCCAAATTTCCCACCGATTCCGGGCTCCGCCCCTGGGGTAATTGACCTACCACCCCCAACCACTAACGCGGCCCTGCCTCCGCTCCGGCTCTCCGGCTTTTTTTTATAGAGTCCCTGTTAAAGGCATGTTAGAAATTGACCGGAGTCACCTGCCCCCAAATGAGCCCCAAACTTTTAAATTTGAAGAAATCCATTTCCAGGATACGGAAAACTTACCAGAATTTCACACAAAACACCTTCCTGATGTTAGACAGTACTACAGGAACTTATTACGGTAAGTAGTTTCTTCTGTAGAAATGAAGAAATCTGTCCAAAGGATAGTAAACTAGTACCACACATACTTCAGTCACAGTGATTACATATTTTCGGGAAAACCACTTTTTCTTTCTGCATGCTCCTATATGCAAGCAGCCATTTTTTTTCTCTCGTCTTCTATACAGGTTGCTGCTGCCAAACTACTAATGAATGTATGTGGGCTGCGAGGTATTATGTTGCTGAAGGCTTTTGTTACGAGGGTCATTCGGAACGTAACTTCCGTTTGGGTATGAATGAAACACCAGGACATTCTGAAAGGGTATTCTATAGGTGAAACACCTAGAAATCATTTATTTCGCACTTTTTTTACATTGCGGAACATTTCTTTAGGTGTAATAATGAATTGGTAACTAAAATAATGTCTTATTTATTACATTTACGAGTACTTACTGTTCTTCGTTGTTTCGATTCTGTAATACTGTTCTTCGTTGTTTCGATCCTGTAACACACATTATGGCGATAGCGTACTGGTTCATCACGCGTTGTGCGAGTGTTTTGTCGATTTATGCAGTGTTGCAACCTTGTTCACAGAAAAATACCTACTTTTGTGCCCGGATTTGAAATTATGCTAATACCTCGCAAACCATTGACGTTAGCCCCACAAACCATTTCCCGTAAGTTAAGGCAAGCATAGTTTAAAAAAAATAATTAAAAATACTCTACAAGTCATGTTATAGTGAAAACACGATGAGGTTTGAAATACTTACTGGGTGTTACGTCATGTAACACACAGAACATTGTGCTCACATGCAGAAAGCAAATTGCGGCATCAGAAATAACGTGTTGGAGAGATATTTTTGCAGATGAACACATGATTTTGCATTAAAATGGATCAAAACTGCATTCCCGAACTTCAACAATGCTAAAGAAAATGATTTGCATAAGTACTTTCTTATGTAAAAAGTAAGAAATCTGTTTCTGCTATATGAAAGTGTTACCTTGTGAAAGTTTTTATTATGTACAACTGAAATAGACAACTCTAAGCTATTTTTCTACATGAGCACCCTGTTGAGACACTTATCATATTGGTGAGCAATGTTTACAATTGTAGGCCAAAACGGTGAAAGTGGCTGAAATTCACAGTGAAGTGTAGGTCGAATCCCCATTTAGCCTATCTGTGCATAAAGCAGGCTTAAACCAAAATGTTACGAGCTAAGGTTCTGTTCCAGGGCAGGGCTGGTCTGTGGAGTCACAATTGAGGGCGTGAAAACCTTAGCCATACTGGATTTCACCCTCTGTATTTGAGGGTAGGACCCGTTGACTAATGGGCGATGAGTCTAAGGTAGAGCAGTTAAATTAATGTAACACATATTGTATAGCTAATTGACAGAGTTTTATTTAGAAGCTATTCGCGATTAAAATTAACCGATATGCCATCTGCTGGGATTTTCAGGAAGTACTCTAAGTAGGATACGTTGTGTTGAAGTCGTTTAAAGCATGGTGAATATGCGAGAAAGTAAGGTCTACTGTTCAGGTTTTTTTGTTTTTCTTTTTGCTCTAAATAGTTTTATGGGTCAGAACAAATTAAAAGTTTTCATGTGTTTCCACCCCGTGGAATCAACAAAATGAAATTTGTTAATAAATCAGGGAAAACGTAATTGACAGAAGATTGGTATGGGGGATCTAACACTGTAATTCGGCAAAGAAATTACGAAGAATGCACGAGTCTGCTTACTTTATTTATCGAGAGATAAATATATATTTCCATGAAAGTAAAGTTTTAAATTGTACTTTATAAATAAAGCTGCGTCCATGTATTACCGGTGTTACGTATGTGTGAAATTTGGAACAGGTGCAAGTCGATTAAGAGGGAAGATGAAAATAGTTTGAGAATGAATTAATGTCAAATGTAACCAGAAAAAAAGTGGATATGCTAATGTTACTGTTTCATTCAGTATGATGTCCTTTTTCAGTGAGTATAGCCTGGTCATGAAATCGTGAATATTATTATTAAACCAGCCTTTCTCTTTCGAGAAAGAACTGCAACGATATGTTCGCAATTTTCTCCTGTCCCAGCTTTTCAAGTACAGGTCAATTTCAATTCCTTTATTTTCAAATAATTTCCGAGAACCCCAGTTACATGACGTGCAGATGATACAGCACTGCTTTTGGACAACCAGTGCGTATACATAGTTTCGTCTGCATTTTCCGTGTTATTTTTGCCTATCATAATTAAATGCTTCGTTCTCAGTACAGCTTCACGTTTGTTAGAGTAGCTGGAATTCACATCGCTTTCGCAATATTTAAAAATAATGCGTAATTTAAACGTTTTCTACCATACCAGTCATGACAACACGCTGCTCTTTTGTACTACTGCTGAATGTAAACAAAGATCTATCCTACTTAGAGCGGCCATATTGGAAGCGACACCAGCACACAGGTGGTAATTTTAATCGTGAATAGCACTCCAATAGAAAAATAAAGGGAGAAGTTTTGGGCATAAGGATTAGCACCATAAAGGGTCAGGTACTTATCTCGGGTTCACCTGGATGCTGGAACGGTCAGCTGGGCACTGGTCCTGCTGGCTTTCCTGAGGTGTGTCGCCTCTGGACAGGCCCTGGCTTGGACCCCACAGCTTCTGGTGGCCCTGTTGTCGATTCTCCACATCCGGCACTGTCACGCTCTCACGTCCCAATGTTGATTCCTTGGCAGCCTCTTGGAGTTCTCGTTGTCTTCTCCTCCTGAGGCAGGTTGTTAACCCCTTTTATAGTTCTCTCGGGAGTTTGGTGATAGCTGGGATAGGTTTCCGGGTATGACTGTCAACAAAAGAGTGGTAGAAAACTGATGTTAACTTAAGAGAACATAGCATAGTGTTATAATGCACATATGAATCTGCAGTGTAATGTTAATTTTTCATACTTTTCTTACAGATCATATATCCAGGCCATGTGAAGCTTTCAGAGCAGGAGAAGTCAAATATTTGCTACTTGGCATTTCCAGATTCAAACTCTGGCTGCATGGGAGATACTCAATTTCACGTTAGGATCAGGCAGACTTCTGGAACTAATAGTTTACGTGCAGAACATAGGCTTTATAATCAAAAGTGCCCCGTTTTTTTACAAGCAGATCCTGCGTATTTGTATGGATATGTGTACTTTCGACAAGTAAAAGACAAAAGCCTCCCCCGGGGTTACTTTCAAAAAGTAAGCAAGTGTGTGTGATTCTCTTTGTCCAGATATTATAATGTAAATGTAAGATTTAGTGCATTGTCTAGTCTAAGAAAGGATTTGACTATTTTTTATGTTTCAAGAAGTTGAAATGGAGACGCAACAGCTACAATATGTTCTCACCTAAGACCTAATGAGATGTATTTGCTGATGTTGATTCAGTAAGATGATCACAGGTCTTTCCAGTTGGGCATACTCCACTCCATATCATAAGCTTTATTCAAGAAGATTTATTAATTAGTGAATATATTAATTGAAATGCTGTGTACATTCATAAGTGCAATATATGATAAAGCAAGGATTGGCCTTGTACCTCAGATTGAAGGTTGTTACCATTCATCCAAGGATCCTTAGTTCAAGTGTTGTGACACAATAAATTAAAGTGCATAATGTCATGCATTCAAAGCATTGAAGCAGTGTTTAACCCTAGCTTACCTGTGCCATACGAGAAACTTACTGACCTGAGGCTGGGCCTCGCAGGCCCACACTTTTATTTATTACTAACATTCAAGAAACCATTTTGTGTCCTGCTTCCTTTATTTACATAGGTGTAGTTATATATTAATTATAATAATTAGAAGAATTACCATCACTGATAAAAAATAATAACCAATTATTGCACATGTGACACACACATAGTTTGTCATTCACTCAACCTCAAAAAAACAATATTAATTTTTCATCAATGCTTTTTTGTTTATATGTGTATACCAGGGTGGCTTGAATTCCAGGAATTCTGCGTGAATTTTTCTCTGTACACATGAAAAATTGCAACTTTGTTAATCCAAATCCCATTGAATTTATACATATTTATAAATGCTCCGAGGCAAGTTTTTCACACTTAGCTTTTATTTTTTTCGAGGAAGGGAAATAAATCTGCATGGGAAATAAAACAGAATACACTCAATCCATTTACATGTTAGTGTCGTTTGCGGAACAGTCTATCTGACAGACAGACAATATACAATATCTTTAAGTTGATTATGTAAATTTGAGTTTGAAATACTTTTACAATTAACAATTTTTCATAGATCAATGTATCCCATAACATTTGCGACTTGAGTATGTGAAATGGAAAATGTAAACTCTGCATCTTAAATTAAATATTTTAAATATATATACCATTTAATTGAATTGAATTAGAATTTTGAATATGGAATCTTACAGATCCATTATATTGTTAGTATATTTGTGTATGTACATGTGAGGGTAGTGAGAGGTGGTCATACATAAGGTTGAAATAGAGAAAACACCTGCTTGTACCCTTGAATTTTTTTAATGTTTGCCTTGAAAATCGGGAATTATACTTGAATTTTATCACAGTCCTGGAATAACCACCTTGATACATACAGTTATACATTAATTATAATTAACAAAAAATATTATCATTACCAACCAATTGTACACTGTCACTGGCAGGAGTGTCATGAAGAACACATATCCAAAAAGGTGCCAAGTATGCCCATCAAGTGAATTTTGCCTCTGATGTACATTACTTTTATGTTTTTATGAATAAAAGTAGTACAAAAACATTGTGAATAGTACCCTAGGGAACAATGTTAATTTTTTTCATTTTTTGGTAAAAATGTTCACAGTTTAAAAAGTGAAAAACAAAATGAGGGGGCTCCCTCCTCCCCTTCCTCAGTTAAGCTAGGTTTAAGTGCATTTAATTTCCATGATGTATGGCAATGTTCGTGCATGTAAAAGCTTCGCAACTTCTGTGAAATATTTACATTCCAAAGGCAGGTTTTTATCCTCTACTCATTGGATTTGGCAAATTTTGATAGAGCTGAAGAGATGTATCAGTATTGACACGTACCAGTCAATACTTTTCTGGCATTTTGACATTTTGCGGGGTCTGCAAAAATGTTGTGCGACATTTTCACAGAGTTTCATTATCCTGGAAATTATGCAAAATTTGAGGTTTTCATTTATTTCATCAGCATTTTGAGAAGAAAATGAATTTTGTATTTAAGCACCAGATATTTTAATATTCAGATATAATTCTCGAATATTTAAATAATGATGATGCATGTAATTGGAGTTCATGGTTTTTATTAGTGTTATAACTTAGAAGTTCTAGAGTCCCCACCATGAAAACTGCCCACTCAAGGACGGAGCTTCCCCTCATCTCCTCCACATCCCTGGTCCTCTAGGGTTACCACACTTCTTGTAAGCTACTCGGTCAACACTTTGTGCTTTGTACGTATGCGGTCGATTAAGTCTTCGCTGGTGTATTGTGTACAGATTATTTGGTTTTGCATTCTTTATGAATGGCATTGAGGAGCAGTGTCCTACATGCGGTACAATAGCAGGTGGTAGTGATGGTGGTGTACGTGCCTGGTGAACGGACATTAAAAAACAAAGTAAGGTAAACATTTCCAAATTTTTCAGAAATCTTGCTATATGCAAGGTTCTTCTTCTACGAAGAAGCAAGGAAGAACATCAACTGTGCAAAAAAACTTCAGTAGATGCTCGTGGTGTGTTTGTGTGTTGTCTTCGAGTCACCAAGAAAGAGTTATAAATGGGTACGCAAAAACACTGAACGGGACGATTTTAACATTTGCTTTGATGTAGTAGTGGTGGTCTCTACAAAGATCAGCAGCTGCTGTCTCTCTTTTGCCAGCATTGTTGTTAAGAATTTTTTCCCCTTTTGTTTCTCATTTTCGGTTTACAGTTGGAAACCACTTTCTTGAAGTGTAAACATAATATAGTATGCCCCTTAATTTCATTCTGCATTCCCCTCAGCACTCTTAGATGATATATCCTGGTGCCGCCACTGTTACAGAGAGAGATTGTGATGATTCTTACTGTGGACCAAGTACAAATATGTGGACTTATGAGAAATATTTTCTTCCGGGCACATGTCACAGGCAGCGCTCAGATGAGTGCAAGATTGATCCACAGCAAAATTCATTCAAATAGAATGTACAAACATAGTCGAGATGTCAATGTAAAGATGCTGTATATTGTTCCGCAACACTCCACCCTTACATTATTTACATTCCTCTAACTTGAGCCCCACGGCAGAACTGCCAAGTGGAAGCTAAGCATCGGCAGAACTGCCTCGGGATGCTTTTTCTCAAGGAGGCCACTGGAGCCCGAAGATCGCTCTCCCTTCTGCTATCCAGTTCATAAACACACTCTCCCTGTCCTCTATCAGAGGCCATATTTATACTTCCTCCCGCGTCGCATGGTGGAGGGCTGAAAGTTCAAACCTTATTGGCTCTTTTAACTACCCAGAGCCATGGAAGAAACCCAAGCATACAAAATCATACACAATCACAAAAAAGAAACAAAAAAACAAATACTGTTTGTAACAGTATTATACTCCCCTCACCGAAAAAAAAAGGGCTTACCCCAGGTAAGTCTGAGTCCAATGTTCTGGTGAGGTTTGCCTGAAAGAAAGAAAGAAACACTAACACCGTCCACTTCACTTCACTTCACTGACTTTACACTTTCTGGAATAAGTCTCTCCGAATGTTCCTCACTGCATCCGGTGATCTCTGGAACCGGTGACATCCTAATTCGTCGTGAAGTCCATTTCCAGGTGTGGGCTGTTTGACATCCATGGCAAGGACGTCCTCTTCCAGGCTGCTTCCTTCTTGTGAGGTTCTGGGTTCGAACCTCTTCCCATCCACTCCTAGGGTAGGAGTAATATCCAGCACGTGAATTCGCGGCACTTCTCTGCTTAATTACTACAGAAAGTGCAAACAGTCGTGAGTAAATATGTGCCTCCGAATAAAAATAAACTTTTAACTAATGGAGATTTCAATTAGAACTGTCCCTTTAAAGAAACTATTTTGTAAGGGATGCGGCAAAGGAGATAAGACTGGTTTGTTATGGTCTACCCAGCTGTTTCCCCCGAAACTCCATGGGGTGTCTCTGGGTCAGCTGACCGTTCTTCCCGGGACCTTTCGTTTACACCAGAAACCGTGCGTCACACTTCGGGCATCTTTTCACCTGGTTGTTCACTGCTAATTCGATTGAATCCAAGTTTTCTGACCACTTGCTGTGCTCCGTGCAAAACTTGGCTATCGCTTTCTTTACTATCATAATTGAAGCTTCTGCGAGATCTGCTTGTGGGCGGTATGGAGTAATATAAACGGGTTTGCAGTTGATGGTTTTCAGTACTTGACGAAACAGACGGCTACGAAACACATTTTGATTGTCACTGGTAAACATCAATGGAAAACCGTAAAAAGGTAAAAAAAAAAAAAAGGTAAAGTGCTCCCCTGTGCATAGCACCACGCCATGAAGGCATATAGGAGGTGTGGGGGTAACGCCCCACACTTTCTTGATCCGGTCGTGAGTGGAGGTGATGTGATCAGCATCACGCCCCTGACCGCCTTTACCCCCCAGGGTTTCCCCCAGGTACCCATGTTATTCGACGCTGGGTGGGCACCGGAGCCGCTTTCACCGTTAGAAAAGTTCCCGGATTTGAACCGGCCGGGGATCGAACCCGGGACCTTTAGCATGGTAGTCAGACGCGTTACCGGAAAACCGTAAAGATGACAATATTTGAGTAATGCATTGGAAATGGTCCTAGCCGTCACTGTTGTCAAAGGTGCCAAAAATATGTGTCTCGTGAAAGAATCTTCAATGAGAAATACGTAGCGATAACGCCCCCTAGAGCTGGTCGGAAATGGTCCAAACAAATCTCCGTACAATTTCACTTATTGGCGTGGCTGATTGAGACTTCTCATGAATCCCATCTTTTTAGAACAATCTGGATTGTATCTCAGACAGGTGTCGCATGATCTGCAGTAATCTCTAACATCAGAGTAAACATTTTTCCGCGTAAACTGTTCCAAAATCTTGAAGAGTGTCTTAGCTGTCCCTGGATGTGTGGCATGAACTTCGTCATGGGATATTCGCAGCACTTCTGGTTTCAAGGAATCCGGTGTCCAAATCTTTTGCTGCTGTCCAAACATGGGAAACATCCCCTTCCCTTTTTCTATGTTTCTGTAGAGAATCCATCTTCATCCAGGTAAGAAGTGCTCAGATGAAAATCAAAAACTTTCTTGTTCAATTTCTCATCCAATTGAACTTCCTTTCCCTTAAGGCAAGCAATTAACGAAGACAAAAATTGTGTCCTTCTGTTGCTCTCTTGCCCATAATCGCTTATCTTCCAAGTTTATATTGCCGGTTGTTATTTCATTTACTTCCAACTCCTTTGCATTAGGTTCTATTGCTGATTGAGTGAAATCGTTAATTTCTTCCCTAGGTTCGGGTATTATATCTCCAAGGAGTTCAACAGAGGCGGTGTCAGGGTTGTCTCTCAAAAGACGTTTAAAGAAAACAGAGCAATACAGTTGTTCATCTTCATTCCATCCATCATCATCCGAATTAGCTACTGCCATTACATCTTCCTTAATGTCAACTAAGGTTACTTTCTCTCGTTCTGTTCCCTGTGCAGCTGAAGTACCGGGACTCGAACCAGAGTCCTCTCTTCCCAGGCAAGTAGGCTTTTTCCTCTTCCTTTTTTCCTGGAACTTACTGAATTTCTCATTCACATCCTTTTCGAATTCGTGGTGATATTTATATCCACCATCCGGGCGTTCAAAACGGAGATAACCTTCATTCTTCAGGTTGCTAATCGGAATATGATCTTCTTTTTCTTTTCTCGCCGATAACCTTTTCTTTTCCCTGACTTTTTCGGCTCTGGGGGTTTGCAACACTTCTTTGTCACAGTTCTTTTCTACGTGAATGACGGTGGAAGACAGGAGGTTACTAGTTTTCTTCTCTTTCTTCCCAATTGTATCAAAAGGAATAATATCATCCCTTTCATTCAGAAAAGCCCAACCGTTCAATGCGGGTGCAATTAAAATCTTCACCCTCACCATAAAACTTCTACCGGCGATCAGGTGATTCTGGGGATTCTCCAAAACAAAGAATTTCTCTCGGACCCGTTGACCATAGAAAGTAACATTGAAAAAGACGTGTCCAACAGTTGTTGTTTTCCCTTCAGCTAACTGTACATTCAGCTTACTATGACGTAATTTCGCCCCCTTTTCTTCCAATTTCCGAAATAAAGACAAACTCATGCAGGATATATTAGCGCCAGTATCCATATACATATGGATCTGAATTCCATTTTATTTCTCCAAAAATGGAAGATTTCTGAATTTTACTATTTGACATCTTTACTTTCAAATTACAGGCACGTCTCACTGTCACACTCTGTCCGTGACGGTCTTTTGACTCTGAAACATAATCTTTCTTCGCAGCTCAGTGAAAACTTGCCAGATGTGCAGTTGATTGACAAACATAACTGTAGCGGTGGATTTTACCCTCTCGAACCATCTATCTATCTTGTGAATATAGACTGCCAAGGACTCGCTCTTTAGCTGAAAGCGAGAATCCAAGAATCGCTCTAATTCTCGTTCGTGATCCAACCCATGAAAATTCTTGAGCAACAAATCCCTGAATTGCTCATATCCTTCAAACGGGCTTGCAAAATGAAAAAATTCTTTTGCTTCTCCTTTCAATGCTAACGGAAGATGATAAAGCAATAATTCCTCTTCATTTATGCCCAAAAGTTCCCTGTATGCATCCAGTTCATCCAAAAAGCTATAAACTTCCATCCCTTTTGTTTCCCCATTAAAAGTCGGTAAATGTACTCTAATGTCGTCTGGAAGAATCCTCGGCCTGTTTGTTATTGTTGCATTATTTTCTGTACCCATTGTTGGCGTCGAACTCGTTTCCCCATTAACGGAGGACAACGCAGACTGAGCCCTTGTCAACATTTCAACCCTTTTACAGCAACCGTAATTCAGTTTCCCTTTCTTTGCTTGTGTCCTTTTACACAAAAAATCCAAGGACGAGACCCCAATAATTCTCTGTTCCGCAACACTCAACCCTTACCGGGCTGCTTCTGGCAGGAAAAACCCAAATAAACAACTAAATAGGCTCGTTAGTCCTGGGTTCCCATCCCGTTCCTCACCAGAGCACTCGGAACCAAAGAATCAATCACAGGCAAGAACTTACTGAATTAATGTTGCAGGGTGATTGCTGAAAACTCGCAGAAATGGGCTTTATACATTTATTTACAATTTATCAAAACAAGGCTCGGATTCTTCCAATAATTCTCTAATTTACATTATTTAGATTCCTCTAACTGGGGCCCCACGGCAGAACTGCCAAGTGGAAGCTAAGCATCGGCAGAACTGCCTCGGGATGCTTTTTCTCAAGGAGGCCACTGGAGCCCGAAGATCGCTCTCCCTTCTGCTATCCAGTTCATAAACACACTCTCCCTGTCCTCTATCAGAGGCCATATTTATACTTCCTCCCGCGTCGCATGGAGGAGGGCTGAAAGTTCAAACCTTATTGGCTCTTTTAACTACCCAGAGCCATGGAAGAAACCCAAGCATACAAAACCATACACAATCACAAAATAGAAACAAAAAAACAAATACTGTTTGTAACAATATGTTCTTAAAATTAATTTCAATGTTTCATTACAAACTTTCTCACTGAAAGTTTATACGTGATCAAATAGAATGTGAGTTTGCCAGTGATGATATTTTACAATACATAACCCAAAAATTTTGGCTAATCTTGGAACATTTTACTTTTTTACTTCACATGCTTATACAATTTGTGCATAAAATATGTACTGTGGGCATCTATGAACCTTAAGAATGTTTTAACTATTTTTTCCAACCGTGCCCCTGCTTTCATTATTTTTTACAGTTTGAAGTTAGGAAGAAAATTTTGAATTTCATGGAAACTTGTTTTAATTTTTTTCTGAACGGCCAAGAAAATATTTCAGTGTAAAAAATACATCCTAATGTTTTTTTACGTTATGTACAATTGTCTGACATTTTTTTTGTAGTTATTAATTTGCTGGTGAACAAGTTCGTATGTGCATAAAGAGCTCAGTTGCCAGCCGCTATCCTTTATTTGATCTCATCTTTCATTATATTGTCAGTGTTTACTATTGAACCTAGAAAAATATTATCATTTGCAATCTTCTTTTTTTTTATTTTCTTTGAGGAACTGATCCTTCAACTGCACGATTTCTTGAGCATTTCATGTATTTTGTTTTAGCTGTAATTATTATTATGCTGAGTCTTCTTTTATTTATGGTAAGTAACACTGTTGAGCCTTGCTTCCATGTTAATAAAGCATTAAAATACTGACCAAGGCAGAAGTTATTGTATAGAAAATATACACACTAAAAAGGTAATGTTTCCACCCTCTAACAGGGTCTTCTTCAGACGAATATTCACACTAGAATGATGAAACTTAGAAAACATCATTTTATATATATACACACTTCCAGACAGGGTCAATACACAAAACAACATGAAGGCACCAGTCCTTATCTTAGTACTTTTCCTGTCAGGAATTCATGAGTGTGGAATCTCGTGACAGGTAATTGACGCTCCTGACAGGCGATTGACAGGTACCTGGTGAGAGTCTGTGCCTTATCAATTCCTCCACTAATGGACCTAGACAAGACAGATTCCTTGTCTTCTGGACTCCTTTCCTCCTTTCTTCTTTCTTCATCATTCTTCCTTCTTTTTTCCTCCTTCCTTCCTTTCTCTCATCCTTTCCACTTGTTCTAACACTCCTCTCCATTCCTTGTTGATTTTCAGCCCCCCATTCCAGTTCATTATTTCTTCTTCTCCTATTTTTCTATTTCCTTGGTCTCTTTCCAATTTCTCACTATTCCTCTCCTCTCCCTCCAGATCCTCCTATCCTTTTCTCATTCTGTCATGTCCTGTTTCTTTTGTGTGCTTGAATATAGCATTTTTCTATCTCTTTAATCTTACGTCATCCTTATGTTGCTGTAACCTGTCTTTCAGTCTCTTTTTTTGTTTCCCCTATGTACACACTATCACATTCCTTGCACTGAACCTCATATATAATCCCCTCCTCTCTGTGTTATTCCTTCTTCTTGTTCGCAATCCTTAAAATGCTGTGGCCTTCCTTTCTGTATAGGAGCAAAATAGAGAGCCTATGGGAGCAGCTAGAACAGAATGGGTATGAAAAGGAAGACAGACTTGATGTAAACAGAAGTAGTAGTAAGAAAGAAGATAAAGAAACAGGAGAGAGGGAAGATAAGGAAAAAGAGAGGTGGTTTGGTATAACGAGTATGGGGAAAGCCACAGAGACGATAAGCAAAGTGCTTCGAAAAGTGGGCATAAAGACATACAGAAAGGAAAGCCGCAGCATTTTAAGAATTGCGAACAAGAAGAAGGAATAACACAGAGAGGAGGGGATTATATATGAGGTTCAGTGCAAGGAATGTGATAGTGTGTACATAGGGGAAACAAAAAAAGAGACTGAAAGACAGGTTACAGCAACATAAGGATGACGTAAGATTAAAGAGATAGAAAAATGCTATATTCAAGCACACAAAAGAAACAGGACATGACAGAATGAGAAAAGGATAGGAGGATCTGGAGGGAGAGGAGAGGAATAGTGAGAAATTGGAAAGAGACCAAGGAAATAGAAAAATAGGAGAAGAAGAAATAATGAACTGGAATGGGGGGCTGAAAATCAACAAGGAATGGAGAGGAGTGTTAGAACAAGTGGAAAGGATGAGAGAAAGGAAGGAGGAAAAAAAGAAGGAAGAATGATGATGAAAGAAGAAAGGAGGAAAGGAGTCCAGAAGACAAGGAATCTGTCTAGGTCCATTAGTGGAGGAATTGATAAGGCACAGACTCTCACCAGGTACCTGTCAATCGCCTGTCAGGAGCGTCAATTACCTGTCACGAGATTCCACACTCATGAATTTCTGACAGGAAAAGTACTAAGATAAGGACTGGTGCCTTCATGTTGTTTTGTGTATTGACCCTGTCTGGAAGTGTGTATATATAAAATGATGTTTTCTAAGTTTCATCATTCTAGTGTGAATATTCGTCTGAAGAAGACCCTGTTAGAGGGTGGAAACATTACCTTTTTAGTGTATATTTTCTATACAATAAATTCTGCTTTGGTCAGTATTTTAATGCTTTATTAACATGGAAGCAAGGCTTAACAGTGTTAAGTTAAATGTTTAATTTTTACAAAAATCTCCTGCCAATTTCTATGGTGTAGTATGTAGTGTAACATGATGAAAATTTAGTAATTTAGTGAGTCTTTGGTTTAAATATAGATTTATTATTGTAAATCGGGAGACTCAAATTTTAATAACATTTCCTTGAAAACTTCTTTACCATGAGTATTCATTATTTTCAATATTACTTGTAATAAATTTCTTAATAATTTTAACTTAGTATACTTTTACATTTTGCAGAGTGTAGTAGTAATTTCCCATCTGCCGTTTGTGAATTTGTTCACCGAAGTCACTGCTTTGATAGCTCCAGAATATTTTGATAATGGTGAACCAAGTATTGAAGCTGCTTGCCATGATATAGATCAGTGGCCAACACCATTTCCAGGGGAAACTGTAACTTTGCCACTTCTGGGAAATGTTCTTCAGGTAAGTATCACATTACAAAGTAGAACAGAATAAAAATGTATATGAAAAGTACAAAAAAAGAAAAACAAAGTATTAAGTGAAAGAACTTTCACAAATTGTAGAATTCAGAATTACTTGGTTGCAGTTTTTAAAAAATAAATATTAAATTTCCATTTTAGCAGCTTGGGAGTAAAACACTTGAATCAAATTTGAGATAACATTGGGTTCAGTTGCTGCACAGTCTCCTGTTGCTCATGCATTAGTGAACAAGAGTCCATTCAGCAGTCTGTAATTGGCAAAAATGCACAGAAAGATCTAGGTAATACATAATTCACAATGCAGTGCATGAACTTTCTTTTGCATTTTTCTCGGTTACATCAAGTTTTATTCCCGGACTGCTCATTTCGAAGTTAAATTTGCTCCTAAAGGACCACAACCTTCATTAACGAAGGTTACAATGTGGAAAAGTTAGTGCATTAGTATTTCATTTGTTCCCAGGTGTTGGTGGTTCCAATTTCTCCCATCTGTTGACGCTGGTGGATGTTTCTTGTCTTGCTGTGCTCTTGATTGGCAGTTGTTAAGACTTCAGTCATCTCGTGGTGCTGGAGGGTGGAGATTGGCAGGTTAGGCTGGTGGCTGTGTCCTTGGGGTGTTTGAGTATCTGGTAGGGGGTTGTGCAGGAGGTCTGAATTTGTTTTTGCTGTCCAGGATTTTCAAAATACAGGTTGCATGGTCAGGGGTGCTTGCTTGTCCATTGTCTGAGTTTAGTGTTGGTTTTTGCTCTATGATGGCATTCATTTCTTTGATGATATTGTTTGTGGAGGAGATGGAATGGTTTGTGCTGGTATCGCTTAAGTGCACTTCATTTCATTCTTGTACAGTATGGATGGTCCTACTGATGTAGTGGCTATGGCATTGGCCTATGGTCTTGTAGACTCCAGATGATGTGAGTTGTGACAGGTCATATTTCTTCTTGCTCTCCAATTACAGGTTTCTGGGACAACACTAAAGTATGCAAATTTTATGACTCAAGAAAGTCCTTCCATTTAAGAATTCTTACCCTTTGGCTATTTTTAATCGTTTATACTCATTCCACTTTGTGTTCACCTTCTGGAACTTCCATTTAATCATTTTATGGATCTACAATAGTCAAACATTTCTTAACAACTCTGTTCCAATAATTTCACCAAAATTAATACATGTTGTAACAATACTGTATTAGTTTCTTTGTTAAGCCATCGACGAAATTACAATTTCCTCCTTTGCTGAATTTAGAGGCTTGGTGATCTAGTCGGTAGAGTGTCTGACTACCACGTGGGAGACCCGGGTTAGGTGATCTAAGGTCAGAATTTTTCCAGCTTTGTCCCTGCATAAAGCAGCTCTGGGACTCACCCAGCCTCAATTCAATGTGTACCTTGGTGCAACCCTTGGGGGTAAAGGTGGCCAGAGTGTGGTTCTGATCACATCTTCTTCAAAGTGGCCGACATCAAGAATATGTATGGCCCTCCCCCATGTTCCATAAATGTGTCTTCATGGCATGGTGCTGCATGCGCAGAGAAATTTAACTTTTTATCTTTACCATTTGCTGAATTTTAAGGAATAATTTTCAGTACTCGTATGGTCTTGGGTTATCTGTAGTCTTTCAAAGGTCACTGTTTTCTTAGAGATTTTATATTCTTTGGTAAAACTTTGGTATGGACCCAACACCTCTCACTCGTTTCTTTCGTTATTTTTAACATTCGTACTTACCTATTTTGGATTATGAAAGATTCTTCAAGATGGTATTTTGCTTTTTTTCACGAAAATAATTTCAATTTGTGACATGAGGAGTAATTATTGTTGTTCCTTATTTCACTTCCGTAGACACAATATGGCGAGACAGCTTGACTAGCGTGGTACATCATCATTCTGTATGCAGTGTTTCCAACCTTGTCAACCAAAAAATCCCCACAAACCATTCACGGATAGCCCCAACTCATGAATAGCCCCATGAACCATGCACGGATAGCCCCACAAACCATGCATGGCAAGGTTAGGTTAGGTTCAGTTACGTTAGGCAAACATAGTTAAAATTGCAATCTTCTTGCAAAAAACGGCATGGTAGGAAACACTGACAGGGAGTTCCTTCCCATTACATCATCAAACATTCGCAACATTTGGTTCATGTAGTAAGGAAATGAAAGGAACAAAAATTGTGCATCGGAGAGATATTTCTGTTCAAAAGTACATGATTTCCCGGTGAAATAGATTCCACGATGAAAGAAAATACCTCCACGAACTTCTAGAGAAACTCATTTCCGTAAGTAGTTTCTTGTGTAAAAATGAAGAAATCCGTTCGGACCGTATGAAAGATTTACCTATTCTTTTTCTTGCGTTATTTTTGGTGTTGGAAGAAAGCAATCTTCTTCAGTCTCAGCCTCTTCTTTGTCAGGTTTTTCTTCTCTTTTGGATTTTCAATTAAGATCAAGACTATATGAAAAGCTGTTCTAGGCTTTATTCCATGTCTTCTTTGGATTTCTCAATGATAGTTATAGCAATTGTAAATTTGGAAGAGTAAAACAGTTTTAATTTCCTAGTTTTCCTTGTGCCCTTAGGCGACTTATGAAGGTACAGCTTTGTTATGAGAAGGTTCTCCTTGTAGCTCTGATGTGCCTTTGCTCAGGGGTGAGATCTGGATGTTGATGCAGCCAATAAATTCTGAATGCAGAATTATAACTTTAGCCACAAGCTTGGGATACAGATTGGAAAAGACTGGTTCTAGAGATTTCACATTCTGATGCTTAGCAAGACCTGGTCTACTGCTTTTGGTGCATAAGTCTTTAGTTTAATAACTTATTTTGTCAAATATGGAGTACTCTTTTCCAGATCGATTGACTTGATTTATTTTACTTCTCATTTCTGCCACTTATGGCTAATTGCAAAGATGAGGATGAATAGTGATATTGTGAGATGAATGAAGTGGCACACAAACAATGAGTCATACAGAGGATTATCCTGGCTACAGGTCCAGGTCCTTGTTTGGAAAATGCATTCCAGGGTGTACTATGTGGAAGTGAGGTTGACATTTGAGTGTCTTGTTAAAGGATCATCCCTTACACCCAGAGTACTCTTTTTCAACTCCGATATAATTTATGTCAGTAGACTTATCTTGCAACCATTCCTTCCCATTTGGAATCAATTCCACCAGAATGTTTTGACCTTGAACAGACAAAAACAATTTAATGCCTCAGACGTCCAGATCAACTTTATACCTTTGAGAGAAAGGCTAACCTCTGAGAGATTTTATAACATACACCAAGTCTTCAATAGATCTCTGGGATGGTGTAGTGGTAATGTCATCAACTTCTAATTAAGGGGTCCTACCAGTTCTACCAACCCAGTTCCCAAATATCCACCCAGCAATCTTGAAGTGAATTCTTCAAAGTGAATGCTGAACCTCTACTTTCCAGCAAAATCCTTTAGTTCACTCCTTGACATTTGGAAGTTCCAGCCCGAGAAGTCTCTCTTAACTTAACCAGATTTTACAATTCATTATTGTGCATTTGCTTCCAGTGCAATTATTTTGGGTTTCTGTACTGACATACGTAATTTTTGCATTATAGAGAGCAAAATTAGGTTCTAAATCTAGATAATATTTCTAAAACATCTTCGTTTAGAAACTTGTATTCACTCTCAATGCCACCTCAATTATTATAGCTGTCCGTTATAGATGAGATTGCTTTCATCTACAATGGCCACTTGTTTAAACTAGTGTTAAATTCCACAAAGAGACTCCCAGGTGTAAATTACTAGCAATGGGAATTATGTCCCCTTGTGTACTATACCTCATCTTAGAAGACTTCTTACTTTTTAGCTTCCCACTCCCTCTGGTAAGGGGGGGGGGGGAGACAATTTTTATTCTCGAAATTCTTTTTTGTATTCGGGTTGCCATTATTTCTATTGTACCATCATTACCACTATTCTGGTAAAAAAAAGTAAAAACGTAAAGTGCTCCCCTGTGCCTTGCACCATGCCATGAAGGTGTATAGGGGGTGTGGGGTTAGGGCCCCACACTTTCTTGGTCATAGCCAAGCTGGGAGCCCGACCCTGTGGCCGAGTGGTTAGCACATCACGCTGTGACGCCAAGGGTCCCGGGTTCGAATCCCGGTCGGGCTTGGTTGTTTGTGAATGTCCATTCATCAATTTCATCACTCATCCCCATCTTCGCAAATTAGCCAAGAGGCACAAAACGCGAAGTAAAATAAACTAAACTAAATCAAATAAAATGGCCAAACTGGGGGTGATGTGATCAGCACCTTGCCCCTGGCTGCCTCTACTCCCCCCTCCCTTAGAGTTTCCTCCAGGTTCCCACTTTACACAATGCTGGGTGGGTGCTGGAGCTGATTGAACAAGTTGAAAAAGTCCCGGTTCTCCCCCGCTGGGATCGAACCCAGGTCTCTCGCATGATAGTATGATAGTCAGATGCCCTAACGACTGAGCTACGTCGTCCACCCACTATTCTGGTTGGTACTGATATTATTGCTCACTGGATAACCATTTCTCTCAAGATCCATTCTGTCCTGGTTTCATGCTGAATTCATAAATTGTTTGTCAATTGCTAGGTGGATGTGGACATCAATCTTCTTGCCTACATAATCGTTTCTCCAACCTTCAAGTTGTTTAGTTGCTTCATACGTTCCAACGAAATTTGTCAACTTGTCCATATCCTGCAATTGTCTGGTTAGAACCAGTTTCCATTTAGTGATAAATGCCCGATTATAAGGTTCAGCCAAGATTAAAATAATAACAACAACCCATTGTGCAACAGCCTGTGAGGGCCAGGGCCTACCTACCAACTGCCTGCCTCACTGCCACTTGCCAAAGTGGGAGATCATCCTATCGCTGGCCCGATAGTTCAGGGTTCCATGGCTGCCCGTTTTGACGGTCGTCGGTCCCTGGTTTATGTCTCCCGTTAAGGAAACGCAAATTCTACCACTGGTTAATGGTTTAATTCCAGGTTTCATGTGACCGGTATGTTTTTCCTACCTTGTGCATAAAGTGGTGTGTGTCTTTCATTAGTAGTAATAATTATAATAATTGTTGTAATAGTAAACAACAACCCTTCGGATCAATTGAGACAAGCTATACAGCTCCAATTCAGAACTAAAACCAAGATATTGATCATAACGAGGATTTACGTCTATATATAAATGAATCCCGAACACCTGTAGAGTAATGAATATATACGTGCATTGGGTAAAAATAAACAACAATAATTATAAAAACACATTACAGATCCCTTCACTCCCATTCAATCACACACATTCACACTCATGCTGCAGGGTTACACACAAATACCTTTACGTGACAAGATAGCAAATTACCTCTTTTGTTTATCTTCCACCTACTTTCAACATTTGGGATTTCTACTAGCCCCTTAGGCTTGCTTATGGTTTGATGTAAATACAGTGGAACCTTGGTTTTACGTTTTTCAGGGGACCAAGCTGAAAAAACTTGAAATGCAGGAAAATTTTATAGCATATTGCTCTTTTGGGACCGTGAATATTGAATGTATAATGTGGGAAAATGTAAAACCGAGGAATGTAAAATCTGGGTTCAACTGTACTCGGGCCTAGCGTGCTGTCACTTATGAGACGCGATTAGCTACATGGCATTATAGTTTCTGGAAGGAAACAATAATTGAAATTACATTTGTCGATTAACTACTATGCAAAGAGATCAAGCATACACTAAATGAAGGACATGAAGAAATTAACTTAACTACAAATACACAATTATTGATAATAATAGCTACAGTAATACAAACTAGGACATATTAAAATGGTTAAGTTGGTTATGCTGATTAGTACCTAGTTTTCCAATATACCAGGTGGTCCAAAAGTCCTGGAATGGTCACATATTGTGAGAAATACACATCGAATCGGAAAACGAAAAAATATGTGTTTAATAAGTGAAAGAAAGCTATTCAATGATATCACACTTGATTCCCTGCCCCTTGAGGCTGGGGCAGGGGGTAACTGTGAAATTTTAAATGGAAACCCCCATTTTGTATTGTAGAATCGAAAAGAGGACTTCATTCCGAGTCCAGCGAGCTATCAAGCATCCTCCTACCTCAATTAGGAAGTGATATATGGCGACTTTAAATTTTCACAAGGAAGAAAAAAAAAATAAAAAAATTCAAAGGGACCCTCTGCCCCTAATTGAGGTAGAGCGAAAGCGATTGCAGATTCGGAATCTGCACGTCAAGACCTTTCAATAGAGTATATGGAAGGGGGTCTACGATCACATGTGATCCCATGAAATCTAGTGTGATATCATTGAATAGATTTCTTTCACTTATTAAACACGTATTTTTTTCTTTTTCCAATTCGATTTGTATTTCTCACGATATGTGACCATTTCGGGACTTTTGGACCACCCGGTATATATCAAAGAGCATGGTAAAAGTGAAAACAAACTAATAATTAATTATAGAAATACTCGGCACGAGGATAGGAAAACAATAACAAGCCGTAGTTTATAGAACATTTCGAAGGGTGAGCGAAATATGCTCTCCTTAATTTGGAAGATTTGTTGAATTTTTGATTAGATTGACCAAAATAATTAGTTATTGCAGGCGGCGTTGTTCAATTTCATTTCACTTTGTGTTATGACGAACAGTGGTGACATGGGTTTACAAATGTTCACTCTCACACTCAAGGAGATAACTGGCGGATACTATACTGACTCAATGGAGGTGTGGTTCCTGCTGATGACTACTGTTCTTGTCACAGCATCCCAATGGCACTCACGGCACATTGGCTATGCCATTATTCCCACCTGATGGGTGGAATCTGTTTCTTCGGCATACTTCGACGTAACATTCATTTCTTTCTTTATTTTTCATCACGGCGATGAAGATAAGGGGGAAAACTGCCTCGCTTCCATCCTTCTGCTCATGGCATCGCATCCGATTGTGGCTTCAATGGCCGTTCGGTGATACGCAGCTCATGGCATCGTCCAGGACTGATGTCGTTTCATCTCTCTCTCTCTCTCTTTCTTCTTTTCTCGATGTACCATCTGTCACACTGGCATCGCCGTCATCGTACTAATGAAGTGGCTGTCATCTCTCACATATGTTGGCGATTCTGGCTGGCGTTGTGGCTTGGCTTTCATTTCAGGTTAGGCATCGTTAAGAAAGCATCGTGATGCTGTTTTCTTGGCTTCTGTCATGGCAGCAGTAATCGGGTAACCTGAGGGCCCCTCCCTCTCATAGTTTTAGCCGGCCATGTTTATTCACTGTCCCTCCTTACAAAAAATGGAAAACAACACATATAGAGCACGTGAAACACGTAATTATCACTGCCCCATCCCTGGCACTGTCACTGTGATAATGCACTCACGACAATTCCACACGACGCGTTCGAAAAGTAAAACAAAACAAAGTTCCGCATCTTGCGTGAAGTGACGCGGAGATAGTGTTGGTTCGGATTCTGGCGACAAACTCTATCCGTCCGCTCGAGTTCAGGGGTATTTAAGAAACACTCGAAACTTCAAAAATTAACCGTCCCGAGGTTCGTTAGCTTCAAAAGATGCTGGACAGTTGTCTTTCTCCCAGCTTTCTTCAGCTTGTCCACTTGGGCGTTGGAGACGAAAAAAAATGATCAGTCTTTACATATGTTGCAAAACAAACTCCCCCTTGGTCGGCATCTTGGGACGTTCTTCCTATCGCTGGACCTGTGTTTGCTTTCCTACCCTCGCTGTCCGGAACACCGAAAGTCCAGGAAAAACCAAAAAGGCACAACTGGCTACCGAAAGTTGTTACAGTATTACGAATTTCAAAGATACACTCACTTAAACTAAAAACTAGGTGACAAAGCAATTGTCACAATCCAACCAGTTACAGGGTGATATGTGGTCAACACAACGAACCCCAGAGTCTTTGTTTTAGGTTTTCATGACCAGGTTAAGCTACTCATTCATAGCACAATTTTCTCACGATGGTGGGTGGCCACCAGCTCTATACACAGGCTGAAATCTCAGAAGAAGAGTTGTTAATGCCTCATCCAGGAGACTTCAACCTGTGCATGTCCCATAGCCAGAGTCCGAAGCATGACACCTTAGACTGCATGGCAATGGTGCGGGATGCCAGATTACAGATAAATATCCAAGCATGTCTGGGTAGAGCCTTTTGAATATATCTATTTACAGAGAGAGCTTTCATCTGTCTTTGTTTTGCTTCAAGCGAAACTTACTGGTATTTAAAAGCAGAAGAGAATTACTCAAAAGTCATCCATCTTTTTTCGTAAACTATCAACAAAATGTATCCTGCACTGTGGCTGTGCAGTCAAGGCATCATTATTTGGGCTCTGGCAATGGAACACACACAGGTTCAAGTCTCCTGGGAAGAAGCATAAAAAAACTTTTCTCCTGCTATTTTGGCCTGTGTATGGGACCGGTAGCCACCCACCATCATGAAGAAATTGGGAAGCTATGAATGAGTAGTGTAACCTGGTCATAAAAAACCTACAACAATGACTGGGGGTTCGTCGTGCTGACCACACATCACCCTGTAACTGGTTAGATGATCTCCCACCTTGGCAGGGGGGAGTGAGGCTGGCTATTGGTAGTTAAGCCCTGACTCTCACTGGCTGTTGTGCCACGGGTTAAAAAAAATGAATCAAGCCTTCGCTTTTCCTTGCATTAATGAAGATAAGATCTTTGATATGTTCATAAGATTCATACAGGCAATCAGGTTCTTTAAATAGCTTTCTGCAGAAACAGAATTGATATAGGCCTTGAATTTGTCTAAGGCATAATAAGATTGGGTGAACCGAGGTTTAATCTCTGGACTCTTTTTAGAACTACCTACTTCTGGGGTATAATTTTGAGTTCCTGCAGGTTCTATTACTATTTTTGTTTCTGCCCACACATTGAGTTTGACTTAGACGCAATGGCGCAAGCCGATGAGGGAACACTATCTCTTCCACAGAAATGTCACACTTTTAATTTCTTAAGTGTAATTCCCCCAATTTGTAGTTTACTTCTTCTATCTTAATCATAATTTGTTCTTCCAAATCCTACAACTGCATGACTGTTTGATGTCTGGCTTCTCTTCCATCCTCTGAGATCTTACGTCATCAATTGTGTGAACAATTTCTTCTTTGTATATTATTTTCTGTCCTTATTATCTCTAGAGACTTATCAAGTTCCAATTTCTCTTTCTCTTCTTTATTTCTCCCTCTCTTCCCATTCTTCACCTACAGGCTCTCCCTCATACTTTGCTTGAGTTTGTTTCAATTGCTGAACCACTCCATCTTTATTATGAATGCATTCTTTCCTTATTATCCTCAACTTTATTGTTGTTTATTTTTTTTTTCTGTTCACCTTTCATCCTTTATTCCATCATGTCCATCCTCATCATCACACTTTCTCTGTCTGTCTTACTGACTTAACTCTATCTTATTTATCCTGTTAATCAGAAGGTTAAACCTGTCTGCCAGCTCCTTTTAAATCTTTTAAGTTTCTCATTTATCTCGACTTCTCATCTTTGCTGCTTTTCTTTTTCTTTCTTTCTTTCCTTACTCAATCTTCTCAATTTCTGGAACAGTTTATAGTGAATAATTTAATTTCAGTACTCCCAAGAACTATCTTTCTACTGACAGAGCTTCTGGATTTAACTTTTCTATAGGCATATTCAATCTGGCACACCCTTCATGAAAATGTTCTCGGCACTTTGAACACTGAAGTATTATGTCATTTTTTTTATTTTATCTTGACAGCAACTTCTGTTTCTTACTTTCTCTGCAAATGACTTTTTTTTGCATTCCCAGTTGGTATTATAGTTTTGTCTGTTTTATTACTGAAGAAATAGCAAGGCTTATTCCGCTTCAAACGCCGTACCCTTTTGTGAATGAAGACAGTGGATCTTCGAAATTAATAGGATTGAACCATTATATAGTGCAACGCGGAATTACGAAATCTTTTAAATTTCACGTAAGTTCTTCCTTGAGTTCCTGTCACAGTCAAAAATACCCAATTTTTTTTGTCCATGCATTGGGAAGGCTGCAGCTCCATCATCCTCTCCCTCTTGGTATGCCCTTGTTGCAGTATAATATAATATAATGTATTATTTGATAATGCAATTTTCAACACCATCTTAACGTTGCTCAAATATAGAAATTTTCTATTCTGCTTGTTTTGTTGTGAAGCCCATAGGGACTTGCCAAAGAGCTATTTTTGGTAAAGTTAACATTTTCTTCCTCTTCTTCTGACTGTGCTTGATGGGAAGGGGATTTCAAAACTTCAGTCTCGCACAAATAGGGAAACACCCCATTTGACTATGGTAGATAGTTGTGTTCTCCTGTAATCATCACTTACTTGAAAAGCCCATGCTTGGATATGAAGGGTCAGGGGAAGAAAACAAGTAAGTCAATTTTTCTGTCGTAAATTAAATAGTGGTGTCATTTAATCCAATGTGAAGAGATGCATTTCTGAGGCATCATTTCATACATTTGACACACTTCCATTCTTCAAAACATATGTTTTCCTACCTTTCCATGTACATGTCCAGTAACGTTTTGTTATTAAAATTTCAGTTTTCTGGAGTTGACAAACATTGAATTACCTGTTTATTTCACATGACCCTTTATATATCGTGATAGTAGAAGCTGAAATGCATAAAGGTAGTCTCACCAGTTAGAGGTTAATACCGACAATCCTAATGTGAAACGTAGGCAATTAAATATGGAAAAGGAAAAAAATTAAAACTCTTTCATTATTGTTACGCAACACACACTTACAGTAATAAATTATTACAATGCATCTATCATTGCAGGCTCATGTTCCAAGTCAGAGTAACAAAGTGGGTGCAGCGCCATCTTCAGGATCTCCTTCACGCACTACGTTGCCAACTCTTCCAACACCAACTGTGTTAGCATCGATTCATGAAGTAAACATTTTTCGATGTTTTGCACCCGTTCTCTCTCATGTTCACTTATTATGGGAGCTTGTTCTAACCGCTGAACCAATTGTAGTAATGGCATCGTCTCCAACGACATGTTCCGAGATGGTACAAGCTCTTGTGAGGTATGATGATTATTTGTGAGTGTAGTTCATGCAAGATCTGTAAAATGTTTAAAGATCATAACTAAATGGGTGATGCATTTTGAAGTAGTAGAAATGTGACAAACGTAATAAGCAGTTGTCCAGTTGGTTAGGTGCTGATACTCTTACCGATTCCCTGATACCGATGCCAATACTTGAAAATTGTGACAGTTCAAAGTAGAACTCTCTGGTAGTTCCCAAGCGGATGGTGGCAGAGGCCACCGATAACATCTACAAGTAACTTTGGTGGAAAAAGTTAGCAACTTGCTTATGTCTTATTATTAACATGATATAGTTTTATCACTCAGTGCATTTATCTCCACAGTGTTGTTGCAAAAATACTGAAACATTTCGCATAATTTCCCGCCATGATATTCAGACTGCAAGAGTGTCGCGTGATTAATTGATTTTGTTTATTTTACTTCGCTTTTCTGCCACACTTGGCTAACCATGAAGATGAGGATGTGTAATTGAATTGAAATGTTGTTTTTTAAGTCCACTTTATGCACAGAAAGGCTAATCAGGACTGGACCTACAGTGTGATACGAAGCACTGTGTACCTCCACTGGGTATCGGAGCTGGGACTCCTTGATTACAAGGCAATGATGCTACCACTGCACCATCGGGGAGGCCTAAGAATGAGTAATGATATGATAAAATTGATGAAAGGACACTCGCAAAGAACACCCATGTCCAGGTTGCAATTCAAACCTGGGATCCATGGCATTGCAGCATATTGTACTAACCACTCCACCATGGATTGGTGATTAAATTTCAACTGATACTTTCCGATATTGATACCACTGGTATCCATGCATCGGTATTTTTTCAGCCCTAGTCTTTATCATTTTAATACTTTAAGCTTAGAAGTGACAAAGTTAGTGTTTTATTTATTAATTAATAAATGCAACAGGAACTTCATTACAGTGTTCAGGTACCTGAGGACCTGGCCAAGAGCACATGAGCATTTTTAAACACTGCATTCCCAGCAATCAAATCTATGATTGACATAGTTGTGATACAAGCAACAAAAGTCATTCAGATCCATCAACACTCTTTTCTAAAGAACGCATTGACCCTTCTGCATGTTGGTGCATAAGAGAGCATTTCTTTCATTTGTACAATCATCAGCAGAGACGATCCACCTTGCATGTGCATGTTTTTCGACATCACAAATAGAACATATTGCATTTTTCCACAGACAACTTTGTAACTTCCACTCATCTGTCCTTTGCTGTTTATGCACTGCTATCCCATTTTAAATTGCTGAAAATGCGGTGTTGCAAGAGTGCTTTGTGTGCCCTTGCACTAAGTGTATAATGCAGGAAATGTGAAATCACTGTTCCACAGTATAAGGAAAATTAGAGATAAATAAGTGTTGACTCATGAGTTTTGTGTGGAGCAGCTTAAAAAAATAATAATAAATGTTCTTGAAACTCAGGAGTTTATACATGATGGTATCCAATAAACATGCCAGTGTCCAATTTTTCATAAATTATCTAATGTATTGATGAAGCAAACACTGCGGATTGTCACATCCTGGCAAATATCATAGTTTTAGATAAAATCACACAAACAACTACATAACACAATGTATGAAAATGTTACCGTTTTGTGCACTTTCCATGGACAGCGTGAAGTATGTTGTAAAAATGAAGGCATAAAACAAGAGGATGGACCATCCGTGTTTAATCATGGACATGAGGGCTCACCCACTCACTCCGCCCTCTCCCCCCTTTCTCTTTTTTGTTTTTGATCTAATCTTGTGAAGAAGATGGTCTACATTCAGAATATAGGGACCTTCTTTCCTCATTTGTTGATAAAATTAATGTTTTTTTTTGTACATTCCCTTTTTGATAAATTTTGTGTGTGTGTGTGTGTGCAAGTCACTTCAGTGCCCAAGCATATTAATTCATTGATTTTCATTTTCAATCTTGCCATCAAAGGTCATGGGTTTGAATCTCAGTCTGGGCATGTCTGTTCTTTGTGAATCACACTTAAATTTCATCTAATCATCACAGTTGTCACCTTTAAATCAAGGAGTCCCAAGTTTGATGCCTGCTGGAGGCACATAGTAGTTTGGATCCCACTTTAAACTGTAGTTCTAGTCCTAATTAGCCTTTCTGTGCATAAAATGGACTTAAAACAACAATTCAAACAAACAAAATCATCATCGCAGTTAGCCAAAAGTGGCAGAAAAGTAATGTAAAATAACAAAATACAAAATACACGTGTCTGAATGTGCATTCCATGCCCTGTGTATTACCTATGATGAAATATATACAGGGTGGCTCGAAAAGTCACTTAACACACCCATTACAAGGCCACTGCAGCGCACAATGTGGAAATGATGACAACCAATTATTGCCAGGCCAAGGGGAAACCACATTGACGCCACCCACGCAGTCGGTGGCCATCTTGAATTCAACTTCAGAATTTCAAATGGGAAGGGGGTGATATGATATATCAAATCAGGCTAGAATTTCACGAGAAATGCAATGGTGAAGGATGTTTCGACATATCTTTAACCAGTAAAAAGTTATGACTGAATTCCTGTACCAATTTGCTCCTTTTCGATGTGTTAGAAAAATGCCTTAAAATCTGTGTAATGCATTGAGATCAAAGTGACGTCTAGGGAGAGAAGTTCACATGCCAATGCACATGATTTTAATCGGATAAGTCCACGAAGAGCTGCGCATTATGAATGGTTGTCGCGAACAATTTACAGTGTGACACTTCCATTGAATGAAATGTCCTTCACAGTGACAAGGCTAATGTTTATGTTCATAAGGAACTTCATAAACAGAATATGCGACCCTTGTCATATGATAACTAACTTTGGACAAAAACTTGCTTCACAACATTCCCATAGTGTTCTGGTGTTCCTCCCTAATGAAAAAAACTCTGTTTAAAATACCTTCTTCCCTAATCAAGGATGAAAAAACCTGTTCATTTAACAAATCCAAGTAGCCCTAAGCATTTAAGGTTCCATTGATGGAAAATTGAATAACCAATTGTGTTCCACACAGCATGCCACACCATTAACTTACCAGCACTAACCATTCAGCTTTGATCTGTCCAAAATGGGTTATGAGATAGAAAGCATCAAATATTCTGTTGATGAACTTCCTTAAGAACATAAACATTAGCCTTGTCACTGTGAAGGACTTTTCATTTAATGGAAGCATCACACTGTAATTGTTCGCAACAACCTTTCATAATGTGCAGCTCTTCATTATGTATCCGATTAAAATAATGTGCAATAGCATGCAAACTTCTCTCCCTAGATGCCACTTTGATCTTGATGCGTTACCGACATGCTAAACAAATCTTAAGACATTTTTCTAACACGTTGAAAAGGAGCAAATTGGTACAAGAATTCAGTCATAACTTTTTACTGGTTAGAGATACATCGAAAAAACCTTCACCAATGCATTTCTCGTGAAATTCTAGCCTGATTTGATATATCATATCATCCCCTTCCCATTTAAAATTCTGAAGTTTAATTCAAGATGGCTACCGACCATGCGGGTGGCATCAATGTGGTTCCCTTGGCCTGGCAATGATTGGTCGTCACCCTTGTACCGGGTGTGTTAAGTGATTTTTGAGCCACCCTGTAATATTAGGTCTGACCTGATATCGATGCCACTGTATTGGTATTGGAATGCATTTTCATCTTTCACGGGGTTCACAAAAATGCAGTGCAACATTTTTGTGGACTTTAATGATCATGAAAATTCTGCAAAATTTGCATTTGAAATTTTAATTAATTTTGCACCAGCATTGTGGGGAAAAATGGATTTTTTGTTTCCATACCAGTTATTTTAATATTTTGATGTAATTCTCAAATATTTGAAAGCAAATTGATGTATATAACTGGAGTGGAATACTTGCAAATACTTGCACAACAATATTATTAAATATTTTGATCAAATTTTATTTCTTACAGTTCTTAACTGTCTTGTCAATATGGAGTATGTAATACTTTGTAGTGCTACTTTTTATAAATAACTTTTTTGGAGATGATTTTTTTCATGACATTTACTAATTTTAACTATTTTTTTCAGCATGATCACACCCCTTCAGTATTGTGCAGATTACCGGCCCTTTTTCACCATCCATGACAGCGAGTTCAAAGAGTACACAACGAAGTCCCATGCTCCACCTCCAGTGATATTGGGTGTAACAAATCCGTTTTTCGCAAAGACACTGCAACATTGGCCTCACATCATAAGGATATGTGATTCTCCAAATCTTGGTAAGCTATCAAGTAAATTGCTCAGTTGCTCATGATGTACGAGAACACTAAAATTTTCTGCTAAATTTTTTGGTAAAATAGTATTCTAAAGTGGATCCTCAACTGTACACTTTTCAGATGTCTGAAGAATTATAAGGCAGGAAATCCTAAAATCCAGGAGAATTTTATAACCTGTTCCGTTATTGGGACCAGTAAGACAAAATGTGCAATGCAGGAAATATATGCTCAAATGGACTAGTGCGTGATTTGAGCTTACAATGTGAAAGCATTACTATGCAATTGAAGTTTCACAGTTATATTAAATTTCCTTATTGACATAATAGAGTTAATCTTCTTCCAAGGTACGTAGAGGTACTTCCGAATATTTCAGAATTTAACACAAACTTGGAAGGAAAAAAGTATGTATGGTCCCTTCCAAGGTGAAACAATAAGTTGAAAACCAAAGGATAAGGAAGAAATATAATTAGTCATTATAACAATACAAATAGATGCATGGATGGATATACATGGAGTTTTATTCTGAGCCCATGTATTACTGACAGCAAAGGAGTTTAACTATTATTTTTTTTATTATTTTAGAGTGCTGAATACCCTCCAAAGACCAACATTTGTGCAAAAACTGATAAAGAAATGTAGAATAGGTTTCGATGAAAAGCTGATCCTGAAATTGAAAACTTAAATATGGCCTGGAACAGCTAGAGGAGTGTGAAGATCCTTTGTAATTTGTCCCCAGGTGAATGAGTCATGGAATTTAGTAAAGTCTGTACTACAGAAAGAAGATTAAGAATTTTTTACTTTCGTAATTATTTCTGACATTTAATATACTGCTCTTCTGTGAACAGAAACCTGCTATAAGTAATGAAAAAATTCGTACATACAACTTCTAAAATGAAGTACCGTATTTACTCATGTATAATGCGCACTTTATTCCAAAATTTTTGCCCCCAAAAACTGTGGTGCGTATTATGCACAGAATAATTCAGACACCCAACATGAAACCGTACAGGGTCATTTCATGATTTTGGGACACTTGGATTGATTTTTCATGTTTACGGAACCTTATCATGTTATATATCATTGTAAAGCTTGAATCCTGCAGTTTCTGAATATGGAAACAGTATTCCATACAAGATAACGACACTAATGTGAAATGCGGTGGAAATAAGTTCATAAAAAAATGAAGAAACATTATGATTTTTATGGTACTTTGGATGAAAGAAAACAAGGAAAAAGATAATAAAAATTAAAATGTATTACTGGCCAAATAATATGACATACATGGAGTGTGTAAATTCCTTAATGGAAGAAAGCTATTTGGAAGGTCCTGAATGTGCCCAGTATAAATGTTACATTAGTCACGGAAAGAAAAAGTATATATTTTGAAAAAGAAGGAATGAGCAATTGAATAGGTGTGACGTCATTCACTCTTGATCAGATTTACAACCTACAACTATGCAAGTCATTTCTTGAAACTGGATTTTACTGTGCATTAGGCTATATACGAGATATATTTTTTTTTTTGTCACTTTTACCCATCCAAAACCAGAGTGCACATTATACACACACGCACACTTTACATGTGTAAATATGGTATATCTGATTATTGTTTATTTGGTATAATGTTGCAAATGTAAGAATTCTAACTAAAGGCCTCTGAAAAGTTACAGATGGGAGAAGTGATCCATGAATAAGCTTAAAACACTATGCTCTTGCAGATAACAAAGAGAATTACAGGAAGTGTTTGCATGAATTAACATTCTGTACTTAATTGACATAAGTAGTTGCCATGTGTGATGAGGATGTTTGGTCCTAATTCCTATTTGAACTTTTTTCTTTTACAACCCATTTACTTGTTTTTGTGTCATTTTAATATTTTTGTCCTGAGGTTGCTCTGTTGACAAGGTTGAAACATGGAAGGTTAGAGAAAGGTACGTAATAAAAGTTTATTTTTTCTGAGGAGTGTAGTAACTTGTACTCTTGTGAATCATTTCTAACATGGATTCCACATGAATTGGTTGATGGACATGTAAAGCAACTCCTCACAACTGAAATGGAGAAACTCGTGGAATGGGCTCAGAAATTCAATCATTGGACTTCCGATGATGAGAAATAGTGGTATTTAGTGATGAAGATATATCTTTTAACATTTTTTGTCCAGTTGCAAAGAAAAGATTGTGTAATGAATCAATGGTGAACATAAGGAGGGGGCTTAGTGGCATGAACAGCAAGTATTTTCATCCCGATATTCATTGCACCCTTCATTTTTGCATCATCTTCCATTTCCATCCATCCTCTGCCTTCATCGCCATCACCGCCAATGAAGGGTCATATGTTACTTACATGAAATTTCTAAATTTCACATAAGTAATTTTAAACAGCATTTACCGCATCCATCATGAAGGGTCATATGGTTTTAACATTTTGGTTCTGTGTTTGTTTAGTTTTTCATTTACTCCCTGGGGTAACCTCAATAGAGCATGAAAGCATGGGTAGCACATGGAGGGAGTGACACCCCAAACCAAAAGGGGAAGGAGAGGAAGTGCACTTTGTGGAAGTGTAACAGGAGGGTGTCCTCCCCTAAGCCGACAGGCTGGTGGGATGGACAAAACTGTCCCATCAGTCAGGAGTTCCAGTGGTCTCTGTTCCAAGTAGTTGCTTCGAGTTGATTCTTAGCTTGTTGACAAGTGACCCAGGTAGGACACACTAGCCTCGTTGGCTCCCAGAACTGTGAAGGGGAAGACAGCCATCTTAGGGGATATTCTTAACATTGATTGCGTTCCCAAAACCAATTCCTGTGACAAAGTGGAAGAGACCAGGAACATGATGTCTAGGAGATTTAATGAAAAAGTCACCTCTTCTGAATAAAGGATTGGTGCAGATTGAAACAGGTTCATTTCCACCAGGTTCCATTAAATAGCTCAGCAATGGTACACCGTAAATAGAGACAGCAAGTTTGGTTTGAGTTGCTGTTTTAAGCCCACTTTATGCACAGTAATGTTAATTGGGAGTGGACCTACAGTTTAAAGTGGGATCCGAACCACTTGTGCCTCCACCGGATATTGAACCTGGGACCCCTTGATTACAAAGCAATGACGGATACAGCAAGTGATAGACAATCTACCAACCTATTGTGTACCACAAAAATCTGTGAAGTCTCAGTAAAGGTAGAACCCCATTGCATCCTCAACATCTGCAGTAGTGTCATAACTCACTGGGAACTTTCTCTTTCCAGTGAAACAGCTCCTTAGTGAACTTGCCAGTCAGCAGGCTGTCTCCAGAACACAGTTGCACCTTTGACATATTAACGTTGCCTACTTCAGACTTAGAGTTCTGCCATATATCCCCTATCAGCTGAGGTGTCTCAAGTTCCAGCACTTCGGACATACCTCAACAGCCTGTAAGTTCACCATTTCCATCTGTGGCACCTGTGGACAGACAGAAACTTGTCAGTTGCCACCCAGGTGTGTGAACAGCAAGGAGGATCAATCTCCATTGCCTTGTGACTGTCTATCGTACCTCTATGAATGAACGATCTGTGAGCTTGTTGTCATCAAGAAGATCTGAGTGGTGGAAACCAAAAGTCTCCTCAAATCACCAACACCTCCATCTGCCTCTACTCCATATGCATCTGTAGTTGTGAAAGCTCCAGTTCAAATGTTCAAAGTTGGCACACACACATCTGATGTGAGTACCCAGACCAACTCTCATTCAGCCATCCAGTGCAGAGAAACCAAAGGCCCCAGCACCCAAGAAAGTTGAGACGAAGACCATTCCGCAACCATGTGTTAAGAAACAACACTTTCCACCTTTCAAACCTCAGTATAAGAGGAATTTTCTGAAGTCTGTTATGGCAACCTCTCCATCCAAGCCTTCAGGCAGGAAGGCTACCCTGAAGCAGGGTTCACCTGCTTGTTACAGTTACAAGACGAGCAAGAAACCTGCTGAAGTGTAAGCTTCAGCAAAACAGCAAAGACAGGAGGAAAGTCTTCCTCCCTCCAGTCAGAGATCCCCATCTCCCAGATCTCATTCCTCTTTATCTCCTCAAAGGGATGGTCTAGAGGATGGGGCAGAGTTTACACCATCGTGAAAGGGTCCAATATGTTTTGCCTGAAATGTTAACGGTTTTAAAAACATGGCCCTAATTCAATGGAACTTAAATGGCATTTGATTCCATTTTGAGGAAGTGCATCTGTTGTTATTGCATTTATCTCCTTGCCATTTGTCTTCAGGAGACCCACCTGATTACATCCAGCTATTTTTTTTTTTTGAAGGGATTATACAGTGTATAGGTTGGATAAGAGAACTTGTGGTGTTGTTGCAATCGAAGTTGCAGACAGTCTTCACTCTCGGCTGCTTAGCATCTGCCCGGATGTATGTGGTGCATTCTGTTACCCTGTGCAGCATATATATCACACACAATGAGAGACACTCTTGTGTTTTGCACATGACAAGCTCTTCACACAGCTCCCAGTGCCTCTTTTACTGGTGGGTGATTTCAGTGCCCACCATCTCCTGTTGGGCTCACTCTGCACAGAGAACAGAGGCCATGAGGTAGAGGAAGGAATTCCTAGAGAACAGTGGCTTGGTACTTCTCAATACTGGAGAGTATACTGGAGAGTGCATTTCAATCAACATTTGGGCACTTCATCGTGTATAGATCTCTTGTTTTCCTTTTTCTCATTGGCTTCCAGCGTCCGCTGGAAGGTCCATAATGATATATACCAATGGGGGGGGGGGGGGGGATAGTTCAAATTTTTCGCCATTAGGTAGAACTGAAATAATGACAACCAGAAGTGGGACATGTAAAACTTTATTTTCAGCATTCTTAAATATGCACGCCATCTGCACGAATCACCCTTTGGAAGTGTAAGAGGGGTTGCACAAAGCTTTTCCCTGGGAAGGGTAGCAACATGCCATGCTACACTGGCTTTCAGCTTTGGCAGACTCAATACACATTCCTGATAAACACAATATTTCAGGAATTCCCACAGCCAAAAATCACGTGGGTTCATGTCCAGAGAACTATGTGGCCAAGCATCTGGAAAAGCTCTGGAGATGACATGATCATTGCCAGAGTTGACATAAAGCAGGTCCTTTACTTTTCGACAAACATGTTGGGATGCTCCATCTTGCATGAAGGCAGTGGTCTCTATAAACATCATTGTTCTTGCAGACTGGGTCCACATATTATTAGGGCTGAGCCGATGCCGATGCTTATGTATCGATAATGGCCGATACCAGCAGTATCGGTATCGGAGAGTATTGGTTGGAATTCAACTACCGATACCAGCTGATAATTTTCAAGCATATTAGTCTTCATGGGGTCTGCAAAAATGGCACGCAACACTTTCGCGGAGACTAATTATCCTGGAAATTACAGAAAATTCAAACTTTCTTTTTATTTTGCACCAATTTTAAATGAAAAACTAGATTTTGTGATTACATAATATCTATATAAATATTCAGATATAATTCTTGAATATTCTAAAGCAAATTTCTTGGTAAATTTATGCATATAATTGGAGAATAATATTTACTAGGGCTGAGCCGATACTGGCAGTATCGGCGTAAGTGAATATCGGTTGATTTTCTTTTACTGATACCAAAGATTCTCAGTGGCTAGAAAAGCGGTCAAAGGCAACAGCTTGTATCAACATTTGTCCCTTCTAAAAGTTTGTTCACCCTTCCTTGTGACAGATTGGGAGACCAGTACAGGAAGTTTCATATATTTTTCCTAGAAGCACTGGATAAAACCCCACTCTCCTGGGAAGCAGATGGCAAGATCAAAGACATGGGTAAGTGAAAGCTGAACCCAAACGTAACCATGAAGGCATTTAACTGCTTAGTTAACGCTGTGGGAAATAAACCATTCATTGCCAATTCGTGCTTGAAGCTCGTGGTCGTAACATAGGTAAATGTTTTTAAACCACCTGCCTCTCAGGCTAATCGGGACTGGACCTATGCCAGGTCAGGTAGCTGTGGAGTTCTTGGAAAAGAGGGATGCAGGTCACTGTGAAATTAGCTTTGTTTTATCTACGTTCAAGCGGGAAAGGGATTCAGCAATTTCTTCTTGTCCTCTTCCCTTCTGTGTCAGTCTTTTGTATGACTACCGGTATCAGCCAGTTCTTGTTTCAAGTCCACTTTATGCACAGATAGACTAATCGGGACTGGACCTACATTAGAAAGTGGGACCAGGAACCACTATGTGCCTCCACTTAGTATCAAACCTGGAATCTATTGATTACAATGTGATTAACACTACACCATCTGGGAGGCCCCTACAAAGATTTATGTACAGCACTACTTACAATAATGTACATAAAATATTTATCAGGAACTTTATTTTTCATAAAATGGACATACCATCATTCTTTTTGTTATTCAATAAATATTCAATTTTTTACTTCTTTGACATTAATTTCCTTGCCATGACAGTCGTTTTTACACAAAATTTTAGCGGTCTGAACTATACATGTGAGCTAGATGATGAATATTTGCTGTTTTATCTCTGATTTTATAGCGTCCTTTTACTATTAATGTATTAATAATATTTTTTAGTCAAGAAACAAAGAACAAAATAGGCATTAGCGTTGTCTTTCCTCCGTTTCATAGTCTGTGGTTACATACAACAATACTCCATATGGATTGGAAAAATTAAGTACTAATTAATTAATTTATGTAGTATTACGAATCGACTCATAATTATATTAAAGTATTAAATAGACACACTTATATTATTATATTTCTGAGACACTTGGCTCGGACTGGCTCCCCAAATATATTTCTAGATACATGCCTAGTGATGTGACGAGTTAGTATGACTCAGTAACTAGCCTTTGTTATTTATACTGGAATTATACAAGTATGGATATTGGTAGGAATCGTTCATGATATTGGTAACAGCAAATGGTGGTATCGGGTCAGCTCTAATATTTACACACTGATATTGATCAATATTTTGAACAAATTTTAATTATTGTAATTTTCAAGTATCAGTATCGGAATCGGTAAGAGTATCAGCATCGGTATCTGTATTGGTTCAAAGCTGCTCAGTCCTACATATTATGCAAGGAGATGAGCATAACTTGCACTTGTAATGGAGCACATGGCAGCACCTTGCGATGTCAGCTCCTCAAAGCAAAAAGGGCCCAGAATGAAATCAGCAGTGAATCCACACCATACATTGACATATCAGAAAGCAACAGCAGTTTCAGCACCACGTTTCCATCTGTTGGAGAAAATTTTAACTTTTTCAGGGGGGGGGGATTTGTTCTGCCTTTCAGTTTCAATGTAATTCATTGCTTTGAATTGACTCCAGAGGGCTCCTGAGTAGGAAAATTTTTATTCTAATTACTCAGTATTTATACTAAAGAGTACCAAGTGTTTCACCTATGGTTTTCATGGTTCCCATAAACAGATGAAGGTTTATCTCATTTGTTCTACATGTAGGATTGTTCTTCTCATGTCCTTGCACTCTGATATTTTGATCTATTAGAACTGGTGGCTCAGTCATGCAACAGGTCTCGGCAAATTGCGTAACAGAAACCACTTGTTTTGTAATGTTTCCACTTTTCACAACTACAGTTACAGTTATAATTATAATTGAAATAAGCACGTACCTTGTCGCAAGGATGCTGGAAAAGGTGTCCTCCCAAATACAAATATTTCTGGCACCTTATTTCTGACATCTAATCTTAGATTAGACATCGCTACTTTATCCTCAGTTGCAAAAAGGGAAAACAGCATCCTGGTGCATAAAGCAAACCGAAAGCGTAAAATGATATTTAAAAGTAATAATAATGATGAACACTAACCTCCTGTGTTATAAGAAATGTTGAAAATGACCTCCTTCAACAGCAATACAACACGTTTCTTAGGTTCAAGAGATCCTGTCTCTCGTAATTGCCTGACCACTTTTCTGCAAGAGTTCATTTTCATGTAAATATCGTACATAAAAACTCTTTGTTCCACACTATATTTGTTTAGCAGCATAACTAATGAATGAATAACAATTAACACACAATAAAGCAATAGCACTGAATAGCACACAAACTCAATAACACAGTATAAACAACACGCGTACTGATAAACGCAAACAGAAGTGAACATGAGCGTACACTCACTACGTCTGGTAGCCGACAGTGTTGCTAACCATTTTTCGGCAATGTCTACAGACATAGTCAAAATTTCCCTACAACTGACCAAATGTCCGTAGGCCAAGTAAAGCAACTAAAAAAAACAACACCTCATGAGCATGCAAAACAGAAGATAAAATATAATTGTGCTTCCACAATTAATGAAGGAGCGAATTTACAATACAGGACCCCTCCCTGATTTTTGTAATATTTCGCATACTCACTAATTGAGGGCTCCTAATCACAAATTTGAAGTTAAAATTTGGGGGTCACCTGTAGAAATTGCAAAGTAAGTGAAATTGAGTGGTCCGCTCATTATTTACCGGAAAATTTTGTGTTTCCAATACTTGAAAAACGAAATATACATTCCTGATATTACTGTGACCCCAAATTTTAGCTATGTTTGCCTATCCTAACCTAACCTAACCTTACCGTTAATTTGTTTCGTGGGGCTATCCGTCAATGGTTTGTGGGGCTACCCGTCAATGGTTTGTGGGGCTACCCGTGCATGGTTTTTTGACCCCAAATTTTAACTACGTTTGGCTTGCCTAACCTAACTTAACCTAACCTTACCGAGAATAGTCAGTGGGACTATCCGTGAATGGTTTTGTGCTAATTGGGATTACAAACCAATAAAAAAAATCTTATTTTCGTAGCACTTTAATGGCAAACGTTCATCATCGAAGACGCCATTTTCATATCCTTCAAATTTACGATTGATGCATTGTTGTCAAACTTACCTGTAATCAAATCAGTATACATTCCACATGTTCTGCTACATCGTGATTGTCACTGTCACATGTAAGCACCTTCTTTGGGCAATATACCAAAATCCATAAGTTTATTAATTAGCCAACGGCCATCCTCCTGCACACTCTCACCTAACAATCTGTATGACATTAACAAATTTTTTACTGTTCTCTTCCGCCATTCTTACACAATCCATGCTCTACAAGTATGAAATCAACAGTGTGGCAATGCTGTAGACAGCGTAACTAATTGCGAACGTCAATTGTTCATATCAACAAATATGGCTACCATACTTGTATATGGAGAATCATTCCGAGAATTGAAAAGCTAATTTTACAACTTCTTTCTACACGTTACTGAACAATTTTTTCACCTCACCCCAACATGTTAAATTGAGATAAATCATCACGACTAATTATTTCGTGAGTGTAAGATGTAGCATAGAAATTACAGAAGGGTCCTGTATTGTAAATTCTTGTCTTAATGAATAATAGGGTTGTGCGGGACAAACTTTTTTGGGTCTGCATGGGATCGGGATTGGAATTTTTTTAAATCCCGATATTCGGGATGGGAAAAATTTGCAATTTCCGAACCAAGTTGGGAAATTTTCGGGACGGTATATTTTCGAATTTTCCTGAAGCTCTGGAAATCTCGAATTCTACACGTCATTTTCACTTTAAGTGATTGCTTTTTCATTTATAGAATAAAAACTTACAATTTCCGATAAGTTCCAGAAACTTGCAATGCAGAAAACATCAAGAATTAACAACTTTTTAAAGTGATCATTCGGTATTTCCCGACTGCTCGGGATCCCGAAAAGTCGGGAAGTCATTTCCCGAAGTCGGGATCGGGATGGGAATTTTTTTTTCCGATCCCGCACACCCCTAATAAATAATGTTGAGTCATTTACTGTTGATAACGTTATTTGAAATTATACATGCTGCTGCTGTGAAGAGATAGATGTAGGTTGGTGATGCTGTATTTCCTGCAGTCTTTAACAATTCTGGTCTCATTTTATTTCTCTTTTTTTTGTTTTTGTATCATGTTTGTTTCCACTTTAGAATGTGGCAATGTTAGCACTATTTTCGCGAGAGTGGAAATGTTTTCAAAAAAGAACTTGCCTTGAAAGTTCTTGGTAACCGATAAAATGTTCCAAAATTCTTATGGAGATTTGTTAGTTAGTTCTTTTTTCTCCTCCTTGCTAAAGTATCCAGATAAACTAATCCATTAATTCCAAACCGAGCACGAATAAAGTGCAACTGACTGGTGAGTAAGCTTTGCACCTTTGCACAATAAAATGTTATTTTCCAAGATTGAAAAAAGTCCCTGCGTTTTCCCTCATTTGGCAAAATCTGTCCCTATGTGGGCGAAATATAGTGAAAAGTCCCCATGCATAGGGACATGTCCCTACGGTTGGCATCACTGCCAACAGGTGTCGCGTTCATGCAGAATGAAGCACCCTCTCCAGGCTGACAACTCCCCCAATAAGCTGCTGGCCCTCTCGCGACAACTGAGGATAAAGTAGCGATGTCTAATCTAAGATTAGATGTCAGAAATAAGGTGCCAGAAATATTTGTATTTGGGAGGACACCTTTTCCAGCATCCTTGGGACAAGGTACCTGCTTATTTCAATTGTAATTGTAACTGTAATTGTAGTTGTGAAAAGTGGAAACATTACAAAACAAGCTGTTTCTTTTACGGACTTCCTGTAACGCAATTTGCCGGGACCTGTTGAATGAAGGGGCGGCCGACACTCTCGTGGTAAACGACTGAAATAACCTTACAACAGTTTCTTTGATTCCAATTTTAAAATGCCGAATGACAAGTATTCTTTAAAATTATTTCTCATACTTATGCTTTCGGTTTTTTTCTATATTAATATGTTGGTTTAATATAGTTTCTGACTTCGTGTTATAAAGAAGAATGTAAATCTTTCACCACAGATTTTCTCGCCTAGTAGAGGGACCTGTAGTAAAGTTGGCTACTCTCTGCTGCTGCTATGTTGCCAAATTAACGATTTCTGGACTTAGAAATCTTTCAGGGTGGTCAGGTAACATTTGGAGAAGTGTACCAAAGTATGTTGCATCCAGGAAGGTGTGGCCACTCCTCTGAGTGCACTAGAGCATGAAGGGATCCCAGAGATATAGCAAATATCCTGGCTACATGCTTCCAGCTCCGAAAATTACCAGCCACATTTCCATTGTGAAGAACAACATGCATGTAGTCCTCTAGTTTTCTGGAGTAGACAGGAACCACTACAAGATGCTGAGTCATCTGCCCAGAACAGCTAAGGTCTTCCTTCTCACGGTCTTTAACAGGCTTTGGTTGGAGGATTTATTCTCCATCTCCTAGAAGGAGGCAATTACTGTTCCTATCCTGAAACTAGGCAAAGATTGCAAAACAGCCTCTATTTACAGGCACATCATCGTAACTATGTGTGTGTGCATGTTAATGCTGTGCATGGTCAAGCATCTCACCTAGTTGTTGGAGGCGAACTCCCTTACTAACAACTTTCAATGTGGGTTTCACTTCAACCGTTCCATGGTGGACCATCTGGTTCAGCTTGAAATGCATATTCAGGACACTTTCTTGAACAAGAAACACTTACTTGCCATTTTCTTCGACCTCCAAAAGGCCTATGACATAACGTGGTGATTTGGTATATTGAGGCAGCTCTACTCATAAGGTGTTCATGGCCACATGGCATACTTTATTCAAAACTTCCTAAGTGACCGATATTTCTGTGTACGTGTTGGGAATCTACAAGGGAATGGTGTCCCCCAGGGCAGCATGCTGAGTGTGACTGTTTGTCATAGTGGTGAACAGTGTTATGACAAACATTCTCGTCCCTGTACTTGGTCTTCTCTATGTGGACAAGCTAACTATCTTTTGCCACTTGCGCAATCTCATGTTTCGTCAGCTCCAACTGCCTCTAAACTGAGTGATCCTCCCAAACTGGTTTCAGCTTTTCATCTGAGAAATCCGTGTGCATATACTTCTGTCATCAACGTACCTGCCAACATAACCCTGGCCTGTACATGGGTAAAACGCCTCTACATTTCATGAATGAGGCTCAATTTTTTGGCTTAATTTTCAATTAGAAATTAAGCTAGCAATCTCACTTTTGCCAACTAAAGTTCCCTTGTCTAAGGGTTCTCAGCTTTCTATGCATTTTAAGTCATACATCTTGGGGTGCTGATAGAATGGTAGTCGAAGCTCGAGTATGGCTGTGTTGTCTATTCATCCACCCATCCATCTCAGCTTCGAATTATTGACACTGTTCATCACGCTAGAATTAATTTGTGTTCCGTTTCATTTCGTACCAGTCCAGTCACGAATCTATATGTTGAGGCATAAGAGCCATCACTGTGTCTATATAGACAGTGACTTATCCTGAACTACTACTACCATCTTTGCTCAATATCCTCACATCTGTCATTCCATACCATCTCCGACGAGAGAGACAGTATGGTAACTATGTACCGGCTACATTCTTGTTCCAGAAGCCCATTCAGTGTTCATGCAGACAAGATCCTGTCATCACTTGATGTTGATAGTCTTTTGCCTGGTGCTTCTCCACTTATACCATGTCTCTTAACTTGGGAATTTACTGCACCTTTCATTGAAATTTCTTTAACTGCTCTCCCAAAGGCAGAAACACCAATGGTCGAATACCAGGAAAGGTTTTCAGAGCTTTGCCCGCAGTAACCCAGATTTAACGTGTTTTATATGGATGGGTCCAAGTCAGTGGAATCAGTCGGTAGCAGTGGCGTAGAATGAGCATTTCGGATGGGAACGCCAAGTCTGAAGGAAGGGTAGGCCTTTTTTTTTTTTTGCTTAAGAGTTTACTTATGGAATTAGCCGACATATGTATTGTCAATGTAAAATCACAATCTCATTATGTTTATTACATGAAGCCAGCCGGGTTCCGATAAAACTTGATCCATGCTTGTTTTATCTAGAAAATAAGATGCCTAAGTGTGCAACAAATGCTTGGAGCACTGGTGTTTATACCATTTTTAATTAGATTGCTCAAGTCAGAAACACTGTACACCATTCGGAGTAGTTTGCTCTGCATGTATAACACATGTGTAGCAAGACAGTATTTTATAATCAAGGAAACTTTTCGGCATGACGCAAGTAATTAAAAAAAAAACTACCTGAATCACAAGCACCTCTAGAACAACAGTAGACTTCATTGTTGTGGATGATACAACTATTGATTGATTTGGTTTATTTTACTTCGCTTTCTACCACTTTTGGCTAATCGCAAATATGAATATGAGTGATGATATTGATGAAGTTGATGAAGAGACACCCACAAAGAACAAACATGCGTAACCTCTGGCGTCGCAAAACACTCTGCACAATCGTACACTCTACTGACGTAACAGTGCCTATTAGTAATTTACAGTTTCAGACCACTGTTTATTGCATCTAGAGAATGCTGATAAACATTTTAAAATAATTTTGTCAAGAGATCATACGATGTTAAGAGTTTTGAAACGAATGCTAAACATTTCTACTGGCACAATATTAGGCAGTTAGATACTAACGAAAAAATATTTTTTTAAAGAAATAGTTTTGCGGTTTAGGTGGTATGGCAGCCACAGACTTAACTCCTACCACGAGGACTTTATCAACTTGTTTGACAAAAACTGTTTTGTTCTTTTAGTTTTTAATGCACTTCACTGTTCTTGCGATAAATTACACAATGCAGTGGTCATTAAAGATACATCAGTCAATATTGCGTATTGTCGCATCACACAGCACGAGCAGAGGCACGAGGTTTGTCTGTGGGCACGAGCATGAAAAACCGGGTAGGAATTCTACTTCTGTCGTCTGCATCGGAAGTACAGCGCCTTGAATCGGACGACGAGAAAGGTCACATCTTTGGGTCACATGGCCCCTACAACCAATCAGGTGCTCCGTACTCCATTTTTTTAAAGAAAAGTATTTTTGAGGGGATTTCCCCCCTTTCCCCCTCAATATGTACGCCGAATGTGCATAAGTTATATATTGTCTGAATCTGTGATTCATTCTGCATACAACGGTATATCTTTCATATCTCTAGGGCATTTAGTTTCTGAGCTATAGTCATTTCAAGGTACCGCTGCATTTTGAAGCTTGAATCAGTGGCCATTCCTTTTGGGGGTACAACTCAAGTTACATTGGTCATACGACAATGATGCAAATATTTTTCTGTTTCTTACATGCCAGCGATAATTTCTATGTGCATTTTGAACTTTTCATATCCATTTTTCAGGGGGCAAGGGGGGGGGGCGAAACCCCATTTTTAAAAAAGTATTTTCAGGGGATTTCCCCCCTTTCTCCCTCCATATATACGCCGAATGTGCATAAATTATATATCGTCTAAATCTGTGATTCATTCTGCGTACAACGGTATATCTTTCATATCTCTAGGGCATTTAGTTTCTGAGCTATAGTCATTTCAAGGTACCACTGCATTTTGAAGCTTGAATCAGTGGCGTGCCGACCATTCCTTTTGGGGGTACAACTCAAGTTACATTGGTCATATGATAATAATGCAAATATTTTTGTTTTCCTTACATGTCAGCGATCATTTCCATGTGCATGTCGACACTGTCATGTACTTTTTTCTTGGGGGGAGGGCGGGGAACCAATTTTTTTTTTTCCGAAATTTTGGAATATTGAGAGTTAGCCCCCTCCCCCCTGCCACATATATGCCGAATTTTCAAAAATTTCATATAGTCTGAATCTCTGGTTCATTCCGCGTACAACGGTATATCACTCTCTAGGGCAATTAGCCTCCGATCTACACTCATTTAATTGAAATTCTGCATTTTACTCAAAATCGGCTTGGGCAATAGAGGCTTACTTGTGAAAATGGCCTTGGGCAGCAAAAGGTTAAAGGCACTAGACTTTGCTGATATCAGTGGTCTGAAGAAAGTTCTCTGCACTGATTCGACCAGTGTGCTTCAGAGTCTGGAATCGCCAACTTTCTGGCATCTGGTGCTGCAGTGCATTTTCGACAGCTCGTGTCCTTATCTGCCAGTCCTGATGTTCACTTCTGCTGGGTTCCTAGGTCATGTGAACATAAAGGGGAAGGAAGCAGCGGATGCTGCCGCCAAGTCGGCTGATGCAGATGGTGACGTTCTCGTCCACTTTCTGCCAGCTAACAACCTAAAGAATGTGTTTCATTGTTGTCTTGTTGACACTTGGCAGGAAGAGTGGGATGCAGTAACTGGGGACAAACTTCATGCTATTAAGCCCACCATTGGTGCATGGCATTCCTTGTCCCAGCCCTCTCGTCTGTGTATTGGACACAGCTGTCTAACCCACTTGCTGCAAGGGCTGGACGCTGTGATGTGTCGTGTTTGTAATGTTGTTTTAAATATTCAGCATATTCTTGTTGAATGTGCTGATTTTGCTTTCCTGGGCAGACTTTATCTTCCCAATTGTTTTCATCCCTATTGGGAGATGACAACGGTGTTTTATCAAATGTTTTTAACTTTTTGCGAAGAGCTGGTCTCTTCCACTGTCTGTGAGGAGGCTTTTAGTTTATTCTTACTTTTTAATGTGTTGTGTTTGTCCCTTTACAACAACCTTGCACTTTTAAATTTTCTCAAGGGCTTCTTACACCCCTTGTTTTAACATTTTAACTAAGAATTTTAGGTAAGGGGATATTTCCCCACATACACTGAAGGGTGCACCCAACAATTTTAATCCATTTATTCTTCATACACCTTTAAGGGAGCTTTCAGACCAAAATGACAAGTGACATGTGGCAGGGAGGTTTCACACCAAGGTGACAAGCAATAAGAGACATGTGCCCTTCCACTCTGATAGAAAAGCATTCCCTACAAGTGCATGACCAACTGAGTGAGGTGAAGTGATGCACACTATCGAGAAAATTGCCCAGTCCATATGACATGCAAATGACACATGTAGTTTATCATATTTCTGTATATTCAGTGTCGCTTGTTGTTTCAGTGTGAATGATACCTTAAGGCTACAGATCAATCAATGCCTGTGGTGGTATTTTACATGCACTGCACATATTTTGATTGATCAATTGAATTTGGCTTTTATGCATAAGTCCACTTATGCACAGATAGGCTAATCAGGTCTAGACTTACAGTTTAACTCTTTTGCTGTAGCAAGTGACCTAAGTCGATTTTGAATATTCTTATGCTCCCATCTAGCCTGTCTAGTCTCTGCCATCTGAACAAATGAAAAACTTGTACCGCAATGTGTACATAAACTACAATGGCAACAAGGATCATTTATCTGCTCAGTGATGTTCCCAAGATTTTTGAAAGGGGGCGAGGGTATATACACTTTTTTTTAGTAGTCAACCCTCGTTTCACTATCTTCCTACTTTTACCATTATTTTTTTAGGACTGATGGTCCAAAAGGAAGGGTTATGAGCCCTACCAACCCTCTCCCCCTGCTCTCCACCCCCTTGGGCACGCTACTGTATCCACTTCAATAACAATGAAAAATCTAACACCAAAGATAACTCCCGGCTATGGCACTTTTTTAAAGAATAGGAGTACTTCAGAATTTTATTTCTGAAAATTTTCCCAAGTAAACTACACAGTGAAAGCTATATCAGCGTGCCAAAATCCCGCAGCGAAAGAGTTAAAGTGGAATCCTAACCACTGCGTCATGTGCGTCCACTGGGTATCGAACTCTGGACCCCTTGATTAGAAGGCGATGATGTTACCACTCCCCATCGGGGAGGCCTGCACTGTGTGTGTGGTGCACTCAAGGTCATCATCTCTTCATGGCAGTGAACTCCTGTCAGGACATGAAAGAATTACATGCTTGGTACTATTGTGGTGCTAATATCATGAACACGAAGCAAACAGAAACATGTAACATTCAATTTTCAGCACATAGTGATTAGAGGGACATTGACAGTAGAATCCTGTGGTGATTTTGGAGAATCATTACAGTTTGCCAACAAATTTGTAGGCTCAGTTATGTGATTGAGCAGGTGATAGTACATTTTTTGTGGTTTTATATTCAATATTTAATAATCACAATAATCTAGTGAATATTGGGTCCAGATTTGAATCATTCAATAAAATTGGACTGGACAGTTCCTGCTGTCAGATTAAACATTTTGCTCTTTCTAGTTAGATTGGATTGGGCCTAGGTCAGATTTGTGATCAGCTTAGAAGAGTGGAAAATTAATATAACTAACTAACTAACTCCCTAGCCTTCTTAAACTAGGGAGTTAGTTAGTTAGTTATATTAATTTAAATTAATATAAAGTAAGTATAACAGCAGTAATAGCCTCCCCAATGTTTTAGTGGTAACATCATCACCTTGTGATCCCAGGTTCAAGTGGTGCAGGTTCAATACCTGGTGCAGGCACATAGTGGTTCAGATCGCACTTCAAACTGTAGGTCCAGTCATGATTAGCCTTTCTGTGCATAAAGTGGACTTAATAGCAAACTCAATCAATCAATCAAAGCAGTATGAATAGAATTTTTGAGATGACAGTTTGATACATTGTAGAATTTCAAGCTCCCAATGTGTTGTATTGATGGGTGCATTATGGTGTATGTTTCTTTAATAGATAGCAAGTAGTAGGACCCTCCCTATTACTAAGGGTCGTACTAGAGGAGACAACGATAAAGAAAAACTTGTCCCAAGGTGTTTGTTTCACGTGCCAATGGGACAGTGTTGGCTGAAATGGTTAGTTGCAGTCGCGAACATGGCTGCAGGGATTTAGGCTTGGTCCTTGTATAGCCTTCATTTTTGGGGGTAGGCCTTCCTCGGCATAGAGGGCATGTCAAGGTGACAATTTATGGACCCTCCTTCGAAAATCTTTATGTATATGGTTTCCATACTTCAAATGGGGGACAACCCTCAAAACGTGCAAGGTCTTCGAGCCCAATAAGTATGAAAGAGACAAGTAACGTCACAAATGTGCCTCATTACCTTGTTATTAGTAAAATCGAGCAAACAAAAAGTCCGAACACCTCAGATAACACCAAGAAGAATGGAGCTGCTACACTGAAGGACGGACCTGTCACCAATCCTCATTTAAAGAAACCCGCTAAACCATGTCACTGGTAGTGATGTCCCTGAGATTAAAAAACTGTGTAATGGGAGTCTTCTCATCAGGACGAACACAGATCAACAGACAAATAATCTTGAAATTAAGAACTTTGGGTGACTTCACTGTTCAGGTGGAACCCCACCATCAACTGAACAGCTGTAATGGAGTTGTACATCACTGGGATCTGTTGAACACCACTGAGGAGGAAATCTTAGAAGAACTTTCAGACCAGCATGTCACTGCTGTGCAGCGAATAAAGACCAGAAAGTCCAGCGAATTAGTGCCAACCGCTTCTCTCATTCTTACTTTCGGTGTGATCACTCTTTCGAGTAAAGCCTGATCATAGCACTGAGCCATCCATGTCCATCAGGGCCAAAGTGCGTTAATTGCAAAGGAGATCATCCTGTTTGGCATCGAGACTGTCCCACCTACCAGGAGGAGAAAAAAATATGAGAGTTGCTCGTCACCAAAAATATTTATGGCGGAGAAGTTAAACGTCTCCTCCGAGAAAGCATACACACATCACTAACTGTGCCTTTCACTGCCGATGCTGTTGCCCTCACCCATCACAGTGTAGGTGTTCAAACCAGCGACACTTCAACACAGACTAAGCCGATTCCTGAAGTGGCTTGCCCCACTTCGAAGAAGCCCGTACCGTAACCCCTATTCACTCGACTGCTAAGAAATACAAACAAGTATATACAAAGGAGTATTTTCTGAAGTCTACCAACTCTCCAATCAGGGTATCATCCACCACCCTGAACCTTAAAGTGCAGCTGATAACTACTTCTCCTTCCCCATCAACTTTGTACGCTGTGTCCCTGCCTGAGGACATGATAGAGGATGATGCCGTGGATGAGGAATTTACAAAGGTGACAGGGATATCAAATAGAGTACCGTTCACTTATCAGGTTGAAGCTCGATTATGGATGCATTGTGTATTCGTCCGCTTGACCATCTCGGCTTCGAACTCGCGACACCATCCATCATGCTGGTATTTGGGTATGTACCGGTACTTTCTGTACCAGTCCCGCCGCTAGTTTGTTTGTTGAAGCATCCAAGCCATTGCTGTCTCTGTGAAGACAGCAGCTTACACTGAATTACTTCCTCCATCTTCACTCGATGGCCTTGCATCTGTCTTTGATGAGAGAAGGCTGGCTTTGTACCGGCTACATCCTAATGCCACTAGACCATGTGTTCGGGAGAAGTGAGGATGTGTCGAGCTTAACACATCATTTTGGATTTCAAGCAGCAGCATGATATTGACACTTCGTAGATGTAGTATGACTATTCCTATATATATTTCAATTTATTGATGAGGTAGATAATTTACTTAGTATATTCAAGTACAATTAACTTCCAATTAAAAAGATTATAATAAAATAAAGTAAATAATTAATATCATTATAAATATCTCATTAATTATTATATTAATTCGTACAGACGAGATCCTGTCAGCACTTAATGTTGATAGTTATCTGCCTGCCATCTTTCCACTCATAGCGCCTCTCCATACTTGGGAATTTCCTGCACCTTTGATTGACATGTCACTTACTGCTTTCCCAAAGGCAGAAACTCCAATGGTCGAGTAACAGCAGCGGTTTTTAGATCTTCGCTCTCAGTACCCCAATTTTAATGTGTTTTACATGGATGGGCCCAAATCTGTGGAATCAGTAGGATGCACCTTTGTGGTGGACTCTGAAAGTCACAGTTCTGTCCTACACCCTGCCTGTTCCATCTACACAACAGGACTGTATGCTGTCCTAAAGGCATTAGATTTCGCAGATATTCACATTCTGAAGAAAGTCCTTGTATGCACAGATTCCACCATGACATGTCCTTCCCGGACGTATGAACAGACTGTTGAAGTACATCATCCCGCCTGATAGATATGAATCTTGTGCTGGAAGTTACGAGATTAATGAAAGTGCATGAGAGAAAGATTGTGCTGTTACTGTGATTTATTTTTTGTGAGTTTCGTTATGATGTAAAACTTTGGTTCTTTTTAAATTGCATAATCAAGATAAATAGATTCTGAATTCATACGTTAAAACGTAAGTTCTGTGTTTTTGTGTCTATTTACTGCAAATCTTAATGTTTTCCCGTGCCCTGGGAGGTATCACGCGTATACCAATATACAGTCTCATGTTTCTCATTCTCAATTTGTATTGAGATAAATATATTCTTATGACTATTAATAATATCCTACGGTTGAATCTGGCACGACCGTGTCAACCAGTATTCTCCAGAGTCAGGAATGATCGAATTCCAGACATCCTGTAGTGCAACATATCTTTCGACAGCTAATGCCCTTGTGTGCCAGAGTTAAACTATGCTTCTGTTGGATCCTTAGTCATGCAGGCATCAAGGGGAATGAAGCAGCTGATGCTGCCGCCAAGTCTGCTGATGCAAACGGCGATATTCTCATCCTCCTCCTGCCAGCTAGGGATCTTCAGAATGTTTTTTGTTGTTCCATTCTTAACATGTGGCAAGCCGAGTGGGATGAGACAAGGTGGAACAAGCTTTGAACTATCAAACCTGTCACTGGTGCTTGGCATTCCTCATCCCATCCCTCACGCTGAGAAGAAGTGATCTTAACTTGGCTCCGAATTGGACATACCCGTCTAACGCATCATCATTTGCTGCAAGGACTGTACCCTCCGTTGTGCCGTAGTTGTAACGTTGTTTTAAGTGTTTGATGCATTCTTCTTGAATGTGCCGATTTTAACTACCTCAGAGAGGGTTAACCTCCCTAGCAATTTGTCACCCGTGTTGGGTGACGATGACAGCATTTTAGCCAATGTTTTTAGATTTTTGAGAAGAGCAGGCCTCTTCCACTATCTGAGGTAGGTTTTAACTCTTGTTATCTTTTTTAAAGTGTTGTGCAAGTCTTTTTATAACTTGCATTTAAAAAACTTTATAAAGGGCTTTTTACCCACTCTTTTATTTCAAGGTAAGGGTTCTAGATAAAGGGATCCTCCCCATATATACTGAAGGGTGCAAAATGGCCTAAAGTGTGATGCACCCAACAATTTTAAATCAGTCATCAATAGATAGCAAGTAGTGTACCATTTTAGCATTCAAAGTTGCCGAGTGCTTAACACTGACCTTGATGCAAGCAATCCAGAGTTTCATCTCCTGTGGAAACCATAAATTTTCATATTGAGGCAGCCTTGTGAGAAGAATTGGGGAGCTGCTGAGAAAACAATATTCAAGAATGCTAAATAACAACTGTAAGACCATTTCCACTTGTACCGATAAAATCGGTGCCATCTCTGAAACCAATATCATCGGCACCAGAAATCAACGGGATTTTAATGGCAGGATACATTTTCCTGAATGATCACCAATAGGTCTGTATGCAGCTGGATCTCCCCTTGAGAAATCAGCAGTTGGAGCAGACAGATGACTGACCCCCAGTCATAAAGTTCTGCTGTGTCAAGGAATAAGTTGTGTTGTTAAAATAGCTTCAGGACAAAGCCAGTGATTTTTTTCGAAGGTCACATGGAGAAGCAAAAAAGCTGGAATTCAGATTTTGCTGTCTTGGAACCTGCCTTTCATCAAATATAGAGAAAAGAGCAAGTTGGAAGGGTATAAGAACTACCCTCAAGAGATGTTGCTGCAATTATTTCAATGATTTCATATTCTGGGATGCAACAAACACAAAAGATAAAATCTTTTATTCCAGGCAGGAGCCATCTCCACTCTCAGACTTTGTCCACCAAGGTATCGGCAAGAACTCTGATTTTATCGGTGCATGTGCAAAATTCATGTTGGTGTGAGTGTCGTTGCCAATAATGGCTCTAACAAAATATCAGTGTGTGTGCAAGCACTCTTACTCATCATGCATCTTCCAATGAATAAACTGGTTTGGGCCTCAACAAGGTGTTGTCATGGTATTTTAATGAACCATTATGAGAATGTGCAATCACATTGAATGTTTCACATCTGACTGGTCATGTTTATTTCCTTTTCTTCCTTTTACAGCCTCAACGCAAAAGCACAAATTGAAAAAGGCAGGAAATCTCAAGATGCTGGATTCCAAACCAGGGGTGTATACTTATTATAAGCCTTTCCTTCACAAAGACAAGGCAATATTGAAAAAACTGCTGAAAGGGATTCAGACTAAAAGGCCTAATGAGGTGCAGACAGCTCTACTCAGAAGGCATCTTTTGGAGCTGACGCAGAGTTTTATGATACCATTGGAAAGATATATGGCAAGTCTTATGCCATTGCAGAAAAATATATCTCCCTACAAAGTAAGTAATGTTTGAAGATAAATATTTACATTTTTTTCAGATGATGATGATGAAAATGTTTAGGATATGTAATTCTCTCTGGCAAAATCATGTTCATAATAGATAAACATTTTAACATTCTCCTCATTATTTTTAGTTAATATTCAAATACATTAAATAGGCTATACATTTTTCAAGAATCTGAAAATATTTCATAACATTGCTATGTTGAGGTGTATGATCAGCAGGGCTTGAAAAATCCCAGTCGCCAGGACGACTAAAAATTTCAGCCTGGTGACTGTGATCTTATGCTGTAATATGTACGAAATTTTGATGATTCCAAGTTCAAATTGCAGTACAGCGTAAGTTAGCATATATATATATATATATATATATATATATATATATATATATATATATTCTTCTGTTTCTTCTCACACCGATGATGCTATAAATTAGCGAAAATTTTGAATTTTCCTACATAAAAATCAAATAAGGTAAAAGGAAACACTCACCGGACAGTAGGAAAATTCAAAATTTTCGCTAATTTATAGCATCATCGATGTGAGAAGAAACAGAAGACGGAACCGGAAGTTGGGGTCCTGCAGAGTTGCCAGGTCCCCATTGAAGAAGAAGCGGTGCGTAGAACGAAAAAACCCACCACAGTTGACCTATCCGCCGAACACCTCACCAAAATCCGGGACTTCATCCACACCCGCGGCCCACCTGAAGGCCTAACAGCTCGTACCACCGCCATGTTAATACCGGACAATCCCCGCACCCCCACCTTCTATCTATTGCCCAAAATCCACAAACCTGGCAACCCTGGCAGACCCATTGTGTCCAGCTATAACTCACCTACAGAACGAATCTCAGCCTTTGTTGACTCCCATCTCCAGCCTCTTGTGAAAGCTCTGCCCTCCTACCTCCGTGACACCAACCACTTCCTCCAGAAAATCAGCACCCTCCCACCATTGCCCCCAAATACCATCCTTGCCACCATTGATGTCACTTCCCTCTACACCAACATACCTCACTCCCATGGCCTCCGCTCCATAGAATTCTATCTCAATAGCAGACCCAAACCTCACAACCCCAGCACCAACTTCCTGACCCACCTAGCCCACCTTGTCCTCACTTGTAACAACTTCACCTTTGAAAACCAAAATTTCCTACAGATCCGAGGTACAGCCATGGGTACCAGAATGGCCCCATCCTATGCAAACCTCTTCATGGGCCAACTTGAGCAAGAGTTTTTGGCTACCCAACCCCTCCTCTGGCTCCGCTTCATCGACGACATCTTCATGCTCTGGACACATGGAGAACCATCCTTGTCAGCCTTCCTGGACCAACTTAACCACTTCCGTTCCCTAAAATTCACCTGGACACACTCCCCCAACCAGATCACCTTCCTGGATGTGGACGTGCACATCGAGGGAGGACACCTGACTACCTCCATCCACATAAAACCCACCAACCACATGCAATACCTACACTTCTCCAGCTCCCACCCGTTCCACACCAAAAAAGCAATTCCATTCTCTCTGGCCCTCAGGGGACAGCGCCTGAACACTTCACCCACCTCCCGCCAGAATTATAACCTCCGCCTACACCAGGCCCTGGTTAACCGTGGATATCCCTCCATCCTGGTCACCAAGCAAATATCACGAGCTGCCTCACATACCACTACCACCAAGAAACCTGCTGCCACCAACCCACCTGCACTCATCACCCAATATCATCCCCACCTCAACAAAATCAGACACACACTGCACTCTCTTCTCCCAATCCTCCACAGTGATCCCGAAACCAAAAACATATTTCCCGACAAACCCAGGGTGGTTTTCAAACGCCCCCCTAACCTCCAAAACATCCTGGTCCACAACACTCCTTCACCACACATCCAACACCCCCCTGCCCATAAATGCAACCGACCCAGGTGCAAGACCTGCCCCATCCTCATCACTTCTCACACCCTCCAGGTGCACACGGCCACTGGCAAATTTACCCTCCATCCCAAAGGGACCTGCCATGCCTCAAACCTTATCTACATCCTCACCTGCAACATCTGTGGTGATTTTTACCTGGGGGAAACATCAACGGCCCTCAACCTCCGCATCAATAACCACCGCTCCTCCACCCACAACCTGGACTTCACTGTCGCCGTCCACACCAACCACCACAACATCAGTTTCAACGACTGCTTCCGGGTAGCGATCATCCACCTCCTACCCCAACCAGCCAACACCTCTGTTCGCAAAAGATGGGAGAGGGCCTATATATCGGCCATGAGTGCAACCACTCCACCTGGCCTGAACAAGGCCACCCAGTAATGCCCAACCCTCACCCACCCTCCCGCCCTCCCAACTCATCCTACACACTCACAGTTTACGACGAGCCTGGTGACGAAACAGTGTTTTTTTCGTTCTACGCACCGCTTCTTCTTCAATGGGGACCTGGCAACTCTGCAGGACCCCAACTTCCGGTTCCGTCTTCTGTTTCTTCTCACACCGATGATGCTATAAATTAGCGAAAATTTTGAATTTTCCTACTGTCCGGTGAGTGTCCTTTTACCTTATTTGATTTTTACTTAGCCCTTTTGGCCCTCCTTGCTTTTATCCTATATATATATATATATATATATATATATATATATATATATATATATATATATATATATATTAATCAACGTTGTGAACATTCCAGAGAGTCAGTAATAATTTCTTACTCTCTGTCCCCCAACACCCCATTTCCTGTTTTCTCAAATGATTTAGGGTTGTTTTGAATACAGTGATGCTCAGCTTCTTATACAGTGTGTTTCAAAAGTTGCACAACCAAAACTTTGAAAATATATATCATGAAGACCTAAGAGATATTTACGCCGGGTTTTCTGCATTATAAAGTCTCATCCACTGAGATATTTTTCAATGCTTAAAATTATCAGTTTTCTCTATACAGGGTGGCTCAATAAGTCACTTAACACCCTCAGTACAAGGCCACTGCGGCATGGAATTTGAAATTGGCGATGACCAATCGTTATCTGGCCAAGGGGGAACCACATTGACGCCACCCACACAGTCGGCGGCCATCTTGATGTCCGCCATCTTGAATTCAACTTCAGAATTTTAAATGGGAAGGGGTCGTGTGACATATCAAAATGGGCTAGAATTTCACGAGAAATGCAATGGTGAAGGTTTCTTCGACGTATCTTTAACCAGTAAAAAGTTATGACTGAATTCTTGTACCAATTTGCTCCTTTTCGAGGTGTTAGAAAAATGCCTTAAAATTTGTTTAGCGCTTCGGTAATTCATCGAGATCAAAGTGACGTCTATGGAGAGACGTTCGCATGCCATTGCACATTATTTTAATTGGATACATCCATGAAGAGCTGTGCATTATGAATGATTGTCGCGAACAATTTACAGTGTGACGCTTCCATTGAATTAAAAGTTCTTCACAGTGACAAGTTTTCTTTCTATTCTTTTCTTTCCCAGTGGTAATTTCGTGCCCTACTATCTCACTCACAGATGTAACATGGCATTTTCGTATATCCACATTGTAGTCCAACTAAAATGCTCAAAACTTTGAGATCAACACACCAAACAACCATGGTCCTCATATTTAATTTTATTAAGAAGAAGTTGCATATTGCTGTAGGTTTCTTTTAGTGACACAGAATGAGCAACTTAGGGGATTCAGACAACCACGATATGCCATGGCCACACCACAGTAATGTACCACACTGAACAATCAAATGTTAATGTAGGAGATCAACGTATCTTACATACCACCATGGAAGCAAATTAGGACTTTTGACAGTTACATATAAAATTAATTTCACATGATATATCAATGTTTTTACATAGTATTATTTTCAGCATTTAGGCAGGAAACATATTTATTAATTTAAATAAAACAAAACTTCTCTGTATTTAAAGCTTATTCGTCTTTATTACTTGTTGAATAATTTTGAAACGTACCAGTGACATCTAGCGACAATCACTTCAATTGCACTGAAACATGCATACCACAACCCACATATATAAATCGTGAATTGTAAACAATTCTTGCGTGATGTGAGAAAATTAATGCCAGTTTCAGCATCAGCAAGTTCAAATACATGTAAAACACCCAAAATTATAAAAACAACAGAACCCATGCGGCCCTGTGTAATTAACATCTCTACGTTGGGAGGAACCAGGCAACATGGAAGTCTACTGTGTTTCAAAGGCAACAGATCCTGTACTGGCAGAGAAGATTCCACGCAGGTAAAACAGAGACAGTGAAAAATCAGGCGAGGCCAGGCTGGCTCAGTAGCTCAGTGGTTAGAGCAATGGCATGGTATATCAGAGACCCGTGTTTGAGTCCTGGTCGAACGTGCATATTTCGCTGAAAATTTCTACGTTTGTATATATTGTTGAAAATCAATTCCCAGATGTTTTCAGCAAATTAACAATATTTTTTAAAATAATGTAATTGCTTTTATTTGGATACATGCTAACATAAATTTATTAACCCAGTGATAGCGTACATGATTAGTTTAGTGCAGAAAACCTGGTGTAAATACCTCTTACGGTTTTCATGATATACATTTTCAAAGTTTGGGTTGTGTGACTTTTGAAACATGCTGTAGTATGCACAATTGCTAGTAGGTAGTTTCCTGGCGCCTGATTTTCAGAGCTGGTTCCTAGCTTTGAAGAAAATTTTTCGAGCACTGATGATCAGCTTTGTTAGGATACAGATGTATATTTCATGGATTTACCAATATTAAATTTTTGATATTATACTTGAATTTTATCATGGTCCTAGAGTGGCCACACATTATTATTGTTAGTTATTCTGCATTATTTTTATCACTTAGACAGTAATTTCTTTTCCTAACATGCAGTGGAAATGACAGTTCAGTGGGCAGAGGCAGAACAGTACAGAGATTAAAACAAGACTTACATCCAGATACTTTTTAATCAATTTTTTATGTGTGTGTTTGGCCAACGGAGTTTTTCTGTGTAGAAATGGGTGGGAAAATTTTTTTAGTTCATCGTTTTTTTCTTGCTCAGCTTTGTAACAATATAGAATAGAGGGTATTGTATAAGTTGACAAGGGCTCTATTCTGATTCTTGGCAGCATGGATAGTGGCAAAAGGTTAGCATCCCTTATCTACAGTGACTGGATCGAGTGGTAATGAAGAACAAAAGAGACAAAGTTTATAATTACCTAACCATTAGCCCTGTTGATCTCGTGCTCTGTAAATTAATCACTCCTGTACTGCTCTGCACAGCACAATATTCATAATTATTTTGAATTTTAAATGATCACAGTATTCATGCATCAGTATGTATTGGTATTATTCATGCATTGTCATTGTGAAGGGATCATGTATGCCAAATGATGTTATCGGCTATAACAAGCTGTGTTGCAAAGTGATTAGCACATTGCACTAGGACACCAGGGGTACCGAGTCCCATGTGTGTTCTTTGTGGTTGTCTCTTCATCATATAATCACTCATCCTTATCTTCACAATCTCCTTGTAATGAAGGGATCCCAAGTTCGATACCTGGTGGACCTGGTGGAGGCACTTAGTAGTTCGAATCCCACTTTCAACTTTCCCACTTTCCAGTCGACACGCAAAATGAGGGTTTGTCCGCCATTGTTACTGTAAGAAGAATTGTCACAAGAAGTATTAGATAAAATTCACATGCTATTTGCACCTTGATACTTTTATATTGTGGTGGACACACTAACAGGCTTTCTGGGAAAAGCCTTCGTCATGGTTGGAGAACTTTTTCCCCCTTTCAACATGCCCAGGTCTTTTTTCATGGTAATTTGGGGGGCACAGCCCACCACACCTCGTCTTTTTCACTTTGGCATTCTGAATTGTACACAGTTGCATGCCCTGGTGTCTTAGCTTCAAAACAAAACTTACCCAAAGCAGATTGGTCTAATAGTGTAAGAGTTACAACATTTTTCCGAAATAAGTGTAAAAATTTAAAAATTGCGCAGAAAAGCCTCTGCGAATCAGGGGTTACATTCGGCAAACCCACCTGGCAGTTTAAAGGTTAAAATACCAACTCAATCATTATGTTCATGATTAGCCAAAAGTAGCAGAAAAGCAAAGTAAAATAAACCAAATCAGTCAACCAACCAATGGTTTGACCATTATGAAAAACATCAATACATTCTCAATGGGCCATTTTATTATCTCTTAATCCACTACCAACCCAATCGACCATCCATAACACATACCAGGGTGAGTCAAAAGTTCGTTCATTCTTGCACTTGAACATTGAGACTGGAGACACAAGGCATGATATCAGACCTATCAGCAAAGTATAGGCCATTCTGTTGATGATCTTTTGCCATCGTTCTGTGAAAGCCACAATCCTATGATGATACTATTCGGCTGGTTTCGAGGCCAAAAATTTGCGCACCCCTGTTTTCACAGAATCTAATGTGTCGAACTGTCATCCTTCCAGGAAATGCGCAAGAGAGCAAAACAAATGGTAATCAGATGGCGCGAGATCAGGGCAGTACACGAGATGAGGCAACACTTCAATTTCCTCCAAGTCCTACAGTTTCTAGGTAACGGGCCTCCCCGATGGTGCAGTGGTAGCGTCATCGTCTTGTAATCAAGGGGTCCCGGGTTTGATACCCGGTGGAGGCTCATAGTGGTTTGGATCCCAGTTCCGATTAGCCTTACTGTGCATAAAGTGGACTTAAAACACCAAATCAACCAGTTTCTAGGTAACAATTTGTGACCGGTGACGTAGGCCGTTATTGACCTGCAACAAGGCTGGGTACTTCTGAAGCATAGCATCATGGACCCATTGCAGTTGTACAGCGTAAACGTTCCCATCGACAGCATGTCCATCTGGTACAAGTTCCCAGAACACTGGACCATTGATATTCCACCATATGCACAACATGGCCTTCTTTTCAAACACCATCCCCTTTGAACAAGTGGCATTGCCTCTTGCCGTGGCTGCAACCACTGCTTACCACCGACAGAATATCATAGAAAGATCCACTTTTTGTCACTTGTGACAATTTGATGCCAAAACCTGTTGTCCCGAGGATTTTGAAGCAATTGTTGACAAATGGAGACTCGTCGTTCAGCCTGTTGTGGTGTCAACTCATGGGGAACAAGTTGAGGCCATCGAGAGACAAAACCCATTTGGTGAAGAGAGTGAACCACTGTTCTTTGGGACGATCCAACCTGTCATGCAAGTTGCCGTGTACTGATGCTTGCACCGGCTGTCACGTTCTGTAGCAGGGCATCTACATCCATGGCACCCGGTCTCCTACATCGGGACTTGTCTTCCACACAAATGTCCCCGGATAATAACTGCTTGAACCATTTCTGTGCTGTCCTAATGTTCACTGTGCCCTCACCTTACACCATACAAATTTCCCTTGCAGCACCAACAGCTTTCACCCCTTTATTCCAATAATGTCGTAACAAGATACTCACGGCCAATTTGTCGACATCCATGACAAACTGCCATAATTTCACTGTGCCTTGTCGAAATGTGTTGTGCCTGTGTGAATGCATGTACCAAGGGGCATGCATGTCATGTGCCCACCGAGAGGTGCTTGGTTGGCTTTCCAGGATTTTCTCTGGCTTCACTGTCTCCTACAAGGAAAGCCAATAAACTTTTTACTCGACCTGGTACATGCACACTCCGGTGCATTCTATTAAACTTTACCATTGGACTGGATTAGCTCAAAGTGTCTTCATCTTATGCAAACCACACATAATGCTGCTTTATTGCTCATGTCCTGTTGCTTCTGTTGTCAGACATGATCCACAGTTACTGGTGCAGTTGCTCAAGAGCTGTTGCTGCTACATACAGCTTTATTTCAGTTTTTTCACTGTGTCCTTAAGTTTTCCACACCAGTATACTGTACCCAAAGAGGTGGATCTAAAAGAGACATTGTGTAGATTGTCATTTCAAGGGGTCAATTTTAATATTCCATTTGGAGCAATCATGATGAGAAACTTTGTAATAGATGATATCATCAATCAGAATATTCTGTTTTTAAACTCTGCTGTTAAATAGATACCCTATATAGGGAGAAAAAATGGTCCGAGGTTTTGTTGATATTGGGGTCATGTTTCTAGTGGTTCAGACCCCACTAGGATGAGCATAAAAAATGGGTTGCATGAGCATATTTTCGAGAAGTTTTATGCATGTTATCAAACAGATTCAATTAATGAAGGGTCTGTCATGTACTTCATATATTTCTATCATTAGGCAGCACCTACACCAAGACCTTTCAATCCTGATGACTTCTTAGCAACACTGGGAACATCAGGACCACAACTGACATCAGGGACCAAGGGTGATTGGGTAGGATTGTATCGCAGATTTTTCCGCTCAACAAATTTTAGTGGTTGGTTCAATGCACGCTACAGAGAAGTTAGTCAAAAACTTCAAGCTCTGCAACTAGAAGCTCTCTCAGATGCTGTAAGTAAATCATTTACATATTTAGTATTATTTCAGACTTATTATTCCATTATGTAATGTGAAAATTGTAGCATGTAATTTTTTTCAACAATATTTCAAGAAGAAGTCAAACTGCACGATCTTAATAAAATTGTGTGGGATCAGAACTGGCTTAATTGTACTTGTGTGTTAGACCATCCCAGCCAAAATTTAGGGTCAATGACAGTTTACTTTCTCTTGGTCACAAGGCTTGGCATTAAGATGCTATAGTGCAGGGACAAACACTTGCAAAAATTATGGAGGGAGTGTAACTGCCCCCCCCCCCCTCACCCCCTAATAATCACCACTGCTAGGATAACTTTATGGAGAAGACTCAAAATTAAGAGTACCTAAAAAAAATCACTCCTTTTTAATTTCAAACTAGCCACATTTATTAAAGTGCTGCTAATATTGGTTTTCAATGAGATTGGTGGGGAGAATAATACTAATATTCAAAACAAGAAAAATAAACTAAAAATACAAACTGCATAGTGATAAACAAGGAAAAGTGCTCAACCTGCAGTCCACAGAGAACTAGAAATATTTGAACAAGACTCAGAGGGATGATTCATTGGAATGGCAAAGTTCATATGAAATATGGGAATTTGTAAAGTGATCGTACAATCTTAAAAAGTTCATATTTAATCCTTTGCTTATGGAGTCCATTGTTCAGCTAATTTTATGAGAGAAAAAAGATAAATTTACTAATAATACTCACTAAATTCTAGCCCATTGAAATGCAATTCCACCACCACCAGTCAAGTATAATCGCCTTGCTGAATAGAAATACATTCAGACTTTATGGACACTATATTTAACAATACACATGTAACTTTTGTTGAGTGGCTCATCATCCATATTTCATGCTAGACCATAGCTGCTGCTGCTTCATAATTATGTAGTCGATCACTTGTATTAAACAGAGACCTTAGTCTCCACTTGGAAATGGCATGCATGTTAAATTGAATGCTGGGTACCTCACGTGTCTTGACAGTAGGATGTGGGGTTATTTACTCAGCACGTATCCAAGCATATGCTGACCTCGATGGTAGATTGGGCATGGGTGTTCTTTGTGAGTGTTCCTTCAGCATATCATCACTCATCCTCATCATTGTGATTAGCCAAAAAGTGGCAGAAAAGTGATGTAAAATAACTAGGATCCCAAGAAGTCGGTACCAGGATTGGGAAAAAAAAAACCATCTCTATCCCAACTTCGAGAAATGATTTCCTGATTTTTCGGGATACCGATAGTCATATTTAAAAGTTGTTAATTATCAATGTTTTCTGCATTTTAAGTGTCTGAAACTTCTCGGAAATTGTTAGTTTGTATTCCAGAAATGAAAAAAAAAAATCATATAAGGGTAAATGAAATGTAGATTTCGAGATTTCCTCAGTGTCTTTCGAGCACTTTCCTAACAAAAAAATTCTGTCCTGCACACCCCTAAAAATAACCTAATTCAATCAATCAGTATCCAAGCATATCACAATTCTGCCTTTAAATATTCTTGGTCATCGTTCTACATGGTTATTAACTTAAAACAACATTAACCTTTATCCGCCGGACCCCTTGCATTCATGTATTTTCATTTCTCCAGAGCCATTTCAAGCGTGGGCTATTCAACTTGCCACGAAGTACAAAAAAAAAATCGTAACTCGAGAACTAATTGATGTAGTCAGATGAAATTGGTTTTGTTTTCTTTGCTAAAGACAGAGCTTTTAGTGGAGGTAAAATTTATGCATTGTGCCTCCCAATAATTAGTGTTAAATGATGATGAAGAAGAAGAAGAAAGTTGAAATTTTTTTTTAAAAAAGAGAGAGAGACAGAACTGAAATATAGTGTATAGTTTTCAAGAAATGGCACGTTAATTGTGCTGGTCAAAATATTGACCATCCAGCGTTAAAGGGAATACATGTGGTGGTTGAAATTTTGACCGTTAGGTTGCTAAAAGTTAAATAACTAAAAATCAGACAATAGAAATGCATAGCATAGACAGGAAATGATTAGAACTTGACTTAAGCTTCTAGACTTACAGGTATTGTAACAGCAAAGGAGATGGGCAAGGAACTCCCCTTTTTTTTTTAACAAAAAAATAGATTGAATTTGAGTTTGGTTTTTAAGTTCACTCTATGTACAGATAGGGTAATTGGGACTGGACCTCCAGTTTAAAGTGAAAACAGAACCGCCGTGTGCCTCCATTGCATGGTGAACCTGGGCCCCCTTCATTACAAGGTGATGCCATCATGGACACCCTAAAATAAATTGAGTTAGTAGTGTTGATGAGATCTAGAATATTGGAATCTTTCACGTCGTAGCATCAGGAGTAATATTTAATTAGGAAATTGTAAACAATGTAGAGTCTATTTTTTATCTCTCTGTAAGGTCAGTTATGATTGTGGTGATCTGCTGGTGATATATTTTTGACCCATTATTACTGGTTTTATTTATTTAGTTTAGTTCAGAATATGTTGACCAAGATATCGGAATATGCCTATTTTGAGCTCCATACAAATAATAATCATGAACTGCGAAAATGAAATATTCATTATTTATTTAGGAATTGTTTGAATTTGGAATGTTACTGTTAACTATTGAAGCATAGTATGTATATAGTGGTTTTAATGAGTTTCCTTTGATATTCCTCTCCCCAGTTTGTGATCATTATTGCAGTGACTGAAAAATTGATTTCAAAATAGTACAATAAGTAGGTACCATATCACTTATTTTATAACCTGACAGAAAGTGCAAAATTCAGTGATTTCATATTTTGCACAATGCGAATTACTCACTTCTAGTAAACAAAATTTCATATAAAATATAAAAAAAACATTTACTTACAATATGTGAGAATGCCTCGTTGGTAAATGCAACGTTTCAGGGGTCTTACCGCCCCCTTCCTCAGGCTTCAGTGATTGTATGTGTATTGTTAAATATAGTGTCCATAAAGTCTGCCAACACTTTTCTTAATTTATTACACAAAGAGTACAAACGAAACAGCTTCATCATGCATATCATATGAAAGACAAACTCAACAAGTTTGTTTCCCACATTGCCAAGATTCAATATGGAAACCATGTGTAACAGCAGATGTCCATACTGTGAACTCATGCCATAAACCTTTTCAGCATATCCATTGTTACAGTGGTGACAGCTTCTTGAATCCTATGCTTGAGATCCTCTATATTTTGTGGTAAGGATGGCACATACACACAATCTTTGATGTAACCCCACAGGAAGAAATTGCCAAGGAGTCATATACAGCGACATTGGGGACCAGTTTTCTAAACAGTTATCACCATCTGCAACACGCCTGATCTAGCATTGAGGCAACTCAGTGTTCAGGTAATCAAGAATGTTGTTATGGAAATGGGGTGGAGCCCAATTCTTCTGGAAGAGGAAATTATCAGAATCTTTCTGCTTTTGTGGCAACAACCATCCCTGGAACATATCCAGGTATGAACACTCTTTTTGGTAAAGAAGAATGTTGCATAAAGTTTTTGGTGTGACAGTGCATAGAAAACAATTCTCCTTAGGTGAATCACGCTCATATTCAGTGATTGCGTTAGGGTTCTGGGTACCCTAAATTCAACAGTTATTCTGTATATCTATTAACTTTGACATTTGTGCGAAATGTCACTTTGTCACTGAAAACTAAGCGATTCATGAAGTCTTCATTTTGTTCCATCCATTGTTGCACGTGGACACAAAACTGGAACACTTTTGTTTGTTGCGTGATTTGATTGATTTGTATGGCTTCATACAAAGTCTCTTTATGCACTATCTTCCACACTGTGATATGTGGCATTTTGAGCTCCTGGGATGCTGTACAAACTGATTTATTCCTTATGAATGTATCTCTGACTTGGTTAATGTTCTCTTCACTCATGCTAGGATGGCTGGACCAACCATCTGAGGACACAACCAACCAGTATTCATGAATTCGTTATAAATATAGCCCGTGATGCAACAGCCAATTGATGGCCCGGGCTACCTACCGACTGCTAGCCTCGCTCCAACTTGATCCTAATCACTCTCTCATCTGAGGTGGGAGATCAGCCAACCAGTAACAGGGTGACGTGTGGACAACACAACAAACCCCCAGTAGGTTTTCATGACCGGGTTATGCTACTCATTCGTAGCTCCCCAATTTCCTCATGATGGTGGGTGGCCACCAGTCCCATACACACGTCAAAATCTCAGGAGAAGAGTTGCTATGCTTCCCCCAGGAGACTCAAACCTTTAAGTATCCTGTAGCCAGAGCTCAAAGCACAATGCCTTAGACTGCATGGCTATGGTGCAGGACATGAGTTTGTTATACCAGGCACAAATTGCCTTCCTGCTTGGTTATACTTTAACATAATTAACTCAGAATTTGTGCTGCGCATCTGTAGGACACTTCTTTTTATCAAATTGTAGCACACAAAAAATATGCTCTGCACCAGTTTACATAAATGCCACAATATTGCCAACTGTGCCAAGTAGAGAAAACAAAAGCATTGGCAGTAAAATCCAGACAAAACTATTCACGCTTCTCTCTCACAAGTATGCATATAAAAGCTGTATCAGTTGTTGTTTTCATGTAAAAAATTAATAAAACTTACCAGACTTTATGGACGTGGGCAGGTGTGTGTGTGGGGTGTCCCTCTCTCTCCCTCCTACCTACTCCTCTCACCCCTCTCTCTTTCCTAAAGAAATTGACTTGGAATGCAATGAATATAGTTAAGAACAGTGGTGTTGTGCTATATACAGTGCGTCCATTTCGATCTGCAGCCGAGAGATCGGGAGAAACGTGGCGGGCGGCGCTGACGGAGACGCTGACATTTGAGGCCTGTAATGCCCGCTTATTTTTGTGGACATTTTGCAAAACGAGCACTAACCTGTGTTATAACACGCAAAAGTTCTTCTGTAATTCTTCCAAGTTCCACCCTTATATACACAAATAAATACGCTTTAGAAATTATATTAAGAGCCACAGATAATACTCTGTAAAACATTTTAATCATAGTTTTGACCAGTAACGTCCTGCTTAAGTTTATATCCTTGAAAGAGTTTTGTGTCGATGGGGATCGTTTGGAGGTTTCGAATGTGCAACATTGTATCAAGATTATGCTGCAGACGAACCGTTAAAAGCTAATGGTGTTCGTGAGCTTCCTTGCAATCCGAAATCTCCTAGCTCAAGTTTTTTGTTCCTTGTTGACTACAGAGCTGTGAATATAGTGGCAGGCAGATGTAAACCAAGAGCGTGTTAATTTCGTACTGTGCGTAAGAGTGTTATTCTTGGTTACTTGCCGTTACTTGTTTGTGTTATTGCAGTGTGTATGTGTGTTGTGTCAGTCAGACGATTGGAATGCCAGCCGCAAGGTTCACGTTAGAACAAAGAATTTTTATGTATGACACTTACGTGAAAACAGACTCGTGTCGAGACGTGTGTAGGCAATTTGTACAGAAATTCCCAGGCGTTTCACCTCCACATAGAGATACGGTTAGACATCTTGTCCTTAAATTACGAGAAACTGGATCGTTAAATTTTAAAACACCTAAGCAAAAACGACGGATTCTAACCGAAGCAAAACTCGATGAAATTGGTGCAGCGTTAGAACGTTCTCCAAACAAACCTCTACGCCGTGTTTCACAGGAGATGGGTGTGTCAAAATCATCAGCACATACAGCCACTAAGCTACTAAAATTAAAACCGTACAGAGTTTCTATAGTGCAAGAATTACGGCCCCCTGACAACGTAAGTAGAGTAAATTTCTGTAATTGGGTTTTGCAGAATATTGTAGATGGTATTGTTGATCCACAGTTAATATTTTTTTCGGATGAGGCATGGTTTCACTTGCGTGGTCATGTTTGTTCACAGAACAATAGATACTGGAGCACTGAAAATCCCCGAATAATACACGAAGTTCCGTTACACGATGCAAAAATTGGTGTGTGGTGTGTTGTAAGTGCCAAAAGAATAATAGGGCAATAAATTCAGAGAGGTACCGCACACAAATACTCTCGCCGTTTTTTCAGTTGTTATCAGATAATGAGAGACAATATGGGTATTTTCAACAAGATTCGGCCACAGCCCATACCGCCGCTGATTCTTTGGACGCTATAAGGGAGGTGTTTGATGACAGAATAATTTCAAGAGGTTTATGGCCTTCACGTTTGCCAGATCTTACCGTATGTGACTATTATTTGTGGGGAACCTTGAAAAATAGAGTCTACCGAAATAACCCTCATAGCATCGACGAACTAAAAGACAATATAAGGGCAGAACTAGGAAGAATTATGGAAGAAGAACTTTTGCGTGTGAATCAAAATTTCATCAAACGATGCCAGGAATGTGTGAATGTAGGTGGACATCACTTTGAACAACTCTTTATAACACAGGTTAGTGCTAGTTTTGCAATATTTATATAAATGTCTGCATATGTCCATAAAAATATGCGGGCATTCCAGGCCGCAAATGTCGGCAGCTCCGTCAGCGCCTCCCGCCACGTTTCTCCCGATCTCTCGGCTGCAGATCGAAATGGACGCACGGTATATATATATTGTTTACACACAGAAACTTATAGTCATTTTGCTTTTTTGCTAAAATAGTATGGAAATATTTGAGAGTACATTGCAGTTGAGATTTATTTTGAGCTTTGTATACATTTATTGCATATTTTTTTATTATGTATTGTTTCAGTTTTATTCTAGTATTTATTATTTTTTGGAATAGCTTTTGTTCATTTAACTAAAGCATTTACCAGTCCAATTTTCTTGCTAGCAACATTTCTAGATTGAAATAATAAGGAAGAAAGTAGTCTGTGCTGGATTGTTGCGGCTAAATACAATATTCATAGTTTTGTTTTAGCATTTCCCATAGTAGTACAGTTATGGTTCAGCAGAGTTTATATAGAGTTGGTTAGATGGTATGTATTGCTTTCAGGATCTGAAAGTGTGGGTCAAAGGACGGCAAGAGGTGGAAATTGTTGACATGGTTCTTAGGATACGACATAAACTGCAGCAATGTGAGGCTGATGACCTTCCCTTGAAGGAAGGAATTAGGAGACAATTGAAACATCGAATGGATGACATCATATGCACACTTCCAGAAGATCTAAAAACTGTGCTGAGAGCCAGCTGATAGTAGACATTTTCTCATGAAAGTGTGCAAAATTTTAAGACAAAGGTATGGACTCATTGTCGTGTGCAGAACTAACACTGTTAAGTTGCTTTGGATGTATTATTTTAGGTATAGAGTTACCTAATTTCCTTGTTAGAAGGGTGTGCAGCACCCTTGATTCAGTTCATTTGTAAGTAGTGACATTGAAATCCAGCAAGGTCAATTCAAGTCTTGTGATATTCAACAAGGAAATTATCATCCTTGATAAAATATCAAATGGTAATAGGCTAGTTGTGGAAAATGACAGTAATTTAAAATTATTTGCAATGTAGTTAATTACTTTTATTTGCACTTTCATTTTTGCAAATGCATGTGCATGTAAGCCCAAACACACACATGCATGCACACATATACAGTTTAACCTGAATGATATGTACTTCAGAGACATCATCTGAATAATTAAATATTCTGGAAATATACCTAATATTATGTTGCTTTGAAACCACAAAAGTTAAATGAAGGGTCAGGGGGAAAAAAGCAGGTAAGTCAGTGTTCTGTTTTAAGCGAGGTAGTGGTGCTCTTTTGATCCAAGATGAACAGAGGCTTGGCTGAGAGATGGGGAAGAAGAATAACTCGTGGCGCAACGGCCCATTGAGGGCCCGGACCTACCTACCAACTGACAGCTTCACTCCCACCTGATTCTACTAAGTCACTCACCCGAGGTGGGAGATCAGCCAACCAGTTACAGGGTAATATGTGGTCAGCACAATGAATCCCCAGCAGTTGTAGGTTTTCATGACCAGGTTAGGCTACTAACTCATAGCTCCCCAATTTCCTCACAATGGTAGGTGGCCACCAGTCACATACACAGGTTGAAATCTCAAGAGAAAAGTTGCTACGCTTCCCCCAGGAGACTCAAACCTGCACACATTCTGTAGCCAGAGTCCAAAGCATGATGCCTCAGACTGCATGGCCACAGTGCGGACATGGGGGAAGAGGCAAGTTGGTAATAGGTTTCTTGCTTCTTTCATCATTTCATACCTCTCAGCGATGCCTCTCATCTTGGATCAAGAGGACTCCACTACCTCACTTAAAACAAAAAAAATGAAATACCTGTTTTCCCCCCCTCACCCTTCTCATGTATAATTCAGGGAAAAGTAAACTTGAAGTTCTGCGGTATTATCTGTGTTAATATACACTTGGAAGGCTTCAGAAATGAAGTCAGCAGGAACATACAGTCAACTCTCGATTCAACGACCTTTCACAGTTCCCGGGAAAAGGGTCGTTATTTTGAAGGGGTCGTTATTGGAATTTGCATCAATTTTCAGCTTAAACGGAGCTCAAACGGACACAAAGATGCCTAGGAGATTGTAACACCATTTATCCTGGTAGTTATACAACCTGTTATGCACAGGATGCGTGTTGTGAGAAGGAAAATCGAACATAAAAATGTTTTCACAAAAAATAATTTAAAATAATGTTACTTTCTTCCAATTGTGCACAGTCGTTGCTTTTCCAGGAAATTTTTACAATTCTAGTTCATGAGAAACCCGTTTGAAACCGAGACCAATGGAAAGGAAAACAATCTCTCGCTTATTGCAAGCAAAACTCGAAGAATCTTGACACCAGTCAGACTGGTGCCAGAAAAAGTCGGGAGATAATCGGGCAGAATGAATGTTGGATTTTACGGGTCTACTGGAGCATTGTCTGTTACAAGATTAACTTGTAAGATTAGATCTCTCGGGAGAAACAACACAACCTTTCTAGGCAAAAAAAAATAAATAAAAAAATTGCAGGGTTGTACTTTTCGTTCTGGTTCGGCTGTGTAAAATACATTGTAAAAAAAAAGTCACGTTTTCTTTGCTTCAACCAACTTCATTCACCCTCCTCCCCCATTCAAGGGAGCAGTCCAAACTCCTTCCTCGACTTGCATTGTAATCCAGCGTGAAAAAGGAAACTCGCAACTTGCGATCTGTTTTCACCATTTTCACCCAATGCATATTCTAGGACACGTCGTTAAACAGTGTCGCAGTCGATAATCATTCGGGTTTGGAATTGAATTTCACTTTAAACTGTATATTTAGTCCCTATTAACCCATCAGCATAAAATGAACTGAAAACAAGCTTTATGAAGCTGCGCATTTTCACATATCAAAATGTTAGATCATTATTAATCGACGATTTAATGTTGGATTTAGGAGTATTCTCGATGTCAAACACCCACTCCTCCAAAAGTTTTTCCCTTGAATAATGTTTTCTTAATCGGTCTCATCGACCATTTCTACATTGAACATTTTTTTTTTTTTAACATGAATGGTTCTGAAGAAAAGGGGATGCAAATTAATTATCAGAAGGGGCAGAACATGAAGTTATTTGAACTCTTGTTTTCCTTGCTGGAGATCGAATTTCGTTATCGTCAAATCAAAACAGCTTTGCAAGATTCAAAACAATAACTTTTTCCTTTGCCCTGGATGTCATTGCTGTTATCAGCAATCAAGAGCTTTGCAGACGCTAGACAAAACACTGGCGCCAGCTGCATCGTAAAAACAAGGAGACCGGCTGGAAGTTCGAGCAACAGGTGGCGGAATAGAAAAACCCCAGCATTTTAAAGATAACGTAACTGTCGAAGATGGAACTTTTAACAGCAGTGTAAAGAAGAAAGAAATGACCCTTTCTTTATGTTTTACCATCCAACAGACAATAATACGGGCAATATTTCCTATGCAGACAACAGCATTAAAATAATAATAATAATAAATAAAAAAAAAGGACCTGAATTCTGCAATTATAAACATTGCCGTGCACACCAGTGGCTGAGAATGAGCTGGGGAAAGGGTGGGGAGGGTCACTTTTTTTTTACTTGTTCTATGGTTTTTGTTCGTTTTCAAGAATATATCCAGAACTGGTTGCCCCATTTTAGATGTCAAAGGAAAGGAAGAGGGGTGGGTCCTCTTCCACCCCCACCTGTAATCAGACCGTGTGTACACACGAGCAAGAAAATCGTGGCTGAAACAATCGGCATCCCCCCCCCCCCCAACGTTTGCTGACGGAGAAGTCAGTCAGCCAACGGAACACTTTTTTGGCAAACAGTACTACGTCAACACAATTAGGAAAACATATGAAGTGGGAAACGGGAGTTACGATGCACGTAACATCAAACTAAACTTTTGTTTGAAACCTGGATGTCAACGCATTAAGTGGGTTGATGATCTTTAGTTCGCCTATATTGTTTTGATTTATCTCTAACAGTTTCGCTTTTTTATGAAGTGTTGCAGGGAACAAAGAACACGTTTTGAATGAAAGCGGTTACCGGAAGTTGTCGGCTACAAGGCCGAGAGTTGCGCACTCACGAAAACCTGCTGAACTCTAGGTCAGAGCTGGACAGATGGGCCAGACTTCCAGGCACTACACATCTGTATTTTGGAACATTCCTGCGATCTTATCTCTCAAGGTGTTATATTTATCGATGAAAGAGCTTGACCTGCCATACACATTGGCAAAGACTCCAAGTCCAGCAGTCATTTCGGGCTGCTCCCCCCCCCTCGAGTTTTCAGCAGCTCTTAGGACAAGGAAACAAGTCAAGGTCGATTTAAAATAACATCCAAGCACATTCGATCTTCTCATCTCGTGTATCCAAGAGCAAGTGTGGCAAAACAAGCCTGGCGCATTGGGTAGCGGCCGTGGGGTGCGGGGTAACATTGGTGCGCTTGAGGGAGGGAAGGGCAGAGGTCAAGTGCTATTGGATATCACTCAAGCATGGTGTGGTGGTGTCTATTTTTAGTTCAGACCCAATTGTGAACGGTAGAGCGCTCGTGAAGGGAATGAGTGAGAAAAACGCATTTTCGGCCGTTTCCTTCAATTTTTCAACTTTTTTAAAAAATTTTCATGTAGAATCGAGAGTTGACTGTAATTTCAGTGCAGTTATTTATAATTGTATATTTTTTAATGTACTTAGCAGTTATGCAATACCACTGTTCTTTGATTCTTAAAAAATAAAGCTATATTCTTTGTAAGCAAAAATGAACTCTTGCCCATAATTATTGTAGTATTGCTATAGACACATATTTATGGTGAATAAAACATCAAGATTTTGGTGCCAAAAATGGGTACATTTTGGTGTCAAAAGTGGTATAAAAAATGGCATACCAGTATTAAAATTGTGAAAAAGAAACATAAATTTGATTTAAAAACTACACTATTACACAAAATAAATATTTCCCTTCTTATAGAATTTTTATGTATTTATCAGAGAAATTAGTTTATTCCTGATCAAAGGAGTCCATTTTTGCATCTCAAATATTTACAGCACAATTAATACATTTTACATGATTTGCATAACTTGCAGGATAATTCAGTCTTCAAAAAGTGTCACATCAGTTAATAAACTGAATTTCATGACAAAACATGACAGGAAAATGCACCTCGTACCTTTTAACACTAGAACAACAAGGAAATAAACCATCCTAGAACAAGGATGGGTGGTCATTTTGACCGCCATAAGGTTTTAATGGAATTTTGATATGAGAGCTACAGCATGAAGATAGAAAAACATTGTATTGTATTGTATTGTAATACATTCCATTTTTATTTTTGCACTCTCTACACAGTCATCAGGGCATCTGACTACCATGTGAGAGAGATGTTTTCGATCCCAGGCAGGGGGGAACTGGGATTTTTCCACCTTTTCAAGTATCTACGGTGACCACCCATTGTCGTATAATGTAGTAACCTGGAGGAAACTTGGGGTTAAAGGCAGCCAGAGGTGTGGTGTTGATCACATCACCCCTACCTTCAGCTGTGATCAAGAAAGTGTTGGTCCCTAACTCCACACACTCTATACGCCTTCACGGCATGGTGCAAAGCACAGGGGAGCACTTTACTTTCTCTCTACACACATTCTAATTTTTTTACCCCCTAAACTTCCGTCATAACTGCAAATTTGACTGTTTTTAGTCTTTCCTTTTGAGACATCTTTCCATTGATATGCAAGTATCTTGATAGCTACTTGATGCGATCTCTTGACATTGTGTCTCTGAAGAAGCTAACTCCCCAGCTTTGAGACTACAGATCCTCGACTAATATTCCCCTTGCACAGTGAAAACCCCTCAGCCTGACATACATCAGAGAGATTGCAGCTTCCAGTTCCTGCAACATAAGGGTACATTTGTTTGTTCCAAGCTGACGTATTGCATCTAGTTCTGTACACCTCCGAATTAGATGCAACATGGCTTCATCAAACAGTAGGTAAAATGTGCTTGAAACTTCCCTTCACAAATACTTCTTTTGGCATAGCTTGTAGGACCACCGTGTTCTTTCAGTGCATTCATGGCAGCTACTCTGCCAGCCACTGGATCATTACCTGTGACGATCTCTCAAACCAAAGTGCCTCTTCCAAACCTTGTCTTCCTTACACCAGCCCAAGCAACACCTGCATCATCTTTGGTGCATGAAGACGTTGTTTCTGCTGTCTCAATGGCCATGTCGTCTTCTTAGTTACTCACCACTGCCTCCTCATTGGAAGATGATGACAGAGAATGAGACAATTTTTTTGGATCTGGCCCCCCTTCCCTGAATCCTCACTCCAGAACCCTGATTCTTCCTCAGATTGCTCGAGAGACAGCACAATTTGCTGCGAAGGCAACCCACGCTGATGCGACATCCTATCAAGTTGAGTACTGACTTGTGAATGAATGATCAAATAACAAAGGAACATGATAGCTCCAATCGCGACAATTGCATAAGTTGAAAACAAAGCTGCAACCAACAGAGAGAGAGAGAGAGAGAGAGAGAGAGAGAGAGAGAGAGCAGCTGTCAAAAATAACAATAACATAAGTGTGCAATGGCGTGTTATCCAATGGTTTTCTTATGGTGGTCAAAATGACCACTCGTCGTCGTTCTAGGGTAATGACCTCCCATAGCCCCTAGTTTTGGAAAATTTTAAAGACTGATTACACCCATCGAAAGAAAGTATAAAATAATGAAAAATCAAATTCTTTCAGAATTTTTGCCCTGAAAGTAAAAAAAATGGCAGAAAAAAGAAAATTGAAACCGGTCAAAATGACTGCTCCGATTGTTCTAATGTTAAAGACATGGAATATGAACATTACAGTGTGTTATTTCACATTTCGTGTTTTCCTCAAAAATTAAATATGCATATCTACTCTTTAAAATATCTCTTCTGCACATCAACCATGCCAGTTAAATTTTCGAAAGTTTTGTTGCAGTACGTTATATGTTCGCCATATTTAATCACCTTACTGATATCTAGAGCAATCCTTCAAAGTATTTAGCTGCTGTGAACATTTATGATTAAAAGATGTAACTTTAGAGCAGAAAATTTGGTGTTTCACCACTCCACCTCGGTTATCTGATCCTCCTCCACAAAGCACTATACTTAATTGATGTCCTAAAATTGCTAGAAGACATTTTTTTTTTATCCCAAAGAAGTAGAGTGAGATTTGGAAATATCGGAAGAATTAGAAATGCCCAAAATGTAGATAAATTTCCACCTATCATCTTGAAACCCTTTCATCAATTTTACTCTCTGCAATACCAGAGCAACTGTCCAAGATATCTAGTACAAGGGTCACTATTTATATTTTGAGCCTAACAAGGAAAAAACAGGAATTTGGCATTGAAAACTGCTTTATTGTTTTTCGAAGTATTCTCCTTTATGGTCAATACACTTTTGCATTCGTTTGAACCATTTGTCAAAGTAGTTTTTCCAATCTTCTTGAGACACTTCCATAATATGGTTTTTGAACGAAAGGAACGGCATCTTCCGCCAAAGAAAATCGTTATCCACGCAATTTATTCTTGACATTCGGGAACAAGAAGAAGTCATTGGGTGCCAAATCAGGACTGTACGGCGGATGACCCATCAATTCGATTTTTTTACTGTTCATAAAGTCGGTTGTTAGACGAGATGTGTGACAGCTGGCATTGTCTTGATGAAGAATGATCCGACGCGTTTGTTTGTTTTCCGTATTTGACCGAAGACCTCTGGCAAACAAATTGTTGTGTACCATTCAGAGTTGACCGTTCTACGTTCCTCTAAAGGCACAGTTGCCACATGACCAGTTTTCCCGAAAAAACAGGCAACCATTTGTTTCGATGTGCTTCGAGCGCGAACAATTTTTGTTGGATTGGGTTCATCTTGAAACACCCGTACAGTTGACTGCTGTTTACGTTCCGGCTCATATGCATATATCCATGATTCGTCACCTGTTACAATCTTATATACGTCTTTTGAAGCACCACAATTGTATTTATTGAGCATTTGTTTGCACCAATTGACGCGAGTGTCTTTTTGAGTTTTTGTCAAATTGTGTGGGATCCAACGAGAACATACCTTTCTCACAGCTAAATGATAATGTAATATTTTATATATGCTGGTGGAACTAATGCCTATGGTTGCCTCAATCTCACAGTATGTCACATGACGATCTTGCAGTATTAGGTTTTGCACAGCATCAATGTTTTCTTGAACAACAACTGATTTTGGACGACCTTCGCGAATCTCGTCGGTGAGCGAATGGCGGCCACGATTAAATTTGTTATACCAGCGTTTCACAGTGGCAAAGGATGGGGCTTCATCGCCAAATGTGGAAGTAAGTTGATCGATGCACTCTTGTCTTGATAATCCACGTCGAAAATCGTAAAAAATCATCGCACAAAAATGTTCACGAGTTAATTCCATTTTATTGTTGTCGCGCAATCTCCAAGGCAACATAAACAACACAAATGAAGCTATTGACAAAACATATGAAGTACGTTATGGTCAATAATGCCAGACGATTCTGTGCAAACGTCAAATCGTGCCTAACTTCAATCAGTGTTGCCAAGGCTCAAAATATAAATAGTGGCCCTCGTATCTAAATGAATTTCAGCTTAAAACTTCTAATGCAGCTACAGTTATCATGGTCACAAAATTGGTGGTAACTGCCCCAGTTTCCCCTCTATGACCTGCTGAAATCAAGCATTATATTACAAATTCTTACCAAACCTTAACCACCTGTATCTTTCGACAGCATCAGACTTCTATTCTAGTTTACAATATTTGAAGCCCTGTATTCATAATGGTATGTATATTTTGTATTTTCTATCAAGTGCACTAGATAAGAATTAATCTGCAGGACAACATATCATACTAATTCTTTGTGAGTTACACAGAAAGTTTCAATTCTTTTTGGTCTTCCTCATACATCATTAATGTTCTGTGCTTTATGTTGGCCATTTTGTATCTGATTGGTACACTCAGATATAGATGTTATATGAGTACTCTTTTGGCATCTACAATTTTCTTTCAGCTATATCCCTAATTGTAATCTTATGGATCTAATTTAATTTGTCTACCAAATGTTGAATGACTAATTTGGTACAGTGAAAGTGCAGTTTTATTGGTATGTGTTAATTTTGTGTATATGATGTGAGTTATGCTGTCAAGTTGCCACATTTTGTATTCATTTTCTCATTTCAGGTACCATAGGAGCATTCAGAGTTTTAGGATATTCACATTACCAATCAGTATTGATGTCTTGAATAAAATTTGAATGGAAGTAATAAATATTTGACATATCTTATTTGACTTGTGATATTAAGGAGAAAAATTCAGTGATAATAGGTACATTATCTCAGAACTTTCTGTGGGAGATTCACTTTATCTGAAGTCCAAGATGCTAGAATGAAATTGGAGCACTTGGTGTTATTTCAGCTCATAAACAAGGTATCTGGTGCCCGAGGTGCTGTGACATAGACGTATGCTTTGGTGCGTGAATGTGTGTGTGTGCGTATGTAGATATATCATGGTTGTATCCAACGAGTGCAGTTACAATACACCACACTAAGACCATTTTCAAAAAGAAGAAAATTCACAACATGAATTGCATCGAATAAATTATTCTGTATGTACTAGTGTTTAATAATTCAAAGATTATAAGAAGAATGCAATTGGGAATCAGAAAGATCCATAAGAATTTTTTGTGTTTAATAATTCTCAGTAGTTTGTTCATATGATGTGCTACTTCTGTATTTTAAGAAGTCATGATTTTTATGAGGTTATATTTTCATGAAACTTAACTCAATGGTATTAGGCTATAGCAAAGTTCCAATTATTGACATTCATGGATTATCAAAGACAGCATGGTTTATGACAAAGCCTAATTGAAGGATCACAATCATTAGGGAAATTTCACACCCTTGTGACAAGTGACACGTCATCACGAACTTATATTGTACTGTATAGTAGACTTCCTCCCCCAGTGGGGTAAAAAAGGGTGTGCAAGAAACGGACCAAGGACACCTGTTGTGAAAGATTGCATTTGTTTCTTAAGACTCATTTTCACACCACTTTTCACTCTGAGACCAAGCAACATGTCACTTGGTGTGAAATCTCCTTTAGATATATATACCTTTTGTCTTCTCATTGAGTAACATTGTGCATTTATTTACTTCATGTAGCTCAAATGACTGTAGAGGTTCAATGTTGAGTGCGATGCAGAAAAATGTGCCAGACAAAAACCATGAAAGTTGCTATGTGCTTATTCTGGTTGCTAGACGTAGATTCAGATAAAAATTTTACATTCTCGGCCATCGATGTGATAGTCTGTTCCATCAAACAACTGTTCTTCTCATTGTTTCCTTTTTGTTTCCTGGATGAAGTGAGGACCATATTAGCACTTGGTGATGGTACTGAATGCAGATCTTTCACTTCTGTCTCTTCCTTGCCATTGTTTGACTCTAACACTCACCCTCATTATGCATGGCTACATTTGTAACCTGGATATCTGGTTCATTATCACTTGACAGAGTTTTCCGAGCATCAACCTCATCACCCATAAATTGTGTCATAGATTCCCTGGTAGGACATCTCGGTTGGTCCCTTTTGTTGTCTTTGTGGTCATCAGTTTTCCAGAACAATACTTGATGATACCTCCAGATAAAAAAGTACTCTACAGTATGAGAGTAGGCAACTGCTGTAATATATTTTTCATGGCCTCCCAACATATAAATCACGCATCCTTCCAATAAATCGATTACTTTCATCGTTGAATCTAGCAATGCACTGATGAGATATTTACTGCACGGCCAGCATGCCAGCTTGTTCACGCACACCTAACAGCACTTGTAATGCTGAAGCATAATTTATACTAGAAAATGTGTGATCTTTCTTTGAATTTTGAAAGTCAGAAGGCAATGAACTTAATCAAAATTAATAGATTACAATCTTAAGAAACAAAAGTAAATATCTAATGAAATGTAATAATTTTGCACTACACTTCAGTGTGAAATATGATTTTCTTTTGCACATCATGACTATAACCAAGCTCCATTTGAAAGGTATTTGGAGGAATAGAATCAATGATGATGACATTTCTCATATTTGTCATTTTAATTATAATTTTCAATAGAATCTTGCCTTTCATCATCAAAGAGCTTATTTCAAATCTCATATTAGTACAGCATGAATCATACTACAGGAGACAATTTCTATTTCTGGTATTTTTTCTTGGTGGATATTATTTTTGAATTTTTTTTCCTTCCAAGAGTGTCTATGTATTACAAATATATTTTTGATAATATGTTTATTAAAACAGCAATACAAATATTTATTGTCACCATAATCAAAGGAAGATTATCAATTATCATATATAAAATCATGACTAAATGTTAATGCAAGAACTTTTACTTCAGGTATTTGCAGAAACTTTTTATTATTTTAATATTCATTGTTAGTTTTTCAGCTCAAGTGAGACTATAACAAACTTTTTATGAACTTTAATTTATTCACATCATATCACTCCAATGCTCATTGCATAAGCTTCTCTGCTTTAAGATAATTTATGCTTGAAATGAATATTGGATGGAATGCTACAAATGGCTCATACAACACTAAACAAAAGATCTTGGTAGTTCTCAGCAAGCATATTGACAGAAAGAAGAATATTGCCTTTTTTAATGATTCTTGCCAACATTTATACTTCGACATTTGTCAACATTTTAAATTAAGCTAAATAATTGCGTATGTTGAAACATGTCACTTACTATACCAACACAGACAAGTTTTGTTAAAAATATTTTTAGATTCATTTCTGTAATTATTAAGTTTTATTTACATTCTGTCACAAATATTATTTAGTTAGTTCATTCTCAAAGAAGTAGATTTTATATCTCAAATTTATCAGTTCTAGGATTTGTATAATTGAGACTCCAGAAAATGGTATGTTGTTAAATAAGTTCCAAATTTTATGTTTTAAGAGTTTATTTTGCATTTTTCACATAAGTTTGCATCGTGTCATGACAAAGTATGGTAGAAACATCTACCTTACACCTATGAGAATCCCAAAATGAAATATGCATGACCCTATCGATATGTCACTGTGTTGACTGAGTACCAATGTCAGCTCAGCCGTAGTTCTTACCTGTACATGCAGTGAAATTGTTAAGCCATACAAACACACACACATAGAGTAGCTTGAAAGGTTATTATATGGAGTGCTTGACACAGGAAATCTTAAATTGTGGAAATTAGGAGTGCATAACATAAACGTAGCCTGAATAGAACTTGGAACCTTGTTGTGTAATACAGTAGTGTTTAAAGTTTCAAAAACAGGAGAATATGTTACAGTACTTACGGGGAAAAATTAACATGTACAATACAGCTGAGTGAAAAATGTGGTGAATCATTAGTTGCTTACTAGCTCAGATACAGTAGTTGAATACTGTAATTGTGTTCCTAGGTTCAAGTTCAAATCAAACCAAATTTTTACAACCAAACATTGTTTGTGGTCATTGTATGTACTGCATCTACAACTTCAGATGTTGGAGGATGGATGTGGAACTGAAACAATCAGATCATCGTGATTCAATTCCAAAACATGTGAAGGATTCTGTTTCTCCTTTTTCATCCATGCCTGAATATGTGATGCTCGAAAAATTGTACAGTATTTACGAGTTTTGAATTGAATTTTGTGCTATTTGTTTCTGGTAATAGTTTACTGCCTGTAGAGATAAGAATATATAGTTTATGCAACAGTTGGAACTAAAGACAGATGTACAAATGTTTTAAGAGAAGACAAAAAGGTTAATGGTATTGAGAAAATATATATTGTAATGGTGCCAGTCTATGATTTAGTAAAATATATATCAGGTAAATTTACATCTGTTACTTCACAAGGTTTTAGTATTTCAATTGCAATATGTTCTTGAATGAATTTTTTCAAATGATATGGTATGATATGAACATGTGACTAGTATTTGAAATGTTATTGTATGGAAACTTTCATGAATCATGTGAGAAACGCTTGTGCTAAATTCTGAATGCTTGACTGCAGAGAAATGAAATGCTGCTTTGCTGATTATATAAGGACTATAGGATATAATGTTGAAAATATGTTTTGTGAGAAAAACTAACTCATTTTAACAAAGTATAAATTTTGTGTGGAGTTTCTTCTGATTTAGTGGTTTATAATAATTATTTGCATTCAAGGTAGCTTCTAGCAAAATGTATGCAAATTTTATGAATTGAAAGTACTGAAGTACAACCAAATGATGTTCTGAAGGGGATGGATGTTAAAGGCTTCTTAACTGAAAGAAAATAAAATGTTTCAAGTTGTAGTCAAAATATTCCAGGAATGTGTTACACTAATTGTTGTTTGCCTTACAAATTCTTTAAGTATATTGTGACAATTTATTTAGTGAACTGAAACTAATTTATGAAACTAAAATGACATATTACAGCAATATGAATCCAACAGTGTCAAACTCACTCATAATACTAATACTAATACTACTACTACTACTAATAATAATAATAAAAAAAGAAAAGCAGCATTCATAAGAAGGTTCCAAAGAAATCTGTAAAACAAGTTGTCAGTGGGATTATTTTGAAGAACATTTCACTACGAAATTCCATTTTCTCAGACTTGTAAACTCATTTATGTAGCCTCTTATCTACAGGGTGTTCAACTTAAAAGTACACTTCAACTATTAGCATTCACAATTTGGTTAATTTTGTTTATTTGGCATATGCAACAGTACAGCATAGAAAAGGGCAGCATTGTACAGGGTGAGGCAAAAGTCCGGCACCACCCTTTTAATTTGAAAACGACTTGACGGAGGGCGATGAAATTTCGGATATGGATAATTGGAGTGGGGCACACCAGATGGGGCTAGTGTGCATCATGGTGGCCATCTTGGAATTACATCCAGATTTTCAAATGGGAAGGGGGTCATGTAGCATATCATTTTACATGTGCATTTACTCAGAAATAAGAACATGCATTTTTCCCCTAACTTTATTTGGTGAGGATATATCCACAGTTGAAGTTTACATTTGGCATCTTATAAGATGTGTTCTATGTGTTGCTGTTCTGTGATGCACACAATGCAAGACATTTCAGCCAGTCCTCATGGACACGCAATAACACTGCAGGGTCAACAGAGTCACATGCTTGTTGGATCCGGTGCTGGAGATGTCGGGATCAGTGATTTTGTCTTGATAAACTATGGCTTTAAGATGACTCCAAAGGTAAAAGTCAAGGGGCGTAAGATCTGGAAAATGGGGTTGCCACTTTGTGAGCCCTCTTAAAAAAATCCAGTGACCTGGGAGCTGTTCATCCAACCACTGCCTGACACATAACGCGTAGTGCGCCGTCCTGCTGGAAATAGGCTGGAGAACACACATTCCTGGTTAATATTCAGATATGTCTTCCCATTCAGGTTGCCATGGATGAAGACAAGTCCCATAATTCAGGTGTTCCATATCCCACACCACGCCATTACCTTTGCCGCATGCACCGACTTCCTTACGAGGATCTGTCCACGATGGGTTGGTATCTGACCAATAATGATGATTCTGCTTATTTACCTCTTCGTTGATGAAGAATATGGCCTCATCGCTAAACAGAACACTTTTCAGGAACTGGGGTTCCTCGTTGCAACGAGCCAAAGCCCAGTCTGCAAACTGTATCCACCTGGGTCATCGTCAGTTAAGAACTGCTGCATTTGAATTTTGTACGGATGCCACTTGTTAGTATGCAACACATGGAGTATGGATCTCTGACTCCTGACACTGAAGCCAACAACGTGTTCTGCATTTTGGGCTCTTGACCAAGGCCAACGATGTCACGATTGTAGTTGCTGTTCTCGGCCGTCCTTAAACTTCTGCATTACACGCAACACTGTGGTATGTGAGATGTCGTCTCTCTCTGGATGCCGGGCATTGAAATCTTCTGCAATGACCCTGGCACTATGCTCCCCACTTATAACAACAATTTTGATCCATTTTTGGAGGGTTAGAGCCATGTTAGATCACCTGGAACAAATAAATACCAACCCATTACATTATGCCAAATGTCAACTTCAACTGTGACAATATTGTCACCAAATAAACTTAGGGGGAAAATAACTGCATATTTCTGAGAAAACTCACATGTAAAATGATATGCTTCATGACCCCCTTCCCATTTGAAAATCTGGATGTAATTCCAAGATAGCAGCTTTCAAGATGGCCACCATGATACACACTAGCCTCATCTGGTGTGCCCTCACCCCTATTACCCATATCTGAAATTTCATCACCCTCAGTCAAGTCTGTTTCAAATTAAAAGAGTGGTGCCGGACTTTTGCATCACCCTATAGTTGGTCCTCTGCTACAGTGTAGAGAATAGGAAAGGACAGCACTGTAGCTGGACTTGTGAGAATTAGAACTCTGCTCATTCACATGCCTTATCATTAGTATGTGCCTGCATCATGTTTGAATATGTGGATAAATGATGAATTGATGAGAAAAAGATGCAGGAACAAACATTTCTGTGTTTATGATGTGGCTTTCTTGAAGAACATGTGTTTGAGCTTGAACTTTATGTTTTCAAAAAATACTCATGTGCCCAATGGTGTAGTGGTGGTGTTGTTGCCTTGAACCTTGGGGCCCCAGGTTCGATACCCAGTGGATGCACATAGTGGTTCATTTGGATCCCTTTTTGAACTGTAGGTCCAGTCCTTATTAGCCTTTCTGTGCATAAATAAAGTGGAATTAGAACCTCATATGCTCAGTGTCAACAAAACTTCAAAAAACAATTTGGAAATGGAGCATCATCAAAGGCAATTGAAAGGTTATTATTATTATTATTCAATAGGTTTGGTCTTGTATAAGAGCAAAATAGAAAGAGGCCAGTGTTGACTTCCATTGTTGTGAATGATATTGATGAATACATTTTGCTAAGATAATAATTTCAGAAGGACTGTGGAATATTCAGTAGCATGACATACCTTATTGAGAAATTTGATTATAACTGATGTGATTCTCAGCACTTGCTGAGTAGTTTAGAAGTGTATTGTAGCCGTGGCTGAGTGGTTATCACATCATGCTATGATGCTAGGGGTTCCGGGTTTGAATCCCAGCCTGGGGATAGATGTTTGTGTGTCATATCATCACTCATCCACATCTTTGCAAATTAGCCAAAAAGTGGCACAAAAAGCGAAGTAAAATAAAGCACATCAATCAGTGTGGTGTACTTTTGAGTTGAACGGTCTGTAATATATATACATGAAATCATGACAGGCATTGTGGTAAACTTGTTGTGGGCATTTTATTAGTAAATCGATGATTACATTTTTATTTGTATGGATTTTTATATTTCTTTTTTTCATCCAGAACTAATTATAAAATATTTTGAGGTAAGCCTTTTTTGTGGCTATGTACCAAGTGGATCAATTCTTCCATGTTTCTTGTTGGAATATCTGTAAATGCATAAGTTTGCTCAAACTGTAATGAATTTAGGGATGTATATGTTGCATAAAATTGTAGTGTTGTTCAGTTATCATGGTGTAGAGAGTGTGTAAAATAAATTAGAAAACAGATTTCACATTGCAATGTGGTCATACAACATCAATTGTTAATCAAAAATTGGTAACAAAAGTGGTTGGTCATACATTTGATTCATTTTCAAGTAAAGTTCAGTTATGTATTTAAATTATCCAGTTGAACATAATTGGGGACCATGGTGATGAATGAGGCAAGGGTATAATTTTTTGTTGAAATTAATTCTATTTATTTACCTTTTCAGTGGTTGTGTTTCTTGCATAAAAAGTGTGCGTCAGGTGAACTTGAACAGAAGCCTGTACCTGACTTCTTTATGGTTTTGTAATGTTACTACCAAAAGCATTGGTAGTTTAATGTGGTGTGGTTATACATACCTGTATATAAGGACTTGTAGATAATGGTAAACACTAAGATATTTTGTATTAAACATAATGTTATGTTAAATAAAGAGCATCATTAAATTTGACAATTTTGCAAATATTTCAGTAGATCAAACCTATAAAAGTTAATGATATGTGGAAATATATTTGTATATAATAATAATAGCTGTATATATTTTAGTAAAGCAAGTTCAATCAGCTTTTAAGTACAAAGGGTTCCATCCTTCACTCCAACGATACAGTGTACTGTGAAAAATGAAACCTTTCATGCCAAAATGCAGCTTGTCGCATACATGCCACTCTAACTGGATAGTTTTCATAATAGTGTGTGCACCCTATTGCCTCCGTCTGTTGATCTCACATGGTGATGACCCATGTCATCTGTCATTTCAGTGTGAAACCCCTGTGTCATTGTCACTTGTTGCCTGTCAAGTGTCACTTTGGTCTGAAAACTGCCTTACTTCTCGTTTTTTCCTCTCACTGTTATCATTTGTTCAATGATTACATGCATCTCCATAGCTGCACACTTAAAGAAAATCCCCCCCCCCCCTCTCCACCATCAAGTATCCGACATAATGCAATTGGAGTAAAGAGAATGTAGTGTGGCAACCTCAAACCCAGTAAGACAAATAAAATAGAACAAATTCGAATTAAATTCTTGCGATACATAAAAGTACAAATTAGATGGCAGAGTTACCCTCAAATGGAATCCCGTGAGAGCCTTCTCAAATATTTGACCTTAACAACAGACGCATCATGCACCAGCTCATTTTCCTCCACAAAATCCTAAATAATCACATTTTAAGCTCCATTCATCCTGTCACAGCTCTACTTCTACATCCCCTCATGAAACTTATGACCAAGAAAGCAACTCTTCAGCCTCCAATGATATAGAACCAACACACTGGCAATATCCCCAATTTGAAACATGTGCAAAACATTTAGGGAGAATTCACATTGAAGAGAGACTCAACACGAGAGTTTCACACCCAAGAGACAAGATGGACGCAATACTTGTTTCTTTGCTCAGTTTCCATGGTGGTACCGATATAATTGCATTAATCAGTTTATTAGTCACCCGAAAAAAGCGTAACAATAGACATTGTTACATGTACATTTTACACATTGTAAAATTTGTGCAAGTTATTGAAACTCGGGAGAGGCATGTTGTGCATGAGAAAACTGAGAAATAATATGCACTGACCTCAAATGTAGATGCTAGACTTTCCAGCCTGAATAAAGCGAATACCTAAACACTAGAGAAATGGTTCTCAACCTTCGTGAAACCATGTCCTGGTATTTATTTATTCAATGCTCTTAACCCAAGAATTTTCCTCTTAAATCTTTACAGTATTTAAGATTTTATGCATGAGTTAACATGTACCTATGAAATTAAATATTGATAAATATAAAGAGTAATAATAGTTGGATTAAATGTGTAGGATTGTTGACAAATATAAAAATATGGATGACGAAGTGGTAACGTCTCTGGGTTTGATAACAGTTGGAGGCACATAGTGGCCCGGGTTCCAGTTTAAACTGTAGGTCGAGACCTGATAAGTATACTTGTGCATAAAATGGACTTAAGCAATGAAGTCTCACAACTCAAATATGATATTGGGATTATGACAGTTGTCAAGCACTTTCAGCAGAACATTTCGCAGCTCAGTATAGTTGATACGAGTGCATGGTATCGGGTCGTGGCCCGGCGGTTGAGAAACAATGCACTAGAGTACTTTACCATGTTGACTGATCTATTTTGGACTAAAGTGCCTCCACATGCTGGCTTTTTCAAATGAAAGCAGTCTCGTCATAATTGGTGAAAACACTGTCTCTTTACACAATGTTGAGAGCAAATTACAGCTGATAACTGCATCAAAAAACTTGATGAAGCAAAATAACATTGTGTTTAAATCTTAAAACATTGCACATATCGATACTTTATTATATCAACAAATTTGAGTTTCAAACATGTTGTAAGGCATCCAGTTGGGCTCTCTTCTAGAGTCTAAATATAGCTCGTTGGAGTGAAGCATTCACTGCTCATACGCGAACAACAAACTGAGGTGAGGTGACATGATGCACGGTATTGAGAAGATGGCACAGTCTGAGAGAGACAAGCAACATGCGACATGTGCATCTTGCCGTGTCTCTTCATTTGAAAGGTTGCACTGATTTCCGAGGTTTCACTTCCAAGTGACACATGTTGCATGTCTCTTCGGTGTGAATTCTCCCTTAATGATATCATTAAAAGTGAAAACAGTGTGGACCTATTGTGTCCGACGTCAGCATTGAAAAGGAAGATACTAAAATACAATAGAACCTGAGACTTGGATATTCATTAAATGTGTGTTTCTATCTATATAACATTGGTCTGTGCCATGTTTTATTTTTTCAACTATTGCATAATGTACACCATAATTTGGTAATATACCTGTTGCTTATAAATAAATAAATACGAAGGTGGTCAATGTCACATGAGTTGACTTGGTCAGTTAACTTGAAGTTCTGCTGTGTTGCGAGTGATGTTCTCAGTGGTGTTTCATTGTTAATGTATTTGTGGACATTTTTGAATGTAATTTTCGGAATTAGCATGAAGAAGTTGAAGATAAAGCATCTTACAGCATGAAGAAACTGGAGAGATGGAGTAATGTATTCGATGTATGCTGATAAATGTCATTTCTGCAGCTGTAAGTCCTTTGTAAGCTTCAATGATGGTAAGATTGTAAGATGGCAGGTGTATTATGTGGGGGGGGGGGGGAGAACTGCATTGTATTTACTAAATTATTGGCAAACAAAGTTTGTCCAAGCTTGTTTCAAGTCCACTTTCTGCTCAGTAGGGCTAATTCAGACTGGACCCACAGTTTATGGGATCTGAACCTCTGTACAATTTGTTTCCACTATGAATTGCAGCCAGTACTCCTTGAAAGTCTCTACACTATCAGGGTTCATTGATGGCAACAGTGGATTTTAAACCTGGGTACAGAATGCCATTGGGGTGTCAGGTTTAAGTCTTTGTGAATCCACAATCAGCATTTCAGTAATTCAAACTGTCTTAATTGCAATTGTAATTAATTGTGTAGTGCAGGTTGTGTACATTTTTTAAAGTATTAATTTACTCATCATTTTGTTTTATAAAGCCTGTTTTTCTAAGCATTTGCTATACTTGATTCATGGAAGCTTAGTAAACTGTATTGATGTACAGTACAACTAACCAGTCATCATAGTGCAGCAGTGAACACAATATGTGGAAAAATCAGCAGCTTTGAACAAGCCATAGATGTTAGTGTTTGTCCTAGTGTTCACTTCATTATTATTTCTTGCCCTAATCATGGTGATTTCCATTGGCAGGGTGGTTAGCACAGCGTGCAACAATGCTAGGGGTCCCAGATTCAAATCCCAGTCTGAGCATAGGTGTTCTTTGGGAGTTTCCCTTCACCAATTTTATCAGAACATCGCTCATCCTCATCTTCGCGATTAGCCAAAATTGGCAGAAAAGTGACGTAAATAAACCAAATAAATCAATCAAAACAAAGTATACAACTTGACATTGACAGAAAAGAAAACAAATATGGATATGTTCACTTTTGTTATTTTTTATTTACAGATAAGTGGAAGAGTTCCTGTAGAGTCTGGAGAAATTTAGCACATTCATGACATTATTGAAATATACAGTTATATACCCTTTAGTTGCAATCTTACAGATATTAATGCCCTTTCATTTATGTTGGCTGTCAGAAAGGAGCTTTAGGTTAGGTAAAGGTAAAAGGTTCCCCTGTGCATAGCACCACTCCATGAAGGCGTATAGGGGGTGTGGGGGTAACGCCCCACACTTTCTTGATCCGGTCGTGAGTGGGGGTGATGTGATCAGCATCACGCCCCTGGCTGCCTTTACCCCCCAGGGTTTCCCCCCAGGTACCCATGTTATTCGACACTGGGTGGGTGCCGGGGCCGCTTCCACCGTTAGAAAAGTTCCCAGATTTGAACCGGCCGGGGATCGAACCCGGAACGTTTAGCATGGTAGTCAGATGTGTTACCGACTGAGCCACCGTGGCCGCCTTTAGGTTAGAAATTGTAAAGTGTCAATGCTTCCATAAGTACGAAAATTCTCCAGATTGCACACTTTATTGTAAAACAATGTATTTTATGTATTGTAACAAAAGTATCTATCTTAAGACCATTAACCCTACCTTTACATGTCTTTATTACATAGATGATATAAGTAAAAGCTCAATATTTATAATTTTCTTTTGCACTAATTTTATGGCATAAATTGTTTGAGTGATTTAATTTATTTTACTTCGCTTTTTGTGCCACTTTTGGCTAATATACGAAGGTGGGGATGAGTGATGTGATGACATAATGAATGGACACTCACAAACACCCATGCCCAGGCCGGGATTCAAACACGGGACTCCTAGCATCGTAGTAGTTTGATGTGCTAACCACTTCACCACAGGGGCCAGTAGGCATAAATTGTGTATTGGAACATATTAGCATTAAATCAAATTTTGAGTTTTATTCTCAACCAATTACAGAATTTTGATTAACTTGATAGACATGTAAAATTAAATTTTTTGGCTTTCTGAATAGAAGATCTGTGGTGGTCCAGTTGGTAAAGGGCATCTAACTGACATGTGGGGGACCCAGGTTCAATTCCCAGGTGGGAATTATTCCACACACTGCATAAAGTGGTTCCGAGACCCATCCTCTAATAAAATGGGTATCTGCAGGGGGGAGGTAAAGGCAGCTGGAACATGGTGGTGATCACCACCTCCACAATGGCCAAGACCGTGAATGTGTGGGGCTCCTACCTCCACATTGCCCCATGTGCCTTCATGACATGTTATAATGTGCAGGGGAATGCTTTACCATCATAAACAGTGTGTGTAGAGCATGGCTAACGATCACGTTGGAATCAAGGGATCCTGGGTTCGTTACCTGGTGGAGCACATAGTGGTTTGGATCTCATTTTAAACTGTAGGTCCAGTCCTAATTAGCCTATCTGTCCATAAAGTGGACTAAAAACAAAAACTCAATCTCAGTAAAACATGGCAGTGTTTTTATTATATCTATTAAGATTGCCTAGTGTGAAAAAAATTCATTTTGTTCTGTGCATGTTTTCTTGTATTTAAAATAAAATAGTAAGATACATTGTGTTAGGGTTTGCATATAGCTGATAAAAGATGCTTTCTATGTAACCAGGAAACAGTCTGATTTAAGAAATGAGCAAACAGGATGCCTGGCCCACTTCCTGTGGAAGTGGTACAAGGTTGAGATAACCTTTGTTTCACAAACACACAACAAATAAACTTCCATGGATGCTTGAGTCTTTCCTTGATTTGTGTTTGAACATCATTAGTAAGATATCAAGGAAATTTCTTCTTCAAACAGTTTGGTGTCTTTTTGATAGTATAATGTTTCAGCATATGAAACTTATCATGTTCTTGTTAATTTTGCTTCTGTGTTGTATTCATCTTCCTGACACTCAAGCAACTTGCCATGGGGATATTCCACACACGATTCTTGAAGAACTGACATGGCAGGAGGCACGTGATGCATGTAGCAGGCAAGGAGGGTACCTGTTGGATAATTCTATTATTGATAAGGTAAGTTATTAATATTATTAATTGATTGATTTGCTTTATTTTACTTTGCTTTTGTGCCACTTTTGCCAAATTTGTGAAGATGGGGATGAGTGATGATATGATGAAATTGATGAATGGACACTCACAAACATCCATGCCCAGGCTGGGATTCGAATCCAGACCCCTGTCATCGTAGCGGGATGTGCTAACCACTCCACCATGGGGAGGGGGCGTTATTAATTATTAATGCAGTGTGTCTGGGCTAAAAGTATCCATCTCAGCAACTGTAAGGTTTAGTAAAATATTTGTTTACAGAAGTCGTTCTGGATTGTAACAATCCCATTAACTTTCAGTGGAATCATTACAACCCAGAAGTGTCCATGACTGTACAAGGCAACATGCCAAGTTTGATGGTTTCATATTTCTGCCACTATCTATGTTGTTCTTAAAGTTTTGCATAGCCATTTTTTATAGATGCAAAATAATGTACAGTTATTTTTTAAGTGGTTTTTATTTTTACTTTTCTTGCGATGTTTTGTCCTGGTTTCCCAGAACTTTCTCATGCCAAGATAAACCCACACACAACCATACGTGACTAGTCAGGGAAACAGGATGAAAAGTAAAGAAGAATAAAATATTTTGCATGAAAAATAAAATAAAAACCACTTAAAATAACTGTATATTATTTTGCATCTCTGCCACTTTTGGTCAATTGTGAAGATGAAGACGAGTGGTGATATGATGAAATTAATTGAAAGACACTTGCTGAGAACATCCATGCAGAGGCCAGGATTCAAATCTGGGACCCCCGGGGACATCTTTTGTAGCTCGACAGATGTCAAAATAATACTTGAGCTCTCTTCAGAGTGATTCTAGCACCTGAGGCATTATGAGAGCAACTGCTTCAAATGGTCAATATTGCGAATTTTACTCTGATACACTCAGTTTTTAATTGAGCTCCATCCAAACCTGCTCTAAACTACCGCTGTGGTGTCTACATTCTAGGCAAGGCAATAGCTGCTCTTGTGCCATTTGTACACATACATGACTGCTAGCTGGTGCCCATGGAGTGGTTAGCACAGAGTGCTACAATGCCAAGGGGTCCCGGGTTCAAACTGTTCTGGGTATGGATGTTCTTTGTAAGTGTCCCTTCATCAATTTCATCACTTATTCTGATCTTCGCGATTAGCCAAAAATGGCAGAGATGCAATGTAAAATAAACCTAATGAATCCATCAACATGCATGACTGCTGATGTAACCTTGAAAGTGTGGCACAACAAATCTTGGGCCAGAAGTGGCCAAAATGAGAAGTAAATTAAACCAAATCAATCTTATTACGATGAATTATTTTTGGGTACCTTTAGCCCAGACACACTGTATATGTTTTTTGCTTTCATAGTGTGTGTGTCGAGAACAATTTTTGTTGCTCCCATCCTAAAAAACCCATTTACAGGAATCATATCATTCCATCTGGGTAGAATGAAAATAAATTTCAATGCAACAACAAATTCTCCAAATTTGGTAACAATTGAAAGATGTGGTGGCAAATTTACCATTTTCTGGTTTTAATGTAGAATGACACACAAAATTACGTTTCAGTGTCATTGTGGTGATTAATAGCCCAATGAGGGCCCAGACCTACCTACCGACAGCTGGTCTCTCCCACCTGGTCTGACTTACTCACTCCCCCAAGATGGAAGATCATCCAACCAGTTATGGGGTGACGTGTGGTCAGCACGACTAACCCCCGTCATTGTTGTAGGTTACTCTACTCATTTGTAGCTCCCCAATTTCTTCACGATGGTGGGTTTCCACCAGTCCCATACACAGGCCAAAATCTCAGGAGGAACATTGTTGCTTCCCCAGGAGACTCAAAGCTGCACGTGTCCTGTAGCTGGAGCCTTAGACTGCATGGCCACAGATGCAATGGTATAATTTCTTTTAATGGGTAAAGGAAGAGACAAGTAACAAATTATAATAATAATATATAATAAATAATTATTTGACAAGTTGTTAATTGCAAATCCTGATCTAATATGCCAAAATTCACAATTTGTGCATGTGTAAAAGGTATGCAATAAATATTATTGAAATTAAAGGATTCAAATAAAACTCATATTCTCAGTGTTCTCAGGTTACCAGGCAGGTTAAGTCTATGTTGGCTTCCAACGTTACGAGCGCATACATTGCTCTCATCATCAGGGAATATAGAAATGGAGACCACTGTAGGGTTAAATATATGACAATTATGGTGCGCAATTAGGATTCTGTCTTCTTATTGGCTCGCTCTCGATCCTGTTGTTCTTATTGGCTGCAGCTCTGCTTTTACGGAGGAGTGAATTCCAGGCATGACTGAGCTGGAGTCCCACGTCCCTGTTGAGATTTGTGCTTTTCCATGATGTGGCTATGGCTTCTTTTACCAGTCGGTCCCAGTAATCGGCACATTTAGCTATTATTTTGATGTCAGCAAATAAAACCCTGTGTCCCTCTGTGATGCTGTGTTCTGCAATCCTGACTTTTCAGGTTGGAATAATTTGATGTTGCGTCTTTGTTCAATGGTGCGTCCTGTTTGGCCTATGTATGGTGTTCCACACTCGCAAGGAATACAGTATACTCCTGGAATCCGTAGCTCCAGGTTATCCTTGACTGAGCAGAGAAGAGCCTTGGTCTTGAGTGGTGGTCTGTGGATGGTCTTGACTATGTGTCTTGCAAGAATTCTACTTAATTTCCCAGAGGTGTGCCCAATAAAAGGTAAAACTGTTGTAGTGTGACGTTCTCCTGTGTTGCTACTAGGAAGGGGGACTGTGTGGTGAAGGGACCACATCACCATGTTCGGCTGGTCTGGGTGGTGAAGAATCGGCCCTTCTAAGGACCACACTGGTGTCCAGGGTTTCCGCTGAGATGTCACTGCCTTGTTGATTGCCCTGTTGATGTCACTCATAATGTATCCATTCTGTTGTAGCATGGTTCTAAGATGGTTGAGTTCTGAATGTAGGTTATCTTTGTCCGAAATGGTTACTGCTCTGTGGGCTAGTGTGTTGAGAACTGCAAGACGTTGAGCCTTGTGGTGGAAACTATGGGCATTAAGGTAGAGGTCGGTGTGCATGGGCTTTCTGTATACACCTTGACCGAGTGCAGAGGCGCAACCACGAATTTTTGTTTGGGGGGGGGGGGCAAGTACCAGGATAAACGTACCAATAATAATAATGTTAATAAAAATAATGTTAATATTAGTAATGTTGTTATAACATTATTATTATTATTGATTTGCTTTATTTTACTTCGCTTCTTGTGCCACTTTTGGCTAATGAAGATGGGGATGAGTGATGGCATGATGAAAATGATGAATGGATACTCCCAAATATCCATGCCCAGGCTGGGATTCGAACCCAGGACCAACATTATTATTATTACTATTAGTAGTGGTAGTATCAAAGACATTATTATCCTTGTAAATTACGCAAAAAGGGGTATAAGTTGGTGCATTTGTGTTCGAACAAACGATTTGAATTATTTTTTAAACACGTTCAATTTCACATTCATAATGGAAAACAAGCACATAAACTATTTTTGAAAGACAGAAAATGCTTGATAAATGCATTTCAAACATAATTCTTTTTCACATTAACATAACTTTCATGCACAATATATGCATAGACCAATGTATAACCTTATACATTGGTCTATGATATATGTTTCACATATATGAAATGTGGAGTGACGTGGACACTAAATTGTGTGCGTATTCAAAGTTTCTTTAATAAATGTTATATACAGCATATATTATTTAAATACATTATACAACCAATTCATCCATCTCACAATAAACCAACAGCAAAAATTACATAAATTGTCTCTCAAATGTGCAAGCTCACTTTCCTCCAAACAATTGTTCATGCATTTAAAACAAAATCAATTAAGACAAGTCATATTCCTCTGTCTGGTGATTTACAATGCATTACAGCGAAGACACATAAATTGCGAGCAAAGCGAACAAGAAAATTTTTGGATCCAATTGTTTTGCAGGCTGAAATCAATATTAATTTAATAGGGTGCAAATAATTTCACGGAACACCATGGCCTTGTATCATTTACAACTTTTGTGCCTCCCCGATGGTGTAGTGGTAACATCGTTGCCTTGTGATCAAGGGGTTCCGGGTTTGATACCCGGTGGAGGCACATAGTGGTTCGGAATCCACTTTAAGCTATAGGCCCAGTCTCAAGTAGCCTTTCTGTAGCCTTTCTGTGCATAAAGTAGACTTAAAAAACACAAATCAATCAATAAATTTTACAACTTTTTTTCATTTAGATCATTTGGTGCCCAGGGCCATCTCCCGCCATCCCTTAGCTATGGTTCTGAACTAAGAAAAGTAGGCATTGCAAGTAAGCAAGAAAATTTTGTGAAAAGTATTTTTATTTGCATCAAATTTGAAGTTCTGGGCAGTAATTGCCCCCTGCAGGTACATTGGCCATCAATGTTTGCCTCCCCCCCCTTGCCCCCTTAGAACTCATTTCTGATCAAGGTTGGGGGGGCAATGCCCCCCCCCCCCCCCCGCTGTGGTTGCGCCACTGCTCGAGTGTTCCATCTGGTTTGTGGCAGATTAGGATGTCCAGGAAAGGGAGGCAGCTATCTTCTTCTATCTCCATAGTAAACTTGATGTTTGAATGGTGGTTGTTAAGGAATTCAAGGAAACTATGTAATGCCGGTCGTCCATTAGGCCGAACAACAAATGTGTCATCCACATGTCTGTAGAAGCAGGATGGCGGATGAGGTGCATGCTTCAGGACTTCGTGTTCAAAATGCTACATGTAGAAATTCGCTATGGCTGGTGAAAGTGGTGAACCCACGGCCACTCCATCAGTTTGTTCATAATGTTTCCCGTTGTAAGGGAAATATGTTAAAGTGAGCATGTGGCGAAAGAGGTCTACTATGGCCGGTGGAAAGTGGCTCCTCAGAAGTTCCAATGTGTCTTTCACCGGAACTCTTGTAAACAAGGAAACAATGTCGAAGCTAACGAGAATGTCGCTTTTGGAAACCTTGAGTTTCTTCAGTTCCTGGATGAATTCAGTTGAGTTATTAACATGATGTCCACATATTCTGACTAGAGGTTGAAGCAGGGATGTGAGGTATTTGGCAAGGTGGTAGGTAGGACTGGGTATAGCACTTACAATGGGTCTCAAGGGGACCCCTGCTTTGTGTATTTTTGCTAGGCCATATAAGCTGGGAGGCTGGCTGCCATGGGTTTTCAGGTGTTTGCTGATGTCATCAGTTAAGCTGGATTTCTTGAGATGGCAGTTTGTTTTCAGCTCCACTGATGCGGTGGGGTCCCTGGTTAGTTCTCTGTATGCGTGGTCACTTAGAAGTTCAGTTATCTTCTCCTGGTAGGCTGCCGTAGGTAGTAGCACTGTCGCATTCCCTTTGTCCGCTGGTAGAATCGTGATGTCTGGGTTGGAACGGAGTGATTTCAGGGCTGTTCTTTCGGCTCTGGTGATGTTGGATTTTGGTACCACTCTCCTGAGGGTCCAGTTGACTTCATGGCAGATTTCTTCTTTGGCGTCTAAAGGCAGGTGCATAACAGCTCATTCTATTCTGGAAATGATGTCCTCGGTGGGTAAGGCTTTTGGTGTCGGAGCAAAATTCAGCCCCTTCTTCAATATGGAAGTTTGGGCCTCATCCAGTTGCTTGTTGGTAAGGTTGATGATGACTTTGTTCGTATCCAGTTCTGGTATACTGGGTCTTGAAGTCTGTAGTTTTGCGAACTTCTTGGTTTCTTTGGTGGTCAGCTTCAATTGGAGTCGTTCTGCTTGGCTTGATGTCATGGCATCTACCCATTCCCAGTCAGAAGGTGAAATCTGTGAGGAGATTCAAGGTGTAGTGAAAGTAGGGAGCGGTCTAGACGGTCCAGCTGCTGATGTGTCTAGTGGATCCTTTCTTTTACCAAGGAATGGCTGGTGCATTGTAGAATCTTGTTGATGGCTAGAGAATGAAGGTGGTAACGTACTTTTGTAACACTTGTTTGAATCACGTTGCCAGGAAAGCTACAATTCCTAAAACTCATATGTTGGACATTCTTATTTTTGGTTCCAGAATATAAGCAAATTGATTGATTGATTGAGTTGGTGTTTTAAGTCCACTTTAAGCACAGTAAGGCTAATCGGGACTGGACCTACAGTTTAAAGTGAGATCTGAAACACTATGTGCCTCCACCGGGTATCGAACCCAAGACACCATCGGGGAGGCCTATAAGCAAATTGTAAAATTGAAGATGCAGTAAATTGAAATTACATTTTTTAAAACATTATTTAAATATAGTATCAGGACAGGTGGAATGGGGGGGGGGACCATGTTACCCAGCAAAATTTGAAGAGAAGAAAAAATAAGCCTACTGAAAACTTGAAAGTTATAATATTATATTATATAACTTGGAAGTTAACATATGCCAACCTACCATTCTGAAGGAACATATCAGTAGCCTCACTTAAAATCACTAAGTGCCACAAGGTGGGAAAGCAGATTCGATGCCTTAACTCCGTTCAGATATCAAGTGGAAGAGGTCTATGATGCGCTCCTTCAAATAAGTGGCGACAATAAACTGTCTGAATGGTCGCACATGAGGCTCAGTGTTATGCAAACCAGTTGCGTGGCTTTACATTCCTTTGCTCACTAGTTATCTGGTATGACTTTTTACTCCACATAATGTAATAAGCAAATGTCTTCAAAACATTAATCTATGATGTGTTAGATGATTTCTTGAAAACATATCAGCGCTTTGAAAAAAGCAGGAATGATGAAAAATTTCAAAGTTTCTTAGACGTCACTTGGCAACCTGGCAGGGCCTCCCTCCCTCCACTCGTGGAGGCATTGGGGGGCGGCGACCTGTGAGTCCCGGTTGATGAGAGAGAATTGGCATAGAATTCAGATATAGACGATCCAAAGATAGGAAACACTGTACAGGGCCGAAATCGAAAGAAGAAGCAGTTTCAGTATGATGAACCTGTTGAAGATCCACAGAAATGGTACAAAGTTGATTTTCATTACCAGGTCCTAGACGATTGTTTTAGTTCTAAGAGCAGCTTAAACATCATAGTGAATTTTTCAATTTATTTTATGATATTAGTAAGCATAAAGACATGGCATCTGATCTTTTTGTCTTTTTGTTTTACTATATTTTCCAAAAGCTGCGGTAGCTGTCATTAGGGTGTCTGACTACCATGCAAGAGACCCCGAGTTCGATCCCCGGTGGGGGAGAACTGCGATTTTTTCCACCTGTTCAAGCAGTTCTGGCACCCACCCAGCATCATATATAGTGGGTACCTGGAGGAAAATGAGGCCAGCCTGATCACACCACCCCCACCTTTGGTCGTGGTCAAGAAAGTGTGAGGCCCTAACTCCACACCAGGCCCGTAGCTCATAAGTGAGCTTCCTTATCTGTACGTCCCTGTTTTGATCTCCGTTTAAACAGAAATCTGTGACTGTTATCATGCAAATTTCCTTCGCATTTGCATCCAAGGTCAACTGCTCCCAAGTTTTGGGAACGAAGGGGAGTTGCATTGCTTCAGCTGGGGGTGGAAGGTACTGTAGGCACTGTGATTGAATATTGTGCATTATTTTGTGTGATATAAATATCTGAATTATATAAAGTAGTATGGAGCGTGCAAGGGATGATTTCAGAAGTAATCAATTAACACTTGAAGAGATGTTTTAAAATATGTAGAAAAATGTAGTATTTGTATATTTATATTTTTTTGTTATAACTTAATGACCCCTCTCCACACACATTTACACACACGCACATAATTTACCTTCATTTAATACTGTTAATGTTTTAAAAAATGAACTTGGTTTACAAAGACCCCCCCCCCCCCCCCTGGAGATCAATTCTAGCGCCGGCCTTCATGCCTTCATGCTGTGGTGCAAAGGACAGGGGAGGATTTAACTTTTTTTTTTAAATTTATTTTTCAATGGTTATATGAGCTTCATTTTATACTATACCAAATTTTTGTGGATATTGAGCAGTTCAGGTCTTAAATTTTGTGAAAAAAAGATAACATTCTTAAAAACATAATGTTAAACTTGTGTTTTCTATTATCATAAATGTTTCTGGATTGTGAATTGTATACATGTTGGTCTTATTCTATTATGCACAGTTTCAGACGAATGACTGGAAAATCTGCCTTTCTAATTTATTGGGGAATTCTCCAGGAGCTACATGGACATCATTGCATTTAGTAAACAGTTACTACCAGTGGCTGGGCAAGACTCCACGTATGTGTTTTGGTTCTCTACTTTTCAATGATCAAGACTTTATTAGTTTTTCTTGGTAAGGTACTACTATGTTTGTAAAGTGATATGTAATCACAGAACTTAATGTAAAGTATACGTATATATCCAATTTTGCTCTTCCAAGGGCGCTAATGATGAATGAGCATCCCCAATGGTGTAGTGATGATGTTGTCGCCTTGTAATCAAGGGGTCCCGAGTTCAATATCCATTGGAGGCACATTGCACAGTGGTTCGGATCCCCGACTGGCCTTTCTGTGCATAAAGTGGACTTAAAACAACAATTCAAGCAAACAAACAAATGGTGAAAGTTACTGCACCTTATGATCAAGGGGTTTCTGAAGGTTAAGTGAATTTCAATATCCTTGATTCCATATCCTACCATACAGGGTTTCCGAGAATGATGGGGTTTGATGAGCTTATTGTGAAAGATGCGTTACACAGTATACCTTGAAAGTTGTTTTGTTAGGTTCAGAAACTCAAACAGTTTCTGCACATGTAATGCATGGCCTGCAGGCAGTGCCACGAGTTGGCGATTGAGGTAACAAATTAGAACAACTGCAGATATTTAGGCTATTCTTCTCACACATGGGGCTCCATTACATCTGCAGACCTTACAGATCAGAGTGATATTCCTGCCCAGATGCTTGACTGCGAAAATGTTGCTCCCGGCGAGGACATAGAAATACTATGTGCGTCATTGAAAGTAAATAACAAATCACTTGGCATAATTGCTGCATATAGACCCCCAAATATCCCCTATACTAGGTTGTCAGTTCTTGAAGATTACATTGCGCACGTGTTTCCTACTGTGGATAATTTAATTGTAGCCGGTGACATGAATAGCGATTATTTATCACCTAATAAACCAGAAACAGTTTTCCTCAAGTCAATAGTAGATACTTTCGGCATGACGCAAGTCATTCGTAAACCCACTAGAATCACAAGAACCTCTAAAACATTAGTGGACGTCATCATTGTAGATGATCCATCCATTGTACACTCCGCTGACGTAACGGTGCCGATCAGCAATTCAGACCATTGTTTGACTTACATCACGGTCCTTCTTGAGAAACCCGACAAACGTTTCAAAATAATTTCGTACAGAAACTACTCATCGTTCGATATGGAGAGTTTTGAAACGGACGCTAAACATTTTCACTGGGACAATATTAAGCACTTAGAGAGTATTGACAAAAAAGTAAACTTTCTTAATAATGGTATTAAGACTATTTTCGATAAGCATGCGTACTGCATGAATAGCCAAGAAAAAAGTACCGTGGGTAACCGACAATACCAAACTATTAATGAAACTTAGAGATAATGCTCTCAGAAAATATAAACTGACGAACAATCCGTCACATTGGGATTATTATAAAGAACTGCGGAATTTCACCACGTCGGTTATAAGACAGGAGAAGAAAGCCTACCTCTCGTTCCACATCAATAGAAACGTCCATGATTCAAAATTAATGTGGAAAGAGATAAAGAAATGTGGTATTTACGGAAAGGTGGAGCCGAGTGTCCCACACTTTTTAAATGATCCGCGTCTGTTAAACACTCACTTTATTGACAGCGCTAGTCCCTCTAACCAAGAAACCGATCTCATCCTCAAAGAGTGCGAACGCTTCCTTACAACTACATTTACTGAAAACGGCGACACTTTCTTCTTTCGACCCGTCAAAGAAGTAGAAATTGCACAACTCGTGTCCAAAATCCGTTCCAATTCCTGTGGCACAGACGGCATAAACCTAAAAATGATAAAGCTAATTCTTCCACACATTCTTTCACCTCTTACTCACTTGATAAATTTCTCGTTACATAAGAACACCCCTTGCATGGAAGGAGGCTAGAATCCTGCCCTTGCCGAAGAAACGACACGTGACCGACATGAACGACTTACGACCAATTACCTGTCTTATCAAAAGTTATCGAGAAAGCAATGTACAGTGTCTCTCAAAAGTTTTAGGACAACGACATTTTAAACTAGGCAACCCAATTTACACAAGCCGTTGGTGGTTGCGTGCAGAGTTAGGCTCAATTTCAGGGTTGCCACGTGCACAATAGATATTTATAAAATACGCGAAAGAAATATAAACAATTATTATTGTATAAAATTATTAAAAATATCACTATTATATCGCAAATGACAAAATTCTTTCTCAAAGAAAAAAATAGGTTTTCTAGTATTTCATCGCTGATGAGTCTACAGTAAGGAAAAGAGGTGAGAGGAAACGAAAGGTTACAAAGGAGAGGAGAAAGAGAAAGCGAAAGGAGAAGAGGAAAAGTAGAGGAGAGAAGAAAGATAGGATAGACGAGGAGAGGAGATGTAGTGAGGAGAATGGAAAAAGATTCGAGGAGAGATGAGGAAAAAATAACAAAGAAGAGAAGAGAGGAGGAAAACGAGAGGAGAGGAGGAGACGAGAAGAGGGAAGTGGAGATAGAGTAAAGGAGAGAAGAACGAAAAAGAGATTGCAGTGGAGTCGGAAATCTAAGACAGGAAAGGAGATAAGAGGAGCGGAGAAGAGTGGGATGAAGATAAGATGCGAGAAAAGTAGGGAAGGCGATATGAGATCAAAGCAGAACAGATGGAGGGGAGAGAAGAAGGAGGAGGAACTGGAGAGAAGAGGTAGTTGCAGAAAATATCGTCTGAGCGTCAAGAATGGATGGATTGGTCAAATTATCGACATGAAACATTCAATAACATTTTGAAATGTATGGGAGAATATATTAGATCGGTGCGAAATGCCTTTTGGCTGAGTTCAGAGCAAATTAAAATCTTCCATGTAAGATCTTTGATTTTACCTGCGATTACACCACTAAACAAATGAACGTAATTTTTAATATTTATAAGAATTATTCAATTTTTCTCTACTTCTCGGTTCGTTGAAATTGAGATTTTGTAATTCAATATTTCCCCTCCCCCCATCGTTAATTCCAAACTGAATCATTCCGTTTCACACGGCGTGGACAATGAACACAATGGGATATGTCTAAAACTTACGAAAATTTTCTGCCACCGGAAGGGTTCGAACCTACGACCATCAGATTGACAATCCTGAACGCTAGCCACTACCCTAGAAGCTGTCGCTCCTTAAGCCAGGTAGAAGGAGCTGACCAATGTGAAATGTAGATGTAACTCTCCTGCATGTAACGTGCAAACAAGTATTGTTTGTAACAAAGAAAACGAAAGTAGTAAGATTCGGCGAAAACATTTAATGGAGAATTGCACATGGTGAGAACTTTTCATTCGATATTTGCGGAGGTATCCTTGCATTGAACTCAAGTGGGAAAAGGGGTAAAATTAGCATGTCCTGAATTGCCACACATATAAATAGTTATTTCATTAATATTTGTCAATGTCTTTGAAGCAGTACACAATTATCGTTAGAGTATCATAATTCACGATCTTATATATAAAAATAACCCGTTGAACGTGTGTCAATTCATTTTTTTAAATTTTTTTTTTTTATAAATTTCATATGCAGAACAATGTAGCCACTATATACTGCTATTACAAATAATGTTACCATGCTCTTGTTTAATGGAAGGGATTCTTTTTTAAGGAACATCTAGTATGGAGGATCGAACGTGGGACCGCAATGCTTTCAAGAACTCTAACCAATACACTACGCCCTTTGTTTACTTGGAGCTACAGTTCCTAATTATTCTGTCGCCTCAATATTGTAAACGTTATCTGCAAAAAAGAAGTTAAATACTCAGATATAGCTCTGTACTTCTAGAATTACTTTATACACATGCATTTGAAATTTAACTCTGAATTTCTTTCTTCGTATTAGTATATCTAAGCTTGTGAATATATTTTATTTGTAATTTTATAACAGTTTCATGAACATCTACAAAATAGTTCCTTATAACTTGGAATATGGTGAATAGATATGAAATGTCTTGAAATTAATTTTCGACCACTAGATTTTGGCAAGGGAATTATGTGTGATCCGTTTCCAGTCATTCATTGCTTAAACAAACGTTTTAAAACTATGTGGAATTTTCATTCTGGGATAAGTTTCTTTACTTGCTACATGTATGCGAACTACACTCTGTCCCACTTATCTCTGGAGCAGGTGAACGAAAAAAAGTATCTGAGCAGCGATGAACACGTGAGAGGAATGGGATTACGTGGAGGGAGGAAAACCACTGCAGTTACTAGCCTTCCCAGCAGCGTGCACTGATTCGCTCTGTCCACTCGATCCCCTCTCCCCACTTCTCTTCCGCTATGCGCGGCTTTGCTCCAGAGATGCTGGGACAGGGTACAGTTAATTGTTTCTCAAAAGGTATCATCTATCTCTGTATGCCACAAATTTAATTCTTACTCACATGGAAAAAAATGTCAATTTGTATTCAGGGGTAGTTTCACAGTTACAAACTATTTTGACCTTGATGAGAAGTTTAGTGTAAGTAGGCATTTTGTTTATAATTTTGAAATTGAGGTCGTCTAAGGTTGAAATCCTCATATTTAGGGCTTGAACTCGTCATCCCAAGAGGTTGAAGATCGTCCTCTACTTTGTGCGTGACCTTCTTTATTTTTCTATTCATAATTCATCCTCATCGTCGCGATTAGCCAAAGGTAAAATAAGAAAAGTCCTCCTCCGTGACCGTGCGGTCAAAGGAGCTGTGCTTTGGACTCCGACTGCAGGACGGCATGGATTCGAGTCCGCCTATGCTCACTCTCTAGGTTCTCGGCCTGTGTATGGGACCGCTAGCAACCCACCATCGTGAAGAAATTAGGAAGCTACGAGTGAGTAGCGTAACCCGGTCTCGGAAATCTCCTATGGGGCATGTTCCTGGGTAAACAAAAAATAATCGATCAGACAATTCGATTATCGAAGGCGATAATATAACCTCCGGTTGACCAAGTTGCCAATATAAATAAATGGAATACAGATTGTCTTCGAGCTTACATTGTTAAAAAGGAGCGGATACACGTATTACTATCCAAATAATAATTCAATACGGTTTTTTGTTTGTCAGGAATTATCACTTAACTATTGCATGTTGAGCTGGTGCCTACCTAGCCGCTTCTGATGAAATCTACCATTCATCAGATCCTCTTTAAAATTCGACTTTGGTCACTTGTAACGTGCTGGGTGCAGACACTGTGCATCAAAGCACAGTGTTTTGCGATAAGAAGCGGCCTTGAATAGCGTGAGTGAGTCACTTTGATCGTGAGCAAGCTACAGTTGGGAGCTGAGAAGACTGCCAGTGCGGGGTGAGGTTCGGGGGTGAACGGGGAGGTAGTGTAGGGAGGGAAGCTTCGACTTGGTGTTCAATTTTTCAGTGTTGCCAGAGATGCAGAAGTCCCTGTAGGAAAGGGTGAGAATCTGATAATGGAATCGGGACTTACAGTGTAAGGTGCAGTCTGGCGTTCGGAAAAGTTCGGAACCATTCTTGAACCTCCACGGATGTCAGCCACGGGACATCTCAAAGACCAGCAACGGCATAGGAATTCACACTTCTTCCGTGTTTTCGGAAATAAATTTGTTTTAAAAATCGAATGAATGTTCTGGCGTGTGTGTATAAGTAAATGTATATGTATAGAGCAGACTATATCTAGTAAACTGGGTCGCTGAAGGTTAACTATCAATAGAATTAACATGCAACGAAAAGAGGGAAAGCCGACTCGGGGGTTGAGCAAAGGTTTATTCAGTTGTTCTGTTTATTTGAGGGGTGTAAGTTTGTGTTTATGTGTGTGAAAAGTTATACTTAGAGCCAAAATGACCATAAATTTGTCCTTTTATAAAAATTGTGTGGGGTGTTAGCATGGACGTCCGCAGGATTCTTTCCAGGGAGGGGCAAGCAAGGTATTTTTTTTCCAGGGAGGGGCAAAGGACACATATTTTCATCTAAAATAGTGATGCCCCCTCAAAAAACACTGTTTCAGTCTGAAATTATCATATTTCTTCAACGAATTTATAATAATTAACATAAATTACTGTGATTGAAATGAAATTATGTGTGAATTGTATAATTTTTATGTACACATTCATTTTTCAGGGGGGCCGTGGTCCCCTCTTGCCCCCCCCTTGCGGACGCCCATGGGTGTTAGGGCGTAGTTGGTGGATAAATCAATGGGGCCGAGACATTACAACTTCATGTTCCATAATCCGAAAGTTGCAGAAAAGCGATGCTACATACCAAAATGTAAATACAAACGAAGGAGAAAATGTACTACCCTGCATAAGTTAAAATTAATCGATCCATGTCCAGGAAAGAAGCATTAACAAGAGCTAGGAAATACACAAAAAGCACGCACAAACCCTTACTTTCTTATTCACGTTGGAAGCAGATTGCTTTGATTTGTGAAGTTTTATTCCATTATTAGTATTGCTTTCACTTGTTACTATGTAATATTTTGCATTCATTTGCAATGCGTTTTCGTTCATGCCTTTTTTATTTATGTCGCTGCCACCCTGAAGGGAAGACGAGCTGGCTGCACACGGCGACAACAGGCAGGTCAGTTTCGCATTCCTCAGCCTTGCAGTCTTCTCAGCTCTCAACTGTAGACTACCAAGCTTGTCTGCCTTAGAAAACCAAGTCATTTTTTTCACGGTTTCCGAACGCGATTGCTATTGTAGAAGTATATATTCCCTCAAAAGAGCAAGAAAGGAAATTCGACCAATGTTCTCCCGTCGTCTAAAACCAAATATTATCTATTAAACGAAAAGTTAACGATTGTCAATAAACGGTTTAATCTATCTGAGCATATGGTGAATGTAAATACTAAATTTAATAGAAAGGTTCTCCAAAATTTCTCTTCCACTGTCTACGTAAGGTCAGTACCCAGGGGAGGGGCCATGTGGGCCATGCTCCCCCCTCGAACCCTAAAATATTTAAATGTGAACCTATAAATAAATAAATACGAAAATAACATCGTCGATTTTTGAAATGTGTAAAAATTTCAATTTTGCTCTTGCATAAATGAATCTGTTTCTTGCGCAAAAGTCTTCAAGCTGCAATATTAGGTAGTTTTAGTTTTATAATCATTGATGCAAGGCTAGCAGACGTCCGATTCACCGATTTAGTCAGGACAGTGCGTTACTTTCAATCCCTGTCCCGACTTTTTCGAACTGCAATCGTGATGCGAAAATGTCTCTTTGTTGTGTTAACTCACAATTAGACATGTTCTTTATTGTATGAATAATTCTAAGTACGCAACATAGAATTATCATGACTTTTTAATGGCGCTCGCACTATTTGAACTATTTTGTAATATCTGTCTGTCTTTCTCTCTGGTCTACGTCAATGACAGAAATACAAGCAATATTCTTATTTATTTTTAACTCAATTAAAGGAAAGTGTAAGCATTTAAAAGAAATAAGAAAGATCACCACTGTTGCTCTTCCTTAGAAATTGTTGTTCTTCGAGTAAGAAAAATTAGAAGGATTTAGTCCAGCACCTTAACACAGTGTCCCACGAGTCTCTCTTGACTAATACTGTCAAATGTGACATGATTTTATGAATAAAAGTTTCTGCCTGTTTACGTATAACGTTGCACAGATTTGGTAGTTCGCACACGGTGTAATTATTTCGTGTTACCTTAAGCAACAGCAAATACATTTCATGAGACTGTTCTGGACACAAGACTTGCATCAGTAAACAAGCATTTTGTCTGTTACAGTATCACAGGAAAAGAACATCGTCCTGTAATGTTCAAGCCTCTAGATATTTTCCATTAGTAATGTCTAATCACAATAATAAGTTAGAAGAAATAACTGGCATTTTCACAACTACCAATATTCTCGTTTTTAATTACTTCGAAAATTATTTCTCGAAGATATCGGTTATACTACAAGAAAGCAAATCAAAATTAAAGTAAAAGTTCAATTACACGTATACCAAACGACATTTACAATATTAAAAGGACAGAATACTTTTTAAAAAAATGCTGTTTCATTCGAAGGTAAAGGCGTGGTGTAGCGGTTCTTATACCTGGTGTAAGGAACGAAAGCTTCTAGGGTAGTGGCTAACGTTCAGGATTGTCAATCTGATGGTCGTAGGTTCGAACCCTTCCGGTGGCAGAAAATTTTCGTAAGTTTTAGACATATCCCATTGTGTTCATTGTCCACGCCGTGTGAAACGGAATGATTCAGTTTGGAATTAACGATGGGGGGAGGGGAAATATTGAATTACAAAATCTCAATTTCAACGAACCGAGAAGTAGAGAAAAATTGAATAATTCTTATAAATATTAAAAATTACGTTCATTTGTTTAGTGGTGTAATCGCAGGTAAAATCAAAGATCTTACATGGAAGATTTTAATTTGCTCTGAACTCAGCCAAAAGGCATTTCGCACCGATCTAATATATTCTCCCATACATTTCAAAATGTTATTGAATGTTTCATGTCGATAATTTGACCAATCCATCCATTCTTGACGCTCAGACGATATTTTCTGCAACTACCTCTTCTCTCCAGTTCCTCCTCCTTCTTCTCTCCCCTCCATCTGTTCTGCTTTGATCTCATATCGCCTTCCCTACTTTTCTCGCATCTTATCTTCATCCCACTCTTCTCCGCTCCTCTTATCTCCTTTCCTGTCTTAGATTTCCGACTCCACTGCAATCTCTTTTTCGTTCTTCTCTCCTTTACTCTATCTCCATTTCCCTCTTCTCGTCTCCTCCTCTCCTCTCGTTTTCCTCCTCTTTTCTCTTCTTTGTTATTTTTTCCTCATCTCTCCTCGAATCTTTTTCCATTCTCCTCACTATATCTCCTCTCCTCGTCTATCCTATCTTTCTTCTCTCCTCTACTTTTCCTCTTCTCCTTTCGCTTTCTCTTTCTCCTCTCCTTTGTAACCTTTCGTTTCCTCTCACCTCTTTTCCTTACTGTAGACTCATCAGCGATGAAATACTAGAAAACCTATTTTTTCTTTGAGAAAGAATTTTGTCATTTGCGATATAATAGTGATATTTTTAATAATTTTATACAATAATAATTGTTTATATTTCTTTCGCGTATTTTATAAATATCTATTGTGCACGTGGCAACCCTGAAATTGAGCCTAACTCTGCACGCAACCCACCAACGGCTTGTGTAAATTGGGTTGCCTAGTTTAAAATGTCGTTGTCCTAAAACTTTTGAGAGACACTGTACAAGCAGATAGAAAGTTTTGTTACCAAAAATCAAATATTGCCTGCAGTACAGTCTGGTTTCCGACCTTCCCACAGCACCGCAACGGCGCTCATGAAAGTAACAGACGACATTTTACAAACACTAAACGAAAGTAAGGCTGTAGTCTTGGTGTTGCTTGACTTGTCCAAGGCGTTTAATCTTGTATCTCATCAGCTACTCCTTTCGAAAATGAGTTACTACGGTTTTTCGCCGGGAGCAATAAAATGGTTCCAGTCTTACCTTACTGGGCGAGTGCAATCGGTGACGCTTCCCTCAGGAGCTACATCGACTCCCCTTACGATACCCTCAGGGGTTGCGCAAGGAAGTATTCTAGGCCCTTTTCTCTATTCCCTCTTCACCGCCGACCTACCCCTAAATGTACGACACAGTGTACCTCATTGTTATGCAGATGACACGCAGCTGATGATGCCAGTAGACCCCAAAAATGCAAAACCAGCAATTGGTCTCCTGAACCGTGACCTTCATGCTATTTATAAATGGTGTAAACGTAATGGTCTTGTAATCAACCCCTCTAAATGCTGCTTTACATTAATTGGTTCTAGCGCTGCCTTAAATAAAATTCAAATAAATGGGTTATCAATTAATATTAATGATGAGAGGGTCCGACACTGCACAACTGTTAAGAACTTAGGTGTGATATTTAATGAGAAACTTGACTGGCAAAACTACGTAACGTCTCAGAGTTCAAAAGCTTATGGTATACTTAGATCACTCTATAAATCATCGCACTTACTTTCGACTGATGTTAAATTGCGCCTTATGCAAGCTCTAGTTCTTCCAATTTTCGATTACTGTGACGTTGTTTACGGTGTTAATTTAACAAAAAAGAATGCTAAAATTGCACAAAAAGTACAGAATTCTTGTATACGTTTTGCATTTAGCTTGAAACGAAGGGATCACATACTGCCTTACTTAAATGACGTTAATTGGCTGAATATGACACGACGCAGAAAACTACATCTGGCCTGCACAATATTCAAAATTCTGCAAACAAAAACACCCACATACTTATACGACAGACTCCAATTTAGACACGACATACACAACTACACGACTCGACACTCTAAGAAACTTAATCTGGACAGATTCTCAAAATCCATATTCCTGTCATCCTTCAAAGCTGCTTCTGCATATTGTTGGAATGCGCTGCCACCAGATGTTACCTCGTGTGCGACATATAACAGCTTTAAAAGGGCAGTAACAAAAGTACTTCTACATGAGCAAGGACAAATCATCAGTACACATGACTAGATTCAGCATGCTTACGTTGAAATCAAATCAAAACAAAAAATGAGCAGATTCGAACCCAAGATGAACATTTTGATGTGTGTGAATGAGAAAAATTGTTTTTTATCTTTTAGTGTGTTAATTACTGAAATATTTAGAAGTGAAAATGTAATGGAATTCGTATGTTATAGTAGTAATTGTATTTTGTCTGTTTTATTGTAGAAGATTTTGCGGGTTAAGTGGTAGAGCAGCCACAGGCTGAACTTCGCCCATGAATAAAGAAATTCTAATTCTAATTCTAATAAAGAAATTCTAGCACTGCTGATTCAGAAGGTTGTCACATTTATGACTGTTGTGACTGTCTGTCCTGTTGACCAAACTTCATCAGAACTTCATTCAGAAAAAAATTCTCTCTCTTACAAAAGCTGCATTCTACACTACCAGGTAGAAAGTTGCAGCATGGATTTGTGTGTTGCAGTGAGATATACAACATACAAGAAAAAGCTGCTTGTGTCCTATGGCTGGTGGACCACAAATCTGTAATTCTGGAGCAAAGGCAATTTAGACACCAGTATCAATATCAGGATCCACTGCACAAGAACAATATCTGTCAATGGTTTGTGTAGTCCCAGGAGACAGGTAGTGTGCAGAAAAAAAACATTAGGTAGACCAAGGGCATCAGATCAAACAATGCACAGTGATCCAAAATGCCAGAAAAGTCGGCAAATATACAAATTTTGACTTTTCGGTAAGGGAATAAAATATGACAACTTCTGTAAACAACTAAATGGGACATGAAACTGCCATATACATTTTTTTCTTAAATGATTATTTGTTCTTGTTTTCGGACCCCAAATGGCGGTTCGTGAAAATGGAATTTTCGAACTATATTTTGTACTTATTTTTAAGACTTGTTGTAGCAATTATTTTTTCGCCGAACAATATATTTGTGCTAGGTAGACTCTCAACTTTTAAAAGTAATGCACAGAAAAATAACACATATTTGAATTATAATAAAATATAATGCTTTTATTTTTTACTTGAAAGTACAAAAGTTATCTTGAGTTAATATAGCTTTCACCGCTATTTCCTGCGATGATTTCTAAAGCAAAGGATACTTTAAAGTATTGTGAAAATGGCACAGGAGAAAAGTTGTGCTATTTTTGACAAATTTAGCTTATTTGTGAATGTGTGCTCCATTGTTAATGGGTCACCTGGCAACCCTGAATCAAATGTGGTCATGTGTGCGCATGCTAGGGGAATAAGTCGTCTCAGATTTCGCTATCAGCTGATGCTTGATACATATAGTCTAACAGAAATCTATTCAAACATTCCCAACAACCCCAACACCTCCCAAAAACCTTCATCAACACCCTCCCTAAAATTTTCCACAAAGACCCGGCTGTGTAAATATTACCCAGAAGCAAAATGACTTCGTAAATCCAAGTTATACGTAATTACATTAAAGCATTTGATTAACAATACCTTTATTGGTTAAACTAATTGTATTAATTTTGAACATCAGTATTGTATTTCACAATTGATAAAAATGAGAGAAAAGATCATGTTTAATTACCAAGCTGAAATGCAGGAATGCACGTGGGGGTGAAATTTACACAGGCGATGTTTCTACGGTCCTGTGAGGGGAACTAAGGAAGCTTCATAGCCGATTCAAGGTCATGACATTCGAAAGCATTTACTGAAAAGGTACTGACAAGGATCGCCTCAGGCACACTCATTGGTAAAGATGAAAGAAATATTTCAAAATCTTTTGGGTCATTTTTACCCATTCACGTGTCCTTGCAGGTTAATGGTGATGGTGTGTCATAGAAATCCGCGAAACATTATTCCTGAAAAATCTGATGATGATGGAAATTATCAGATTAGTCATTTGTTTCATTCGTGTTAAATTCTATAAATTTTGAAAATATCGCTTAAGATTGTGTTAAGAATTTTAGTGTTGATGTGTCACGGTGCTGCAGCAAAGTATTTTAATGATATGAAAACTGTTGCCGAAAAGAAGATAATTTTCTTTAAAATAATTTCAGTTGACTTTTTAAAGAATGTGGTGTTTGTTGTTGGTTTTTCTTCACTCTATGGAAACTCAAAAGCAGATTATCAGTTTTGAAGAAAGTAGCAACAGAAATAATAGGCGATAAACTGAAGAACTTTGCCAGGAAAATATGTCTAAGGAACTTGCATTCACCACCACATTACATTTATAGGAAGAAGGAAAGATATCGGAACTAGTAAATAAATATTTTTTAATCCCTATTATATACATTTATCTTGAAAGTGATTTGATAGGAAGTCTGTTTTCCTCGCTTTAAACATTTATTGTGCATAAATTCATTTTAACGATACTTCTCAAATTTATTATTACTATCATTATAATCCTTATTTTTGTTATTATTTAATCTATTTCTGGAAATGGATTTTGGTCATCCAAGTGTATTGTTAATCTTACACATTTGTATTGATTTAGGGGTCAAATAGTGAGCTCCTGATTTTTGCCGATTTTGTTCGCATTCCGGATCACTGTGCAATGGAGAGAATCTGGCAGGCCTGATTTCAGAGTCCACAAAAAATTGCTCCGAGACCATAGTCAACAATTGGACCTTCCTGAGTCAACTGTGTATGATGTCACATAATAGAGGTTAAGGTTAAATGGCTACAAAATTATATTGTTGCAGCCGGTCTCTGTAGCAGAGTGGTTAGCACACTGCATTACGATGTCAGGGGTCATGGGTTTGAATCTCAGCCTGGGCATGGGAGTTCTTTATGAGTGTCCCTTCATCAATTTCATCACATCATCAATCATCCTCACCTTTGCAATTAGCCAAAAGTGGGAGAAAAGCAAAGTAAAATAAACCAAATCAATCTATTGTTGCAGGAAATCAAGCCACATGCTGAAAAGGGTTCAAATTGTTGTGAACATGCTTAGAATATTGGACAATGAACCAAGATTGATTTAGTCCAGTGATGCTAGATAAAGGGCAAGGGCACTGCCCCACACAATTTTAACATAAAAAGTTCATCTGATGAGACGATCGGTATACGCGTATAACTATTTTTTCCCTCCACTCCTACGTGCTGCAACCAGACGTACAGGGTGTGCATCCTGTGCGAGGCTAATATATTTCTGCATCCTGTTGGAGAGATTCAAATCTCAGCTCTGCCCTGAGACGTGACGTCACTGACTGATCCAAAACTTTACAGCATAGGCAAGGGATGGTATCCCCTCACAATGGAAAAGCGCAAAATTCGTAGCCATCTTTGGGCAGTGGACGAGGTGCCCTGCCCATTCATGTTTGCCTCATTCACCGTTCAGTGTTTCCAACTCTTGGCAGGCACTTCATTCATTCTTCCAGCCTTTGTACTTTCACCTTCCTCAGTAAGATGCAGCAATAAGCTTGAAAAAAAATTCCTCGCTTGTTCCGGTGACCTGAAAAGTTGACAACACTTTTTATTGCCCAAACTAGTCCCTCGGTGTTTTCAAAAAGATCCTCCTTCCTTTCCATTGTATACGGATTTGGATTTGAGTTAGTGTGTGAGTTTGCGTTGCGTTTCATCTGTGTGCGTATTGATCGCTTATGAAATAATTAATTCTTTTCGCGAGTGAAAGAGTTTATAGTTACTGTACGTATGTATTTATTTGTGTGGTTGTGTCTGTGTTCCAGACAACTTGACATGCAGATTATCTTCGTAAGTATAAACAAACTTTTTTTGGGGTACATAGACAATGAAAAGTGTTGTAACTGAACTTAATGGTGCATCATCTTCCTAGTTGGTTATTGATATTAGATCGGAATTTGTTACTTTCATTACAAATAGTGACCCATTGTTCGAACAATTTACTTACTCTATGTCAAGGAACTCTTCTCAAAAACTTCAAAGAAAAATTTAGAGGTTATCTGCCCCCCCCCCCCCACCACCCAAAAGAAAAATGTTCCCTGCCTGCCTGCAAAGGCATGCACCGCCCCTGATTTAGTCTATATCCTCTTCTCAGATGAGGCAATTTTTCATGTTAACAGTTGTGTAAATTGGCACAACTGCTGAATTTGGGGTTGAGAACAGCCACAGATTGTACAGGAATACATTTGAGACTTTCTGAAGGTCCATGTGCAATCCAGTAGAAGTTTGCTTTTCAGAAAGGTGTATCGGAAAGAAATGGATCCATCCTGTGACCCAGAAGTCCAGACCTTACCCAATTAGACTTCCTGTAGGGTCATATCAAGGATTTTTTACACCATAAGAAATTTCACCTTGAATTTTGGGTAATTTATTCTAGAAATCATGGAATTTTACTTGAATTTTATGCTGTTGCTATAGTAGCAACTTTATAATGATACGATGGTGTGCTATCATCTTGCCATTGTTATAAAATAATTAAAAACACCCTGAATTTATCATAATTTATATTTATTTTTGGCAGACAAGGTATGTATTGGTAAACATTGAACGATAATACACTTTGGAAGGTTGTTTTTGAGGAGGGTGTAAGTGGAAGTAAATTGAGTGTTTTTTTCAAGAAGTCTCTAACAATGGCAATTTCATACTATCTTCTTGTTTTCTGTATTTTTTTATTATTTTGTGGGAAAAGGAGTAAGTACTGTTAGGTTAAGGAGTGTATTGTAAAGTAGTTATCAACGTTGCAGGCGTTCTGGCGCATAATTTAGGCCATATTCGTGACCATGCACAACGGCAGCTATTCAGTTGATGTCTCACAATGCTGGCTGCTGTGTGTTTCCTTTTGTGGTGAGTACTGAATGGTGCATGTCGCGAGTGAAACCGAACGTGAAACTGGACATCGTGCACAGTTGGTGTACTGAAAAGGACATTACATACAATCAGCTAGGCAAACGGTATGGAGTTCATCATGCAACTGTGAAATCTAACATTAAAAAAATTAGTGAACATTATACGTTTGCAGACATGCCGCGAGCAGGGCGGAAAAGGGGGCCCAGTAACCCGATATTGGACTGCAAAGTGGTGAAGTTGATTGCAGCAAATCCATCGATGTCTATTCGCGATTTGGCAAAAAAAAAGCTGGGACGACGATCGGAATGATTCAACGTGCCAAAGCCAGACACAATTTGAAAACCTATAAAAAGCAAAAAGTGCCCAAACAAACGCCGGAGCAGAAGACGAGAGCCAAAACAAGGGGTCGCAAGCTGTATGACCGCATTGTGAAGACGCAAGAGCAATGCATTTTGATGGACGATGAAACCTACGTCAAAGAGGACTCGAAGACACTGCCAGGGCCGCAGTATTATACAACAGGCAGTGCTGTGACTGTGGGTTACTCCGACAAGTATGTGGAAGTGGACAAATTCGGACATAAGGTGCTGGTGTGGCAAGCTAATTGTTCTTGTGGCTTGCGTTCTACGTTTTATACAAAAGGAACCATTAATGCGGAAACGTACAGAAAGGAATGTCTGCAGAAACACATGCTTCCCTTGTATAAAAGGCATGTTCTCCCCCCACTATTTTGGCCAGATTTGGCATCTGCCTACTATGCTCGATCCACAGTACAGTGGCTCACTGAACGAAACATCAATTTTGTTGGCAAACACATCAACCCACCCAACTGCACACAGCTCCGTCCGACTGAACGATATTGGGGAATTGTGAAACGAATCTTCCGTCAGAAAGGAAAACCTATTCGCAACATGGTTGAATTCAATAAATACTGGTCTGCTGCATGTCAACACTGCACTGCCGATACTGTGAGGAAATTGATGGGTGGGGTCAAATGAAAACTGCGTTCATATGTCCTTAATGAATCAAAACTGTATTTGCTTCTGTACGTTGTACTCAACACGAGGTGTAGTTTCATAAATACTACTTTCTCTCATTGTTGTCTTCTTTTCTTTGAGTGTGTTTGCCATCTCCTTGTTGATAACTACTTTTCGATACATTCCTTCACATTTTATTTTTATGAGAATGTCCATTCCTTACTATTTTAGCACACAATATTCATATTTATTGAGGCTTTTATAACAGGATACCAGTTTCTGTGAAGACTGCCACTTTTGCACTGCAGCCTTGACAATTAAATCGACACTAGCCATCAAGTACTGGACACAAAATTTGTGAGAAATACAAGGAACTTAATGTTGAAATACCCATTCTTATGAGCTGTGTGCAGAATACTACCGTGCGTCTATTTCGATCTTCAGCCAAGAGATCGGGAGAAGCGTGGCGGGCGGCGCTGACGGAGATGCCGACATTTGCGGCCTGTGATGCCCGTTTATTTTTATGGACATGCATACATTCATATAAATATTGCAAAACGAGCACTAACCTGTGTTATAACACGCAAAAGTTCTTCTGTAATTCATCCAACTTCTGCCCTTATATACACAAAAAAATATGCTTTAGAAACGATGTTAAGAGCCCCAGATAATAAAACATTTTAATCATAATTTTGACCAGTAACGTCCTGCTTAAGTTTATATCCTTGAAAGAGTTTTGTGTCAATGGGGATCGTTTGGAGGTTTCGAATGTGCAACACTGTATCAAGATTACGCTGCAGACGAAACCGTTAAAAGAGAATGGTTTTCGTGAGCTTCCTTGCAATCCGAAATCTCTGAGCTCGAGTTTTTTGTTCCTTTGCGACTAGATGAAGACAGAACTGTGAATATAATGGCAAGCAGAAGTAAACCAAGAGCGTGTTAATTTCGTACTGTGCGCAAGAGCGTTATTCTGGGTTACTTGCCGTTACTTGTTTGTGTTATTGCAGTGTGTATGTGTGATGTGTCAGTGAGACGATTGGAATGCCAGCTGCAAGGTTCACGTTAGAACAAAGAATTCTTATGTATGACACTTACTTGAAAACAGACTCGTGTCGAGACGTGTGTAGGCAATTTGTACAGAAATTCCCAGGCGTTTCACCTTTACATAGAGATACGGTTAGACATCTTGTCCTTAAATTACGAGAAACTGGATCGTTAAATTTTAAAACACCTAAGCAAAAACGACGCATTCTAACCGAAGCAAAACTCGATGAAATTGGTGCAGCGTTAGAACGTTCTCCAAAAAAAACTCTACGCCGTGAGATGGACGTGTCAAAATCATCAGCACATACAGCCACTAAGCTACTAAAATTAAAACCGTACTCTTATAACACAGGTTAGTGCTCGTTTTGCAATATTTATATAAATGTCTCCATATGTCCATAAAAATAAGCGGGTATTACAGGCCGCAAATGTCGGCATCTCCGTCAGCGCCGCCCGCCACGCTTCTCCCGATCTCTCGGCTGAAGATCGAAATGGACGCACGGTATATGAACCACAGATGATCAGTCACCGAGTGTCACATCATGCATGTTGTCATTACCTTCATTTAACTAGATTTTTGTTATTTAGCGTCGCTTTTCTGCCACTTTTGGCTAATCACAAAGATGAGAGTGAGTGATGATATGATGAAGGGGTGCTCCCACAGAACACCCATACCCAGGCCAGGATTCGAACCTGGGACTTCTGGCATCATAGGGAGCTGTGCTAAACACTCCGCCACAGAGATCAGCAATATGACAATGAATGAGAACAGTCAATGCTCATGAGTAAAATCATGGTCATAGCTTTCGAGTAGGAATATTCACAGGTACTTATGTTCTGAATATGCCTCTGATATGTTTCAAAAACATTTTTCTTCTGTGTGTGTGTGTATAATGATAACTTAAAAGTTTTCAACATGGATGTTATTGTGAAACTGGTACTATAATTTTAAAAAATGACATTATTCTTTTCAGGTATTATCTTAGGTTCCTTGAGATCAACAACAACAAATCTATGGAATTGCAATGAAACCTACCAACATGATTGTGTCATGGCAAATTTTGCTGTCACAAGTAGCCTCAAGTGCAGATATTTGGAAACAGTAGATTGTTTTAAAAAAATCAATGCAGTCTGCTTTTACACAAACAATACTGAACCTGATGGTATGTACATTTCATATGCCTCAATAGTATCCTCTTTAAAGCCATCTGTACTTGTTAACACCTCATTATACTCATATTTGAACCTGGTTAAATTACAGCTTTTTTGAGCTTATGATCTCATATTGGAATCTATCAGTATTCTAAAGGAAAACTGTGGTAGGCTTGAATTATATTGTTGTAGTGGCACATAGAATTATAGAATAGAATAATCTTTATTGAGTACAGGTGCTTCGGCCTCGAGGTCTTAAGTAGAGAATACATATTGCAATTGATATTTTACATTATTCTTTCCAAAAATCACTGTTAAAAGTTAGAATATAAAATATACTGTTAATACAGAACTAACATTTGAAACAATATCTGATCCCCATTCATTTCAAGAAAGACAAAGTCAGGCACTATTGTTTGGACAGTAAATCCATAGCTTTGAGAGTTGCAGTTTAGAGCATCCCTGAGGTTAATGATGTTATTGCACTCCTTTATTGATGGTGTCAGCAAACAATTTTCATGTAGTGGTGTTTTGGGCACAGCAGGCCCGTAGCCGGAATTCTTTGTAGGGGGGGAGGGATAAAGTCAATCCTAGAGGGAGCAAATTTTTAATATATTGTGTCGCATTGGCAGACATAGCAGGGTACACAGAGGCACTTGCCCCCTCCCTCAAAAGAGATAAGTAACAGAAACTGCAACAAAAAAAAAAAAAACCTTCGAGCTACATCAAATAGCAATATTTCGATAATGGCTTTTCCAGATTGCCAAAGAATATAAAGTTTAACATAAATAGGCTAATAGGGACTGTATCTACTTGATATTTACAGGTCGATAATGTTAATAGATGATAAATATGTACCAACAGCTTTCGGCTTCTCTGCAGAACTGATTAAGGGAGCCCTTTATAAATCATGCTTCAACATGATTCCCTCTAGTTTCCAGTATGCAAGATTTTTACGCACAAAGGAATCTAATGAGAATCCAACAACACCATTGTGTTGTGTTATGCAAGAAAAATCGAATTAATTAAATAATAATGGTTACATATTATCTACACTTTGATGATTTGTGCAAAAATTTGTAATACATTTTTTGTACTTGCTAAAACATTAAAACATGGGTCCCTTAGTCCACCACAGAATCTATTTCCTTCAAAGGGGAGACTCTTGCATCACTAGACAATGTTTGCCTACTGGTTACGTTAACCATTTTGCAAAATATTGTGTGAATTGTATTATATTATAGTTGAAATACATGTTTTGATACCTGACAAATAAATAGTAATCCATTGATTGATCAATGACTTCTTGGATTAAAGTGTCATCATTAATATTTCATATTCAGTTTCATAGAAAGAAAGAAATTGTTTTAATAGGGTGCAAATAATTTTATGGGCACCATGGCATTTTCTTTAACATCTTTTTTTTCATATAGATTGTTTGGCTCCCAGGGCCGACTCCCGCCACCCCATAGCTATGGCTCTGAACTTGGACTATAAGAATAGCAGAGATTGCGAGCGAAGCGAGGAAGAAAATTATACAACATTTATTTTTATTTGTATAAAATTTGAAATTGAGGGGGGAATTGCTCCTCTGTGCCCCTTGCAAGTGCCTTTGGCCATCTGGAAGAAAAATGCAAGGAACACATAGAAACTAATTCCATCATGAGTACCCAATTGTCCTGCTATTTTTAGATTATTCTAGTCTTGTTTTTTTACTTCAATGTTTGCTTCCCCTAGAATGGACTTCCATCCATGGTAGAGGGGAGGGGGGACAATGCCCCCTGTCAGGCACGTATCCAGGAATTCCTTTCGGGGGGGGGGCTCAACACCATTTTTTTAAGGGGTATAGTAAGAACCTCACAATTGTGTGTTTAAGACCAGACGTGGCAATTGGGTTCCAAAATGGGGGGAAGGGGGGTGCGGAGGGCGTTGCAAGGAAAGTTTACTTTCTCTTGGTAGCCAAGGCTTAACATTAAGAGGTCATAATGTTGAGGCAAAAAAATAAAAAATGGGGACAAACTATCTCTTAAATCGTTGCCACTGTAAGGCTGTCATTTTAATCAGAACGTGAAATCGGAACATTTTTTACCACTCGACTCCTCTGTTTCCATGCATTAATATTGTGTGCCATATCAGTATGTGTGTTTGTCCATTTCATCTATCAGACATAAAAACATCTATGGTGTCTTTGAGTATTTTTACGAAGCTGTTACACATGCACGGGATGGACAATCCACTCGACAACGCGAGATTCAAATTGTGGGCTGCGAACTGGACGCAGACAGCTCTCGAATATTTCTCTCTGATTCGAGCCTGAACACCACTAACGTGTCTTGTCCTCCCATTTTTCAGCTTTTATAAAAGCCGAAACCCACCAAATTGTTCAGATTCAGGCCTTAGCACTCACAAGTGTTCAAAAATGCCTGTCACAGCTTCCGCTGTCTTGTCATATATCGGCACGAAACAAAGGAAGTCTTCTCGAATACAGGTGGATCACGAAACAATTAATGCACAGTGAAAATCCTTCCGTTCCCAACACATCTAATGTTTCGTCTCCCAGTATGATGAAATGCTTACTCATTTATCTCCAGTGACGTGTCCAATGGAGGTTTGGTGAGGTAATAACCCCATTTGACTCAGTATTCCCCCTCTCCCTTCCGAAAATTCTGGGCACGCCTCTCTTTATCTCGGACATTTTTTAAAATCAACTCACCAGAAGTTTTTATCATCGTATTGGAGATTGAAGTAAGATGCGTTCTTCCTGCAGGTTTGGATATGATCCTTTAGGGTGCTGTCGTCTGCCTGCCTTCGCACCTAACCTTAACAAGGCCTTAATTTTCCATCCTTGTGACTTGGATTTTCAAGACTTAGGAAGGTTTCGGACCGAAGGGACACGCGATACATGTCGATTGGAGTGGGCCAATCAACAGCAACGTTTCACACCGTAGCGACACAAAAGGCCGCACAAACCTAATTTTGATTTGTGAAATCCTCAGGCGACAGGGTGTGAAATCTCCCTTATTAGGCCACTGTCATTGTCACCTCGAAGTAGTAGCTCTTGTTGACAACAGAAAAAATTATCCTCAACCGGTGATAATGCTCCTCAGTTTTCTTCTCTCTCCTATATTTTCTGTGCTTGTTCATTATACAGGCAACACCTTACAATTTGATATACACAGGACATGTACTATGTAGACATTTTAACGAAAAATCGGTTGAAGTCAAGGATGGCTAGGTGGCTCAGTTGGTAGAGCCCTGATTTGGGTCCTGGTAGAGCCTGCAATTTCCGCCTAAAATGTCTACATATGCAACATCTTCTTGCTTTCTCTTCTCGACATTCATAAAATTTTCGGCTGTCTCTTTATGGTAGTTAAGTGTTTGAATGTGTTTCGAACCCAGTAGGCTTACACAAAAGTATTTTTTATACCACGAAATTCTCGGACTGCATATACGAAATTTAGTTCTGGCAAAACTAAATCATCACTCAAAACTTTGCTTTTCAGTTGGTCTATGCAGTTTATTTCTGTTTTAATAAACCACTCCAATATCCGGTACTGCTGAAATATTCACTTTAAAGAGAGACCTTTGATCTCTTCGGCCCTCGAACCGAACTAGCACTACACTGAGGCCCCGGAAATTTTGCTGTCGTCAATGTCTTCATTTTCGAATCACTATATCTTATAAAGCAATCAGAGGACGCTGACTGATCTGATCACCAACGACTGTATGAATTGTCACACTTACCTCTGAAATCTCATTAACCGATTCTTTGTACAGATCAACCGAAAAATTGAATCCGCGTATTTATATCCTCATTATATTCTAGAACGTTCCGCAGATAAAACGATTCGTTAATATCGCCAGTAGTTGACTCCTTCTCTCCTTCAAGAACGTACCCCCTCTCTCCTTCCAGAAATTAGAAGTTACAACCACAGTATACGTGCAATATTATCAACAACAGGGTTATAGAACATTCTCCGTCTTGCCTCGATAATTGTCTATCTCCTTAAATCATCGTCACATTATTCAAAAAGCCAAAAACCTGATTTTATCTAGTGTAAAATAAAAAAAATCCTGGGGGGGCTCGAGCCACCTCAACCCCAGCTTGGATACGTGCTATTAACAATAACAGGGTTATAGAACATTCTCCATCTTGTCTCGATAATTATTTCTCCCAAATTATCATCACATTATTCAAGAAGAAAAAATCCTAGTTTTATCTAGTGTAAACAGAAAAAAATCCTGAAGGGGGGCTCGAGCCTCCCGATTTCCACCTTGGATACGTGCTATTGACAATAATAGGGTTATAGAACACTCTCCGTTTTGTCTCGATAATTATTTCTCTCAGATTTATAAATTTATTATCTTCACATTATTCAAGACGCCAAAAATCTAATTTTATCTAGAGTAAATTGAAAAATTTCCTGAGGGAGGGGGGGGGCTCGAGCCATTAACTATAACAGGGGTATAAAACATGCTCCATCTTGCCTCGACAATTATTTCTCTCCTTACATTATTTTCACATTATTTAAGAAGCCAAAAACCTAATTTTATCTAACGTAAACTGAAAAATTTCCTGGGTAAAGGGTCTAGCCCCCTGTGCCCCATCTTGGATACGTGCTATTATCAATAACAGGGTTACGGAACATTCTCCGTCTTGCCTTGATAATTATTTCTCTCCTTAAATTATTGTCACATCATTTTATTTCACACCACAAGAAATCAAAAACCTCTTTTTATCTAGTGTAAACCTAAAACTTTCAGGGGGGGGGCTCGAGCCCCCTAAGCCCCCCTCTGGATACGTGCCTGCCCCCTGTGGTTGCAGCACTGTTTATGAGTCTCTCTTCATCAATTTCACATCATCACTCATTGTTGCGATTAGCTACAAGTGGCAAAATGCAACGCTAAGTAACAAAAATCAAATATCCACTCCATCTCTCTACCACATGAATCACTATTATCAAAAGGTAGACTTGGGAAACAACAATTTAAGCAGTTCAAAGTTCATAGCAACACAGGAGGGATTATGGCGCAGGTTGCGCCATCGAGATTTTTTGGGGGGAATTTTCCCCTTCAAATAATATAAAATTCAACATTTATGTATTTTTCCAAAATATATGTAAAAATTGTACACCTTAAATGCACCATATTTAATCCATTAGATGAAGAAAAGAAAGTGTTCAAGGGTATTATCGAATGGGTGGGGGGAGAAATATCCAACTCTTACATATAAGGTCTTAATTGACACATGGGTTCTGGGGGGATTCTGAATTAAACGTTGGAGGGGGGCAGTATCCAATTATAGAGTATGGCGGGTATTTTAGTTAGAGGGGATTGAGTATTATATTGAGGGGGTATCCAATTCTTATATATTACTATTGTCTTATACTGTTGCGGAAATTCTGGTGTGGAGACTGAGAATTATTTTTTTTGGAGGAGGCAATATCCACTCTTCAATATCAACAGTAAGTCTAAAATTGGCATGGAAATTTTTGTGGGAGGATTGAGTATTAAATTTAAGGTGGAGATAGGAAGCTCTTGATAAAGTGTTAAATTTTAGATTGTCAAGAAATTTCTGTAGTGGAGAGAGAGTTCGAACATTAAATATCAGAGACTGTATTCAGCGATATGGTATCCACATGTTTTCGACCCGGAACGTGCCAAAAGAGAAGCTGGAAAATACTAAATATCTCGGGATCCTAAGAAAGTATTGACACCCCTTTAAATTAATATTCTTGAAAGCCTGCAAGGAAATGGGTGTAAAAAAATTTCTTGCACGCTTCGCTTGCAATGATGTGTTGATATTCTTGATGTTAATTAATAACATCACTTCTTAAGATATAATGCTTTGGTTAGTATACTTCTTAATTTAAAGCAGGTGCATCATTTGGAACAAAAATATATCAAATCCACATTTCTAACCTCATGTCACAGGAAAATTTTACTTTACCAAGTTACATTTGCACTGAAGATAAAATCCACTTAATTATTGTTATGAGTTACTAAAATATATTTACCCCAAGAAAATGTGGGCAAGGGGGGGGGGGGTAGTATGAGTTCTTTGAAAGAAAACCCGTATTATGTTATTGCTCTGAGCTTAAGAATTTCTAGCTAGGTTTCTGTGATGTCTCGCAAAACAGAATCGGTCATGCGGCTGGAGTATGTTATTTGGTTTGCCAAGGTTGAATTTTCTATCTTTATCTTAAGTTGAGGAACAACTTGTGTTAAGTACTCAAATTGTGAGTTTTATAAACCCACTCACAAACACTATTTATATGCATATTTACATAATTTAATTTACTACATTTAACCAATCAATGTGCTAACTTTGTTTTTTCAAAAATCTAACAATAAAAAAATATGGACAGTTTAACATGGTATTTCATTCAAATAAACATAATTTATTATGTATTCAACAAAAATATTTTGTGGGGATTATGATGAACAATTTCAGGAGCAGTCTTGAGTGATGGACACCCCTGTTTAAGGAGATAAACTGTATTCAGTAAAGCTGAGAGAAAAGTTACTTTCGGTAGACACGCTGTTGTATTAACTACTCTGTGGGGATTACGATATGTGGTTTGAGGGCATGAATGATATGATTTTTGGGGTGGGGGGAGACACATGATATGATTTGGGGGAGACACATGATATGATTTGGGGGAGACGCATGACATGATTTTGGGGAGATTGCGCCATTGGCCTTGGGGGGCATGGGCATCCCTGTAGCAACAGATCCAAGAAAAACATCCATCCAAACACATTAGGCACCTTTAATACAAGACTACTCAAAATGTCACAACTGTTCTAGATACTGAAAATTACGAAATAATTTCCCGAAGTCTGAATCTGGACGGGAATTTTTCCTCCCAATCCTGATAAGACATTATACAGAATCCCATACACCCTAATAAATCACAAAATCAATAAGTGTCTTTGTCATGTTCCTAGAGTAACACATGATATAATTGTAAAGATTAGTGAGAATTCCAGGTAGAAATGTGTTCTGTATTTTTCATAGGGGGGCAAAGCAGGCTCTCAGGGGAAGGCAGTTGCCTCCCCTCTAGCTACGGGCCTGGTGCACAGGTATAATGAACTTAGTTTTCTGATGAAGGTTAATTTGTTGTATTGTTGTATTGTTGTACAGAATACTAACATCTTAACATCTATAACCATTGACTATATGGCGTACGCTTTTAGAAGGAACATGAGTTCAGCCAATATGCAGCCAGTGCTATTGTGCTGTTGTCAAACTAACTGCTAGCGGAAGGAAGACACACAGAATTCGCTGTGTCCAATATTCAGCTTTTTTACATATAATGCATGCACATTATATTTGAGTACAGTGAAATGATATAGTGAATATTTGTACACAGGATTATACTAATATCATATCACTGCAGCATATAAGAGAAACTCATACCTGGAAGATGTTTGAAGGTATTTATTGTAGAGAAACTGCAAGGTTATCATTAGAGCTCGGAAGTTGAAGACCTATAAATTGCCAAAAAAAGACCTATAAAAAGACCTAAAAATATAAAAAAAGGACCTTAAAACGGAAAAAAGGACGTATAAATGTGATCCAAATTCATGAATAACTTCACTTTTAATTACATATTTAATGTATATGGTCGTATACACCGTGCTGAAAGCTTCAAAACAAGAGAGAGTTGCTACTTACAGTGCGACCTTCCAGACAAGTTACGGTTAAAGGACCTTATACCGTACCTGCTTCAGTCGTCCAAAAATGTTTTTCTCTAATTTCAGGGATGGTTCAAATATATATATATATATATATATATATATATATATATATATATATATATATATATTTATATTTATTTATTTATTTGGTCTAGGAATTAATTCATGCAGTTATTACGCACACATTGAAGCTGTAGTTCAAACACAAAATACATAAATACCTTAAGAAAAATATTGTCCATCGCGAGCCACCACTTTCGCCCATCTGTCAGGCAAGTTACGGATTCCGTGGCGAAAGAAGTCCTCATCCTTTGAAGCGATCCAGTCAGAGACCCATTTTTCGATATCTTCTGAAGAAGTGAACTGCTGTCCAATCAAATCGTTATTCATGCAATCGAACAAGGAGTAGTCCGAAGGAGCAACGTCTGGTGAATACGGCGGGTGGGGTAAAACTTCCCATCTGACATTTTCTAAATAGGTTTTGACTGGTTTTGCGACATGTGGGCGAGCGTTATCATGTTGAAAAATAAGTTTATCATGTCTGTTCTCCCATTCTGGTCGTTTCCTGGCCAGAGCTTGCTTCAAACGCATTAATTGTCGTCGATAACGTTCTCCATTAATAGTTTCACCCGGTTGCAGCAGCTCATAGTACACCACACCTTTCATATCCCACCATATGCACAGCATAACCTTTGCACAGTGAATATCTCGTTTCGGTTGTGATGGACCTGGTTCACCTGGCTTCACCCAGGCCTTTTTTCGTTTCGGGTTCTCGTAATGGATCCCCTTCTCATCGCCAGTAACAATGCGATGTAAAAACCCCTTTTTCTGTCTTTGAAGCAGCAATTCGCAAATGGTTTTTCGTCTTTCAACGTCTCTGTCTTTCAATTCATGTGGAACCCAATGTGACATCTTTTGAATCATTCCCATGGCTTTGAGGCGTTTGGAAACTGTTGTTTGATCAACGCCTAATGCTTCTGCAAGTTCTTCCTGCGTTTGACACGAATCCTGATCGAGCAATGCTCTCAATTCTTCGTCTTCAAATTTTTTTGGCTGTCCAGGTCGCTCTTGGTCCTCCAGGCCGAAATCACCATTTCTAAACCGTGCAAACCACTTCTAAACCGTGCAAACCACTTCTGACACGTTCGCTTAGCTAGCGCATGGTCACCATACACTTCCACCAAAATACGATGACTTTCAGTAGCACTTTTCTGCATGTTAAAGTAATGAAGCAGAACACCCCGCAAAAACACTTTATCTGGCACGAACTGCGCCATGTTCAGTTGACTACAAAATGCTGTTGTTGACGCGTCAATCAACTGCCCTATACTACGAACGATGTGCGCTGACAGGAGTTTTCAACGCATGTGTGGATACACGGAACTGTGGGATGATACGCTCGTTACGCCCTCTCTTGTCCAGGCGCACGAATTAATTCCTAGACCAAATATATAATTACTTTACTACAGAAAGGATGTTTAAGAGGTGAAGAGGTGATGGTGATGATCTGATGATGATTCGAATTTAGAATGGGCAGTAAAAACGTAGTCGAAAGAAGGTGAAGTTGCAAAAAAAAGCCATTAAGACATAAAAAAAGGCTAAAAAAGGACCAGTGAGCCAAAAAACGCTGAAAAAGGCAAAAAAGGACACATAAAACTCACCTTTTTCTGGTCTACAATAACCCAAAATGAACATATATTATGTTGGGCCCAGTCTTCGGACACTAGGAAAAAAAAGATTTTTTCAGAGCCCTAGTTATCATCATCGCTCTAATTTCTGTTTTCTAGCATGTTTCCCAGGAGATTTGAATAAGGGTTCTGTGGTAGATATTTTACCCTATAGGCAACACTCTATGCACACCTACACCACACGCTTTATCTGTAAGTTCTCGACTCTGAGAAAACACTATTTCAGCATGCACTTCTTCCAACGCCAATTCCTTGAAGTAAGAATACACTTTAAAATTAAGATTTCTGTCTTGTGAACATATTATTTTACCCTTGTTGCCTGTACTACTGGTGCTAGGTTTCGAGAGTGACATTATTAAATAACACTCACGGAACACAAACTATTGCACAAAAATCGAACATAAGGGCTGTATGACACCAGGGGTCCTGAGATTGAATCCAGACTCGGGCATGGGTGTTTGTAATTGTCCCTTCATCAATTTCATCATATCATCACTCGTTTGGCGATTAGCCAAAACTGGCAGAAAAACAAGTAAAACAAATCAAATCAATCAATTAATCAATAGGGGCTGTATTGAATCCTCTCACAACTGTTCTTCATGGTGTATGAGTAAAATAATTGACACCGCTCTTGCTACGAAAACGTTGAACTCAAACTCTCAGACTTGCAATTTTCGTGAACGACAGTGAAGGGTCATTTTATACATTCAGCCAAATTTAACACCCATAGCTTTCCCAAGATACAACTCAGCGGCCTCAACACAGTAGCAACGAAAAAGGCAGACAGAACACGGAAGGAAAACGAAAAGGTCATTGTGTGTGTCGAGACGTGCTGTTTCCAGTGTTTCTTCAAGAAGCGATAACTCCGGCTGTAGGGACTTGCACAGTCAGGTTGAAAATGCCGTGCCCCATCTTATGATAAACCTTAATGTGGCAAGTTTTATGAAAACTTCTTGTGCACAAGAAAAATACAGAACACGGTGTTTAATTTGTCTGCTGCAGTCTCCTAACTGTGTGGCCTAGCCTGATATCGCTTCTAAAAACGTACGCCGTATAGTATTGATGTTGGTTGATAAGGGCATCAACATCAGAACTGGTATTGGTTCAAAGCGATATAATCAGCTCATTTGATTCTTCATTCAAAACTATGCATATCAGTGGTTCTCATTTTTAGCGAGACCTCAGCCTGGAAATGTTCTTTTTAAGGCGATGCCCCAAATCCTAGCAATTTTACTGAGAAATAACTTCCTATTTCTTTTTTAAACTTTACACAGTAATTACTATGTATCCTTGATATTAAATATTAATAAATAAATTAATGACATGATCATGATGAGTTATAATTAGATTATGTCTAGGTTTGTCGACAAATATAATATTAGGTTTAAATTATTTGGCAACCACTGGATGTAATGAACTTGTGTAGTTCCCTCAGGCTAACATCATTAATTAATTTCGCAAGTGGAAATTTTCATTGGCATGTTGCATTTTGAACAATGAAAAATTTCAAGTAATACTAATTAGGAAATTGATGAGTGTATTATTATACTTGGAAAACTGATAACTATATTATTAATTTGATTTCAATGATGATGGTTGGAGAAAAACTGTATTCAGAAAATATTTATGCATTCTAACCTATCAATTCTGTCAGCTGAACAGGGAAAGTGGCAGAAGGACATAAACTTGTTGACAAAACACTTATCACATTCACATGCCAAACATTTATACATGCAAAGTATGTATTTCTTGCATTTATTAATGAGAAGTTCTTCACAAATGAAAATGCCAAATTTTTTGGAGAAACTCTGATATGTATGACATGATTATTTGAAATCCAATTCCAGTATAAATTATAGGGATGGGGCAGATTAATCTGTACGTTATCAGTATTGGCCAATTGGCATATCAGTGTATCGGTAAAATTACTGATCCTATATATATATATATATATATATATATATCTTATAATTTAGTTCAAAATTCTGCCATTTTGTTACAATTTTTATGGATAATCTCCATGCCCTACTTTTTAAGAAAGTAAATGTCTAAATATGCAACTTCTTTTGCACTGCAGTCACCTCAAAACATGCATTTATTAAGGAGGTTAGTGATCCATTCAGGTTCTGCAGGGATTATTTGGAATTTTATATTTGTCGATTGATTTGCTTTATTTTACTTTGCTTTTGTGCCACTTTGACTAATTTGCGAAAATGGGGATCAGTGATGATATGATGAATGGACACTCGCAAACATCCATGCCCAGGCCGGGATTCGAACCCAGGACCCCTGGCGTCATAACACGATGTGCTAACCACACTGCCATGGAGGCCAGCGGAATTTTATATTGGATCGGTGGAATATTGGTTATCAGTATCGGTAAATTTTATATCGGAACTTCATCGGCATCAGCCAAAATTTCATGTCGGCCAATCCCTAATAAATTTTAAGTGAAAGAAGCATTATATACAGGCTGCATTCAGTGCCTTCAGTCCCTGAAAGGTAGTTGGTTAGTGCATTGTATTTGTAGTAAAATCGCAGGCCTCACATAGGTTTGATCCATGCCACCAGCAAAAAGAAATACAAGGGTCGTTCAAGGTTGACCGGGACTTTTATTTCTGCAGAGGAAATAGGTAGCAGAAGAAACACCAAACCAAGTCAGTTTTTCAAAGTATTCTCCGTGCGCGCTGAGGCACCGTTGCCATCGTTCTGGCAGCTCCTGAATTCCTTTGGCGTAGAAAGAACTTGGTTGTTGTCGTAGCCACTGGAGGACGTCGCTCCGCAGTGCTTAGTCTGTCGTGAATTTCTTCCCTCCCAGATGGTCTTTAAAGGGGTGCAAACAAATGATAATCACTGGGGGCTAAATCCGGACTGTAGGGGGGATGGGGCAGAACTTCCCAGCGCATGTCGGCCAGAGTTGTTGTTGTCACATTGGCCGTGTGAGGGCGGGCATTGTCATGGAGAAGAATGACATTTCCAGACAACATCCCAGGTCTTTTCTTGCGAATGGACTTCTTTACAGCACCACTCAACAATGTGGAGTAATACTGGGCATTAATCGTGCTCCCTTTGTCCAGAAAATCCACATGGATAACGCCCTTCATGTCCCAGAAGACACTTGCCATGATCTTTCCAGCGGACGGCTGCGTTTTGCTTTTCTTGGGGGGCGGGGAACCTTTATGCCGCTACTCCATGCTGCGTCTTTTGGTCTCTGGGGTTGAATTGTGCAACCATGTTTCATCACATGTGATGATGGATTGCAACAATTCATCACCTTCTGCTCGAAACCGATTCAGAAGCTGTTCACAGACCATCCTGCGTGTCCACTTCTGATTGAATGTCAGCTGGCGGGGAACCCACCTTGCACAGATTTTGCGGAAGCATAAGTGGTCGTGAATGATTGTCTCAACACTCCCGACACTGATATTCACCTCGGCAGCAATATCCCGCACTGTTACTCGCCGGTTCTCAAGACTCATTTGCTCAACACGTGCGATATTCACTGGTGTGACTGCAGTTGGGCGAATGTGTCCATGCGCTTCATTTGTCACCAGCTCCCGTCCTTCGCGAAACTGCTCACACCATTCGTACACTCTTGTCCGCGACATCGTTTGTTCACCATACTGTGCTTGCAATCGTCTGAAAATCTCAGCTGGTTTCACTTTCTCCTTCACGAGAAATTTGATTACACACCGCTGCTCCACAGCCACAGACACACTGCTTGCCGCTATGTTCGCTGCAACTGCTGCGCATGCGCGAAATACGTCATGCTGGGCGCTAGTTACTTGCGAAGGAATACATTACGTCACCCGCACGTTTCATCATGATCCGGCTATTCATCGATTTTTTACGTACGAAAATTCCGGTCAACCTTGTATGACCCTTGTATGTTTATCTGAAGGTGAGAGAAAAGGTGCTCTAGTTCAATGCACTAAACAATGGATAACGTCCAATTAACGTTGGGTAAATGTAGATATATTTTGATGTTTCAAATATTGTGCCATCTACTATAACACAATGTAGATAAAGAACACTTCACGACACTATTTAGTGCATGTTCTTTTAAATGCATATTATGTATTGTGTTTTTCATTGTAACTGCATATTCATTGTATACGTGTATATATTTCAGTTGAGGGAGAGTTTGAGCTACGTTTGAATATAATTCTTCAAGGAAAAGTGCTCAGTGAAGTGCCATTTCAAAGTGAAGTCAATATTTCAATATTAGACTACAAAGATTTACAGCTTTCATGTACAACTGTCAACAATAGTACAAATGCCATTTCCATAGGTTGGGTAAAGGATGGTATTTATCTTGGTGTAACTGATGATGTGATTAACATCAGTTCTGTTGTAGATCCAGTAAAATACATTGCAAATAACGAAAGTAAGCAAGGAACATATTGGTGTGAAGGTTGGAAACATGATACTTCAAGAACCACCAAGTCCAACAAAGTGTCGGTATATTTTAAAGAAGTTTTCAATGCTATCGCAGTAGTGTACAAGAATTTTACCAATTTGGAAGGCAAGGATTTCACCATTCTGAGTGGATACCCTAATATTACAAATATTAAAAGAATTTTGGAAACACAACAGAGGGAATTATGTTCAACAACATACGATATATCGTGGAACAATGGATTTAAAAGATATTACCATCATGGAAATAATATTATAGGTCAATATAATTTTTATATATCTATGGACAAATATAAACTGGTAAGTAACTTTTACATTATACACAAATAAGTATTTTATTTTCTGATCTAATTTTCATTACAAATAGTGCACTAATGTTTTTTAAATACTTGACTGACTGAGTTGGTGTTTTAAGTCCACTTTATGCACAGTAAGGCTAATCCGGACTGGACCTACAGTTTAAAGTGCTTCCACTGGATATCGAACCTGGGACCCTTTGATTACAAGGCGATGACACAACCACTGCGCTATCAGGGAGACCCTCAAATACTTGAAAAGTACAGGATGCTCAGACCAAAGTAGGCCAGTCTATTCATATGCTAATCTTGTGATGGTTTTTCCCTTCCTCCCCTCTCCCAAAGCCTTCCCCTACCCCGTCTATGTTCAGGTTATACACCTAAACAGGCGCCATGGAAGAATGTAATCAATCTAATAAATAAATATTCTACAAGCAATGCATGACATGATGGATCTCTTTTAGGCTGAACACCCTGTATAACTTTTAGGCTGTTATTTGCAGAAAATTGGTTTCACTTGGGAAGAAAATATTTTAAAGTAGCAAGTTAATTAATAACATGATGAGGAAGTGTGTATTACTCACTATTGAATACAAAATAAATATGTAAAATACTATTAAAACTTTTCAAACTTACGTGAGTCAGTATATGTTAATCTGGACGACGTTTCGGAGGTAAATACTTCCTCCTTCTTCATGTCTAACTAGATATCTAGACACCAGACACGGTGTCATGTGAAATAGTGTTGAAAAGGAATATGATTAAAGGAATCGGTAAAAAACACTTAAAAATCTTAGTTATTAAAATTGAAATACTCATATTCAAAACTAAAAGACTAAAAACCAGGTACCCACATGGCAGCTGAGGAACTCCCATCCAGCGGTAAGGTGAAGCATGTGGGCAATGATCTACACATGCAGAGTTGGAGATTACCTCCTCCCCCACGGGACTGATTCCCCTCAACCGCATCACCAATCCAATGAGAATTCGTGTTCTTCCCCTACGTCGACACAGTTATTTTGTGTGTTGTGTTGGCTAATTCGGCTGAACTCTTCAGTGGACAATGTATATTTTACAGCTTCAACTAACAGATATAAAGTTTCTAACCGATTGCTTGAAAAAAAAACAACAAAAAAAACTGACAAACCCATTCTCGTGCCAAAAAGGACACCACCACCACATTGGTCGTGCTGAGCAGATGCTACAAAAGCCCTCTTGTGAAGCTATAAAGAAATAAAAAATTCACTTTTTGAAATTTCGGAGGACAAAGAAGATTCAGGACAATCACGTGTTACTGCTCTAAGTTTGCATACCAAAATGTCAAAGATGGAAACGAGGCTCTACAGAGGATTTGGGATGAAATCCGCACCCTACCACCATTGCCCCCAAATACCATCCTTGCCACCATCGACGTCACTTCCCTCTACACCAACGTACCTCACTCCCATGTCCTCCACTCCATTCTACCTCAATAGCAGACCCAAACCTCACAACCCCAGCACCAACTTCCTGACCCACCTAGCCCACCTTGTCCTCACTTGTAACAACTTCACATTTGAAAACCAAAATTTCCTACAGATCCGAGGTACAGCCATGGCTACCAGAATGGCCCCATCCTATGCAAACCTCTTCATGGGCAAACTTGAGCAAGCGTTTTTGGCTACCCAACCCCTCCTCTGGCTCCGCTTCATCGACGACATCTTCATGCTCTGGACACATGGAGAACCATCCCTGTCAGCTTTCCTGGACCAACTTAACCACTTCCGTTCCCTAAAATTCACCTGGACGCACTCCCCCAACCAGATCACCTTCCTGGATGTGACATCGAGGGGGGACACCTGACTACCTCCATCCACATAAAACCCACCAACCACATGCAATACCTACACTTCTCCAGCTCCCACCCGTTCCACACCAAAAAAGCCATTCCATTCTCTCTGGCCCTCAGGGGACAGTGCCTGAACACTTCACCCACCTCCCGCCAGAATTATAACCTCCGCCTACACCAGGCCCTGGTCAATCGTGGATATCCCTCCATCCTGGTCACCAAGCAAATATCGCAAGCTGCCTCACACACCACTACCACCAAGAAACCTGCTGCCACCAACCCACCTGCACTCATCACCCAATATCATCCCCACCTCAACAAAATCAGGCACACACTGCACTCTCTTCTCCCAATTCTCCACAGTGATCCTGAAACCAAAAACACATTTCCCGACAAACCCAGAGTGGTTTTCAAATGCCTCCCCCCCCCACCTCCAAAACATCCTGGTCCACAACACTCCTTCACCACACATCCAACACCCCCCTGCCCATAAATGCAACCGCCCCAGGTGCAAGATCTGCCCCATCCTCATTACCTCTCACACCCTCCAGGTGCACACGGCCACTGGCAAATTTACCCTCCATCCCAAAAGGACCTGCCATGCCTCAAACCTTATCTACATCCTCACATGCAACATCTGTGGTGATTTTTACCTGGCGGAAACATCAACGGCCCTCAACCTCCGCATCAATAACCACCGCTCCTCCACCCACAACCTCTGGACTTCACTGTTGCCGTCCACACCAACCACCACAACATCAGTTTCAACGACTGGTTCCGGGTAGCGATCACCCATCTCCTACCCCAACCAGCAAACACCTCTGTTCGCAAAAGATGGGAGAGGGCCTATATATCGGCCACGAGTGCAACCACTCCACCTGGCCTGAACAAGGCCACCCAGTAATGCCCATCCCTCAACCACCTTCCCTCCCAAGCCATCCCATCCCTCCCGCCCTCCAAACTCATCCTACACACTCACAGTTTACGACGAGCCTGGTGATGAAAAAGTGTTGTTTTTTTTTCGTTCTACGCACTGCTTCTTCTTTGATGGGGACCTGGCAACTCTGCAGGGCCCCAACTTCCGGTTCCGTCTTTTTCTCCTCACACCGATGATGCTATGAAGTTAGCGAAAATTTTGAATTTTTCTACTGTCCGGTGAGTGTTTCCTTTTACCTTCTTTGATTTTTACTTAGCCCTTTTGGCCCTCCTTGCTTTTATCCAATATATATATAAATGGATGTATGTGTGTGTGTGTGTGTGGGTGTATGTGTGAGTGTGTATATTTGTTTGTTCCAGCATAACTCTCAAATGCATGGAGCGATTTCAACCAAACTTTGTACGTGTATCACTTGCAACCTGGAAAGAAATACTGTAGGGGAAGGCACCCCTCGCACCTCTAGGGGTGAGAAGGGGTGACATGTAAAAATAATCGAGAACCACCGATAATTAAATTCTGCACAAACAGACATTTATGATTCTATGCAATCCGCACAACGATAGTGTTTCTTGGGTTGTCTAACATTCAGGCTGTGTTGCGAATGGAATCCATAGTGGGGGGGTGAGAGGGAGTGAATAATAAAATGCCACAAATTACCTAGATTAGTGTCGAATCCATAGTTTTCGGAGTCGCTAAGCTAATTCACGATCACATTTAAAATTAGTTACATTTTACACTATAGTTAGAATTCATTATTTCCTATCTAATACAAGATTGGGTAAATAAATACCCAGGCAACACCGGGTAATCAGCTAATGAAGAGATAGATAATTGCAGCAGTTGAAAACTTAGTAGAAACATATAACAATGACTTAGACAATCAATTGGGAAATGAACTGATTCAGTTCAAGGCTTTTTACCACGAGTTTCAAAAAGATGAGGAGGAAAATGAAAAAGTCATTAGTCAGGATAGGTGGATATATAAAGTCCTCCTAGAAAAAAAAGAAGTCAAAGATTGTTTTCGTGATATCAAGGTCGTTCTAAGAATGTACCTGTCACTTATGGTCACAAACAGCAGTGGAGAAAGGTAATTTTCAAAATTGAAGTTGATCAAAAACAGGCTTCGAACCTCCATGTTAGAAGACAGGCTCAATGTTTTGGCTTTGCTCAGCATTGAAAGTGATATTTTAAGACAACTAAGTTATGAAGATATTATAAGTAGTTTCATTAGTATGAAGTGTAGGCGCAAACAAATTAGCCACTAAGATTATTTGACACTTTCATTTTAAGTCTGATTGTTTGGGAAAGTACTGTATTTGAATTAAATATAAGAAAAATTTGCTTGTTTGTTACATTAATTTTTTTTTTATCTTGCATTTGCCTAACATGTTTACTTAAAATTACAATATGTTATTTTTAAAATTAAAATATTAATTTCAATTGAAATATTTTTTTCAAAAAAATTCCCCTCTGCAGGGCCCGCACCACAGGTTCAGACTAGGGGTCTAGAGATCCTAAATACGGCCCTGATGGAGCATAGTGTTCTTCACAAATGGCAACGATGCCCTGCAGTGGCGTAACGTTATAGTATGCCCCAGAGGCGTGGCGTGCATGTAGCCGCTGTTACCGCAGGTAACACCAAAATATAAAGAATTGAAGAACCCGTCTTAAAATATTATTACGTACATAAACTGGTAATATTGTCGTAAAGTAAACATTGCAAACTGCCATTTTTTCTGACACCGGCAAAAGCGAAGAGGAGGACTGATCCGGTACCCTCCACAGGCAACATGAGGAAGGACCCTGAGCCCACGCAAGGAAGACTTCGCGTTGCGGCAAAGACTGTTATGGCGGGAGGAGGAGGCGGGCTGTTTAGCCGGCGCAGTTGCCGGTGATGCTTACAGGAAACATACCAGTGTTGCCATATTCAATTGACAGAAAAGAGCTAAGTCGCCTAATCGGGTCTATCTTACTCTGAAGGTGTCCAGTCACACTGGGGAACGATGGCGCAGTGTTAGTAGCGTCGCCGCCTTATAATCAAGGGATTCCGGTTTCGATACCCGGTGGAGGCACAAGTGGTGCGGATCCAACTTTAAACTGTCCCGATTAGCATTACTGTTCATGAAGTGGACTTAAATCGCCAAATCAAAATTTAAAAAAATCAAATCACACTGGGGCAAAAGCAAACTACCAAGTGATATTTTGTATTTACATTAAATATCAGCGATTATGAAAGTCCTCTTTGTCCTTCTTCGACATCATGGGCGAGAAGGAGAGGAGAGGGATGGGTATGGTCAAGGGGTCCGCTGTCCTTCTAAAAATGTCAACCTAAAATTCTATATTTCACACATATAATATTATTTCGGTTACAGGAATTTGTGATAATTGTTGATAATACTGATTGACATTGACATACGTTGACGCAGGAATGCAATAATTTGGGATTGAAGCAATGTTTTTGAGGTGGTAGAACTGTTTTTGGGTGAAAACAATACTTACAAGCATCATTTCCCGATTGTTATCTTAGCACGCTCTGAAGTGTCAGGTGTCGCAGGTTCGAATCCTCAGCAAGAAATGGTTATTTCAATGTTCGTTGTTATTATTTTACTTACATAATTATAAAAATTAATAATTACATACACAAAGAAATAATAATTTTATTTCAATAATTCACCACGCATCGTCATCGTCACGATTATCCTATAAAGCGAAAGCCTTAAAGGTAGCAAAGGACGTAAAATATACGAAATGGTAGTGGTGTCAGAAATGAGATTTCAGTGGATTTAGCGAAACATGGGAGTGGGAGTAGTTAGGAAACAGATGAAGACTACATCTACTCTACATACGTCTTATTTGAAACGAAAAGTTTCGCGATTTGGGCAAATCTGGTTTCAAAAGAACTAAGATGGCAACATTAGTAGAACGGGACTTCTTGCAGGTTCCGAAGGAAATATTGGGGAAGGGCAGATGCTGAGAGGGGAGGGGGCAAGGAGGGTGCTTCACGTGTTACAAAAGTAAACAACGGTTTGTGGGAGGGACTGTGCAGTGGGAGTTTTGTGACTGGTGTCTTTCGTCTTTATGTTGTTTTCGGGCATTGTCAATTAATTTATGAAGCTTGCTCCGAGTTCCGAGGTGGCGGGTTCATCCTATCTGGACAGTGTGTGTAATCGTGCGATAGAAGATATTTTGAAGCAATCTTTCGGTTCGTTATTTTGCAGAAAAAATCGAAATTGTGGCGAAAGGGAGGCCAAAGCCTATTTTGAACGATTTAAAAACCAAGTCGTCTGCTGGATATGACCGACATTTCAATGTTTCGTGGTATAACGACTATCCGTGGTTATGTGGATGTGTGCAGTTGTCTAAACTCTTTTGTTGGCCATGTACTCTATTTTCGGGTGAAAAAAAAAACGTGTCGAATTCAGATGTGGATAACATGGACCATGACGCACCCAAAAATTCAAATTCAAATGAAAAACTTCTCTTTATGACAGCATCATAGAAGTTTTTTGATTTGATTTGATTGATTTTGCTTCGCTTGTGCCACTTTTGGCTAATTTGCGAAGATGGGGATGAGTGATGATATGATTAAATTGATGAATAGACATCACAAACGCCCATGCCCAAGCTAGGTTTCGAACCCGGGATCCCAGCATCATATAACTATTTTCAAAGTCGGATTGATCTGCTCTATAAGTAGCCTTCGATGTTTCTGTAAGTATCAAATTACGTATTATTATGTCAACAACCAATGTTTGCGATTTCACTTTAGTCCTTATGTCAACATTTTTTTTCTGATTAATAACTTTACCAAAATCTAGTATTGAATTGCATACGTACCAGATTAATATTATATGAACTACTTGGAAGACATTGGGGGGAGGGGGCATGAGGTGGGGAGGCGCCCAAGTCTCCCTTAAATGTCCTACTGATAACCGGTAACACTTTTAAAAATCCACGCCACGCCACTGGTATGCCCGTACGCCCGGCGTTCCCCGATTTAAAATTTCAAAAATGCGTAAATGCTGTAAATATAAAGTAAAACTTGACTAATTTCACGTGTTTGACCTTCATGGCATTATAATAGCTATTTTTTGCGATCCGCTTGCAACACTCCACTAACAACACTCGTTCTAGCATTTTTTCAATCTCTTTCCTGGCCAGACGCCGGGCAGGTTCGACGTAAAGGACTCTCTATGCCTTTGCTGCCTTTCTGGAGGGAAAGCTTGGATCTCTACAGCACACCGCAAATGCTCTCTCGTACGCCAGTGTACGGAGCAGAGGGCTACGCTACGTGATTGGTTCATGTGACCCTTTCTGCCTTCTGAAGCAGACGACAGCGGTAGAATTCCTACCCGGTTCTTCACGCTCATGCCACTCGTGATATGTGATGCTACAAAACGCAATATTGACTGACGTAACTTGACCAAACTCAAATATACCACTTCTTAATGCCACTACATTGTATAATTTATCGCACGAACAGCGATGTGCATTAAAAACTAAAAGATCAACACAGTTTTTGTCAAATAAGTTCGTGAAGTCCTCGTGGTAGAAGTTCAGCCTGTGGCTGCTCTACCACTTAACCCGCAAAACCATTATTTTTTTAAATTATTATTAGTTTTTGGTTATTATCTAACTGCTTAATATTGTGTCAATGGAAATGTTTAGCATTCATTTGAAAACTCTTAACATCGAATGGTCTCTGGACAAATTTTTAAAATGTTCATCAGAATTCTCAAGACGAAATAAACAGCGGTCTGAATTACTAATCGGTACTGTTACGTTAGTAGAGTGTATGATAGTTGGATCATCTGCCCACCTCCGTGTCAGAGTGTTTTGCACAGCGAGCCAAGACGACAGAGGTCCCTGGTTCGAATCCCGGCGTGAGTACGGGTGTTCTTTGTGAGTGTCCCTTCTTCAATATCATCACTCATATTCATATTCGCGATTAACCAAAAGTGGTAGGAAAGCGAAGTAAAATAAACCAAATCAATCAGTAGTTGGATCCTCCACAACAATGACGTCTACAGATGTGCAGGTGCTTGTGATTCAGGTAGGTTTTATAATGATTGCATCATACCAAAAGGTTTAAAACACCAGAGTTCAAAACATTTGTTGCAAAGTGAGACATCTCATTTTCTAGCTAAAACATGCATGGATGATGTTTTATTGAAAACCCAGCTGACTTCAGGCAAATAAACAATACCTGTGGCGACCAATACCATAAGTAAATTATTAAGCAAAAAAGGGCCGACCCTTCCTTCGGACTTGGAGTTCCCACCTGAAATGCCCATGCAATGCCACTGATGCCCTGACTTCAATACAAAAGGGTAGTAAGGGAACATTACACAACTGTCACAGATTTTTTATTCATATTTAAAATAGAACTGAAAAATTGTAGAATTGTGAGTCTCAAGTTCTGAGCAGTATGACAAAAAGTCATTGTAATATAATTAAGCCTTGTTTCCATATTAAAACCAATAAGTTGCTGACCAAGGCAGTTTATTAAGATAAAAACACTTAACACATAACGTTTCGACCCTGTATCAGGGTCTTCCTCAGACGAAGAACTAAACTAAAAATCTTTGATTAGTTTAGTTTAGTTCTTTGTCTGAGGAAGACCCTGATACAGGGTCGAAACGTTATGTGTTAAGTGTTTTTATCTTAATAAACTGCCTTGGTCAGCAACTTATTGGTTTTAAAGTGTCATTGGTATGTACAGAGCATCCTCAGGTTGATAATTTACCTGGTGGGGCACATAGAGGTTCGGATCCCACTTTAAGGTCCAGTCCTGATTAGCCTTACTGTGCACAAAGTGAACTTAAAAAACACCAATTCAATCAATCAATCAGGTTGATAATTATTGTTAAGTAGACATTCTAATCTGCCCACCATAAGGGGGGGGGGAGACCTTATGATTGGGGGGGGGGGGTAAAAGCCTTCATGAAAGTTCAGTCAGGAAAGAAAAACCTAATTCTATCTCAGTATCTCACTGTTTTAGTTTCATTGCATTGATATATATGTATGTATGTATGTGTCTGTGTCTGTGTGTGTGTGTGTGTGTGTGTGTGTCTGTGTGTGTGTGTATAATGCAGAAACATAGAGGACCATAACAAATAAATAAATTGTCTGAAACGTGCCGCGCTCCTTTTCCTCCAAACAATTGTTTAAGACAAAACTGTTTGGCATCAAGAGTCTGAAGTACTTAGTAACAATGCATGACAGAAAACAGCAAAATTGCGAGCGAAGAGAGCAAGAAAATTTTACGAAATGTATTTTTATATGTATAAAATTTTATAGCGATTGGGGCAGTTGCCCCTTTGTGCCCCCTGTAGGTGCTCTTGTCTTGGCCGTCTGGAAGAAATAATACAAAGAAAGACATGAAAACTAATTTCATCTTGAGTATCCTTTTGTCCTTCTACTCTTTGATTCTACTAGTCTTTATTTCTTTGCCCCCCTAGAATTGATTTCCATCCAAGATTGGGGATGGGGAATTCCCAGTGCCCCCTGTGGTTGTGCCACTGCACCCCTTCCCCCGTAGTTGCTTTGAACTTTAATCGGCTTGAAAATACTTGATTTTCTTTAAGAGTATAATATCGTTTAATACCGGCGATAAGATTCCTCTACACTAAATTTCTAGGTGAAAGTACAATTATGTAGGGACATGGACATCTGGAAGGGGGGGCAAGGATGGCCACGCCCCCCCTTAGAAATCGAATGTCAACCTAAACGTATACTCTATGTGATCAGAAGTATCCGGACACCCACCTGAAAATAAAGTACAAGTTTGGGCAACCCTCTATCGGGAACACTGGTAGTCAATACGGTGTTGGCCCACCCTTAGCCTTGATGACAGTGTTCACTCTCACACGCATACTTTCAATCAGGTGCCGGAAAGTTTCCTGAGGAATGGCAGCCCATTCCTCGCAGAGCACCAAAATGAGAAGAGGTATTGATGTGGATCGGTGTGGTCTAGATCTAAGTCGGCATTCCAAAACATCCCAGAGATGTTCTATGGGATTCAAATCAGAACTCTGTGCAAGACAGTCCATTAGTGGGACGTTGTTGTCGTCAAACCACTCCCCCACAAGCCCTGCAGTATGGATGGGTGCTCGGTCGTGTTGAAAGACACAATGGTCATCCCCGAACTGGTCTTCGACGGTAGGCAGCATGAAAGCTGTTAAAATGTCAACGTAAGCTTGTGCCGTGACATTGCCATGTAAATCAACAAGGGGGCCAAGCATCCTCCAGGAGAAACCTGACCACACTGTAACCCCGCCACCTCCGAATTTCACTGTCGGCACTATACAGGCTGGTAGATGTCATTCACCAGGCATTCGCCACACCCACACCTTACCATCGGATCGCCACATTGTGTACTGTGATTCATCACTCCACACAACGGTTTTCCACTGTTCTATGGTCCAGTTTCGACGCTCCTTGCACCACACCAGGCGGCTTTTAGCATTTGTCTGTGTGATATTTGACTTATGGGTAGCTGCTCGGCCATGGAAACCAAGTTACCGCACCTTACACCAGACAGTCATGGTGTTTGGAGTAGATCCTGATGCAGTTCGGAATTCCTGTGTGATGGTGGCGATGGATGATTGACGATAATGCTGTACGACCCTCTTCAAAACTAGATGGTCTCTGGAGGTCAACATGGCAGGTTGGCCATCAAGCGTTTGGGTTATACACATCCCTTCACTATAAAATCGGAAACAGTGGACAGAGGGATGTTTAGGAGGGTGGAAATCTCACACACAGACTTCCTACACAAGTGGCACCCAAGCAACTGACCACTTTGAAAGTCTGTGGGTTCCTCAGACCATCCCATACTACTGTCTCACACTGTCTGCAGACTACTGAGTTTGCTGATTATGTGTTCCACGCGGTAGATGGCAGCACTGTGGCGCCCTCTATGATGAACACATGTTTCGCGGTGTGTCCGGATACTTTTGATCACATAGAGTATATTTCACACGTATAATTTGATTGCACTTATTGTAATTTACATTAATGCGATAATTTCAAATTTAAGTGGTGTTTTTTGAGGGTCAACACTATTATTGGGGTAATATGTCCCATGGAAAAATACCTTCCTTTTCCCTCTGTGGATGTCCATGATGGGGGGGGGGGGGGCAAATGCCTCCCGTGCACATGCCTATGCTGTCCACATTGTTTCTATCACAAGATCGACATATCTCCAATTCTAATCCTTAGCAGTAAGGTGGAGTTACATATCTACAATTTACTGACTTTTTAAGAGTCAGGCCTCCCCGATGGCATAGTGGATGGATGCCTTGTAATCAAGGGGTCCCAGGTTAGATACCCAGTGGAGGCACATAGTGGTTTGGATCCCATTTTAAACTGTAGATCCAGTCCCGATTAGCCTTACAGTGAAGTTTGAAATTTAAACATTGCAGTTTTAACATTTTCATTGAACTCTCCTTAGCTATTAAATTAAGTAAAACAGCCAAAAATCTGGGCGTAATGTTTAATCAGCATCTCTCATGGTCAGATTACATAAATTTAACTAGTAAAAGAGCCTTCGCTATATTACACGCTCTTGTTCGGCTTAAACATTTTCTACCCGTTAGCATTAAAATCAAACTAGTGCAAACACTTGTATTTCCACACTTTGATTACTGCGATTCTGTCTATTCCGAACTACCAGATGATCTCGTTCAACGTCTTCGAGTACAAAACAACTGCGTCCGCTTATTTTTGATCTGAAATATAGGGACCATTTATCAGTTTTCTTTACAAAGCTAAATTGGCTCAAATTAATTGACAGGCGAAAGGTACACAACCTCACCCTTCTCTATAGGGCAATCAGTTCAAAGGAACCGCTTATCTCTCTAGCAGATTCTCAATGCTTTCCGAATCTCACAGCCTTGACACCAGATTGCGAGGGAGAACTCAACTAGTCATCCCCCTTCATAACTCAAAATTTTTATTCAAAATCTTTCACCATTTCCACTTCTCGTCTTTGGAACTCGCTGCCCCTCAAATCAGGAACTCATCTTCAGCATATGTCTTTAAGACACAATTAAGATATTTTTTATTGGGCACAAATAGTTAGCACATTATATTTAAGTGATAAATTGAATACAGTTAAGCGCAGAAAAACACTGAAAACCCTTATTCACCTTAATATTTCAAATCCCTGACTACTGTCATGAATTACTGATTGTGTGTGTGTGTGTTTTGTTGTATGCTCATGAGTATAGGTTAGGTTTTTATTCCCGTATGTATTTTTTTCTTATCCTTTTTTTTTTGTATTTTTTTATTTTCTTTATTTTAATATATACCTTTCTATGTAATGGTTTAAATGTTGTTTTCTAATTTTCATATTATCAAATTTCGATGTAAACATGGTTAAGTGGTAGAAAAGGCTACAAAGCCTTAACTTCGCCATGATAAACAAGATGCAATAAATAAATAAATAACATATCTATATATTATGTATTCAATTCCATTCTAAGCCACACAAGTTTCACTTAACAAGCCAAATTCCAACATTGTTTACCTTAATTTTAAAGTTCAGCTATGTCATTACATTGAGTACTATTGTACAAGGTTCACCCATAAAAAACAGAACTTTTTTTTCTTTTTTAGGAAAGAAAACAAGTAATTACCTTCAAATGACTTGATCACCTTCAAAATAATCACCAGAAGAGGCAATACACTTTGACCAGCATTTGTACAGGTCTTGGAAACACTGTTGATAGTCATGACAGTAATTGTTCGCAAAATACGCATAACATTTAATTTAATGTCTGCAATGTTGTCAAATCTTTGCCCTTTCATATCCATCTTAAGCTTGGGAAAAAGGAAAAAACAGCAAGTGATAAATCCGGAGAATATGGAGGGTGATTGATCACTTCACTGAATGCTTAGCAAGGTATTGTTGTACAGACAATGTGGTATGAGGCCGAGCATTATCTTGTAACAGAAACCATTGACCAGAATCACAAGAGGACCTTCCTAACCCACTTCATCCTGTTTCTGAGTCGACCAAGCACTTCCTTGTAATACCACTGATTGTTTGGTTTTCAGGGACAAATTCCTGGTGGATCAATCCTTGGGAACTTTCTCCACATTGTCATCATTCTTTGACGTTGAAGTGCATCCTGATCTTGGTTGATCCTCGACACTTTCACATCTTTGAAAAGATTGTACCAGTCATGGACCTGGTTTCTTTATAATGCTGCATCACCATACACTGCCCGTATCATCTGTAACACCCAATTTGTAACAAAACTTTATGCTGTAAAGTTGTTCCATCTTAGTGCACGTATTTTGTATGCTGCCTGCACACGACCTGCATCTGACATACGCTTGCCCCGATACAGACTGCCTGTAACAGATTGAAACATGCACTGATGGGAAGTTTAGATATACCTCTTTGCAGTGTTGCCAGCAAATGGTATTTTTTTTTGACAGTTCGGTTTCTTTATGGGTGGACCTTGTATATTGACGGAATTAGTCTGGCAGAGTATAAATATATTATCTCTATGATGGTGGAATATTAGTTTATTTTCTTAACACAAATATATTTAAGTATCTGGTTGAGTTATATATATTTCAATATATTTTTATGTCTTTCTCACTGGTTTTGTTCCTGCAATAAGAAGCTATATTTGTAATGTACATTTTCATGAATTGTAAACATTGTCTGTCTCATTACAGGGATGTGACTCTGAAAATCTTTTAAAGCAGTGTAAGTTAAATGGTGCACTAGCTAATTTACCTGAAAAAGAAGACTACTTAAAAAATTCGACATTGTTGTTTCCAACAATATGTGAGGAAGAATCAATAACTATTAACAATATGAATATAACATGGCCAGAAACTTATGGTGGTCATTCAGCCATCCCTGTGTTACAACAATTCACCTGTAAAACTAAAATTGTGAATTCTCTGAGAAGAAAATGTGTCAGTGACTTTTTGAGAGGAGCACAATGGGAAAATTTATCTAAGGAATCAAAGTTGGGTAGATGCAATGCTGTTACATTTGTATGTAGTTTAAAAGTGCATGACAATGGAGTATATGAATCAAATATACATAATTCGGAATGCTCATCCATGGTTGAAACTAAATTAATTCAGGTCATAAATTTGTCATTTGAAAATTATTCTCAGACGTTTTCTGAAATCAATATCTGTGAGGTAAATGTAACATCAGATTTGAGGATAAATTTTCATGTTCAATTCTCATTAAATGACACTGATGTTCCATCAGTACATCTAGAGGAAAACTTATCCAATTTCCTATCAACCCGAACACTGCTAATGCCCCTTAAATTTTGTAAACATGATTTTACTTTGTCCTATGTGAGAAGTACCAGGTATTGCTTGAGAGAAAGAAGAGCTATAAACCTGACATCATCTGTTTACCCAATAATTTGGCCTACAACTCCTTTGAATAAGAGTGCTATGCCAGAAATTTTTTACGTTGATGATTATTCATTGCCCACAGCTTTGTGTACAAGTAACTTGAACTCGGGAGCTTATTGGGACATACCATCAAGCTTCAATCTAAACTTGACTCTGGAAAATGTTGTCAAGATTTTGTCAAGAATAATTAATGGAACTAAAAAATTACACAATGCAGAAAAGTTTGGTGATATACTGAACACTTTTGTTCAAAGCAATCCTGAAGGTTCATTCGACACACCTAGTATATTTTTTGATCAAGTGGAAGACATATTAGTGCAATTTGATAACTTTGTTGTCAACACTTCAAATGATGGTATTTATAAATACATGGGTGAAAGAGTATCATTTGAAACACGATGTCATAACTCCTCAAATTCTATCGGGGGCTATTTTTCTCAACAATCTCCAGATGGTAACAACATTTCAACCTTATTTGACATGCTAGACATTCCAAACAGAAATCTGAAAGCAGCTGTAGTTTATCCAGATGAACTGACCAAAAATTTTATTGCTCTGAAGGGGTGCATTCCATTTGGTGTCCTTGAGGAGCCATCTCTCTTTCCTGCATCAGGCAATTGGTCAGTTAATTACACTGTTAGCGTTGTAGTAATGACTGCTGTGCCAGATCTATCATTGCAAGCTTTAGTAAATAAGGAGCAGGTCATTCAAATTATTTTTAACAATACAAGTCCAAACCTAGTACAGTGTGTATATTGGGATGGAAAGAATAACAGTTGGTCCACCGATGGCTGCACATACAAAGGAACAGTAAATGGAATGGCTGTTTGCCACTGCAACCATTTGAGTTATTTTGCCTTGCTTGTGTCGCATGATAAAGAGAAAATTGATCCTACCCATCAGCTGATATTAAACATAATTACAGTATTTGGATGTTCACTGTCTTCCGTAGGTCTTTTTCTTATCTTTGTCACTTTTCTCTTATTTGAAAAATGGAGAGTTTTGGAAAACAAAATACTTTTACATCTATCAGTGGCTCTTTTCTGTACCAATGTAATTTTCCTTGGAGGATTTACCCAAGTATTGCATCCTAGTGTTTGCATGGTTGTTGCAATTTCTTTGCATTATTTTATTCTAGCTTCATTCTGTTGGATGCTGGTTGTAGCTGTGAATTTATACTTAAGACTGGTGAAAGTTTTTGGGAGTTACATTCCAAGGTTTATGCTAAAAGCCTCCATACCTGCATGGGGCCTTCCAATGCTACCCATTATTGGTGTTTTAGGTACTAATCCAAATTCATATGGCACAGGAGGTGAATATTGTTGGCTGGCTCAGGATGCATTTTATTATTCATTTTTGGCTCCTGTTGCATTGGTACTGCTCACAAACTTTGTATTTTTCTTTTTAATAGTCTACAGTATTAGACATAGAAAGAAAATTCCAATGAATCAAGCAGAATATAACCTCAATCTGATACAGGTAAAGTTGTCTGTCTTTGCATTTATGTCCCTTGGTTTGTCGTGGATTTTTGGGATACTTGCTGTACACGAGGCTAAAATTATTCTTTCATATTTGTTTTGTATAACAAGTACTTCTCAGGGTTTTGTGATATTTTGGTTTCATGTTGTAAGTGGAAGTAGATCTCAGAATTTGTGGAAAGATCTTTGTTCTGTTTGTGGTAATGCTCATCATACAACTCACTCCTCATCACAGAATCAAAATTCCCAAAACTCAACGATGCCCAAAATTCTAAACATCTTCCATTAATGCATCCAGACAGTGTCACATTGTAGGCAAAATTTTCAATATGAAATAATTGCTGGTACTTTTATTACAAAGAGCATACATATTTCATACCTATAAGTACAAAATTGTTGGTGGTAAGATATTGTAGTCATTACAGTTTCATATTTCCACATATGTACATATTGTAAGTGGACAAAATATTATAGTTACACTACCATATTATTTCTACAAAGAACATGAAAGAGATTTTGCATTTATGAGTAGTTCTCTTCACTATTTATTGCCCAATATTTTGGATCTATTTCTGGATCTTTTCCCAAGGGATCTCAGGAATTAAAATATTAAAAGATGGCGAAAAAAGTTAAAAAGAAGGAGGTAAAATGTAAAGACAAGATTGTGTTGAACATAAAAGTTAGATAACCACGGGATGGAAGTCCTGTCTGTGGTATCCTGCTTGGAACGAATCTCAGTAAAAACATTTTTAATTTGAAATTTATAAACAGATTTAAATCTATGTAATTATATCTGTAAATTCATTGCCATGCAAACATTTCCTGATAAGGGAAATGACATTTATTTGAAAGTATAATTTGCACCTATTGCCTGTATTTTATATTATAGATATAAGAATAAATTATGTGCACTATTCACAATTGTTTTTTTTCCCCCCTGACAGAGCTGAATCAATCTTTCAATCCCACAATCTATCACTTATTTCAAGAATCATGCACAAAGCCTTTCTAATTCACATGAACAGAGAAGTGAAAACTTAGTACATCTAATTGTAATAGATTTTGCATTTTCCAGTGCCAGTTTGTGCTAAACTAGCAGAGTAATTATATTTGTGTTGTCCTCATCATTAACTTATTGCACAAAGCCTAAGAAATAAACCTAACGAGTCAGGGCTAGATTTAGGCCTAGGGGCACATGAACTATGAGTGGCAAAATTGGCCCACCTCCATGCAATCACAGCCACCTCAGTGCCTAATCACATTGAAGTTCAAAGTCCACTTTATGCACAGATAGGCTAATCGGGACTGGACCTACAGTTTAAAGTGGGGCCTGAAGCACTATCGAACCTGGGTCCCCTTTGGATTAACTCATGATCTTTCCTACCAGTGGTTCTAGCTTAGAATTCTGGCCTAAGCATGGATGTTCCTAAACAAGTGTCCTTATATTTAAGAACTAAAATTTCACTGTCTCTCCAAGGATAAAATCTCCATAACCTGGCTCAGGGGTGCCCCCTCCCCCCACACACACATACAGTTTGGATAAACACGTAGTATTTGATTTTTGTTTGAATGCCGATAATTTGATTTCATTTTTTTTAAAATTGAATTTTCGAAATGCATAAGCATTAGATGACAAAAACTGACAGTATTTTACAATTATCCAGTCAGTTGTGAAACGAACACATTCAAGCAAAACAAATTGTGAAATCATCCGACACTAAAACTGAAGTCTGCATGTCGGAAGTTCCGAGCTGTCTCGGAACTACCACAAATAAAACACCAGACATTGTTTAACACTAGCCGAGATGCCAACAATCAAAAGGTACATGACATTCGAAACCTTTCATTGCAGTTGAAATTAAAAGACTAAAGAAAGAAAAAGCACGGCTCACTTTCATGTTTGCTACCATAAAACGTATAAAACTCCTCAGGATCACTGCCATTGTTAGTGTACTGAACACTATTCTTAACAGTTTGTCTGCTTGACTAAACTTGTATTAATGTGAACAGCACATCTCCACATCCTTTCCAAACCGATTCTGAAGACATAAGAGGTGGTGTTTCAATTCAACCCCATCGCCGTGATCATCAACAGGTAGGTAGGTAACCGTAACCAAAAATCAATAAGTTGATCAAACGAAACGAACCCCCCCCCTTTTTTTTGGTAGCTAAATTATACATTTTGTCCCTCCCCCAAAAATTTCCATGATGGAGGCGCGTCATGAATTCCCCCTGTAGGCAGCCCTGCCCTGGTTAAAAGCTGAGGCTGTAAAGGGGCACTCAATACACACAAGATTACAAACACAGGACAACATGACCCCACAGAATTACACTGGCTATGGAGCCAGGCACCTAAAAGGTTGAATTTTGGGTGCCTTCATGCCCTGTTTGTGCAAATAAAATACATATAAGACAATGTTTTCTTCTATCAACAATGGTTATTGTACTAGGATTTAACTAGACTGGAATGGACTACTATTGTGCATATGTATGAACTACTCATCCATATTGTATAATTTTCCTACAGAGATTTATACATGGATTGGAAATTTAATAGTACAAATGATACTCTGTGAAACTTTCACAGCCCTTCGATATAGTCACCAGCATTGTGTACAACCTGTTGCCCGCAATGTGGAAGTTGTAGTATTTCTGTAGCAGTGCCTGTTCTGTTGATGGTTTGAATGCAGTGGTCTATTGCCTGAAGAATCTCTGGAACAGTTTGGAAGCTTCATCTTAGGAATCAAGTCAAAGTCAGAGGAGCTGGTAGAGCATCTGCCAGCCCCATGGGAAAACCATCCTGCACAAACTCTAAACATTATTTTCTACCAAATTTTGAATATGGAGAATAAATTTGAAGGGCAAGCATCAAGAATTTACAACTTTTAAATTATACACATCGCCATGAAAATAGGCAGCTGGGCAGAATTTCGCTGGTGCCACATATGGGAAAAGCAAAGCGAGAGTGGGACAAAAGTTGCTGGTTCCTGCACACTGCATGGCAATATCAACTGGGCTGTGTTGTCTAGTTTGAGCATCAGACCGACCTCTCTCTGGGCATCAAGTTGTCATCCCTGGCTTTTCAAGCAAATAATGTCAGTTTGTATCACATGGATTACAAAGACCAACCTTTACAAGTTGCGGTTGACCAACTCTAAAACGAGATCTTTACGTCTCTTAAACCTCCGAACACATTGAGTTGTGCTCAGATCTTGCAACAATGCAAACTTCTGCCAACCACCTAATTTCATGGTCGTGTGTTTAGTGTATTACATATATGAATATTATAATTGTTTATAATTTTTTCAACATACAAATCAAATGTCCTTTCACACTTACACAACTCAGAAATTAAGGCAAGTTTGCTGATGGTAAAGTTTCTGAAGATATTCAATAAACTGACAACACATTAAGCCTCGCGACAGGTTAACTTTGCAGCAACTTTTCTCATATATAGAACCAAACGTGCATGCAGAATTTAGTTCCTCTGCAATACTGCCGATTGTCTCACTGTCTACGATATGAACAACTCTGCGGTTGAGGCAAGACTGCCACAGGAGATGCTGAGCGCTGCTCTTGCATGGATTAATACATAAAACCTGCTGCAAACTTAACCTGTCGCGGAGCTTAGTGTTCTCATAGAAACTTTACTTGTTCAGTTATCTAAACTGTTTAAAAAATTAATATGCATCAGTATTTTTTAACCATTTGCCTAATACCTTCAAGAATGGTCCAAATTCTAAAACACTGGAAATATATGCCTCCTTTATGTTTGGAAGTGATGTTTTTTAACAGCTGATACAGAAGTTGAACTGAGAAGCAGCATATCATTACACTTCCCAAGTCCAAATGCCATACCAGTCCTTGTATTTTTCTCTTCTGTACTTCTTCACATGTGCATCTAAATCACAGACAACTGATTTAACACATTTACAATAAAACTCAGAATTAGTGTGTGTCAATGTAATTCAATCAGTACAAAACAAATTACAATTTCTGCATAAATTTTAATTACAAAACCTCTGCTTGAAAATTTAATTCTGACAATATGTGCTTTATTCTGGTGCGGCAGTGATGCTGTTGTATGCTGATACAGAATTTGAACTGAGAAGAAACACATTATTGCACTTCCCATGCCCAAATGCCATACCAAACATTGCAGTCTTCCTTTGCACTTCTTCACATGTGAATCTAAATTATGGAAAGGTGAACTTCTACCAGTATATAAGAACAAATTTTTACCACTTGCAAAATAATATTGTACATTTAATTGTCGTTGCACTCTCATTCTCTCAATATGACAGTTATACGTATTTGCCAAATTTGTAACAACATATGTACTATACTTGCATGTCCCCAGGTGACTAAGCTGGTTCCTGAGGTATAGTTGACACTAATCATTGGCCAATCTACAAAATTCAAAGATGTCCATTCAAAAAAGGATTCCCCCTACTACTTCTACAAATCTCCTTTGTCAATTTGAGTTCATCACACATTATGAAGAAAGTCCACAAACACCAAAAACCAGAATTATTGTCACTAACATTGTAACTAAATGCATGGCAATGAAAATAATTGCACTGGTGCCACATATGGGAAAAGAAATGTGAGAGTGGGACAAAAGTCGCTGGTTTCCACACACTGTGTGGCAATGTCAACCGGGCTGCGTTGCCTACTTCAAACATCAGCCAACCTCTCTCCGGGGGCATATAGTTGTCGTCCCTAACCTTTCAAGCAAATACTGCCTATTTATATCACATGGGAAGGCCGCGGTGGTTCAGTCGGTAACGCGTCTGACTACCATGCTAAAGGTCCCGGGTTCGATCCCCGGCCGGTTCAAATCCGGGAACTTTTCTAACTTTGAAAGTGGCCCCGGCGCCCACCCAGCATCGAATAACATGGGTACCTGGGGGAAACCCTGGGGGGTAAAGGTGGTCAGGGGCGTGATGCTGATTACATCACCCCCACTCGCGACCGGATCAAGAAAGTGTGGGGCGTTACTCCCACACCCCCTATATGCCTTCATGGCATGGTGCTATGCACAGGGGAGCACTTTACCTTTACCTTTTTTATATCACATGGATTACAAAGACCAACTCTACAATGAGATCTTTCACTCTCTTAAACCTCCGAACAGACGGCGTTGTACTCTGACATGGCAACAGCACAAACTTTGGCCACCCATCTAATTTCATGGTTGTGCATTTAACTAAAAGTTCCAAAAAATATAATATTGTACTTTTACAACACTAGTCCACTACTGAATAAGAACTTAAAAAGATTCTCATGTTCGATACCCGGTGGAAGCACATAGTGGTTTGGATACCACTTTAAACTGTAGGTCCAGTCCATTTGATCTACAGATGGGGACAAAATAATATGAACACCTGTGAAATTAGAGAAAATCTTTATTAATATGGGGTTGGACCACCCTGTGACTGAAGTACACTTTGTATGAGACGTGGGATGGATGTATAGAGGTCTTGCACAATGTTTAAGGGAATATGGAGCCATTCTTCCTCCAGAGCAGTCTCCAATTCTGAAAGTGTGGCTGGAGGCGGACTTTGAGCATGCAGTTTGGACTCCTAATATCCCCACACATGTTCTATAATGTTCAAGTTAGGAGACTGTGGGGGCCATTCAAGATGTCCTACTTCATCCTCATGTTCTTCAAACCATGTTTGGACAGACCCAGCAGTGTGGATAGGAACGTTGTCGTCTTGAAAAAGTGGCCGCTCCCCAGGAAATAAAGGCTGGACAAAAGGATGGAGATGGTCCGATAGTGATTGGCATTGATCTTCCCATGCAGAAAAACAAGTGGTCCCACGCCTTGCCAAGATATCGCACCGCATGCCATAATGGACCCACCTCCATGCTTCACAGTAGGCAAGAGGCAGTCGGGATGAAACGCATCTCGGGGCGTTCTCCACACATACACACACCCAGTGGTCTGAAATAATGTGAATGTTGATTCATCCGACCAGACGACTTGTTGCCACTGCTGTGGGAACCAACTTCTGTGCGCTCTGCACCATTGGCGTCGCACTTGACAGCATTATAGTCCAGGGTAAAAGGAAAAGTGTTCCCCTGTGCTTAGCACCATGCCATGAAGTCGTATAGGGGGTGCAGGGGTAACGCCCCACACTTTCTTGATCCGGTCGTGAGTGGGGGTGATGTGATCAGCACCACGCCCCTGACCGCCTTTACCCCCCAGGGTTTCCCCCAGGTACCCATGTTATTCGACACTGGGTGGGCGCCGGGGCCGCTTCCAATGTTAGAAAAGTTCCCTGATTTGAACCGGCCGGGGATCGAACCCGGGACCTTTAGCCCAAAGGCATATGTCAATATTTCTATAGCCCGTGGGTTTTTGAATGAAGGGAATATATGACTAATATGTTGCTAGTGTGGTACACAATAACGTACTACCAGGTCTTTTGCTAGCAATTGTGGCAGAAGGCCTGTGTGACGTCATAAATCCAAGATGGCTACCGCTTCAAGCACTAACTACGAAAATCCACCATAACTCCTTTAATAGTGGATTTGAAAAAAAAAAACATACATACATACATACATATTTTGTTCAGAATTGAAAAAGGAACAAAATTGATTTTTACAGTTTTTCATATCTCGCACTGTTATAGAGATATGTCTAGTGAAACGATTTCATGCCCTTTTCTGCAAGGATTCTATGCATATTTTACACTTTACTTGACATTCTGGCATATAAAGGAGGAAATTACTGCCTGTGATATTTCATTGATGCCTACTATTGTGGCGTATTGCCTGTGTAACATCATACATCCAAGATGGCTGCCTCTGCAGACATTAACAAGCAAAAACGACCCTATCTCCTTAACTCCTGTGGGAGTCATTTTGGACATTTGTAAGTTTGTTTGGTTTTTTCATGAAGGGAAGACATGTGTATGGAGTATGCTTTCATTTGGAGGCATGCAATTATGTATTACAGTGTGTCAGAAACAATACATGATGTCCGAAATCCAAGATGGTCACCTTGGAGGTTCTGCATATGATATACTGTCTATATCCTGATTTAGAGTTCGATTATCATATTTTTCCACAGGAATTTTCTGTTAATTTAAAAGTGAAAAATATTATTATTTTTATAACTACAGTTGTGTCCAAAAGTTAAGCATAACTAAGATATGAGAAAATGTTTTATTCATAAAGTAACAGAACTGCATAAAACATAGTGAAAATTAATCAAAACGTTATGTATGATATACAATAGAGTAGAATGCATCAAATTAACAATTGTTTTTTTAGTGTAAAGACACATATGCAAAAAAATAAGAAAATGGAAGATACTTTCTTGACAAAAAGAAGAGGCTTGTATGGGATTAAGTTACCCATAACAGCTACACAACCCCTTGCAACGACGTAGCATGCTATTTACAAGGTGGTTCAAGAGTTACACAGGCAGCTGGTTCCATTTCCCATGAAGAGGCGTGTGGAGCTCTGGAAATGTCTTTGGTGGAGGATCGTGAGCTAACTTGTCTCCTTAACACACTACAGGATTTATGTCTACAGACCTTGGTGGCCAGTCCATGCAGTGGATTTATTCACCTTGAAGAAAGTCATCCATCAATTTGGTTCTATGTGCACATGTATTATCATCTCTTCATCGTTGAAGTTGAAGTCTGAGCTGGCTGCACCTCAGAAAAGTCGCACATGTTGTTGGAGTACCTCGTTTCTGTGGCTCTGGGCAGTAAGAGTACCTGCAGCAGAGACAAGCAGCTCTGTACGTCCCTTGAGTATGATGTCTTCCCATACCTGTATTCCATCTCGACCAAACTGATCCCTTTCCATGATATTCCTTGGATTAAATCGTGATCGAGGTTCTCTCCAGATGAATGTGCGACGGGAATCATTTTGCAAACTGAATCTGAAGTGATCTGTAAAAGAGCACGTTCCTCCGTTCATTCAGGGTTCAGTTTCGATGATGCTGACTCCACTGCAAGTGGGCCCTCCTGTGCACTGGATCAAGCAGGACACACATAGATACCAGCTGTCCTGAGTCTCCGGTATGCAGTTTGGCGAGAGAAACTCTAAAACCTGAGGTGGCTGCAAGCTTTAAGGACAGTTATCTTGCAGGAATCATCCGGTATTGTCTTGCAGTTAAAGCCAGATATCGGCCCTGTTGTGGCGTTGCTACTCGTTGACAACCTTGTTCTGGCCTACCATGAACATCTACTGTGTCTCGGAACAGTCTTCAAAGCCTGGAAATGACTGTGGCACAGTCAACGCTGCCGTGACTTCAATCTGCGTTTGACCTGCTTTCAGGCATCCGATGATTCTTCACTGACATCTTTGTGTCATGTTCCTACTGTACATTGAACACTTGACCAAGAGATTGTCCTCTGATCACAATGAGCGTTTGATACAGAATGAGGCACTCTTGTTCTGATATATTGTGTTTTGTTTACCTTTCAATCATGGGCCTATTTGACACCAGCAATAATGTTGCCTATGCACGTAAGGTGAGTTACACTCCTTGATGATTATTTATGGTCTAATTCCATTTTTCTACTTTTTGGACACTAAGGTATTATGGTAAAGGAGTAATGACGTCACTAGTGACTTTCTCATTCAACATTCTCTGGAGCTCTAGGTAGTGTCTACGAGGGTCACTATTTATATTTTGAGCCTTGGCAACACTGATTGAAGTTAGGCGCGATTTGATGTTTGCACGGAATCGTCTGGCATTATTGACCATAATGTACTTCAAATGTTTTGTCAATAGCTTCATTTGTGTTGTTTATGTTGCCTTGGAGATTGCGCGACAACAATAAAATGGAATTAAATTGTGAACATTTTCGTGCGATAATTTTTTACGATTTTCGACGTGGATTATGAAGACAAGAGTGCATCAATCAACTTATTTCCACATTTGGCGATGAAGCACCATCCTTTGCCACTGTGAAACGCTGGTATAACGAATTTAATCGCGGCCGCCATTCGCTCACCGACGAGACTCGCCAAGGTCGTCCAAAATCTTGTTGTTCAAGAAAACATTGAAGCTGTGCAAAACCTAATACTGAAAGTTCATCATGTGACATACTGTGAGATTGAGGCAACCTTAGGCATTAGTTCCACCAGCATATATAAAATATTACATGATAATTTAGCTGTGAGAAAGGTATGTTCTCGTTGGATCCCACACAATTCGACAAAAACTCAAAAAGTCGCTCGCGTCAATTGGTGGAAAACAAATGCTCAATAAAGACAATCATGGTGCTTCAAAAGACGTATATAAGATTGTAACAGGTGACAAATCATGGATATATGCATATGAGCCGGAACGTAAACAGCAGTCAACTGTATGGGTGTTTCAAGATGAACCCAATCCAACAAAAGTTGTTCGCGCTCGAAGCACAGCAAAACAAATGGTCGCCTGTTTTTTTGTTTTTTTTCGGGAAAACTGGTCATGTGGCAACTGTGCCTTTAGAGGAACGTAGAACGGTCAACTCTGAATGGTACACAACAATTTGTTTGCCAGAGGTCTTCAGTCAAATAAGGAAAACAAAAAATGCGGTCGGATCATTCTTCATCAAGACAATGCCAGCTGTCACACATCTAGTCTAACAACCGACTTTATGAACAGTCAAAAAATCGAATTGATGGGTCATCTGCCCTACAGTCCTGATTTGGCACCCAATGACTTCTTCTTGTTCCTGAATGTCAAGAATAAATTGCGTGGACAACGATTTTCGTCGGTGGAAGATGCCGTTGATGCGTTCAAAAACCACATTATGGAGGTGTCTCAAGAAGATTGGAAAAACTGCTTTGACAAATGGTTCGAACGAATGCAAAAGTGTATTGACCATAAAGGAGAATACTTCGAAAAACAATAAAGCAGTTTTCAATGCCAAATTCCTGTTTTTTCATTGTTAGGCTCAAAAAATAAATAGTGACCCTCGTATATGACAGGAATGATCTTCTTGTCATCCTCATTTTCTCTTTTCCCATCAACAGCCTATTGAGATGGTTAGATTTGGATGATCCTTTTCTGCTTTTATTTGACTCCAATACTTGGAAATAACTCATTCTGATAAACAGTGTTGAGGGAAACATTGGTTGGAGCAAGATGTAAGCCTTGAAGATCCCTTTTCGCGAACATATACCATCGTAATTTGCCGAAATATTTGATTTTGATGTCATGCAAAATCCTGTCATCATATTCAGGGTGTTAAGAGACACCAAAATATCAACCTCACGTCCACTAAGTACACCCTGGACTGCATTTTTCAGACATTGTTCTGACATCTAGGGCTTCCCCGATGGCACAGTAGTATCGTCGCCACCTTGTGATCAAAGGGTCCAGAGTTCGTTATCCGGTGGAGGCACATATAGCGGTTCAGATCCAACTTTAAATTGTAGGTCCAGTCCCAATTAGCCTTCCTGTGCACATAAAGTGAACTTAAACAAAACACCAACTCAATCAATCAATCAATGCTCTAGCGTCTGGACCCATGGGACTTGAGTTGTGAGCTGCCCATATGTGTTTGTGATTGTCCTTTCATCTATTTCATCTTATTATTCAATTTCATCTTTGAAATTAGCGACAAGTAGCAGAAACGAGAAGTAAAATAAATCAATTCATTCTTTCATCTTGTACATCAAATCTAGCAGAACCAAGATTTGCAAGAGATTCAAGCACATCATCTTCTGCGCCATCAAATGCGTTCAACAACCACTTTCTTGCCTTCCTTGCAAGTACAAACACAACTGGGATACCATTAATAGATAGTGTGAATGCTGCCGCCAAAGTGATCCTCACACATTTCACCAGGAGGAGTTACTTCCAAGTATTGGAGTGAAATAAAAGCAGATCAGAAACATCCAAATCTACAGAGCCTAATAGGCTGTTGAATGGAGAAAAAAAAATGAGGATGACAAAAAGATAATTCTTGTCATGTTCACACTACCTAGAACTAGAGAGAAGATTACAGCTGAAATGTGGTTGCGGAAAGAGCAAATGTTCATGCATATGTCGGGATCAGTCCCTGCAATGTAGTGAACTGTGTGTCTATGTAGTGCAGATGAAGAAAAGTGTGAAAACAATGACTTACAAGACCAAGATTCAGATAAGAGTGATGAGGAAATTGAATAAAGTGACTGTATTGATAACATGATATTCCCAAATGACTACAACCACTCTCAATCTTGAAATCAGGTAAGCTGCTTACAATTCAAAAGACAATGTGGAATTCACATGCAATGTTTTTACTCTTTTACTACAATATTTATAATAGTAATGATAATAGTAATAATAATAGTAATAATAATAATTAATATTTTTCATTTGTTATTTATTAATGAAAATGCATCTGGAAAAATCTGATAAACGAACTCTAAATCAGGTTATGGACAGTATATCATGTGCAGAACCTCCAAGGTGGCCATCTTGGATTTGGGAAGTCATGTATAGTCCCTTCCCTTCGTGTAAAAACCAAACAAACTTACAAATGGTCAAAATGACTCCCACAGGAGTTAAGAAGATAGGGCCATTTTTGTTTGTTAATGTCTGCAGAGGCAGCCATCTTGGATGTATGATGTCACACAGGCCTTCTGCCACAATTGCGAACAAAACACCTGGTAGTACGTTATTGTGTACCACACTAGCAACATATTACCAGTAGTCATATATTCCCTTCATTCAAAGACCCACGGAATTACAAATGCCACTGGACTATTATGTTATGTCACCAAAGGCTTAAGAATTGCCACTCTGCCATGAATGTTTGCAGCCCTTTTGACAGTTTTGGTTCAAATGGGGTCCTGGATATGCCTGTTCATTTCAGATGTTATCTCGGATAACAATTGCTTCAACACCCTCCTATCCCGAGCAGCAAGCTTTGTCTTTCGTCCATTGTTGTGCTTTGAAGATGCTATCTTATCTTGTGTTGTGTACGTTGTCACAACAGCTGATACTCTGTGGCTCCAGCTGAATGTGCTCCAACAATCATGCCTCTTTGGAACTCTGTCAAGTCTTACATTGCAGCATCTCTTGAGAGCGTACAATAGACGAATGGACCACAAATGAATTTGAATTTGAATTTGAATTTAAAATTTTGGGAGCGTCAGCACTTAGGCTATTTTGCTCCCGTCACATTATATGGGGGCCAGCCCCTTATCATTACAAATAACAACTCTAACGTTGTATCACTAAAAATCTTAAAATGTTCTGACTTCTGTTAAAAGCTGAGGCTGTAAACGGGCACTCAGCACACACAAGGACAAAAAACAGGACAACACATACAAAATTATACTGGTCATAATGCCAGTCGCCAGAGCCTTGTTAGTCTTTAGTCCAGGGTGCACTACGTGGAAGTGAGGTTGACTTTTGGGCGCCTTTGAAGAAGGCCGCCCCTTACACCCCAGGACCACAAATGACCTTCACCTTCATGGCCACTAGGTGACAGACTTCAGTGCCAGGTGGTGCTGCTGTACTGCCGGTGTGAAATGTAGAATACTTTTTCACAGGTGTTCGTATTATTTTGTCCCCATCTGTGTGTATATAAATAAATACTTCTGTCATATAGGCTATGGCACTTTTAACGTCATGTAATTTTACATTCTATATCCCAATACCCTTTTTTTTTACCTAATCCTGGATTTATTTATATATATGACGAAGTATTTTATTTACTGATAAGAAAACCTGAAGAAGCGAAGCATAGCTTTGCAAAACGTAGTTTGCAAGGATTGTTACGACTACTATACTCACATAAGTTTTTTTTAAACACTTTTTATACTGTGAGTTAATACCAGTGTAAGTTTCATGTCTCTATTGCTCATGTACAAAAGTTATGTACATTCAGTGTCTCGGTTGCATGATTTTATGGACACCACATATAACTTTTTTTGCTTAGAATCATCAATATGGAATACCTACCAGAATATTGCAAATTCATCCTAAAGCACCTTATATTATTGAAAAATTAGAAGATGTAACATAGAATAAGTATTTGGTCTAGGAATTAATTCGTGCACCTGGACAAGAGATGGCGTAACGAGCATATCGTCCCACAGTTCCGTGTAGCCACACATGCATTGAAAACTCCTGTCAGCGTGCATCGTTCGTAGTATAGGGCAGTTGATTGATGCGTCAACAACAGCATTTTGTAGTCAACTGAACATGGCGCAGTTCATGCCAGATAAAGTGTTTTTGCGGGGTGTTCTGCTTCATTACAGTTGGGAGCTGAGAAGACTGCCAGTGCGGGGTGAGGTTCGGGGGTGAATGGGGAGGTAGTGTGGGGAGGGAAGCTTCGACTTGGTGTTCAATTTATCAGTGTTGCCAGACATGCAGAAGTCCCTGTAGGAAAGGGTGAGAATCTGATAATGGAATCGGGACTTACAGTGTGAGGTGCAGTCTGGCGTTCGGAAAAGTTCGGAACCATTCGTGAACCTCCACGGATGATGTCAGCCACGGGACATCTCAAAGACCAGCAACGGCATAGGAATTCACACTTCTCCCTTGTTTTCGGAAATAAATTTGTTTTAAAAATCGAATGAATGTTCTGGCGTGTGTGTATAAGTAAATGTATATGTATAGAGCAGACTATATCCAGTAAACTGGGTCGCTGAAGGTTAACTATCAATAGAATTAACATGCAACGAAAAGAGGAAAAGCCGACTCGGGGGTTGAGCAAAGGCTTATTCAGATTATTTTTTTTATTGAGGGGTGTAAGTTTGTGTTTATGTGTGTGAAAAGGTATACTTAGAGCCAATATGACCATAAATTTGTCCTTTTATAAAAATTGTGTGGGGTGTTAGCATGGACGTCCGCAGGATTCTTTCCAGGGAGAGGCAAGCAAGGTATTTTTTTCCAGTGAGGGGCAAAGAACACATATTTTCATCTAAAATAGTGATGCCCCCTCAAAAAACACTGTTTCAGTCTGAAATTATCATGTTTCTTCAACGAATTTATAATAATTAACATAAATTACTGTGATTGAAATGAAATTATGTGTGAATTATATAATTTTTATGTACACATTAATTTTGCAGGGGGGGCGTGGCCCCCTTTTGCCCCCCCTTGCGGACGCCCATGGGTGTTAGGGCGTAGTTGGTGGATAAATCAATGGGGCCGAGACATTACAACTTCATGTTCCATAATCCGAAAGTTGCAGAAAAGCGATGCTACATACCAAAATGTAAACACAAACGACAGAGAAAATGTACTACCCTGCATAAGTTAAAATTAATCGATCCATGTCCAGGAAAGAAGCATTAACAAGAGCTAGGAAATACACAAAAAGCACGCACACACCCTTACTTTCTTATTCACGTTGGAAGCAGATTGCTTTGATTTGTGAAGTTTTATTCCATTATTAGTATTGCTTTCACTTGTTACTATGTAATATGTTCCATTCATTTGCAATGCGTTTTCGTACCATGCCTTTTTTATTTATGTCGCTGCCACCCTGAAGGGAAGACGAGCTGGCTGCACACGGCGACAACAGGCAGGTCAGTTTCGCATTCCTCAGCCTTGCAGTCTTCCCAGCTCCCAACTGTACTTTAACATGCAGAAAAGTGCTACCGAAAGTCATCGTATTTTGGTGGAAGTGTATGGTGACCATGCGCTAGCTGAGTGAACGTGTCAGAAGTGGTGATTTCGGCCTGGAAGAACAAGAGCGACCTGGACAGCCAAAAAAATTTGAAGACAAAGAATTGAGAGCATTGCTCGATCAGGATTCGTGTCAAACGCAGGAAGAACTTGCAGAAGCATTAGGCGTTGATCAAACAACAGTTTCCAAACGCCTCAAAGCCATGGGAATGATTCAAAAGATGTCACATTGGGTTCCACATGAATTGAAAGACAAGAGACGTTGAAAGACGAAAAACCATTTGCGAATTGCTGCTTCAAAGACAGAAAAAGGGGTTTTTACATCGCATTGTTACTGGCGATGAGAAGTGGATCCATTACGAGAACCCGAAACGAAAAAAAGGCCTGGGTGAAGCCAGGTGAACCAGGTCCATCACAACCGAAACGAGATATTCACTGTGCAAAGGTTATGCTGTGCATATGGTGGGATATGAGAGGTGTGGTGTACCATGAGCTGCTGCAACCGGGTGAAACTATTAATGGAGAACGTTATCGACGACAATTAATGCGTTTGAAGCAAGCTCTGGCCAGGAAACGACCAGAATGGGAGAACAGACATGATAAACTTATTTTTCAACATGATAATGCTCGCCCACATATCGCAAAACCGGTCAAAACCTATTTAGAAAATGTTGGATGGGAAGTTTTACCCCACCCGCCGTATTCACCAGACGTTGCTCCTTCGGATTACTACTTGTTCGATGCATGAATAACGATTTGATTGGACAGCGGTTCACTTCTTCAGAAGATATGGCAAAATGGGTCTCTGACTGGATTGCTTCAAAGGATGAGGACTTCTTTCGCCACGGAATCCGTAACTTGCCTGACAGATGGGCGAAAGTGGTGGCTCGCGATGGACAATATTTTTCTTAAGGTATTTATGTATTTTGTGTTTGAACTACAGCTTCAATGTGTGCGTAACAACCACACGAATTAATTCCTAGACCAAATATATGGAGGTTTTTTGTATTATGTATGCACTAAATGGAAGCTTAGGATAAACAATGTGCATCAATTGATTGATTGAAATTAAAAATTTGGGTGCATCCGTCATATTATATGGGGTCCAGTCCCTTAAGAAAGCTAAAATAAACACATGTCTCTAAGGATTACAATTTCCATAGTCAATTAAAAGCTAACACTTTAAAGGGGTACACAGTATATATGAGGACAACACAGCCATACAGATGATTATACTGGTCATATATATCCAGGCACCAGAGCCTTGTTGGCCTGCAAGTGTTGTTTGTAAAAGTGAGCTGCTTGACATGTGGGTGCCTTCTCAAAAGGTCACCCATTACACCAACTTGTGCATTAGAACAAATTCTTTTTACTGTTATGCACACCACTGTTAACTCACACTGTGGGGTTACTATTTACTTAATTCCCATAATACTTCTGTGTTAACCTCTGTAACCACTTGTAACAAAAATTTAACAAATGTAAAAATCTACAAAAATAGAATCATCAATACATGTGATGGCAACACTGTACCATAGGAATACAAACAATGATATACGAACAATAACAAACCTCATGAGAACATCATGTTGTGACAAACTGTGGATGAAACATGCATGAGAAATCCTGGTGTTGCTATTATATTAGAATACCTTTAGCTGCAAGCATTTTATTCTTGTTAACAATTCAACAAAACATTTCTTGTAAATGATATCTCAAATATTAAGGACCATCACATGTACATGTACACATTTAACCAAAAATCATCATTATGTGTTAAACTTGGGGTAAATGTCTGTTATATCGGAGACACATTTCTTCATTTTTACAGAAGAAACTACTTACGGAAAGGAGTTTCTGTAGCATTTTGAAAGTTCGTGGAGGTATTTTCTCACCGTAGAATGCTGCACAAGAAATAAACACTGTGGATATAATAAACTTACATTTTGTGCAAAGCGACATTATGCCATTGTTTCCATTATGTACCTGCAGATGGCGCGAGCATCGAAAGTCACGTGGTCTCGGCAGTGTTTCCAAACGTGTTTTTTTTTTACGAGAATTTTTTATTTAACTATGCTTACTAACAACCTAACCTTGCTGGAAATGGTCCGTGGGGCTATCCATCAATGGTTCGTGGGGCTATCGTGAATGGTTTTTGGGGCTATCCGTCAATGGTTTGTGAGGCTATCATGAATTTTTTTAGGGCTATCCGTCAATGGTTTGTGATGACATAATGAACAGGAAAGTAGGTACTTTTTGGTTAAGGTTGAAACACTGCATACCCACTTCAAATCGACAAAACACAAGCACGACGAGCGATGATCCACAGCTGTGCGCACCATATTGTATGTTCCGCAATGGAAGAAAGGAACCAAAAGAATTACTCGTAATGTGAAAAATCGAAGTTATTTTCATGTAAAAAGCATAATGGCACCTTCAACTATGTTCCGAAATACACAATTTGTAAGTACGAACCATCCAAAACACAAAATATCCGATTTTAATGTGTCTCTGATATACAGGGTTATTATAAATGATTGACCCGATTTCATAAGTTCACTGTAGCTTTATTATTTGACATATTGTCAATAATCTTTGCAGACATATAGAAAAACTCAAAAAGTTTTTTTGTGTTGCAGGTAAGCTTCTGATTTCTGCCACGAGAGTGCAGCAGTGAGAATTTATTCAATATGGCGACAGGCAGAGAGAAAGCTTGTGTTGTGGTAGAGTTCATAGCATATGACTTTGTCATCAGGCGTCAGGGCTTGTAGCAATTGCAAGCGGTAAGGCTTCTTCTTCAATCGCTTTTGTAAGATCTTCCAAACGGTAGGCTATGGAATGTTCAGCTCTCTGGTTACTTTGTTCGTCGACTTCTGTGGGCTTCGTGCAAAACTCGCTCGCAAGCGCTCAACCGTTTCTTCAGTCACTGCAGGCTCACCAGTTGAGTTCCCCTTACAGAAGCAACCTGAAGCTGTAAATTGTGCATACCATCGCCGAATGAACTTCGTTCGGAAGTGTCGGTGCATTGTAACGACAGACTGATGTGAATGAAACTCGAGCACAATATAAGCTTTCTCTCTGCCTGTCGCCATATTGAATAAATGCTCACTGCTGCACTCTCGTGGCAGAAATCAGAAGTGAACCTGCAACACAAGAAAACTTTTTGAGTTTTTCTATACGTCTGCAAAGTTTCTTGACAATATGTCAAATAATAAAGCTACAGTGAATTTATGAAATCGGGTCAATCATTTATAATAACCCTGTACATTTAATAAACTTGGTGTAACCTAATGTAGCATAATTACATATTTCCTGTAAATTCTAAAATATTTAAGTAAGAGGCATATTCATGAAGTAAGTACAGTTTGCAAATATTGCCGATGTAGCACTGCAGTTGCAACCAAATGAGTTCTCGCTGACGTCCTTCATCCGTTAGTAAGCCACAGGCAGTCGTGGGAGCATGTCATGCTTCTTTGTAGGTTTCTGAAGGTTTGAAATGTTGAAGAAAATCAATTAGCCCGCCGACTGTGAAGTCCGGTCTGTGATTCGTTTTTTCAATGCAAGAAACGTGAAACTGTCAACTGTGAGAGGCCTTTATTTTTAATGTTTAAAGAAGGTCGTGAGACAGTTCACGATGAGCCACGGAGTGATCGGCCATCTTTTGTGACCGAGGATTTGGTGTGTGCTGTCGACGCGGAAATTAGTGAAATCAGACACTTTACAATATCTTTGCTTTCATGGATTTTCCACAAATTTCAAGAAAACAGTCCTCTACGAAATTGTGACAGATCGTCTGTAATCGAAAATTGTTGTCAGCGTTTCGAAGAGGATGATGACGTCGAAGCAGGAGTGCATGGATGGCTTTCATCACAGGCGGGGACATTCTATGAGGATGGGATACAAATACTAGTTCCAAGCTATGACAAATGCTTGAAGAATGGTGGACACTAGGTAGAAAAGTAGTTTAAGGTCTGTAGAATGCAATGCAAATAAAAAAAAAGTACAAAACTATTATACTTTATTTCTTACACCCTTTCGGTACTTACTTTCTGAATAACTTGGAAATTTAGTGTATGCGAGTGGCTAGCAAAAGCCAACTTAAATATATATATGCTAACAGCGCCAAACCTGATGTGCCTGACATAATCACATATACATCTAACAGCAGAAATAAATACATGGCTAGATTAGATTTACTATTGTTAGCATATTTTGCACAACAGATAAATAAACATGTGTTGTCACAATGCCACTGTGTAAAGTATGTATGTGTGTGTGTGTGTGTGTGTATATATATATATATATATATATATATATATATATATATATATATATATATAGTTGGTAAAGCTGCCGCTGCTCATACAAGGGAATAACGACAGCTTCAGCAACTTGCAGACATATGCTAACAACATCAAACCTACATAACCTACTGACATGCATCTATTAGGAGAAATAAGCATGTGAATAGGTTAAGTAGGTTAGGTGAGGTTTAGTGCTGTTAGCATGTCTTGTGCAGCATAAAATACATACTAGATGTCATAGGTGTCCCCCGATATAGTATATAGATCCACAAAGCTTTCTGAAACCTTGGAAAATGTGTGAACCACAGGCTTCTCCGTAACTTTAACTAGCGACACTAGTGCCACTGCTGCCACGGCAGAGTTTCAGATGGCTTGGTGGATCTATATATATCTCCAAATTGAAATAGCTGTCGCTAGCTGCTTATTGTTCTCATGTGATGTTTAACCTGGTAGTTTCTCCCGCATTAGGCTGTAGATAATAATAATAATAAAAAAGCTTACACGTTCTAACTCCCAATAATCAGAGCAGATCATTAAGGCCACCACACTAAATCAAAATGAGTAAAACAAATAGCACTGTTATCTTCCTACAATCATGTATGGTCACATTGAATATAGTTAAATAATTCTTGGGGTAAAATAATAAAAATGCATATGCACGAAAGAAAAGCAGTGCATCATTGTAACTAAAGATGTTATTTGGTTGTGGCTTTGGTTTGGTTTGAGTTAGTGTTGTAAGTCCACTTTATGCACAGTAAGGCTAATTGGGATTGGACCTACAGTTTAAAGTGGGATCCGAACCACTATGTGGCTCCACTGGGTATCGAACCCGGGACCCCTTGATTACAAGGTGACGACGTATTTGGTTGTGGCATCGGTTCTATGGAACACAACAAAAGGGTAACAGTTTCATACAACAGACACACATTTCTTCAATTTTACACAAGAAACTACTTACGGAAATGAGTTTCTCCAATGTTTACAATGTTCGTAGAGGTATTTTCTTTCGTGGAATATATTTGACCGGGAAATCATGTATTTTTAAAGAGAAATATCTCACCGACACACAATTGCCATTGCTTTCATTTGCTTGCCCTACGACAACCAGATGCTGCGTACGTTTGATGATGTAAGCCCCTGTCAGTGTTTCAACCCCCCTTTTTTTGCTCTGCTTGCCTAACGTAACTAAACCTAACCTAACCTTATCAGAAATGGTTCGTGGGGCTATTGGTCAGCTACCGTGCATAATGGTTTGTGGGGCATTCCATGTATGGTTCGTGGGGCTATCCGGCAGCTACCCATGCGTAATGTATAATTTCCACTGGTGACGAACACGATAGTAGGTATTTTTCGGTGAAGAAGGTTGAAACACTGCATACTCACGTGAGTCAAGATGTGTCCGCCATATTGTGTGTTCTGGAAACGAAGAAAGGAATTTTAAAAAAAAACTCAGAATGTGAAAAATTGTATTAGTTTTTGTGTAAAAAGCATAATGGCACCTTGAATGTTCCGCAATACACAATTCGTAAGTACGAACCATGCGAAACACAAAATATGCGATTTTCATGTGTCTCCGATCTATGAAACTGGTACCCAACAAAGACAACTCTTACACTATATGATGCTTGCTTCCCTACATTCTGAGAGAAAAAAAGCCTGTAAAGTTGCGAGAGAGAAAAAAATCGTACATTTTGGAAATCAGGCAAGTGCCACTGTCCCCCTAAGGGGGCCGAAAAAACTAAACAAGAAACAGCTCGGTCTCATCGTGAGAAACTGTAGAGTGGAGTGCATAAGTATCACCAAGTAAATTGCCAATTATTTTTGTTTTATGCAATGAGAGCTTCAGGAATTAAAAGAAGCTGCCGACAACTGCATGAAAATCCATCCCACAAAAATGCGAAGATGAAAGAGAAAAAAGTACTACTTTACTATACCGGAGACACCTATCAATGATTTATTTCGCAATTTATTACATTGCTAACGTACTATTCTGCATGGCGGAACATTTCTTTAGGTGAAATAATGAATTTCTAACGAAAATAATGTCTATTTCTTACAATAACGAGTACTTACTGTTGTTCCTTATTTCCCACAAACCTTCCACGGGCAGCCCCAAAAACCATTGACGTTAGCCCAAAAATTCATGATAGCCCCACGAACCATCACGGGGACGAGGTATGCCTACTAGGTTAGGTTAGGCCTGTTAGGTTAGGTTCCATTAGCACTCCTTTCGTTCAATTTAGCATATACGGACAATACGAGAGCGTATTGTGCTCTCGTGCAGAAAGCAAATGGCGACAGCAGCAATAGCACGTCGGAAATAGATTTTCGTAGAAAACCACATGCTTTCGCATTAACATGGATCGAAACTACATTCCCGAACATCAACAACGCTCCAGAAAATGATTTTCGTAAGTACTTTCTCCTGTACATTTGAAGAAATCCGTCTCCGGTATAGTAAAGTGTTACCGAGAAAAATTAAGAAAATAATCATGGGCAATTTGCCGAACAATATTTGTGCATCCCACTGTACCTACGATAAACCGGGTCCCACCTGAAGTCGGAATCGTGAACCTTCCGACCCTCGGCAAACAAGTATCGTATCACTCCGCGTCAGCTGTTCGTGAATTGAGCGGCCATCACTGCACCCGACCTTTAATTTTACGTAACACGGAAAAACACGTTCCTATTTTAACTGATAGATTTACACATTGTAGTACATGACATTTTCGAATAGTGATTAAATATATGTTCTTCTTAAAGTATGAACGATTGATAAATGGAATGTCTTTGCACCTTGTAGGCTATGTGGACTATTTCATTGTCATAGGTTGGCAGCACTGTTAAGATACACGTGCTTTTGTTTACAGTTCCTAAATCGTCTTGGTCAAGCCCCGCCCTTCGACTTGTGACGTCACAAACATTGCCGTGTATTAATGCTTAAGAGCTCGAAACCTGACACGCCCAACAACGAAGGCAGGAACGTCAGAAGTCGGAAGGCCGGGCTCGACCAAGAAAGGTAGTTGAGAAGCGTGCCGTCAATTATGCCCACAATAAATCAACCATTCCAGAACGAAGAACACCTGTGCCAAGCCCGGGATTCGAACCAGGAACCTTTGGTGGCGAGATCGAGAGTTGACTACTTATCGCGCTCGGTTACCGGGGCGACAATTTTTATCCTAAAATAATATATTTTACATATACCATTCCATTTCAGTCACAGTAATTTAACATTAATGATATAATTGCAGGGAACAGACGTTTACAAGTAAGAATTGTACGCGGAGTGCCATCCTCACAAATTTTGTAATGGTTCTACGGCATTCTTTAGTACCTAGAGCTAAATAATAAAGAGTTTTATTTTCGAAAGCTGGACAAAAGCAGGGTTATGACCCCCATCAACTTTCTCCTGGGCACGACTGATAAGATGAACTGAAAAGTTCCAGAGAAATCAGAGATCCCTGTAAGGCGTCATGTGTGTTGCCTAACTCGACGGCGATAAGTGGATTATAATAGCAAATTTTCAATGGCAACTTCTTCCACTGCCGTACCATGGCAACACACATAATGCCTTGCAAAGAAGCGAGTTTTTCAGGATCTAGGTGTTCCATTTTTATTGCCGGGGATTGTACTCTGAAGAAAGAACGAAATATGAAATTCCACACAGATAATAAAGCGAAAACGTGGTACAGTTACCAGGCCCCCGAGTTCGAGCCCTGGTCGAGCCTGCATTTTTAGCGTAAATTTCGACATAATAAGTGTTATGTATTTTATTTCGTATGTTAATCAAGCGAATAAAACTGATTCAACATTGTTGAAAACAGATGACAAAAATTAACTAAAAACATTTTTATGTCATTATTTCCCAAAAAGAAAAAAAATAGTTGGAAGAAAAGACAAATTTATTTTTAAGTTCCAAACCTGGCAAGCAAAACTGAAATATTGTTTCCCCCGCCTTTTCCAAGTCCACTGTCCTAGACAATGTGAGCTGTGTGAACAGGAGCTTTGTCGACTTGGTAAATGGCATCACCATTGGGGAACAAAGTTTCTACCATAAGATGGACCTGGTTGCTCAAAAGGGTCACATAGTCCTTGGCAGTGACGTGACCTTGCAGGGTAACGATGGGCCCCAAAAGAATACCATGATATGACAGCCCATACCATGATCGAACCCCCACCATATTTCACTCTTGGCAACAAACAATCGGAATCGTAAGCTTGGGCTGGCGTTCTCCACACACAAACTCGGCCACAAGTCAGAAAGAGTGTGAAGCAGGACTCATCTGACCAAATGACATCCTTCCACTGCCCCATATTCCAGGTTTTATGACTTTGGCACCACTGTCTCCTATAAGTGGCATTTGGATCACTGATGAGTGGCTTAGGAATTGCAGTTTGTCCAGAAATACCCTGCTTGTGGAGCTCGATTCGTACTGTTTTGATGCTGACAGCATGACATTCAGTTCAGCAGTCACTTTTGTAGCTGTAGTCTTCTTATTTTTCGTCACATTCCTACGCAATGTTCTGGCGTCTCTATCACTTAACACACATTTCCATCCATGCTGGATCGGATGCGGTTTTTCCAGTCATCCTGTATGTGGTCATAATCTTGGCTACCGTGCCTCACGAAACACCAAACACTTCGGCTACCTTGGTTACGGAAGCTCCCACCATACGGGCTCCAACAATTTGCCCACGTTCGAATTATGTTATCTCTGACATGATCCACTGACAACTGCACAGAACACTGTCTTCACAACAAATAAAGCTTGCATCGTAGTGTGAAGGTTGGACAGGAAGTGGTATTGGGTGAATACAGCAGCACCACCTACAAACATTGATATAATGAATATGAGAATTCAGATGTGCATTTCACGAGGTGTTTCCATATTTTTGTCCACCCCCTGTAGTTGCTTGCAAGGTTATCAGTGGAACAGGAACGTTTTTCATTTGGGAGGTACAAAAGTCAGCCTCTCATTTTAGAACATCTCACACGAATTTCAGTTTTTTAATGCAAAATTTGCATAAATGATTTTTATTTCTTAGCTTTTCTTAGAATTCAGATAACAATTCCGAAACATATAAAGCTGTGGAACTTCTTCTGCATCCATCTTGAATTTAATGGAATGGAAAATCAGCATTTTGAAATGTGAAAATTGCGAACAAAGATACAAAGATTCATTTTAATGCAGTGTGAGATTAAAGGGGGTAAGGAGGATTCACCCTCCTCTATCTTGAGCCATCCAAACCAGGAATAATCATCTCTCACCCACTGGATATACAGACCGTAGTATTGAATATATCATACATGTATACTTATAGAGTTCCACTTCAGTTCAGTTCATTTTAATTTTAAAAGTCCCATAGCTACATATAAAAATTTGTTTAAGCAATTTATGGGAGATGTGTACCACATCCAATGCCTTTTAGAAGCCATATATTAGGTATTTTCTCATATATCTAGAGGGCATTGTATTGAAAAAATACTGGTTTGAGATGGTTCTCGAACTACTTGATAGAGGTCAAACTTTGGAGCATTTGTAAAACATTTGTTTGTAATATTCATATAATTAGCTGTACCTAATGATGCTCTTCAAGCACTGAAAGTACTAAACTAACTAACTAACTAACTCTCTAGCCTTCTTAAACCCGAAGGTTCATGGCTGCAGCAACACAGGCCTTCCATCTGTCCCTATCTTGAGCAAGATCTATATACTCTTTTCCATCCCTACCGATTTCCTTTAGGTCCATCTCAACGTTGTCCCTCCATCTTCGTCTTGGCCTTCCTACAGGTCTCTTACCATCAGGTTTCCCAACAAGAACCTTGTAAACTCCTCTTTCCTCTCCCATTCGTGCCACATGGCCTGCCCACCTAAGCCTTCTTGATTTAATTATTCTAATAATATCTGGACATGAATACAAATTATGTAGTTCTAAATTATGTAACCTTCTCCACTCACCTGTCTCCTCATCCCTTTTAGGTCCAAAGATTTTCCTAAGGATCTTATTTTCAAATACTCTCAATTTATGTTCCTCTTTTAATGTAAGGGACCAAGTTTCACACCCATATAATACTACAGGCAAAATTACTGTTTTGTATATTTTAACTTTTAGTTTCTTAGATATTAAACGAGAAGACAAAAGTTTATGAAGAGAGAAGTAACATGCATTTCCTGAATTAAGCCTACTTTTTATTTCCTCTTTAATATAATTTTCATTTGTTAATATTACTCCTAAGTATTTGAATTTGGAAACTGGTTCAAACGAGTTGTTATCAATAATTAGATTTTGATTATTACCTAACACTTGGTTTCGGCCTGTAAGCATATATTTAGTTTTCTCTTTGTTAACTTCCAAACCTATCTCTTTAGCAGTTTTGAAAAATATTTTAGCATTATTCTTAATCGTATTTATATCATCCCGCAGTAAGTCTACATCATCTGCATATGCTAACAACTGAGTTACACCATTTAATTTCAGTCCTTCTTTAGTTTCTTTTAAATTCCTTACAGCATATTCTAAGGCAAAATTAAAGAGCAATGGAGATAATGCATCTCCTTGTTTTAACCCATCATGAATTATAAATTTGTCAGACATATTATTACCCACACGAATTTTACTTTCTGTTTCACTGGTGCATATTTTTATCATACTAACAAGCTTCTTAGGTATTCCAAACTCTACTAATATATTATATAATTTATCTCTTTTGACCGAATCATATGCTTTTTTGAAATCAATGAATAGCTGATGGACATTTTGATTATATTCCCACTTTTTTTCAAGTGTCTGTCTGATGTGAAGAATTTGATCTGTAGTTGATCTGTTACGTTTAAATCCACATTGATAATCACCTATAATTTCATTAGCATATGGGGTTAGTCTTGTTAAAAGAATGTTAGACAATATTTTGTATGTTGTTGAGAGTAGAGAAATTCCACGGTAATTATTGCAGTTCATTTTATCACCTTTTTTAAACACAGGAACAATTATGGATTATTTCCACTGTTGAGGGATTTCTTCTTTATTCCATATTAAACAAATTAATTTATGAATTTGACATATTAATGAATTTCCACCATATTTAATTAACTCAGCTGGTATTAAATCAATGCCAGGTGCTTTGTTATTCTTAAGCCTTTTAATAGCATCTTTAACTTCAGTCAAGTTAGGTTCTGGAACTAAGGGTTCTGCTGTGTGGACTTCATTTACTTCTGATTTATCTCCTACATGGACATTTAAAAGGTCATTAAAGTAGTTCTTCCATCTATTTAGAATATCGCTTGGGTCAGCTAGAAAATCACCGTCTTTATCTTTTATCAAGTTTACTTTAGGTTGCCACCCCTTTCTAAATTCATTTACACCTTTATATAAATCTGATATTTTTATTTTTGCTGTTTGTTTCAATTTCGTTAATTTTGCTTTTCAAGTAATCTCTTTGTTTACTTCTAAACGTGCGGTTAACTTCTCGCTTTAATCTATTATAATTGCTTAGATTTGTATCATCCGAGTTATTTAACCACCTAAGTCTAGCCTGATTTCTTATTTCTATTAGATTATGACATTCATTATCAAACCATGGCTTACTTTTTCTTGGTTTATGGTGTCCTATACTTTCTTTAGCTGCTGATTCTATTGCATTACGTATGTGCTCCCAATTCTTATTTACATCTGTTTCATTTATATTTTCATCATCATTTAAATCCTGCAAAACATCAAATCTATTTGACAGTTTAATTTGGTAATCTTTCTTAATTCTTTCATCAGCAAATTTTCCTGTATCAAATTTTATAACTTTTAGATTTGGTTGCTTATGATTTATCACTGAGAGTCTTTCTCTTAATTTAGCAATTACTAAATAATGGTCACTGGCACAGTCAGCACCTCTATGTGTACGAACGTCAATTATACTAGTATGCCTTCTCTTATCAATGAGAATATGATCTATGTGATTATGAGTTTTACCATCTGGAGAAGACCAGGTATTTTTAGTTTTACAATTCCCTTCTCCTGGCCACCTAACTTCCTGGACAGCTACTACATCTAATTTATACTTGACTATCTCATTAACTGTACACTGAAATGCCCCAGGCCGGTAAAGGCTCAGAACATTCCAGGTGCCTAATTTAATATCCTTATTCCTAACGTAGACCTTATCCTTAGTCCAGGGACCTCCCAAAGTAGTCCCCACCCGGAGATCCGAACGGGGGACTATTTTACCTCCGGAATATTTTACCTTGGGAACATCCATGGCCTTATATTTCTGTTTCTTGACATGTCTTTTTACAGTGCAGAGTTGTCAGCTCTACGCCTAACCCCCGATATGAATGGAGGAACTACTACACTGAAAGTACTATCATTACAAATACAAAACCCAAGTCCTTCAGATCTCAGAGCAAGGAGAGAAAACTATATGCTCGAAAGTTTTTTTTTCTTTTCAATTCTTGGTGGACAATATGAATAGCTGGGCAAGGTTTATTTTTGTATGTAGTGGTATCAAATGCTGATACATGCGTCTGTTTTAAGGTGACATGTCACTTTAAAGTGAACGTTAAAGTAAGCAAAAGCATGTACATGACACAGTTAAAAGATTTTCAAATCTACAAAGAAAATCCAAAACACATTCCCATTTCGCCAGCCTCCATGGTGGAGTAGTTAGCATATCATGCTAAGATGCCAAAGGTCGAATCCCAGCCTGGGAATGTGTGTTATATATGAGTGCCCTTTCATCAATTTCATGTCATCATCACTCATCATCTCTTCACGATTAGCCAAAGTGGAAGAAATGCGAAGTAAAATAAACCAAACCAATCAAACATTCCCATTTCACTCAAAGACCTTGTGAATCCAATCCAAATTTACCAGTATCTACAGCGCAGAAGGAATAACTAGGCAGTGACGTCATCTCCCACCTTCACCTCTCCTTTGAGAAACGAAGGCTCATTCGCTAGAGCAGACGACAAGGTGACGTGCAAACCAATCAAAATCATTCCGAGAGGGGTGATGCAGGCGTGCAAACCCCCACAATGCTACATTAGTCTAACAAACCACAGCTACGAGCAAGGGATTGCAGGCTATTTTGTTTCTTTGTTAATTTATTTTTTTTTTTGCTGGTTTTGTCATTGTGGTACAATGATCAGTGGCATAAAGAAAGGCAAACCCTTGCACAGAGATGCAAGAGAAATAGTTTTCAATGTGTATAAGTACTTTGATTGTGAAGAAAACAAAACCACAGCTGTTCACAGAACGTCCGTGGCGACGGGTGTCAGTAAAAGATCTGTGTGGAGAATTTTGAAGGAGTGCCAACAGGAAAGGGTCTCAGGTTTATTATTGTGCCTTTCAAAAACAACTTCTGGGGAAATGAACACTAACAATTTTATGTTGTGGTTCAAAGAACAGCTTCTTCCTACTCTGCCCCCAAATTCTGTTATTGTGTGTGACAATGCTCCGTACCACAAGAAGTTAGTGTCAAAAATTCCAACATCAAACAGCAGGAAGGATGAAATGAAGTCGTGGCTGTCATCTCACAATATTCCGCACGCAGAAGGTTTGCTGAAAGCCGAATTATATGAAATATTTTTTTAAAAAAACATCTAGCAGTGCTAACATTAAATTAAAGATTGGTACTTTTGATTGATCTTTACTGCTCGTACTCTTACTCGTGCCATGATTCCTTTCATAGTAGTTGGCAACGCTGACTTAGCAGGGAGTGACGCCACTCATAGGTTATTCCTTCCCGGCTGTACAGCTGAATGTGAAAGCAGGTTCAATGCCATAAACCTAGTCTTAAATGATTATAGAGAAATCCTTTAGAAGTTTTAAACCTACTTTTCCTTTCCTTAGAACCCCCAGTGCATTGCTTAATGCAGAAAAATTTGCAAGAAATTGGATTAAGTCTAAGTATCACAGTGCCCATGACAAGCCAACTGGCAAACCATACAACCTGCAGTAAGTCTCATTTATCTCATGCATTTATTTGACTAATGTAATTTTCTTCCAGTTTGACTTTAGAGTTTAACTTAAAGTGGTGTTTGTGTTACATTCGATATCAAAATTAGATTTTAAGCAATTAATGTCCAATTCTAAGTATACCAAATACGAGGTAAAAATACATCCTTCCCCCTCTGATAAAATCACAAATTGCACCCTGTTTTAAGGTCTAGAAAACATTTTATTTCATGTAGGAATGATATCAAGATGCAACGAGTCGAGAATTGTCACAGCCTCAGCCCATCTCAGAGTGGTTGGTGAGGTCATTCTCGTTTGTGCTTATTTTTGTTTCGGTTTCCACTCAGACGTTGTTAAAGCTTATTCTAGATTCACTTTATGCTCAGATAGGTCAAGCGGGACTGAATTTACAGTTTAAAGTGGAATCCAAAGCACTGTGCATGTGGAACCCTTAATTACCTAGGTACAAGGCAAAATTTCTCATCCTGAACCACAAAATGTCTAGTATAAGCAACACGTACATGGTGTCACCACCCAACGTTTTACAACGTTGTATGTGTATGTGAAAGAAAAACTTTTCTTAATAACGATTTTCTGCTTAACATCGCACGCAATTATCACTAATGGATTAATTTTGCAATTACGGTAAACAAAATATATGATTTCCTTAAAAAAATCAATATGAGATACGCTTGGTATGTCTGGATAAGTCATATAGTAATTTAAATTTATTTTAAGCAATTTCTTCGAATATGATACGATACCAGAGTTTCGAAAAAAATCGTCTCGCTTTGATATTGCAGATATTTATTTCAGCAGTGTTTCGAAATTTGAGAGGAAACAGACTTTTTCTTGTCTCAGTACCATCTCTATTTTCAAAAGATTTCTTAACGTGTAGGTTTAAGTATAGTTTTTCGAATACCCTCTTACAAAGTTATGATTTCGAATCGACGCGACCCCTTCTTTAGAAAAGTGTACCCCCCTTACGCAAAAGAGAATTCGTCTGGAGCGTGATTTTTTTAGAGTAAACTTTATCCATTTCCATTGTTCCACACACATTTAAAAAAAAATATCATCACCTTAAAGAGGTTTCCAAGAACACAGGTCAATGAACTAACTAGTAGCAAGCACAATGTACACGGTGGCGCACGAAATGTCTTACCATTTGTTTTGTTTATTACACATTTATTTATTATCGAAACATTACAAAATTAATGCATAGTGAATTATCAGAGTATGGAAAGTTTGTTTAGTGCAGAATGTGTTCAATGTGTCCACCATTATGGTTCAGAACCTCTTGCAAGCGAACCTTTACATTTGTCACAACCCTACGGCACAAGTCCTCCGAAATTTCACGGCACAACTGCACAATAAAGGCCTTAGTTGCACTACATCTGCAGGCTTCCTTGCGAAAACTTTATCTTTCAAGAAACCACACAAAAAAAAGTCACAAGTCCGGGCTATGCGGGGGCCACAATCTCCCACCTTCGTGACATTCAGGAAACCGATTAGACATTACATGCACATTAAACATCTCATACAGGAAATCAAGAACAATGTTTGCAGTATGTGGGCGGGCTCCATCTTGCATGAACCACTGAGTGTGTAAATGGAGACCTGTTGCCAAGAGCTGCGGAATAAATGAGTTCTCCAACATTTCCTTGTATCGTTCTTTGTGTACTGTGTCGTCAAAGAAAAATGGTCCAATGATTCCATGAGTTGAAATTGCTGCCCACTCACTCAATTTTTCTCCATAATTCTCACGTTCATGCAGTTTGTGAGGCTGTTCACTTGCCCAGAATCGAACATTTTGCTTATTTACCACACAATTTAAATGAAAGTACGCCTCATCTGTAAACCAAGTCTTGTGCTTGTTGATTTGCTTGGACTTCGTGCCAAAGCCACGTGAACTGCTTCAATGTTCTCAGGTGTTCGGACACTTGACAGGTGCTGTCGATTATTCTCCAACACAGAGCCAGTGGTTTCTAATTGTTGGCACAATCTGCGAATGGTCTGTTTACAGGGAGCCCATCTTGTACCAAAGTGTGCACGAAAATGCCTTTGTGTCGCTACCAAACTCTTTGTTTCTGCAAAAAAACATTACAACTTTCACCTTCTGTTCGACACTCAACCGGCCGTTATCCGCCACCTTGCAAACTGCTGTTTCGCAACAAAATAGAGTCCGATACTGACTTCTCCTGACATCTACATGATTTTCCATGAACCAACTCACCCGCAAACGTGTTTTGAACATTCAATATATGATATTAAAAATTTTATGAGGTGATTGAATGGTGTGACATTTCGTGCGCCACCCTGTAGTAGAATAAGTTTACAATGGTTTGAATTTCTGTGGTAAGAAAGATAATTGATTGATTGATTTGTTGTTTTACATCCACTTTATACACAGAAAGGCTAATCGGGACTGGACCTACAGTTTAAAGTGGGATCCAAACCACTATGTGCAAGAAATATAATGCTTTAAGTTATAAACAATATAAATAAATATTTTAATTGAGAGACTTGAAAATATGCTCTTCCAACAGTAGCACTTTGCATCTGTCAAATTATCAAAGGGGGGTACACTGTACCCTTAAATTCCTGCGCCACTGAAGGTTATTATTGTAAGTGTGTGTGTTTGTACAAAAACACACCAGCATTCTGAAATTGTTCCTTGTACATATGTAGGAACTGAATGGTAAGGGTACTGCTAAATATTATAAGTGCATTCTTCTTTGCCAGTTATTATTTGGAAACACGTTACTTGTTTATTTGCAATTTTATTATTATCTATACATTCAAACTACAGCGCCTTGAATAACGTAGTGTGGAAAACGACCCAGGTGCTAATTTTGTTATGAAAGTAATGAGGCTTAGTTAGTTTTTGGAATATATTGTGTAGATTTGTTTCTCTAGAAAGGCGGTAAGTGAATTGACAGAAACAGTTATATTTGTGGAGTGATTTGCAGTCACGAAATGGCATTAATTTGGAAAGAAAAGTAAAATAAAATTAATAAATAAATAGCATGCGTAACACAAGAAGAAACATCGCAATGTGATTCCGGACGTCAGGTCTTGGACTGTGTATTAGAGTTTATTTTTCTATGTTATTAGAATATAAATAGTATCCTGAGAGATATTTCATACCAAGGCGGCAAACCACAAATGTCGCTTGAAAGCGAGCAGTCTGAAATCAACGCAGCCTTTCGAACCGTAGGGACACAAACTCTGACTGCACCGTTTCCTCAAGGAGATTTTACACCAAAGCGACACGCGACAAACGATACGAGGATTTCACACCAAAGCGACACGGGTCCTTCGGTCCAAGGCAACTTTCACACCGAACAGACACATGTTGCTTGGAAACGAGCCAATCAAGAACAACATTTCACATCGTAGCGGCATGACGGGAAGCACAGGCCAGCGTTCGGTTGGTGAAATCCTCAAGCGATAAGTGTCGCGTGCCGCTTGTCGCTTTGGTGCGCAATCTCACTAAAGCAAGACACTCATTGCATCGCGTATGCGTGAACAACAAACCACGGCAACATCTTGCAAGCTATTGAGGAAATGGCCCAGTTTGAGCGACGCAGAAGTGTTGCTTATCGTGTCGCCTAGATCTGTAGTTGTAATGTGCGGTTTATCGTGTCGCCTATCTGTTGTTCGCAAGCAACACTTGCTAATAGACTGAAGGCACCATGTCGCTTGTCACTTAGTTGGGAACTCCCCCTGTAGCGCGTCGCTTCAGTCTCAGCACCCTTCCTATAAGGAGCTTTCCGACCGAAGTAACAAGTAGCACGCAAATACGCCATATGAACGTGTCGTTTGCTGTTTGGATCCTCATGTGCAATGAATGCTATTTTACAGTCTGGAAGTGTGTGTCACTAGTGTGACAGTGTGAACATCCCGTGTCGCTTGTCTCATTGGTTTGAAAGTTGCCTTACAATCATGTCGATGGAACTAAGAAAGTTTTGTGGGATTCCCCTTGTCGTTTCATGCAATCATCATTATCATCATCGCCGCGATTAGTTTAAAGTGGAAGAAAAGAGACAGTAAATATCAAAAATAGAAATGCTTCAGTGTGTATATCTTTAAAAGAAATTATGATGATGATAATAATAACGAACCTAATTCATACACAAAAATTTAGTTGCCAAGAGCATTCCACACGTATTTTTTCTCCCGTATTATTAACGAAAGTATGACGATAACAGGACGTGGTCAACTGTCTAGAATGTTCGATAATATCTTCGCGACCACTGTACCAAATATCATAGCAATTATCACATTCATAGAAATGCTTCATGTAAAAGAATCAGACGTTGCAGCGAAAACTCCATTTACTTCCATTATAAGCAGTCGAACACCAAGCACCGGGGTCAACACCAGCGCCTCTAGCGGATCATTTTCGAGTGGAACCAGCGAGAGAGGGCAGAAGCATGCCGTTTTCCACACTACCTTATTCTAGGCGCTGTAATTCAAACCAATGGCGACAGAAGTGACTGAATAATATTACACGTGTTTTAATTTTGAACATTACAAATTACTAGGATTGTGAAAAAGCAACTTATGCATGGTGTACATTTCGTGTTTCGTGTTGTTTGGTTGAAGAATATGAATTTTAAATTTTGGGTGTCAGCACTTAGGCTATTTTGCACCCGTCACATTATATGGGGTCCAGCCCCTTACCGTTACAAAGCACAACTCTAACATTGCAAAACTAAAATCTTAAAATATCCTGACTTCCGTTAAAAGCTGAGGCTGTAAAGGGGCACACAGCACACATAAGGACAAAAAAAACAGGACAACACACAAAATTATACTGGCCATAGGGCCAGTCGCCAGAGCCTCGTTTATCTGCAAAATGCAGTCCAGGGTGTACTACGTGAGGTTGACAGTTAAGTGTACTTCATGGAAGATCACCCCTTACACCCTGTTTGGTTGAAGAAATTTGTTACAGCAAGCACACATATTTGGAACAATAGTTTCATACAATTTTTCAAGCATCAAATGCATTACTTTAACCTGGAAGTCTGGAACTGTAGTTTTCATTTATATATCTATACCAGCATGCACTGAAATACTACTTATGAAATTACAGTCAAACTGCTATTGCTAATATTAATATTGGCATACACACAAAAATGACCACCTATGTGTATGTACTTAAAGAATATATAAACTCCTTCCCCATTCACTTTCACAAACAGAATCGCAAAGTCGGCACTGAATATGCGATGGGAAAAATAATAGAAATCCGAAGCAAGAAGAGTTTATGTCACACTCAGGGAGGCACATGAGAGGAGGTACCCCTCCCCCCACAAACACACATCAGTCTTCCAGGCTATTAACAATAAGTCAATGGTTGTCCTCTCATTTAACATTAACAGTAAATGGAATTTTTGTAAAGTGAAAATTGTCGGGCTTACCTTTTTTTGCATGTGAAAGTTTGTTTCGTACCAGGTGTAGAAGTATGAAACCGGAATTTGTTTGCAAGAAGTAAACGGCTGGTGTTTGCAACTGAGAAACAATATTTTATTCAAAGTAAGCTCCATTGCTAGTTACACATTTCTCCCACCTTTCCGGCAGGTTATGAATGCCACGCCAAAAAAAAAAAAAACATTCTTCTTTTGAAGCGAACCAGTCCGCGAGCCATGTTCGTACATCTTCATACGAATTGAAGCGCTGTTCTGCAAGAGCGTGTCCCAGTGAGGCAAATAGATGATAATCTGAAGGAGCCAAGTCGGAAGAATACTCCGCATGCCCTAGTATCTCCCATTTGAGCGCCTTGATCATTTCCTGGACCCGTTTTGCTGTGTGTGGTGAGGCGTTGTCATGGAGCAGGATGACCTTGTGTTGCCTTGATTCATATTCCTGCAGTTTGTCACGTAATGCTCGATGTAAATTGATCATTTGCTGTTGGTAGCGATCTGCATAAACTGTTTCAAAAGGTTTTAGCAGCTCATAATAGATGACGCCCCGCTGATCCCACCAAACACAGAGCAGTGCCTTTTTTCCAAAGCGATTTGGTCTTGCAGTGGATGTCGATTGTTCGCCTGGATTCACCCAAATATATCCATTTCTCATCACCGGTCACTATGCGATGGAGAAACGACTTACTTTTGTATCTGGCGAGCAGCATTTGACAAGTGGTCTAGTGGGATCCTTGCTGTCTTTCATTCAGTTCATGCGGAATCCATTTGCCTGCTTTCTGCACCTTTCCCATAGCTTTCAACCGAAGAGAAACGGCTTTCTGCATCACATTCAATTGTTCCGCGAGCTCCTGCTGCATTTGGGTATCATCTTCATCCAATAAGGCTTGCAATTCGTTGTCTTTGAACTTTTTCGGAGGTTTCCCACGTTCCTCGTATCGCAAGTCAAAATCGCACCTTTTGAATTTCTTGAACCACTCGAAACACTGTGTTTTCCTGAGAGCATGTTCGCTGTAAGCTTCGACGAGCATTCAATGCAATTCTGTGGCGGTTTTCTTCAAATGATAACAGAACACCAATGCTGTCCACAAATCGTAGTTCGTAGGCACAAAACTCGACATGTTCTGGGTGTGCAACACCTTCCTCTGTCTGGCAATCTGGCTACTGTGTTCCGATATAACGTCCTCGGGAGTGGCGGGCAGCAGCTGGCGCCCTCCACTGCCGGCTAGCACCATCTATCGGCCAATTCCGGTTTCATACTTCTACACCTGGTAATTGAGCAAAAAAAAATATATATAATTGTGACTCGTAAAATCACTACCGGCTGAATGAATTTCTTCATAGATTCCAGAATAATGACTTCTTTTTTGAAATAAATAGTTTACAAACACTATCTGATGAAGCGTATTGCTTTCACAGGGTGGCTACTCTAAGACCATGATAAAATTCAAGTATAATTCCCAGTTTTCAAAGTGAACTTTCCAAAAATTCAAGCAGATGTATTCTCTAATTCAACCTTACGTATTAACGCCTCTCAACATCCACACACAAATATGTTCATAATATAAAGGGTCTATGTGATTCAAACATCCAAAAATTATAATTCAATTAAATAGTATATGTAATATAATTAAAATATTTAATTTAAGGTGCTGAGTTTCTATTTACAATCAGAGGCGTAACCATGAATTTTTGTCTGAGCGGGCGAGGAGAAAGTGCCAGGATAAACATACTAATAGTAATAATAATAGTGTTAATATTATTATTATTATTATTGATTTATTTTACTTCCCTTCTTGTGCCACGTTTGGCTAATTTGCAAAGATGGGGATGAGTGATATGATGAAATTGATGAATGGACAGTCACAAACATCCTTGCCCAAGCCAGGATTCAAACCCATCGGGACCAACATTATTGTTGTTATTATTATTATTAGTAGTAGTATCAAAGATGTTATCATCCTCATAAATTATTAAAAAAGGGGGTAAAAGTTGGTACTAAAGCTTTTGTGTTCGAACATACTATTTCAATCATATTTTTCTCCACACGGCACAGTAGTTCGTATCCCACTTCAAACTGTAGGTCATCCCGATTAGCCTTTCTGTGCATAAAGTGGACTTAAAACCACAAATCAAACAATCAATTTTACAACATTTTTCATTTAGATAATTCGGTGCCCAGGGCCGACTCCCGCCGCCTCCTAGCTATGGTCATAAACTTGATAAGACTAAGAAAAGCAGGAATTGCAGGCGAAGTGAGCAAGAAAATTTTACGAAAATAATTTTTATTTGCATAAAATGTGAATAGGATTTGGATTAGAAAAGGTTGTAATTTTTCACATGTAAGGAGAAAAAATCAAGTAGCCGGAGCCAATAATTCATGCATAATTCCCAGAATTCAAAGAACTCCCAGTAAGAAGCCACCCTGTTTCAAATGAATGTAATTAGCGAGAAGCGACATCAAAAGTTTCGAGCTGGACAGGAAAAGATGCAATCTTATCGATAAATTACTCGAATAGCTTGGTTTCTTCACCATGGCTTGTCGCCATGTCAGTTAAAGGCCAGCTTTGTAAGCTGAAATTCTAGGTTCTAATCCCCGTGTCTTCAAAATATTTTTCCTTACCAAATGGGTGCTACATAATGTATTTTATTCTCGTCACACAAATTGAAGCCTGAAACTTTGTTATTGATTGCGTGCCAATAAGAAAATATGTATTGAAACCACGAGGCTCATGTTAAAAAAAAGGGGCCGATATTTTTTAAAAAACAAAAAAATGATAGAAGAAATTTATTGTGATTGAGAAACAAGTACATACCTTGGCTATTTTTCGACGTAGTCACCATTAACCTCCAGACATTCCTCATAGCGTGGCACAAGTTTCCGTATACCCTCTGAGTAAATATCTGCAGTCTGAAGAGTGCAGCCAGTCCAGAACTGATGTCTTGAGCACGTCACTGTCATTGAAACGCTTCGACGCAAGCCACTTTTTCAGGTGAAGAAAAGAAAAATCGCTGGGGGCAAGGTCAGGGCTGTAAGGGGGATGACTGAATAATTCCCATCGAAATCTTTGCATTGTCTCAACAGTATGAGCAACTGTGTGTAGGCGGGCGTCGTCATGGATCAGAAAAATTCCAGAGCGTAGCATTCCCCTCCGCTGATTTTGAATGGCACGTCGCAGATTATTCTGTGTTTTGCAATACACCTCTGATGGAATTGTTCGTCCTGGTTCCAAGTATTCCACAAAAATCACACCCTTGTGGTCCCATGATTTTGTAAACTGATGGACTTTGTTTGAATTTCTTCACTTTAGGAGAACCAGTGTCATCATTACATTGACTGCTGCTTCGACTCTCCAGTGGCATACAATATCCACATTTCATCCCCCGTCAATATGTGTGAAATGAGGTCATCCCCCATCCTCCCCCCAGCGGGCCAAAAAATCACGTGAAGCTGTCCATTTTAGCTCTTTGTGAGCATCTGTCAGCACTTTTGGTACCCAACTCGCACACAGTTTGTGATACCCCAGGTTGTCAGTAACAATTCGATGCACTGTTTTCGCAGACACTTGTTTGGCAAGTTCAGATATTGTGAACCGGCAATTGGAACGCACTTTCTCATTAACGCATCCGTCCAAACAGTAGGCCTTCCGCTACACTCATTGTCATGTTATTGTTTATAATAATAACATCTACAATCTGTGCACATCTTGACTTCACAATTTCAACCAGGCTTTTTTCTTTCCCATCTGAAAATTACTCTTAAGCATTCATCGAGTGGGTCACTCGTAAATATTATTTATGTATAAAATGAGGAGAGTGACACATGAATGATGGAACATCTTAAAATGCATCTGCTGATGTTCCTCACAACTTACTCATTTAATTTCAGTGGTTTTCTTCTTGAGAATATTAATGGTGTGTTTTATCACACACCAATTTTCAATTTTAGCACTTGCTGTAAATATCGTGGCTTACCAGAAACTAAAAAATCTCAATTTCAAGTAGTCTCGAGTAACAGTCACGTTCTCTGAATGAGTAATAGTTTCAATACATATTTTCTTATTGGCACGCAAACAATAAAGTTTCAGGCTGCAATTGGTGTGACGAGAATAAAATACATTATGTAGCACCCATTTGCTAAGAAAAAAGATTTTGAAGACACAGGGATTCGAACCTAGGATTTCAGCTTAAGCTGGCCTTTAACTGACATGGCCACAAGCCACGGTGAAGAAACCAAGCTATTCGAGTAATTTATCCATAAGATTGCGTCTTTTCCTGTCCAGCTTGAAACTTTTGATGTCACTTCTTGCTAATTACATTCATTTGAAAGCAATACGCTTCATCAGATAATGTTTGTGTGCTGTGCACATTGCTGACATATTACAAGTCAAGCTTGTGCATGAAAATGAAGGAAAACGTTGCATAGTCGTGCTCTCGTGGAAGGTGAGTGTTTCCAACCCTAAATGATAATCATGTTCTAGCTTCCATCAACATAGCGGATTCTGCTTTGTGACAAGGTATCTTATTAATCAGCGGCACATCCGTATATTATTTTCAAACTATTTATTTAAAAAATAAGAATCATTATTCTGGAATCTACGGAGACATTCATTCCACCGGTGCAGATTATACAAAAGTGAACATTCTATTTATGTGCTCCATTACGAAACCAACATGCATGTGTAAAAAATGGAAAGCCCAACAATTTTTATTTTACAAAAATTCAATTTAATGTTAAAGTTAAATGAGAGGAAAACCATTTACTTATTGTTAATAGGCTCGATGACTGATGTGTGTGTGTGTGTGTGTGCACATAATACATGTGCCTCCCTGGCTGTGACAAACTCTTCTTGCTTAGGATTTCTATTAATTTTCCCATCGTATATTCAGTGCTGACATTGCGATTCTGTTTGCAAAAGTGGATGGGGAAGGAGTTCATATACTTCAAGCCATCTCCCAGGCTAGGATAAGTTTTTCCAAAAGATTTTTTTTTTTTTTGCATCATTTTCAGTTGTGTCTTGCTTATTCTAATTGCATTTTTGTTTCTTTTCGTTATTTAGTGTTGCTTTTCTTCTATTTTCGGCTACTCGCAACGATGAAAAGAGACTAAAAAAGAACACCCATGCTTAGGCCAAATTTGAACCTGAGGCCCTCGCATTCTAACACATTGTGATTAACAACTTCTTCACGAACGTCAAAAATGAGTTTAAAATATATTTTTCACAAATTTTTCTCATTTACATTTCTTCATAGTAAACGTGGACAGTCCAGTTAATTAATATTTACGCTGCAATCTTTCCATTAGCCCTTTTCTTTGAGTCTGAGAAACAAAAAATTCCCTGCATGTGGTTAAAATGTTTGATAGTAAGCAACACTGCTGCTTTCCGTACACTTACTTGGGCTGTACTGCCAGACACGATCACCTACAAAGCTGGACTTCAACTCAAACAAGTGTGCCACTTTTTGTGAACAGAAGTGTACATGAGCCAAAAAGTCAGAAAAATGTGTATTTCAATGTTTGACCAGTGCCGAAAACATGGGTCACTGAATTTTTTTGTCAAACCTATTTGTGATGGAACAAACCATCAAGCTACATTGGAAATAAGAGGTTTTGGAGCACCAGGTGGTACTTTTTGTTCCAATCCAACTAATAGCAAGCAAGCATATTATTAACTTATAATATATTAATGTGTGTGTGGAAAGAGGGCCTACAAATTTAAATTAAAAATAACATTTGGTTAAACTGTATTAACATATGCCAAAATTTGTTTTCATGCGAAATGTTGGAAATGGACAAGATATTCTCCGTCGACAAGCGACAGTAAATATCATAGAAGCGTGGGAATGAATGTAGAAGTAAATTGGAATCTTAGTATAATGCATTTAGGAACTTTATTTTGAAGCTAAGGAAACCAAACCTAACCACGAAAACACATATTGAACAAAATCTTAAGTAATCGCTAAAACTCCACAGTGTGTGTTGACATAAATCCAAATCGAACCATGTAAAAATTGCACTCGTAGCATGATGAAATCGCAATAAAACAAAAGAAACTTGGGCCGTATTACCTCCATAAAATATCTCAGGAATATGTTGAAGGCCTGAATCTTCCATTACATAACCAACACATCCCAGGAAACTCATCTTAACACGAAGACCACCCAGCCCAGCCTTAACATGGGCTATCTGAAGTCCTCATTGGCTACGATACAGAATGCTTTCAGGAACATTGGTTGATCAAATGTGATCATGTTTGTGTAAATTACCTCTTTCATTGCCCGCCAATACAGTGCAATGTGGATAGAAAGCATCTGGAAGTAAAGAAAGATCACCTTCTTAGATTATTTTCCGCAGGACCCACAGAAGGACTCGTGTTGTGTCCTCCGTATAGGTTTGTGATTATCCACTCATCCAGCCTTATCTTCGTGATTGGCGCAGTGGTAATGTCGTCACCTTATAATCAAGGGGTCCTTGGTTCTATACCTGTGGAGGCACATTACACAATGGTTCGGATTCCACTTTAAACTGTAGGCCCAGTCCCAATTAGTTTTACTATGCATGATGGGGACTTACAACACCAACTCAATCCATCAATTATCTTCGTGATTAGGCAAAAGTGGCAGAAAAATGACTTAATATCAACTAAAACAAATCAATCTGAAAAATCATATCCAGAGGCACAAGGGGTCTCTCTCCTTTTTAGATTATTCGGCACCCATGGCAGACTCCCGACGCCCCTGGCTACAGCTCTGAATTTGACAAAAACTAGAAAAGCAGATAATGTGAGCGAAGCAAGCAACAAAATTTTACACCTCATTTGTTGTAGGTATTTGAAAATACTAGTTCTAATTATTATTTATTTTTCTTTCAAAATTTGGGCCTCAATATCCCTGGTGAAGGACCTAATAAAAACTTGATAATTACAGCATAAAAGGTACTCTATGAAAGGTACCTGTAAAAAATTTTGAGATTTATAAAGTTATGACAAGTGGAAATTGGACAAAACAGGCAAATTTACATTATTAGTTACAAAAAAAATATTTACTTTAATGAAGTATCATGTAATTAAAATTATTGCCCTTATTAATCACATCATGCAAATGACATAGTATGTGTATAGAGTAATCTTGTTAGTATATATTATGAATGAAAAGGTGTATAACGTAGAGGTTTGTCTGAATAGGTTAAGACATGCAAGTGGAGTACCACTAGTGGAAAGCTGCAACTACTCCATTAGCCCTTCAATTGCTCTGAATTGTTGAAAGTGCAGTGAATTTCCGAATTAACGTTCTTGCCGTGACTAACAAAAAATGCTATCCTGCAACGTGGTCATGCAGTCTAAGAACTTTGGGCTCGGGCTATGGTACGCTCACTGGTTCATCTCCTGAAAGGGGGGATGGCAATGACTGGGAGTTCATAGTGTTGACCACACATCACCCCATAACTGGTAAGAAGTTCACCCACTTCTGCTCAGGAACGTGGGAGGCCAGCAGTTGGCAGGTAGGCCTGGGGTCTCAAGGGCTGTTGCGCCACATATTATGATCAAAAAATGGAAAACGCAATAACCTAGACAGTCCCTTTTACCTACCACAATGGAACTAATGCACTACACTTCCCTAGTGACAACTCACACCACTAAACTGATAATGTAAATTTGCCTTTGTTACCCATAGAATACCAATCTCGATTTTTTTTTTATTTTAGATACCTCTCACAGAGTACTTTTTATGCTGTAAATATAATTTATTTATTAGATCCCCACCAGATATATCGGGGCCCAAATTTTGAAAGAAAAATAAATAATAATAAAAAACTAGTAGTTTCAAGTAGCCACAACAAATGAGACCCATGGGCGAATCCTCCATGTAAGAAGTCAGGAACTTCCTACAGTTCATTTAGACTTGCTTCCAGTTCCCTACTTTTTAGGAGTTTAATAATAATGTGCATTATAAAATGATGAGTGCAATCAGGCACGTATCCAGAGGGGGGGCTTAGGGGGCTCGAGCCCCCCCCGAAAGTTTTAGGTTTACACTAGATAAAATGAGTTTTTTTTGTTTCTTGTGGTGTGAAATAAAATAATGTGACAATAATTTAAGGAAAGAAATAATTATCGAGGCAAGACGGAGAATGTTCCGTAACCCTGTTATTGATAATAGCACGTATCCAAGATGGGGCACAGGGGGCTCGAAATTTTTCACTTTACGTTAGATAAAATTAGGTTTTTGGCTTCTTAAATAATGTGAAAATAATGTAAGGAGAGAGATAATTATCGAGGCAAGACGGAGCATGTTTTATACCCCTGTTATTATTAATAGCACGTAGCCAAGGTGGGGATGAGGTGGCTCGAGCCCCCCCCTCAGGAAATTTTTAAATTTACACTAGATAAAATTAGATTTTTGGCGTCTTGAATAATGTGAAGACAATAAATTTATAAATCTGAGAGAAATAATTATCGAGACAAGACGGAGAGTGTTCTATAACCCTATTATTGTCAATAGCACGTATCCAAGGTGGGAATCGGGAGGCTTCAGGATTTTTTTCTGTTTACACTAGATAAAATTAGGATTTTGGCTTCTTGAATAATGTCATGATAATTTGGGAGAAATAATTATCGAGACAAGATGGAGAATGTTCTATAACCCTGTTATTGTTAATAGCACGTATTCCAATCGACATGTATCGCGTGTCCCTTCGGTCTGAAACCTTCCTAAGTCTTGAAAATCCAAGTCACAAGGATGGAAAATTAGGGCCTTGTTAAGGTTAGGTGTGAAGGCAGGCAGACGACAGCACCCTAAAGGATCATATTCAAACCTGCAGGAAGAATGCATCTTACTTCAATCTCCAATACGATGATAAAAACTTCTGGTGAGTTTATTTTAAAAAATGTGTCCGAGATAAAGAGAGGCGTGCCCAGGATTTTCGGAAGGGAGAGGGGTTACGCATACTATTTTTGGTAGTCAGTCCTGATTTTGCAATTTTTTCCCTGTCTTTGACGTTCCTCTTTTTTTTCTAAAAAAAAAGGAATACTGGGTCAAATGGGGTTATTACCTCACCAACCCTCCCTTGGGCACGTCACTGGAGATAAATGAGTAAGCATTTCATCATACTGGGAGACGAAACATTAGATGTGTTGGGAAAGGAAGGGTTTTCATTATGCATTAATTGTTTCGTGATCCACCTGTATTCGAGAAGACTTCCTTTGTTTCGTGCCGATATATGACAAGACAGCGGAAGCTGTGACAGGCATTTTTGAACACTTGTGAGTGCTAAGGCCTGAATCGGAACAATTTGGTGGGTTTCGGCTTTTATAAGAGCTGCAAACATGGGAGGACAAGACACGTTAGTGGTGTTCAGGCTCGAATCAGAGAGAAATATTCGAGAGCTGTCTGCGTCCAGTTCGCAACCCACAATTTGAATCTCGCGTTGTCGAGTAGATTGTCCATCCCGTGCATGTGTAACAGCTTCGTAAAAACACTCAAAGATACCATAGATGTTTTTATACCTGATGAGAAGAAATGGACAAACACACATACTGAGATGGTTCCGGCACACATTATTAATGCATGGAAACAGAGGAGTCGAGTGGTAAAAAATGTTCCGATTTCACGTACTGATTAAAATGATAGCCTTACAGTGGCAACGATTTAAGGAATAGTTGCTCCCCAATTTTTATTTTTCTGCTTCAAAATTATGGCCTCTTAATGTTAAGCCTTGGCTACCAAGAGAAAGTAAACTTTCCTTGAAACGCCCTCCGGACCCCCCCCCCCCCCCGTTTTGGAACCAAATTGCCACCACTGGTCTTAAACATACAATTGTGAGGTTCTTACTATACCCCTTAAAAAAATGGTGTTGAGCCCCCCCCGAAAGGAATTCCTGGATACGTGCCTGAGTGCAATGTATGTACAATTGCCTAGGTTAGTTACTGTCAAGAGTTGACTGGTGCCACTCGGCTCCTTCCACCACACAGGCCTGGCTGCCGCTCGCAGAGGAACATCAGCGGTAATCCTACAGACAGATGGGCGAGGAATGGAAAAGGGGCAGGGGGGAAAGGTTGCGGTTTTTAAAGATCCAGCAGGGAAGAATCGAGGGGCTCCTACATCAATGGTGCCAATCCCATCAAAATGGCACTAAACGTACCACAGTTTGATCTTCGTTGGACCCAACCATCCTGCTTTTGGTATAATGGTCAAATCTAGTATAATCTGCAAACGCGAGTCCCTGGGAGAGGGAACTCGAATTCAAAGGGATAGGTTTTCAGGAAATTGAAATACAATTACATTCAAATCCTATTTATACTTCACCAGCGGACTTGTTTCAATAAAAGGGAGAATGCATACACAGCGACATGCTTTTTTTTACAACCATGCGACGATCCATCCTCTATCTTTCCTTTATCCTGTTGATTATGTTCCTGAGGAAATTGTATGGCAGTAAATCGATGGAAGGTTGGCAGTAAACAAACTATTTTTCTTAAACAGTTTCAAGTTCTATGCTGAACTCATCTCGTTTGTTGAGCCATTCTACACAATTTTGTGTAGTGAATAATAAGTAACGCAAGTTCAAAACTTGAAAAGTATATGCATAACTGAACTTAAAACTGTAGTTATCAGCACAATTTAGAAGTCTTCATCATAATTTCAGAACTTAAGCAGCACTTTTTATTAACCTCAATCCACACGACAGGGAGAGGGAACAAAATCGAAATTCTTGCAAAATCTGAATTTTCGTCAATACTATTTTCATTGGATTTTATAGGTTCACATTTAAAAAATTCATGGTTCAAGGGGGCAAGGGACCTTTGCCCTACTTTGTGCGTGGGCCTGCAAGTAACATTCTAAATGCAATGGATAGTACGAGCGATTTGTGCGACTGTAATTGAACGCATTTTTCAAACCTTCCTCAGTTTACCATAACATCTTCCTACACTTCAAGAAAGCCCAGAGTCGCCACTGATGAGACCAGGAACAGAGTTAAAATATTTTCTGCTAAAATTTTGAATGTATAGGTTACTTCTAAAAAATATATAGCCCTGTTGTTACATCACTTACCTGTTTAAAAAAATCTTAAACTTCGATTTTTCTTCAAAATTGATTCTCAGTTTTGGTCCTCCATTTCTGCCATTTGCATTAGAGATGGCGAAAAAATGTACAGAACATAAAATGTAGCTTGAAATGTATTGAAAACAATGTTTTTTACCTCTCCTTTCTATCTTTTTTTAAATTTGGCTCCACTAACACACGCGCCTTAACTACACCCCTGATTTTATGGGAGGTGGGTTCTCGTGGCGAACTATCCCGAGCTAAATTTTACTTACCTAGGTTGATAATTCTGAACCTCATAGCATGGTTGTATATAATTGTGTTCTCCCACTATGTACGATTATTTGCAAACTGCACTAATTTGATCAATATCGTCAAAACGCAGTAGAAGCCACTTTAAATCACTAAAACCGCGTTATCTAAACACTAACAAAATACGTTCTTTGATGGCCGCCGTGCAGCGTTGCCAGGTCAGATTTTTAAAAATCGGGAGATCGTCCTTCTTTCTTTCTTTCTCTTTTAAAAAAAATCGCCCCTGAAAAATCAGAAGATCTGCTTAAAAAAATCAGAACAACTAATAATAGTGGATTATCAACGTTTTGGGGAGGGTAGAGTGGGAAAAGCTTTCCACTATCATTATTGAATTTTAATTATTAATTTTAGATGTCAAAAGATAAATTTATTACTGTTATGTTAATAGGGTTACCAGACATACACATTCAAAAAAGAGGACAGCATGGCGGAAAAAGGAGGACAAAGTCATAAAAAAGAGGACCCCTCAAAAAATGGCAAAATATTTGCCAATACTCATAATTTAATCAATATTCTCACCAACACTTTGCTCACAGATTCTTCTCCGATGATCTTTTTCAATAATTTGCTCTTACATTTAAGCAACGAAAGCAATCTCCTAATCTATTATTTAACACATGGCAATCATAGCTAGGAATATCTATAATTTGAATCACAGAATTTTACTCCATTTCCAAGTCTTGGATATTAGAATGAAATATCCCCATAAGAATGCAAATGCAACAAGTAAACTTCGCTTTAACATATTTAAAAAAAAAAACTAATAAAAATTTTAGGTAGTTTAGATTGGGTCAAGAAATATGATTTTAATGCCACGAACATTTCCAGCACTCTTTCAACAGCAGGGGAAAGTGACAACCACCTTACACTTTACCTCATATTCGTGTCTTCCATCCTTTAAAAGCTGGATATTTTCTTGCGAGATAATTGTTGAATTTATACTTTCGCTTCGTTATTTCATAAAAGTAAGTATTACTTAATAATAAAAATTCTCACTACACGTTTCTGTATCGCACATTGTGTGTAACTAGGGACGTGAAGTTTTCGTTTTAACAATAACATCGAAAAGTTTAGGAAAGCAAAATAAAGTTTTTAAATGTATTTGGGTAGGTAAAGGAGTCAAGTTTTCGATGTTTCGAATTCGCGAAATAACGCGAATTGTGCCATTTTTCAGAATAACACCGAATTTTACACCTTAACGCGAAAACCCCGGCGAAATGTGGAATATAAACTGGGGATAACTCTTCTTCGTTTTTAAAAAGAAAAACTGCCTGAAGCGCTATTCTGTCATTTGTAGTCTAGCTGGGATAGCTCGATTCAAAAGAGATTATCACGCTTCATTAATTCGCGATTAAAATTAACCGATATGCCATCTGGTGGGACTTTCAGGAACTAGTCTAAGTAGGATACGTTGTGTTGAAGTCGTTTAAAGCATGGGGAATATGCGAAAGAGTAAGGTCTACTGTTTAGGTATTTTTGTGCTCTAAATCGTTTTAAGGGTCAGAACAAATTAAAAGTTTTCATGTATTTCGACCCCGTGGAATCAACAAAACGAAATTAGTAAATAAATCAGGGGAAACGTAATTGATTGACAGAAGATTGGCATGGGGAATAACACTGTAATTCGTCAAGGAAATTACGAAGAATGCAGAGTCTATTCACTTTATTTTTCGAGAGATTGCCATGAAAGTAAAGTTTTAAATTGTACTTTATAAATAAAACTTTTTTCCTTTTCGAAAAATCATGAAGCGTCTTACCCAATGCATTCATGTATTATGTATGTGTGAAATTTGGAACAGGTGCAAGTCGATTAAGAGAGAAGATGAGAAAATAGTTTGAGAATGGTCAAATGTAACCAGAAAAATAAAATGGAAATGCTAATGTTGCTGCTTCATTCAGTACGATGTTATTTTTCAGTGAGGATAGTCTGGTCATGAAATCGTAAATTTTGTAGAAGAAGGAACTGCAACGATATGTTCGCAATTTTCTCCTGCCAGCTTTTCAAGTATAGGTCAATTTCAATTTCTTTATTTTCAAATAATTTCCGAGAATCGCAGTTACAACATGAGGTGCAGATGATACAGCACTGCTTTGAAGAACCAGTGCTTATACATTAGTTTCGTCTGCGTTTTCCCTGTTATTTTTGCCTATCATAATTAAATGCTTCGTTCTCTTCACAGCTTCACCTTCGTTAGAGTTCCTGGAATTCACATCGCATTCGCAATATTTAAAATTATCGCGTTAATTTAAACATTTCTCCTCCATAGCAGCCATGACAACACGCTGCTGTTTCGTACTACTGCTGAATGTAAACAAAGAGTTATCCTACTTAGGGCCAGTTTTTCAATGTCCTGTTAATCTTTGTGTTAACTAGCTGCCAGTTTGAGATAACAGCCAGTCCTAACCAGCACCGGGTTTTTCAATGTGAAAGTAACTACCAGTTAACTAAACCATGGTTCGTTCTCCGAAACAGTGTGTTGGCAATTCTGAAGCACGGAAATTACAGGAAATCGACTTGCGCGCCATCTGTTAGTATACTTTCAAACCGCGTCGATTGGCACATAGCCTGGCGTTTAAATGTAGAACTACAAGCACGGCGCGCTCGAAACCACGTTATTCCATTGTGAAACGATAAGAACAATGGCAGCGCATCCATTTTGTATGCTTACGAAATCAATTAACGAAAGACAGCACTACAAATTTGGTTTTCTTCTAATAAAGGCCAATTCCGCGTGGGGGAAATGATGTTATGAGGAGCAAGCGCAGATACTTTCTTGTAGAAGAAACGTGAAGAATTCGAAAGTCGAGACATTAATAATAACTGTTTGTTGATATAAACACTATTATTTTTATTATTATGTAAATATTGTACATTTGACTGCATGCTTTGTACCTCTCTATGCATGTTGTTAAGCGAAAAAAAACAACATGTTAATAGTAAGCATGCTTTCTAAACTTCTAAAAATAATTTTAAAATTTACTGTAATATTTATCCGAGAAGATCATTCAACAATAAAGCGTGAATTGAATGCAACACACGTAATAAATAATTGACAAGAAAAAAAAAACCCGTGACCAGGACTCGAACTCGTATTACAAAACACAACACGCTCCGAAAGCTGGTGCCGCTAACAACTACACCAAATTACCGATTGGAGGTTATCACGCCTAGTAGTCCAGATATCTTGGCCACAAATTCTCTAACACAACCTTGCCCGTGAATTCTAGCAACTACGCTGCTTAATTTCCATATTTGCATGGATGCTGGTAAGCTCTGCCAAACAAAGCAAGTCTTTTTTTGTACCAATTTGAAAGTTTTATGAATCATATCTTGTTTAATCCGACATTGAAGTTGGGAGTGTGGAACTTCGATAGCTGCACGAGGCATCCATGTTGCTTCGCAACTTCCAGTTAGGCTGGTAACTGCAAGAAGAAGCACCAGTAAAGATAATCGCCACCAGAGTTCCAGTTAGGAGCTAACTGTACATTGAAAAACCGAAATTTTCACTAACTTCCAGTTACGTGCTAACATGAACCTTAACTGGACATTGAAAAACCGGCCCTTAGAGCGGCCATATTGGAAGCGACACTAGCGCTCAGGTGGTAATTTTAACCGCGAATTGTAGTTTGGCGCAGACATGACTGACAGTGTTTAACCTGAAATAGAATTCGCTCGGGGGGGGGGTCTTCCCAGAAGGAAAATTTAGTTGAAACGGGAAAATTTTCAGGGAGAACCACCTGTTGTGCTTTTGGGGGATGAAGGGCGTGTGTGTGTACACAAAACTGTATTATGAGGTCGCAGAGGGATTTTCTGGCATTGTTAGGGAAATGTCATGTGTATGATTGTGTTAAAAGATTTGGGTGTTATCATTCAATAAAATTTCACATTTATTGGCTGATGAGCGATGAAATAGTTTTTCATACACAAGCAAATTGGTAATTTCTCACAAAGGTAACCCATAATTGTTTGTCATTAAAACTAAAATTTGTCTCAATTTTCCAGAACTAAGACAATGTGAAAATCGTAAGCAAAAAAAGGAACAGTAATTAATAACACCGAATTTTGCCCTAAACCGTGAAAAATAACACCGAATTGCAGTAAAAATTAACATCGAAATTTAGGGAAAAATAAAACGAAAACTTCCATGTCCCTATGTATAACTCGTAAAGGAACTGGCCGACCTCCGTGAAGCGGTTAGCACAACGCCATGGGTCCCGGGTCCGCATGGATGTTCTTTGTGAACTCCCCTTCATCTAAATCATAATATAATTGCTCATTTTCGCGATTAGACAAAATTAGCAGAAAAGCGATGTAAAATAAACCAACTCAATCGATCGAAAAGGAACTGCACAGACTACATGCGTTCCAGCAGTCTGGGATGCGTTCGGGGGGCGAACGAGTTAGAATAATAGGAATGACTCAGTCGGGAAAGTGGTCGTGTTCCGCTCCCAGTTGCTAGGTGAACATTGCTCGAATACTTAACGCGTCCCCAAGTGATATGATGATCGTTATGTGTTGAAGCATTCTCTATGCATCATATTTGCTTTGGTCGATGCTATACTCTTTCCAAAAAAGGAGGACATTTACGGATTTCTAAAAAATCCGCCCGGACGCCGGACAGACACCTAAAAAGGAGGACATGTCCGGATAAAAGAGGACGTCTGGTCACCCTATATGTTAATACAAATTTTATTATGAATTTGCACTTCAAGGGTTACGATAACCCCACCCCCTTAATTCACTTAAGGTAAAGGTACAGTTTTTTCAACCAGTGGCGACAATCGAGTTCCAAAACTAAGGCGGGTGCAAGGATTGCCCCCTAATCGCCGGCACTGCCCCTACACATTACAATAAGCAGTGACATTACTGGAAAAAATCCGACCTCGATTTTCTGTTCATCTCTCACAAATATTCTAAAATAAATTGTTGTGACTGTGCGTGGATTTATGTGCTTGGCGTTTAAAAGTTTATGGAAACATTTCGTGATTTTAGTGTTAACTAAGACTAGAGCTTCAGCCACTACGCATTCGGTGATATATTTTTTAAATACCTGATAACACCTTAGATTGCTTTTATTTAAACTAGTCAAAGTTACAGGATGTAAAAAAGCCCACACCTTTTTTAACAACACTTTCAAAAGTATACTCGCATTAATGGTAATGGAGAAGGGCTATCATGCCTGAACCCCCGAAATATCTTTGAATTAAAACTTTTCTTTCAATCACGGAAGGTAACCAACCAGTATTAGTCAGATTGATTGATTGATTTGGTTTATTTTACATCGCATCTGCCATATTTGTCTAATCGTAAAGATGTGAAATTGATGAAGGGACACTCACAAAGAGCACCCAAGCCCAATCCGGGATTCGAATCCGGGACCCAGTATCAGACAAGTCGCAATTTTTTTCTTAAACTTTTTTCCCAGTCACTCCAGACAATGTAAATGTTAATTAAATCAGTTTTTTGTATTCGAGGATTGCCTGGTATAAAATTACAAAGATAATTTCTACCGCCACAAATTTGATTGAGTGTAAATGGACATAAGACCACTGTAGTAGTAGTTACGCTCAGAAATAGCTTTAAAAAAACAATGCTATAAAAACATGAACTATTATTTCTAAGTTAAGAGATGATTAAAAAAAATCGACGCATAACTGTGGCATAAGTCTGCAACAGCAGTATACTAAGCCGACCTTTGTGGCTGAGTGGTTAGCACAGCGCTATGACATAAGGGATCCCGTCTCGGCATCGAATCTCGGCCTGAACATGGTTGTCCATTCATCAATTTCATCATATCATTATCACTCATCCACGTCTTCGCGATTAGCCAAAAGTGGCAGAAACGCGAAGTAAAATAAACCAAACCAATCAATCGACAGTTTACAAAGAGCTTTTGTAACCATAAGCTTTGGCTGCATTCGTAATGTGGACTCCCCTTTTTTTTTATCAGAGTTAAAAACCTGAACTTGTATTTAGCATTTGCAATAAACATTACCACAAAACTGAATACTTGTTCGTATGTGTGGGTGGCAACATTGGTATTTAGTTGTAACCAGTTTCCAGTGCCTCCCCTTTGACAAAAACCTCACCAGATGGGGAAAGTTAGGACATCCCCCGTGGAGTTCCCAATGCCCAAAAGGCTCAAGAAGCCGTGCGTCTTTCCCAGTGTCATCAAGCCTGGTGTACCCTCCTCCCCCACCTCTCTCTCTCTCTCTGCGGAATATTCATGTGTCTTTGCATATGTAAATTTTAAATCAACTTTCGATTTCTTTAAATAATTGTTCATTACAAATATTTAAGGAAGCAAAAAATCAGGACATTTCCACATTTTCCTGAAACTTGTCAGGAGATCAGTAGATCGTGCTGAAAATCAGGAAATCTCCTGCGAAATCAGTAGACCAAGCAACACTGCCGCCGTGGAACCACAGATTATCTTCTCTCGTTTTCTGTGGTGGAAGGTCTCACTTATCGCACAACACTTTACTAGCAACCTTGTGTAATGACGTCACGGGAGAAGTCTTTTTATTTTAGGATACATGCTTACATTGTTAGACTAGACTAGCTAGGGTTAGTTCTCTTAGCCTAAATAATAATTTTTAATTGTATTTATGCTAATGGAACCTAACCTAACAGGGCTAACCTAACCTCGTAGGCTTTACTCGTCTGACGACAGAACAGAAGGTTGCAGAAATGAAGTGCGAACGGGCAGACCCGTGTCCAGGCGCGGTTGGCCCTATAGCGCACAGGATCAGTGAACCCCCAGTAATATACGATAATCACCTCGAGAATGAACAATGAACAATGTCTTTAAATTTTCACATTATTTCGCTAAAAATTCTACACAATAAGTCATGTATTTGTGCCCGTAACACGGCGAACTCTCTTGCTGAGAAGAAGAAACCGCGAATCGGCCGCCCTGATACAGACCCTCAGTTGAACCCCCACAGGACAGCTCGTGCCATTGTGAAAGCTTCGTGCGGGAGCAGAAGCGCGAGGAGGGTATAGGACAAAATACATGGGAGATGAGATTCCAGAACCTATGTCTCTACCCAACGGTCATGCGCAGTTCGTTCTCTCGCAGAAGCCGCGGGACAAGGCTCCTTTCTCGCTGCTTCCTCCCTTCCAGTGTTGCTGTGTGCGGTTCAAGTTTGAAGCGCACGCATTACATATTCAATCTTCTCTTGTATCATTTTTGCACCGAACTTCTTGGAATAAATGCAAGATTGTGTCAGAGATGGATGAGTGGAAACAAATAGAAGTTGGAATTAGATGCGATGAATTAAAATAAAGGAGATACATTACCAAAATACCTTGTGCATGCATTCAGAGGTTTTTCCTTAAAGGTGGAAACACTTCGGGTTCGCGAAAGAGAAAGAATGGCGCGAAGACGTGACTCGCTGTCGCTCGGTGTCAAAGTCTCAAGTTTTTTAGTTTTTGAAGTGCTTGGATACTTGTTGGAAAGTATTAAGTGATGCTGCGAGTGAAACGAGGGATGGACTTTACCTAGGTTATGTCATTTGATGCAGTGTAGGCGTTGCTGTCCGCGCAGGTAAGAAATGACCGATAGAAATGCACATAATTAACGTAAACAAACTTCCTTGTCCACTGAAAAAAAGCGTGTGCTGGTCGACCAGCCCCAAATTTGAACAAACCTGTCGCGTATAAATGAAAGGGTCTCAGGTTCGATTTCTAGTATGCGCATGCCATTAGTTGCCATTTCCCTTTAACAAATGTAGGACCAGTTCTGATTAGTCAGCATGGACGTCCGGAAGGGGAAAAGGGGGCCGCCCCCCATGGAAATTGAATGTAAACCAAAAATTATATATTACACGCATATAATTTAATTTCAGTCACAGTAATTTTTGGTAATTATTATAAAAGCGTTGCAGTAACTTCAGACTGAAGGAGTGTTTTTTGCTCCTCGTGGGGAAAAAATATATTACTTGCCCCTACTTGAGGACGTCCATCATATACCAACAAAACTCAACTTTTTTCATAAAGGCACAATTTATTGTAGTTTCAGCCCTAAATTTATTCGCACACCCCTACAACAAAACCTTATACTCCCAGATAAAAAGAATTCTTGACAAAGCTTTTAAACCCTCCCCCATCCTTTTGTTGGTCGAAGGAAGTATATTTTGCGGAAAGTGAATATATGTCACATCACTTCAGTGAACCCCCGGGTAAATAATGCACGAGCCGCGCCTGCCCGTGTCACAACAGTGTGCTACCTTGTGTTCTGACCTGACGTTAGACGAGGAACGTCTACGAGGTTAGGTTAGGTTCCATTAGCATAAATGTAATGAAAAATTATGTTATGCGATAAATGAGACCCGTGGATAGCACTGAAACAGTATTGCCACAATCTAGAGAATCAAATTTCCTTTTGCAAGGGTGAAATTTCTCATTTAGGCCCCTCTCTCTCCCCAAGTACTGACCCGAGGAATATGTGGACCTAACGGTCCTTAAACTATCATCCATTTGATAGTAGAAAGCAGTGGTGTGTGGAATCCCGAAAAGTCGGGACCGGGATTGGGGAAACAATTTCTCGTCCCGATCCCGACTTCGGGAAATGACTTCCCGACTTTTCGGGATCCCGAGCAGTCGGAAAATACCGAATGATCATTTTAAAAGGTTGTTAATTCTCGGCGTTTTCAGCATTGCAACTGTCTGGAACTTATCGGAAATTGTTTGATTTTATTCCAGAAATGCAAAAACAATCACTTATGTTGGAGCTTCGGGAAATTTCGAACATTATCCGTCCCGAAAATTTAACGACTTTGTCGGGTAATGGTGAATTTTTCTCGTCCCGAATGTCGGGATTAAAAACAATTTCCGTCCAGACGAAAAAACATTTCCACTATGACATGAAAAACGTTTTAAATCCATTCATCTTACGGATAATGACACAAACATGAGATGTGTAAGATATCTCGGCGATATTTGTCCCGGTTCTCGAGAAACACACCTTCAAACACCACTGAAATTCAACTACGTTACAGATTTGAAAACGTCCTCTGCACAGACTAGGGGTCCTCTGATGTCATCACTTAGAAATGTGTGCAGGCAGGGCTTCTGCTCGTCCCGTCAACTTAACATGAACCGTGAAAGCGAAAGCACACAAAAATGTGTGCTCCGTTTCTTGGAGATGAATTATGTCCTAAAAGTATAGCAGTATTTACTATAATTCACAAACTCGGTACGGGGTTTTCTCATTAGGCTGACAAAGCAAAACTTGTAACAGTCAATGGCTGAATACGTGAACAGCCTTGTTCATTGCGAATACATAGGTTGGTTCTGACTGGCAAGAACTTATTGTTATAGGAATGCCTTTTCCGGAATTACAATTATTTTCGTCATAATATTTTCTTCGCAAAATTTAAAATATAATACTCTACTATTTCTCATTTCAAAGTTATGTATGATAATATTCTTTAATATTATTTTTTTCATATTTTTTTACAAACTGTAAAATAATTTTGATGTTTTCTACCATATGTAATTACTAGAAATGTTAAAACCTTGTAATAGTGTGTTGATATATGTAATTGTAAATGAATTGACCTGTTCAACATCATGTACATTATGATCTAATGAACGGAAAATAAATGAATGAATGAATGAATGAACGTTTAGAACACTCTGGTTTACACGCCAATTTCTGCAATATAAGAGGTGATACGGTATAAAAAGGTACGAGGAGTTTTTTAAATTTCCTGTAGTAAACGACAGTTTTCTTCAATTAATATATATATATATATATATATATATATATATATTTCAAATTTTGTATTTATCCTACTTTTACGTCGCCTTTCCGTCACTTTTTTAACCGCAACGATGAGAACACATGGTTAATTTAGGCTAGTATGTATCTTCTCTAACATCACGTTTATTCCCACTTTTGGCTAATCGCGACAATGAAGATGAATGACTACAAGCAGTATTCGAAGTCGGGGTGCAGGAGAACCCCTCCCTCCCACACACACACTACCACCGCCAACAACCAGCACGATCTAAGTATCACCCAACCTGCCCACGATACGAGACGAAACTTTAGGTCTGTCCCGTCTTATTTCGAAAACATTCCCTTGTCCCGTCTCCTTTTATGAGATGAGACGGGAAATGTCTCGTCTCGTGAGCAACACTAACGTTAACAATAGAAGCATACCCCTAGCTGTCCCCAAAGTCTGGAGCAAACATCCTCTCACGTAACAATTTCCAGTTCAATGAAATGTCACTTACAAGGAAACAGTCATGCCCAGGTCGAGAGTCAAACCTGGAACATGCGACTTCCTCAGTGAATTTTGTGTATAATAATTACAACGCCAGTTCATTCGTGGTAATTCTGAATCTGCAGTTTGGTTTGCATATATAAGCAGGATAATATCAAGTTTTCGAGGGCTCGTAGCGTCGAAACGAGGAGTCAAACAAACAAACAAAAAAAATCATTAAGAAAGTTTTTTTTTTGTATTTATAATCTCTATGGCACTGTGAAAGTTTGTACGATAAGCCTTTGCATACGTTGTTAATTTTATATTTTTCGAGTCTTGAGACGAGAACGAGAATTGCCCTCCGAAACCAAGACGGATGTTTATAAATCGAAACGAGACTGTCAATGAGACATATACAAATGAATACAAGACAGACATTTACAACTCTGAACGAGAACGAGACCAAGGCTGCCATCTCTCGTCTCGATAGGATCCTCAATGGTGAGATTGTGAACCAACCAATTAATGCGTTCGGGGTAAAGAGATGCGGTTTTTTTGCAGTACAAAATTTTAAAAAACAAATTTCTTTAAGATGACTCGAGGGGGGGGGGGGGGATAACTGACTTGATAGTTTCAATGCAGTCTCTTATCTCAGAAATTCCTAAATTCCGGAGCTACGGCTTTTGAAAATTTCTAGATCGCTTGGTTCTTCCTGCTTTTCATTTGTCTGAAAATTTCAAATGCTTACATCTCCACTCTAATTGACGTAGAGAGATGGGACGCCATTGGACTCGAAATGAAGTCCTCTTTCCACTGAACCTAGTTTCATCTCTCTCTAGAACTTACGGTTTCCTACTTTCTTAATTTTTGATTCTAGACTCCCTCGTAACCATTTATCTGAAATATCTCGACGCACAGATTCACTCCAGCAAATTTAGGAATGACCCTTTGAAAATTTCTAGATCGCCTGGTTTTTCCTGCTCGCCTGGACGATATTTTTTCAATATCGCGATGTATCGTCTGAACGATATATTGCCCATCACTAGAATCTACCGTAGGAATTTTTACGTTCTCAGTTCGCAATGGTAGCAAGAGGGGTCACACATGATGAAAATGCATTCTTAAAAATGTAGACTGCACATTCACCATGTATCACTTCACGAGTTTAGATGCTAATATAATACAGTATTGGTTGTTTACAGTCAAATGATTGGAAATATGGTGATTCGATTTAGAAGTGATCTACATATTAAAGAAATATAACAAACCAGTTTCTAATTTTTAAAATGACGTTTAAGGGGTGACTTTCTGTTAATGCATCCAAAAGTCAGCCTCAGTTCCACGCAGTACATCCCGGTAACTATCGTATTTGCCGGACGCATCCCCGTTTATTGTACACATCTTTGAGGAAAAGCATTATAACTGAAGATCCAGACATTCGTCTCCAGAGCCAAATGAAGAGTTACTTGAAATCTCTTCTAAATCAGAATCCGAGTCCTCATACAACAAATTGTCCTCTGTACCATCCAGTGCATTACTAATGCCACACTTCTTCAATGAGTCAACCATTGTCTTAGTTTTCACATCATCCCCTGAAGTTTTGACACATTCACAACCATTCCTTCTTCCTGATGGTGCAACCTGAGTATCTGCGTATAAGACGCATTTGATTTGATTTATTCCGTTCGTTTGATCATCTATGGTGCAAAAATTTTTAATGATTTGAAGGTCATTCTTACAAATAAGTATCTAAAAAAATAAGGTTATGTTAAAAGACTTTCGTGCGTATATCGAATATAGTAATGATAGTAATAGTAATGAAATATAGCCTTTCTTTACATATTAAAATCCATTATTCAAATGTCCATCAAAAATTAAACATTAGGAACTCTCTTACATCATAAAATATGTTTGACATCAATATTTTACATATTGCTATTTTACGTTTCTTCATATTATAGTATCTTATTTCTTGTGGTACTTTATTATACATCTTTAAACCTTGGTATCCTAGGGAACTTTGTGTTTTTGTTGTGCGAACTGAATTTATATATATTTTAAGTAAGACTTCAAGCTTTCCTGGCGACGAATGATGAATTCAAATTCAAATTCAAATTCTTTATTTACGTGGGCGAGGTTCAGCCTGAGGCTGTTCTGCCACCTAACCCGTGTCATCGATTACATTTAAATTTACATTTCTTATACATACGTTACAGTATTAATACAGTGTACAATAAACTGTATGAGAGTCTCTCGGGCCAGGTGAGTTGTGGAAATGATTCCAAGCTTTCAAGAGCTAACATCACTCTCATCTTCAGGGTAGAAGTGCAGTTCTGAGCGTCAACGCGGTGTATATAAGTTCGTGGAGGAGGGGGATCCCGGTGAAGATGAAGGACCAATCGAGTGGCGTGTCTGCTACGTGCGCGTTTCTGGTTAACTAACGCTAACCAGGCTGGGTGCAGTTCGAGCCCCGTGTCGCGATTAAGATGTATTTTTCTTCATAAATGGCTATTGCTTCCTTGATAATACGGTCCCAGTAGTTTGAAGTTTTGGCTATGATTTCTGTGTTGCTGAAATCTGGGCTATGTCCCTCGTTGATAGAATGTTCTGCTAGTCCCGACTTTTCAGGGTGGAAATATACTTGATGGAGCTTTGATGTTCTTTACAGCGCTGTTCTATTGTCCTACCCGTCCTACCCGTTTGCCCAATGTATGCTTTCCCACATTTGCAGGTAATACGGTAGACTCCCGGTGTTTTGAGTCCTAACTCATCCTTGGGGTTGCGTAGTAGGCTTCTGATCTTTGGAGGTTGTTTGTGAATGGTTTTTATGTTATGTTTCTTTAGAATTCGGCTGATAACTCCGGAGAGATTTCCGGTGTAAGGAAGGAATGCTATCTTCTGGTCACATTCACAAACCACCTCCCAAGATCAGAAGCCTACTACGCAAAGTCAATAATCTTTATAGGCAAAAATAGCAAACATTTTGTGTAGAAAAATATACAAAATACTAATCATGTCAAACCTTAAATAGTATCATTATCATTAAACTGTAAATAAACATGACAGCCAAAATTCAGCTGCAAAGAAATTAAATAATATTTTAAGTTACAATCATGGAGAACATCCATAAATGTTTTAAATTTCACTGGAAGAAAAGTTAGTGAAATTATGTACTATAAGTTTCATTAACACACGCAACAAAAATGTCCGTAGTAGGTTCATATATATATAGTATCAGAAACAGAAAAATTTATATTTATAGCTATATAATGTTATATTTGCTTTAATCAAACTGTTCAAATATATTACAGAGCCCTTTACTAGAAACAGCCTTTCTATATATATATATAAAAAAAACATGTCTATAGGCTATGTATGGTGTCAAATACCATACCAGAAATTTCAAGCGTGCTTTTTTAAATAAAAGAATCGATTAAAATAAGAAAATTATCAAAAATGATTTTTTAAATAAGAATTATGATTTTTATCCACCCTATTGATTGGTTACATTTCACATCAGCACATATGCTATTTTTGCACGTCACACAGTTTCGAGCAGTGCTCGAAGTGCACAAACAATCTTGACCTAAAAAAGTTACTCCCAACAAAAATTTCCCGGGGAGAGTTTTTGTTACAACAAAATATAAGCAATTAGTTTTGACTTCTAATGTATTTTACTAAGGATACTTTTGAAAACATACACAAAGTAGTGTGGCTGTGATTGCAGAATGCTTTGTTTCCTTCTCCTTCTGTCTCTATCTCTCTCTCTCTCTCTTTCTTTCAAGAGACAATTAACGGATCTACATTACATCAAGAACAATATGTGCAAAAGAAAAGTAAAATTATGCAAGTCAAATATAATTAAAAATTCTAATAGTTTTCTATTAATAAGGAGTAAAAACTAAACAAAAGCAGCTTGTACATAATAAAATTATTTCGTAACTTATTGACATCTTTAACCAGTTAGTAAAGGAATTAATTTGCTACTTTACAAATATCTGATATACAAGTAACGAATTAATTCCTTTATGTGTATTTAATACACTCCCACCCCCATATATATATATATATATATATATATACACACACACATACACACACACACACACACACACACACACACACACACACACACACACACACACACACACAGGGTGTCATTTTAACGGCGCCCACGGACCACGGAAACGTATAGGGGACATAAAAACAAACAACTTTTCTCAGTAACATTTTTCTCGTTGGTGCGCCTGGATGCTGGCAACCCAACACAACGTTTTATGGTATCTGTGACGTCACATCCTGCGGCGAAACAGCAGACGGCAGTGTTGCAAGGAACACACATTTTGTGAAAAATGACAACCTACCAACGACATTATTAACTGTAAAACGAAGCGAGTAACCCGTCCAGTAGAACGAACATCATAGCCTACCAGCCAGAAGATCTACAGTCATCTAAGGAAAGGGGAAGTGAACCAACGATATGAGAAATGGTAAAATACATATTCAAAATGAAGTGTCAATATCGGATTTTCTCTCAGCCTACATGTCAAATATCAACAACAATAAGTGTTATTGGACCTACATCTTACATTTGGCTGTTTACGCCCAGCTACATGTCAATTATATTTGCAAATCTCGTTGCAAGGTTTATATCTACAGGTTTGTGCCCATATGCCTTGTGGTACTTTTGTGCTGATAACGCAAGTATCAGAGTTTCACATTCTTACATTACGGCTAAAACACGTACAACCACACTAACAATCTAATGATGAATCAGTTGCGAATATGCTGCCCTATTCAGAGTTGCAAACTATTACATGTGTATCCGGTGCGTAGATAAACACAGTAGTCGGAGAGCTTGTATTACTGCTACTTATATCCCTGTATTTTCAACCATTTTTGTCACTTGCCTCATAATGCCCTGAATATACATTATATCATGTGTTGCTTACCTTTAGAATTTTGAGTTCTTTCATTTCTATTTTGTCATCTGTTCAGTGTGTCACAGACAACTAGTATCAGAAGGACGAAGTGGATAGACTAAATTGTAGATGCCAACTTGGTAACTAGAGTTGCAAATATTTGACATGTAAGCTGAGACAAAATTCGATACAGTGACCTTCCACTTGAATTTATTTTCTTTCTACCATTTTTCGTATCGTTTGTTTACTGCCTGTTAGGTTACAGAATGTGCTTGCTCGTTTTGTTTTACGGTACATAATGTGGCTGATTGTAGCTATATCATTTTTCACATAATATGTGTTTTTCTGGCAACCCTGGAACGCATCGTTTCACGACGAGATGTGAGGTCAGAAATGCAATCAAATGTTGTGTGTGGTTGCCAGCATTCAGGCGGCAAAATAGGCTTTTTTGAACCATTTTTCGTATCGTTTGTTTACTGCCTGTTAGGTTACAGAATGTGCTTGCTCGTTTTGTTTTACGGTACATAATGTGGCTGATTGTAGCTATATCATTTTTCACATAATATGTGTTTTTCTGGCAACCCTGGAACGCATCGTTTCACGACGAGATATGAGGTCAGAAATGCAATCAAATGTTGTGTGTGGTTGCCAGCATTCAGGCGGCAAAATAGGCTTTTTTGAACGACTGTAGCGTCAAAATGATGCACCAACGAGAAAAATGTTACTGAGAAAAGTTGTTTGTTTTGATGTCCTCGATACGAATCTGCGATCCGTGGACGTCATTAAAATGACACCCTGTATAAATAATGATGCGTTCACGGGTTTTGGATTACTGACAGGGATCGATGGGTGAACATTTTCTTGAAGTCAGACGATAGAACGTTATATGATACATCGGTCCCCCTACAATCTCCCTCGATAGCCCCGTGCAGGCACGTATCCAAGGGGGGCTTAGGGGGCTCGAGCCCCCCCAAAAGTTTTCGGTTTACACTAGATAAAATGAGTTTTTGGTTTCTTGTGGTGTGAATAAAAATAATATGAGTATAATTTAAGGAGAGATATAATTATCGAGGAAAGATGGAGAATGTTCTGTAACCCTGTTATTCATAATAGAACATATCCAAGGTGGGGATCAGGGGCTCGAGCCCCCCCCCCCCAGGAAATATTTCAGTTTACACTAGATACAATTAGGCTATTGGCGTCTTGAATAATGTGACGATAATTTAAGGAGATATATAATTATCGAGGCAAGACGGAGAATGTTCTGTAACCTTGTTATTGTTAATATCCAAAGTGTGGATCAAGGAGTTCGAGCCTCCCCTTCAGGATTTTTTTATGTTTACGTTAGGTAAAATTAGGTTAAATGTAGTTGAATAATATGATGATAATTTGAGAGTAATAATTATAGAGGTAAGACGGAGAATGTTCTGTAACCTTGTTATTGTTAATATCCAAGGTGCGGATCAAGGAGCTCGAGCCTCCCCTTCAGGAAATTTTTCAGTTTACTCTACATAAAATTGTTTTTGTCTTCTTGAATAATGTGACTATAATTTAAGGAGATACATAATTACAAAGACAAGACGGAGAATGTTCTTTAACCCTTTTATTGTCAATAGCATGTATCCAAGGTGGGGAACAGGGGGCTTGAGCGCCCCTCCCCCCACACACACAAACAGGAAATTTTCAGTTTACACTACATAAAATTAAGTCTTTGTCTTCTTGAATAATGCGACGATAATTTAAGGAGATACATAATTATGAAGACAAGACGGAGAATGTTCTATAACCCTTTTGTTGATAATATTGCACAGAAACTTTCCTTGCTCTTTCGGTGTTGTCGCAGCAAATCTTTTTTGGAAGCTGCACAACAAAGGTAGCGCCACAAGAAGGACGATTCGTTGTAATTTTTAATCTCTGGAAAGCGCGAATGTTCTAGAATATAATGAGGATATAAATATGCGGCTTCAATTTACCGGTTGATCTGTACAACAAAATCAGTTAATGAGAGTTCAGAGTATGACAATTTATACAGTCGATTAGTGATCAGTCAGTGTAGTGATAGTTCAGGTCGAAGGTCGAAGAGATCGAAGGTCTCTCTCTGTAAAGTGAATATTTCAGCGGTTTATTAAAAAGATATAAGCTTCACAGATCAACTGAAAATCAAAGTTTTGAGTGATGGTTTAATTGTGCCCGAACAAAATTTCAAGTATGCAGTACGAGAACTTCATGGCATAAAATAATACTTTTGTTTAAGCCTATTGGGTTCGCACTCACAACTACCATAAAGAAACATCCGAAAATTTTATGAATGTCGAGAAGAGAAAGCAAGAAGATGTTGCATATGTAGTTATTTTAGCGGAAATTGCAGGCTCTACCAGGACCCGAATCAGGTCTCTGGCATACCATGCTATTGCTCAACCAACTGAGCCACAGAGCCACCCTTGACTTAGACTGATTTTGCGCTAAAATGTATACACAGTACATGTTCTGTGTATGTCAAATCGTAAGATGTTACCGGTTTAATTAACAAGTGCAGAAAATATAAGAGATAGAAGAAAACGGAGGGGTATTCCCACCGGTTGAGGAGACATATTACTTCTGTAGTAGCTGCCGCTTCGAGGTAACGATGACAGTGGCCTACTAAGGGAGATTTCACACCGTGTCGCCTGAGGATTTCAGAAGCCGAACGTTGGTTTGTGCGGCCTTTTGTGTAGCTACGGTGTGAAACGTTGCTGTTGATTGGCTCGTTCCATAAGACATGTATCGTGTGTCCCTTCGGTCTGAAATCTTCCTAAGTCTTGAAGATGCAAGTCACAAGGATGGAAAATTAGGACTTCATTAAGGTTAATTCGAAGACAGGCGACAGCACCCTAAAGGATAATATCCAAACCTGCAGGAAGAACGCATCTTACTTATGTCTTCAGTACGAAATGATAAAATCTTCTGGTGAGTTGATTTTAAAAGATGTATCCGAGATATAAAGAGTGGCATACCCAGGATTATCGGATGGGAGACGGGTTACGAATACTATGTATTTTTGGTAGTCATTCCTCATTTTGCCATCTTTTCCTGTCTTTGACGTTCTTTCTATAAGGAATACTGGATCAAATGGGGTTATGACTCACCAATCCTCCCTTGGGCACTTCACTAGAAATAAATGAGTAAGCATTTGATCATATTGGGAGACGAAACATTAGATGTGTTGGGCTTGAATATGAACAATTTGGTGGGTTTCGACTTTTATAAGAGCTGCAATAATTATTGATGGGAGGACAAGACATATTCAGGCTCGAATCAGAGAGAAATATTCGAGAACTGTCTGCATCCAGTTCGCAGCCCACAGCTTGAATCTCGCGTTGTCGAGTGAATTGTCCATCCCGTGCATGTGCAACAGCTTCATAAAAACACTCAAGACACCATAGATGTGTTGATGCCTGATGAGAAGAAATGGACAAACACACATACTCTGGTTCCGGCACACAATGTTAATGCATGGAAACAGGGGAGTCGAGTGGTAAAAAACGTTCCAATTTCAAGTCCTGATTAAAATGGCAGCCTTAAACAGTGGCATCGATTTAGGGGATAGTTGCTCCCCATTTTTTTTGCCTCGTAATCCTAGGTCTTGTCTAACAAGAAAAAGTAAACTTTCCTTGCAACCCCCTGTTTTGAAACCCAATGGCCACCACTGCCCTTATACAATTGTGAGGTTCTATCTATACCCCTTAGAAATATGATGTTTAGCCCCCCCCCCCCGAAAGGAAGGAATTCCTGGATACGTGCCTGGCCCCGTGACAAGGTGTGGAGAGAAGCAAGGGATGTTCAGCCGAAAAACAACTCACCTCTCGATCAGGCAGTCTGGAGAGTCTGTATAGAGATGGACTCGCAGATTCGATCAGCTTCCTCGACAGACAGGCGATGATCGTTCCGGCGAGGCGCAGGGCTAACCAGGTGCTGGCGATCGGACATCGTGGGTCTTCTGGAGCGGCCGAACAACGGACTGCCGCAAGTCGGCTGATGCCTCGGCGTGATCAGCTGGCGTGATTCTCAGGCTGCGATCGGATCTGGAAGGTCCTGTGGAAGTCGCGGCGTGAAGGATGATGAGCGAGCGTTCGTCCCGTGAAGCTTGGGGAAAGGAGACGGCAAGCAGTCCGCCGGCAGGATGGATAGAGAAGGCCCAGCGAACGTGCGGCGATGGTGATGCTCGGCAGTTGCTTTGTGTCTCCTACGACGCTCGCTGTCGCGGCCCTGAGGCGAGAGAGGTCGCCGACTCTCGTGGTTCTTGGATTATTCTTAGCAACTGCCCCCTTTTGAAAACCACTTAATTTTTTATTTGTCTTTGGCGGCGTGACATTTTGCTCATTTATCGTTCCGGGTCGGCGGCTGTTTACTTGCTTATTTCAGCCGTCGAACCCGGCAGAAAATTAGGAATTCTGTGCGTTTCCTACGTCACGGCTCATCTTGCAGAGGAATGTTATTTGTTACGACCGACCGAGTTCCAATGGATGGCTTGGATATGTTTTTTTTTTATATAGAAAGGCTGTTTCTAGTAAAGGGCTCTGTAATATATTTGAACAGTTTGATTAAAGCAAATATAATATTATATAGCTATAAATATACATTTTTCTGTTTCTGATACTATATCTCTGTATATGAACCTACTACGGACATTTTTGTTGCGTGTGTTAATGAAACTTACAGTACATAATTTCACTAACTTTTCTTCCAGTGAAATTTAAAACATTTATGGATGTTCTCCATGATTGGAACTTAAAATATTATTTAATGTCTTTGTAGCTTAATTTTGGATGTCGTGTTTATTTACAGTTTAATGATAATGACACTATTTAAGGTTTGACATGATTAGTATTTTGTATATTTTTCTACACAAAATATTTGCTATTTTTACCTATAAAGATTATTGACTTTTTAATCAAGAGAATTTAAGTGTGTTTACAGTTTACTTATTACATTTGATTTTGTATGAGCTTTACTCCATCAGTACATATATTTTGTTTCCTTTCTTTTCCCTTCTTAGAACCTAATAAACACTATTAACTGATTACGAGATTAATGTACTTTCACCAAAAGTGATTCTGATATCTATATAATAACAATAATAATCTGTGGCTCTACAGCTCTGGAAGGGCCTTGGCCTATCTCCCGACTGCCAGTCTCCCTCCCACAATTCTTCAATCGTTAATGTGGGGACGTAGGGTCAACACGTCGAACCAGTAAACGCGAAGCCCCCACAAAAACGGCCTCAGCCCCCCTCTGTAGCCCCCCAAGATTTCTGTAGTACGGTAGATGCATTTTGACCGAAAACTTAAAAAGTTTAAGTTTACATTTTGCATTATTAAAATTCCATTGATGCAAGTACAATGTTCAAGTACACTTAGATCGCAAAGTTACTTTTAATACGATGTGTTCTAAAATCAAGGGGAGGGGGTTAGATGCAGATATGCCTGGATAGCAGTGGCTGCCATTTGATACTACGTAATGGGCCAATCATGAATGCCAGCCAAACGTGCTACGAAATCTGTTACCTGCCTCGTAGGTGGACGACGTATTCAGTGGCTGTGAGTTTGTTTTTTAATTGTTGGCATATGCAGCTAAACGTGTACATTATTATTAGGCTCCATAAATCGTATTGCTATATTTCTAAATAAATCTAACACATGTGTAAAATGATTTTTTTTAAAAAGTAGGACAACGTTCAACATCTAAAGAGCCGTCAATGTTCCTTTCTGTTTGTTAGTTCCTCATTCGAGTACCGACAATGGTATGAGTGTTATCGATGTTCTTTCATTGTTTTCATCGTTATATCTATCCTTATCCTTGCAAATATTCAAAAGGGAGAAATAGGACGTTAAGAAATCGAAGAGTACACAAAGTAACTAATTCTTAAATGTTAAGAATTGGAAATATTAAAATTGGACCTCCCCACCCTGGTTATCTAGCAGCAATACTGCTGCCTTGAAATTAAGGGGTCCCGGGTTCGATTCCCGGAGGAGGCAAATATTATTAAGTGGCTCGGATCCCACTAAAAGCTGTAGGTCTCTTCCCAATTAGCATCTGTGTATATAGTGGATCTTTACAAATCCAATCAAGTAGCCATTACTGCATACGATGCAAAAAGCAGCACGCTTGGGCAAATTTCATTATTCGCAGGTCTAGGCCTACATGCTGATTAATTATTCTTTGTGATGTTAGAAAATAATTTCTGCAGTACCGTCAAAGTGGCGAAATTTGATTCCGTGCAGAAGAATTAATTTTTGAAGCACATCTCATAAAACTATTGATCCAATTCTGATCAATATTCAGAGCATAATATATTCTGAAATAAAATTATAATCTTCAGCAGTAACTTCTCGAACCAAAATGCCCAGTGCAAGAGTTGCAACTACATATATTCATTGATTTTATGTCAATATATTTGTCTCGTAGTGGAGGTGGATTTGCAGTGAACATATTTTTGTTCCTTGAGAGTGGCACATCCTAAGTGGACGATATTTCTCACATCCTCCCCATTTTTAGCCCTAATTTCTGAATTCCAGTCGTTGAACAAGAAAAGTAAGATATTTCATCATGGAAGAAAAAATGGTATCATTAATACAGTTTCTATTCAAGGGTGATTTCGCTTATTTGATGCCTGCTTTATTAAGTTAACTTTTCTGAAGCATGAAAAGCTACAATCTTTATACGGTCCCTACTGTTGTGATTTGGAAAGTTTTGAGCCATGGCACACTATGAGGCAGAATGGAAGCCAAAATAAAGACCTTCAACAGCTGCTTGCAATGATTGAAACGTTCAAAATTTCCTACTACAAACTTTATAAGCTTTGTGTTATTGAAATGTTCATATTCCCATCAACGGTTGCTTGCGACAAACCTTCGAAATCTAATTGGTGACGAGAGGTTGAGTGCTCTATCTGTTCTGTCCTCTGAAGAGTTTGCAAAATCTTTGGATTTAAAATAAGGTTGTGGCTGCTCATAAAAACAGAAGTATCTTATCGTAGTTTCTTGCTGTGGCTCCTTTTCTGATTTTAGCAACAAGTTAGTCATACTGTTTACATATGTTGCGTGTAGTATTTATACGAATATCCAGCGAGTTGATAATGTAATGAATATAGTTTCTATGGTGTACTTTGTACTCTTCACATGAATAGTAAGACTCTGATATTATTCCACTCAATAATGGCTTAGGAAAAGAAACAATATAATTATTGCATTTTATTTGACATAAAAGATTCGTGCATGGAACAAAATGCAACATCTCATTGATTGTAAAATATGCAAGCGGTAAAATTATACCCTAAAAGTATAAAGTAAGTACATTTTAGTCGGTATTAATTAGCCCCCAGAGAATTTGACTCTGAAATCTGTAGTCCCCCACTTATTTCAGGCTGGCGCCGTTACTGCGTCGAACCCCCACCCGTTAAAGACTTCCGACACCGGATTACGCTACTCACTCGTAGCTTCCCAATTTCCTCACGATGGTGAGTTGCCACCGGTCCTATGCACTGGCCTAAAACCTAGAGACTGAACCAAGACGGACTCGAACCCATGCCGTCCCGCAGTCGGAGCCCAAAGCACAGCGCCTTAGACCGCACGGTCACGGAGGAGGACTGATTTTGATATCTACAAGATTCATATGTACATTATTCTATAAATTATTTATTTAAAATTATTTAAATCAGTGATTTTTTTTAAAAAAAAATCACCGCATTTAAATCATTCCAACTTGCCAATCAATAAATCAAATTTTTTAAAAAATGTTTCTTTCTTTTATCTACCACTTTAGGAGTATGTCTCTAGAACAGATACTTTTCGTATTAGAGACGAAGATGCGGGCGGAAGACATCTTAGGAGAGATGATCCTGAGGGAGCGAGGGAGGCGACCCAGGAGAATTTTCCGGGACCGAATGCTCCTAAGGTTCAACAGGAGGTCTCTAAGACGCCTCATTGAACACCTGGATCTTGTGGTGGAGGCGTTGTTGAACGAATGGGCGCACAACCATTAGGAGAGGTAAGTTTTACATGAACATATTTCCTTCTTCCTTTTTCTATTATTTTATTCCACTTTTCGACTAGTCTACGTTAATTGCGAGAACAGGTCTATGCCTGATGAGTAAAGTAAAGTGCTCCCCTGTGCTTTGCACCACGCCATAAAGGCGTATAGGGGGTGTGGAATTAGGGACCCACAGTTTCTTGATCCCGGCCAAAGGTGGGGGTGATGTTATCAGCACCACGCCCCTGGCCGCCTTTACCCCCCAGACCCAGAGTTTCCTCCAGGTACCCACTTTTTACGACGCTTGGTGGGCGCCGGAGCCGCTTGAACATGTGGAATGAGTCCCGGTTCTCCTCCGTCGGGGATCGAACCTGGGTCTCTCGCATGCTAGTCAGACGTGCTTGACGAGCCATTTTCAAAATACGTATTATTGCATTTATTATTAAATTGTTTCTCTTTATTTCGCGTCGTTTTTCTGCCTCCTAATTTACTCGCGAAGATGAGGATGAACTCATGAAATGGATGATCAGACAAGCACAATGATAACCTATGACTTAAAAAGGGTTCGAATCTGGCACCCCTGTCTTCATAGCGCATTACACTGACCACTCTGCATTGGAGGAATTTTTATGTAAAATTATAGGGGTGTAAGGGGTGCTCCTTCCACGTAGTGCACCCAATAGTCAACCTCACTTCACGTAGTACACCCTGGACTGCAGACTAACGAGGCTCTGGCGACTAATTCCATGGCCAGTATAATTCTGTCTTGTCCTGTGTTTTGTCCTTATTTGTGCTGAGCGCCCTTTTTAGCCTCAGATTTTAACCAAGGTAAGGAAATTTTAGTTTTCAGACACGCATTTATTTTTGTTATGATAAGGGTCTGTACCCTGTATAGTGTGACTTGTCCAACATAGCCTCAGCCCAGAGGTAATTCAAATGTCTCTTTCTTGCGCAAGGCACCGGAGGAATTTTTTGAGGAGTATGTTCCACTTATTCTCCAAAGTCGTCTAGTTTCTGCCCTGTAAGCACACGCAGTTTCGCCTTTCACCATTCCCATCGCTTCTTATCAAGAAGATCAAGAACAGACCTTGTTTCCCTAAATTTGTTCACATTTTTTCGAACAGTGTCCCAGAACTACTGTCTGGCTGCCTTAGCTGAGACCATGGACGAAAGTGCGCATGCGCTAACTGGACGTGTTCATTGGCAAAATAGGGGTGACGTCACTTTGGTCAGGTTCCGTGAAAATCGTCTGCTGTGGAAACAACAATGAAGTTTCAAATGTAGTAACATCGCCGCCAAAATACGTAGAAATGTTTACTAATTATGTAAGGGTACAGAATGAAAAACGAAATTGCCATCCATATACTATATAAGCAAACATAATATATCAGGAAAGTATTCATCACGTCACAATAATAGATAAACTTGTTTGTAAACCAGTAACTTTATTTTGGATCATTCAATTAAATTGATCTCCTTAGTAAATATTATAATTAGCATAAATGTAAACAGCAGTAATCAGGATAGTATTCACTAATACTGGTATAATTATACATAGTATTATAAATATAATAAAGAAAATGTAGTAACTGAATGGCATTTATGGCATTGTGCATTATATCGAGGTCGTTTTGTAGAATGTGCAACAGGGACCAAAACGTCACAGTTTCCTTTGTTCCACTTCGAAACGGTTTGTTACGAATTGTAGGAGCCAACACAACACAGCAAGCAGTAATAAAAACAACAAGCGAACCCATGCAAGCAAAATGCCACAGAGAGTGGTTTTGTGGTTCTGCCTGCTTCCCCTCTCGCGTTTGGAATTGTACTTTCCAGCTAGTTTCGTTTCCCTTGGCCTGACTGTACTCTACAAGAATTCGTAATGACGTAAGAGTTGTACATAAAAAATCGTTGTTTTAAATTGTAAATATAGCGTGGCAGAAAAGCACCAGTAATATTTAAATTAAAACAGAACAATCTAAAACACTTTTTAACATCTTAACACTTCACAAACACATGCAAACTGGACATCAGCTATCCAGAGCCGGACTGGCCCACCCGAACACCGGGCAAGTTCCAGGTACACCCTCTCACCATGGCGCCCTGTCTCCAAAACGGTGCCAAAAAGATGGACTCAGTATGTAGTACTTTTGCAACGATGTAGAATTATATCCAACTAATACATGTAAATTTCAGATGACTCTTTACAATGAAATTACGCTCGAAATATATCAAGCTTGTATGTTTTGACCATATAGATGGCGGGACAAGATGATAATTTTTATTGGTTAGAAGCATCTCAAAAAGCTAGAAAGTTGACCTTTATTCTACATTTTTAGACGAAGTTTTTCTAATTCTAAAAGACATGAGAAACATACTTTGTATAATTGATTTGGCTATAATAATAAATTACAGTTAAGCCAACTCTTATAAGCTAATAGCTTCTCCATGAATTCATAAGAAAAGTTCTCAATAAATAGAAGAATTAATGGCTAATTTAAAATTGTACGTATGCTTATTATATTCCAGTGTAACCCGAACGGTTGACTTTCTTTGTAGGGAGCTAATGATATTTTACTCAAGGACCAATGAAATTCCACCGCTCAATTGATCCTCCCAGTCCAGCACTGCAGCTAAAGCCCCTATCACACGGAACTGGATATCTAGTAGGAATGCCCTAGTTGGCGCTGAACTAACTTTCTAGGTAGCAATCATGGCCGCCTGGCTGACTGCTTGACTGGTTTCGAGGAATAGGACATGTTCTAATTGCTACTTGCTTTCCTCGACTGAATTCTGTGGAACAGCCAATCAGAGAAAAGTTTCGCCATGTGAAGATAATCTGTGAGTTCGCAAAGTAGCGTTTTTTGTCTGTGGTTTCCGAGTGCATACAGCACGAAAGGCATGTTTACAATTGAAAAAGCTAAAATATTCTTCCATACGTGTATAGTAAACGTTGTAAAGTATGTATTTTATCAGCGCAGTTTTTCTCTACCTAAAACCATTTAATACGAAGCGATATTCCTCTCGGTTGAATAGTTATCGTATTTTAAAAGTGTGAAGTGATATGTTGTTTACATCTCGCGCGGCCGCCATTATTGGAACGAAAGACTATCGACAAGTACGGTGTAACAAGTACCGTGTGAGGCGAAAACTAGCAAATGGGTAGCCAGTCCAGCGTGAACTAGAGCATTCCTACTGGATATCCAGTTCCGTGTGATTCAGGCTTTAGTGGATACTGAAGCACTGACGCGACCAGTGCCAAGGTCAGCGTACAGCTGTGGGTCTAAATGCCTGCAAATGCGCTCTCATTGCCGGGCGTGCTAGCCGCCACTCAACGGCCAACTCGACGGTGAAAGGCACTGTATATCAACTGCGTTAATCAGAATCTCTGTATTTCTCTTATCTAGCTTCGCTTTTCTGTCACCTTTATCTAAGTGACAGAATAGAACGAACGGCAATTAGATGAAATTGATGAAGGGACCCAAGTCAGGGCTAGTACCTGGCACTCCCCGATACCGCAATGGCTGCGTCGTCGCCTTGTAATCAAGGGATCCTGGGTTCGATACTCGCTGGAGGCACATAGTGGTTCGGATCCTACTTTAACTGTAGGTTCAGTACTGATTAACCTTCCTGTGCATAAAGTGGACACTTAAAACAACAATTCAATCAATCAATCGTACCTGGCACATGGTGGATCCATCGCCTGACATGATAGGTCATCGAAACGACTAAAAAAAATATTTGAAAAATCATAGTATAATATCCGGTTTCAAGATAAATTGAAATTGAGAGAGCAGCCAACTGATTGCTCAAGGTTGATAGGTTGTATTTGCAGTTCCAGTTGTTACCCAAATTTTCTTAAGGAGAAAAATACATAAAAAAGATAGTAACACCCATGTCGGCATTCGAAGCCGGGGCCCCTGACGTCGTAATCAATCTGAAAAAGTTCGCATGTGTTGCTCAACAGATCTATAAGGCTGTAACTTGCATTTAATTTTTTTTCGGTCTTTTTTTTTTCAGCAAAACTGGTATCGTTCGTTGGTTGACCTGTACTTGCTTCAACTATTGATTAGCTGAATTATATTCTTCACAGCACAGTAGCTTAGATTTTGAAACTAATTCACAACTATAATATCATTTGTGAGAAGTCTGTGTGTTTTCTACATTTTAATTTTTACTTATATACTTTGTTCAAAAGATATAATATTATATATTTCTTGTACATTTTTTTAATAAAGTTCTTCAGAAAATAATTAATTTGTGTGATTTTCAATTTCTTTGAATTACAATGGATATAATGAAATATAAATATATTTTTTTCTGGTACTGGGTACTTGTGTAAAATTATGCAGATAGTGCAACAATTCAATATAAAACGGTAAACATTTCATAAAGAATCTGAATGTGACATTTACCTCCTTAACTAATGTAAGTATTGAGAGGACTTATATCTGCCTCGCCGATGGCGCAGTGGTAGCGTCGTCACCTTGTAATCAAGGAGTCCCGGGTTCGATACCCGGTGGAGGCACATAGTGATTCGGATTCCACTTTAAACTGTAGGTCCAGTCCATAAAGTGGAGTTAAAACAACAAATCAATCAGAGGACTTATAATTTTGCTTTGGAAAATAAAATGGATACAGGGTTACAACATCTTGTGAAAATATTAACAATTGCGTATGGACCACTATGAAATATACTGATCTAATATAAAATGTTCCACGTAGGACCTGAATGGTTCATTCATCACTTTAATATATGTAATAATATGAGGCATTGCAGATATTAGAGGTGAACTCAACAAAGTTAGGTGACAGACGTTGGAGACTGTAGGAACTCCTGCAACATGTGACACGAATCTACTTTATCTATAATACTAAGTTACGTGAAATTGCTTATTACTTCCTTCTTGAAAAACCAAGAACGCCCTTTCTTGCTTTGTTTGTTTCCAGTTGGGATAAATCTAGATACTCTAAGGTATTTCTGTGTGTTCACTTGGGGTATGATAATACTTCTCCACCAAATTTAATCAAGGGATGCCTCATGGATCACGATTGATTGGTTGATTTGATTTATTTGATTTAGGTTTTCTGCCACCTTTAGCTAGTCGCGAAGATGGGATGAACGGTGATAAGGCGAAATGGATGAATGGACAGTCACGAACACACATGGCGTCTCCCGTGGCGCAGTGGTTAGTACATCGCGCTACGACGTCAGGGGTTCCGGGTACGAATCCTAGCCTGGACATGGGTGTTTGTGAGTGTCCATTCATCAATTCCATCATATGATCATCAGTCATTCTCATCTTCGCAATTAGCCAAAAGTGGCAGAAAAGCGAAGTAAAATAAACCAAACCAATCAAAACGAACACACATGGACAGCACACAAGACGAGCCCCACGAAGGATTGTACTGGCCGTGAGTCCAGACTCCAGAGCCTCGCTAGTCTGCAGTCGGGGTGTACTACGTGGATGGAAGGTCATATTTGGGTGTTTTCGTCATGCTTCACGAATCCTGCATACTTCACTTTAGTCAAGTGGGATCTATCAGGTTTGAATATTCTCCTAAATGTACTCGGCCTCCCAAAATATTCTTTGCGCATGCTTCTAGAAGGTGGATTCATATACTACACGGAAGAATTTAACTAATTGAGGAAGTTCCAAACACAGTGTGGATACCTAGTACCTGTCCTGAAAAAGTTGGTTTGATTTTGGTGGTAAACAAGGATCATGGGAAGGATAGGGGCACTTGCAAATGGATTGTAAAAAACTGCTCTGGTTTTCAGAATATTCTAAGATAACTGGTCGCAAATCCACAGTCACTGTAAAATCAACGAATTCCTCTTAGAAATGGCCGAAGCTGTTTTTAAACTTAAAAGCCTACATTTTCTGGCCTAGGAACAAAAAGTTACAAAGTTGGTGCCATTGGAAGTGAGGATTTTTTTGTGAGTGAACTCAAGCGATTGAGCTCACAAAATACTCGTGAAATGTTGGTGCCCATGGTAACTACCTTGTTTGCTACGCCTCGAACCGAGACTCCTTCATACGTGCTGGAATGAAGTTGTTTTTTCATCTTCGCCGACAGATAACAGCGTCGCAGTGTCAAGGTCGGGGGGGGGGGGGGGTCAAAACTTTGTGACAGGTTTTTATAGGGGAGAGAGAAAAAAGCGTCCTTCCTGCACTCGACAACGGAACTTAGTCGAATTAAAATTCTTCAGTTGGTCTTTAGATGCTTGTCTCTTTCTTTCTATACCCTGTCCCGGTCATCTCTGGAGCAAGGCATAGCGGCAGAGAAAGGGGGGGGGGGCGTTCGAGTTGGCAGAGGGAAGCAGTACACGCTGCTGCAAGGGCTGTAACTTCAGTCCCTTCCCTACACGCAATTCCGTTCCCTCTCACGTGTTTATTGGTAGAGCCGTCTCGGGTCACTACTTGTTTTCGTTCGCTTGCTCCAGAGATAAGCGGGACAGAGCATATTTCGGCTATTTTGCATTGAATCTTGATCTGTTAGGTTAATCAGATGGGCGTCGCGAGAGGTGGGGGCGGGGTCGAAATGGTCCGTCGCCCCCTTATTCTTGGAAATTCGCATCGTTCATTCCAAGTTACAAAGAAGCAAAAAACTTGTTACTTTCATTAATTACAGGAAAAAATTCAGTAAGTTAACATTCGAACAGAATAACCAAAGTAAAAACTGCCTTAGATATGAAAAAATTGAGTGAAGAACACAGGAACCAGGTCATGTTTTCATATTCTACTATTTAAACAACAATTTAAAATTTTCAAAATTCGAAAAAATAGACTTTTATGTGAGAGGTAACATTAACGTTATGACTAAATTCCCTCTAAACTTTAAACATTACTCTTTAACGGAGTATGTAAAAGATAATATCAAAACAGAATAACTACACATTTCAGTACACTTACTGTATGAAAATCAGCTGTGCTGAATATTCACTAAAGGCCTTTTCTACTGTTACGGCGGCCGATCCTAGTGCTGGCAAGGATGGCGATCAATCCAGCACGATAAGAAATGCAGCAAGCAGTAGAACGAGGTTCACGTAGTACTTCTTCCCGCCGCATCGTAACTCTCGGCGCCACCCCTGTTGTCTGGTTGGTCTGTGGCGTAATCCCCGCTCCACACTTCACTTGCCAGAACTAGGACCGGCCGCCATAAGAGTGGAAAATACCTATAGTCATCTGGTGAACAGAGTAATAAAGTCTCACCAGGAAAACAATGATAGTTTATTTATTTATTTCGCCTTATTTTCCATGGCGAAGTGTAGGCTGTGGGTGGCTTCGATACCACTTAATCATGGTTGTTAAAATCTACATGGCCGGGATTGATTTGCTGCTGATTTCTAGTGAATGAAATTTTAAACGGAGTTATCTTTTATTATTTTTGCTATTTAGCGTCGCTTTTATGCCACTTTTAACTAATCGTGACAAAGAGGATAAGATTTTTATATGAAATTGAAGGGATACTCACAAAGAACGCTCATACTCAGGCCGGGATTTGAGCCCGGGAATATTGGCTAAATTTCAAAAGGAAGGGGAGATGTTAATTTTCATGTTCGTGCTAGCAGCCGAGCGCTACAAGTGGCTGACTAGCCATCGAAATTCCCTTGGTCAAGTTCCGTCCAGTGCATGGGTGTACTTCGTAAGTGTCAATTCATCAATTTCATCATCCTCATCGTAGCGATCAGCTACAAATGAAAAAAATACAAAAAGAAAAAAGGAATACACATGTACAGTGACCGGCAATAAAAATAAGACATCTAGATCCTGAAATGCTTGCTTCCTTGAAAAGCGTTATGTGAGTTGTCCAACTCTACGGCGATACATGGATTTTAATAGCATATTTCCAATGGCAACTTCTACCGCAACACACACAACACCTTGCAGGGAAGCGAGTATATCATAATCTATAGTTGTCCCATTTTGTTGCCTGTGACTGTACATAGACGCCCGTAGGTGGGGTCAGCGTGAGGGAGAGATGTAGCTGGATGAAGTAGCCTATATGGGATAATTCACACCGAAGCGGCTACACGTGCCGCTTGAGGATTTCATTAATAGAACGCAGGTTTGTGCGGCCTGTCATGCCGCTACGCTGCTGATTGGTTCGTTCCCTAGTAACACTTGTCGCCTGTCACTTGTCGCTTCGGTATGAATTCTCCTTAAAACTTCGCCAAAGCCTAAACATTTGGAAATATTGCTTCATTGCTTTGGTATATTTTACGTCGCTTTTCTTCCACCTTTGGCCAATCGCGAAGATTGAAATGATATGGTGAAATTGATGAAAGGACACTCGCCAAGAATACATTCTCAAGCCCAGGCCGGGATTCGAACCCAGGAGCTCTGGGATCGTAGAGCGTGGTGCTAACCACTGGTGGAACACGTTAATGTTCGACTTTTGATCTCACCGCCAAAGTTCCAGGGATTCGAGTTCCTCTCTGGACATGGGCGTTTTTTGCGAGCGTTCATTCATCAATTTCGTCCAATCACATCGCCTCCTCATTTGCCAAAAGTGTCAGAAATACGACGTAAGTCCACTTGATGCACATTAAGGCTAATCAGGACTGGACTTGCAGTTTAAATGTTGATTTGTTGTTTTAAGTCCACTTTATGCACAGTAAGGCTAATCGGGACTGGACCTACAGTTTAAAGTGGGATCCGAACCACTATGTGCCTCCACCGGGAATCGAACCCGGGACCCCTTGATTACAAGTCGACGACGCTACCACTGCGCCATCGGGGAGGCCGACTTGCAGTTTAAAGTGGGATCCGATCCACTATGTGGTCGTAAAATAAGAAAAAAATACAAAATTCAACTGAAGCAAACTGTCAAAGTTTTTTCACAAAAACCCGAGTGGAGCCTCCCTGATGGCGTAGTGGTAACGTCGATCGCCATGTAATAAAAGGGTCCCTGGTTCGATACCAAATGGAAACACATTTTTCTACTTTAAACTGAAGTGGATTCCTGATTTGTGCATAAAGTTAATTCACTGATTGATTTTATTTATTTTACTTCACTTTTATGATACTTTTGGCTAATCACGCAGACGAGGGTGAGTGGCGATATGATGTATTTGATGACTAGACATTGGTCACTCACAAAGAACACAAATGCTAAGGCTTGGATTTGAACCCGGGTCATCCTCCTCGTCGTCAATGGTTTCAGAATAGCTATGCTATTGTTTAAAAAATAAATGCTTGGACACATTTCTGACGACCCAACTTACTTTTCCAAAGCAAAAATGTTGATTTTTCTCAGTGCTTCAGAACACCGATCTTATCTTGTTTTCTAAGGCAGGAATACACACATTCAGAGGAAGTGGGAAAATTCATTTTCAACTTATAATTTTACTAAAGTTTTCTTTAGGTATAATAGCTTCCAGGTTCAGTTCCAGAAATAAAATGATCAAAATTATTTCTCTTCCTGCAATATGATTATATGTCTCACCAGCATGTAAAATATGTCCTAAGTAAATGCCATTCAACAATCGGCATGCCACAATGATTTTTGGATTCAACAATTTTATAAACTGTTCTGAAGACTCTCTCAGTTGTTAAAAATTGTATGCGAAACAATTAGATCACTTGAGCTCCAAACAAGGGGAACTCGGTAATGAGAACAAGTAGTGTACACATCAGGGAAGTGAGTGTGGGGATAAGAAAGGGGTTGGCATGGATGAGGTTGGGGGCTGGAGACATAATACACTAAAAAGTGAGGAGGGAAGACACAAATACACACTGTGCAATGGGGACGACGGGAAGGAACACTTATTCTTATGTCAAGAGACACGCGTCCTAGGGAACATCTGGGAAATAGTGCCAGAAACAATTGGAGGACAAAGAAACATGGAACTTTGGAACTGTGTGGATGTTTTACAAAAAGTAATGGAGAAAAGTGCTGGGTTGTTAAAGGTCCAGAAACTTTAAATAAATTGCATTCCGGTCCAGGAGAGAAAGTCAGGAAGTGTAAATGGGGTCTGGACCGTAAAGAACATTTTAGCTGTAAAGTATTTCAATTCCGTCAAGGAACCTATTTTCCAGATCAGTTTAAATACGGTCCAGGAACCATTTTTCAGGCTGAATTTAAATTCGGTCCAGGGACCTTTTCTTCCGTAACGATTTAAATACGGCCCAGGAATATATTTTCAATGAAACAATACGTAACCTGTACCGAATTAAAATTGTCCGAGAAAAAGGGTTCCGGTCCCTAGAACCCATTAGAATATCTGGGTTCCTGAACCATTAACAACCCTGAAAAAGAGGTTCTGTACAGAGATGGAAAAAATAAGATAAAAACTTAGCTGAGAACAGACAAAACAAACAAAACCTTTTATGGTAACACCTACACGGAATTTGTTCGGAAGTGTAGACTATATTGAGAAGGTGAAAATTCACAGTGATACAATAAGCCCGTACATGAGATGAGAAATAAATAAATATTTAGGTTAATCAGGGGGAAAAAAGACGAAAGTAAGAAAGTAAAAAGAATGACCATAAAAAGAGAACCCGTTGTGTAAAGATCTTGTGCAAGATAATTCCTCTGGAAGAACAAGTGTATCCACAAACACAACAAATAATAAAAATTGACAAACAAAAAAGTAAAAACTAGAACCTCAAGGCACAAAAAACAAAGTCAACATAGACACCATCATGCTCTGCTGAGCTCCCTAGCGGCAACAATGCATGTCCACCTTTTGTTTACCTGAACCAACCATGAGGCCGAAACACGCCTCAAGGATCAATTCTATTCCATTCTATTCTTTTCTATTCTATTCTATGGGAAGGTCATATGCATTGACGTATATAAAAAGGAGGGTTATTGGGTCCAAACTACTCCCACTAACTTAGACAACATTTTGAACTAATTGTGTAACAAAATGAAAAATATATATCCGAAAATTGCTCAAAACACTACAATGGTTGAAAAAAGTTTAAAAGTTATAAAAATAACACCCCCCCACACACAGTTCTTTTTTAAAAATAAAACCTTACACTATTAAAGTCAAATGAAAACAATATTGTTACGGTTAATATAATTAAATATGTCGGGCTAGTTTTAGCTTTTTATTATTATATTATATTATATTTATATTATATTTTATTTTATTATTACTCAAGTGTTTGAGGGCGACCAAACAGGAAATGTCTAATTTTATGAAGCAGAAGCTTCTAGAATGTTCTATGACGCTCACATTATGACATGGCACTTCTGACGTCAGTAAGCAGACACAACAAACGATGAAACAATGTACCCGTATAGATAAAGGATATTATTTTACACAATTTCTACGTCAATTAATGCTATTTGTTGACGCATACATGTTTTCATGGAGCATTCCTCACATACATATTGTCTATTCTTCCAGCAGGCTGCGTGATATCACAATGTGGAATGTGCTCCCTAACGCTAAGGAAAACGATATCGGAATTCGAAAACAATACCCCACGTCCTGTTGATATCTAGAGGAATTCGAATGGTCTCGATACCGAACAATTGATGGGTCATATCCTGTTGACTTCGAAAATTCCACATAATATTATAATGACTAAAGGAACTACAATGATCCGTTTCTATCAAGGTCTGTTGGGCACAGCCTCCTGCAATTGCTAATGACTTTAGAAAGTTGGGTACTAATGCACCCAAACGGACATATTGCCACAAAATTAAATAATTTCTGTCTCTTATGCCACAAATGCAGAGCCAAGGAGGTCCATCTCTCCCCGATGGCGTAGTGGTAACGTCACCGCATTGCAATAAGGGATCCCTGGTTCGATATCCGGTGAGAGCTCATGGCACAGTGGTTCGGATCCCACTTTTAACTGTGGCTCCATTCTCTATTACACTTTTTGTGCACAAAGTAGACTTAAAAGAACAATTCAATCAATCAATCAATCTAGGAGGTCCAGTCGGCAGGCGTCTGAGTGCCACGCTGGAGACTTGAGTTCGATTCCAGGGATGAGCGATTTTATATGGAAATTTTTCTAGCAATACACCTGCTTTGAGCGGCTTTGGGGTCCACCCAGCCTCTAATAAATGGGCACTTGGGAGGCATTTTGGGGCGTAAATGTGGCCGGAGCGTAGTGCTGATCACTCCATCTCCACAAATGGCCGAGACAGGGAATGCACATTCTTCACGGAGTGTTGCAATGTGTAGGGTTAGCACATTGATACGGTACAACGTCAGAGGTCCCAGGTTTGAATCCAGGCCTTGGCATGTGTGTTCTTTGTGAGTATCCCTTCATCTACAATTAAGGTCATTGCCTTGTAATGAAGAGATCCCCAGGTTCGATACCCGGAGGAGGCACATTGCACAATAGCTCGGATCCTTCTTTAAACGGTAGGCCCAGTCCCGATAGGCCTTTCTGAAAGTAAAGTGGACTTAAAACAATATCAATTCATCGATTTTGTCATTTCATCACTCATCTTCCCACCTTTGGCATGGGTGTTCCTTGTAAGTGTCCCTTCTGTAATTTCATCACATCATGGTTCATCCTCATCGACGAGATTAGCTAAAAGTGGCAGAGACACGAAGTAAAATAAACCGAATAAATGAATCAATGTGCAAGGTGTAGCTTTACCTTCACCCCTTCTGAACATTGAAGAACAAACAACTTACGATTGTTCTTCATCTGGAGTTGTATTTTGCATTTCTGTAGCTCTGAGTGATATCGTAAAATGCCGTCTCCTATGGACATCGTTTTAAGACTGGTTGTCTCTTCTCGAAACACGAAAAATATCACCGGGATATAGGAGGTCGGCGTTTTGATGAAATGATGGCGCCACTGAATGGTCTCTCGTCTGCGAGCTGTTGTTGGCAAATGTGTGTGTGGTGAAAACATGACGACTGACCGTGGCGTTGTAACGCGCCTAATTTGTATACTCGTGTGGAACTCAGAGCGAGCAGCCTTACTGTAACAGACGGCAAGCTCACCTTGCACGGAGCATTCTGGTCTCCACAAGTGTACTATGCTTTAAAGGACAGGATTAACACCTGTCCTCCTTACGTGCGTGTTTTTAAATGGGATGTTTTTCGTAACATAGTAAACCCATGTTCAAGGCACATACATAGACGTCCGCAGGAATTTTTCCGGGGGGGGGGGGGGGAGGGGGACGAAGCATAATTGTCTTGACTCTTAAAAAAGCACATTTTCAGATTGAAGTTATCAGGTTCCTTCAACACCCTTCTAATCAATTAACAAAATTACTGTAACTGAAATGAAATATACTGTATGTCTGTAATATGGTAACATACACAGAAAAACTGGTTTGTTTGGAATTACCGAAAACGTTTGGTAAAGAGAAAGAAAACGTTTGGTTAAAATGACTATATGCGTGAGCGTGCTTTCGAATTTGAAATAACGATTGTCCTGTTTCGTCGAGTGTTGTATGAAAGTTTGTTCGATTTCGCGTTAATGTTGTCGAAAATTGAAACTCGTGTAGATAGATAATTATTTGAAGCGGGTCTTCATAATGTTGTGTAACCTAATATGCTGAAAAAAAGCTCAGGACGATATACATATTTTATGATGATGTTTCCTGCAACGAGCACTAGATGGTACTACCAAAAACGTGTAGAAGAAACATACGTTTTCGTAACACAAATGATAATACGTTTGATTGTAATGATAGTAAAGAATTGTGTTTTAACACCCTTCGAAAGATGTGTGAACGTTAGAGCTACAAGATAGTGCATTAAATAGAAATCAATCTCCCATGGGCAACATTTTTTATTCCGGATTATAAAATTAGGGGCTAAGTGCGGCAAATCATCTCTGGGATTGGTTGGTCCCCCTTGACGCATTCACTGTGGGTTTGGTTTCAGCACGTTTGGAACGGACGACTGTAGGAAATCAAATCCTATACAGTGGTTCGGTGTGTTAGAGGTGCCTTCTGCAGAACGCCATTACTTCTAGCTTTGGAGCAAACTGTGTTTGCAAATCATGTTTGCAATCACTAGTGTGAACTCTGCTTATTTTGAAGCAAACTGTGCTACAATTCTCGTTTGCAGCACTTTTTACTCTGCTTATTTTGGAGCAAATAGTGCTTGCAATACTCGTTTGTAACACTTGTAATAACTCTGTTTCTCATTGTTGTTTCCGCCTTGTTGATTTGAAAATGAGTATTGCTAGGGTCTCTCCCTTCGCTCACCATGCATAAGGGGCTCCCCCAACAAGTTGGAGGTGTACTTTCTGGAGACAGGATAATCCAAAAACAAGACCGAGGCAACTCAAGAAGCACTTCAGCTGATTCGAAAACATCCAGGGATCACTCTCGATCTCCTCTTCAACAACAAAAGAAACAAAAACATCAAGAACAAGCACACAATTCAAAGTTAAATTTCAGAGATATTGCACAAACCAATGGACGCACTGAAGTTAATTACACTGTCTACAACTTCCTACTGCAACATTACGACCCCAAGTATAGAACACCTAAGCTGCTTCTTCAACAGTTGCAAAAATACCTCCCCCGAGCACAAGTAGAACAAATTATATTCACCAGAAATGACATAATTATAAAATCAAAAGATCCACAATTTCTCTCCACATTGAGAGACAAAGTTTCGTTCGAAATTTTTGGATCACAGGCTGCTCTTTCCCAACTGACATCCAAAACCGCCAAACAACCACAACCCCCAAACAAACCACCACACATGTCAGTTATTATCAGAGGCGTAGATCCAGAACTTGCTGATCAAGAAGTATTAGAAGAACTGCGTTTGGAAGGGCATGAAGTCATAAAATGTGTTCGAATCCAGAACAATAATGGTCCAACTTACCTGATGCGAGTCATAACAGATTGTTCCAACACGATCGATCGCTTACTTCATGAAGGGGCTTATATATATCGCCAACGACACAGGGTTGAACCTTCACATTCAAAAGCACACCTTCCTTTACGATACGAACGCTGCCAGAAATGCAACTCCCACACTACGGCAAATTACCCTGAAATACATATCTGTGGCTATTGCTGTGGCCAACACGCAATGAAGATAGCACGAATCTAAATGCACCACCCAAGTGTAACACGTGCAAAGAAGCCCATCCCTCATATATGTAGTTATCGCTGTGCTGCCCGTCCAAACCCTGAAACATCACGTCCCGACCTCACGTACCATTAAGAACGATGCACTCCACAACTCCACCACAGAACTCTTTGAAACAACCAGTGACGGTTGAAGATCTACTTCGATTCCAAACATTAACTCTTCAAAATATCCACCCATTCCTACGCCAACATATATTACAACAGATAGTACTGACAGCTAAAATTATTTTTCTTGTCCACCTGTTTGCTACTTATTCTGGTCCACACGTGCATTTTCAAATTGTACCACTGGAAACGGAAGTTTAGGAATCTAATTATTATTTATATCATTATGGCAGACTGTATACAGTATAATTTTCTATTTATGAACAATCGATCGCTACCAAAACATAAAGCCATATTCCAGGAACTTCTCCTGCAAGAAGACACTCATTTCTTTGCACTAAACGAGACCCGTATCCCCAAAGCCTCACCCTTTTATGTATACAGGTATTCCTCACTACATACATCAGGTCCTACAACTGAGCAACGATTATGTGGTGGAGTAGCACTAGGGATTAAGCCAAAATATCACTATAGAACGAATATGTTACCACCTCAATTTCCATACCAAGATTATTCTATTGCCACACTTTACCTCAAAAATACAGGGTGTTCCAAAATGAATATCGAGGTTTTAATTAAGTGTATATTATATTACATATACAATTCAGAAATGAAACATACCTTAAAACGAAGGGTAACTTAAACAGTTTTTTGTCAGAAGTTACAAGTGTTCAATGTGGGATCCCCTTGTGACACGGCACACATCTAGTCTGTAGGCAATTTCTTCCCACACTGAAGCTAGCATGTCTGGTGTAACAGACTCCAGTTGCATCAATCCTGCGTCGCAATTCAAGGAGGTCAGTGGGTAGCGGTGGCACGTATACACTATCCTTTACATATTCCCCACAAAAAGAAATCGCAGGGGGTGAGGTGGGGAGATCTTGGGGACCATTAGAAGAGCCACGTCATCCTTACAATGACGACCGATCCATCGTTGGGGAAAAACAGCATTCAACCAATTCCGTACTTCACGATGAAAGTGAGGAGATGTTGCCAGATGATGTTCCTTTTTTGCTCACGATCCAGTTGAGGGTAGAACCATTGCTGGAGCATGTCCAAATAAGCAGTACCAGTGATAGTGTTTTCCACAAAGAAGAAAGGTCCATATACTTGTTCTTTGGGTAGAGCACAAAAGGCATTCACTTTTGGCGAATCCCTCATGTGATGCACTGTTTGGTGTGGACTTTCAGACCCCCAAATACGCACATTATGCGTAATCACTAGTCCACTAAGATGAAATGAGGCTTCATCACTAAAGATCACACGTGTAAGAAAATCAGCTTCCATGTCCGGCACATTTTTGCAGAAGTTGGGACGGGTCACATTATCTTCAGGCTTTAGGGCCTGTAACAGATGTAGACGGTACGGCCTCATGTGCAGTCTCTTTCGTAACACCCTCCAAACAGTCGTTAACGGCATTGACAGTTCTCGACTCGCTCGCCTTACCGATTTCCTGGGACTTGCTCTGACCTGTTCCACTTGCTCATCTGGTAGACGTGGTCTTCCGGAGCTCTTCCCTTTGCACGGGCAACCCGTATTCTTATAATGGTTGTACCATCTTCGGATGTTGTTATCCGATGGGGGATCACATCCATATTCCCGCCGAAAAACCCGTTGCACTCCAATTGCTGAGTTACACCTTGCGAATTCCAAGACACAGAAGTCATCTCCATCTTTACTACTAGCGCCGTGCTGCGGCGGAGTTACGAAACATCACCTGTGAAGTAGAAACAAAAACTGTTTGAGTTACCCTTCCTTTTAAGGTATGTTTCATTTCTGTAATGTATATGTAATAGAAGATACACTTCACTGAAACCCCGATATTCATTTTGAAACACCCTGTATAAATGTGACATTGGTTACTGTACTATATATACGACCCACTAGCCCTCTGCCCACAGACTTTTTCTTTATGTTGCTTCTACATACCGCCATTACTTCATACTGGCTGATATTAATATACAGAGTCGAACAAATTCAGAACGAACAGCTTTCCATACTACTATCTATATGTGTGTTTATTTGTGTTTATCGTTGCTAAATCTGCAAATTAAAAAAAAAAAACATTCATTGAAGCATTAATATTTTACAAATAGTCCTGCTCGTCTACTCCACGTGGAGTCTCAGTCACATGCCTGTGGATATGCTGTTGCCGTACTTTGGAACTTCAATGTAGAGACCGTGGGAAGGCGGAGGGACAAGGTGGCGTAGAGTAGATGTGGAGAGTAGATGTGTGGCAACACTGTGGGTTGAATTTGATTCTTGCAGCTGGTGGGCGCGCTCCGTGGACTTCAAAGCCAATCGGTTGTTAACGTAGCTAGCGCGTCGACTATATATAAACTACATAAGTTTTGTCTTCCATTCTGTTACATTCGATTAATTTTCAACTTTCTTGCCAACCGAATGGCATATGCAACAATAAATGACAATCTGTCTCATCCTATCTTCTTGAACTCCGGAGTACCACAAGGATCTGTACTATCCCCGTTGCTCTACCTACTTTATGTAGCAGATATGCGTATATTCTCACAGGTGTCAACATACCAATACGCAGATGATACAGCTCTACTGGCTTGTGGTTCTACAATTCAAGCAATAAATAGCATCATGCAACCAGCTATTAATGTCGCCACGATGGTGCGACACTTGGAGACTCACCATCAATAGCACAAACACACAAGCCATAATATTTCTCCCAACTGGATGCCCTTCACGGGTACAAAGAAATCACAACATGTTAGATCTTAAAATCCGCGGCACACGTATAAATCCTACCAACAGTGTCAAATATCTTGGCATCATATTTGGCACAAAACTGTCATGGAAACCACACTTGCAGAACATCGAAAGGAAAGCCAACAACAGACTGCAGCTGATGAAGAGACTCGTTGGCACGAATTTGGGGGCTTTGAGCAAACATCCTCCTAATACCTATCTGGCTTTTCTTCGGCCAGTACTCACGTACGGACATACAGCATAGCTTTCAGCATTGGACTCGTTCTATGAACGACTACATATCATAGAGAGACATGCGTGTCGACTGGCATACTGAATCAGACTGCCAAGTCCAACCCGACTCTTATACGCAAGAATAACTTCTCCTAACATAACACTTCACCTGGAGGCATTGCGAAAAGAATATATAAATAGCAGGATGGACAAAGAACACCCACCACTGGTTCACACAATTCGTGAAGATGCAATACACGATTGTTACCCGTACAGATTGTATACTCCATTACAGCATCTTTTAACTCTGTATACGTTGACCATGACACCCTGATTATGACCTACACAACATACATCATCGACCACAATTACGACCACATCTATACCCTTCATACTGCAACTAATAATCAAACTACAAGAAAGGAAATATATAAACATAAGAATGAAATTAGGGTAAAATATAATATAGTAATGTAAATCTTAGGTCATTCCAAGACCAGTTCTGTGTTCGCTTCACAAACCCAAATATAGAAAACTGCACTTAGACTATCTACTATTTTTATCATCTATCAAAAAGTATTTAGCACGTGCCGAAGAGAGGGACATAACCCTGCAAACGGATGAACGAGGAAAAAAAAAAAGTGGCAAAGTAGGTTCCATAAAATCAACTTTTTGGAATTTTTGATAGAGCTTGGTGTACCTCTTGCTCCAATTATAAGAAAAATACAAAGCAGATCGAACTACAAGCGACAGCGGCAGGAGTTACAGAAGATATATCAAGCAATTCACGCCAATAGTTAACTCCTCACAACACCAATAGAAGCCATGCTTAATGCAACACTTCAAAAACCAACAGCAAATAACGTGAATGAATGAATGAATGGCAAAGAAAAACTAATACACGATAAAATCGGGCAGTTCATGTGAACTTTCTATCCTGAACATTATCAATGTGTATTTTGAATCGCTTAGAAACTATCCAGCCTATCTAAAATTAGCCACATTAAAGAATTTTGAATAAATTATTTTGTTTTGTTACTCTAAACAAATAATTTGGTAACCTTAAATAAAAGTATTTTGTAAAAAGGTAATTTTGACTAAATTATTTGGTTTTCCTAAACAAGTTGGCTACATTTTGTGAGATTTACCAAAGGATTATTTGGTATTATTGAGCAAAAAATTGTTTACAACAAACAAAATGAACTTGACCAAATCCTTTGGTACTGGTGAAGACTTATTTGTTTGATGCCTATTTAAGCAAACAAAATTGTTCGCCACTACATTTTTTTTTGGTTAATCCAAACAAACATTTTTCTCTGTGTACAGTTTCCGTGGGAGGGGCCCTTATTTCTTCTTACGGATGCCAATGGGCACACAAACACAGTAAGATAATATGCTCGTTTTCAGCGTGTTCAGGGATATTTCCCTGCTACATGCACTGCGGTGCCCAAGAGGGGGTTAATCGGGGTTATTACCCCCACCCTTTTGTCCAATATTCCTAAAAAGAGATTGTCAAAGGCAAGAAGAGATGACAATGAGGACTGAATACCTAAAAGAAGTACACTTATCCTGCCCCCCCCCCTTTTTCGAAAATCTTGAGCACGTCACTGGCCACATGTCATATTTTGTTGCTTGTACGTACATAAGCTCGCGAAATCCGTAAGAGCTCATGAGTTGCCAAGCCTTTAAGGGCAAATTCTTTTCGGCTCACCATCTGAAATAGTACCCACTTCCTGTGTGTCGGAGTTCAACCTCCCCCCTCCCCTGAAGGGAACGGTGGGCATAGAACAAAGAGTGTTCTGTCTCCAGGGCCAGTGTATTCACGTGATCGCTGCCGGCAGATGACGCATTGCCCAATGAAGGCGACTGTCTCTGAATTACGAAACATAAAAAAACGAATATTGTAGTTGCTATTTACAAATACCTACTGCAGAAATCTCAAGATAGGGTTCCGCTTCGAGCTGGTCTCTATGGGGGAGTGATTAGAACAGCACGCTACGCCCACCGTGGGTCCCGGGATCGAATCCCGCCATGAGTGTTCTTCGTGAGTGTCCATTCACCGATTTCATCATATCATTACTCATCCTCATCTTCGCGATTAGCCAAAAGTGGCAGAAAATCGAACTAAATTAAACCAAATCAGTAAGGCCAGTCAGTCAGTCCCGCTTCAATGATTTTCTTTGCCTAATCCTCTATATATTTTTATCTATTCTCGAAGATATCTTGCTGTCATAAAAATTTAAACTCAATATAGGTATTTTGCAAATCTTGGAGCTGGGTGGTCGAATCCGTTAAGTGATCGACTTTCGATCTCGCCAACGAAGTTCCAGGGATCGATTCCCGGCTTTGGCATGGGTGCTCCTTATGAGTATCCGTTCATCAATTTCATCGAATTATTAATCATCTTCATCGCCGCGATTAGTCAAATGTAGAAGAAATGCGAAGTGAATTAAAATACATGTACAAAGTTTGGAAGGAAGTATTTGTATAGTAAGATAATCCGTGTAAAAATACTGTAAGCTTAAGTGTAACCCGACTTCAAATAATAAATAATAATAATAATATACCGAAAAATGATTTTCGCCTGCCATCTTGAAATAAGTACTTTGACTGATTTAGCTCAAAACGCAACACTGGCGTAACCTTTTTAAAAAAATTACACCGTACTTATGTAACATATCTGCTTGTAACTCCCACAGGTATTATCATCTAGTCATGTTTCTGATGCATTTTTTTAAAAAAGTGAAGTAAGCTAATTTACGTATATCGCGATAAATTTAAGTTACATAAAAAGTTATTCAGGATCAAATGATTAACATGATTTTCAAGATTTAATGTGTTAGCGATAGAGAATTATAAAAATACAGAAAATATTATCTAGCCTGTTCGGGAAAAAACCACTTAAGTCAAAAAAATGAAATTTAACAGCAGACCGTTATTTTCTTAATAATGTTGTATCATAGTTGTTTAGAATCTTTGCACATGCCAAATACAAACTTATATTGATTACATATTTTTAAATTGATTCAGTGTGACTTAGATGATAGCTGACAGAAATTCGAAATTTGTTACTTATGTACCTTTTCCCAAACACCATAGATATTGTCCACGTATTGCAATCTGAATATGCTGAAAAAAATAACTTATTTCAGTCTCAAACAGGTGAGAAATTATGATAATTTCATTGAATAAGAGAGCAAGCATGGCCATCTTAAATCCTGAGTTTTCCACTTAAAGCTACTCCCTAACAACTGTTAACATATAAATAGTTGACCAGCACTTAAATTCTACCACAACGGCAAAATGTGAAAATTGCTCGTCATTCATTCTGATTTTATCAATTCTGCGTCCAAGAACTAAGGCACACAAAAATAAGAAAGAAAAGAAATACGAACAAGGACAGAACACTCTCTTCTACAGCAGAAGTACGTACAATTCCATTCCCTAAAAAGACATCGAATGAAGAAGAAGGAAAGAACGAAAATGATGATTTTCACTTTGGAGATGATTGTATTTTTATAGTACGCCAAATCGGCGGCTGGCTCGTGGACACTGAATGCTGTGCTTGCTGCATATCTTCCAGGCACTACTCTCGCGCAACCTTTGAGAAGACTACAGCTGCAGGGGCGGCGAGCTTAATGTGAGTTATGTTCATGATGGGTAGTTTTCTTGTTAATAAGTGTATGTTATTGTTCCACGTAACATGTCTAGTAAACGTGCCATTTTAAGCTGTTTCAAAAACTGTTAGTAAAAGGCCCAATGTTCACGAAGAAATTTTACACTTCGTTGTTGGGGATGGTGCGGCAGAAGGGATTTTAAAGATGACACAGTTGTGGCAGAAGGAAGGTATAATGTACTATGTATTTTGTACCTCCATTGGTTACATTCAAAAGGTTCAAAAATTATGTTTTGTGTTTTTAAGGGCAGAGTGATTTTATTTTGTATTTCACTATATAGTTCAATAATAAGATTGCAACGTGTAGCTGAATGTTTACACTGTATGACCACTTTCTTGGAGTAGAAGACTTAATACATATCATCATCGACGTCCAGGGGGAGAGCAAGGGGAGGCAGCATCCCTGAAAAATGAATGTCAATCTAAAGTTATATATTTCACACATATATTTTAATTTCAGTCAGTAATTTATGTTATTCAGTGGCTGCGATTAGGGATGCAGTTGCCCCCCCCCCCCCGCTTTTTGCTATTTTTGCCCCAGCACTATGCTAAATCTTACCTACCAAGGGAATGTAAACTGTCTTTGCACTCCCCCCAGTTTTGGCACCTTGCTTTGAAAGGTTGCATGCGAGTTTCATTGTTTCCTTATTTTCAGAATCGCACCCTCTAAATTTCTTTCCGCACCCCCGCAGCACCCATAGATGAATAATCCTGGCGTCGCCGCTGTACGGCTGCCACATTGTGGCATTTTAAGGATGCTTTTACAAATCATATTCCTCGAATAAAAACACAGTATTGGCTGTGGTTGTCAACTTATTTAATGTTGCTCATTTGTACCACCAGGCTAACCACGGTGTAGGAGATAAGAACACGAAATCTCATTTTTAATACATGGACAAGGAATGGTGTATTTCAGGCGTCGCTTTTTGATGAAATAGATGTAGAAACATAGAAAAATAAATCTAGAATTCGAATTAGTATTCATGGCTTCGCAACGAGTTGCCCTCTCCACATTTCTCCAAGAAGATCTCGCTTAAAAGGAAGGCATGAACCAACCGTTTGATTACAAGGAGACAACTATACTACACCATCGGGAAGACCCATTGGTTGTCGAAGAAACGACTACAAAAAGCACGAAAATGAATTTTCTTCTCTTGCAATTAATGAAGGTAAAAATATTAAAATTTGGTAAAGAAATTATCTAGAAGGACATTTGAAAACGCGATTCAGAAGAATAAAGTAAATTTGCAAAGTTTTGAATTCGTTTTTGAATTCCAAACAGAAGCTACTCTCTGTCTGTTGTTATCTTTTTGACAGTTTAAAGCTAGATGTAGGCTATATTTATAAACAAAAATATAATATTAACACAGATTTTGTAATAAGTCGTAGCTGTCCGTGTAGTGAGTACCGTAACGATAGTAGTAGTGCAATCAACCCGGTTGAACGCCCTCTTGTGGTGAGCGGAAGTGGTGAGCAGTGTTGCCAGCTCCTCACTCGAAAAAATCACCAAGGTTTTTGTTTTTGGGTCTAAGATAACCTAAAGCAAGGAGGTGGCAACGTTGCTTGAGGTATTTTCTCGCAGTGTTGCCAACTCCTCACTCGAAAAAATCACCAAGGTTTTTTTTTCTTGGTCTAACCTAACCTAAAGCAAGGAGCTGGCAATCTTGCTTGAGGCTTGCCTTACAGTGCATAAAGCAAAGTTGCCAACCCACTGGTACTTTTGCCATAGCTTTTTACAAGAAAAAAAAGAGAGAGGGAAAAGTTAAACAACCGACAACTTACCCACAGCTTTTTTTACTCTAACCTAACCTAAAGCAAGGAGCTGGCAACTTTGCTTGTGCAATCAACCCGGTTGACCGCCCCTCAAGTAAAAATCGGTGTTGCCAACTCCTCACTCGAAAAAAAAATCACCAAGGTTTTTTTTGGTCTAACCTAACCTAAAGCAAGGAGCTGGCAACTTTGCTTGTGCAATCAACCCGGTTGACCGTCCTCAAGTAAAAATCAGCGTTGCCAACTCCTCACTCGAAAAAAAATCACCAAGGTTTTTTTTGGTCTAACCTAACCTAAAGCAAGGAGCTGGCAACTTTGCTTGTGCAATCAACCCGGTTGACCGTCCTCAAGTAAAAATCAGCGTTGCCAACTCCTCACTCGAAAAAAAATCACCAAGGTTTTTTTTTACTCTAACCTGGCCTAAAGCAAGGAGCTGACAACTTTGCTTGTACAATCAACCCGGTTGACCGCCCCTCAAGTAAAAATCAGTGTTGCCAACTCCTCACTCGAAAAAAAAAATCACCAAGGTTTTTTTGGTCTAACCTAGCCTAAAGCAAGGAGCTGACAACTTTGCTTGAGGCTTGCCTTACAGCGCATAAAGCAAATTTTTGCCAACCTACACACACTAAACAAGGAGAGCCGACAACAAATATGTACTGCCGTAAAAGAGAGAGAGATGGGTGGATGGTAATATAGTATGTGTGTGCGTGTGCGCGTATAATATGTAGCATTATTAATTAGAGTGTGTTGGCAATTTACTTACAACTAAAAAAAATAGAGATGCCAACTTTGCTGTAAGATGAAGAGAGAGAGAGAGAGATTTATGGCTGGCAACAGTAACGAGCGAATGCACCTTATTGTAAATTTTTTCCAAGTCCCAAAAAAAAAAAAAAAAGGAAAAAAAAAAGAGAGGCCAATATTTATATATATTGTGACCTTTGTAAACCTCTCTCGGGGGAACGATGTGCCACACGCACGCGCGCGCGTATGTATTGTAACACAAACAAACAAACAAACAAATAATAATTGTTGTTTTTTTAGAATGCCTGGCCCCTATAACCTCGCCAGGGTGCGTGGTGCCCAACCAAAAATGTAAAAGTTTTCTAATGGCTGCGGTTATAGATTACCGCACCTCTGTAGGGTTTCACGTGTTTTTTTTTTTCCCCCAAACTTCCATGAAACCCTACAGAGGACCTCCGTAATGCATGCAACGTGTACTAACGACTCTAGTGTTATTTGATGTTGTGATATTTTTGGATATAGAGTTTTATTGTGAGATATAGATAAAAATAATTATGTTTATTATAATATTTTCTTGATGAAGATGGAGAATGTATGTGTGTGTTACAAATAAAGTTGCATGCTTTTTTCTAGTGTGTGTGTATGTGTTTTTGATGTTTCGACAGCATCTGAAACGATAAAAAAAAATTTTATTGTTAATTTTCACGTGTAAAAACAACAACAAATTTTTTTATGCAATTTCTGATTGTCTCGTGCTATAGTGCAAAAAAGATATTGTAGCTGATAGCTAATGAAATTGACATTTGTAACTGATCTGAACTAGTGAAATTCGTATTGTGCTATTGTAACTGATTGTGCTAGTGCAGAAAATTTCTTATTGTGCAAGAAAAGATGTTAAAAAACTTGTTAAAACTGCTCTGTGACTCTCTCGTTCTTCACGTCGTAGGCGAAGGACTTCTCTGCAATCAGGATGACGCTGCATAGGGTATCCTCGGGCAAGGCGTCGTGGAACTCGCAGACGATCTTGATGTTGGTTCGATCGTTGACCACAACCTTTTTTCTCTTAGATGTGTTGATGACGAACATCGGTCTCCGTGCTTTGAACTCGTTGGGCGTGTAGTACATGTCCACGCTTCCCTCGGTCACGCGTTTGTAAGCTGTGTAAGCTTCGTAAAGTTTGAGGTAATCGTTTTTGGTCACGTCGAGGTTGTAATTCTCGCGCGGGAACACTTCGTTTCTACCGTTCTTCAGATAAACGTTCTTGATCTTGCAGTCGTCGAACTTGCTGGAATCTTTTTCCTGATCGTTATCGCGTCCGGTCTGAAAGAGCACTACGACGAAATCTGGCATGTCGAACTGTATGTTGTTGAACTGCGTCGTCACGTCGAATTCCATGTGACTTCCCGACGCCATCTTCTGCACGCACTGGTAACCGTGAAAGTGAATCGGCACCTGCGGATTTTTCAAGATCTCCGCTTTGTACTTGAGGGCGTAGTTCGTTTCGTATTCCACCACCGGCATTCTCAATTCCATGCTCCGGATGACGCACTTGGCTGCTTCGGGTAAAGTGTTGGCTATCGGCGTGGTGGCGTCCGGACCCAAAGTAGAGTATCGCATCAGTGCGTCGTTGTCGTTGGCCGCTCTTCGAAACGTAACGCGCAGTCCTCCCTTCCACATGATCTCCTTGTAGTCCGAGAAGAATCCCGGCAGCAGACGCATGGGAAAGAGCACCGTGTGACTTGTCGTCGATATTTTGGTTCCTGCTTCGAATCCCCCGGCCTGGTAGTACGCTGCGTCCGTTTTGGATAATTTCAATGTTCCCACTGCCGTCGACGTGATGCCTGGATAATCTATTCTGTCGATGACGGTGTTGTGTTTCCTCACCTCCACCTGCGAGAACAGGTGAGGCACGAAGTTGTCCACGAGTATCAAGTTTGCTGCTGCGGGAAACGCGTCTCCGCTTTCTTTCTTCACCACGTCGAATTGAAGGTAGAGGTCTGCTCTGTGAGGATGAATGAACCCATCCCCTACGTCCACGTCGTATTCGATCTCCCTGTTTGCCTCGTTCAGATTGGCGAACGTGCGACGGTTGGGAGGGAAAGATTGCAATTCGTAACTTTCGATTTGCTCCATTTTTTTTTCACTATGTATGTTATTTATTATACGTTGATCTCCACGATGGCAGTGGTCGTTGCACCTGCGAAATCCACCACGTCTCCTTTCTCGTTCGTCACCACCAACTCTATGTCGTCTATGCGGTTGCGACATACTGGAAAATAGATCGGCGAAGAGGGCGTGTAGATGATCGGTTCCATGAACTCGGAACTTGGTTTGAAAGTGGCTATGATTCCCGTCTGCTTGTGACTTCCTAACAATCCGTCCGAGGATTTCGTGATCATGCCTTCGGCCACGTTGCAGTGAACGTTCAGAGTCTCTATGGCCAAAAATTTAGGAATGTTTGTTGCCGTGTGCTTGATGCCAGCTTCGAGTTTGGTGTCGTTCTCGAAACCTAAAAGTTCTCCCATGGTGCCCAGGTCCACGGTCTCCGCCGCCGACAGGATTTCCACTCTGTGCGTGACCGAATTTTGAGAAAGGTACGTGCCTTTGGGTAATTGAGCTTGCAAAGTGGAAAGATTGTATTGGCCTGGCGTGACGACGATGTGTTCGCTTCCGACGCTAATTTTGTTGTTGTGCTGGGTGACGTTGGGTATGAGGTACATGCTGTAGAATGCACGCAGAGCCACGGATTTAGGATAGACGATGTCGTCGTGCAGCGTGAGTTTCAAGATGGAAGATTCGCTCGTGAGATGGAACACGCCCATCCTAGTGATGCTGTTTGAGGTTCCACAGTGCTTTCTGGAAATCTTCGATCGTAGGGTTATTTATTTTAGAGAAACGCGAGCACGGAGAGGCAGAGATGACCGCAGTTCACGTCTCCGAAATCTTGAATGCGTTCGTCGTTGTAGTATATGGAGGTTTTGCTTGTTTTCAGATAATGAACTAAATTTGTAGGTGGAACACCTCCGAAAGAATCGAAAACGAATGCTTTATTATCGTTTTTGTGGTAACATATCCAATGCGTGCCTGGATTTTCTTGGCCGTCCAAGTTGACTACTCCGCATTCTCTTTTTTTCACGCTTGAAGGTAACGAGTCGGACATGAAAACTCCTCTGAAGTGTTTGATTTGTAACGGTTCGATCAGAGATTCAATGTCTCGGTTGGTGAGTGCTTCTGTTTCTTTTTTTTATATTTCTTCAAAGCATCGAGGTTGCTTTTTTGTTTTTTGGTTATACCTTTCCCCTTCTTCTCCATGGCCAGGTTGTGACGTTTCTGTTCTTCCAACTCGGCCTTGTTCTTCTTCGAGTCGATGACGGTTTTCGCGATGGCGGCACTTCCGCCGGCCAAACTTCCAACGGCCCCCAATGCTGCCAGGATGGCCGGGATGCTGAATATGAAACCTCCGATCTTTTGCTGTTTCCGCGAACGCTGCAATCTTTTCAATTGAGGTGTGCTGAGCAGCAATTTCATTCCATGTCCTTTCGACAAGCAAGAACGTTTCTTCTCGCGTTGTTTCTTGGTGAGTAACCCATCGAGGGCACCTAGATTTTTTAGATTCGAATATGGTATCTGGTACACGACACCCTTGGGCTTCATGTTGATGCTCTATGTGTTATTTTCACGGTATGTTATTTATATATATATTCTGAGATTTTTTCTTGTGTAGTTTTTTACGGTATGTTATTTATATATTTTCAAGGCCTCGCAGTCGTTACACAAATTCTATTACGTGCTTCGTTTTCTTGCCAAGAAGTTCCTTTGTCCCCTTGTACACGATTCGAGTTTTGTTCTCGATTAAAATAGATAGCTTCTCGTCGGATAACATGTTAGCGTATCGATCTGGTAAAAATAGACTGTATTGTGCGTTGAGCAACAGGCGTACCTTGGGACCATACTGGGTAGAAACGATTGAACCGGAAGTTATCGTGTAAGGTTTGTCGACTTCCAATTCCTGAATTTTTACATACTCGACTGACAAATTTAGCATTTGTTTTAATGCTTGGAGATCACTCATTTTTTCGGTCGTCATATCAAAGAAAAATTTCAAAGTGTTAGAGAGAAATTTAATTGTTTTTCACGATGTGTGTTATTTATATATACCGAAGATTATTTTTTTATGATGTGTGTTATTTATATATATCAAGTTTTTTTTCACGATTTGTATCGAAGATTTTTTTAACAGAGGAAGAAATTTCGTGCTTCGGAAAACGCGAGGATGTGCGTAGTGATATCTTTCTTCTCCTGCATAGACTTGTACCAATCATCAGTATACCGTCTTCTTCCCTGCATCGCCTCGTTTAGTTCGTCCGACCTCTCCTCCAATTTCTCCCCTGCAGCCGAAAGCAGAATGTTGAGATCACCGCACCTCAGGCCGCTGATCTCCCGAAGAAGGTCCTTGAGAACCATTTCACAAGGGATGCGAAATTCCGGCATTGTTTTTGCCATGATTACAAGTTTATTAACATCTCCGTTAACTACCTTTTTGAATATTTTAGATAGTAGCTCGGGTGGTAAATTAGTTATGTAATCCATGTTGTTTTTTTTACTGTATGTTATTTATATACCCCACCCCAATTTTTGTTTCGTGTTCATGGCGATGGTGGTACCCAGTGCGGCGACCCGTTCACCCAACGATGCGTCTCTACTCACGAACCTTTCGAAAGCTGCGTGCTCTAACTTTCTGTCTGCTTCGTGACGTGCATTCAGATCCGTCTGCGTGGTGTTGTAGGCGATGTCGTGATCTTTGCATGCGGCGTCCAACGGATTCACACCCTTGTCTCCTCTCTCCAATCTTTTCTCGAGTTTGGTACCCGGTCCGCAGTACTGGTAGCCAGGTAGATGCATCTCGAAAGGTAACTTGTTGATGATGTCGTTCACGAGTCCCTTTCCTTCGGCCACGTTCCAGAATTTCGGAGGCAGCGTGTTGATGATTTTGATCAGGTAACCTATGCCCTTGTCGTCGTTCACGATGAAGTTGGAAAGTTTCGTGCTGATCATGTCCACGATGCCAACCTTCTCGTTGTAGAAATTACGGTTGCCTGCATTCTCTTCGCCGGCTATCACCAACAATCGGTCCACGAGTTTCCTAACGTCGTCCACCCAAACGAATTCTTTGGGTAACGTGTTGTAGCGTTTGACGCCGCTGCCTGTTTTGACCTGGTTCCAAATCGGTTTGATGAGATTCCTGTACTTCTCGCCGCTGCTCGATTTCACCCTATTCTGCGAGGCGTCGTTGTTCTGGTACAAGGCATCCGTCATGATCAGAATTTCCTTGTAACTCTGGTAATCTTCGTCGGTGTAATCTTTCGGCTGCTTTTTGGCGACGAGTTCCCACAGTCCAACCGTACCCGGATACCTGTTCCAACTATCCTTGTCGCCTAAATTGACTTTAATGTCGTTGCCTTCGAAGGTCACCTTCGATTTCCCAATCTTCCACACCACACCGCCGCCTTCGCTGGTTTCCATGCTGGGATACAATCCGAACACTTCATCCTTGTCGAATTTCCCCGTGCTCAGGTAGTCTCGTGCCAAAGGTCCCAACTCGATCTTATCCGAAGACGACGACGTGCTGCCTATGGCTCGACGTCGTGCAGGTACATCCTTCAGTTCGAACGGTGTCGAAGGAATGCTCGAAATGGGCGTGGGTACGGTGTAACTTTTAGCTGCGAGCGGTACGAGTTCATTAATCAAATTTTTATTTTGTTCCGTGACACTTTTAATTTCTTTACCTAGACCGCTGATGGCATCGATCACGGGTTGATCCTGACGTTTCTTCTCTTCGTAGAATCCGCGATTCTCAGATTTCCAACCTTTGAAGCGTTTCGCGAGGTAATCGCGAAGCTTGAGATTTTCGTCTTCGATTTTTCGTTTCGTCATGACGTTATTTATATACGTCGTTTCTCACAACGTTGCAACGTTTAGAAAGTCGTTGATTTTGTTTCTGTATTTTCCGTCGTTGGGTTTTCTCGTCATGTCGATCGTCGCGAATCCGAAATCGTCACCGTTCCAGCAAGTAGAGCAGCCTTCCGAAAATTGATTGTAGTTCATGTCTCCGCCTACGTAGTCATCGTACGCGTGCTTGAGGTTGGTGTGATCTTGACGAAACAAACATATGAAATTAGCGTTGTCGCGTACTAACTGTTTTGGAATTTTGGAAAACGTTTGAGCTAGGTAAAAACAATCCATTCCTTTGTGACGACCTTGCGTGAAAAAGTTGCGAATTTCATTTTGATTTTCCAGGATGGCGTCGTCGAACACGACGACTGAATTTTCACGACAATCGTCGAGTGGTTTTATTTCCGAGGCGAACGTTGCAATGTCCAGACCATCGTACAGTTTCATCAGTTGCTGGTATTTGGATTGCTCCAAACTTTTCGAGAACACGTACAGGTGCCTGTTCTTCCAATCTAACCAATTCGGTGCGAGGAGAAAATTGTCCACGAGCAGTGTCGTTTTCCCACACCCCGAAGGACCTACGATCAGACAGCGGATGCTGTCGGGAAGCAACTTGCCGTTCTTTTTCTTCGTTTGACTTTCCGGATCCGGTAGACGCTTCACCACGTTCCACGTACTCACAAGATCACTTCGTTCGCGTCGATCCAACTCTTTTCTGGAAGTCCCAGCCATTTGACAAACAGTTTGTCACCTTTCCTACGCAATACTTTCTCGATGAGGTACGTGTCGGGGTGTTTCGTTTTAGAGAGTTCCTCTTCGTAAAATCTTCCTTTCAAAATCTCGCCGCTACTATCTTTTATTATATACGTGTGTCGGTTTCCGGGTAGAACTCGAACCACCGTAAAGAGTTCCGTGCTCCAATTTTTTGTGAATCCCTTCTCGAAGGTGCGTTTGAATTTGCTGATCCTCACCTGGTCTCCAATTTTGTATTTAGCTTTTTTTGTCGTGGGTGTGTACTTTGGACAGTAAACTGTAGAAATTAAACGCTGCTCGTCGGATTTCGTAACGTCAGCTGGCTTCATGCCTATCGTTCTGTGTACTGTATCATTATAGGTGTCGACGAGTTCCGGCAGGATGTCGACCCATTTGTAATTTCCCTGAAGCGTGAATCGTTTCCACATGTGTGTTTTCAAGGTTCGATTGAATCTTTCCACGATGCTGGCTTTGATGTGACTGAAGCTCGAATAATGTCGAATGCCATGTTTTTGAATAAACTTTTGGAATACGGCGTTGTAAAATTCTTTACCGTTGTCCGTTTGCAGAAACCGTGGTCGTCTGCCGCCGCTTTCGCGAAAAATTAATTTGAATGCTTCCGTGACGCATGTTCCCGTTTTCGCCTTCAAAGGTAGAGCCCATGCGAATTTCGAAAACGCGTCTATGACGGTGAGGAGGTACTTGCTGCCCTTGTTCAATTTATGTACGTTTTTCAAATTGCCGCTACTCATCTCCACGAGGTCGCTTTGCCAGAGGTCGTCGATGCCCTTGGTTACCACAGCCAAACGTTCGTAGTTGCGGCGTGCAGATTTATGCAATTCTTCGACGATGGCTTGCCTAGACATTTTTTTAAAGATTACGTTTCAAGAGAAGCACAAGCGTGATGGGATTCAAAGAGGGTGGCACTTCGCTCGTGTTTTGAATGATCAGCTTATCGCCGGCACTCACGTCGAAAACGGTGAGATCTTCGTCTTCGTGTATTTCATATATGTTGCGCGTTTCGTTCCAACGTGCCAGAGGAATGTTTCCTGCTTTCTGGACACCACGATTCGATATCAAAGTCATGGTGGGAACGCTAGCTTTTCTACCGTGAGACCAGTACGAAAATTCGTTTATCTGAATCGTGCCATCGAGGAGAAACTTGTAGTACGGATGATAAGGATGCAACATGTACAGTTTGTTACCTTCGACGAACGTGGAGATTCTCTGTTGATTGGGTACGCTGTTGATTTCGATGGCTTGTAGAGAATGCAGTTTAGCGAATTTAGTATCGATGCTAACGAGGTTGCTGTGAAGCTGACCCAGTGTGTTTTGTACGGGCACCAAATGCTCGACTATGGTATCCGTTACGGTAGAAAATGACGGTTTGATTTTCACTTCCACGTTCAACTGCTTGTAGCTTTCGTTGAGTTCTTGCAACTTGGCACCGAAAGAAGCCAGCGTCGATTCCTGCGTGGATTCCAGCACTCCAACTTGATCTCTGATGTTGACGACAATACTCTGAAGGTTCTCGACTTGATTCAATTTCGAACTTTTCTCGGTAAGATCGTTCACGATGCTTCGCATCTCTGTAAACTGCGTGTGAAGATCGGCGACGCTCTGCGAAGTGGGCAGCGTCGACACCAGCGAAGCAAGTTCGTCTCGAATCTGTTCCACGTTCGCCGTTTCCGTTCCCAATCGTTTCAGCATACGTGATATGTTTCTTTTCAAAGCATGTAATTCTTTGGAGGTGGGCAGATTGGCCACTTTACTCTCGAGATCGCTCAACGAACTTTTGATGTCGCTCGATTCGGATAGTGCCGTCACCGCCGTTTTCAATTTTTCCAAATCTTCGCTCGAAGGTACGCTCGTCCGTAACGATTCCAAGTCACCCTGTATGTTGTCGAGTACGTGATGAAAATGAGCGAGATTCGTTTCAACGTTTAAATTTTCTAAATATTCGATCTTCTGCTGAACCGTGATTAACGTGTCCTGAATACTCGTCAACACACTTGCTTCAGCGTGAATATTTTTAATTTCTTCGTTGATCAACTCCAGAGACGCCTGAAGCGTAGCGATGGTGGTTTGAATGTGTTCGAAATCTTGATAGGCCTCCAATTGAATTTTTATGTTCGCGACGCTTTTACCGATGACCTGCAGTTCGTCCGACGATGGTAGGTTCTTCATGGTATCTTCCAAAGTCTGCAACTTGGATTTAATTTCTTCCAACGTGCTGGTGAATTCTTCTTGTAATTTGGAAACGACGACATGCAAGCGTTCTGCGTCTATATCGTTCACGACGGTTTGAAGTTCAGTGAAATTCTTTTCTATTGCGGAAGTTCGTTCTTCGATTTCGAGTTTCAATTTTTCCAAATCTTCATTTTTCGCTTGAAATTGCTGTAATTTGGCCAAATCATTTTGAAGCGAATCCACGCTCAACTGTATATTTTGAACGTTGTCGTAAGAAGGTACGTCGACATAATTTTTTATCAGCGTTTTCAGTTCGGAATCGATTTTCAGAATGGGGTCGAGACATTGCGTTTGGAGCGTAGCGATTTCCGACTCTAAACTTTTGTTTAAGGTTTCCTGCAAAGCAATCAAATCGGTCCTCAACTTCTTAACTCGAATGTCCAACATGAGAATCTCTTCTGCGTGGTCCACACGCTTGGTGTTGCCGAAAATGTCGTTAGGCATTTTGTTAACGGTTATTTATAATAGGATAGACGATTCGTAATTCTACGAAGAGAGGAATAAGTTTGTCGTAATCTCCGAGGAGTTCCATGTAAAGATAATCTCCTGCGGACACATCGTACGTAATGTTAGAAAGCATCTTGTCGTGCTTGATTCGAAAAATGTTCTTGCCGGTAGAAATTTTGATTTCGCCTGCGTTTTCCGGATTCACGGTGATTTGAAGTTTCCCGTCGATCGGAATTTCGTAGAAATGTAAATTGTTATTAAAAACGTAAAACATCTTGCCCACATCGTCATTCAGTTTCGTCCAAATGCTGTTGAGGTGAATGATCAACAGACCGTTGAGTTTAGGTAACACGGAAGGTAGGACTTCATGATCTGGTATGGTTTCCATAATGATCTGTTTTTTGAAACCGAACAAATTCATAGGCATGCTGGTTATTTAAGAATACGGTCAATGTTTTTTTTTTTGTAATAACTAACAACATGATTTTTTTTTGTTTTGTTTTGTTTTTATGAATCTTCTGTTGAAGATGGACATATGTTGCAGGTTTTGCTTTCTGCTAAGCGATAGTGCCCCCACGGCAATGTGTGAATACCACACTCGAGGACGCACCTCTTGTCGTCGTTGGGATCCAGCGCAATTTTTGTAACTTTGTTTGTGGTCAACACATGGTCGACGCTCTGGATGCGCTGTTCTTCTCTTAGAACCGACGACCTGGTCTTGAGGCAATCGACAAAGTCCTCGAATGCGAGATGCTCCCGAACCACCTGTCTGCCGACACCCTTGGCCTTCTTGGTAACGCTGCCCTCGGCTTTGATGGCATAGGCCTTGGCGCGAAGACCTGCAAACTCGAGAATTACATCACCGTCCTTCTCGTCTTTGAGTTTGCCAGGTACTTTTTTGTTTCGGGGCAGGATGCCGTACTGGTTCGGTTGGGGATAGCCCGAGGTGTCGAAGAGGTTGACCAAAGCTGGTACCGTGACTATATCCCTGTATGCATCGGCTGAGTGGACGTGGTACACCAAGCTGTCCGTGTCCGTGTAGAGAAGCGAGATGTTGTGGCTATAATGTGGACGTAATATGTCGTAGTACGTCTCGAACATGTGCAGCTTGCTCTGGTCTAATACTGAGGCACCAACATAAATTGGCTTGTCGAGTTTTACCTCACCCTTCCTCATATGCACCAGAGCAAGCTGCTCATTATAAATAGTCCTCGATTTAAATAACGGGTTCGCTACGAGCCTGCGACATTGTGCTTTCCTCGTTACCAATTTTATGTCCATGCGATTCCGCACATTCTCCATAGTTTTGCCAAACACCGCATTGTTCATAAGCTTGAAGAAATCCTTATCAAGCTCGGACGTGGCTGCAGTGCGGTGTTTGGTGTTGACTTCAATATATGGCTTCAACCACAGAGAATGCTCGAACTTGAGGATGCGGTGAACTGCGTGGACCGCGACCCCTCGCTGCATCAACCACCGGAGATTCTGGTAGTGTAGGACGTAATTCTTCTTGGGCTCGAAATCCATGACGAGCTTCTTCTGGTTGGAATCGGGTGGACACTTGAACTCGGGTGCAGGGGGGAGATCGCTGAACAAATCCTGCAGCTTCTCGGAGAACTCAAGGTCCACCTCGGCGAAGAACCCATGTTCCGAATCGTCGAAGCTTTCGACGTCGAAGTTGGAAGGGTCAGTCCACTCGAAGCCTCTAAAGGGGAGTGACTGCATCATGGAGTGCCCGTAGAGGTTATTGACGTCCGTGTACATAATATAGCTGGACGGCTGTGAGGGCTCGTAACCGGTGGCCATGTGGTGATTGTTGGCGCACGAGTGTCGCTGCGACACCTGGACCATTCCACCCCGCACGGCACGTTCCACAAACAGCATCATGTCCACGTCCGAAAGAAGCTCCAGCTTGATCTTCGTCACCAGAAACATGGCCGACCACGCCAGTCCGGGGAGACTGTAGAAGTAGGCGGGGTCCAGCTTGTAGATCTTCATTGCGGTCGCACGGAACGTCTGGAACACGTCGGCGAGGAGCGTCACGTCAAGTCTGAGGTAGGCGTCGTGGTAGTCCCCGAGAGTTCGACAACCCAGCTCGCGCCACATGGACTGGGCGTGGTGATAGTCATCCTCAGAGATGCCCGAGCCTCGCAGCTTGCTATAGAACTTCGCCTGGGGAGGTAGCGTCGTCTCCGCGAACTTGGAAGGATCTGTGACGTATTCGTAGGGATAGACCCCCTTACGCTTGAAGAGGCCGGCGTCCAAGTTCGGAAAGTTTCCGGAGGTAATAAGCATTTGCTCGTCGCTAAGCTTCCCTGCGAGAGCATCGAGGCTGGCCGGGAGGAACCTCAGGGAGTCGAGGAAGCGAAGCTCGACGGTAGAGTGTGATCCTGAGATTCGCACCCACTTGCTCAAGCTAATGTAACGCTCCTCGTTCTGCGCCAGGATGTTGATTCGCATGTCGTCGTACCCAAGATGCTTGACGAGGTGGTGGAAGTCGTATCCCGAGCCATTATGAAAAAACACAGGGATAAATCGCGGGTCCCGAGCCATGAGGTTGCATCCGTTGCACCAAGGGCCAACATACCTACCGTCAAAATGATCGTGGTGTTGGACTTTACGGTTGTTGGCGGTGTACTCCTTGACGCAGACAGGGCAAGCGATGGACTCGTCGTGTCTACGCTGATCGTCGGGGGACAGTGGGAGCATAGACTTGGGGGCCAACAGTACCTTCCCTATCTCGCTGGCTTCCACAACCATCCTCTCGAGGAAGTGTTTGGCTGCGTCGGGACCACGGTACACGTAGGGCTCGGGGGCAATGTGCTGGTCACGTCGCACCACAACGTATGCATAACTCGAAGCCTCGTGGAGTTGGTAAGGGGTGGTGGAAGAAACTTCGGGATCTGGATCGCAAGTGGACAGGGGTTTGAGGAAGGCCTCGAAATCCGCGATGATGATAGCAGGATGCTCCACCATGGCACCGTGCATGTGGAAACGCTCCACGGTGCCAGGTTTAGGCAAGACTGCCACACCAGGCTCGTTGTTACTACAGTAGATCTTGTGGCTGGCAAGCTTCTCTGCAGCGATGTTGGAGTCTCGAACATGTTGGTAATTGTGTTGATCCTGTCCGTCGAACATTGACAAGCACCTGCGACACACCTCGACGTGGTGACTATCACTGCTCCGCTGGCTCGAAACAAGTCTAGAGAGCGAGCGAATAAGAGTGTAGTGGTGATGGGTCTCGTCCTTGATAAGTAGGAGATGGATTTCCTGCGCACCATCGTCCTCTACGTCGCTCACCCGGATGGGGTACACCGCATTTTCGTCAGTGAGACCGTAAACGTTGATGGCCAACCGCGTACGAGCCTCGAACTTTCGAATGTCCGGGACCTCTACCGGGTAGTCGATCCCAGCCATCGCAACTTCCAGCTCTGCCTCATAGGGTATGTAGTGGTTAACTCGGTGTGGATGGTTTTTTGGCTCAACTGGGTGCAACGCTGCCAGAACACACCATACGAAGCACTTGGCGTCACCGTTCTGAATGTTCAGGACGGCCTTTTTTGCCACAATGGTAGGTGGTAAGGGGACGTAGCTGGAGGCGGAGAGAGGCACGAACTTACAAAGTTTGACGCACAGTTCGTGAGGCTCGCCACACAGCGAACCCCCCGAGCCTTTAGCTTGATGTTCCTCCTGTTTTGCCACCAGCTCATCGGTAAACTGGTTGTAGATGACCTCGAGGTTGTCAACATCCGCCAGATGCAGCGTCTTCGCCTTGGTGTTGTGGCAGAAGCTGTAAATTTCGTCGGACGGTTTCTTGTACTGGCAACGTAGCGATGCGTAGAATTTGGTGGAGTGCATTGCAAGCGCCTCGCCGAGGATGGAAATAATTTCGGCTCGCACGTTCTCCAAAAAAATACGCACGTCGCATGAGCCCTCCGAAGTGATGACAAAATCTTCTAACAACCGCTGGAAAGCAGACTGGTTCGCTTTCGCCACAGGCTTGACGCGTTTGGCGGATGGTGGCAAGTCGGCTTCCGCTTTCCTCTTGGTCGAGCTGGTCGACGGTTGTGGAACAGGTGTTCCGACGACAACTTTGCATGATGTTATATGCCTCTTCAAATTATTAATGGTAATAGGTATACCGCACCTGGGACATGGTTTTTTAGCGGTTACACGCTTACCAGGTGCGCAGGTACGACAATGTCTTGCAAAATGTGCGCTTGATATGGCTATCTTGCACACAGGGCAATTTTTCTCGTAAGGCATTTTTTTTTGGGGGGTATGTTTATTTATATGTGATCTGTTGGTGGTAGAGTGTTTACAAAAAAAATGCCTTACGAGAAAAATTTTGTAGGCTAATTCTAATTAGTGTTAGTTTGAGGGGTTTATTTATATATGGGTGGCGTTGTTTTCCTCAAATATGTGTTTTAATAGTTTGAGAAAAAAAAAACACGTGAAACCCTACAGAGGTGCGGTAATCTATAACCGCAGCCATTAGAAAACTTTTACATTTTTGGTTGGGCACCACGCACCCTGGCGAGGTTATAGGGGCCAGGCATTCTAAAAAAACAACAATTATTATTTGTTTGTTTGTTTGTTTGTGTTACAATACATACGCGCGCGCGTGCGTGTGGCACATCGTTCCCCCGAGAGAGGTTTACAAAGGTCACAATATATATAAATATTGGCCTCTCTTTTTTTTTTCCTTTTTTTTTTTTTTTTTGGGACTTGGAAAAAATTTACAATAAGGTGCATTCGCTCGTTACTGTTGCCAGCCATAAATCTCTCTCTCTCTCTCTTCATCTTACAGCAAAGTTGGCATCTCTATTTTTTTTAGTTGTAAGTAAATTGCCAACACACTCTAATTAATAATGCTACATATTATACGCGCACACGCACACACATACTATATTACCATCCACCCATCTCTCTCTCTTTTACGGCAGTACATATTTGTTGTCGGCTCTCCTTGTTTAGTGTGTGTAGGTTGGCAAAAATTTGCTTTATGCGCTGTAAGGCAAGCCTCAAGCAAAGTTGTCAGCTCCTTGCTTTAGGCTAGGTTAGACCAAAAAAACCTTGGTGATTTTTTTTTTCGAGTGAGGAGTTGGCAACACTGATTTTTACTTGAGGGGCGGTCAACCGGGTTGATTGTACAAGCAAAGTTGTCAGCTCCTTGCTTTAGGCCAGGTTAGAGTAAAAAAAAACCTTGGTGATTTTTTTTCGAGTGAGGAGTTGGCAACGCTGATTTTTACTTGAGGACGGTCAACCGGGTTGATTGCACAAGCAAAGTTGCCAGCTCCTTGCTTTAGGTTAGGTTAGACCAAAAAAAACCTTGGTGATTTTTTTTCGAGTGAGGAGTTGGCAACGCTGATTTTTACTTGAGGACGGTCAACCGGGTTGATTGCACAAGCAAAGTTGCCAGCTCCTTGCTTTAGGTTAGGTTAGACCAAAAAAAACCTTGGTGATTTTTTTTTCGAGTGAGGAGTTGGCAACACCGATTTTTACTTGAGGGGCGGTCAACCGGGTTGATTGCACAAGCAAAGTTGCCAGCTCCTTGCTTTAGGTTAGGTTAGAGTAAAAAAAGCTGTGGGTAAGTTGTCGGTTGTTTAACTTTTCCCTCTCTCTTTTTTTTCTTGTAAAAAGCTATGGCAAAAGTACCAGTGGGTTGGCAACTTTGCTTTATGCACTGTAAGGCAAGCCTCAAGCAAGATTGCCAGCTCCTTGCTTTAGGTTAGGTTAGACCAAGAAAAAAAACCTTGGTGATTTTTTCGAGTGAGGAGTTGGCAACACTGCGAGAAAATACCTCAAGCAACGTTGCCACCTCCTTGCTTTAGGTTATCTTAGACCCAAAAACAAAAACCTTGGTGATTTTTTCGAGTGAGGAGCTGGCAACACTGCTCACCACTTCCGCTCACCACAAGAGGGCGTTCAACCGGGTTGATTGCACTACTGATAGTAAAAAAAAGGGTTCAGAATTCGAATTCCGGTCGAAAGCATTTCTACGTTTATGTAAAATGTTTCCTATTCCATTCTGTCAATTTATAATTAATTTTAAACATATATAGGTATAATGAATCAGGGAAAAATACGCCCGGGAAAAATGCGCTTTCGCAATAAAAGTGGGAAAAATGCGCCCAGCACACATGACCTTCACCAACTAATCCATTGAAGGGTTGGAATTCCCAGTTATCTAACTCTGTTCATTTGTTTGCTTCTATCGCACACCTGGTAAGCTTTCCAATGGCTCAGTAGTCATTACCAACCCATCTCTGGCACAGGTCAGGTGTGTGTATTTGTGTTTCTATTTGTGATGGCTGATTTGACAATCACCGAGACGAACAGAGGCAAGCCGTGTGCTCTGTTCAATGGATTTCAATATCGAGTCAAGAAGAAGACGGATGAGGAAACTACTTGGCTTTGTGTTAAAGAGAAGAAAGAGAAATGTAGAGGACAGTTAGTTACGAAAGGAAAAGAAATCATCAGCTCAACAGATCACAAGTGCAAACCGGACGTCGCCAAAACAGAAGTTCGAATTAAGCGAGTGTCAGCTAAGAAGCGAGCAAGAGAAGGTGACAAATCTATGTCTAAGCTCTACCAGGAAGAAATGGGTCCCTTGTTTAATCAAGGATTCGACCTCGTGGCGGAAGTTCCTGTGTACTCCAGCTTCAAACGCAGCATGAACTCTGTGAGGAGGCAGGCACAAGGAGATCGTCGGGACCCGAATTCCAGACAGAACATCGTTTTATCTGAAGAAGATGAAGGAGACGAGCAGAGAATCCTCGTTTTTTGTAGCTCCAAAGGCAGGGTTGACTTCGAAGACGCGTGCATTTCTTCCCTCATTTCTTCCCGACTTGTACCATCAAGGGATGCTACTTCCACTTTAACCAGTGTCTGTGGCGCAAAGTTCAAGACGTTGGATTGGTACCGGACTACAAGAATGACGAAGAAGTAAGGTTTCATGTCCGCATGTGCAGCGCTGTGGCAATGATCCCCCGCGAGGATGTTGAAGATGGGTGGCTCCAAATCCATAGTACGGCGCCAGCAGGAGAGAAACTGACAGCGTTTCTTGACTACTTTGTTCTCCAGCTTCTAAACACGCCAGAAAAGAGAATATTTTTACTGTACTTTTAGAAAAAAATCTCCTTCCTGACAGTGCCAAGCCTGTGTTAAGTGTGAGGGAAAGCTGCGTAAAGGTTGTTTTAATCAACATATTATCATATTGGTGAAGGTCGTGTATGCGGGGAGCATTTTTCCCACTTTTCATTGTGGTTACTCTTGGGAGGGCGCATTTTTCCCACTTTTATGGCGAGAGCGCACTTTTCCCGGGCGCATTTTCCCCGACACTGGTATAATATAAACAATTAAATATTAAAATTGATTTGAATGTGCACACGGTGGCAGAAATTCGTAAAAAAAAAAAAAAAAACAGATTTCAGTTTTCATTTCCAAACTGTACCTACCTAATTATGATCCAGTTGATATTCCCTAACTTCCGAATATATTTAAACGCCTATTTTTCCCGTTTTGCATTTCCTTTTTTTATTTATTACGTTCTTGCCACTTTCAGCTAATCGCGACGATGAGGATAAATGACGATAAATGAAAATTGATAAAGCCACAGAGACGGAAGCAACAATTTGAAAAGTAGTGAAGCTTATATCTTATAGGTTTCATGCAAACCTTAAAGCGAACTATGTGTAATAAACGTAAGTTAAACGCTGATTTGATTATAATGAGAAAAAAGGTAAAGTTATCTGCTGTGAATTCCATGTAATAATTTGAGTTTTGTTTTGAGCACATTATACACAGATAGGCTAATCAGCACTGGACCTACAGTTCTAAGTGGAATCAGAACCATCATATGCTTCCACCGGGTTTCGAACCCGGGATCCCTTGATTGCAATGCGCCGTTTCATGAAGGCATGAAGGGGTATGGAAGTAGGGCCGCACATATTCTCCATTTCCGCCATAGTGCAGAGATGATGTGATCAACATCAAGCTCCGTCCGCCATCACACCCCAGGGACCCATTGATTACAGGCTGAGTTACCCCAGAGCCACTTGACCCGGGGAAATGCAGACAAAGTTCCTTCCGAGATCAATCATCCTGGGACTCCCGCGTGGCAGTCACACGCCTTACAGAATGGACCTCTCAATTTCATTATAATAATAAAAATATGCGTACACTGAGGGGTTAGAGCCACAGATAAAGAGCTTTACCCTTTCCTTCAGTGGATATGAAAACCTATTTGATACAACGTGATTAGTTGTTAAGGATGTATTTTCCCTGAAATACAGTGTACTCTAAAGGTAAAGGTAAATTACCCCGTAAATGTAGCACCTTGTCATGAAGGCACATTTAGGGTATGTAGGAGTTCGGCCCCACACATTCTAGGCAATTTTGGAGGTGATGTGATCAGCACCACTCTCCGGCCGCCTATACTACCCAGGGATGCCCCCAGGTACTCATTGATTTGAGGCTGGGTAAGCCCCAGAGCAGCTTTATGAGGGGACAAGGCTAGACACCCTACAGGGCACTCTGAATGGCTATTAGAATAGAATAGAATATAATAGTCTTTTAATTTTCCACTAAGCGAGGTTCAGCCTAGGGCTGTTCTGCCCACTAACTCAGTGCACTACCACCTATTACGAACAGATGTACCATCCGATAACACAGTGATAAAATGGACGGGAATTGTTAAAAGACAGAAGATAAACTCGAAATTCAACCGGAATATATAGATATTAAATTAATTTTCATAATTTTCTCATTTTAATTACTCAAAAAGGCAGTAATCGTCGAAATAGAAACTTATGACTAACATAGCATAAACAGCCACTATAAAATGTATGCATTCCTCCCGGAAATGGTCTGAAACCAGGGGAAGGGGGTCATGGGGCCATGCTCCGCCCTCGAACCATGAAATATTTTAATATGAACCTACAAAGACCTCCGAAAATAACACAATTAATACAATTTAAAAATAAAGATTTTGCAAAAATTTCGATTTTGTTCTTGCATAAATTAATGGATTTGTTATGGACAGAGGCGGGATACACAAATCTGCAGTCTGCATTATTGAGTAATTTTAGTTTTATAACCATTGATGCAAAGCTACTACCAGACATCCCAGTTTAGTCGGGACAGTACATTCTTTTTAATCCATGTCCCAAGATTTTTCGAACAGAAAATATCTCGTTTTTTTGTTTGATTTGATTTGATTTATTTTACTTCGCGTTTTGTGCCTCTTGGCTAATTTGCGAAGATGGGGATGAGTGATGAAATGATGAAATTGATGAATGGACATTCACAAACAACCAAGCCCGACCGGGATTCGAACCCGGGACCCTTGGCGTCGCAGCGCGATGTGCTAACCACTCGGCCACAGGGTCGGGCTCGTTTTTGTTTTTTTTAATTCACATTTAGTCTTGTTCTTTATTAAATAATCATTGCTGATACGTATAATTTAATTCATAGATTTATTATATTCTAAACATGGAATTATCATGGTTGTTCAATGGTTCTGGTACAAGAAATTTAAAGGAAATTTCAAAAGATTTGCGGAACACAGTACTATTCGAATACTTCTGTTCTGAGAATTGAATGTAAACAAAAAACCACCAAGCTGTACGCCATGTGATAGCCTTTGCTGTAAGCGACTGTGTTGCTGATTATGAGGGTCTGGTGGGGGGGGGGTCTATCGGTGGGTTGAATATCTTCCGTTACTTTGGAGCATTATCCGAAAGTGTCAGAAAAGCTATGTAAAATAATATAATTTAATCAATCCAATAGAATTTCGGATTTGGCCCCTCCCTAAAAAAATCCAGCTCACGGGCATGTCTGAAACGGGTTTTAAACGTAAAAGCCTGCATTTTCATGCCAAGGAACAAAAACGATATTTCAGGGTAAATTCTCAGCCTACTTATGATAGATATACTTATTGCATATAAACAAATATATATAAAAATATTTAAAAACAAAAACAAATCTCAGAGTTCCGCCCACGCAATGTTTTTCAAAAGTTGACAGCACTGTTCACATGGATAACGCAGGAAGTACGTGCGCTTAGCAGTTCGATGCATGGAGGACGTCTTGGTCGTCAGCTGTGTATCTCACTCATCGCACAAGTCTCAACACCCCTCCCCCCCGGCAGCATTCGCCTTCTGCCGAAACAGATATGCATTCAGTGTTAGGCTAAATGCCTTCGTTGTTAGATTAGGCATGTTGGGTTTAGTTAGCATAAATAATACATTGTTAGTCAAGCCCCGAAAAACTGCAGAGAAGGCGAAAGGCGGGAATGTTGTTGAGGCTTGTGCGATAAGTAGTGAGACCCGTCAGCTGCGTGCATTACTCGGATGATCTTCTTACGCTTATTCCTATTGGTTAGTTCTTACAAGTTCGAAAGCTTCCCATTGGTCGCTGCATTCAATTGAAGGTCTGACCAAGATAAGGGTGGACTATAAGTGTCGCTGTTCGGTGTGCGGCATCAGTCAGTGGCTGGTAGCAGAAGAAGACGTAAGTGTCAACGACAGGTCGGCGCGGCACGACAGACCATGAACCAGAGGCACATGTTGAGAAAGGAGGACCCTCCCAGACAGTGGTGGCCAGAGACTGAATCATAGTCATCATACTCGTAGAGTGAGTACCTGATTTTTGCGATTCTTCCAGTGCTTCGTTTTCAGAAAGTGCGACGTTCTGTATCAAGTGTGATTGGAAGTGCTGCTCCTCTCGTCCACCGCCCCGATGGCGTAGTGGGTCGTGGCTTCTATTCCCAATGGATGCACATTGTACAGTGCTTTGGATCCTACTTCAAACAATAGTTTCAACAGTTTTTGAGTAAAAAACGGGATTAAAACCAATTTGATAGGGAGTGCTAAAATAACAGAGACTCGAGGAGGGAAAGGTAACCTGTGACTCGGTAACAGTTTTTGAGTTTATCGCAGAACCATTGCGCCTATTTTCGGCAATTCTTTCTGTGTACTGCTTTGCAGCTGATTTCAACTTATTTGTTCATCGTTGTTTATTTGTTTCGATTTTATCTTATGATAAGACGACTTTGCGTATGTTCTATGAATTTCAGAATAACCGGGATTGGAAAGCTTTTCGCAGACATCTCTACGAGGAAGCGAAATCGTGATTGTGTCGTTGTAAAACCTTTTGTAAACGCCGGTTGCCTAGTTTAGGGAGTGTCTTAAGTGTGGTTTCAGTGCATTTGTTAACGTATACCAGAGAATCACCAAACATCATCAGTGTTTTCTCTTTGTTTCTCGTCTCTCTCCACTGACTTCATCCTGTGACTTCAAAACTTGGTGTTGCGAAGGGGAGATGAATATTTCAATTGAATTTCTGCATCGCATTGCGAGAGAATTCTTACGATGAATCGAGTGATTTTATTTGTGTTCGGCAGTGTTTCCAAAGTTGATGCGGTGTGTTTGTTGAAACGGAAAATGCAGAAATACAAATGGTGTTGTGTTAGAAGCTAAATGAGTTCGAAAGTTTAGAGAACTGTTGCAGCGAATCGCGTTCGTGTTAATTTATTTGCATACGGTGCTGTTTTCAGTGCGAATGTATTGTCTTCTTTATAGCTTGTCCAAAGCATCTCTTTAAACTAGTCTGTCTTGTGAATTCAGAACAAGGTGTAAACTGTGGTGTTAAAATTCGGTTTCATCGTCGAGGCTAAGAGACAGTATGAGACTTTCAGACAGTTCTTACGATATACAAAACCTGTGATTGTTTATGCATTCTGTAGTGTTCAAAGTGAAGATTCATTGTCTCTATTCAATCGTACAATGAATAAATTGATGCATTTAAATTGATTTTCTTCGTTGAGGCTAATCTAGAGTAAGGAATTTACGGATTCTTTTTTCGATGAAATAAAACTGTGATTTTTTTTTTTGCTCTCGGGGGTGTTTCAGTGTGAATGTATTGTCTTAGCTAAAGCTTACAGTTATTGTCCAAAGATGTCTTTCAAAAACTTCATCCTGCGAGTTCAATACGTGGTGTTGCGATTATTTGGTGTTAAAACTGAATGTCAGAATCAACGTCAATCAGGAGTGCGAGAATTTCAGAGTTGTTCCGTTGGTTACCCACGGTGGTGTTTAGAAAGTTCGGATACCTTGTATTGACTAAGGCGAATAATGTCCGTTCAACGTTACCCTTTCAACGACTTCATCATGTGACTTTGAACACATGCTGTGAACGTGTGTACTTTGAGTTTTAAATGGAAGCTAAACAACACAGATAAAATTTAGAAGTGTTACGATTATTCGAGACTGTGTTTTCTCTTAGCATTCAGTGGTGTTTTGAGTACACATGTACTGTTTCCGATAAAGCGCTCAGTGATTACACAAAAATATTTCTTTCAACGACTGAATCCAGTTATGCAAGTGTGGTGCTTCATTTGATTTTCTGCATCGAAGCTAATTGATAGCGTAAACATTTCAGAGGTTTTATACGTAGAATTGAACCTGTGACAATTTAAGTTGTGTTCCGTGGTTTATCAGTGTGGATTTATTGTCTGCGGTGAAGCTTACTATATCTGTGCAAAGTTTCTATTTCATCGACATCATTCTGTGACTTTACGACATGGTGTTGAGAAAGTGTCGGTTTGAAATTTATGTTCCTGCATCGGGTCTAACCAGGAGTGCGTAAATTCCATACAATTGTGATCTCGCGGCCAGTTTTCATTAATGCGTACAACTCTTGCGCAAGGATTAATTTCAAATACATTATTCTCAAAGTTTAGAGCGTGGAGTTGCAAAATTACCGTGTTAACCTTGAGGTTTCGCATCGACACTAATCGAGACTGTGAACCTTTGTTGGAGGCTAATCTTAGTTCGGAAATTTCACAAAGTTGTTTTCGGGTGGTACTTTCAAAGTTTGGATGCATTTCTTTGACTAAGGCAAACAATGTCTGTTCAACATTCCTCTTTCAACGATTTTAATAATTTACTTTGAACAATTTCTTGTGAACGTGAGTAATTTGAGTTGATATCTGCATGGAAGCTGATCGAGACAGTGATAATATCAGAGAAGTGTTACGATGATTCGGAACGGTGATTTTTCGTACCATTCGATTGTGCTTTCAGTACACATGTACCGTTCTGTTTTAATCAAAATGCACATTGGTTATACAAAATTTGTTTTTCAACCTCTGCGTCCTGTTACTCAAGTGTGGTGCTTTCATTGATTTTATGCATCGACGCTAATGGAGAATATTAACTTTTCAGAAGGTTGTTACGATATTTGAACTTGTGCCTATTTTAGTTACACACGATGGTGTTTCAGTGTTGATTTATTGTCTGCGGTGAAGCTTACATGTTTTTTACAAAGGTTGTATTTAAACGACATCATTCTGTGATTTTACGACATCGTGTTGAGAAAGTGTCGGTTTAAAATTTGTTCAAAAAATGATCGTATCCAAGCACAAGATAGTGCCTCCCCGATGGCGCAGTGGTAGCGTGGTTGCCTTGTAATCAAGGAATCCCGGGTTCGATACCCGGTGGAGGCACATAGTGGTTCGGATCCGACTTTAAAAACTGTAGATCCAGTCCCGATTAGCCTTACTGTGCATAAAGTGGACTTAAAACACCAAATCAACCAACCAAGCACAAGATATAATCTCTACTTCTGAAACATGTTTTTTTTTGTATAACTGAAAACATGGAAGCCACTCTCGCATAACACAAAATGTAGCTAACTGTATAGCTATAACGTAGTATAATCATGCATTCTTCTTGTACATTTTTAACTTTAAAGGAACTCGGATAACAAGTGTCACCTAGTAGTGCTAGGTTGTAGTGTTTTATATCGTCTCATGTTACTCACCCTTAGCTGATTTTTCTATAATACCTGAGTAAGTCCTATTTTTAGTATTGTAATGCATATGTTACCATGTACTTTTTTCTACACACGATAGTCCTTGAACGCAAATAAATGAAACTAAATTAATGGTACCATGAAATGGATATTGTGGGTTTTAGTTTATTATTTCCTTGTTAAATTTAATCCTTCCTTGTTTCTCTTGCAGGGTTATCCTCTCGTGGTGCTTCACGCGTTGGTCGATCGGGAGTGTCGCGTACGTTAAATCGTATTTACTCATCGACGTTAATAGGTACGTAATTTGTCCAGTAAACTTCCGTTAGGACCCGAGACAATGGTTCTGTAATGGGTCCATTGCATGTTTAGTAACATACTTCTGCTACCAATCCTTCCGATTTTGACTAAAGCTGCGACAGTTTTTCTCTCAGGTTCGCTGATCATGTACGTCACGTTTTGTGACGTTTCCTAACTGCAGTATTTAGAAAATTTCAGAATTTAGAAAAGAAGTTATAGATTATATCCCTTCGTGTTCGAAATAAGATGCAGACCGCTAATTTTTCAGTTCGTGCAACCCATCATATTGCCCTAGGATAAAAAAATCTCATGTTTATAAATGAAAAATTTAGAACACATTTTTCGAAAAAAATTCCACATCATGGACTTGGTTCAATTTTCAAGACATTCCTAGAATTTGGTGATTGTAATGTTTCTTTTAAAGGAGAATTTAATTCCATGACATTTCATTCCCTTAGACAGAAAATGTATTCCTGTTCACCGTGTGTTAGTGTGTGTGCTTTTTTTTCTTAAATTCAACTGGACTAAAATGTTGAATTTTGAAACAATTTGTCTACTATGGTTGAAGAGGCCTCTTCAATGTCGTAATAGTTACGTAGTCACCTTGTAGTCAAGGAGTCCTTGGTTCCATACCTGGTGGAAGCACATAGTGGTTCGGATCCCATTTGAAACTGTAGGTCCAGTCCCGATTAGTCTATCTGTGCATAATGAGGACTTAATGGAAGTTTCGATTATCATCCCTCCTTACCCTCCAAGAGGATTGGGCAACCTCTTCACAATTTCTTTAAATTTTCAGTGAACTTGAAATATCAAGCAAAACAATTTTTAGTTGTGAGTGAAAAATTAAGTTACTGTAGATCTGGTTTGGTTGGCCGCGGTGGCTCAGTCTGCAACGCGTCTGAATACCATGCTAAAGGTCCCGGGTTCTATCCCCGGCCGGTTCAAATCCGGGAACTTTTCTAACGATGGAAGCAGCCCCGGCGCCCACCCAGCGTCGAATAACATGGGTACCTGGGGACTCACGACCGGATCAAGAAAGTGTGGGGCGTTACCCCCACACCCCCTATACGTCTTCATGGCGTGGTGCTAAGCACAGGGGAGCACTTTACCTTTTTACCTTTTTTACCTGTAGATCTGGTTTTCAATTACATGTTGGGTTACATTGAACCCCTGTGAAAATTTATTTAGAGCACTAAAGTTTTATTCCAAAGTATTATCTTATTAGTATTATTTTAGTTTAAAATTTTTAACATTCAAATTTTAGATTTTTTCTCTAGCATAACATGCGTGGGATAATCGATGAGAAACGTGATTTGTTTTCGAAAACCGAGAATTTTTCAAAATGACGTAACTCGGAAGGAGGTTAGATTTCCTTGCACAAACACATACATAATCAGGGGACCTGAGAGAACAAATGCTGCAATTTATGTTTGGTTTTACATACTGTAGGCCCTTTGCGAGGTGCACTTTACGCGATTGTTTAGCTTCTGTCGTCCGTTATGATTAAATTATTTCGCGCTCCTTTGCTTCATGGAGAATGATGAAGAATCCTGGACTAGCCAAGCAGTGCGACCATGGACCGGATACGGTGAGTACATGATTTTCCTTTATTTCTTTTCATTGCTTATTTATTTGTTACATGTTTCTCTTACAGCGAAATCAAATCGTTCTGTGCTACTTAATGTGTTGGTACACGGTTGGCAGGCAGGTTCATTTAAATCGACTTTTTTCCTGAACTTCAAGTCAGACATAACTTTTGAGCAAATTCACTGGAGGAATTTAAACGTGAGGCTCCGAACCGGCATTGTTTCTTTTTCCAGATTTTATTTATACTTTCCCTCACTCTGGTTTTCATGTTGCTCAGATTTTGTAACTCGTTTTCGTGAACTTAGTTTTGTGACTTACGTGTTTGTTCCGATCTTGACTATTTGGACTTCGTCATTCTGTATTTCACACGACGGCCGCAATGAGGTGTGATGCGTTTGAAAGCCGGCATTCTATGCATTGCAGTTAGTCGGGATCAAAAGTTCATGAGCATTTAGGGCTGACAATTCGTCGTGCGAGAACCAGAGGGACGTAACTTCATTTTATCAAATTTACAGGAGATAGGAATTAATGTATTCTTAGGAATATGACTGACTCTTAAAAAGAGTCAGTAAATTTGAGATACGTGACTCCACCTTACTGCTAAGGATATGTCGATCTGACTCCAAATAGAGGAACTCTTCAGAGGAATTCCTCTGGTTCTCACAGGACGAATTGGTCTCCCTGCGTGTTGTTTCAAGGATTTTGTGGTTTTTCTACTCGTACTCGATTTCTCTTTCAGTAATTTGGATCTGTGATACAACATCTCATACGACGAATTGGTCTATCTCCCCGTGTTGTTTCATGGATTTTTTTTTACTCGTACTCGATATCTTTTTCAGTGATTTGGATCTGTGATACATCTCATACAACGAATTGGTCTCTTTTCGCGTGTTGTTTCATGGATTTTTTTTACCCGTACTCGACTTCTTTTTCAGGGATTTGGATCTGTGATACAACATATCATAAGACGAATTGGTCTCTTTTCGCGTGTTGTTTCATGGATTTTTTTTACTCGAACTCGATTTCTTTTTCAGTGATGTGGATCTGTGATACAACATCTCATACGACGAATTGGTCTCTTTTCGCGTGTTGTTTCATGGATTTTTTTACTGGTACTCGACTTCTTTTTCAGTGATTTGGATCTGTGATACAACATCTCATACAACGAATTGGTCTCTTTTCGCGTGTTGTTTCATGGATTTTTTTTACTCGTACTCGATTTCTTTTTCAGTGATTTGGATCTGTGATACAACATCTCATACGACGAATAGGTCTCTCTCTGCGTCTTGTTTCATGTTTTTTTTTTACTCGTACTCGATTTCTTTTTCAGTGATTTGGATCTATGATACAACATCTCATACGAAGAATTGGTCTCTCTGCGCGTGTTGTTTCATGGATTTTGTTGTTTTTCTACTCCTGCTCAATTTTTCTTTCAGTGATTTGGACCTGTTATACAACCTCGACGTAGTTTTGGATGACTTCCAAGAATTTTTTTTTACATATTTTAATATTTATTTCTTTAATGGATTTTGTTCACAATTAAATTTTTATTATTTATGAATGGGAAACCGGCAAAGATTTTGATCTATTTAATTGTTAAACTTCAGTGTTGATATCCTTTGTCTATAATTTTTCAAGTGTAATAGGTGGAGTGGAAGGAACTGCTGCTTTTGAAATTAAAATTTATCAACGATTTAGAGGAAGTGTAGGAAGTTTCGTTTGGTGGGTCTGGGTATTTCAACATTCTTATTTTCGTTAACTGCAATGATGAGGATGGATAGATTATTTCTGTGTAAAATTCTCATACAAGCATCCATTCCCTAATCACGCTTTGTTTTGCGACTCATTCTTTCCATGTAGCTTGAGCTCCTAGAAATATTACAACTCCCTCCACAAAAAATATTAAGTTATCATTAGTTAAAATTCTAATTTCGTAAAGAACGTTAACTGTATTACAAATTTTAATAGGTAAAAAATCTTAGTGTTTATTAAATATTAGAATCAAATGAAACTGGATTGATGAAAATGAGACTGCATTTTGATGCCAAAAATATTAAGGGAGAGTGTCGTGGGAGCTGGTGAGTGGCAATTAAATCTTCACTGCCAATTCGTGTGAGAACCAGAGGGACGTAACTCCAACTCCAAATAGAGCTATTTAAAAGTGACATGTCCAGCAATACCGAAAACTGCATTTGAGGATTTAAGTTCCTCTGGTTATCATTCGACGAATTCAAAAATCCAATATGCTGACCAAGGTAGAATTATTTTATTTTAAAACATAAACTAAAAGTTACGTTTCAACCCTCGAGCAAGGTCTTCTTCAGACTCTGTACCAAATACAAATGAAATAAGGTACAAAACGGGAAGATATATATACACAAAAATCACTTCCCTCCGGACACAAGAATATTAGAAAGGTGTTTATCTGGAGCATTCTTTACCAGGTGTTGCAGCAGGTGGCCTTCTCCTGTCAACTGTTGTTTCACCTGACAGGCAATTTAGATAAACATTTCCTTTCATCTGGAACGTGGATGGACTCCTTATCTAACGCTCTTTTTCCTTATTCTTTCTTTCTTCATTATTCTTCCTTCTTTTCTCCTTCTTCGCTTTTGTCCTTTTTACTCTTTCTAACACCTTCTTCCATTCTTTGTTTATCTTCAGTCTCCCATTCCAGTTCATTGTGCCTTCTTCCCCTTTCTTCTCTATTTCCTTGGACTCCTTCAATTTTCCCACTAGTACTCTCTTCTCCCTACCTATCTGCTTAGCCTCATCCCACTCTATGTCATGTTCTGTTTCTCTCGTGTGCTTAAATATCACATTTCTCTCTCTCTTAAGTCGTACATCATCCCTATGTTCTTTCAACCTGTCTTTAAGCCTCTTTTTTGTTTCTCCAATGTACATTGTACACACTCTGACATTCTTTATACTTCACGCTTCCCCTTCCTCTTCTCTGTTTTCCTTTTTCTTGTTCGCATTCTTTGCTATTCTTAAGATGCTTCGTCCTCCCTTCCTCTAAGTTTTAATGCCCGCTTTCCTAAGCACTTTGCATATCTTTTCCGTGGTCTTCCCCATACTCTTTATGCCAAACCACCACTCTTCTCCTTTCTCTTCATTTTTCTTTCTCTTCCTCTTCTCCCCTGCTACTTATCTTCCTTCTTCTTCTGTTTATATCCAGTCTATCTTCCTTCTCGTAACCATTATTTTCCATCTGTCTCCATAGGTTATTTATTTTGCCTTCTTTTTCACATTCTTTCGTGCATATTTTCTTGATTCTGTCCTCCATATTCTTTATAAAATTTATTTTTATCACCTCACTTACATCACTTCTTTTGTGACAGAATACCCCTGCTGCACACTTCTTCTGATGCCAAGTGGTTTCAATTTCTTGTCCTCTCTTACTTTTCATCAATATATCTAGGTAGCTTATCTTGTCTTCCTTTTCTATTTCGAGTTCCAGCAATATCCCTCTTTCTTCATCTTTTATTTCTTTTGTAAATATGTTGAGCTGCCTCTTTGTTCCCTTCCATATGCCGAAACAATCGTCCACATATCTGCAAATCAGAATTACTTTGTCACCTCCTTTTTCGACCACTTTTTCCCGTTCATTCATTACCAATTCAGCCAATGCTGGGCTTAGGCTAGAGCCTATATTCAGTCCTTCACTCATTAACATGATTTTATCCCCCATTTTACTGTAACCGTTATTCCAAATGGTTTCCAGCGCCTTCACTACCCTTTCACTGTCCCATTCTTCTATAATTTCTTGTCCCATTTACTTTCTAACAATGTCCCAAACGTGTCCCATCTTGATGCTTGGGAACATACTTTTCACGTCTAAGCTAAGCTAATGTTCCAGATAAACACCTTTCTAATATTCTTGTGTCTGGAGGGGAGTGATTTTTGTGTGTATATATATCTTCCTGTTTTGTACCTTATTTCATTCGTATTTGGTACAGAGTCTGAAGAAGATCTTGCTAGAGGGTTGAAACGTAACTTTTAGTTTATGTTTTAAAATAAAATAAATTCTGCCTTGGTCAGCATATTGGATATTTGGTTATCATGGAAACAAGGCTCAATGGTGTTTTGGACGAATTCATTCCGTCATCGCAGTTAACTCCCTTGTACAAAAGAGAGTTTTAAAATAGGTAGATGAGAATTATCATGATTTTATTCAGGATATGATGTGTCTAGCATACTATATTATATAGGGTGATCCACAAAGGCTACCCGAAATCATTTGGCTACTGTAATTGAGTGGTGATCAGGCCCCGCTGATGGTCAGTGACAAACGTGCACCAGTATTGGGACATTCAGTTGCCATCAACCGTGTTTTCCTCAGTGGAGCTGTTCAATAACCCAAGCGGATAGTAGCGACCTAACACCCTTTCTGCCTAGGAGACCACCGTAAAAACGTAACAGAGAGCCATACCATTAAGCGGGGGTTCAAGATAAAATTTTCACTCGAGTGAGGTGGATTTTTGGCGCCCTCTACTTTCCACCCTGGTCCTAATTTCCACCTTCTTTAATAAAAAAACATGACTATGTTAAATATTTACGGTTTTAATGACGAAAAGTAATAGCCCTATTTTTGAAATACTGTTTACTGTTAAAGAATACGTTTATTGCAGGAATGTGTTTATTTAATACCTATATAATGACATCAAAATAACATTAATCTCTCAGCCTATACTGCTACTTGATTTTGTAACATATTCAGTGATAACACCATTAAGCCTTGTTTCCATGATTATGAAAAACTAAATATGCTGACCAAGGCAGTAATTTATTTTATTAAAAACATAAACTAAAACGTAACGTTTCAACCTTCTAGCAAGGTCTTCATCAGACTCTGTATCAAGTACAAAAGTAAGAAGACACACAAAAAGGGCATTATATATACACAAACATTACTCCCTCCAGACTATTAGAAAGTTGTTAGGAACTTTCTAACAGGTGGCTTTCACTTTCCAACTGTACTTTCACCTAAAAGGCTAAACATAATTACTTTCATATAGAATGTGAAGAGATATTCATATAGAATATCTCACGCTCTTTTTCCTTCATTTTTCTCCCTTCTCCTCTCCTCTTTCTCTCTTGTCCTTTCCACTCTTTCTAACACCTTCTTCCATTCTTTGTTTAACTTCAGTCCCCCATTCCAGTTCATTATGTCTTCTTCACCTTTCTTCTCTATTTCCTTGGCTTCCTTCCATTTTCTCACTAGCATTCTCTTCTCCCTTCCTATCTGCTTAGCCTCATCCCACTCTATGTCATGTCCTGTTTCTCTCGTGTGTTTAAATATTGCATTTCTCTCTCTCTTAAGTCGTACATCATCCCTATGTTGTTTCAACCTGTCTTTCAGCCTCTTTTTCGTTTCTCCTATGTACACACTCTGACATTCTTTACATTTCACTTCGTAGATAATCCCTTCCTCTTCCTCTTCTCTGTTCTCCTTTTTCTTGTTTGCATTCTTCGCTATTTCTAAGATGCTTCTCCCTCCCTTCCTGTAAGTTTTAATTCCCGCTTTCCTAAGCACTTTGCATATCTTTTCTGTGGTCTTCCCCATACTCTTTATTCCAAACCTTCTCTCCTCTTTTTCTTTCTCTTCCAATCCTCCTCTGCCCGTTTTCTTACTTCTTCTGTTTATGTCCAGTCTAGCCTGCTTCTCATAGCCATTCTTTTCCAGCTGTTTCCATAGGATATTTATTTTGCCTTCCTGTTCACATTCTTTCATGCATATTTTCTTGATTCTGTCCTCCATATTCTTTATAAAATTTATTTTTGTCACCTCACTTACATCACTTCTTTTGTGGCAGAATACCCCTGCTGCACACTTCTTCTGATGCCAAGATAGTTTTTCATATTCAGTGCTTTTTCTTCTGAAGAAAGGTTCCGGTACTATTCTACTTGGCTTGTAATTGTGTTCATCATAAGATCATTGGCATCCGCAGGGAGTCAAGGATTTAAGTCGCTTGACCTCCTTCGAATAAGGAAAAATTGCCTGCATCTCCTTCCTCTCTATATTATTTTTAACTTCTTTGTCTCTTTTTTTCCCTTTGTCCTCTTTCTAGCTTTCGACCTTTTCTCAGTTTTAGTACTTATTCTTTCGTGTTTACTTCCTCTCTTCTTGACCACTCCTTTCAATTTTATATCTGTTCCTTCTGTCCATATTCTGTTATTTCTCTTCCTTCTCTCTCTCTCTTCCTGCCTGTTTTTCATCTAAAAATCTATTTTCTTCCTCACTCGATTTTCTCTCTTCCTTCTCTATTTATTTTTCTCCCCCTCTCTCTGTCTCTCCATTCTCTAATATTTCTCTCCCGTTTTCTGCCTCTTTCTCTCTTTCTCTGCTTTTCTTCACTGTCCCTTTGATTGTACGCGCGCGTGCATGTGATGTCTCGTTCCTTTATTTTTCATTATCTGTTTCTCACTTGTCTTTATTTCCTTTCCTTTTTCTCTCTCTAACGTCTTGAATTGTCTTCCTATCTGTTATTCTCTACTGCTTTTTCATTTCTCTTTTTTCTCTCTTTCATGATGTCGTATGTAACTTAATTGATTTTGATCCGTAGAAAATTATCTGCCGACACCCATGAAGAACTATCAATATATTGTGGTATGTTCACAAGTGGTCACGCATTGATAAATTTACACACACATTTCTTTTCTTAAGAAAACTTTATTACTCACTTATAAAAAGGTGTCTTTGCGTACCACGAGAAAATATGCACTGAATATACTTATTATGTTATGCAGCTGTAAATTCAATTAATTCTTGTCAGCAATAAATCCAACTCTTTATAAAACAAATAGCCATGCACCCGATGGAAGCACATAGTGGTTAGAATCCCACTTTAAAATACAAGCCCATGTCCCGATTAGCCTTTTTGTACATAAAGTAGACTTTTATAAACTCAGATAGAACATATATCCATATGTAATCTGAAATAAGGTTTTAGCGCTAATCTAGAGGAACTACCCTGTTTGGCGCCCCGGAGGACGGCACCTCGGGCAGTCATCCGGATTGCACGGTTCCTAACCGCCCCTGTCATAAAGCGTTGGACAACAAAGGTGATATAACTTCTGCTGAACCGTTAGGGCACAGGTAAACGGCTCTTTTTCATAGATTACCCTGTAGAACGTAAAGAATTTTACTTTTATTACACAAATTTGTGAGGCCTAGTGTATTAAGTGGTCGACTCTCGTTCTCGCCACCACAGGTCCTGGAGTTAAGGCTCCTACATACATTTGACGAAAGTCGAATCTGAGGAAGAAGAAGAAAAAAGGAGGGTCATGTGGGTTGGTTTTTGCGTGGCTTACTCTGTAACGTATCTCGGACGTAACCGAGTACGTCACGAGATTGGCAGTCTTCACAGTTTGCTTGGGTCTCAGCTTCTACTTCCTCGTAGAGCTCCGACACAGTAAATAGTCCCTAACGAACCTACACAAGTTAAGTTAAAGAAACAGCGAAATGATTTTAAAAAAGTATAAAAGATTACCTACACATGGAAACAGATCTTCATATGAGATCGTTGAAGGTAGGCATTTGCTGTTTACTGTTCACGGCTGACGGGAGAGCAGTTGGAGTGGGGTGGGTACCTGAGGGGAAACTTACACAATCGCTTGCAAGGGTGGAAGGAGGATAATTTGTTTGTTGTGAAGCAGTTGACAATCTGGCGCGCAGGCGAGCGAAGAAAGCACATGAATTATCGTTCTTTTAACACGTAACGAATTTTTCATGGATAGTAAATCCGTAATTTGATGACAAAAGATTCTCAAACATTCATGAAATGGAAGATAGTAAACACAGCCGCGCTTTCATGTCTTGAATCTTGGATATATCATTATGTGGGAGAGGCAGGGAAGGGGAAAATGCACTTTCTCTCTCTCTCTCTCTCTCTCTCTCTCTCTCTCTCTCTCTCTCTCTTAATCTTCCATAAAGAGCAATGAAAGAAAAATCGAAAACTGTTTCTATTTTGTACCTACAGTTCCTAAATAAAAATTACAATTTTTGTAACTATAATTGGCGTACGCAGAATTTTGTCGCGAGGTGTTTCAAGTTTGTTTAGATTTTAGTATTTATAGTAATAATAACAATACATTGTTTTTTGATTGATTGATTGATTTGCTTTATTTTACTTCGCCTTTTGTGCCACTTTTGGCTAATTTACGAAGATAGTGATGATATGATGAATGAACACACACATACAGTGGCGCAGGAACGGGGGAGGGGGGTACAGGGGTACATTGTACCCCCAAATTTTTAAAGGGGGGTACTGTACCCCCGTAAATCGAGTTGTCCCCCCCATTGGTAATTTTACAGCAGACGGAAGGTGCTACTGTTAAAAGAACCTATTTTTAATTCACCCAATAAAAAAGTGTATATTGTTTATAATTTATGAGCATTATCTTTCTTACCACAGAAATTCAATCCATTGCAAACTTATTCTACTACATTGTGCTTGCTACTAGTTAGTTCATTGACCTGTGTTCTTGGTAACCTCCTTAAGGAGATGAAAATTGTTTAAAATGTGTGTGCAACGATGGAACCATATTTGCTCTCAGAAAATCATGCTGCAGACGAATGCTAAAGAAGTGGTCTCGTCGATTCGAAGATAAGATACAAATCTTCATCAGAAGAGTATATGACTGACTCCATTTTGTTTTGAATGTTTAAAATGTAATTTTTCGAAACGAAATATTTACACAAACGAGACGAGACACGACAGACCAACTTGGGGGGTACAATGTACTCTTGTACCTCACCCATATTTTTCATAACTTTGTAAGATGGTGTACGGAAAACTAAACTTAAACGTATATTTTAAGATATTTTTTTGGAAATAGAGTCCCGATTAGCCTATTTGAGCATGAAGTGAATCTAGAATAAGTTTTAATAACTTCAGAGTGGAAACCGAAACAAAAATAAGCACAAACAAGAACGAGAAGGACCTCACCACACAGGAGATGAGATGAGGCTGTGACAATTCTCGACTCATCGCATAGCGATATCATTCCTAGGTGAAATTATATTTTTCCTAGACATTTAAACAGGATGCAATTTGCGACTTTATCAGGGGGACTTATTTTTACTTATGTATTAGGGTATACTTATAATTGTATATTAATTGCTTATAATCTAATTGTGATATCGAATGCAACACAAACACAACGCCATTTTAAGTTAAACCCTAAAGTCAAACTGTACATTACATTAGTCAGATGAATGAACGACATAAATGAGATTCACTGCAGGTTCTATTGGTATATTTTGGATTGGATGGATTCACAAGGTGTTTGATTCATTTATTTTATTTATTTTACTTCGCATTTCTGCCACTTTTGGCTAATCGCGAAGATGAGGATGAGTGATGATATGATGAAATTGATATACACTCACAAATAACACCCATGCCCAGGCCGGGATTCAAACCTGGGACCTCTGACGTCATAGCGCGCTATTCTAACCCCCATCGTCACGGAGGCCGGCGAGGTGGGAATGCGTTTTGGATTTTCTCTGTAGATGCGAAAATCTTTAACTGTGACGCGCACATGCTTTTGCTTACATTAAAGTTTACCTTTTCACATAAACGAGAAATTGACATGTCACCCAAAAACACACGCATGCACCTGCATTTAATACCATTACATATGAAAATAAACCTTGGCCGGCTCTTCATATTGTCCACCAAGGATTGAAAAGAAGAAAAAAAGTCTTGAGCATATACTGTAACTTTCCTTGTTTCCTCTGAGATCTGAAGGATTTCGGTTTTGTATATGTAATGATAAAGTGCTTGTAGAGTGTCATTAGGTACAGCTAATTGTAATTATATAAGAAATAAATGCTTTGTCAAATGTTTCACAAATATTTCAAACTTAGACTTCTTACGAGTTGATCGGGAACCATCTCAACTCTAGTTTTATTTTATTTTTTAATACAACGCCCTATAGGTGTCTGAGAAAATACCAAATACATGGCAGTAGTAGAGGAACGCGCCAACGTCTGTTGCTATTTAATATTCGCAATTCATTTGCACGTGTTTTAATTAATTTGTATGTACTTAGAACTAATTTGCACGGGTTTTAATTAATTCGCATGTACTTAGAATTCATTTGCACGTACTTAGAATACTTTACATTTATGTATTTGCATGTTTATAACTTTTTATGAATATATATTTATTTATTTTATGAAAAATATGTATATAGAAGGTAATTAGAGGTACTAAACGCTATGCATATGTTTTTATATTCATTACTGCAAAGTATGTAATGTATAAATCGATAATATTAATGTTTATAATATTGAAAATAAGTTTTCTATGGTTTATGAACCGCTATGAACGGTGGTAATGGGTGTAGGTACAGGTCCAATTACGATTGGGGACGGTCCCGGTACTCGAACCCGCGATATGTAACGTTATTAATTAGTACTATGTAATAATGTATGTTATTATTGTATTAAAGACGGTGGTTTCACACGCCAGACAGAATACTGTCTCCGAATCTCGACTCGGCGGTGAAGGTAGACGAGAAAGGAATTTGGGGAGTGTGCGTTCAAGGTCAAATGACGTCAGAACGTCAGAACAAAGGAAGATCCTGATTGACCAATCAGAGAACGCGTCGGTAGATTTTCAGAACCGGTTTTTTTTTCCAAGGTTAACCAGTACGCAAGAACAGGGGAAAGCTATGCAATACTGTAGGGCAGGGGAGGGATTCAACCAGACAACAAAGAATGTCTGAGAATGCGCAGCAAGGGTCAAATCTCTGAAGCTATGCGTCGCTTGTAGAACCGGTTTCCGCCGCCAATTAATATTCCGCTCAGGTTTGCCTTCAAGGCACAGGACGCTTTAGCGCAGGTTTTTTTTATCTGTACTATGAAGAAGGGAGAGCTATTAGGGACGGGGCCTACAGTTTTCACCATTTGCTTTTATCACGGGGTAACGAACCTAGGACCCTTTGATTATTGATTTAGGTAGTAAATGTATGTTACTGTGTGCTATTTAACTTAATTTTGAGTTTATTTTTTACCAAACTTTGACTTTATGTCAAACATTTTCACAGCTTATCCTTATTTTTACAAAAATAACACTATTTGTACTATTCAGGCAACATTTTTTATTAAATTTTGGACTCAAAGACATTTTTTCAACTTTTAACTTATTATTTTACAACTTTAAGTTAATTTTTTACCAAAATAACACTATTTGTACTATTCAAGCAACATTTTTTATTAAATTTTGGACTCAAAGACATTTTTTCAACTTTTAACTTATTATTTTACAACTTTAAGTTAATTTTTTACCAAAATAACACTATTTGTACTATTCAAGCAACATTTTTTATTAAATTTTGGACTCACAAAGACATTTTTTTCTACGTTTAACTTATTATTTTACAACTTTAAGTTAATTTTTTACCAAAATAACACTATTTGTACTATTCAAGCAACATTTTTTATTAAATTTTGGACTCACAAAGACATTTTTTTCTACGTTTAACTTATTATTTTACAACTTTATATTAATTTTTTACCAAAATAACACTATTTGTACTAATCAGGCAACATTTTTTATTAAATTTTGGACTCACAAAGACATTTTTTTCTACGTTTAACTTATTATTTTACAACTTGAAGTTAATTTTTTACCAAAATAACACTATTTGTACTATTCAAGCAACATTTTTTATTAAATTTTGGACTCACAAAGACATTTTTTTCTACGTTTAACTTATTATTTTACAACTTTATATTAATTTTTTACCAAAATAACACTATTTGTACTAATCAGGCAACATTTTTTATTAAATTTTGGACTCACAAAGACATTTTTTCAACTTTTAACTTATTATTTTACAACTTTATGTTAATTTTTACCAAAATAACACTATTTGTACTATTCAGGCAACATTTTTTATTAAATTTTGTATTTACAAAGAGATTTTTTCAACTTTTAATTTATTATTTACAAGTTTATGCCTATTTTTTTACTCAAATAACACAATTCTATCTGTTCAGGAAAGACTTTTAGTTACATTTTCGACACACAAAGTGTGTGTTCTCAACTTTTATTTGTTTATTTTACAAGTTTAGCCTAATATTTACTCAAATGACACTATTTATATTATTCAGGCACCATTTGTATTACATTTTGGACTCTCAAAGACACACACACACACACACACACACACACACACACACAGAGAGAGAGAGAGAGAGAGAGAGAGAGAGAGAGAGAGAGAGATTTTTTCCAAGTTTACAGGATTATTCTCTACTTTACTCAAATAACACAATTTAGATGTGTTTTGAATTATATTTTGGATGCAAAAGTATGTTTTGACAAGTTCTACCCTTTTATTTTACAAGTTTAGGCTTATTATTACTCAAATAACACAATTTAATCCAGTCAGGAAGGATTTGTTATTATATTTTGGATGCACAAAGAGAGGTTTTCAACTTTTTTATTGATTTTTTGCAGGGTATGTATTAATTTTTATTTATTTTGTTTTGTATCATATATACATTTACAAATTTTTAACTTAGAGTTTAGTATTTATTTAATTTTTTTCAAAAACACTAAAAAAAAGTACTTTTAGCTAAAATGTAAGCCACAGAATATATTATTATTATTATTATTATTATTAGGGTTTACTGATTTCCACTATGCTATTTTTGGTTCTGTATTTTTATATGTATTTATTTAGGGCAGGTTACGCCTGCCACGTAGGAAAGTTTGTTTATTTTAGAGTTTGCTGAGTATTTTGTTACTGCTATACTAGGTAAAAGTTTTCTAAATATACCAGATAGAGCTCTATATACTTTTGTTTTTGCTATTTTGGAGATGATGCGATCAGCACCACTCTCCATCTGCTTTTTATTTTATGTACCCAATATTATTTTGAGGCTTAGTGAATTCTAGAGCCTATTTATGCAGGAGAGAGGACTTGAAAATTTTGATCTCAGACAACCCACAACTATTTGTCAGAGTATTTTAAAGGATATTTTATACTTATTATGTGCCACTAGAATATCAAAGCTTGCTTAATTTTTATGTCTGTAACGCATTTATTGTATTTCTAGCTAAGGCTTACTTGATAAAGTACACGAAATGTTTAACATTTCAACTATTTGCTTTTATACGAGGGCAATTTTTTAGTGTAACGAAAATTATGATGTGTCTATGAGGTCTGAAACCCCTTTACCGAGGGTCCATATTTGGACGCTTACTAATATTGTTTTTTCCCCTTACATATAACAATTTAACAATATAATTACAATACGAAGTTAACAGACGGCTTAGGGGCCTAGGTCCACTTTCCAAACTTTTTTACTATTCTAGAAGAATTATTTAGCTTTATAGCCTTTTTCAAGGTATTTTTGAAGTATTACTGGCTTCTTTGGGTGCATCAACACTTGGGTTATTTCTATTTGGTTTATTATACGAGGCTACAATCACTATCTGAACACTGAAATCCTCAGATTGAAACTTAAAGCTTAGGCTGTAACTAGGGACTTAGTATGTATATCGACAATTTATAGGACAACACGAACCTTACAAAGGATTATAGGTGACGTAGGACCACACGCCAGAGCTTTGTTAATCTGCAAGAAGCAGTTGCAACTAATGCTATGAGGATATAATGTTAATTTTTCATTGTTTCACAAGGAGGCTATTTTTTACACAACCAATATTTGCTTTTTCAAGTAACTACATGTACCAGAAGCACACATGCCAACACTAACTAGATTTTGATTTATACTATCTCAGGTGCTAAATGTATCAAGAACACTAATTGTACATATTTTTGAGAATCCAACTATATCAGGATTTTTCTATGTAAGTATATTTTTATTGACTGGCTTATTTAACAGATCAAACAGAAAGACGGCAAAATTCACTAAATGTAGGTGATTGCATGAAAATAACTAGATCAAGGGGTGACCAACAGTGAGCTGAATGTATATATAGAGGGTTGCGCTCTATTATTCTCACCTTCGCTGGATTGGCGAAGGAACGCACTTGTGGGCGGTAGAACCTGAACGGGCTCCACCATGGCATCGGAGACTCGAAGCAGATGTTTTGGAGGATGAACCCAAGTAGGGTCATAGGCGCTACGACCAATTTGGTCATTGCTTTTTATATGAGGAACCAATTTGGCCCACTCCCAAAATTAACTTAGATTGCTTATAACTTATGAAATTTGAAGTCTGCACAAGATCCGATGACAAAATCTAAAATTGTAACAACCCTGCCAGGGACTTGAACCCTGGACAGATAGGTTAAAAGCCTAGCGCTATACAAACTAAGCTACCTGCATTTCTAAAAAGTTAGTTATGTTAAGAAATATATTGAAACACCTGAGAACACTCTTGGTCTGGTTCGACAGAGAAGGAGACAACATTTCCAAATTTTTACAGACTGGGTGTATTTTTCCACTATAGAGACCTTCACTATATGTAATTCGAAAAGCTAAAGTTCAGCTAGCTTCCAAAATTGAGGTAAAGATTGTGTTTGGCGAGATTAACAAGTTACAATTATATCCAGTTACGGACAAATAAAGCTAAAAGTCTCAGATTTGCTGTACTAGCCAAGTTTTAGTAACATTTTCTTCACTTTAGTACAAATATCAAAGAAATAGGTATATTTTATTTATAATTTGACAAAATGTACTAGTATTTAATTCACAAAGTTAGGTAAAAAACAGTATTTTTTTAAAATATTGTTACTGCCTTCAAATTTTATGTTATTTAGCCACTAACAACTGGTTTACACTGCTTGGCATCCTTTAAATAGGAAAAGAAGGAATTATTTGTTTAGTATTTTTACTACTTTATATTTATTTAAGAAAACAATTCTACACTTTAACTTAATTTTAACAAATTGTTACTAATTTATATATCAAAGTTATGTTATTTAGAGTGCATAAAGGCGTATAAAGTTAATATTTGTACTTATCAGTTCAACTAACAATTATATTTTACACACAAAAGATACAGTTAAATTACTTGAATCAGAGAATAATATTTTACAGTAATTGATTCATTCAGCACTAGTCAGTACTTTTATGCATCAGAAAGTTTTTTTAATTTTCTATTACGCATGCTATTTTGGGCTATTCTTAAAATGTATTTCTAGGGCAAACTGGATTAATTTTCTGCTTATAATGCACAATGCTTTGTACATTTGTTATATTCTCTACGTACAATTCAAATATTATGCTTATTTAATGTATAACTAACTAACTCTCTAGCCTTCTTAAACCCGAAGGTTCATGGGTGCAGCAACACATGCCTCTCATCTGTTCCTGTCCTAAGCAAGATCTATATACTCCTTTCCTTCCCTACCAATTTCCTTTAGGTCCATCTCTACATTATCCCTCCATCTTTGTTTTGGTCTTCCTATTGGTCTTTTACCATCAGGTTTCCCAACAAGAATCCTGTATACTCTTCTTTCCTCTCCCATTTGTACCACATGATCTACACACCTAAGTCTTCTTGATTTAATCATTCTAATAATATCTGGACATGAATACAAATTATGTACTTCTAAATTATGTAATCTTCTCCACTCATCTGCCTCCTCATCTGTTTTAGGCCCAAATATTTTCCTAAGGATTTTATTTTCAAATACTCTCAATTTATGTTACTTTTTCAATGTAAGGGACCAGGTTTATTTAACTTTTATTTTTTGTAATTAACAAAAATTAAAAGCTTATACTGTAGTTATTATATCTTTTTCTATCAGCTTATTTTGAAATTAATATTATTAGTTATAGTCTTTGATTTATAAATATTGCTTTTTTATCAATTTATCTAAGAGTACACGCAGACAAACACATGTGTACACACTTTTATGTAAATAGATATGCCTTTTTTCAATATTTTAGTATGAAGATTGCACTTTAGCTATTTAAGCAAGGGTAGGAAAGGTAGGATTTCTGAGAATTTGTTGCAGGATTTTGTTGTCCAAGTATAGATGAGAACTGAGCTGGGAGACTGTTTTGAACATTTTCATGATAGTTTGTATGTGAACTGTATGCAAATTGAGCACTATTGACTGTGCATGCTTCTAAGTTTTGCTGTTATTTTACATCAAGTCTGTGAGACTGTAGTCAGTTTTCCCTTAGTTTTTCCTTTCTACCTGGGCAGAATATTAATTCATTCTCTCTGTCTGGCATCACCGCACTTCCCCAAATTCCTTTATCGTCTACCTTCACCGCCGAGTCGAGATTCGGAGACCGTATTCTGTCTGGCGTGTGAAACCACCGTCTTTTATAACATAATGAAATAATTGCATAGTACTAATTAATAATATTACATATCGCGGGTTCGAGTACCGGGACCGTCCCCAATCGTAATTGGACCTGTACCTACACCCATTACCACCGTTCATAGCGGTTCATAAACCATAGAAAACTTATTTTCAATACTATAAACATTAATATTATCGATTGATACATTACATACTTTGCAGTAATGAATATAAAACCATATGCATAGCGTTTAGTACCTCTAATTACCTTTTATATACATATTTTTCATAAAATAAATAAATATATATTCATAAAAAGTTATAAACATGCAAATACATAAATGTAAAGTATTCTAAGTACTTGCAAATTAATTCTAAGTACGTGCGAATTAATTAAAACCCGTGCAAATTAGTTATAAGTACATACAAATGAATTGCGAATATTAAATAGCGACAGCCACTATCGTATTCCGATATACTACTCATGGCTTCTAAAAGGCATTGGATGTGGTACACATCTGCCATAAATTGTTTAAGATATTTTTATGCGTAGCTATGGCACTTTAAAATTAGAATGAAAAGAACTGAAGTGGAACTCCATAAGTATTATATATTTAATAATGTAATTTCTATATCCATTGGGTGGGAGATGATTATTTCTGATTGGGGTGGCCCAAGATCCTCCTCATCCCCTTTAATCTCAACCTGCATTAAAATGAATAGATGTATCTTTGTTCGCAATTTTCACATTTAAAACTCCTGATTTTCCGTTCCGTTAAATTAAAACAAACCCCGAACGAAGTCCAGAGCTTTATATGTTTCAGAATTTTTATCTGGTTGTAAAATCTGTTTTTTTTTAAATTCTAAGAAAAACAAAGAAAAAAATATTTATGCAAAATATGCATTAAATAACAGGACATCCGTGTGTGTTGTTCTAAAATATAATATTTCACATTATACTTAGATATCAAGGACGTATTTAAGGGGGGGGGGGTTCCTGATCCCCTTCCCCGAAAGACTTACCAAGTAGTAAAAGTAAATAATCAAAATATTGTTTAGCTTTTGTTCGATGATTATTTCCGCTGAACTTATTGGAAGCAAGGAATTTGACGCATACAGCTTTGAAGGGTTCCAAACATTTATGGACACTACTAATATCATCTATAAAATATTAATCAGGAACTTTACTTTTCATTAATTGGATCAAACTCCTTTTTTGTTATTTAATAAATATTCAATCATTTTTCTATTTGACATTAAATTCCTTGCCAGGGCAGTTGTTTTTATGCAAATCTTGGCGATCTTAACTACACGTAAGCTAGATAATGAATACGTGCTGTTATATCTATATTATTTTACTATATTTTACCTATTCATGTAATAATAATAATTCATTATTAATTAATTTACATATTTAATTAATATTTTAATTTAATTAAATATAATAATAATTATTATTATTGTGACACTTGGTTTGAAGTAGTATGTGTGTGTGTGTGTGTATATAATAAAAATAATGTATTGCCGGCTCCCGTGGCGGAGTGGTTAGCACATCGCGCTACGACGCCAGGGGTCCCGGGTTCGAATCCTAGCCTGGGCATCGTTATATGTGAACAGTGGCGTAGGAACGTTTTGCATTTGGGGGGGTACAAAATTCACCCTCCCCCATATATATATATATACACACACATATGGGGGAGGGTGAATTTTGTACTACTTGCCACAAACAGTGCATACGTTACCTACAAAGTTACCTCGTTTAGAAAGATTCTCCTTCTTGATCAGTTTGCCGGTGTTTTTTTTTTCTTCCCTTCTATTTTGGGCTTGGATTATTCTCGTGGGATTTCGGATCTGCATTGAACATGTGTGCCGTGGATAGACAAGTTTTGGTAGTAGACACTCAACATAGAATTGTTGTAGCTGCGTTTCCATATTCTTCTTCCAGAATTGATCATCTCTCTGGATGTATTCTATTTTAACACCTTTCTGTGTCCACAGACCAAAAATACAGTACCTTCTCCGTGTAATAATTACTATTACCCTACACGTGGTAATAGTAATTATGTATGGTGTTCACGATATTGGCGTTAAGCTCTTCGTCAAATTTCCAAAAAAAGTTACTTTCTTCGTCTTGATGGCATGTGCAGGTGTTATATGTTTGACAGAAAAGGGACACTTAATTTCGATAATTGCATAACAAAATAAATGTTAGATACAGTGAAGTTTCTGATAGATATTGTATACATATTGTTATGAGTTGTAGTATGCATAAACCTTCTTTGTAATATCATTCCAAGCCGTGCTATCCCAATATAATCCTTGCCTTCCAATAAGTTCCGTCTCTTCAGATAAAGCTAACAACATCATATACAACAAATGCTAAACGAGTATTGTTATTATTTTATTACTTGGTAATCTTTTCGTTTGGGGGAAGGGGTCCAGACGCCCTAAATAAATCCTTTATGTCTTTCAAAGCCTTATGATGTCAATCCTAATCATTGCCTTCCAAAATATTCAGAGTAAAAATAGTAGTACTTGATAAGTATTTCTGGTGCTATACTTCAAAGCCGTATTATATTTATAGCTATAATCCTTCCCTCCAATACGCGTTCAGAGGAAATTATCCATCGAATATGCAAATATTGCTAAAGGAGTATATTTATATTATTTAATTTTAGTACTTCATAATCCTTTCGGGGGAGGTCCGGACCCCCAGCTAACTTGTTCTACGTACTATAGCGTAATATTTGCCAAGGAGACCGGTTTAATTGAATTACTCAAAATAACGTTACTGGTTTACGTACGTACAATGTAAACGTCTAATGGAAAGCGATAAATACTTCCCCATTTGATGATGTAGTAAACGGATAGGTATTATTTATATTTCATTCTGAACCCTTATATTGCCGGCGATTTTGTAGCGCTTGAAACTTCATTGTTGTTTCTGCAGCAGACGATTTTCTCGGAGCCCACATCTTACGCCAAACACACTTGCTGCCGTCACCCATATTTTGCAATTGAACACGTCCAGTTGACGCAAGCACACTTCCCTGTCTCTTGTGATGGTGTTTTGTCTTCACGAGCTATTTTATTGTATCCCTCCGCGTTCTAATGTGGGTGGAGTTTAGAACGCTTCTAACTATCTGCACGAGGTGTCGCCACAGTGCAGGGACACTTTTACGTATTGCAAGGGTTTCGTTTTCCTCAAACAGTCTCAAAATAGAAAAACTGACTTCTAGAGTGATGATGTTAATGTCAAGTACAATGAACATTGCATGGCCCCAACAAAACAGTTTTCCATAAGCTTGTGTGGTTAACGAGATAATTGCATGTGAAAATTACGGTTTTTCCCATCTTTATGCCCAATTTACTTATTAAGCAGGGTATTTTTTTAAATTTCTGCTTTGTAGGAAATACGCAGCGATATTTTCTGAAGGATAGAAAATAAACCCGGAGGTCCTATCTTTGCTCGTAACTGAAAAATCTGTTTAAAACGGAACGTCTGCACTGCGCGTTTTCGTCAATGTATGAAGGAGCCTTAAATCCCTGCGTGGACATGATTGTTCTTTGTCAGTGTCCCTCATCAATTTCAGCATATCACCACTCATTCTTATCGCCGCGATTAGCTGAAATTGGCACAAAAGCGACGCTAAATAATAAATGAAATCAAAGCTTGTGGTCTCTGAAAAGTTAGAGGGCAAAATTTACAATTAACATATTTAATCCATTGGTTTTCAGCCCGTTAAACTTTTACCAATAGGAGCATTTTACACTACGTCATCATGGGATGACGCTAGGGGATATGTTCCGGGGGGAAATCATATTTACAATGCCACCGAATCACCCATCGTGTAAGAAATGGAAATTATAACCTATTCAAAAATATCACCGAATCCGAATTTTGAGTTTGTTCTTAAGTTCACTTATGCACAGAATGGCTAATCGGGACTTGACTTATAGTTCAAAGTGGGCCACCAATACAAAAATACAAACTTAAAATCCTGAAATGGATGTATAGAATCTTGATTTTATTTATCTTTTTGTATTCGTATTTATGTATGAAAATTGAAAATAAAGACGAAAAGAAGGAGGATAAAAAAGGCGGGTAACGTTTAAATTCGCCTTTTTTTATCCTCCTTCTTTTCGTCTTTATTTTCAATAAAAAGGCGGGTAACGTTTAAATTCGGGCGTGATGCTGATCACATCACCCCCACTCACGACCGGATCAAGAAAGTGTGGGGCGTTACCCCCACACCCACTATACTCCTTCATGGCGTGGTGCTATGCACAGGGGAATACTTTACTTTACTTTTTTACTTTTACGTTTAAATTCAGGAAACTGATGTCCTGAAACAACATCATTTCTAATCACCACCATCAACAATAAAGTACAATTTAAAAAATGGAGGATCCGTAAATTTTTGTGGAACAAATGTCCTGATTTATTTTAAAGATACCAGGATATAAGAGCATTACCATGAAAGTATGCGGGTGGAGGCGGGATTTTTTAAGGAGTTGCCCCCCCCATTTTTTGTAAGCCTCAATTATCTATTATAATAAAGCGTTTGTAACCAATTTCTAATCGGGCGTTCTTTATGGATCGCTTTGTAGAACGTCAATAATTTTACTTTTATTAAACAGATCTTGCGCGGCTGACTCGGTGGTCGAATGTACAATATTAAGTGGTCGACTTTCGTTCTCGCCACGAGACTTCCCGGCATCAAATTCCGGTGTGGTCAATTGCTCATCAATTTTATCACATCATCACTCATTCTCATCGCCGATTAACCAAAAGTGGCACAAGAGACGATGCTAAATAACGAAAATACAAGTTTGTGTCTCGTCCCCTCCCCATTTGCTTTCTAGTCGGCCTCCGTTGCGGACTGATTAGCACAGTGCGCTACGACACCAGGGGTCCCCGGTTTAAATTCCGGCTTCGGCATGGGTGTTCGCAAATTTCATAATCTCATCACTCTTCTTTGTCGCCGCGATTAGCTAAAAGTTGCAGAAAAGCGGCGCTAAGTAACAAATCAAATGTAAGCTTGTGCTTTCTGAACAGTAAGAGGGCAAATTTTACTATTATCTTATTTAATCTATTGGATTTGAACAGGAGGAACTTTTACCAATAGGAAGGTGCCTTTTATATTGGGATGACGCTAGGGGATATATTCAGGAGGAAATCATATTTACATGCCACCGAATCATATCATCGTGTAAGAAAATGGAAAATACAAATAAAGGATAAAGAACAAAGATAAACGGAGGAATCCGGCAAATATTTATAATTTATAATAAATATAATTTATGGCATGGAAAGAATAATAGCACATACCTCCGAATATATGCGGGTGGAGGCGGGCATTTTTCGGGGGTTCCCACCGACTTTAAAAGTAACACCAAATCCGAATACCATAGCTTTTGAATTCGTTTTTAAGTTCATTCACGCACAGAGAGGCTAATCGGGATTTGACCTATAGTTTAAAGTGGGCCACCAATACAATAACATACACCTAATATCATAAAATGTATGTATATAGTCTGGATTTTATTTCTCTTTTTGTATTTGTATTTATAAATGAAAATTGAAAATATAGACGAAAAGAAGAAGGATAAAAAAGGCGGGAATCTTTTAAATTAAGGAAACTGACATCCTGGTTTATTTTAAGGAACCAGGACACTGAGCGCATACCCTCGAATGTATGCGGGTGGAGGCGGGCTTACTTCCGGGGGTTCTCCCTTCATATTTAAAAAATAATGGGTCAAACATTATGGAAAATTTGCGTTTGTTTTAATTTCACTTTGTGCAAATATGCTACTGAAGTGAACCTCTATTGCGAATCGAGCTCAAACAGCTTGCGTACAAGACAGCGGGCTTGGGGGAGACGGCTTCACATTTGAACACTTCACGAATTTTATCGTTTTATTAGATAGTCAAAATTGTTTTATTACTTTTTAATAGAAAAATTAACGAAACACTCTTCTAATACATGTAAACATTTTCACACGCAGAAATCAAAGTTATTTTGTAAGTTAAATGCGTTAAACCAAACATCTGTCATATGTCCAAATCTGCCTCATGCATGGGGGACATTTAAACAGATACGTTTCATGTTATGCACGCACTATTATTTTACATGATCTTCGTTTTCGAGTTACACGAGGCTCAGTTACACCTAGAAACACAGTAATTATACAAGCATAACATACATTAATGCCACAACCCAACAATACACAGTCATGGTAATGGTAAAGTTCCCCGTGCATGTAGCACCATACCATGAAGGCACATGTAGGGGGTAGGAAGGACCCCACGCATTCTCGATCTCGGCCATTTTGGAAGCCATGTGATGAGCAGCACGCTCGCGCCGCCTTTGTCCCCCGGTATCCATTGATTTGAGGCTGGGTGAGCCCCAGAACCTCTTTATGCAGGGACAAGGCCGAAAAAATTCCGACCTTAGATCACCCACCCAGGTAATCGAACCCGAGTCTTCCGTGTTGCAGTCAGACCCACTACCGACTAAACCATCGTGGCGCAATCACAGTCGTGAGCATATGAAAATACACAAGTCCGCGAATATACCACACACTCATTGTACCAGTGTTTGTGATACTTGTTTTGTGTAATTTAGATGAAATGTGTAAATATCTGAACATTTCTGTTGTCACAGTTAAGCAGTAAATCTGTTCTGTCACCAAGATGTTTGTATATATATATTATGTATTATCTGTCTATGTTTGTGAATATGTGTGTGTGTGTAAAGGAGGAAGGAGGGAGAGTGTGTATGTGCGTACGTACACGTTGTAAATGAAAATGCAATATTTTGATATTACCTTCTGTAATTGAAGACTTGTCTCTGTTGAAGGGAAATAAATAAATAAATAACACACATATATAGCACTGCGTGGGTAAAATATGTAACAAACGGTGTACACCATGATCATTTCTGACTGCCGGAAATGAGTATGGTGCCCATACAAAGTATCATCCATATTTAAAACTACCATATATATGTGTACACCACTAACAAAAATAAAGTGCAATTCAGAAAACGTAGGATCCGTTAATTTTTTTGGGACTAATGTCCTGATTTATTTTAAAGATACCAGGATATAAGAGCATACCCATGAAAGTATGCAGGTGAAGGCGGAATTTTTTTAAGGGGTTCCCCCATTGGGTGTAAATCTTAATTATTATCTTTTATAAGAAAGCGTTTGTAACCAGTTCAAATCGAGCGTTCTTTATGGATCGCCCTGTAGAACGTCAATAATTTTACTTTTATTAGACAGATTTTGCGCGGCCGACTCGGTGGTCGAATGTAGTCGACTTTCGTTCTCGCCTCCGGAGTTCCCGGCATCGAATCCCGGAGTGGGCATGATTGTTCTTTGTCTGTGTTTTTCATCAATTTCAGCTTATCATCAATCATTTTCATCGCCGCGATTAGCCAAAGTTGGGCAAGATAAGTTGTCTCCTTGTGCTCTCTAGACGACCTCCGTTGCAGAGTGATTAGCACAGTGCGCTACGACGATAGGGCCCTCCGGTTCGAATCTCGATCTGGGCATGCGAGTTCATCAATTTCAAATCAGAAATGATCATGGTGTACACCGTTTGCTAGATAGTTTTACACACACAGTAATAGTTAAATATAACAAATCAATCAAACCTTATGCTCTCTGAACTAGGAATTATATAATTAGAGGGCAAAATTTACAATTAACGTATTTAATCTAATTTGGTTTTGATTCCGGGGAACTTTTACCAATAGGAGCCTTTTATATTGCGTCATCGTGGGATGACGCTCGGAGATATGTTCAGGAGGAAATCATATTTACATGCAACGTAATCACACCATCATATAAGAAAATGAAAATTACAAATACAGGATAATGAACAAAGATAAACGGAGAAATCCGGTAAATATTTCGCGTAACTGACGTTCCGGTATAATTTAAGGCACCGGAACAATAGCGCATAACTCCGAATGCGTGCAGTTGGAGGCGGGAATTTTTCGGGCGTTCCCCCGTTTAGTAATACCACCATATCCGAACACAATTTCTTTTGAATTTGATTTTATGTTCACTTATGCACAAAAAGGCTAATCGGGACTGAACTCATAGTTTAAATTGGGATCCGAACCATTGTGTGCCTCCACCGGGTATCGAACCCGAGACCCCTTGACTACAAGGCTATGACGTTTTTTCCAAAATTGTCTATTCCATTTATTCACTTAAATCAGGAAGGCTGATCCACCTTAATTACTTAGATACTTTAAATGCACAGGAAGTTAAAGCCTACCCCAGCAACCACAATCAACGGACACCCCCTTTTGTTACCCACTAATAAGAATCGCCCACCCCAACAATGAAGTCAGACCAGGAACTAGCGTTCATGCAGACTAATCCAACCCAACCTCTCAACGAGATTCACTTAACGTCACCCCAATCCAAATTCACACCCTCTCATACCCTTCCCCCCAAATCTATAACCGTTCTGAATTCCAGACTACAAATAACATACTTTACTAACAGACAACTGAGACTAACCTGCAAACGAAATAAAAATAATCTATATAATTAAATATATACAATTAATCTATTGTACTAATAAGTTTAATAAATTACCAATCAAACCAACACCCAATAAATAAATAAATAAACAATTGCAAAACATGTTCCGGTCACCAGAACGGGTCAATACAATAATACGTATAAACTTAAAATCATAAAATGTATGTATAGAATCTCCTTCTATTTTATTTCTCTTTATGTATTTGTATTTATGTATGATGATTGAAAATAAAGATGAAAAGAAGGAGTATAAAAAATACGCGTGAACCTTTTAAATTCAGGAAACTGACGTCCTGGTTTATTTTAAGGCACCAGGATACTAAGCGCATACCCTCGAATGTATGCGGGTGGAGGCGGGCTTACTTCGGGGGTTCTCCCTCCATCTTCGAAAAAGTGGGTCAATCATTATGGCAAAATTGTGAAAGTTAAATATTTTGCCAATTTTATTGTTTTATTTCATAGTCAAAATTGTTTTATTACTTTTTAACTTTTTAATAGAAAAAATAACAAGAATACTCTTCTAGTACATGCAAACATTTTTACACACAGAAATGAAAGTTATTTTGCAAGTTAAATGCGTTAAACAAAACATCTGTAAGTTGAGTTTTCAGCGAGAAATTCAGGCTCGACCAGGACTCGAACCCGAGTCTGTGGCATACCGTGCCATTGCTATAAAATCAGCTGAGCCGATACCAATGCCGATGTGTAGCAGTGTTGCCACAATCTCAGAGCACAGTTTCCCTATACAAGGGGCAACATTTCCCTTTTTTGACTATTTTTTCCCTTCACCTAAACAAATATAATAATAATAATATATAATAATTATTATTAGCAGTGGTAGTAGTAGTGGTAGTAGCAACAGCAGTAATAGTAAAATTTCCGTTTCAGTTTCATAAAAAATGTTACACAAATTTTTCACTTCACTTTTTCAGCTTCATCGCTTTCTGGTCAGATGTCCCAGGTTCAAATCATGGTCAGGAATCCATTAAATCGTTAATTCTCATAGTTACAATTATTCGAAGATACAGAAAAGCGACGTACAATAAACTTAAGAGAAATATAAATAGATACAGGCTTATATTCAAGGGAGCAGAAATAAGAGGGATCAGAAAAAAACCAAATGTCAATATGAAACTGGAACTTAACATAAACTGTAATAATATAGTCAGAAGTCTTAAAATTTCACTGAAATTGTGATATTTCTCATCGAAATTCCCTTTTATCTTTTGGCTAAAATTTCGGTCCGAATTTCGCTTCATGTGGCAACACTGATGTGTAGTGGTATCGGTATCGTAAAGTATCGGTTGGAATGTATTTACCGATACCGGCCGATACTTTTTTGGCATTTTGATCTTTGACGGAGTCATGCAACGCGACACTCTCCCGGAGTCTCATTATATTCGATATTATGCACAGTTCGAAGTTTCTTTTATTTTGCATACGTTTTGTGTGAGAAAAAATAGTTTTCTGATAACATAACATGTAATTTAATATTCTTGTACAATTCTGGAATATTTTAAAGTAAATATCTTTGTAAATTGATGCATACAATCAGAATATAATGCTTACACACTAATATTAATCAATATTTTGAACAACTTTAAATTATTACAGTTTTCAAGTTTCGGTATCGGTGGGAATCTGTAAGAGTGTCGGCAATGATCTCGTTATCGGTTCAATGTGCTATCGGATCAGCTCTAACTATCGTATCAATCCCTCAGATTATATGTTTATTTTATAAAGCCTCTCTGAATGCTTCACGTTGACCAGGGCATTCACTTGTTTTTCTCAGTTGTCTCAGCCTCTGAGGCATGTAAACAATGCACAGTGTTGTGCTATACAAACCTCCTGAGCTATTCAGGAAACAGGTAGTTTCTTCTGCCTATGGAGTCGTCGATTTGCATAGTGGCAATTAAAAACACGATTCGGCATGGAGGAAGAGCTCGATGGCCTAGGGATATAGAGGTGAGACAAGCTGAGAGAGGACTGACTTTGGATTGGAGTGGAGAAGGGAGAAGAGGTTAGGAGAGCAGTGGAGCAGAAGTGAGACTCTGGTGGGGCTCTGGTCAACAAATTGAGAAGCCAACAGAGGACTTCGTATATTCTATTCATCATAATTCATCAGATAGACAGGTAACTATCCTAACACCCAGCCATGATTCAGGTTCAAAGGTTCACAAAAACTAACGAGTGACCATTGTCTTTTCTGCAGTTTAGTTCCTTAATTTTATTTGTACCTTTCGTATTGCCAAGCGTTAACTCGTCATGCCAATGACGAGTGCTCTCATCAGAGGATGAATGATGAGTAACTTACATCACCCAGCAATTAATTGCACAATGACTGGTTCAGATCCCATCATTCTTTAGAATGATACGCTATAAAACAATGGAGCACATTTTCTCTTTCAAACTCCGAGTCAGATTTGTTGTTTCTGCACCAGCCAGTGTTGCACTGTGCCAGTGGCCCAGGAACGTTTTCCACTGGGGGGGGGGGTACAACATTCAGCTTCCCCACATGTGTGTGTTTGTGCGACTTGACCGTAAATAGCACTGTATGTAGTATATATATTGGGGGGGGGGGTTGCGTGCAACTTCGTTTATACCTAGGCATAATGTGAAGACACACACGAATTTCCTGTTTTTAATGCAAAAATATGTTTATTTATTTGTTTTTCTTAAAAGTTTACAGTTAATTAGAAACACATTTAAGACCAGATAACAATTCCAAAATATATAAAGCTCTGGACCTTGTTCTGCTTTTATAGAGGTTTGAAATATGAAAATTGCGAACAAAGATACATCTATTCATTTTAATGCAGAGATTGAAGGGGTGAGCATAGGAGTGCGCAGACCCTCTGATTAGGGGGGGGGGGGCAAAAGCCTTGATGAAAATTCAGTCGTGAAAGAAAAATCTCATTTTATCTCAATCTTTTAGTTTTATGGCATTCATGGGTGTATATATATGTGTGTGTGTGTGTGCGCGTCCTCGTGTAGTGTGTGTATAACATATTATTTAAATACATTACATAATCGATTCATCCGCCCCTTAACAAACCAAATGCCGAAATGATATAAATTGTCTTTGAAATGTGCGCGCTGCTTTTCCTCCAAACCAAACTGTTATAGCAGCAACTGTCTGAAGCACTTAGTTGTTCTCACCTGCCTCTCTGGTACTAATTCACAATGCATTACAGAAAAGAAACAAATTGCGAGCAAGAAAATTTTTCGATCCAAATTTATATAAATTGAAAACAGTACGGTATTGATTTATTAGCATGGAATGCCATGGCAGTCTCTTTTACAATTTTTCTCATTTAGATCGTTCGGCGTAGAGGAACAACTCTCGCAGCCTCCTAGCTGCTACTGCTCTGAACTTGACAAGACTGTAAGGAAAGCAGACAGAGATTGCGAGCGAAGCGAGCAAGAAAATTTTACGAAATGAATTTTTATTTGTATAAAATTCGAAGACGAGTGGGCAATTGCCCCCCTGCAGGTGCTTCTGGCCGTCTGGAAGGAATAATGCAAGAAAGACGTGAAAACTAATTCCATCTTCAGTATCCTTTTGTCCTGCTACTCCTAGATTCTGCTAGTCTTGCATTCTTTTACTTCAATGTTTGCTCCCCTAGAATTGATTTCCGTCCAAAGTTGGGAGAAGGCAATCCCTCCCTGCCCCCTTGTGGTTGCGCCACTGAACCTCCTTCCCCGTAGTTGCTTCGAACTTTCATCGGCTTGAAAATACTTCATTTTCTTTAAGAGTATAATATTGTTTAATAACAGCAATAAGATTCCTCTACACTAAGTGAAAGTATAATAAAATAGGGGCATGGAACGTCTGGAAGGAGAGGCAAGGATGACCACCCCTCTCCCTTCGAAAACGATTGTCAACCTAAAAGTATATATTTTACACGTATAATTGATTTCAGTCATAGTAATTTACATTAATTATTACGCGATAATTTCAAATTCAAGTGGTGTTTTGTGAGGGGGCAACACTATTATCGGGGTAATATGCCCCATGGAAAAATACTTTGCTTGTCCCTTCGTGGAAAAAAATCGGCGAACGTCCGTGATTAGCAGGGCAACTGCCCCCCATGCGCACGCCTATGGGTGAGGTGGATCCCCCCCCCACTATCTTAAGACATCTCAACCAGGAATAATCATCTCCCACCCACTGGATATAGAAACCATATTATTGCACATATCATTCTTGTAAAGGTCCACTCAGTTCAGTTCATTTTAAAGTCTCATAGCTACATATAAAAATATCTTTAAACAGTTTATGGCAAATGTGTACCACATCCAATGCCTTTTAGAAGGCATGTATTCGGAATTTTCTCAGACAACTAGAGGGAATTTTATTTAAAAAAAATACCGAGTTGAAATTGTTCCCGACCAATTTGTAAAACATTTGACGAAGTATTTATTTATAATACGTATAAGTAGCTGTACTTAATGACGATTTTCAAGCACTGAAAGTACTATCATTCGGAACTTGAAATCCTTCACTTCTCAGAGCAAGCAAAGAAAACCATACGCTCCAAAGGTTTTTTTTTCTTTTCAATCTTATGTGGACATTATGAAGAGCGGGCCAAGGTTTCATTTCGTATGTAGTGGCATTAAATGCATATTCATGCGTGTGTTTTTGGGTGACATGTCAATTAATTCCTCGTTTATGTGTAAAAGTGAACTTTACTGTAAGCAAAAGCATGTGCGCGTCACAGTTAAATATTGTCTAAGTATACCTAATACATAGGTAAAAATAAGTTTTCCCTCTGATTGGTTGGTAAGATGATTTGGTGTTTTTAAGTCAACTTTATGCACAGTAAGGCACAGTAATGCTAATCAGGACTGACTGATTGATTGATTTGATTGGTTTGGTGTTTTAAGTGCACTTTATGCACAGTAAGGCTAATCGGGACTGAACCTACAGTTTAAAGTGGAATCCGAACCACTTGTGCCTGCACCGGGTAATGAACCCTGATAAAATCACAAACTGAACCCTGTTTTAATGTCTATAGGAAACATTTTGTTTCACCTAGGAATGATATTGCTATGAGACGAGTAGAGAATCGTCACAACCTCATCTCGTCTTCTGTGTGGTGAGGTCCTTCTCGTTCTTGTTTGTGCGTACTTTTGTTTCGGTTTCCACTCAGAAGTTATTAAAACTTATTCTAGATTCACTTCATGCTCAGATTGGCTAATCGGGACTGGATCTACAGTTTAAAGTTGAACCAAATCACTGTGCATGTGGGACCTCTTAATTACAAGGCGGGATATCTCGTCCTGACCCACGAAATATTTTGTATATGCAATACATACATTGTGTCACCACTCAAAGTTTCACAACGTGTGTGTATATATATATATATATATATATATATATATATATATATATATATATATCATTGAAGCAACAGCTTTTCTTAAAGTTTTTCTGCTTTGCATTTTGTTTCGAAGCTGCGAACCGTCGAAATACGGAATTTTTTCCTGAATAAATTAAACCGGGCAGCACAGGTTCGCAATTGTCACTAATGGATTAACTTTGCAATTAAAATAAACAAAATATACGACTTATTTGAAAACAAAATCAATAAGATATACGATTGGTATGTCTTAATAAGACACAAAAGTATTTATTTTAAGCAATTTCTTCAAATATGAGTTTCAAACGAAATCGTCTCGATTATCAAGTTCACCTCGCTTTGATTTTTCAGAGATATATTTCAGTCCCGTCTCGAAATTTGAGAGGAAACAGAGACTTTTCTTATCTCAGTACTATCACTATTTAAAAAAAAAATATCTTAGTATATAGGTTTAAGTATCGTTATCCGAACACCCTCTTACAAAGTTATGAAAATAATGGGTGAGGTACTAGAGTACATTGTACCCCCAAGTTGGTCTGTTGTGTGTCGTCTCGTTTGTGCAAATATTTCCATTTGAAAAATGCAAATGAAAAGAAGGTCAGTCATATACTCTTCTGATCAATCTTATCTTCCAATTGACACGACCACTTCTTAGGAAAGTGTACCCCCTTACGCAAAATAGCATTTGTCTGGATCATGATTTTCTGAAAGTAAACCTTACCTGATTCCAACGTTCACACACATTTAAAACAATTTTCATCTCTTTGAAGAGGTTCCAAAGAGTAGTGGACAATGAACTAACTAGTATTATCAAGCACAATGTAGTAGCATAAGTTTACAATGGCTTGAATTTCTGTGGTAAGGAAGATAATGCTTATTAAGTTATGAACAATATAAACTTCTCTTATTGAGCCAAATGAAAATAGGTCCTTTTAACAGTAGCACCTAGCATAATGTCAAATTATCTAAGTGGGTACAGGAGGTACAATTGGATTTACGGATTTAGGGGGTACAGTTCTAACCTTCAAATATTTGCACTGTGCATTTTGACAAAAAAGAGACAAACTCTCTGTCGCTGTCGTCGAAATTTCAACCGAAAGCGAGCTTAGGTGAACGTGGGCGATGCAATCAGCTGCTTACCATATAATCCTGCCCGTGCGTTGCCAAAATGTAGAGCTCTCTTCAACAGACTGTCGTCACCTTTATTCAGTGCCAAGTATTTTTATCATCATGAAGGGGAAAACTGTACTCAGGCCAAGCAGTGATGTCATATTTTACGTTGTTGAAGATTTCGACAACGAAGCAGGGATGTTATACATATGGAAACGCAGGGTCACTCGGGCGCAAGCAAAGGGGAAGCGTAGAAGGTAAAGTTTCCCGTGCATTTGCGCCGTGCCATGAAGGGATATTTGGGGGATGTGGGGTAGGGCCACATACATTTTGGAGGTGATGTGGTCAGCACCACGCTCCGGCCGTCTTTACCCTCCAGGTTTGCCCCCAGGTACCTATTGATGTGAAGCTGGGTGAGCCCCAGAGCCGTTTTATGCAAGGACAAGGCCAAGGGGTAGCGAGAGAAGTAAACAAATGACTGTCCACTCTAGTTCGCGAGTACACCGTGGTTTTTCTGGTTTTGGTAGAGCTGTAGCGTTGGTACCGGTGATGGGGGCAGTGTTTGGAAGCATCGAGTTACTTTTACTTTTCAAGTAACGTTAACTGTAACTTATTGTGCTCTTAAAATGGGTAACTAACACACTTGTTTCAGGAAACGAGTAATATTTCGAAATAACTACATATAACAGTAACAGATAATCCCTGTGAAGGCGCATAGTGGTTCGAAATCCACTTTAAACCTTTGGTTCAGTCCTGATCAGCCTTTGTGTGCATAACGTGAACTTGAAATAACAACTCAATCAATCAATCAAACTGTAACACAGTTTTATATTTTTTTTTAGCAAAGTAACTGTAATTCAGGGAGCTCCCACATAGCCAAATGGTTAGGGCTCTGACCTTTGGTGCGAGCGGTTCCGGGTACGATTTCCGATGGGAGCCCTCAAAATTTCGGTGTTGACCCAGCGTCGTGAGGGTAATTGGCGTGCTACTTGAAAAGAAAAAGCAGCAGGCTCCGGCCTCGAAAGCCAGAAAACAGCGGCGATGGGACTCTACGCTCTGACCACGTGTCACCCAACTGAAAACAGCCGCTCTGGCTGGCTTAGAGGGCTGTTGAGAATGGAGTTTAGTTAAGTTGTAACTGTAATTCAGTTACTTTTCTAAAGAAAAAGTCCGAAAATTGGATGGTGGTTACGTGAGCATTATCGCTAAGCAGTGGCGGCGGTTAGGGGGGCGTGGGGGTGCAGTTGCTCTCAAATTTTCTCCCCTCACTATTGCGTCTTAATGCTGAGCCTTGTCTACAAAAGAAAAAACAGTAAACTGTCCTTGCACTCGCTGTTTTGTCACCCAATCGCCGCTCCTGTCGGTAAGTGAAAATATGTCGAAGTGTTGATTCACACAGCTGCCATGTTCTTCCCAACCAAGAGGGGCTTGGCGTCGCTTCCATGAATGCTTCATTGTTCTCTGGTGCGACGTAGTAACGGCAGTCTCATACTTCCACTGGCGCGATGACCGCCAGAAAGACGCTTGCATATTGCGTAGGAAGAATTTGTTTACAACTACCGAAGAACCCAAGCTCTCGCCTTTGACCCCTTGGCTGGAAATGCATGGGAAACGTTCGATCATGGCCGTGAGACAGGAAGTCTGTCTGGTATGCTTATACGTAATGTACTTTTAGCGTCACTTCTTACCGTCGTTTACTCTTTCCCAGCAGCGCTAGCTTTTGAAAAATATTGGGCGTGTTCAAACAGTTGAGTTATAGATTCGCACAAAGAAGAAAATCATAAATTCTCCCTTCCATGTATCAGGATATTAGTTTTCATGACACTGATATGAATACAGATGGTACTGTACATGTAATATAGAATGCCAAAAACTTCAAAATGAAGATATAAAAACGATTGATTGATTCATTGATTGATTTTGATTGATTGATACAAATAAAATAAAAATAGGTAATAGAACGTGGACTTATCATCATGTTGCACGTGTGTGTTTCTCGTGACTGCGCTTTCTCCCATAACTTCGTCACAGACATCTTCTAAATCCAAGTTTTCAGCACTATCCTTGTGCATGGATATACAAGTTCTTGGGACATCGTTGAATGCAAAAATGTCTTCAGTCTTTTCAAAGCGAAAAATGTATTTCGGCTGTGGCTGTGGAAACTGGTGCGGTCAGAGTTAGACTTATAAATTCCATAAATTCGGCACAATTTCACTTTGTTAAGAATTACAATTTCCTGGAAACGTTGTTTAAGAAATGCATGCACACAGTCTATAAGTTCATTGAATTTGTATTCAAAAAACTTCTTCATGCCCAATTTTAAATAAACCGCCCAATATTTCCTTTACAAATATGCTAGTTTTAAATAGATACATTAACTCAGTCATACTTACAAGTATTTTGACAATTTTACGATCAAAATTCTTCAATAAAACAATATCTGGAATTTGAATTTAAATTTTCTTGTTTCATCTTTTAAATTATATGTAATTTAATTAAGTTTTTCAAAATCCCAATAATTAATTCTTAATAAATACAATCAGCTCTAATAAGATAAATCATTTTACGGCTTTTCTGTAAACATACTTTTTCAGATATCTGATTAATGCATAAGTACTGATGAAGGCCATCACACAGTAGTCGTTGAAGTTTCCAGCAGATAGATTCTCATTTGTAGGACAAGGAAACTGACATGACAGCCTAAAAGAAAGCTACTCAGTCTCATTGGCTGGTACCTAGTCCTTTAAGTGCCTCACACGAAGGAAGAAAACTCTCGATTTTCGAATCTTGGTAACAAACAAATGCACTGTTGAGTTTGACGGCCACTGAGACGCGTAGAAACACGGAAACAGAAAGGAACAGAACTTCTGTTGTCTGCTTCTATTGAAATCAAATGGTGGAACGCCCACAACAGGGAAACTGTAACGAGAATTTCCACTGAGACGCCGGTAACGAATCTGTAGGTTTCTGTTACCGCGTTTCTCAGCGTCTCAGTGGGCGTCATGCTTTAGTTGGACATAAGACTTCTCTTCGAAGATCGGTGCCTAGACATGTGGCTAGTTCTAAAGAGATATAATTTAGAATTCGCCTTATCTCTCAATTAGCATTTTTTCCTCATTTGGTACCTGTTTTTTAGATAGACAGATCCCCGCTCATCAAGCGTATTAGTGAACAACGTCGGGTATGTCTGGCAGCATAAAATTATGACGGAGGCTGGGAGTAGATTGTGGGTGCCAGCCACGCTTCCGGGCGAGTTATTTGCGGGGCCCGGAAGATTTTTTAAAATTTTCCTTTTGTCATCGAATGAAATTAAAGTATATTTTGACATCAAATTCCATAATTATCTTCAACTAGATTACATCGTTACCATATCAGAAAAGCTATTTCACACTGTCGATTTCTATAGGTCGATATGCAAAAATCGAGAAAGACGATTGTTTGTAACAAGATCAGCAGATGCAATTCTACCAAAATGACACGACAAAATTTTACAGAATAGGAAATAAAGTCTCAGATATCATATCTTTTTCGGAAATGTATTTTTTTTTTTTAAATGTAAGACTTATTATATTAAACGTCCTCCTCCGTAGCCGAGCGGGTTAAGGCGTTCACTCGTCTTGAGATCGTTCGCTGCGGGACGGCGTAGGTTCGAATCCGGCTCTGGTCGGAATTTATTCGGCCTACGTATAGAGCCGGTGGCAACCCACCGTCGTGAGGAAATTGGGGAGCTCCGAGTGAATGAGCGTAATCCGGTCACGGAGACCTACTATAACGGCTGGGGATACGTCGGGCTGACCCCCCGACTATTCCAATACTGGTTGAAGATCTCCACGCTTAGAGGTGACGAAGGGAAGTGTGGGAGGGAGACCGGTAGTCGGTAGGTATGCCTAGGCCCTTCATGGGCTGTTGCGCGACGGATTATTATTATTATATTAAACTTTTCTAAAAAATGACACAATCTATAGCATTAACTCACTAGATTTATATGCCATGATAAAGTCTCTGAATATGGAATGTGATGACCAGCGAACTTATTTCTTAATTTTAAGTTTTGAAGAGTCTATCATCGTCAAGAGACATATCATATTACAGTAGGAGGCAGAAGTATTACTCGCCAAATTATCCATGACTATTTTCATTAATTTTTCTATTGCATTGTACTTGTTTTTAAGGAATAGATTTTTACGTATGCTTGTGCAGAACTTGTCAAGCAGATTGCTTGGCGCTTTGTTTAAATTTTTGAAGCCTTCAGTACGTAAACAAAGGGAATAGAAAAGGCGATGGAGAATTTTCTTGGTAATACTTATGCTTCCCACTTTACGTGTGTTTTCTTGCGTTTATTGTTATGTTAACTATATTTCTCTCCACTGGTCTTGTGTGTTTGTAATGTGCGAATGAGAAAGAGAGAGAGAGAGAGAGAGAGAGAGAGAGCGAGAGAGAGAGAGCGAGAGAGCAAAAAAAAAAAAGAGATAGAAAGAGACAGTGAGAGAGAAAGAGAGAAAGAGAGAGAGAGAGAGAGAGAGAGACAGAGACAGAGAGAGAGACAGAGAGAGAGTCTTTGCTGATAGAGAGAAAACGTAGAGTTTATTTCGAAATGCTAAACCGGTCAAAAATGAAAGTTTTTCAATTATCCACAAAGCCATCTTTATCCTCTCATGATATTATTACGAAAGGGAAAGTACTATTTGACGGAGGTTGGAATGGGTTATGGACCGTAACGTAGCACTGTCCATCTTGGGGGTTCCATTATTAGCTATTAGCTTTTCAATGTATTTTCCAGATACTTCAATTATACCGCGCTTGAAGTTGTGTTTATGATTAATTATAAATATAATTCATGCTTGAGTGCTTTTAGCATTTACTATAGATTGGTTTAAGCATACATTTCTCCATTCGTTTCTCCCTATATGTGGTATTAGTCTTAATTCTAGGTTATATTTACTTGCATATGTTGTTGAAGAAAATTTAATCGAAGGGGATGGTCACAATTGAAGTTGCCCTACTCCTAGCTCTGTGGAGCCCGTTCGAAGCAACGGATTGCGCTGAAGCTTGGTATAGAGGCAATGGTGCCTATGGGGAAGCGAATGCTCACCAACAATAATATAGTTCAAATATTCACCACTAGGTGCAAATGTTTTATTATTATTATTATTATTATTATTATTATTATTATTATTTCTTGGTGCTTGCTTGATTGATTGATTGATTTGGTGTCTTAAGTCCATTTATGTACAGTAAGGCTAATCGGGACTGGGCCTACAGTTTAGAGTGGGTTCCGAACCACTGTGAGCCTCCACCGAATATTCCTTGGTGCAACAGCTCGTGAGGGCCAGGACCTACCTACCGACTGAGGTGGGAGATCATCTAATCAGTTACGAGATGACGTGTGGTCAGCACGACGAACCTCCAGTCGCTGTTGTAGGTTTCCATGACCGGGATACGCTACTCGTTCGTTGCTCTCCAATTTCCTAACGAAGGTATTTGGTCACCGGCACAATACTTAGGCCGAAATTTCAGGAGAAAAGTTGTTACGCTTCCACCAAAAGCCTGGAACCTGCGTGCATCCTGTAGCAGTTGCCCGAAGCGTGACGCCTAAAGTCCGGTATCCACTTGTTGCAAACCAGCGTATCGTATCCCCGTTCCGTATCAATTTATTCGAAAAAACTTGCAAAGCTCCGTTTCAAAATGTGAGAAAAGATACGCAACGGTCCTGATCTCTCATTTGGCGGTTTTCCCCGTCACATCAAAGGAAGGATACGATACGCGTGGATGGGATGCTCGCGTTCCATTGCCTTGTTGCATCATCCTTCAGTGTGTAGTAAGGTCTGTGAATGACAGTACATCCCATTGTCAATTTATTTTCTTCATTATCTTTATTATGGAGTGGGCTAAGGAAAATACTATTGCATTTATTGATATATATAGGAAATATGGAAACCTGTGGGAAAATAAACAACGGTTTATCATCCACCAAAGTGGTGATTTGCGTTTTTTAGTTTTTTAAATAAAACGTAATTAATGAAAAATATATGCGCCTGCTGCCACTTGCTGCGGTGTCCTCATCGTCATTTGAGACCAGACTGTGAACCGTATCTCACTCCGGTATCAATCATGCTAAGGGTGGATGATACGCGACAAATCGGGGTTCGTATCGTACCAATGATTTATACGAAACGGGGATACGATACGCTGGTTTGCAACAAGTGGATACCGGACTTTAGATTGCAAATGTAGCGCTTACAATTAAATGTCTTCTGCTTAGAACTCTCTGGAGCTTGGTCGAAGCAAAGACTTCCGGTGTATCGTGGTATAGAAGCTACGAAGACAATGGGGAATCCAATGCTGATGGAAAAAATACTTCAAATTTTCACCACCAGGTTCAAACGTGGCGCTGAAGTAACAACAACCAGTACTAGTTGTCGATACAGCGGTCTTCCAAATTCAGTAAGTATGATTCAAGTTCCCAATTCAGGAAGTGCTATTTTCACGCGGAATGTTTGAAGTGAAGCGTTCCCAACTCAGAAACCGCGGCCTCGGAAGGTAAGGGGAGAGATAAGGACCGTTTTTGGTCAGATTCCTATAGCTACTGCACGTTACCCTGATATTCTACCCTGATAGGATTCCCCTAAGAAACAAATATAACGAAGTGCTGATCTGAAGCCTTGGCTTATACTCACAGGAACCATGGCATACGTTGCACCATTGTTGTGCTGGTGGTGGTGGGGCACAGCAAAAATTTTTTTTTCTTTTGTTTAAATTATGTTTACACAATCGGGTCCCCCTAATGGCGTAAAGGTAACGTCGTCTGTTTCAAATCAAGCGTTCCCAGCGTTCTACACTCTGTTGATTCCGCAACTTCTCAACTCAGGACGTCCCAATTCACTCCTCCGTAAAAACAAAGCTCCAGCTAATGAGAACACCAGAATCCAGAACAAGCTAATAGGAAGTATATTTAACCTTACAATGGTCTAAGCTCTCGTTAGTTGATTACTAGTGCGTAGTTAGAGATCGATTCGTTCATTAAACTCTCCAGGCTAACTATTGCCTATTTTGGGTGTAGCAGGAAAATGTTTTATAAGCTCTTGTCTTGACTCATCATTCCAAGAGGTCTGTAGGTGCCACCCTAGCCCTGGAGATGAGGCCTGCTCGAGAAGGTTTATAAGCCGCTTGGCCCAATTCTGTTCGCTGCTTTTATCAATGATGTTACATTATGTTTTAAATCTAGCACATGTTTACTATATGCAGATGATATAAAAAAATTTAAGAGTATTTTAACAAATAATGATGTCGCTCAACTTCAGGCAGATCTCGATAGAATGACATATTGGTGCTAGATTAATGAAATGGAAATTAACTTGAAAAAGTGTAAAGTTTTAAGATGTACTAAGAAAGTTCATTATATAGTCTCCAACTATTTTATTTATGAAAATAAAATCCAAGTGTGCGACAGTCATAAAGACTTAGGTATATTAATAGAATCTTCTCTCATATTTGATGAGCACATTTCAGAAATTTGCAAAAGAGCAAAGAGAATGCTTGCTTATATATTTTTCTCATGGAAAGTTTTTTTAAAAAAGAAGATACCTTAATATTCCTGTATAAAACGATAGTTCGTCCTATTCTTGAATATGCAAATGAATTATTGTTTCTGACTGCAACCAGTCACCTTCAAAAAGTTGAATCAGTTCAAAAACTTTTTATCAGGTTATTATGCACAAAGTTTAAAAAAAATTACTATGACCAACATTACTCTGAATGGTTAACACAGTTGAATATATTTTCCTTAGAAGAAAGAAGAAAAATGAAAAGGATACATTTTGTAGAGAAGATATTAACTTTCCAAGTTGACAGTGAATACTTTTTGAATAATATTGCTTACAAAATTCCCAGATATTCCCATGGGTATATCTCAATTCTCACATGTCTAAACAAGGCCAGAGGTTTAGTAGCTAATCTTGTTGAAACCTACAATTTGAATTTATGTGGTTGTATAAGATTGTAGGATCCACTGTTTTATTTTATAATTATGTATTAATTTTTTTCAATTTTGAATAACCAATTTTGACATAGTGATATACCTGGTTGTTTAATCTTTATCATCACTTAAATAAATATGATTATTATTATTATTAGAACAATACACAGTTAACTGCACAATATTATATAACAATAAACAATTATTAGTATCAGAGATATAATAGATCTCGTTGAAAACTGTAACTTGAAGTGTAAATATGCTAACTTGTTATGTTATGTTATTCTACAGCTTACGTATTTTATTCGTGTAACTTTGTACTTTTGTATTTGACTTAGTGCTGTATAAGGTTGCATACTGTGCTCAACACTTAAAATAAACTATTATTATTATATTCCCTCATGATGAGAGCAATGTATGCTCTCGAAACTTTGGAAGCCAACATTGTCTTAACCTGGCTGGTAACCCGAGAACACTTCTTCGAGTCCCAATTCAGAAACTATGGCCAGAGTTTCCAATTCAGGAAGCTCTATTTTTACGTGGAATGTTTGAAAAGTGAAACGTTCCCAACTCAGTAATCGCGGCCTCGGGATGGAAGGGGGAGGTAAGGGCCGGTTTTTGAGAGGTTTTTACCGCCACTAGACGTTACCCTGAAATTCTATCCTGAAAGGATTCCCCTAAGAAACAACAGAACGAAGTGCAGATCTGACGCCTTGCTAATACCCATATGAACCATGTCATACGCTGCACCATTGTTGTGCGGGTGGTGGTGGGGCACAACAACAACAACAACAACAACAACAACAAAAAAAAGTTTAAATTATGTTTACGCAATCGGGCCTCACTGATGGCGTAGTGGTAACGTTTTCTGCTTCAAATCAGGGTTCCCCGCGTCATATATCCGGTCTATTCCTCATGTCCCAACTCGGGACGTTTCAACTCAGGACCAATGACGACAGTTTCCAATTCAGGAACCGATGTTTTGACGTGGAATGTTTATTCCGAATTCAGGAACCGATATTTTCACGTGGAATGTTTGTTGCCAACTCACGAATCGTGGTCTCGGGAGAGATATGGACTGGTATCTGATAGGTTCATATCGTTATTGCACGTTTTCCGAAAATTCTACCCACACATATCCATTTGCAGAAGAAAATACTGTGCTTCACAGGAGTCTCTTCTTTCCTTTAATATATTTTGAGTATATTGCAGATATTTTGCTTGTAAGTTAGGTTAGCAGTTACGGAGGTTTTCGAAATGACTACCATTTGTAACGCCAGTTCATCCTCTCCCGAAGAGATTAGTAGGACGTCCTGAGTTAGGTAAAACATTTCACTGAAATATCCAACTGCTATAAACCAGCTCCACAGTGGTTCGGAACATATTTTTAACTACTCCAATCGCGGTTAGTATATTTGGGCATAAAGTGCGCGCCACAAAGCAAACGAATTAGGTAAACTTCAAAATGCCTTGTAAATTTGAACTACGTACATAGAAGCGTAAAGAATGATCGATATTTATGCACCGGATTTGAGTAACATCTGAAGTAAAATAGATGCCTTTTGGCAAGAAAAGAAAATCAGATCCCTCGAAATGTTAAACCATCTAATAAAGAGAAGTAAACAACGTTTAATATCAAGATAGAAATATAATCGACTATCATTACATTTAGGCATTTCATATATTGGACTGAGTTGAATATTTTCTGAGAAATGTTGAAAAACATATCGTACAAATAAGTATATGTGTATGGTATAAATATAGTAAATATAATCGGTTCAAATGCACAATATTTGTATTCTGAATACTGCAAGATGTCTAATTTCCTGAAAGAGCACAATAGGATTTTGTAAATAAATGGTACTTGCAATGGAATTAAATTATATGGATTTCATTTTCGCTTGTAAAAAAATGTAAAAAAAATAAAGTGAAGTACTCACCTGTGCTTTCCACCACCCCATATAGGGTTAAGGCCCCATACTTTCTTGATCTCAGAGGAGCTGGGGGTCATGTGATCAGCACCACGCCCCTGGCCGCCTCTACCCCGCAGAGTTTCTTCCAGGTACACACTTTATACGACGCTGGGTGGGCGTTGGAGCTTCTTGAACAGGTTTAAAAACCCCGGTCCTCCCTCTCCGGGGATCGAACCCGGGTCTCTCGCATGGTAGTCAGACGCCCCAAAGACTGAGCTACCGTGGCTATGAAATTAATTAATTATATCTTTCAATCCTGAAAATATCTCTAATTGATTTGAAAATTATTAGGCATTGTTGTAAGGTAATTTACAATTAGTATCGATAATGTATTTGGTCCGTCTATAGTACGACTGGCTGACACGAGGGAGACCCAGTTGGTTGAGCGACAATGTTTATAATAGTTAACATGGGTACAACTATGAAGGTTAAGGTAGGTGACGCATGGTAACGGGATTTTGTTGGCATGCATCTGACAGTTGCACAGATTCACAAAACTGTGCGACCGTCAGGCGGATGCCACAAGATTCTCGCTTCTCATCAATGATGATGAAGAAGAAGAAAGATATCATAATCTTGTTCATCTTAATTGTCTTCAGTTGGTTCCCTGTGTTTATTGTGCAAAGATATCTGTTCAGTGACTGAAAATGTATTTCAATTAAGAAACATATCGTGATGAAAACCCGTGGGCCACGTTTAAGACAAAACATCTGGCTATGTTTTGTTTAAAAGTGTTTAAAACATTTGTTAATCTCAATATTTAGTTGCATTCATTATAAAAATATATTTTTAAAAAAAAGAGTAGCTACTACGTAGACTGAGTGGGGCTGGCTAACTGTGGATTAGTTTAAGCTTCTTTAACAGCCTAACATAAATATGAATTTTAGGAATTTAGTCAAGCGTTTGCTTTATAATAGGAACACAGTCCGTCCTTGGATGATTAAAAGATTCCTTCTTAATCATTATTCTTAGAAAATTAGTCTCCTTGGCATTATGTTTCAAACGTTTTATTTGTTTAAAACATTCTTTATTCGGTTCCTGTTTAAAACACTGTTAAAATCATTTAAAACATGTATACAACCAAAGAGACTGTTTGTTTTGTTTCTTTTATAAGAAACACAAATTTTGCCCAACCTGAATACATATGGTTTAATTACTTTTCAACATGCTGTAGATCAAATACAATGGTAATCGAAAGGCAGAAAATTCAAAATGCTTATAAGAACAGCACAAAAACAAAGCCAAAGAGGTTATGTTGGCATGCACTTGACAGTTGGACAGATTCACAAAACTGTCCAACCGTCAGGCGGATGACAAGATTCTCCCTTCTGATCGATGATGATGAAGAAGAAGAAAATAACAAAGAATATCAGAATCTTATTCGTCTTTATTGTCTTCAGTTGGTTTCCATATTTTAAAATTATCGTTAATCGGTGTTAAAAATAATTAATATTGACTTACAATAAATTGTAAAATTTATTTCCATATTTTGATGATTGTCATGAAATTTATTAATGACTGATACACATAAGATTTTATTACTTTTCAACATGTTCTGTATCTTTATGCTGTAGATCAATTGCAATGGTAATCGAAAAGCAGAAAGTCTAAAATGTTTACAAGAACAGCACAAAACAAAACCAACGAGGTTTTGTTGGCATGCATTTACCAGTGTTACAGATTCAGAAAACTGTGCGGCTCTCAGGCTGATGCCACAAGATTCTCGTTTCTCATGGAGAAGGAAGAAGATGAAGAAAGCATACCATAATCTTGTTCGCCTTTATTGTTTTCACATGGTTCTCATATGCTATAATTATCATTAATGGGTGTTACGAATAATTAATATTGATTTATAATGGATTGTGAAAGTTTATTTCTTATTTTGACTATTGCCATGAAATTTATTAACATTTGTTATACATAAGATATAATTACTTTCAACATGTTCTCTATCTGTATGCTGCATGCTGTAGATCAATTACAATGGTAATCGAAAGGGAGAAGGTTTGAAATACTAATAAGAACAGCACAAGAACAAAGCCAACGGGGTTTTGTTGGCATTCACCTGGCAGTTGCACAGATTCACAAAACTGCCTCAAGATTCTCGCTTCTCATCGATGAAGAAGAAAAAGAATGGATATCAAAAACTTGTTCGTCTTTATTGTCTTCAATTGGTTCCCATATGTTAAAATTATCGTTAATGGGCGATAAAATAATTAATATTGACTTACAAAGAATTGTAAAGGTTTATTTGTATCATGAAATTTATTAACTTTTGTTATACATATGATATTATTACTTTTCAACATGCTCTGTATTTTTATGCTGTAGATCAAGAATAATGGTAATTGAAAGGCAGAATGCTTCAAATACTTATAAGAGCAGAACAAAAACAGGGCCAACGGGGTTTTGTTGGCATTCACCTGACAGTTGGACAGATTCACAAAACTCTTCGACTCTCAAGTGGCTGCCACAGAATTCTCGCTTCTCATCGATGAAGAAGATAAATAAAAAGATTGGATATCAAAATCATGTTCGTCTTTATTGTCTTCAATTGGTTTCCATGTGTTAAAATTATCATTGATAGGTGTTACGAATAATTAATATTGACTTACAATAAACTGAAAATGATTATTTCTGTATTTTGACGATTGTTATGCAATTTATTAACTTTTGTTATACATAAGATTTAATTACTTTTCAAGATGCACTCTATCTTTATGCTGTAGATCAATTAAAATGGTACTCGACAGCAGAAAGTTTAAAATACGTGGAACAGCACAAATGCAAGGCCAGCGGGATTTTGTTGGCATGCACCTGACAGTTGGACAGATTCACAAAACTGTCCAACCGTCAGGCAGATGCCACAAGATTCTCGCTTCTCATCGATGAAGAAAAGGAGGAAGAAATATGGATATCAGAATCTTGTTCGTCCTTATTGTCTTCAGTTGGTTTCCATATTTTAAAATTATCGTTACTCGGTGTTAAAAATAATTAGTATTGACTTACTATGAATTGTGTGAAAGTTTCTATATTTTGATGATTGTCATGAAAGTTATTAATGATTGATACACATAAGATTTTATTACTTTTCAACATGTTCTCTATCTGTATGCTGTAGATCAAATACAATGGTAATCGAAAGGGAGAAGGTTTAAAATACTAATAAGAACAGCACAAGAACAAAGCCAACGGGGTTTTGTTGGCATGCACTTGACAGTTGCACAGATTCACAAAACTACCTCAAGATTCTCGCTTCTCATCGATGAAGAAGAAGAAGAAGAGAAAGAAGAAAAATAATGGATATCAAAAACTTGTTAGTCTTTATTGTCTTCAATTGGTTCCCATATGTTAAAATTATCGTTAATGGGTGATAAAATAATTAATATTGACTTACAATGGATTGAAAAGTTTATATCTATATTTTTACGATTGGTATGAAATTTATTAACTTTTAAAACATCATAAATTCTCCCTTCCATGTATCAGGATATTAGTTTTCATGACACAGATGGTACATGTAATATAGAATGCCAAAAACTACAAAATGAAGATATAAAAACAATTGATTGATTCATTGATTGATTTTGATTGATTGATAAAAATAAAATAAAAATAGGTAATAGAACGTGGACCTATCATCATGTTGCACGTGAGTGTTTCCCGTGACTGCTCTTTCTCCCATCACTTCGTCCCAGACATCTTCTAAATCCAAGTTTTCAGCACTATCCTTGTGCATGGATATGTAAGTTCTTGTGACATCGTTGAACGCAAAAATGTCTTCAGTCTCTTCGAAGCGAAAAATGTATTTCGGCGGTGGCTGTGGAAACTGGAGCGGTTAGAGTTAGACATAAATTCCATAAATTCGGAGCAATTTCACTGTGATAAGAATTACAATTTCCTGGGAACGTTCTCCAAGAAATGCATGAACACAGTCTATAAGTTCATAGAATTTGTACTCAAAAAACTTCTTCATGCCCAATTTTAAATAAACTGCCCAACAGTTCCTTTACAAATATGCTAGTTTAAGTAGATATATTAACTCAGTCCAGTGGCGCCGACTTGTCAAACTTATTAGGGGGGGCTCTGATCACTGAAATAAATTAATAAATGACTCACTCTCTCCCTTTTTTTTAAGTTTTCACCTCAGTGTTCGGAATCTCATAAAAGCCCATGAATTCCTCAAATATATCAAAATTTTTATTCACAGTTCGAATGCAGAATATTAATTGTCCACGGATGGATATGTCACAAGTTTCGTCAACCATAATAGCAAAATATTCCCGACTTTTAATATCTGCTACCACGGAGCGCAAAACAGATCTCCCTAATATATCAATGATCTCGTTCTGAATGTCATGTTAGAGCCATTTGTAGCCCAAACGTCCCATCCACTACCCTAGTTCATGCACATCGTCTTTTTAAACTCTTTTTAGTAAACATTTTAACAATACTCACAATTACATACTTAGTATATAGTAATAAGTCATGTGTCTTGCTGTCTCTGGTCATAGCCCCCCCCCCGCCCCCAAAGTTGATGGTTTAGCCGGTTCAGCCACCAAATTGATGGTCTAGAAAATTTCAAATGTGTATTTAAAGTTAAGTTCATGTGGCACAATTCAGAGTAAACTTTACAAGAGATGCAAAATAACACATTAGATCCTCTTAAGCAAAATTATTAGGTGGGCTCTGCCCCAGATCGTTAACATTGGGGGGCTCGAGCCCCCCCCCCCAAGCCCCATGGAGTCGGCGCCTATGACTCAGTCATACTTACAAGTATTTTGACAATTTTACGATCAAAATTCTTCAATAAAACAATCTCTGGAATTTGAATTTAAATTTTCTTGTTTCATCTTTTAAATTATATATAATCTAATTAAGTTTTTCAAAATCCCAATAATTAATTCTTAGTAAATACAATCAGCTCTAATCAGATAAATCATTTTACGGCTTTTCTGTAAACATACTTTTTCAGGTATCTGATTAATGCATAAGTACTGATGTAGACGATCGCACAGTATATCCGTTTGTTGATAGATTCTCATTTGTAGGACAAGGAAACTGACATGACAGCCTAAAAGAAAGGGACTCAGTCTCATTGGCTGGTACCTAGTCCTTTAAGTGCGTCACACGAAGGAAGAAAACTCTCGATTTTCGTATCTTGGTAACAAACAAATGTACTGTTGAGTTTGACGGCCACTGAAACCGAAACGAAAATTTCCACCGAGACGCCGAAAACGAATCTGTAAAGTTCGGTTACCGCGTTTCCCCGCGTCTCAGTGGGCGTGAAGCTTTAGTTGGACATAATACTTCTCTTCGAAGATCGGTGCCAAGACATAGCTAGTTCTAAAGAGATATCATTTAGTGTTTTCAATTAGCAATTCTTTCTTTATTTGGTACCTGTTTTTCACATAGACCGATTCCCGCTCATCAGGCGTAATGGGGAAGAACGTAGGGTATGTCTGGCAGCACAAAATTAGGACGGAGGCTGAGAGTAGATTGTGGGTACCAGCCTCGCTTCCGGGCGAGTTATTTGCGGGGCCCGGAAGATTTTTTAAAATTTTCCTTTTGTCATCGAATGAAATTAAAGTATACCTTGACATCGAATTCCATCATTATCTTCAACTAGATTACATCGTTACCATATCAGCTTGGTAATACTTATGCTTCAAACTGTACGTGTTTTTTTTTTGCGCTTATTGTTATGTTTACTATATTTTTCTTCACAGGTCTTGTGTGTGTAATATGCGATTGAGAGAGAGACAGAGAGAGAGAGAGAGAGAGAGAGAGAGAGAGAGAGAGAGAGAGAGAGATGGAAAGAGAGAGAGAGATAAATATATATACCAGGTGTATAAGCTTAATTCTGCTGTTTTGTAGTCAGAAGAACATATGGTTTGTTCATAGAAAGCAACAAGAAATTTATTCAAAGTACTTGCCCTCGTGAGCTACACATTTTGCCCACCTCTCGGGCAATTTGTGGATACCACGCCAAAAAAGTCCTTCTCTCCCAGTTACGTGTCTCCAAGTAATTTTGGACCAGTCTTGAAATGTGCGTTGGGGCGTTGTCGTGGAGGAAAATCAGCTTGTCATGTCGTTGTTGATAATCCGGCCTTTTGTCACACAGAGCACGGTGCAATTTGATGAGTTGTTGGTGGTAGCAGTGGGCAGTGACAGTTTCACCAGGTTTCAACAGCTCAAAGTAGATGATACCCTGTTGCTCCCACCAAACACACAGCATCGTCTTCAGGCCGAAGCGATTTAGTCTCGAGGAAGATGCTGATGATTGGCCGGGATCATCCCACGATTTCTTGCGTTTAGGATTCTCGAAATATATCCACTATTCATCGCCAGTCACAATCCGATGCAGGAAAGACTTTCTTTCTTGTCTGGCAAGCAAAATTTCGCCTGTGTTTTTGCGTCTCTCCTGCTGCCGATCGGTCAATTCATGCGGCACCCATTTTCCGATCTTTTGCACCTTTCCCATGGCATGTAACGCATGGAAATGGCTGCTTGAGTAACGCCCAATTGCTCGGCAAGCATCTCTTGCGTTTGGGTATCGTCCTCGTCCAAAAGAGCCTGCAATTGATGGTCCTCAACCTTCCTGGGCAGATTTTCACGCTTGTTGTCGCTCAGGTCAAAATTGCCGTCTTTGAACCGATGAAACCAATCCCTGCATGTTGTTTCCGATACAGCACTGTCACCATTGGCCTCCACAAGCATTCGATGCGATTCGGCAGCCGATTTCTTCAAATGGAAGCAGAAAAGCAGAGCTTCCCGCATATGCTCTTTCTCTGGCACAAAACTAGACATGCTTTCCACAGGAACACTGTGTGTTGTTGTATACGCTCACTAACGCCATCTATGAGCCAGTGATGCCAAAAGCATGGAAATTTCCCTCGGCACAGGGAAATTTGAGGGTGAAAAGGGAAAAGGGAAATTTAATGAAAAATAGCTAAAAAACAGGGAAATTTAAACTCACATTTTCGTTTCATTCTTTTAAAAAGTTCGAAAATATTTTTTTTTCAGCGTGTACTTTTTCCAAATGAATAGTTAACAACAGTGACACTTTTCAGTAAGCTTTCTTTCTCCCTGTGATAGATTACCTTGACCGGTCAGTCTTATATTTATCGAGTCTCCTAGAAAGGCACACAGAGCACGGTGGAATTTGATGAGTTGTTGGTGGTAGCAGTGGGCAGTGACAGTTTCACCAGGTTTCAACAGCTCAAAGTAGACGATACCCCGCTGATCCCACCAAACACACAGCATCGTCTTCCGGCCGAAGCGATTTGGTCTCGAGGAAGATGTTGATGGTTGGCCGGGATCAACCCACTATTTCTTGCGTTTAGGATTCTCGAAATATATCCACTTTTCATCGCCAGTCACAATCCGATGCAGGAAAGATTTTTTTTTTCTCGCAAGCACGATTTCGCATGTGTTTTGGTATCTCTCCAGCTGCCGATCGGTCAATTCATGCGGAGCCCATTTTCCGATCTTTTGAACATTTCCCATGGCACGTAGACACATGGAAATGGCTGCTTGAGTAACAGCCAATTGCTCGGCAAGTATCTTTTGCGTTTGGGTATCCAATTTCCTCACGAAGGTCGGTGGTCACCGGTCCCATACTTAGGCCGAAATCTCAGGAGAAAAGTTGTTACGCTTCCACCAAAAGCCTGGAACCTGCGTGCATCCTGTAGCAGTTGCCCGAAGCGTGACGCCTAAAGTCCGGTATCCACTTGTTGCAAACCAGCATATCGTATCCCCGTTCCGTATCAATTTATTCGAAAACACTTGCAAAGCTCCGTTTCAAAATGTGAGAAAAGATACGCAACGGACCTGATCTCTCATTTGGCGGTTTTTCCCCGTCACATCAAAGGAAGGATACGATACGCGTGGAGGGGCAGTGTGGATGGGGATGCATTGCATTGTTGCATCATCCTTCAGTGTGTAGTGAGCTCTGTGAATGACAGTACGTCCCATTGTCAATTTATTTTCTTTGTTATCTTTATCATGGAGTGGGCTAAGGAAAATACTATTGCTTTTATTTATGTATATATATAAGAAATATGGAATCCTGTGGGACAATAAACAACGGTTTATCATCCACCAAAGTGGTGAGTTGCGTTTTTTTCGGTTTCGATAAAACATAATTAATGAAAATATATGCGGCTGCTGCCACTTGCTGCGGTGTACTCATCGTCATTTGAGACCAGACTGTGAACCGTATCTCACTCCCGTATCAATCATGCTACAGGGTGGATGATACGGAACGCAGCGATGATACGCGACAAATCGGGGTTCGTATCGTACCAATGATTGATACGGAACAGGGATACGATACGCTGGTTTGCAACAAGTGGATACCGGACTTTACATTGCAAATGTAGCGCTTACAATTAAATGTCTTCTGCTTAGAACTCTCTGGAGCTTGGTCGAAGCAAAGACTTCCGGTGTATCGTGGTATAGAAGCTACGAAGACAATGGGGAATCCAATGCTGATGGAAAAAATACTTCAAATTTTCACCACCAGGTTCAAACGTGGCGCTGAAGTAACAACAACCAGTACTAGTTGTCGATACAGCGGTCTTCCAAATTCAGTAAGTATGATTCAAGTTCCCAATTCAGGAAGTGCTATTTTCACGTGGAATGTTTGAAGTGAAGCGTTCCCAACCCAGGAACCGCGACCTCGAAAGGTAAGGGAAGAGATAAGGACCGTTTTTGGTCAGATTCCTATAGCTACTGCACGTTACCCTGATATTCTACCCTGATAGAATTCCCCTAAGAAACGAAGTGCTGATCTGACGCCTTGGCTTATGTTCACAAGAACCATGGCATATGTTGCACCATTGTTGTGCGGGTGGTGGTGGAGCACAGGAAAGAAAAAAAATGTCTAAATTATGTTTACGCAATCGGGTCTCTCTCATGGCGTAGTCGTCTCCTTCAAATCAATGGTTCCCCTCGTTATATACCAGCTCGGTTCCTCAATGTCCCAAATCAGGACTCAGTCACCCTGACGAAAGTTCCCAATTCAGAAACCGATATTTTCACATGGAATGTTCCCAACTCAGTAAGCGAGGCCTCTGATAGGAAGGAGGAGAGATGAGGACCGGTTTTTGAGAGGTTCTTATAGCTACTGCACGTTACCCTGATATGATTCCACTAAGCAACTAATATAACGATGTGCTGATCTGACGCCTTGGCTTATAGCCACAGGAACCATGGCATACGTTGTACCATTGTTGCGCGGGTGGTGGTGGGGCACAGCAATTTTTTTATATTTTTTTGTGTAAATTATGTTTACACAATCGGGTCTCCCTAATTTCAAATCAAGGGTTCCCAGCGTTCTACACCCTGTTGATTCTGCAACGTCTCAACTCAGGACGTCCCAATTCACTGCTCCGTAAAAACAAAGCTGCAGCTAATGAGAACACTAGAATCCAGAGCAAGCCAATAGAAAGACAGAGTCTAAACTCCGCCCCATCATAGTCATATATTTAACCCTACAATGGTCTAAGCTCTCATTAGTTGATTACTAGTGCGTAGTTGGAGATCGATTAGTTCATTGAAATCTCCAGGCTAACTATTGCCTATTTTGGGTGGAGCAGAAAAATGTTTTATAACCTCTTGTCTTGACTCATCATTCCAAGAGGTCTGTAGATGCCGCCCTAGCCCTGGAGATGAGGCCTGCACGAGTAGGTTTATAAGCCTATTCTATATTCCCTCATGATGAGAGCAATGTATGCTCTCGAAACTTTGGAAGCCAACATTGTCTTAACCTGGCTGGTAACCCGAGAACACTTCTTCGAGTCCCAATTCAGAAACTATGGCCAGAGTTACCAATTCAGGAAGCTGTATTTTCACGTGGAATGTTTGAAAAGTGAAACGTTCCCAACTCAGTAATCGCGGCCTCGGGATGGAAGGGGGGAGGAGATAAGGGCCGGTTTTTGAGAGGTTCTTATAGATACTGCACGTTACCCTGATATGATTCCCCTAAGAAACAACAGAACGAAGTGCAGATCTGACGCCTTGCTTATACCCATATGAACCATGTCATACGTTGCACCATTGTTGTGCGGGTGGTGGTGGGGCACAACAACAACAATAAAAAAGATGTTTAAATTATGTTTACGCAATCGGGCCTCACTGATGGCGTAGTAGTAACGTTTTCTGCTTCAAATCAAGGGTTCCCCGCGTCATATATCCCGTCGATTTCTCATGTCCCACCTCGGAACGTCCCAATTCAGGACCAATGACGACAGTTTCCAATTCAGGAACAGATGTTTTCACGTGGAATGTTTGTTGCCAACCCACGAATCGTGGTCTCGGGAGAGATATGGACTGGTATCTGATAGGTTCATATCGTTATTGCACGTTTTCCGAAAATTCTACCCACACATATCCATTTGCAGAAGAAAATACTGTGCTTTACAGGAGTCTCTTCTTTCCTCTAATATATTTTGAGTATATTGCAGATATTTTGCTTGTAAGTTAGGTTAGCAGTTACGGAGGTTTTCGTAATGCCTACCATTTGTAACGCCAGTTCATCCTCTCCCGAAGAGATTAGTAGGACGTCCTGAGTTAGGTAAAACATTTCACTGAAATATCCAACTGCTATAAACCAGCTCCACAGTGGTTCGGAACATATTTTTAACTACTCCAATCTCGATTAGTATATTTGGGCATAAAGTGCGCGCCACAAAGGAAACGAATTAGGTACAAAATGCTTTGCAAATTTGAACTACGTACATAGAAGCTTAAATAATGATCTATATTTATGCACCGGATTCGAGTACCATCCAAAGTAAAATAGATGCCTTTTGGCGAGAAAAGAAAATCCGATCCCTCGAAATGTTAAACCATCTAATAAAGAGAAGTAAACAAAGTACTTATAATATCAAGATTGAAATATAATCGACTGTCATTACATTTAGGCATTTTATATATTGGACTGAGTTGAATATTTTCTGAGAAATGTTGAAAAACATATCGTACAAATAAGTATATGTTTGATTGAATTGGTGTTTTAAGTCCACTTTGTGCACAGTAAGGCTAATTGGGACTGGACCTACAGTTTAAAGTGGGATCCGAACCACTATGTGCCTCCACCGGGTATCGAACCCGGGACCCCTTGATTACAAGGCGACGACGCTACCACTGCGCCATCGGGGAGGCCGAAATAAGTATATGTGTATGGTATAAATATAGTAAATATAATCGGTTCAAATGCACAATATTTGTATTCTGAATACTGCAAGATGTCTAATTTCCTGAAAGAGCACAATAGGATTTTGTAAATAAATGGTACTTGCAAAGGAATCAAATTATATGGATTTCATTTTCGCATGTAAAAATAAAAGTAAAAAAAAATACAGTGAAGTACTCCCCTGTGCTTTCCACCACGCCATGTGGGGCTAGGGTTCCACACTTTCTTGATCTCAGAAGAGCTGGGATTCATGTGATCAGCACCACACCCCTGGCCGCCTCTACCCCCCAGAGTTTCTTCCAGGTACATACTTTGTACTACGAGTTTTTTTTCCATGCTATCAATCCAGTTCTAGAATGTAGGACATTGTCTTTAGAAATTTAGGCACATCACCATCTTCTTCATATTTTCTCGTGTTTCTTGCAACTCGTTCGTCCAACTTTACATATTTCATTTCTCTTCACTCCCTCCAAGTTGAGCTCCATTCTAATAATTTTCTCATTTGATTCCTCGGCTTCCAGCTTCAAAAAATTTATAAGCTTGTTTATTGTGGGATGTGGTGTACCCATGCGGCTGTTTATTTTGTAGTTCCATCCCTCGAGCGAGTTGTTGGTCCTGTGGCGCCTCTGGTAACAACTCCACATATCTATCGGCACAAATTGGTTTTCGAGCTACTGTTCCACGAAGTAATGGAAAAGTTTCATTAATTTTTCGTCTGCTGGAGATTGTCCATAGACATGAAGCCACCCTTCCTCCATGTCCGCTCCATGAACTGGTTGCTGCCTGCATGCAGCGCGTGGGGGTGGGAGGATTAGATTTTCTAACTGATTAGTTCACTGCATAACATGTCAATCAAGTTGTGTCCGCTCCATGCCCTGTTCGCTCCATGAACTGTCCGCTAACAGGACGACACGAAAGAATGGATATCAAAAACTTGTTCGTCTTTATTGTCTTTAATTGGTTCCCATATGTTAAAATTATCGTTAATGGGCGATAAAATAATTAATATTGACTTACAATGGATTGTAAAAGTTTATTTGTATATTTTGACGATTGTAATGAAATTTATTAACTTTTGTTATACATATGATTTTATTACTTTTCAACATGCTCTGTATTTTTATACTGTAGATCAACAATAATGGTAATTAAAAGGCAGAATGCTTCAAATACTTATAAGAGCAGAACAAAACCAGGGCCAACGGGGTTTTGTTGGCATTCACCTGACAGTTGGACAGATTCACAAAACTGTTCGACTCTCAAGTGGCTGCCACAGAATTCTCGCTTCTCATCGATGAAGAAGATAAATAAAAAGATTGGATATCAAAATCATGTTCGTCTTTATTGTCTTCAATTGGTTCCCATGTGTTAAAATTATCATGGATAGGTGTTACGAATAATTAATATTGACTTACAATAAATTGCAAATTATTATTTCTATATTTTGACAATTGTTATGCAATTTATTAACTTCTGTTATACATAAGATTTAATTACTTTTCAAGATGCACTCTATCTTTATGCTGTAGATCAATTAAAATGGTAATTGAAAGCAGAAGGTTTAAAATACGTGGAACAGCACAAAAGCAAGGCCAGCGGGATTTTGTTGGCATGTACCTGACAGTTGGACAGATTGATAAAACTGTCCAACCGTCAGGCAGATGCCACAAGATTCTCGCTTCTCATCGATGAAGAAAAAGAGGAAGAAATATGGATATCAGAATCTTGTTCGTCTTTATTGTCTTCAGTTGGTTACCATATTTTAAAATTATCGTTACTCGGTGTTAAAAATAATTAGTATTGACTTAAAATGAATTGTGTGAAAATTTGTTTCTATATTTTGACGATTGTCATGAAATTTATTAATTATTGTTACATATATGATTTTATTACTTTTCAACATGTTCTCTATCTGTATGCTGTAGATCAATTACAATGGTAATCGAAAAGCAGAAAGTCTAAAATACTTACAAGAACAGCACAAAACGAAACAAACGAGGTTTTGTTGGCATGCACTTGACAGTTGCACAGATTCAGAAAACTGTGCGACTGTCAGGCGGATGCCACAAGATTCTCGCTTTTCACCAATGAAGAAGAAGAAGATGAAAAAGAATGGATATCAAAATCTTGTTCGCTTTTATTGTCTTCAATTGGTTCCCATATGTTAAAATTATCGTTAATGGGTGATAAAATAATTAATATTGACTTACAATGGATTGTAAAAGTCTATTTGTATATTTTGAAGATTGTCATGAAATTTATTAACTTTTGTTATGCATATTATTTACTTAGTTTTCAACATGCTGTGTATATTTATGCTGTAGATTAATTGCAATGGTAATCGAAAGGCAGAAAGTTTAAAATACTTATAAGAACAGTACAAAAACAAAAGCAACGAGGTTCTGTTGGCATGCACCTGACAGTTGGACAGATTCACAAAACTGTCCGACCGTCAGGCGGATGCCACAAGATGCTCCCTTCTCATCGATGATGAAGAACTAGAAGAAAAATAAGAAATAATATCACAATTTTGTTCGTCTTTATTGTCTTCAGTTGGTTCCCATATGTGAAATTTATCATTAATCGGTGTTAAAAATAATTAATATTCACTTACAATGGTTTGTGAAAGTTTATTTCTATATTTTGACGATTTTCATGAAATTTATTAACTTTTGTTACACATAAGATTTAATTGCTTTCAACATGATTTGTATCCTTAGGCTGTAGATCAATTACAATGGTAATCGAAAGGCAAAACGTTTGAAATATTAATAAGAACAGCTCAAAAATAAGGAAAACAAGGTTTTGTTGGCATGTACCTGACAGTTGGACAGATTCACAAAGCTCTGATACTCTCAAGTGGATGCTACGAATAATTAGTATTGACTTACAATGAATTGTGTGAAATTTTGATTCTATATTTTGACGATTTTCATGAAATTTATTATTTTTTGTTACACATAAGATTGAATTACTTTCTAACATGCTCTGTATCTTTATGCTGTTGATCAATTACAATGGTAATAGAAAGCCAGAGGGTTTTGAAATACTTATAAGATCAGCATAAACACATTATATTTTAGTAAATTTAGGTTGAAATGTCATCCCGCACCGTTGGAAACAATTGATTGTTAAAATGAAAACATCATAAGCAAACTTTATCTATTTGTGCACCTTTTGGAAAACAATGAAAGTAACGTTATAACGTAGTTGTCTCAGTTGTCTCTTAGTTAGTGTTATAAGTTTCATGCTTATCAACGGTTCTTTTTAGTAATTCAATGATACTGTTAAACTTTTTCTCTCTTTAATTTTCAAAATCTGCAAATAATCTATGTGAATTATTGGATGAAAGTTTTAAATCATCAGTAAATTAATAGTTAGTTACGAATAAATGGAATTGTATCAGTTCATTTTCATATTAGTTAGTTTCACACTCTTTTTATTTGTATAAGTGAAAATAATACCAACTCGAATAAACATATGCTTTTGTCCTGATACTTGATTACTTAATCTAAGTATATTTATTTGTTATATGTTTAAGTGAGAGCTTATTTTAACACTTTTAGAATGTGTTGTTGCCTAGACTCCATAACTCTTGTTTGCCTATTTTCGGAGTACGCATAGCCCGACCGACACCGACCCAGACGTCCATAACTCTAACAAAGACGTATTTCTTGTATCAAACCATTAGAATCACATCTATAAATCACACTTAAACACCGTCAAATTAAAAATCACTAACTACGCTAGATATTGTATATCCTTCCACTAACGTGCCGTTAGCTTGGAATCCATTAGATCCACTCTTCCGTAGGAACCCGATAGTTGAAATTTTATTTTAAAACTTAAACCACTACTTTTTGAGTCACGTTCCTAACATAAACTAAATAAGCACGCAAGAACCAAATACTACTTGCACCAGGCTGATTGGAGTTACCACCCGGTGCAGCCGCAAGTGGTTCGGGTCAAACTTTAAACTGTAGGTCGAGTCTCGATTAGTCTTCCTATGCATAAGGTTGACTTAAAACCAAAACTGGAGTTGCCACCCATGGGAAAAAGCTCAATGAAAATAAAATTCAGGAAGAGCGCATCTTTCTTTTCACCAATGGACTTTGGACAATGTTTTTCTTTAATTCTCAGTGTTTCCAGCTGCCACAATTGTACGAACACAGAGCGGCAAGTCGATGGTATAAGTAGAATCCTTGATGGCGTATTGGTAAGGTATTTATTTGCTTTGTAATCAAGTGGTCCTGCGTTCGATACCCGGTGGAGGCTCATAGCTGTTCGGATCCCACTTCTCCTGTAGGTCCAGTCCCGATTAACGCTACACTTCTACCTTTTCTTTCTTCAGTGAGACTTCCGGTAACTGCCATAAAGTTAGACACCGTTAGAATTAACACACATACTTCTAGGCGTTTCATCACGTAGTTAAACCATAACTCACCGTATGAAGCTTGCCACACAAAAGGAGGGCTCTATGAGTTCGACTGCATCTGCCTGTCAGATTGTCTGGCCCAAGGGAGGCTGCCATCATATTGCAGCGCCGGTAGATCTGCGTTGTACCCCACTCAATAGAGCGGGGATCTCTGTGGGCCGTATTGTATCATTTCTTTGTCTCTGAACTTTAATAAATTCTGGTAGAAGTAATGCTCTGTACAGTTGGAGGAAATTGAACTTTAATGCAAACGCCACAACATAAGCAAATTTTATCAATTATTTCCTCCATGAGAAAATAACAAAAATAACGGTATAATGCAATTTATGTGTGTTCCTCATTATTAAGTTTTTCAAAGAACTATGAAGGCATATCTTAGCAGTTATATTTTAGTAACGTAGACGCTTTTCTCCTTGGGCTATTACTCGAGTTTCCTCGCCCATGAAAGTGAACAGCTTTGAACCTTCTTCTATCATTTTGTTCGCAGGTACATAGATATAGGTTAGATAAACATGATGGTTTCTTTCCTGATATGCAGTCACTATACATTTTTGTTGGCGGAGACATTTCAGCTGCGCATATTTACAAAACTGTACAACTGCATTGTCTCCCGCGACAAGATTCTCATTCATCGTCTATGATTGAGAAGAAAGATAATCTTATTCCTTTCTATTGCCTTCAGTTGGTTCTGATATGTTATTTTTACAGCACTAGATGTTAACATACAATGAATGATGATTTGAGGTGAACTCTTATTTTCTTCTTTGACGTACGTCTTGAAATGTATGATCTTTTGCAATGCATATGATTTATTCCTTTTCAGCATGATTAGTAATTTTATAGTCTAGAATAGTTCTAATGATAATCGAAAGTTCCAAGATTCGAATTCCTAGTAAGAACATACTTTTATCCTTTTACCTTAAACTCCATACTTTCCAAATATATAAATTAAAATTTAAGATAAAATATGTAACAGAAAAATGGAAAAAATCTTCTGAATTAAAAATTAGAAGGAGTTGTTCTAATGTCGAGCGTAACATGTCGAGAGTGGAAATAGCAGATGGTAACGATATTCTTTTGTGATGATATGCAGCAATGTATGGTAATATATTCAATGTAGTATTATATAATATGTTAAAGTATATGCCTGTTCCTCATTAGTAGTTTTTCAAGGAACTATAGGTGCATCCCTTAGCAAGGATATTTCTTTCGGCTATTATTTCGAGATTCATCTTTCCTGAAAGTGAACATCTATGTATGTTTCTTCTGCTTTTTGGCTGGCACATAGATATTGGTCATATAAACATGTTTCTCTTTCCTGTAATGCAGTCATTATACATTATTATTTGTGATTTTGTTGGCGGAGACATTGCAGGAGTACATATTTATAAAACTGTACAACTGCATTGTCTCCCGCCACAATATTCTCATTTATCATCGATGATGAAGAAGAGAGATGATCTTATTCCATATCTATAGGTATAGTCTTCAGTTGGGTCCAATATGTTATCATTTCTCGCTGTTAAAATATAATGAATAATGATTTGCGGTGAACTTTGAAAGTTTTATTTTGAAGAAAGTTATGAAATGTATTAAGTTTTGCTATGTATAAGATTTAATTCCTTTTCAGGGTGACAAGTACTTTTATAGTGAAGAGTAACTGCAATGATAATCGAAAGACTCAAGTTTCAAATTCCTTGTAAGAACAGCACAGTACAAACATATTATAGTTTCATAGAATTGAATCCGTTAAGTGTCGTAAGCGCAGACATCAATCGAGTCATCACACACATTAGGTGCCCCTTCATATGGGTAAACACTTACTAACCACATGAAACATGCCACACACAAGGAGGGCTCCCTAGAGTTCGACTGTATATGCCAGTCAGAGAGGGCCTCCCGATGGCGCAGTGGTAGCGTCATCGCCTTGTAATCAAGGGGTCCCGGGTTTGATACCCAGTGGAGGCACAAGTGGTTCGGATCCAACTATAAAACTATAGGTCCAGTCCCAATTAACCTTACTGTGCATAAAGTGGACTTAAAACAACAAATTAATCAATCAATGCCAGTCAGAGAGTCGGGCCCAACGGAGCCGGTAGATCTGAGTTGGGCCCCACTCAATCTTTGGAGCCGTATTATATAATTTTTGTCTCTGAACTTTTTATGAATTCTGGTAGAAGTAATGCCCTGTAAAGTTGGAAGCAATTGAACTTTAATACATGCACATCGATTATTCCCTCCATTGGAGAATAACAAAAGTAAAGGTATAATGCAGTGGATAATTTAAAGCACGCAATCGTCTTTACGCAAAGGGTTTAGGTTGTAGGCATATCAACGCTTTTCGAAGTAATTCCATTACATTGTTAAACTTTTCAGTTTATTTTTAAAAATCTGCAAGTATTCTGTAATTTTGTGGATGCATTTTTTTTAAAAAAAACTTAAATTAAGAGTTTGTTACGACGAAAAACATTGCATTGCTTGATTTTCAAATTATGTATTGGCCTTCCCGATGGCGCAGTGGTAGCGTCGTCGCCTTGTAAGCAAGGGATCCCGGGTTCGATTCCCGGTCGAGGTACATAGTGGTTCGGATCCCACTTTAAACTGTAGGTTTAGCCTTACTGTGCATAAAGTGGACTTAAAACAACAAATCAATCCATTCAAATTATGTATTTTAGTGCTCTTTATATTTGTTTTAATTAAATATAATACCAAATCGAATAGACGTTAGATTTTGTCCTTATCTTTGGTTACTTAATATATTCACAGCTTTGTAGTGTAATTGCGAAAGCTCAATTTAGTGCAGGCGTGTGTTGTTACCTTTAACTCAACAGCCCCTGTCTCTCAATTAACGGGGTACACATACAAGACCGACGCAGACCAAGACACTTTAACTTAAACAAAGACGTCTTTCTTGAATCAAATAACCTTAAATGATATCCACAAACCATTAAAGAACATAAATATTTAAACTCAGCATCTACACTTGACTCTACCTTGTAACATCTCATTTGCTTGGATTCTGTCAGAGTCCCTCTTTCGTGAGAATTGAATAGTTCAAATCACTGTTCTTAGAGCCACGTTCCCAACATAAACTATGTAAGCACAAAATTAATGAGTGCTGTAAATCGTAACAACGGACACAGAAAATGAATGTACTATAAATTCTTCATTAAAATGATGTACCTAAGTGTTCTTTATTACGAATTGGCAGAAGGTCTAGATAAATTTTCTCAAAATTTTAAAAGTGTATTGAAAATGTTTTGGAAATGCACAATTGTACGTAATCGACCATTTATGGACTTGGAAATGTTAAATGTTACTCTTTGAGAAGTGTTCCTCTTTGTTGCCCTTTTCGTGGACATTAATTTTAAGTGAATTATTTTTAATTAATTTTTAGTTTGCAAGACTATTATAAATTGTTAACACTGGAGCTGACAAGAAGATTTGCAAGAGATTTGTTCAAGGGGGTTTTGTTCCAAGCATCAGGAGAAAAATGCACGAGTTCCGAAAGTGCATCTTTCTTCTGATACTTGCGATAAAAAGTCCATACATCATCAATTATTGGTTAACGTTTTGTCAGTAGTGGAGCAAGGATGGTCACATTTAAAGCGTGGATATAATTGCTTTGGAGTTCAGGAAGTTATGGTTAACATACTAAGAAACAATATATTTTTCTTTGCTTATATTTTTTGGTTACAATAACATATTTTTTCTCTATATTTTTACCTAGAATTCGATACTTCCTAGATATATAAATTAAAATTGAAGATAAAATATATAAACGTAAAAAGAAAATTTTCTCCTGAATTAAAATTTTGTAGCAGTTGTTTTAATTTCGAGCGTAATGTATCGAGAATGGATATAATAGACAGTAAAAATGTTCTTTTGTAAAAGTGTGGCGATATATTACATGTATTATATGTTATAATATATAGTTTTTGTGTGCTCCTCATTATTAAGTTTTTCAAAGAACTATGAAGGCATATCTTAGCAAGGATAGTATAGTGACGCATTTCTCTTTGGGCTATTATTTGGAAATTCCTCGTCCCTGAAAGTGAGCAGCTATCCATTTTCTTTTATCGTTTTTTTGCAGCTACATGGAGAATTGGTTACATAAACATGATGCATTTCTTTCCAGTAATGCAGTAACTATGCATTTTTATTTGGGGTTTTGTTGGCGGGGACATTGCAGCTGTACATATGTATAAAACTGTACAACTGCATTGTCTCCCGCCACAAGATTCTCATTTATCATCGATGATGAAGAAGAACAATACTCTTATTCCCTTCTATTGCCTTCAGTTGGTTCTAATATGCTATCTCAACTAGATCTTAAAATATAATGAATACATTTGCGGCGAACCTTGAAAGTTTTATTTTGACGAATGTTATGAAATGTATTAAGTTTTGCTATGTATAAGATTTAATTAATTTTCAGGGTGATTAATAATTTTATAGTGTAGAGTAAATGCAATGATAATAGAAAGACTCAAGTTTCCATTTCCTTGTAAGAACATCACATTGCTAACATATTATAGCTTAATAGAACTGAATCCTATAAATGCCGTATATAACCAGACACCAATCGAGTCATCACACACACTAGGTGTTCCTTCACGTAGATAAACACTTACTAAACACATGAAACATGCCATACACAAGGAAGGCTCCCTAGAGTTCGACTGTATATGTCGGTCAGACAGTCGGGCCCAGGGGAGGCTGCCATCATACTGCAGCGCCAGTAGATCTGAGTTGGGCCCCACTCAATACGGCGGGGATCCTTGGGGCCGTATTGTATCATTTTTTGTCTCTGTACTTCAATCCGTAAATATGAAAGCAACTTTACCTTTCGACAGCTAGGGAGCATATTCGGAATTGACGCTTTTGATATCCCCAAAGAACCTGTTCATTATTAAACAATGGTCTCCTTTTTATGAAGACAGTTTAAAAGGCCAAACAGAAATTTATGGAGAGCTATTTTTTTACTTCATTCATGCATTGAACTCATTTCTATATTATCTGGATTAATCAAGACCCATATGATCTCTTATATTTTCTTTGGAAACCCCTATTTTGTAGACAAAATGAAAATTATATATATATGTGTGCAGAGTACATATTTTTCCTTTACTGGTAGTTACATAAATAAGATGGTTTTGTTTTCTGTAATGCAATCAATATAAATTTTTATTAAAGGTTTTGCTGGCATGCACTTGACAGCTGCACATATTGATGAAATGTGCGACTGCCAGGCGGATGCCACAAGATTCTCGTGTCTCGTCGATGAAGAAGAATAATGGATATCATAAACTTGTTCGTCTTTATTGGTCTTCAGTTGGATCCCATGTGTTATCATTTTATATTATCATATTGTGTGTTACATGTTTATAAAAATATTCAGCTGCCAAGTACTTGGTACAAAATCTCTCGGTTTTCATGGACGATTATTTAGAAAATATATTTAGTCTCTTTCTTTCAATATTAATCTCCTAAAATTATTAGCTTACAGTTCTTGAGTTAAATATGTGATATCTGTGATGAATTTGTGAATCGTGATTTCAGGAGACCTCGCTATTATTAATAACATAATTATCATTCGTTATTTATATATTAATTTATTTTTAAAATGCATTGTAACATTGAAGTCTTCAACAACTCAATAAGTGCCAGATATAAATTACAAATTAGAGTAATATACAACGGAAAGTAGCTGCTGCGTAATGAGTCAAGAATATATGATTTCTCCCGATGTATAGTACAAAATTATTTTAGAATAGAAGAGTAAACTATGTAAAATACGAAATTACGAAGATAATCAACAATATTACACATATTTTATATATTATTGTTCCATGTTTTCATAAATGAATAAATTAGGAGTGGAATACGTTAAGGAATACAAATTTCGGCGAGGGAAGTTTTCTAATCAATTTATAGGATCATAATTCATTATTTTGTGATGCTTGATATGCTAATTTGTGTTTTGAGACCAATAGAGGTTGTTTGCTGCACTTGAGGAGTTTGAGAATTGCGATTTTATGGACGAAGGTGTCCAGGATTCTATACCCAGTGGAAGGCACATAATTGTTCGGATCTCACTTTTAACTGTCCCGATTAGCCTAAATCTAAAACAATTGGATTTAAAACAAAGACTAAAAGAAACAAACTCATGTTACCATTAGGATACGAAAATATACCTCATTCGTCTTCATGAAATAAAAATTCGGCTTTACAGAAAGTTAGCGTGTAAAACGTCACGAGTAAAAACATACACTACACACAAAGACAAGATAAATGGTACCTGTATGTAATTAATAAAATGAGAAAGTAGAATTAATTGATTGATTAATTTGCTTTATTTTTCTTCGCTTTTCTGCCACTTTTGGCTAATTGCAAAGATGGGGTGAGTGATGATGTGAGGAAATTGATGAATGGATACTTAAAAACATCCATGCCCAGGGAGGGATTAGAACCCGGAACCGCTGGCGTCGTAGCGCGATGTACTAACCACTCAGCCACAGGGGTCGGCAGAATGGACAATTAGATTGTACTTTATGACGTTCACAAATTTTAATCTGCAATTTAAGGTATACATTTTCTTAGGAAGGGAAATATAGTGCGTATACATGTAAATCTACATTTCCAACTTTCCGTTGTATACATTTTAAGGGTGAGGTGGAAAAACAGGTAAGTCAACATTCGTCAAACTCCAAATATGACATTTTAATTGCAAAACGTTACTGGACATGGAAATGAAAATGTACAAAAATAATATGATTTGACGAATGACAGTTTCAAATGTATGTTATCTCTTGTTTTTGATTTGATTGATTGATTGAGTTGGTGTTTTCAGTCCACTTTTTGGACATTTAGGCTAATCGGGACTGGACCTACAGTATAATTTGGAATCCGAACCACCATGTGCCTACACCGGGTATCGAACCCGGAACCCCTGGATTACATGGCGTCTTCTGTTGTTCGTTAATTTCACACTTGTTTGCTACATATTGTAATTACTTAATTTTAGAATATAATTGATAGCAGTTTACGATGAATAAATGAAAGTGGTTTAGCATTTGTAAAAGATAGGAATATTTTTTGAAAAAATGTTGTTTTGTGTGGTCTTGCTTAATTAATGTAAAGTAGAAATTTTCTTGTACAGAAGAGTAAACAATGTAATTTTGAGTACATAAATATGATCTTCTAGTTATGTAATGTAGTCGTCACAAGCAGCAGTGAAATTATTATTGAAGGTTTTGTTGGGACGTGCGCTGAAACTGCACATATTTATAAAAATCTCTTGACTACTATGTACATGCCACAAGATTCTCGCTCTTCATGTATGATCACGGCGAAAACATATATATTTCTCATTGTTTATTGCTTTATAATTCCATAATTCTATCCCACACAAGTTTACAAGTTTCCGCAACCCGATTTAGATAACATAAGCTATGGCGCAATAGCAAGCAAGTAATTCGAAGTACTAAACGTGGGAGAGATTTAACCTTGGAGCATGTTCTGTGTCTTCTACATGTGATTTATCAATTTGCATAAATCTTACAGAACACGAAAGAAAGCCTTTCTTTTTATGAGAAAAAGGAGAACATTTATTGTTGGAACTAGATAATATTTTATATTTCCTCTTTCTGTTATAATGACTTACAATTTGTATTATTTATTTTGCATAATTAATTTTGTCTATTAATCAATTTCATCATATCATCACTCATCCCCATCTTCGCAAATTAGCAAAAGTGGTACAAAGAGCGAAGTAAACTAAACCAAATCAAATCAAATCAAATCAAATCAAATCAAACCAAATCAAATCAAATCAAAATCAAACGTAACTGGAAATGAAAATTTGTTGACTGACATTGAAGTGAAAAGTGCTGTGCGCTGAAATTCCAATGTCATTACACCCTTGGTATTATACAACCCGCAATCCACTTGAGTAAAATAGGTTGTATATCATTTTGGGGCTAAATTGCTGGTCAAAATCCGCTTCCAACTTGCAAGGTGGGCTATCGGAACTTCCTACAACAATCGCAAACTATACACTGTCCTATCTATCTCTGGAGCAGGCGAACGAAAAGAAGTATCTGCACAAGTAGTGACGCGATACGGCTCCACCAAAGGAAATGTGAGAGGAACAATGGGTGTGTGTGTGGGGGGGGGGGGGGAGCGACTGCAGCACACATATTGTGTGTGAACTAATAAGTGTGTTACGTCATTAGCCAAATGGCTTGTGATCCCCATACTATGGTATGGGAAGGATAGACATTGTGGCGTGATAGCGAAAGCGATGGTCGCATTTATCTGAACAAAGTCATATGCCGGACTGCCCACCACACAACTTGCCAACCAGCTCCACTGCACCATTCGCTAGAGCGCTAAAAGGAGGAAAACGTACAGTTTTGGAATGCCCATCCTGTCAAAAAATCGAAGTTTTGAAGCTTTCACAAAGTGATCTGTATTCTTTCATGATATTACTACTACATGATGAATGATATTTGACGGAGGTTGGGATGGGGTGTGGATCTAAGCGTAACACTTTCTATCTTGGTGGTTTAACATCTATTTGCTTTCCAAATTCTTCACTCATAGTGGGCTTCAAGTTATAACGATGATTAATTATACATTAAATTGCTGGAGTGGTTTTACATGTCTCATTGTTCTCTATACTTTACAATTTTAACATTTGCCATATATTGGTTTACGCAAGAAGGTCAGCTAATAATCAGCCATCCAAAATGAAATGTTGCACATTGTATTAGTCTTAATTATAAATTCTGTTTACTTGCACATGTTGTAGCAGAAAATATAATCGTAGGGTCTGTGAGTGCCTCTCACCTTCCGGACATTTCTGGGCTCCAGATGAAGCCCACAATAACACTCGCTGAACAAGAGACCTCGATTCAGCCATTCTCGTCGCTGTATAGTACGATTACTAATCACAATAAACATAGGGTTAAAATAGTGGGATGTGCAACACTGGTATCACAGATTCCACGGGCTCTACAACGTATTCAATCTTGCACGACTCGCACCTGGGCTTCAGCGATTCCTCAGCGCAATACAATCTCCAGTTGGCGAATCTGCGGATCCAAGTTCGTCAGCACAGTGATTGCAACCGATCAAATTCACACCTGCTAATGGATGTATTATCTTGTCTGTATTTTACAAATTAAATAACTGTTTTCTTGCAAGTATGCAGTTGTGTCGGAATAGAACCCGTCTCAATGGAACTATATTCTGCGCGCACGTTTGGATCTACATATGTGAAAACCTGCTGCAAACTTAACCTGACGCTTGGCTTAGTTACATATTGTAGGGTGAGCTTAATTTAATGTTAGTTAATGTGTTGCTACCTTCAAATACATTGCAAGTATCTCTCGATTATTGAGTACGTATACACAAGAAAAACTCCGACTGACGCATTAAAGTATACAAAGATGTATAAAAGATATGTGATCATATACATAAAGCGCAATCCTTAAGATTCGATTAAATGTCAGCAACTAAACTATTGGATATTCTCCAAATATAACATCTTGGTGGTTTAGTTTCTCTTAGAACCAATCTTCCCTAGGATCCCAAAAATAAAAATGTTGTCTTAGAACTTAATCTACTGAACTTGAAGCCACGCCCTTGACAGAAAATTAATAAGAACACATACCATGTATGTACTCAATATTATTCCAGGATAACCTCAGTTGTAACCGCGACGTTTTCTATGTGTGTGTGTTTGTAGAGTGTCAACGCTCAATGAAAATCAAAATAAAGAGTATCATATCCTCGTTTGTGTAAACACACTCTGAAATTAGGATTTTAAACGATTACTACAATTATCATCCTTTTCATCGGCTCGCTTTGTACGAACACAGCGCACCGCAATTTTTTGTTGTTTGGAGTTTCTCTTAGTGGTCATAGTCTTGTAATCGAAAGGCCCCGCGTTCGATACCTGATGGAAAGTAGTAGTTATTATGATCTCGCTTTAAATTACAGCCTTTCTGTACATAAAGTTAACTAAATATGAAACGAAAAAAAGCTCGTTGGAGAATGAATCTTCCGTCTTCACTGCCTTATCAAACACCATGTCTCCCTGTAATGTGTCTGTCCTTTCTGATTTCCGTAAGTGCAGTAAACGAGACACCATTATGGTCAACGCTCACAATCAGCTACCTACTAGTAGTTAAAGCATTACTAACCCCATGGAGCATGGCACATGCAAGTAGAGCTCCCTAGAGTTAGATTGAATCTGTCTCACAGAGGGTCGGGTCCGAGAAGGCTGCAATCACACTGGAGAGCCGGTAGACTGAGTTAGGTCCCATTCAATAAGTTGGAGATTCTTCCAATTGTAGCTATCATTCATTTTGTTATCTCTGCACTTTAAAGTTTCATGATGACAGTAACGTTAGCTTTCGAAAGCTGACTTTGTTGAATATTCCGAGAGAATCTCTTCATTATAAAATAATGGTCCTCTTTTAACAGGTCCGTGGTAAATCGGCATATATCAATGTGTGTGAGAGGCATTATCTAACTGCATTCATGTGTTAAACTGAATTGTAGATTTTCTGAAATAGTCAAAATTCTTAGAGTCTAATAAATTAAAATAAAAAATAAACATCCATTTTTTACATGAAAGAGCATGTAATCCAAATTTAAAGTATAAAATGATATTGTAGTTTTTATTTAAATAAGCGCAAGAACATAGTATTAAATATATGTATTTTAAGGAGTGTACATCTCATTTTGAAGCATAAATTGAATTAGGGAAATGAATACATGAATGATTACTGTAACTAGACTTTTCTCATTTATCTATTATTTTGAGTATTCTCGTCAATGTGAGTGTAGAGTTGTGTTTATTATATTTAGCATTTTGTTGACACGTACATACCTTTCTGTTACATAAATATGACGTACCTATTTTCTGTAATGCAGCCACTTCGAATTGTTATTGGGATTTTGTTGGCATGTACAACGCAACTAGACAGATTTATAAAACTGTCTGCTTGCATTGTCCATGCCGCAAGATTCTCGTTTATCATCGGTGAAGAAGATAGGACATCATCACTTTTCCTTTTCGTTGTTTCTAGTAGAAATAACCTCCTGTATACTTGGAAGCAAATGAATTTTTAAAAAATTCCACAACACAAACAAGCCCACATTGATTTTCGACTGTGTGGGAAATAACACAACTAACCGTAAAAGTCTGAAGATAATTTTAAGCCGCAGACACTTGTCTTTCTTTGAAGATTTAAAATGAAATGGTTATCAACTCCTTTTTTAGTAATCGAACGATATGTTAAATTTTGTTCACTTAATTTTTCAAAATCTGCAAAGAATCTATGTGATACAGAAGAGCAAGATTATATGAACAGATAATTAATAGTAGCTAATGAAGAAGAGAATTGTACGAATTTTCAAATGAAATATTTTCTTCGTTTTATATTTATATAAATTAGAACAATTAAAAATTAAATAGACTTTAGTTCTATCCTCATGCTGTTATAATTGAAATAAATTGATTTGTTATTTACACATTTTAGTGAGAGTTTAATTTAAGGTTAGCTGTGCAGTTACCTAAACGCCATGGCACTTGTCTGTCCGTTATAGCTATTGACAAGTCTTACGGCGGGTACTCTACATATTCGCGAGGGAAGTGGAGAGTGGGGAAGTATCCAATCCATCGAAATAAGAAACCTAGCAGCCTGTTGAACGATGTTGAAGTAGTACTTCCTTACACCGCGTCGTAACTCTCAGCGCCACAGGTGCTGTCTGATTGGTCGGCTGCGTATTTCCCGCTCCCAGCTGCCCTTGCCAGCATGTAGATCGCCGTAAGACTCGACAAGAACTATAACGGGGTACGCATACCCAGACCGACATCATTAAGTCTAACGAGACGTTTTTCTAGAATATGAAATATAAATCGTACACATAAATCTCAGTCAAAAATTCCTATTCAACTCTTAAACTACACTTGGATGTAAATGCTGTTTTCTCCCCCCAGCATCTCGCTAATTTAGAAACTATCACAGCTACAATTCTAACATTTTCCACTTAGTTTAGGCAGGAAGGTCAGCCTTCCAGATTAGAATGTTGCATATTGTATTAGTCTTAATTGTAAGCTCTGTTTACTTGTTGGATATAATCGTAGAACATCTCCTCAAGAGAAGTTATTCACAATAAGGTGTAATTCCCAAAGGAATCAAACAGAATAATATAAAGGATTATTCTACTTTAAATTTAAATAAGAATAAGAACATTGTTTAAAATTATGAAGTTCACGGACTCTAAGACAATTAGGGAAATTAAAATACGGAGTGTGAAAAATAAAAGTATACCCAGATTGAAAATATACAACACACTAACATGCGTTTTCTGTGAAGGATTCACAAGAGGCTGCCATCACACTGGAAAGCCGGTAGACTAAGTTGGGTCCCATTCAATACTTTGTAGATTCTTCCCGTTGTAGCTATCATTCATTTTGTTTTTCTGCACTTTAAAGTTTCATGATGACGGTGACTTTAGCTTTCGAAGCTTTTTAGCTGACTTTCTTGAATATTCCGAGAGAATCTCTTCGTTATAAAATAATAGTCTTCTTTGAACAGGTCCGTGTTAAATCGGCACATATCAATGTGTGCGACAGACATTCTCCAACACCGTTCATGTGTTTAACTGGTATTTAGATTTTCTGAAATACTCAAAATTCTGATAGATCAAATGAACCATCCATTTTTTACATAGAGGAGCATGTAATCCAAATTTAAAATATAAAATATTATTGTAGTCTTTATTTAAATAAGAACATAGTATTAAATGTATGTATTTTAAGGAGTGTACATCTCATTTTGAAGTATAAATTGAATTAGGGAAATGAATACATGAATGATTATTGTAACTAGACTTTTCTCATTTATCTATTATTTTGAGTATTCTCGTCAATGTGAGTGTAGAGTTGTGTTTATTTTATTTAGCGTTTTGTTGACACGTACATACTTTCGGTTACATAAATATTATGTACTTGTTTTCTGTAATGCAGCCACTACGAATTGTTATTGGGGTTTTGTTGGCATGTACAGTGCAACTAGACAGATTTATAAAACTGTCTGCTTGCATTGTCCATGCCGCAAGATTCTGGTTTATCATCGGTGAAAAAGATACAAGTAGGATATCATCACTTTTCTTTTTTATTGTCTGTTATCCTTACTAACTAACTAACTCCCTAGCCTTCTTAAACCCGAAGGTTCATGGCTGCAGCAACTCAGGCCTTCCATCTTTCCCTATCTTGAGCAAGTTCTATATACTCTTTTCCATCCCTACCGATGTCCCTTAGGTCCATCTCAACGTTGTCCCTCCATCCTCGCCTTGGCCTTCCTACAGGTCTCTTACCACGCAAGGAGGCTCTCTAGAGCTCTACTGTACCAGCTTCACAGGTGGAGTGCCTCTCACCTTTCGGACATTTATGGAAACCTTTTTTTGTTACTATTTTGTTACTATTAGAAATAACCTCCTGTATACTTGGAAGCAATTGACGTTTTTCTAGAATATGAAATATAAATCGTACACATAAAACGCAATCAAAATTTTCCTATTCAACCCTTAAACTACACTTGAATTTAAATTCTGTATTCTCCCTCCAACATCTCGCTAGTTTAGAAACTATCACAGCTACAATTCTAACATTTTCCACTTAGTTTAGGCAGGAAGGTCAGCCTTCCAGAGTAGAATGTTGCATATTGTGTTAGTCTTAATTGTAAGTTCTGTTTACTTTTTGCAGAAAATATAATCGTAGAGTTTATATTCGACTCTCACCTTTGGGACATTTCTGGAAACCATTCCCTGTTATTATAACTGATAAAACATTAGTCATAAAGTCTGGACGGTCATCCAACCTGTTATAATAATAATAATAATAATAATAATAATAATAATAATAATAATAATAATAATAATAATAAATCGCTTTTAATAAGTGGTCCAGTTTTGACCTCGCCCCCAATTTTCCGATTTGTGGTCCGGCCTGGACATTGATGGTCTGAGTGTCTCTCCATCCTCTGGACATTTCCTCAATTGATGTGGCCTCCCCCATGACGCAGTGGTAGCGTCGTCGCCTTGTAATCAAGGTGTCCCGGGTTCGATACCCGGTGGAGGCACAAGTGGTTCGGATCCCACTTTAAACTGTAGGTCCAGTCCCGATTAGCCTTACTGTGCATAAAGTGGACTTAAAACAGCAACTCAAACCAAACCTCAAGAGAAATTATTCACAACAAGGGGTAATTCCCAAAGGAATCAAACAGAATAATATCAAGGATTATTGTACTTTTAATTTAAATAAATTTAAATTTAAATTTAAACATTGCTTAAAATTATGAAGTTCACGGACTCTAAGTCAATTAGGGAAATTAAAATACAGGGTGTCCAAAATAAAAGTATACCCAGATTAAAAATATACAACACACTATTATACGTTTTCTGTGAAGAATTCACAAATGTATCATGTATGGAAATGTGCAATAATGCATTATAGTTCACATCTACATGTGCCACTACATTGGCCACTAAGTTAGGAAATCATCATTTTGCGCTTTTCATTATCAAATATTATCATTAAAAGTTGTAAAAATGTAACTAATAATGATTTAGGTGAATTGTAATATTTCATTGCTATATTTTGACAAATGTGTTGTAATAAGAATTAAATACATTTTAATATTCTTTGTAATATTTTGGAGTAAATTTAATGATAATCGAAAGGCACAAGGTTCGATTTCCTTGTTAGGACTGTATAGAAGAAAAACGTATTGTTTAACAACTGCTAGTTGAAATAATTTCCTGTACACTTGAACAATTGATTTTTTTAAAGGAATGCCACAACACGAACAAGTCCTTATTGATTTTTGAATGTGTGGGAAAATAATACAAGTAACCGTAAAACACCGTGGTTAATTTAACACAGCAGACACTTGTCTTTCTGTGAAGATTTAAAATGGGATAATTATCAACGCTTCATTTATAAAAATGTTCCTCTGAGGTGTGCACTCTACAAGACTCTACCATATCATCGGTGAAGAAGAGGAAGAAGAAAGGATATATACATAATCATTTCCTTATGATTTATTCCTATCATTACTAATTGTTAAAATATAAGTAATAATGACTTGTGTGAGCTGTGAAATATTATTACTGTATTGTGATGAATGTGTTGTAATAAGATATAATAACACTTTAATATTCTTTGTGACCTCTGCGATGGGATTGTATTAACGTTTTCGCCTTGTAGCAAATTTAGTTGGAAAATATATTCTTTGTATTTCGAATTGAGGAGAATTTCAATGCAAGTTAAGAAATGAAAAGAGTTTCTATCAGATCACTTTAAATGTAAATTATATACAGAACTTTAGTTTTTCATTTAAAAGAAAATTATCAATCAAATTAAAAATAATAGGATATACATGCACGTACACATGTACTCGTATATTACATTCCTTTACAATATTGGATATTAGTTAACTCAGAAATAATATAGAAGTATGAAATTTTTCGGAGGCTGGGTTTTGATTGTGGGTGCCAGCCACGCTTCCGGGCGAGTCATTTGCGGGGCCCGGAAGATTTGCTTAAAAATTGTTTATGTAAGCTGATTGTTTTTATCAGAATGTTCTTACACATTACTTGTGTTTTCCTGAATTTCCTCATATTCCTTTGTTCCTTACTGTGGTTGAAACTCCAAACTTCATAAATCCAAGTGCTCGCTCTTTCACAATATGAACTCTTTAATTAATGATATTATTACGTACTATAGTTAGGATATTTGTCGGAGGGTGGGAAGGTGTAGCACTCTCTATCTTAGGTAATCCTTTCCATGAGCTTTTCAATTTTCTTTCCAGATTCCTCTCTTAAACAACACCTTAAATTTTGACGATAATTAATTAGTAATATAATTCATGTTGGAGTACTTTTACTTCCTGTGAACTTTGAAAATTGCAATAGGTTGGTTCACTCACATGAGTCAGTACCTCATTTGTCTCCTTAATGTTGAAGAAAATATAATAGTAGTGTTTTTATGTATCTGACCTTTAGTTCCAGAACCTAACTTGACTGAAGTTAAAGATGCTATTAAAAGGCTCAAGAATAACAAAGCACCTGGCATTGATTTAATACCAGCTGAGTTAATTAAATATGGTGGAAATTCGTTAATATGTTAAATTCATAAATTAGTTTCTTTAATATTGAATAAAGAAGAAATTCCTCAACAGTGGAAAAAATCCATAATTGTTACTGTGTTTAAAGGTGATAAAATGAACTGCAATAATTACCGTGGAATTCTCTACTCTCTCAACAACATAATTATCTAACATTCTTTTAACAAGACTAACCCCATATGCTAATAAAATTATAGGTGATTATTAATGTGGATTTAAACGTAACAGATCAACTACAGATCAAATTCTTCACATCAGACAGACACTTGAAAAAAAGTGTTAATTTAATCAAAATGTCCATCAGCTATTCATTGATTTCAAAAAAGCATATGATTCGGTTGAAAGAGATACATTATATAATATATTAGTCGAGTTTGGAATACCTAAGAAGCTTGTTAGTATGATAAAGGTATGCACCAGTGAAACAGAAAGTAAAATTCGTGTGGGTATTAATGTGTCTGAAAAATTTACAATTCATGATGGGTTAAAACAAGGACATGCATTACCTCCATTGCTCTTTAATTTTGCCTTAGAATATGCTGTTAGGAAGGTAAAAGAAACTAAAGAAGGAGTAAAATTAAATGGTATGACTCAGTTGTTAGCATATGCAGGTGATGTAGACTTATTAGGGGATGATATATAATAAAATATACAAAACAGAAATTTTGCCTGTAATATTATATGGGTGTGAAACTTGGTACCTTACATTGAAAGTGGAACATAAATTTAGAGTTTTTTTGAAAATAAGATCCTTAGGAAAATATTTGGACCTAAAAGGGATGAGGAGACAGGTGAGTGGAGAAGGTTACATAATTTAGATCTACATAGATTGTATTCATGTCCAGATATTATTAGAATGATTAAATCAAGAAGACTTAGGTGGGCAGGACATGTGGCACGAATGGGAGAGGAAAGAGGAGTTTACAGGATTCTTGTTGGGAAACCTGATGGTAAGAGACCTGTACGAAGGCCAAGACGAAGATGAAGAGATGACGTTGAGATGGACGTAAAGGATATCTGTATTAATGGAAAAGAGTATATAGATCTTGCTCAAGATAAGGACAGATGGAATGCCTGTGTTGCTGCAGCCATGAACCTTCGGGTTTAAGAAGGCTAGAGAGTTAGTTAAAGTGAGAATCATAGAACTTCAGACCTTCTGTAAACAAAAGCACGTGTACCCTAACAGTGTTGCAAACTTATGAAAAAAAATAATCCACATAGCTTACAAGGTGTAAAAACATTCCATTTGTCAACAGATGGGGAATAAGCAGTGTATCACTGATGACCTGTTGAAAGTTATTGAATGTATGTGAAAAAAAAGTTAAAAATGTACATCTTGCCTGGTGGCCGACTTTCAGACTCATCACCGAAGTTCCGGCTCGGGTGTTATTTGTGAGTGTCCCTTCATCAATTTCATCTGACGATCACTCATTCTCATCGTCGGGATTAGCCAAAAGTGAAAGAAAAGCAACGCTAAATTAAAAAAAATCAAATACAAAAATTTACATCTTATCCCCCAGGAGTAAGACGGTTCCGTACCAAAGGATTAATTTTCTCTCATATTTTACTAAAAAGAAAACTTGCTAGAAAAATGTGACACATTGAGATAAATTACGTTTCGAAAACGGGGTCTCTTCATTAAATTTATTTCATGTTTGAAAGTGTTATGATTTATTATTATAGATAATGAAAGTAAGCTAATACATATGATTTGATTGACTAAATTAATAATTATTAATTAGATAAAAATAATGGACATAACTCATTTGGTTTGATTGATTTGCTTTATTTTACTTCCTCTCTTGTGCCACTTATGGCTAATTTGCGATGGGGATGAATGATGATGATATGATGACATCGATAAATGGACATTCACAAACATCCATGCCCAGGCCACGATTCGAACCCGGGACCCCTGGCGTCGTAGCGCGATGTGCTAACCACTCCGTCACGGGGGCGGCTAACTAATTTGGAATTCAAATATCACCTATCCCTCATCGTCTCGTAACTAATGACAAATGTGCGTGTCGATCTACACCTCAATATCACACATTCCAGTATCTTCCAGAGTGTACTTCAACATCTCTAAAGTTACTTCATCCAAAAACACACTCGTGTGTCCTTTTCATCACGTTCAAAAATGCTGGATTATGCAGCAAAGACACAAAGGGAAACTAAAACGGCAACTTAGAGAAGCATAAAAGTAGGGAAAGAAGACTGTAGAAGACATAAATATTTTGAGGCAGTCACATTTTATTGTACGCTACATATAAAATAAAATGCATATTTGGGGGTGAATTTTTAAATATTGTCACAGTTTTCTTCTCTCTTGTTGAGAGGTGTTCATTTAAATCAACCTCCCTCACCCTACGGCCTGCCCTCCTTCACCCGCAAAAGTATTCCGGAGTGTGAGGATGTCACCATGCGGATGGTAAACACCTCTGGATTATAGATCGACTCCTGTGTCCCACCCCCTCCCCCATCCCCGGAGGATCGTCACTGACAATGTGAAATCACACTATCATATGCCGACATTCGACATACCACTTCCGTTTCTGTACTTGACTTAGTGAGAAGTATTGAGGTTGGCAACAGCCTAATAACGGATTTCATCCGCATCATGTAGTCCGTTCTATGAAAGTAAGCTAATGGAAGAAGAATGTGTAAATTACATTGCATTATACATTTTAAAATATATTTTCATTAAAGGTTTCTGTCTATAATAATAATACGTGGTTATTGTATAAATTACAATCGATCACGTGAACAGTAAGAAAATATCGCCAGTTTCGAACATGGCGACTTCCATGCGTGCAGGAAGGTCTCCCGTGTTTTCAGAGTAGTCTTTCGGAAATACAGCCGTTTGAAAAGTGGCAAGAAGCAGGTTGTTCTTAACGTTTATGTGACGTTGTGTCGGTGCTATCCTGAGCAAGCAGTGAAGTTGGTGTCCAAGTGTAATTGTGTGTCTGCGTCTTTGTATTTTCGGTGTGGTGAAAGAAAGGAAAATGACCGGTCAAGTTGTGATTATACGTTGTTGTTCGTATAAACAAGTACACCGATTTTGAGAAGCGCAATACAACGCGAGGTGCTTTCGTATTCTTTCAATCAAAGAGCCGTCCTGTCCACTGTGGGGAAGATGTTGATAGTGATGATTGATGACGATCTCCTCAATTTTAGCAGTCGACGTTAAATCGCCTCTTGTGCCACGTTGAGTTCCTTTTTGGGAAGCAAATTTGACAGACCGTACTGTGACTGGATGATGTCTAGCGCCGAAAATGCCTCAAGTTCAAAAAGGAACTGCTGAATCAAGGTAAGAAAATACATTACTTGCATGAGACGTGCGTAAATAATGTGCTTATTATCGTCTTCTTGTTTTCTAGTGTACAAGAAACCGATAGAAAGATAAACAATCTCTTTTTATTCCCCGGCTTATCTTTGTTTACCTTCTGCTAAAACTGGCGGTATATTTGTTGCACAAAGGAGAAAACAATACTCTACATGTCAACAATGTCGGGCAATAATTTCGTGGAAATAAAACCAAACGGCTTGAATTACTGAAACGAATCTCTCTCTCTCTCTCTCTTGTATAACTTTGGCGATGTCATACTGAGAGACGAGGGGGGAAGGGGGATCTGTTAACCCAGTGTCAGATAAATTGAACTTTTGGCGTAGAAAAATATGTTCATTCTTGAACAAGAACTAACTAACTAACTAACTAACTCTCTAGCCTTCTTAAACCCGAAGGTTCATGGCTGCAGCAACACAGGCCTTCCATCTTTCCCTAACTTGAGCAAGTTCTATATACTCTTTTCCATCCCTACCGATTTCCCTTAGGTCCATCTCAAAGTTGTCCCTCCATCTTCGTCTTGGTCTCTTACCATCAGGTTTCCCAACAAGAATCCTGTAAACTCCTCTTTCCTCTCCCATTTGTGCCACATGGCCTGCCCATCTAAGTCTTCTAGATTTAATTATTCTAATGATATCTGGACATCAATACAAATTATGTAGTTCTAAATTATGTAACCTTCTCCACTCACCTGTCTCCTCATCCCTTTTAGGTCCAAAGATTTTCCTAAGGATCTTATTTTCAAATACTCTCAATTTATGTTCCTCTTTCAATGTAAGGGACCAAGTTTCACATCCATATAATACTACAGGCAAAATTACTGTTTTGTATATTTTAACTTTTAGTTTCTTAGATATTAAGCGAGAAGACAAAAGTTTATGAAGAGAAGTAGTAGTATTGACTGTACAACCAGGACGAGAAAGTACGAGCCCCCCTCAAGCAGATTTGCTACACTTAAAACTTGCTCAACATGCCCATATGAGCTTTTTGCTCAAGTGTGAAGCTCTTATAATTCAAGATTTTTGTAAAAAATGCCCTCGGGAATTTTTCAGAAAGTACGAGCTCTTCAGATTGATTTGTCTACACTTATAAAAGGCACTTCTGAGAGATTGTTGTCCATAAACTTGTCAAAAATATGCCCCTCTTGAGGCTACACTTAAAACTAGGCTACACACCTACCCACATACACACATACACACACATATTTACTTCTGGTTTAAGTTTAATTGGATACCAGGTTCACTAATATTAAAACAATGTAATTCTTCTAGAATTGCTCCGTGACAACAGGGCCATCTATGTGCAAATGTCTGAACTCGGTGAATACTTGGGAACAAGTCAATTTTTTTCATTATGTCAATATTTTTAACTCTTTTTGCCAGTAATAGGGAAATGGTAGCAAGTGTTAAACAAAGTACTTTGGAGCTGAATATGCCTTTTCTTAAGACGTTGTATATTACTAAAATATCTTTAATTCACATATTTCTCATACCGCTGTATCTTGTTCTATTAGGACTCTTCAAGAACATTGCCTATTAGGACTCTTCAAGAACATTGCCTATTAGTGAAATAATAGGGCAAGCATACAATGATATGGGGATATGTGAATTGTTGGTTTCTTCAATTCAGATAAATGGATTGAATTGAAACTGGGATATTTTGCATTTGTTATATTCAGTTTCTTTGTTGTAATCTGTTCATATATAAAATCAAGCACCGAGAGGGTATAAGATCAATACTTGAACAATATGTGCGCATGACGGCCCCAAAGCGGCGGGATCGATACTTTCCGCACGGTGCACAGTTCTATCGCACGGTGCATAGTTCTATTGACATCCGGCAATTCATATTAGCAAAAGTTCCTGCAGTCTTATTGACATCGATTAGTTCCAGAGTTGTCCACCGCCGCGCCGGGAGGCATGGCGCTGCGGTATGGATTGCATGTACGCTCAGCAGAAAAACGGGATACACTCAGAAGAAAGTACTTCGGCAAAAATGTTAGAGAATAGCTCATGTTTCTGAATGCACCCCCAACATACCCCCATACCTACCTACCCACATCCATACATATTTACTTCCCGGTCCACTTCTATTGCATCATGTTGTACAATATTAATTGATTAAATGGTTATGACATAATGTGATGATGTGGTGTTTTCTGATTGGTTGCTTATGACATAATGTGATTATGTGTTACGTTTAAATAAGCAGTGTTTCTATTGGCTCTGTAAAGCCAGGGCACAGTGCAGATTCTTCACCATTGCTGGATCGGCAGTGGAACCCACATCGCGGGGGATAGAACCTGAACAGGCTCCACCAAAGTATAGGAGACTTGAAGCATATAATTTGGCGGAATAACCCAAGTAAGGTCATAGAGACTGATGCAATAAAAGCCAATTTTTGGCAGGGGGGCCAAAGTGGTTCCTAAATACAAAATCTCAAGAACTAATTGACATAGAGCTATGCAGTTTTTTTGTCTGCACTGAACCCAACTGATCCAGCATAGAGATTAGATTTGAATCCCAGGAAATTTTATATAAATACCAAATCCAAAAATATTAAGTGTATATACACATATATACATACACACATACAAAGCACAGTGCTGAACCCAACTGATATTTTTTATTCAGTATAAAATTTTGAATTGAAACCCAGGAAATTGTATATAATAAACAACAACAAAAATGCCGAATCAAAAATATTGCAATCAGTGCAATAAAAATATATCCAGCTCCAATTGGGCCAAGCATCAAAAGATTTGTAACCCAGACAAATACAGAACTCCCACAATAATTTGCCCCAAATGCCATAGAGAATATAACATGGAATATTTCACATATAAACATAAAGATACTTGCTCTGTACAACCATCAACACAACCATCTACATCTGGTCTGAAAAGAAGGCATGAAGCACCTGTTAATGCCAGAGCAGCAAAGCAGCCACGCTATGAACCTATCCATAGCAGTTTTAAAGGCCAATTAAGGGATTACCGATTTGTATCAGAGCCAAGATGTGGAATTAATAATTTTTTGAACAGTGTAAATCCTGATATACAGGCAATTCTAAATGCACAAAATGGCTCTTATAAATTGTCCCTTAAATTGTTTGTACAATATAAGAAACCAAATGGCACAAAATTTAGACAGCCCCACATAACAGAAACTGTACCGGTATATTCAAATGCAAATTTGGACAGAATAATAAGCAGGTTGATAGATCAATTGAATATCAAACACTCTGAATTTGCAGCAAAAGAATCCGGATGGAGCCTGTGCGGCTCATCACACAAATTATATGTTAATATTTCTGAATTCAACCCATTACAAGGATCTACATATGTGCCATTACCTGCCAATATCAAAAACAAACAAGCCGTGGTCAATATTGAAAATACCGACCAGAAATGCTTTTTGTGGTGTATTTTAGCTGCTTTGTATCCAGTTTCAAGGCATCCTCAGAGAATAACTTATTACAAACAACATGAGCACGATTTTGACGATGTAATGGAGGGTTTAGAATATCCAATGTCTATTCAGAATATTGATAAATTTGAAAAAAAAGGCCAGGCACATCAATGGCAAACAATTATCTATTAATGTATTTATTTGTTCCACTGGCAATTGCCCGATAGCACCTCTCAGAATCAGTACACTTGATGATGATTCTGCTGTTCCGATTGATTTGCTCTTAATTGAAGGAGATAGCACATATCATTATACTCTGATACACAGTCTTCAAGCTTTAGTGAGAACACAACTAGACAAAACTCATACAATATTCAAGTTGTGCAGAAGATGCTTAACTGTATTTTATGGTCAAAAAATGGTAAAAGGGGTTCGTGAAGAGAGTGCAGAAATTGCAAAAAACAAGTTAATTGAGCATCTGAAATACTGTGGGAACCATAAACCTGTTCATATGGTGATGCCAATGCCAAGTGAAAATTGCAAATTCAAAAAGTATGAAGCCTCGTTGGAACACCCAGTATATATTGTCTGTGATTCTGAATCGAACCTCAAATCTCTTGCATTCTGCAATCCAGATCCCGAAGAATCTTCAAGTACACCATACCAGCTACATGAACCTTCCAGCTTTTGTTTTATGGTTATACGGGATGGTGTTGTTATTAAAGAATATTCATACATGGGACCAAATGCCATCAAAATATTTGCACATAGAATAGAAAATGTGTGCCGTGACATAGCATCTAACATCTTATTAAAATCAAAGCCCATGTTGCCTTTAACAGAGAAACAGATTGAGGATTTCAACAATACAGAAAAATGCCCGGTATGTGATTCTGAATTTTCAGATACAAATATCAAGGTACATCACCATTCTCATACAGATGGTAAATTCTTAATGGCCCTGTGTAATAGCTGTAATATTCAGATCAAGAGACCAAGATTTATCCCCATATTTTGCCATGGAGCATCCAATTATGATTATCATCATCTGATCAGGTACGAGGGATTTGACAAGCAGAATTTAAATATTTTAGCTGAAAATGATGAGAAATATATTGCTATTAGCAAAATAATTAAAGTTGATGGTGTTCCTATTCACATAAGATTTCTTGATTCTTACAGATTTTTATCTGCTAGCCTGGCTACATTGGCCAGTCAATTATCTGATGATCAATTCAAAATCACACGTGCTATGTTTCCAAATCAGGACCTGAAATTAATTAGGCGAAAGGGTGTATATCCATATGACTATGTCACAGATTTTTCTAAATTTGATGAGTGTTCCCTGCCACCACAAGAAGAGTTTTACAGCAAAATCAGAGGATCTGGAATCACTGATGAAGATTATCACCATGCTCAGTTGATGTGGAACAATTTAAAATGCAAGACATTTGGTGATTATCACATGGCATATTTGAAACTTGATGTCACTCTCTTAGCTGATATATTGCAGGCATTCAGAAAATCTTCCATGCAAAATTATAAACTGGACCCAATATATTTTTACAGTGCCCCGGGCCTAGCATGGGCCGCAACGTTTTTCAACACTAAAATGCAATTGGATCTGATCCACGATCAAGATATGTATCTGTTTATGGAGAAATGTATAAGAGGAGGGATGGTGCAATGTTCCCAGAGATATGCCAGAGCAAATAACAAGCATATGCCTGATTATGATCCAGCACGGCCATCAAATTATATAGTGTATGTAGATGCAAACAGCCTCTATGGTTATGCCATGATGAAAAAACTGCCATATGCAGGGCTTGAATGGGTTGAAGATTTTAATATTGAAGATCTTCAGGACTTTGATGACAGTGACTATGGTCTATTCTTAGAGGTTGATCTGAAAATTCCTGATGATTTACACAACACATTTTCTGATCTGCCCCCAATTCCCGAGGTTCAGTGCTCACCTGGCTCTAAACAGAAGAAGCTCATGATGACACTGGAGCCAAAACAGGATTATGTCATATATTACAAAAACCTCCAGTTCCTGATGAAACATGGTGTTCAAGTGACCAAAATTGGAAAAGTTTTGAGGTTCAGGCACTCAGAATGGTTGAAACCATACATTGATACAAACACGGAGCTTCGAACATCTGCAAAGAGCCAATTTGATAAGGCCTTGTTTAAATTGATGGTGAATTCTGTCTATGGCAAAACAATTGAAAATGTCAGGAAACATACCGATGTTAAAATAATTACTGACCCCAGCCGGAGCAAAAAATTGGTTGCAAAGCCTAATTTCAATTACAGAAGAATTTATGATGAGCACATGGCACTTTTCAACATGAAGAAAACAAAGATCAAGTTTGATAAACCTATTTATGTAGGGGCTGCGATATTGGAATTGTCCAAATTACATATGCTAACATTGTATTATGATGTGTTGAAACCTTTTTATGGTGATCGTGTAAAATTATTGTACATGGATACGGATAGTTTTATTCTTGATATTCAAACAGAAGATGTTTATCAAAATATTGCACAGTCTGAATTGTTTCAATACTTTGATACCAGTGAACATACAAAGATTCAACACCACAACAAAAAGGTGCCTGGCAAGTTAAAAGATGAGACATGTGGTGATGTTATTGTAAAATTTGCTGGGTTAAGTGCCAAGATGTACACTTTTGAGACATGTAGTGGCACTGTTGCCAAAAAGGCCAAGGGTATTGGCAAAGTAACTGTTGAAAAAGATCTTCAATTTGAAGATTATGAAAATTGCATCAAATCACAGAGTTCAATCAGAACATCAGAATCCAGAATTCAGAGTGTGGATCACTTATTGACTTCAAATATTGTAAGAAAAGTGGCCCTGGACCCACATGATGATAAGAGATGCATTTTATCATGTGGCATACATACTTTGCCATGGGGTCATTGTGATTTGAAAAATGGGAATCAATGCCCAATTACAGAGCATGATTTGAAATAAATAAACATGCCTATGAACTTATTTGGGTTCAAAAAACAGGCTAATATGGAGCTGCCAACACCACAACCCTCTCCTGATATGCTGTCTAAACTGAGTGGCTTGTTAATTATTCATCTGAACAGCATACTTACAGATGTTGATGAAGAAACAGGTAAAACATTGTACATATTTAACAATAATTTAAATCATTACCAATTACCTGTAGGTGGGCAATTGCAATTTATTACAACCCCTGAGGGTGATGTCAAGATTTCAGTAGGGAGAAATATTTATAGAATTAAGCACTCAAACATGGTTTCTGGCACTGTATATACTGTTTCTGCTGGTGACTGCTTATATATTGAGGTCCCGGGATCATATGACAAGCTTATACCCTTTTTTATAGAATTAAGAATCAGATACTCTATAATAAATAACCATTAAAACAAAAATGCCTAATGATATATTTGGCCATACAAGACATGAAGATCACAGTGACGAGATTCTTATGCTTGATGTCAGAGTCAAGAAATTAAGAAGTGATTTACAAGCTTTACAAACCACACTCAATGCCAGTCTTCAATTAGAAATTACAAATTTGCAATCACAATGCATGGACCCTCTCCTTAAAATTGATTCTGAACTCAAAGTGCTGCTTCAGAAATATACCGACCTGGCCACATTAGATAATTTTCAAAGTTTAGAAGAAGCTGTAGCAGCTCTTCAAGCCAAATTTAAGACCCAGGCTAACAACTCCGAGCAATTGAAACAGCAATTGGAAGAGCAGATAAATAATGTCCAGGCACAGCTCCAAACAATTGTCAAAAGCATAAAATCACAAGAAGATTTTGATCTAGTGATTTCCACTCTGAAAGAACAGATTCAGTCACTCCAGATACCTAATCTGGATCCTCTGCACAATGCCATAGCCGAGGTTAAAGAAAAAATTGAGACACTTGAAAATTTTATGAACAATTTGCCATCTTCTGATGCTTTGAATGCAATAACTCGGAGTGTAGCAAATATTAAGCTGCAACTTGAAACATATGAAGATTTTGGAAAAATTCAAAGTACCATAACCCATCTTGAAGGTACAATAGCAGCAGTGCAAAGTGATTTGGCAAATGTACAAGAAACTCGCCTGCCCGGTATTGTAGATACTCTTGTCAGTGTCCAGCAACAAATCACAAAGCTTGAAAACCTCAACACTGAATCTGAGCTGTCACATTTTCATCACTTGATCGATGATATTCAAACAAAGCTTGAAATTTTACAACAATCCACACCCACTCAGGCAGATATAGCCCTGCTCCAAAATGCTATGCAAAATGTGGCTGATGCATCTGAATTAAATAATGTGAAATTGGCACTTGAATCTTTGCAAAATACAGTATCAAATCTTCCCACATCACAGGAACTTAAAAATATTAAGAGAGCAGTGAATAGGATATTGAAATCAGAAGATATCAAGAATATCCAAGCAGAGATCAAACAACTCACTCAGACAGTGGCCACTCTACCAACCAATCAACATATTAATGAATTGCATGCCCTGTTTGAGGATATCAGAAGACAGGTCCATGATCTTACTGCTCAAAATTCAAAATTGGCAGTTGTTGAAAATTTGCAACAAATTGTAGCTAATATCAAGCAACAGCTAGGGACCATGGAATCCAATCAAGCAAATGCTCTGTCTGTTTTTGCCACCCAGCTTCAAGAGATTGTGCAACAATACAAGAAACTTGTTGTGGACATAAAGATCAAGCCAGGCCACGATGATGTTGTTAGGACCATCAATGAGCACCTTGAATCTGTAACAAGCAGATTGCTTACAGCAGAAAAAGAAATAACAGGCATAATCGAGAATCCAAAACATTCAGTAATTCTTGAATTGTTCAGCATCCCCAACAAAGAATATGATTCACCATTTACACCAGGTGGCAAAATATATATGCTGTCCCCTGCACAATTTTATTACCAGTTTTTTGTTGGGGGCACATTGAGACCAATCAAGATCAAATATTGGCATCAGCCACAGGCACACCACTACCCTACCTTATCAATAACAAATGCTGACAACAAAGCAAAGGTCACCAGTGTAGAGTTAGAGGATTTTACAGACCCCAATACATTAGAAACAGCCTATGCTGAAGATGATGGCTCTCTGGAATTTAAAATACAAATAGGGGACAAATTATATTTAGAAAATCCTGCAGTATCAGCTGCTGAATACCCCATAGTTGCAATATTCTTGTTTACATATTATGTCTAGACAAATTATTGTTGATGAATTACACAGACAAGCCAGGCATAATTTTAAGAGACTCCCAGTAGTCACAAAGGGCATAGATGATTTATGGCAGAGTGACTTGATTGAAATGGCAAGTGGACAGTTGAAAAACTTAGACAAAATCAACAAGGGCTACAAGTATCTACTTACTGTAATAGACACATTTTCAAAATTTGCCTGGGCTGTACCACTCAAATCCAAGACTGGAAAATGTATTACAGAAGCCCTCAGGACAATCATCAATCATTCAGGAAGATCACCACGCTATTTGCAAACAGATAATGGCAAAGAATTTTATAATTCAGTGTTTCAACAATTTATTAAAAGCCAGGCAATAAAACATTACTCGAGTTACAGTGATCTCAAGGCCTCAATTGTAGAGAGATTCAACAGAACCTTAAAAAATCTTATGTATAAACAATTCACACTTCAAGGTAATTATAAATGGATTAATATTCTTCCAGAACTTCTACATAAATATAACAACTCGGTCCATTCCACAATCAACATGAAACCCTCTGAAGTAACTTCATCTGATGAGCAAAAATTGATCAGGACTGTTTATTATCCTAGATACCAGACAACAACAAGAAGGGCCAAATACAGGGTGGGTGATCAAGTAAGAATCAGCAAATATAAGCACTTATTCAAAAGAGGCTTTACAAGAAACTGGAGCACCGAATTATTTACAGTGCTTCAAGTTAAACCCGGGACCCTTAACACATATATAATAAAAGATCATCGAGGAGAAATTCTCAAAGGCAGGTTCTATGAACAAGAACTCAGCAAAACTAAACAGCCTGACACATATCTCATAGAAAAAATCATCCGCAGAAAAGGCAACAAGTTACTTGTCAAATGGCTGGGTCATCCGGAAAACAGCTGGATCGATGCAGACAAAGTGATAATATGAACACCTGGGATGTTATAAAAAGGCTGCCAGAACCTGAACAGCAGAATAAGAGAAATGGCAACTTGCTACCTGATAATATTAGGTGTCTTATCGTTGGGCCATCTGCTTGTGGTAAAACTACACTAATGGTTGATAATTTTTTATTGGCACCCAACTGGTTAGACTGGAAAAACAGGCACTTGTATGTTTTCTCTAAGAGCTTGGAACAATTAAAATATCAGCAGCTGATGAAGCTATATGATGGATTGGATATAGCCACTTTTGAATCAGATGTTAAGCCACTCCATGAATGTCTCGATAATTCTGTTGTTGTGTTTGATGACATTATACTGGATAATCAAAACAAGGTTAGAAATTTCTTTACACAGGGGCGGCACAAAAACATTGATTGCTTCTACCTGGCACAAACTTTTTCAAAAATACCGAAGCAGCTGATCCGAGACAACAGCAATTTTATATGTGTGTTTCATCAAGATCATACCAACCTCAAACACATACATGATGAATATGTAGGTGGGGACTTGAGCTACAATGATTTTTCCAAGTTTTGCAGTAGGTGCTGGAATCAGGACAGTTATGGGTTTGTCACAATTGATATGACAAGAACACCTAATACTGGCAAATACAGAAATAAAATCAACGATTTTCTAGACGTAGAGACGTATATAAATAACCATGAAAAGGCCAATTATTGATGATCTTAAATTAAAAGATTATCTTGTAAAAAGATTTAAGGGATGGAAATCAGAGAACCGAGGAATTTATGAACAACACAAACAAACAGAACAGCATATTATTGATGCTATTAATAATTTAGGTAAGAATATCAAAACTGTTACAGAGCAAAATCAAGATTTGATCACAGAGCTTGTGCCTGTAGCTGCAAGGAACATATTAGATTATCCATTCACCCCACTTTCCAGTATTCATACACCTAGTCCTGTTGCTCCTAGAAGAATTGAAGCTACACAGGATCCTATTGAATTGGGTCTTCTTGCTCAAAAATATTTAACCACACCTAAAGACAACAAAGATGAGGTGTTTGGCTTATATGCTGACACAGAGCTTGACGGCAGCATCATTCATAGAATTGGCAATTTCAGAGTAACATTTATGGGAGATGATATAATTGTATATTCAGAATCTCGTCTCGGAGAAAAAGGTGGTTTTGTTAAGTACCCCGGAACACCTGGATTGTGGGAACTGATGACTAGGAAAAGGCCTGGCAGCTATACAGATCAAGATTATGAACATTACAAAGAAATATTAATAAAATCAGATGCTCTATACCAGAACAATGATCCCACACAAAAAAGAGTCAAGTCGAGCAGTGGAGCAAAATACAATAATTTAATCAAGCCCATATGGTCACAAATCAAGACAGGTAGTGGAATCAAACAATACAACACCCTGCCTAAAGAATTTGTATGGGTTGATGATGTCAGGAAACTTGTGGATAGGTTATTGGTGATAGCTGGGGAGGAAAATGCTGGGAACCACAATTTTTACAATGAAAAAGTTGGAATTATGGACATGATAAGCACAAAATTGTCTAATTTTATAGTGAATGACCCTAAGGGGATTGGATATCTCATAAAAATTATTAATACTCTACCCCCTAAATTTTGGAATATTTCTGAGGGTCGGGGGCTGGTGAATGACATTATAAACAAGCTGCCATTTGAACTACATATTCCAGGCTATCAGTATTGTGGTCCCGGTACAAAATTGGATCATAGATTAAACAGAGGTGATCCTGGTATAAATCCCCTAGATGCTGCTTGTAGAGACCATGACATAGCATACAACACACATACTGATCTTGACAAGAGACATGTTGCAGACAAGAAATTAGAAGAGACTGCATTTGGTAGATTTGTAAGCAAAGATGCTTCTTTAAGTGAGAGAATATCAGCATTGGGGACCACCATAGCTATGAGTACCAAACAAAAACTGGGGTGGGGGCTGTGAATATATATATAATAAACCTACAATGAAGGCCAAGGGTGTTATGTATCAAATACCTTATGCAGGTCTTAAATCTCTTAAAACTATTGACAGTCTTTTAACCAAAAAGCAGCGCAAGAAAAAAAATTCTTGTCTTGCAAAGGGCCATGGTATGAAATTGTTGCTTAGTACCCCCCAATTAAAAAAAATTACAGCAATCAAGAAAAAAATCACATGTGGGGGGTTTCATATTTACCATCCCTGCCATCTTAGCTGCACTGGGGGCTGTTGGGAGCTTGGCTGGGGGATCAGCTGCCATAGCAAAAACAGTAATAGATGCCAAGAAAAATAGGGCAGAATTAGATGAGCAGAGGCGCCATAACCTGGCCATGGAGAAAAAAGGCAAGGGTGTTAAAAGAGCCATGAATAAGTTTAAAAAAAACAAGAGCCGCTTACAAACCAAGATATTGAAGCTTTAATCAAGCCACTGGGCATCAAACATTTTAGAGGTGTGTACATGTCTGATTCTTTACCGGAACAACCACTCAACAAAGAGTGTGGCATTGTTAATTTGGACAAATACAAAAATCAGGGCACTCACTGGATCTGTTATCTTAAATATTTAAACAATGAGGCATTTGTGTTTGATTCATTTGGAGGTATTCCACCTGAAAATTTAATAAAATATCTAAAATCAGCTAATCTTTATTACAATAATGCCCGTGTTCAAAACTTCAAAGATGTTAATTGCGGACATTTGTGTTTATCTGTTCTCAGATATATGTCTCAAATAAATAAACCATCAATTGAAAATTTTCAAAAAGCCTTGTGGTATTTAAAACATCATGGGGGTATTCCATCTCACCAGCCAAAATTCAATATTGAAACTCAAATTGCATGATGACATAGTGTATCCCAAAACAATAGCTCTCAGAGCATTTTACGGCATGTACTTGATACCTAATATTACACACCACAACAACACAATTGCAGTAGGGGATCAAAAAATTGTCATCACTCCAGGGCAATATAATCTGTCCACTCTAAATGCTCAATTACCCAGAGGTGTAGTGTTAAGTCAAAATTCTGTCACTCACAGAGTAGAGATTGTATCTGCTACAGAAACAGTGCATCTGGGTACTATAGGAGAGCTGTTAGGATTTGAGAACAACACAAAACTCGAAGCGGCCATCAAACACACTGCTATGAATATACCCAAATTCTTAGCCATAGAGACTCTGAATATTCACTGTAATGTGGCCGAGGGTATGATCACCAAATCAAATGGCATAGGCACTCACAAACAAACCGGCATCATTGCAACATTCAAACCTAATTCCGAATTCATGGAGCCCATCATCTACAATCCATCCCCAACATTATATTTTCCTGTGTGCCACAACAGAATAGATTACATTGAATTGATGGTCACTAATGAAAAAGAAGAATTAGTTGATTTTGCTGGAGCCACAACAACTGCTATCATAGAGATTAACATTTAAATAAAAATACATACAATGGAAAATATTGAGAGTTATGAGCTACAATCATTCCCCCCAAACAGGAGGACATTTGCAAATTTAAATCAACCCAACACAGAGATTGAGGTTGATCTTGATGTAGGGGATGGCTTTATACACCCCCACAGAGCAGATCTATACATCAAATTTGATGTTGTAAAGCTCGATGGAACAGATTATCCGGCAAATTCAAATATAAGATTGGTAGACAATTTTGTGCCGCATCTGTTCTCTGAAATTGAGATCAGAAAACATGGTGTTGTTATAAACAGAGTAGATTATCCCGGCATTACCTCCACAGCTTTGGCTACATTAAAATTATCCAAAACCGAGGCTTCTTACTACAAAATAGGGGGATTTGAGGCTGGTGATAAAATATTAACCAAGAGCCACACAGTGCTGTTCCCCATGCGCCTATTGCCAGGATTCTTCTCGGATTACAAAGATATTATGTGGAAGGGTGGGTTAAGAATCACATTTAGAAGAGCTGCCAATGATAACAATGCTTTGATGAGGTACAGCACATTAAACCCTACAGGAGAAGCTCTGCCCAATACCTTACCAGATGCAGGAAAATGCATTATTCAGACTATGGAGTTAAGAATCCCAGTTGTTGAATATGAGGCCAGTTACGCTCTTAAACACAAAGCAGATATAGTAAAAAATCCACAGATTCCTCTGCAATTTTACACATATCAATGCGTACAGAAGCCCGCATCTGGCACATATTATGAATTTGATGCTACAAACTCATTCTCCAGTATTCAATTTGACATGCCCGATTTTGTAGTGGTACTGTTTCAGACTGGGAGACACAATAATCAGGAAAAAAATTCAAGTAGATTTGATAACTGCAACATCAAAAATATATATCTTAAAAATGGCAGAAATGAGGTCTTTCCTAGAGAAAATTACAATTTAGACATTTCCAAGGATGATTTTCTCAAATTATATGAAGCTTTTTCGGCTTTCAAAAGAGTCACTACTGGCAATACTGACATGTACTACACTCCAGATGAATTCAAGACACAGAGACCCATGTTTGTAATTAACACCTCAAAAAGAAAACAGGTTGTAGTTAATGACAGGACAAACATTAAAATTATCTGTGAATTCCACGAGGCATTACCAGATGACACCATTTGTAGCGTTATTCTCATAGGAGAAAAATCATATGTTTATGATGTAAGAAATGAGCGGGTCACAGAGCAGTTCTAGAAGCACAATTCAAACACAGAAGCCCTTTGGATATAAAACAATACTTTACCGTCAGTTACCTACCCATTTTATACCACCTCTGCTCGTAGCAGATACCTACCCAAAATACAATACATTTGCCAAAAGTTGAAATACAGAAATATTGTAATTCTGTAAGTTACAGACTTGTGTGCAACAAGACGAAACCTTTGCATGACAATATCCGAGAAGGAATTTCCTCAATATGATGAATGGTCCCTGAAAGGGGGCACAGTATAGATAAGAATTTCTCTTTGAGTTCCATGACAAATGACATGTAATTTCCCTCGGAAAAAGGCACAGTGTAGGTAATATCAACAGATATAATCACTCAGGCATTTACTAATGTCTCTTTGATGATGAATAACTCTCTGAAAGAACACAATAAAGATTTTATCTGTTGGCATACAACTCCCAGGCATGCAATAATTTATTGTTGGCCGAAACTGCCTGATCAAAAGATTGGAAAGAACATGCAATGTTTACTTGACCTCCATTCTATTGTATTGATCAGGCAGTTTCGTTGAGCTAATATTTTACCCAGATAACAAAACTCTGGTGATTCTTAATAGAGAATAATTTTGCTCTGTTATATAACATTTTTACCAAATTTAAGATCTGGGAGCTATCAACTAGCAGTATTTATTCTCAAAATCTCACATATAGAATGCCACATCTATCAGGACTCGAACCCAGAGCCCCTTGTTTACAAAACTACAATATTAACATTTTGCCATCAGATTTTATGAGGACTCAAACCCGAACCTTTTGATTACAAGGCAATAAAAACCATGCACCACACTCCACTCGGTCTCAGAACCCAATAGATATCAATTCAAAATTCCTGGGATTTTGACAGAAAAACATACTATAAGCTTAATTTCTGGTATGGCCAAAAATTGACAAGTTTATGAACAAAAATCTGGCTGATGCAACTTTTGTAAGTATGCACAAATCAATCTGAAGAGCTCGTACTTTCTGAAAAATTCCCGAGGGCATTTTTTACAAAAATCTTGAATTATAAGAGCTTCACACTTGAGCAAAAAGCTCATATGGGCATGTTGAGCAAGTTTTAAGTGTAGCAAATCTGCTTGAGGGGGGCTCGTACTTTCTCGTCCTGGTTGTACAGTCAATACTACTACTAAGAGAGAAGTAACATGCATTTCCTGAATTAAGCCTACTTTTTATTTCCTCTTTAATATATTTTTTATTTGTTATTGAACAACAACACGTATTTAATCACTCGTAGAAAATTTAGTATACTTCAATGTGTAGATTATCAGTTAAAATAAGAATACGTTTTTCCATGTTACGTAAAATTAAAAGTTGGTAGTGAGCAGCATATGATGGCCGCGTCATTCACGAACAGCTGGCGCGGAGTGATGCGTTACTCGGAGTGAGACGGTTGTTTACAGAAGGTCGGAAGGTTCGTGATTCTTACTTTAGTTAGTTTTTATGTATCTCATACTTGCGATTTTTATGTTATATGGACTGATATAACAAATAGTGGGCAAGCCGTATAGGTGGCCGAGCACATTAAGTGGTCAAATTTTGGCCTGAATTTTCTATAAAACGTTTCCATGTTTACTGTAGTATGCTTATTCTATAGAAACTATAAATATTGCCGGTAGAACTGAATTGGAAATTGCCGAAATAAAACATATTTTTATACTTACTGTACTTTTAAAAAAATAAATGCCAGCGTCACTACTATTTCCGCATATTAGTACCTAAGTAACAATATTAATGGAGTAATTTCATTTGCTATATCAAGCACTAAAATGGACATCGAGAACTTTAATTAAGTGAAAAATGAAAACCGTAATAGCGGATCCGAGGGAAAACATTACATAAATGTAATAGCATTATTCATTTAAATTATATATGTAAGCGATTGCAAGTAAATTATGTATAGAAATGTACAATGTTACACTGTGGATGATTTCTGAAATATTACGGGATGTCCAGAAAACTTTTAAGAAAATATACTTTTTTGTTGTAATTTGTGGTCTTTCTTTTGACTATTGTGTGTATGTGAAGTAATATGTTATTATTCCACATTAATTCGAAAATTGTTACAGCGAATTTGGCAAGAATATAATCAAGAGATTTAGCCAAGGGTCTTTGGTACAACGAACTGAAGGAATATGCACAAATTGTAGAAGTGTATATTTCTTCTGTTTGTTTCTATCCAAGTTCCCTCTAGCATCGAGTATTGGTTAAAGTTTTCTAAGTAATTCAGCAGACATATTTGGACGGACATACATGTTATATGAAACTAGTAAAGTGGAGGTAATTAGGGGGGCCGTGCGGGGCAGTTGGATTCCCACGTTTTGCCAATTTTGTTCCTGCATGATTATTTTCTCTGAAATTATCAAATTCTCATAGTTTTATAAATTGTAAGTAAGGATACATATTTTCTATTTATCTCAACATGTAGGGGAATGTAGATTATGGAAGAACATTTAGTTTTTGATTAAAGCGAAAATTAGCAAATTGATTAAATACAATGTATTTTCCTTAATGCTTACAAATTTGAGAGGTATCTATGGGATTTGGCAGAGAATCGTTTTTATTAGCTATTAATTAATAGTAGGTTAATAAGAAATTTAGTTGTATCAGCTCATCTTTAAATGAGTTATTTCCTACTCTTTATATTTGTATAAGTAAAGATTAGAATGTTACTAAGTCTAAGAGACGTTTGTTTAATCCTTGCACGTAGTTACTGAACATAAATATATTAATTAGTTACATATTGTTGTGCCTCTTACCTTTCGGACAATTCTGGAAACCTTTTTTATTATTATTACTGATAACAGAATAGTAATAAAGTCTGGTTGATGGTCCAATTCGTTAAATTGTCCAGTTTCGAAGTCGCCCCAAATTTTCCGGTTTCGGGTTCGGTGGCCTGTACATTGATGTCAATCCTCTTAACATCTCACCAAGAGAAGTTATTCACATTGTCTACTGCATTGTACTTAAGTCAACGTATTGGTATTACATAGGTCATTCTCATAAGAATAAATTAGAATAATATAAAGGAACATTGTAAGAGTAAGAAATTAGTTTAAAATAATGAAGTTAATTAGGGAAGTGAAAACGTGTTGTATAATTTCCTCAATTTATATTATTTCAAGACTTTTCGTCATTATAAGTGGATGCTTGTGCAATCTGCATTTAAGTTCTTTTACGGTTTGTTGAAAGATATGCAACTTTCGGTTATAAAATATGAGGCTCATGTTTTCTGCAATGTATCCAATGTAAACTTAATTAATAGTGGGGTTTTGTTGTAGTGTACATTTCAGTAGAACATATTCATAAGAATGTTCTTTGGAGTATGCACTCTACAAGACTCTGCCACATCATAGGTGAAGAAGATGAAGAAAGGATACCATCATTTTGCTATTTGTATTATCTATTCTTATCCCTATTAGTTTCTAAAATATAATTAGTTATAACTTACTTTAATTGTGAAATGTTATTGTTATATTGTTACAAAGGTGTTGTAATAATATATAATTAGATTTTAATATCCTTTGTAAAGCTTTTGAGAAAAGTCAATGAAATCGAAAGACGTGAGCTTCGATTTTCTAGTAAGAACAGCTTAGATGAAAAACGTATTGTTTCTAGTAGAAATAACCTCCTGTATACTTGGAAGCAATTGAATTTTTAAAATAAATTCCACAACACAATGATTTTGGCTGTGTGGGAAATAACACAATTAACCGTTAAAGTCTGAAGATAATTTTAAGCCGCAGACACTTGTCTTTCTTAGAAGATTTAAAATGGAATGGTTATCAATGCCTTTTTTAGTAATGGAACGATATGTTAAATTTTGTTCACTTAATTTTTCAAAATCTGCAAAGAATCTATGTGATACAGAAGAGCATGATTTTATGAACAGAAAATTATTAGTAGCTAATGAAGAAAGGAATTATACGAATTTTCAAATGAGGTATTTTTTACGTTATACATTTATATTAATTAGATTTAAAAACAATTAAAATATTAAATAGACTTTAGTTCTATCCTCATGCTGTTATAATTGAAATAAATTGATTCGTTATTTACACATTTTAGTGAGAGTTTAATTTAAGGTTAGCTGTGCTGTTTCTGTTGGCCTTGCCAGCATGTAGATCGCCGTAAGACTCGACAAGAACTATAACGGGGTACGCATAGCCAGACGACGTCCTTAAGTCTAACAAGACATTCTTCTAGAATAAGAAATATAAATCGTACACATAAAATGCAGTCAAAAATTTCATATTCAACTCGGAAACCACACTTGAATTTAAATTCTGTATTCTGCCTCCAGCATCTCGCTAGTTTAGAAACTATCACAGCTACAATTCTAACACTTTCCACTTAGTTTAGGCAGGAAGGTCAGCCTTCCAAAGTAGAATGTTGCATATTGTGTTAGTCTTAATTGTAAGTTCTGTTTACTTGTTGGAAAAAATATAATCGTAGAGTTTGTATGTGTGTCTCACCTTTTTGACATTTCTGCAAACCATTTCCTGTTAGTATAACTGATAAAAAATAGTCATAAAGTCTGGACGGTCATCCAACCTGTTATAATAATAATAATGATGATGATAATAATAATAATAGTAATAAATCGCTTTTAATAAGTGTTCTAGTTTCGACCTTGCTCCCAATTTTTCGATTTGTGGTTCGGCCTGGACATTGATGGTCTGAGTGTCTCTCCATCCTCTGAACATCTCCTCAAGAGAAATTAATCACAATAAGGAGTAATTCCCAAAGGAATCAAACAGAATAATATAAATGATTATTGTACTTTTAATTTAAATAAGAATAAGAACATTGTTTAAAATTATGAAGTTCATGGACTCTATTGTCGAGACTTGCTAGCAAGCGGCGTGGAACCACCCACTCTGGTAGTGACACGCTGTTGCCGGATTGACCTATTTCAGGATTTTCGCGAGCCAACAGAAACATGAGGAAGGTTGAACTACTGCAGCTCCTTATGTTACACAAACCCCAGTTCCCCATATATCGAATAGATAAGCTTGCAGAAGAAGCGGGACGGTCCGTCTCCCGCCATATCATTGTATGTACAATGCAATCGAACTTATTTGGGCACAGGTCAAAGGGCTGGTAGCACAGAGGAACACTTTGCCTCCTTTTACACCGTCTAAAATTTTGCAATTGACTGAACAGGCTATCGGGGATGTGACAGCAGATAGGTGGCGTTCGGCTATAGAACACACTAGGAAGATTATTTCCGAAGCATGGGAAAAGGAGGGAGTTGAAGAGCAGCAAATGGAGGATTTTGTAATTTCACTTGGGCGGGAAGACAACAGTGACAGTAGTAGCTCAGATGAAGATGTTCCTTTACCAACCAACAATGAAGATGATCTTGGGATAGCGCCACTGCAATGGTAGCCGGTAAGCAAAAACAACTGATTCTTTAACTACTACTTCTGTTCTTTCATTCATTTTTTATGTTTTTATATACAGGTAGCTTTAAGCATTAATAACACATGCAACAAATGTATCATTAATGTTAAGGAAATCGAGCAATTGCCAAGCGTTTCGTTGTAAATTATTGAACTCTGTATTGCCAGAGCCTGTATTCTCATATAGCTTCCCAAATTATCTCACTTCACACACCCACATGTGCCTCCCCGATGGCACAGTGGTAGGATAAGTGTTGTCGCCTTGGAATCAAGGAGTCCTGGGTATGATACCCTGTCGAGGCACATAGTGGTTCGGATCCCACTTCCAACTGTAGGTCCATTCCAGATTGGCCGTAGTGTGCATAATGTGGACTTTAAAATACCAACTCAATCAATCAATTCACACACAATTGATTTGTTCTTGATAAGTTATTTTCCGTAATACAGTAACTCAGTTCTGTAAAATTCTGTTTTAGAAGTGAATTTTTCTAGGTTCCTCAAAATATAATTTAAAAACGTGTTAACGAAACGAAGTTGTACGTAATTTGTTTGTCCGTAATTTGCCCTAATTTTTAAGAAATACATTTCATTTGTAAGTCCTGAAGCTCCAACAATCACGGTGTGACAAAGAAGGCAAAGAGAGGCGGCATTAAATCAAAGGAGAACGATTTGCCAGAATGTTGTTCATAACACAAGACGCATTTTCTTTTGTTGGTAATTGTGATACGGTACAACGTAAGTAAAAAGATGCCGGTAGCTGATGCTTGCAATGTACCATAATAAAAACACAACAAAGGTTCTTTCAGTGAAGGTTTTCGGTTGCTGTGTAGAGCAGGAAGATAAAATGTTTCATGCTTGCCAGAATGTAAAATTCACACTGGAAGTTAACGTCAACCTACAAGAAACTTCAGATTCAAACTTCTAGATTCGTTAAATTATCACTTTACGACGGAAATAACAATTATTAGCATACTGATACGTACTTGCTTAATTTCGCGTAACGCTTTTTTCCCGAGCTTGCCAACATCTGACTAGCCTGTCCGTGTGTTTGTGCGAACGTGGCAACGTACAAACCCCCCAGCCACATGGCAGCCAACGAGGAGACAGAATTTGGTCACGTTCTGCCGTTCTGCGTTCTGATTGCAAGCCGCTTCTTATCGCGTCCGTACTGTAAGTCAATTAGTGAAATTAAAATACAGGGTGTCCAAGATAAATGTATACCCAGATTGAAAATATACAACACACTATATACGTTTTCTGTGAAGAATTTACAAATGTATAATGTAAGGAAATGTGCAGTCCGAGCGGGTAAAGGCGTTCACTCGTCTTGAGATCGTTCGCTGCGGGACGGCGTAGGTTCGAATCCGGCTCTGGTCTGAATTTATTCGGCCTACGTATAGGGCCGGTGGCAACCCACCATCGTGAGGAAATTGGGGAGCTCCGAATGAGTGAGCGTAACCCGATCGAGAAGACCTACAACGGCTGGGGGCTCGTCGGGCTGATCCCCCGACACTCCAATACTGGTCTAAGATCTCCACGCTACAACAGGTGACGGCGGAACAGTGTGCGAGGGAGTCCAGCAGTCGGTAGGTAAGCCAAGGCCCTCATCGGGCTTTAGAGCTATGGGTTATTATTATTATTATTATTAAGGAAATGTGCAATAATGCATTATAGTTTACATCAACATGTGCCACTACAGGAGATGTAATTAACTGTGAAATCTCATGTGAAGAAGAAAATCAAATCAGCATACATTTCGGGTTGGGTATCCATTTATTTGGGACACGCTGTATATTGTATGATTGTAAATACGGTTTCCTCATTCAATTATAATTTCGAGACTTTTCGTCAATGTACGTAAGTGGACATTTGTGTATTCTATATGTACGGTTTATTTACGGTTTGTTGACAGGTATATAATATTCGGTTCCATAAATATGATGTAATTTTTTTCTCTAATGAAAAGAGAGCCCCTGTAAATTAAATTGATAGCGGAGTGTTGGAGCGTACATTTCTGAAGAACATATTTAGAGGAATGTTTTTCAGATGTAAAAAAAAAGGTAAAGCGTTCCCCTGTGCTTAGCACTACGCCATGAAGGCGTATAGGGTGTGTGGGGGTAACGCCCCATATTTCATGATCTGGTAGTGAGTTGGGTGATGTGATCAGCATCACGCCCCTGACAGCCTTTACCCCCTAGGGTTTCCCCCAGGTACCCATGTTATTCGACGCTGGGAGTTCGCCGGGCCCGCTTCCAACGTTAGAAGCTCCGCAAGACTCTGCCATATCATCGGCGAAGTAGAGGAAGTTAAGATATCATCATTTTGCCCTCTTTATTATCATAACAAGTTGTAAAAATGTAACTAATAATGATTTAGGTGAATTGCAAGATTTCATTGCTATATTTTGACAAATGTGTTGTACTTTTAAAATTCTTTGTAATATTTTGGAGTAAATTTAAAGATAATGGAAAGGCAGAAGGTTCGATTTCCTTGTTAGGACTATATAGAACAAAAACGTATTGTTTAACAACTGCTAGTTGAAATAACCTCCTGTACACTTGGAAACAATTGATTTTTTTAAGAAATGCCACAACACGAACAAGTCCTTATTGATGTTTGACTGTGTGGGAAAATAATGCAAATAACCGTAAAACACCGTGGATAATTTAACGCAGCAGACACTTGTCTTTCTGTGAAGATTTAAAATGGGATAATTATCAACGCTTCATTTAAATTTTGGGTCACTTATGTTTTCAAAACCTGAAAAGATGTTATGTGATATAGAGAACTCTTTTGAACAGAAAATTACTGTACTGCAAATTAAATTGATTGTGGGGTTTTGTTGTAGTGTACATTTCAGAAGAACATATTTATAAAAATGTTCCTCTGAGGTGTGCACCCTACAAGACTCTACCATATCATCGGTGAAGAAGAGGAAGAAGAAAGGATATATACATCATCATTTCTTTATGATTTATTCCTATCATTACTAATTGTTAAAATATAAGTAATAATGGCTTGCGTGAGTTGTGAAATATTATTACTGTATTGTGATGAATGTTAATATTCTTTGTGACCTCTGCGATGGCATAGTATTAACGTTATCGCCTTGTAGTAAATTTAGTTGGAAAATATATTCTTTGTATTTCGAATTGAGGAGAATTTCAATGCAAATTAAGAAATGAAAAGAGTTTCTATCACTTTAAATGTAAATTATAAACAGAACATTAGTTTTGAATTTAAAAGAAAATTATCAATCAAATTAATAATACATGCACGTACACATGTACTCTTATATTATATTCCTTTACAATATTGGATATTAGTTAACTTAGTTAAATTAAATTGATAGCGGGGTGTTGCAGCGTACATTTCTGAAGAACATATTTAGAGAAATGTTTTTCAGATGTACGCTCTGCAAAATTTAAAAGAAAATTATCAATCAAATTAATAATACATGCACGTACACAAGTACTCGTATATTATATTCCTTTACAATATTGGATATTAGTTAACTTAGAAATAACAATAGCATTATGAAATTTTATCGGAGGCTGGGTGTTGATTGTGAATGCCAGCCACGCTTCATTTGCGGGGCCCGGAAGATTTGCTTAAAAGTTATATACGTAAACTGGTTGTTTTCAATAGAATGTTCTTACACATTATTTGTGTTTTCCTGAATTTCCTCATATTCCTTTGTTCCTTACTGTGGTTGATTCACCAAACTTCATAAATCCATGTTCTAGCTTTTTCACAATATGAACTCTTTATTTAATGATAATATTACGTACTATAGTTAGGATATTTGTCGGAGGGTGGGAGGGTGTAGTACTGTCTAACTTGGGTAATCTTCTTTATGAGCTTTTCAATTTTCTTTCCAGGTTCTTCTCTTAAACAACATCTGAAATTTTGACGATACTTAATTAGAAATATAATTCATTTTGGATTACTTTTACTTCCTGTGAACTTTAAAAGTTGCAATAGATTGCTTTTCCCACATGAGTGAATACCTCATTTGTCTCCTCAATGTTGAAAAAATTATAATAATGGTGTTTTTATGTATCTCATATTTGCGTTTTTTATGTTATATTGCCTGATATAACAAATAGTAGGCCAGCCGCATAGGTGGCCGAGCACATTAAGTGGTCGAATTTTGGCCTGAATTTTCTACAAAGCGTTCCCATGTTTACTGTGGTTTGCTTATTTTATAGAAACTATAAATATTGTCGGTGGAACTGAATTGGTAAATTGCCGAAATAAAACATATTTTAATACTTACTTCCTAAAAAATAAATGCCAGCGTCGCTACTATTTCCGCTTATTAGTGATTGATTGATTTGGTGTTTTAAGTCCACTTTGTGCACAGTAAGGCTAATCGGGACTGGACCTACAATTTAAAGTGGGAACCACTTGTGCCTCCACCGGGTATCGAACCCGGGACCTCTTGTTTAAAAGGCGACGACGCTACCACTGCGCCATTTTTTTTATTGTCTCATTCTGATATACAAGTTATGGTATTACAATTGTTTTTACATAAGTGTATTACTGCTATTACAATTTGTATTTCTATCTGGTTAACCTTTACATTTTTGTTTGACCTAAATTAAGTATAAAGCACTAATAAGAAATTTGCATACCATTTTTTCCTTGCTTGGAGAGGAATTTTTTCTTATTGTTCTTGCAAGAAGATACTGAATTGTTTTTGAAAACTGTTCTCGTCATTGTGAAATACAGGTAATGGACAAAATAATATGAACACCAATGCAATTGCAGAAAACTTGTATTAGTAGGGGGTTGCCCCCCCCCCCCCTTGCCTGAATGACACCTTGTATCCTACGTGGGATAGACAAATAAAGGTCCTGTACAGTGTGAACTGGAATACGTAGCCACTCCTCGCACAAAACAGTCTCAAGTTCCGAAAGTGTCATTGGAGGTGGAAACCGATTACGCACTTTGGCCTCCAGAATACCCCACAAAGGCTCAATGATGTTAAGATCGGGGGACTGTGGACACCAGATGAGATGTTCTACCTCATCACTGTGCTCATCAAACCATGCATCAACGCACCTAGCAGTGTGAATAGGGGCGTTATCATCTTGGAAGATGGGGCATGCATCGGGAAACAAAGTCTGAACCATGGGATGGAGGTGGTCACCCAGGATGGTGCAGTACTTCTCTGCGTTGGTTCTCCCACGCAGGACGACAAGTGGGCCAACACCATTCCAAGATATAGCCCCCCAAACCATCACAGACCCCCCACCATGTTTCACGGTAGGCACTAAGCAGTCAATAGCAAATGCTTCAGCAGGAGTTCTCCACACATAAACACGTCCTGTGGTCTGAAATAATGTGAAAGACGATTCGTCTGACCATATCACATGTTCCCATTGCTGCTGTGTCCAATTCTTGTGCTCTTGGCACCACCTTCTTCGTGTCACTGCATTATGTAAAGTGACCAACGGTTTGGGGATGGCAACTCTGCCATGAATGTTCACAGAATACGGCTCCCTTTGAATGGTTTTCGTTGATACAGGGTCCTGGAGGTGATTGTCTATCTCTGCGGTTATCTGGGACAGTGTTGTCTTGTGCTTTCGAGTCACTATTCGCTTCAACACACGTCGATCCCTGTTGGATAACTTTGTTTTTCGCCCACTATTCTCGTTTGCAGACGTTGTCTTTCCATGTTGTCTGCAGGCTGTCAGAACAGTTGACACTGTGCTCCGTGCTACACCAACAAGTGTAGCTGTTTTTGTCACAGATGCTACAGCCAGGCGGGCTCCTATGATCATGCCTCTTCTGAAGTCTGAAAGGTCGGACATACCTGCATTTGACGGATAGCTGACTGCTCGCATGCCACTCTCACATCAGCTTCTGATAGACTGATACGTTTGCTTTCATCGCCACTAGATGGTTGAAATCTTTGCTGAGTGTTGTTCCTTATCCACGACGGCGTATATAGGCCTTTGCAAACCAAGGTGTTCATATTATTTTGTCCATTACCTGTATATATAATAAGTATTCTGTTATCAACCATTGTACTGCTCGTTGTTTTGTTGGTGGAAAAAAATTGAAATCAGGAAAAACTATATCTGTATCCGTAAACTTTGTTAATGAGGTGCGGCATATACGACTGAGCATTGTTCGCAATTTGTTCCATGCCGTGGAGGAGTTTCGACACTTCGTTATCCTGTGGGCTAAAGAGTCACGCACGTTGCATGATATACAGTTAGGAGAGTCGCTGATTCCATATTGGTATGTCCTATCTCTTGTCACTATAACACGATGAACCACTTTGTACCATATTGATTGGCCCGCTTTTGAAAGGTGTTTGTCGGAGACATTTTCCCATATTTGTGGCCAATTATGTGTATTGAAATCCCTGACTATTCGTGGCACGGCGTGCTTGAAACTATTGATTTCTCTATATAACTTTTTAACAGGTGGTGTAATTGTCTCATGTCGTAATAACTGGTAGCATACCTGTAAAGCGATGTCCTTATAAAACGAAAACCTTTTGGGGATACTTTGGATATCGATGGGAGCTTCTAATGGAATGTTTCGTATTATCGTCTGTATACATGCTTGGGTCGTTGACTCGTGCAGTGAGAAAGCTGTTTGAAGGCCAGTCTGTACAAACAATGATCTTGCCTGTGTGTTCACGTGTATTAGTACCAACCCACCTGTCTTCTCTGATAACGTGACCTCATTTATTGCCACCCGGAAAATTGTATCGTGCCACAAAAAGCAGCCAACAGCTTTGTTGACCTTGGCTAAGTGCTGTGATTTGAAAGGCAGGATTTTTGCTACATACCAAAGTTTAGAGAGAGCAAAAACGTTAATAAATCTGACTCGTGCTTTTAAACTCAGAGAGCGCATCTTGTTCACTCTGAGGACGTAGATTGTACTCTCGCACGTAAGTTTATTATTGGCTTCGATCGTTTCATCGATATTTGCATAGAAGTTTATACCTAAAACTTTTATTTTCTTATCTACAGGGATCTCCGTATTGTTTGTGAAAGGATTCTCCTTGCCAAGGGGCATCAGGAATGACTTTCGATTGTTTAGTTTTGCTCCTGATGTGAGCTCAAAAGTATGTATTTGGCTTTTAACACTGTCCAGATCTCTTTCATCCTTGAGATGCCATCGGGGAGGCCTCCGCGTATTAGTACCTAAGTAACAATATTAATGGAGTAATAACATTTGCTATATGAAGCACTAATACGGACATCGAGAACTGTAGTTAAGTGAAAATGGAAAATCGTAACAGCGGATCCGAGGGAAAACATTACATAAATGTAATAGTATTATTAATTTAAATTATATATGTAAGTGATTGCAAGTAAATAATGTCTAGAAATGCACAATGTTATGCTGTGGACGATTTCTGAACTTTGAAATATTACGGTATGTCCAGAAAAAGTTTAAGTAAGTATACTTCTTTGTTATAATTTGTGGTTTTTCTTGTGACTATTGTGTACATGTGAAGTAATATGTTATTATTCCATATTAATTCGAAAATTGTTACAGCGAAGATGGTAAGAATATATACAAGAGATTTAGCCACGGGTCTTTGGTTACAACGAACTGAAGGAATATGCACAAATTGTAGAAGTGTATATTTCTTCTGTTTGTTTCTATCAAAGTTCCCTCTAGCATCAGCAGACATATTTGGACGAACATACATGTTATATGAAACTCGTGAAGTCGAGGAGATTTTCTGAAATAGTCAAAATTCTTAGAGTCTCATAAATCATCATACGAACCACCCATTTTTTTTTACATAAAAGAACATGTAATCCAAATTTAAACTATAAAATGTTATTGTAGTTTTTATTTAAATATGCGCAATAACATAGTATTGTATGTATGTATTTTAAGGAGTGAACATCTCATTTTGAAGTATAAATTGAATTAGGGAAATGAATACATGAATGATTGTAACTAGACTTGTCTCTTATCTATTATTTTGAGTATTCTTGTCAATGTGAGTGTAGAGTTGTGTTTATTTTATTTAGCGTATTGTTGACACGTACATACCTTTCGGTTACATAAATATGATGTACTTGTTTTCTGTAATGCAGCCACTACGAATTGATTTTGGGGTTTTGTTGGCATGTACAGTGCAACTAGACAGATTTATAAAACTGTCTGCTTGCATTGTCCATGCCGCAAGATTCTGGTTTATCATCGGTGAAGAAGATAGGATATCATCACTTTTCCTTTTCATTGTCTGTTATCATTACCCGCTGTTAAAATATAAATATTGAGGTTATTTGTAAAAGTATATCTCTTGCTTTGAATATTGTGTTATTATGTATATGATTTTGTTACTTTCAACTAGCTTTGTAATAATATTCCTAAGAGTAAATCCTTCCTTATACAGTAGAAGGATAGTATTTTTGTTTCATTAATGCTACGTATTTGAATTAACGTCATGTACATAACAGGCAAGGCTTTATTGATTTATGTATGGGAAAATGGGAAAATAACATAAGAAACGGTTATTGAATCGTTTATTTCAGAAACCCTCTATTGACCACGTCTGTCGGAAACTATAATTGTGGTCATGTGCTCCTTCCCTATCTTGCAATCTCATATATTTTCATTATTACTATATATTTTTACACAAAAGAACATGTAATCGAACCAAATATTATAAAATTTTATTTTAGTTTTTATTTCAGTAAAGGTAAGAATATAGTTTAATATTGTACATTTCAAAGTGAATTATATGTTAGGGAGATGGAAACGTGGTGTTATTTTGAGATTTCTCCCCATTGTAAGTGGACATTGATTGATGTATTTTTAATTTATTGTTTTCATGACATGTGCATAAATATGATATTCTTGGTTTCTGGAATGCAATCCCGATAATGATTTCTTCCAGTATAGTTTTCATAAACGTTGCAGCTGGATACCTCTGCGGACTCCCCCGGGGGAGGACAGGCGGCGAAGGTTACTGGTGTGCCGGTGGGGAACAGAGGCCTCCGTTGCTTTTGCTGTCGATCAACGGAGCACGAATACCCAGACAGACTTGACGCAGACTTCTCTAACTCCGACGCAGGTGTCTTCTTAAAATTACACCATAAATCAGTAAAGTTAAAATTGCACTAAAATTCAAAATAACCACTTGGAATATTCTGCACAGTACAACTAACATCCCTTACCTTGACTACTTTAGAGCTATTCTTCGACACGAGCCGCTGCCCAATTTTATTCATAAATTTCACACTTGCTGTTTTTGAAACCAAAATTTCCTATTCAACTCTTAAACTACACTTGAATTTAAATTCTGTATTCTCCCTCCAGCATCTCGCTAGTTTAGAAACTATCACAGGTAAAATTCTAACACTTTCCACTTAGTTTAGGCAGGAAGGTCAGCCTTCCAGAGTAGAATGTTGTGTTAGTCTTAATTGTAAGTTCTATTTACTTGTTGGATATAATCGTAGAACATCTCGTCAAGAGAAGTTATTCACAATAAGGTGTAATTCTCAAAGGAATCAAACAGAATAATATAACTACACTTGAATTTAAATTCTGTATTCCCCCTCCAGCATCTCGCTAGTTTAGAAACTATCACAGCTACAATTCTAACACTTTCTACTTAGTTTAGGAAATTATGAAGTTCACGGACTCTAAGACAATTAGGGAAGTTAAAATACAGAGTGTGAGAAATAAAAGTTTACCCAGATTGAAAATATACAACACATTATTATACGTTTTCTGTGAAGAATTCACAAGAGGCTGCCATCACACTGGAAAGCTGGTAGACATAGTTGGGTCCCATTCAATACTTTGGAGATTCTTCTAAATGTAGCTATCATTCATTTTGTTTTTCTTTAAAGTTTCATGATGACGGTGACGGTTTAGCTTTATTGAATATTCCGAGAGAATATAGTCCTCTTTCAACAGGTCCGTGCTAAATAGGCACATATCAATGTTTGTGACAGACATTCTCTAACACCATTCATGTGTTTAACTGGTATCTAGATTTTCTGAAATAGTCAAAATTCTGATAGACTCATAAATTATCAAATGAACCATCCATTATTTACATAGAGTAGCATCTAATCTAAATTTAAATGTTTTTGTAGTTTTAATTTAAATATGCGCAAGAACATAGCATTAAATGTATGTATTTCAAGGAGTGTACATACATCTCATTTTGAAGTATAAATTCAATTAGGGAAATGAATACATGAATGATTATTGTAACTAGACTTTTCTCATTTATCTATTATTTTGAGTATTCTCGTCAATGTGGGTGTAGAGTTGTGTTTATTTTATTTAGCGTTTTGTTGACACGTACATACCTTTCGGTTACATAAATATTATGTACTTGTTTTCTGTAATGCAGCCACTAGGAATTTTTATTGGAATTTTGTTGGCATGTATAGTGCAACTAGACAGATTTATAAAACTGTCTGCTTGCATTGTCCATGCCGCAAGATTCTGGTTTATCATCGGTGAAGAAGATAGGATATCATCACTTCTCCTTTTCATTGTCTGTTATCATTACCCGCTGTTAAAATATAAATATTGAGGTTATTTGTAAAAGTATAGAAGTGGAAGAGGAAAGGATATGCATCATCATTTTTTTATGATTTATTCCTAACGTTACTAATTGTTAAAATATAAGTAATAATGACTTGCGTGAGTTGTGAAATATTATTACTGTATTTTGGTGAATGTTTTGTAATAAGATATAATTACATTTTAATATTCTTTGTGACCTCTGCGATGGCGTAGTATTAACGTTATCGCCTTGTAGTAAATTTAGTTGTAAAATACATTCTTTGTATTTCGAATTGATAAGAATTTCAATGCAAGTTAAGAAATGAAAACAGTTTCTATCACTTTAAATGTAAATTATAATGGGATATACATGCACGTACACATGTACTCGTATATTATATTCCTTTACAATATTGGATATTAGTTAAGTTAGAAATAACAATAGCACTATGAAATTTTTTCGGAGGCTGGGTGTCCGACCCTGTGGCCGAGTGGTTAGCACATCGCGCTGCGACGCCAAGGGTCCCGGGTTCGAATCCCGGTCGGGCTTGGTTGTTTGTGAATGTCCATTCATCAATTTCATCATTTCATCACTCATCCCCATCTTCGCAAATTAGCCAAGAAGCACAAAACGCGAAGTAAAATAAACTAAATCAAATCAAAAAAAAAAAATCGGAGGCTGGGTGTTGATTGTGGGTCCCAGCCACGCTACCGGGCGAGTCATTTGCGGGGCCCGGAAGATTTGCTAAAAATTGATTACGTAAACTGATTGTTTTTATTAGAATGTTGTTACACATTACTTGTGTTTTCCTGAATTTCGTCATATTCCTTTGTTCTTTACAGTGGTTGAAACACCAAACTTCATAAATCCATGTGCTCGCTCTTTCACAATATGAACTCTTTAATTAATGATATTATTACGTACTATAGTTAGGATATTTGTCGGAGGGTAGGAAGGTGTAGCACTCTCTATCTTAGGTAATCCTTTCCATGAGCTTTTCAATTTTCTTTCCAGATTCCTCTCTTAAACAACACCTTAAATTTTGACGATAATTAATTAGTAATATAATTCATGTTGGTGTACTTTTACTTCCTGTGAACTTTGAAAATTGCAATAGGTTGGTTCACTCACATGAGTCAGTACCTCATTTGTCTCCTTAATGCTGAAGAAAATATAATAGTAGTGTTTTTATGTATCTGACCTTTAGTTCCAGAACCTAACTTGACTGAAGTTAAAGATGCTATTAAAAGGCTAAAGAATAACAAAGCACCTGGCATTGATTTAATACCAGCTGAGTTAATTAAATATGGTGGAAATTCGTTAATATGTTAAATTCATAAATTAGTTTCTTTAATATTGAATAAAGAAGAAATTCCTCAACAGTGGAAAAAATCCATAATTGTTACTGTGTTTAAAGGTGATAAAATGAACTGCAATAATTACCATGGAATTTCTCTACTCTCAACAACATAATTATCTAACATTCCTTTAACAAGACTAACCCCATATGCTAATGAAATTATAGGTGATTATCAATGTGGATTTAAACGTAAAAGATCAACTACAGATCAAATTCTTCACATCAGACAGACACTGAAAAAAAGTGTGAATTTAATCAAACTGTCCATCAGCTATTCATTGATTTCAAAAAAGCATATGATTCGGTCAAAGGAGATAAATTTTATAATGTATTAGTTGAGTTTGGAATACCTAAGAAGCTTGTTAGTATTACAAAAGTATGCACCAGTGAAACAGAAATTAAAATTCGTGTGGGTATTAATGTGTCTGACAAATTTACAATTCATGATGGGTTAAAACAAGGAGATGCATTATCTCCATTGCTCTTTAATTTTGCCTTAGAATATGCTGTTAGGAAGGTAAAAGAAACTAAAGAAGGACTAAAATTAAATTGTATTACTCAATTGTTAGCATATGCAGGTGATGTAGACTTATTAGGGGATGATATAAATACAATTAAGATTAATGTTAAAATATTTTTCAAAACTGCTAAAGAGATATGTTTGGAAGTTAACAAAGGGAAAACTAAATATATGCTTACAGGCCGAAACCAAGTATTAGGTAATAATCAAAATCTAATTATTGATAACAACTAATTTGATCCAGTTTCCAAATTTATATACTTAGGAGTAATATTAACAAATGAAAATTATATTAAGGATGAAATAAAAAGTAGGCTTAATTCAGGAAATGCATGTTACTTCTCTCTTCATAAACTTTTGTCTTCTCGTTTAATATCTAAGAAACTAAAAGTTAAAATATACAAAACAGTAATTTTGCCGGTAGTATTATATGGGATTGAAACTTGGTCCCTTACATTGAAAGAGGAACATAAATTGAGAGTATTTGAAAATAAGATCCTTAGGAAAATATTTGAACCTAAAAGGGATGAGGAGACAGGTGAGTGGAGAAGGTTACATAATTTAGAACTACATAATTTGTACTCATCTCCAGATATCATTAGAATAATTAAATCAAGAAGACTTAGATGGGCAGGCCATGTGGCACGAATGGGAGAGGAAAGAGGAGTTTACAGGATTCTTGTTGGGAAACCAGATGGTAAGAGACATGAGGAAGGCCAAGACGAAGATGGAGGGACAACGTTGAGATGGACCTAAAGGAAATCGGTAGGGATGGAAAAGAGTATATAGATCTTGCTCAAGATAGGGAAAGATGAAAGGCCTGTGTTGCTGCAGCCATGAACCTTCGGGTTTAAGAAGGCTAGAGAGTTAGTTAGTTAGTTTTTATGGATCTCATATTTGCGGTTTTTATATTATATTGACTGATATAACAAATAGTAGGCCAGCCGCATAGGTGGCCAAGCACATTAAGTTGTCGAAATTGGGCCTGAATTTTCTATGAAACGTTTTCATGTTTACTGTAGTATGCTTATTTTATAGAAACTATAAATATTGTCGGTGGAATTGAATTTGTAAATTGCCGAAATAAAACATATTTTTATACTTACTGTACTTTAAAAAAAAAAATGCCAGCGTCACTACTATTTCCGCATATTAGTACCTAAGTAACAACATTAATGGAGTAATAAAATTTGCTATATCAAGCACTAAAATGGACATGTAGAACTTAAGTTAAGTGAAAAATGAAAATCGTAACAGCGGATCCGAGGGAAATCATAACAGAAATGTAATAGCATTATTCATTTAAATTATATATGTAAGTGATTGCAAGTGAATAATGTATAGAAATGTACAATGTTAGACTCTGAATGATTTCTGAAATATTACTTGATGTCCAGAAAACTTTTAACAAAGTATACTTTTTTGTTGTAATTTGTGGTCTTTCTTTTGACTATTGTGTGTATGTGAAGTAATATGTTATTATACCACATTAGTTCCAAAATTGTTACAGCGAATTTGGCAAGAATAATATATACAAGAGATTTAGCCAAGGGTCTTTGGTTACAACGAACTGAAGGAATATGCACAAATTGTAGAAGTGTATATTTCTTCTGTTTGTTTCTATCCAAGTTCCCTCTAGCATCGAGTATTGGTTAAAGTTTTCTAAGTAATTCAGCAGACATATTTGGACGGACATACATGTTATATGAAACTAGTGAAGTGGAGGTAATTAGGGGGGAAGTGCGGGGCAGTTGGATTCCCACGTTTTGCCAATTTTGTTCCTGCATGATTACAGGGTGTATAAAAACATGTGTCAGAAACTTTTGGGGTTTATTCTTGACATCAAAACATAACAATAATTCATATGAACAGGGTCCGAAAATCCTTCGCTAGGAAGGTATGAAAGGAAATAATATTCATGGCACAAAAAGGAGACATTGACCAAACACATTTACATGTATCAAAGGATTTAATATTCATGGCACAAAAATGATACATTTACCAAACATATTGCCATTTACAAAAATTGCTGAAGTGACCACCTCCTGCTTCCATGCATCCCCTGAGCCTGCGTTCCATACTTTGCCGTACGTTGTGGAAAACTCCTGGTGTGTTCCCTATTTGGTCAAATCCATGTTGGATACGCTTCCTCAGAACATCGACATTGGGTACTCGAGTTGAATACACCAAGGATTTTAAATGTCCCCAAAGGAAAAAATCCATTGGGTGTAAATCTGGCGATCGGGCAGGCCATGCAATGGATTCCCCGCGACCAATCCATCTCTTCGGAAACTGGTTATCGAGAAACTGGCGAAATCTCTCTGTAAAATGCGGTGGAGCACCATCGTACATAAACCACATTCGTTGCATGACGTCTAGATGTACATCATCAAGTAAATGCAGCAACTCATGTCTGAGAAACTGTAGATACGTTTGTCCAGTCAGACGTTGCTGAAAGAAGTAGGGACCAATGAGATGATCATGAATGATTGAGGCTGAACCTCTGTTGATGTTTGTCTTGTCGCACTACATGAGGGTTTTCATAAGCCCAGATGTGATGGTTATGATAATTGAAGATCCCATCACGTGAAAAGCCAGCCTCATCAGTGAATAAGGTACATGCTAAGAACTGCAGAAGCACAGCACACTGCCCTAACACTGCCCTCTAATGTGCCTGTCTCTCGCAAGCGTTGGTGTAGTCATATAAAAGTTCGTGCACAAGATAACTGCCTCCCAGGGTAACGTTCAGCATAACGTTGACGTGCTGCGTCCGCATTCCCATCTGCTAGACACTGAATACATCTTTGTGATGTGTTGTGATGGAAGTTAGTGTAAAACAGAACAAACGACAATCATAAGAAAACAAACAAAAAAAAAACAAGTGCCATGCCCAACTGTACACGAGAAAGTGAGTACAAATGCACATTGGAGGTACATTACACACCCAGGAGTCACTACAGGGAATTCCTTTCATACCTCCCTAACGAAGGATTTGCCAAACCATGTTCATATAAACTTTTTGTTATGTTTTGATGTCATGAATAAATACCTAAAGTTTCTGACACATGTTCATATATATCCTGTATTTTCTCTGAAATTATCAAATTCTCATAGTTTTATAAATTGTAAGTAAGGATACATATTTTCTATTTATCTCAACATGTAGGGGAATGTAGATTATGAAAGAACATTTAGTTTTTGATTAGAGCGAAAATTAGCAAATTGATTAAATACAAAGTATCCTTAATGCTTACAAATTTGAAAGGTATCTATGGGATTTGGCAGAGAATCGTTCTTATTAGCTATTAATTAATAGTATGTTAATAAAAAATTTAGTTGTATCAGCTCATCTTTAAATGAGTTATTTCCTACCCTTTATATTTGTATAAATGAAGATTAGAATGTTACTAAGTCTAACAGACGTTAGTTTAATCCTTGCACTTAGTTACTGAACATAAATAAGTTACACATTGTAGTGTGAGCTTAATTTACTGTGCTGCCTTCAACTCCATTGCAACTGTCTCTCGATTATTGAGTACGTATACTCAGACCAACTCCGACCGACGTATTAAAGTATACAAAAATGTTCGTCTTCCGTAAATATAAAATATGTGATCATATACATCAAGCGCAATCCTTAAGATTCGATTAAATGTCAGCAACTAAACTATTGGATATTCTCCAAATATAACATCTTGGTGATTTAGTTTCTCTTAGAACCAATCTTCCGTAGGATAGCAAAAATACAAATGTTGCTTTAGAACTTATTTTACTGACCTTAAAACAACGTCCTTAACAGAAAATTAATAAGCACACATACCATGTATGTACTCAATCTTATCCCAGGATAACCTGAGTTGTCACCGCGACGTTTTCTATGTGTGTGTGTTTGTCGAGTGTGAACGCTCAATGAAAATCAAAATAAAGAGTATCATATCCTCGTTTGTGTAAACACACTCTGAAATTAGGATTTTAAACGATTACTACAATTATTATGCTTTTCATCGGCTCGCTCTGTTTGAACACAGCGCACCGCAATTTTTTGTCGTTTGGAGCTTCTCTCATTCCGTAGTGGTCGTCGTCTTGTAACAGAAAGGCTTATACCAGGTTCGATATATGATGTAAGCAAGTAGTTATTGTGATCTCCCTTTAAATTACAGCCTTTCTGTACGTAAAGTTAACTAAATATCAAACGAGAAAAGCTCGTTGGGGAATGATTCTACCGTCTTCACTGCCTTATCATACACCATGTCTCCCTGTCATGTGTCTGTCCTTTCTGTTTTTCGAAAGTGCAGTAAAGAGACACCATTAGAATCAAACGCACACACGAAGTAAGTTCTAGTAGTTAAAACATTACTAACCCCATGAAGCATGGCACATGCAAGTAGAGCTCCCTAGAGTTAGATTGAATCTGTCTCACAGAGGGTCGGGTCCAAGGAGGCTGCCATCACACTGGAGAGCCGGTAGACTGAGTTGGGTCCCATTCAATACGTTGGAGATTCTTCCCAAAATAGCCTATCAATCATTTTGTTTTCTGTGCACTTTAAAGTTTCATGATGACAGTGACGTTAGCTTTCGAAAGCTGACTTTGTTGAATATTCCCAGAGAATCTCTTCGTTATAAAATAATGGTCTTCTTTTAACAGGTCCGTGGTAAATCGGCAGATATCAATGTCTGTGACAGATATTGTCGAACTGTATTCATGTGTTAAACTGATTTGTAGATTTTCTGAAATAGTCAAAATTCTTAGTCTCATAAATTATCAAAAGAACCATCTATTTTTTACATGAAAGAGCAAGTAATCCAAATTTAATGCATAAAATGTTATTGTAGATTTTATTTAAATAAGCGCAAGAACATAGTATTAAATGTATATATTTTAAGGAGTTTATATCTCATTTTGAAGTATAAATTGAATTAGGTAAATGAATACATGAATGATTATTGTAACTAGACTTTTCTCATTTATCAATTATTTTGAGTATTCTCGTCAATGTGTGTGTAGAGTTGTGTTTATTATATTTAGCGTTTTGTTGACACCTACATACTTTTCGGTTACATAAATATAACATACCTATTTTCTGTAATGCAGCCACTTCGAATTGTTATTGGAATTTTGTTGGCATGTACAACGCAACTAGACAGATTTATAAAACTGTCTGCTTGCATTTTACATGCCGCAAGATTCTGGTTTATCATCGGTGAAGAAGATAGGACATCATCACTTTTCCTTTCCATTGTCTGTTATCATTACCCGCTGTTAAAATATAAATATTGAGGTTTGTTTGTAAAATAATATCTCTTGCTTTGAATATTGTCTTATTATGTATATGATTTTGTTACTTTCAACATACTTTGTAATTTTATTCCTAATAGTAGATCCAATGATTATTCCTTTTCTTTATAGAAGGATAGTATTTTTGTTTGATTAATGCTACGTATTTGAATTAACGTCATGTACAGTTGCATTCAATTGAATTTTAAAGGTGACACTACATAACAATCAAAGCTTTATTGATTTATTCCTCTATGGGAAACTTACATAAGAAAAGGTTATTGAATCGTTTATTTCAGAAACCCTCTATTGGCCACGTCTTACGGAAACTATAATTGTACTGTTTCATGTGGTCCTTCTCTATCTTGCAGTCTTATATATTTTCATTACTACCATATATTTTTACACAAAAGAACATCGAAACAAATATTATAAAATTATATTTTAGTTTTGATTTCAGTAAAGGTAAGAATATAGTTTAATATTGTACATTTCAAAGTGAATTATATGTTAGGGAGATGGAAACGTGGTGTTATTTTGAGATTTCTTGCTGTTGTAAGTGTACATTGATGTACCTTTCATCGATTGTTTTCACGACATGTGCATAATTATTATATTCTTGATTTCTGGAAGGCAATCCTGATAATGGTTTCTTGGAGTATAGTTTTCATATACGTTGCAGCTGGATACCTCTGCGGACTCCTCCGAGGGAGGACCGACGGGGCTATTCTTTGACAGGAGCCGTTGCCCAATTTTATTAATAAAACTTACACTTACTGTTTTTGAAACCATCCCCATAAAGTACCGATCCCACTAACAAATAATAAATTACACAAGATAAATCAGGTGACCGCGAGTCGCCACACATTTTAGATTTAAGTTTTTTTTACTGTCATTAAGACATTTGTTTTCCTTCGTATGCGATAAATTTCATGTTTTCCATCTTTTAATTGAGATTCCTGGGAAGTGACGGACGGCAGGGGCGAGTAGTGCAAAACACACACTAGGTGTATCTTCAAGTAGTTAACAAACTAACCGAATGAAGAATGCCACACACAAGGAGGCTCTCTAGAGCTCTACTGTACCTGCTTCACATGTGGGTCCCTCTCATCTTTCGGACTTTTATGGAAAGCTTTTTTGTTATTATTACTTATAACAGAATAGTAATAAAGTCTGGTTCATTGTCCAACGCGTTAAATTGTCCAGTTTCGACCTCGCCCCAAATTTTCCGGTTTCGGCTTTGGCGGCCTGGACATTGATGTCAATCCTCTGAACATCTCCCCAAGAGAAGTTATTCAAATTGTCTACTGCATTGTACTTTGGTCAACGTAATGGTGTTACATAGATCATTCTCATAAGAATAAATTAGAATAATAAAAAGCAACATTGTAAGAGTAAGAACATAGTTTAAAATAATGAAGTCAATTAGGGAAGTGAAAGTATGTTGTATAATTTCCTCAATTTATATTATTTCAACACTTTTCGTCATTATAAGTGGATGCTTGTGTAATCTGCATTTAAGTTCTTTTACTGTTTGTTGATAGTTATGCAAATTTCGGTTATAAAATATGATGCTCATGTTTTCTGCAATGTATATAATGTAAACTAAACTAATAATGGGGTTTTGTTGTAGTGTAGATTTCAGAAGAACATATCGATAAGAATGTTCTCCTGGAGTGTGCACTCTACAAGAGTCTGCCATATCATCGGTGAAGAAGATGAAGAAAGGATACAATCACTTTGTTGTTTTTATTATCTATTCTTATGACTATTAGTTTCTAAAATATAATTAGTTATGACTTACTTTAATTGTGAAATGTTATTGCTTATTTTTACGAAGGTGTTGTAATAATATATAATTAGATTTTAATATTCTTTGTACAACTTTGGAGAAAAGTAAATGAAATCGAAAGGCATGAGCTTCGATTTTCTTGTAAGAACAGCATAGATGAAAAACGTATTGTTTCTAGTAGAAGTAACCTCCTGTATACTTGGAAGCAATTGAATTTTTAAAGAAATTCCACAACACAATGATTTTTGACTGTGTGGGAAATAACACAATTAACCGTTAAAGTCTGAAGATAATTTTACGCCGCAGACACTTGCCTTTCTTAGAAGGTTTAAAATGGAATGTTTATCAACGCCATTTTTAGTAATGGAACGATATGTTAAATTTTGTTCACTTAATTTTTCAAAATCTGCAAAGAATCTATGTGCTACCGAAGAGCATGATTTTATGAACAGAAAATTAATAGTAGCTAATGAAGAAAAGAATTATACGAATTTTCAAATTAGGTATTTTCTTCGTTAAAATTTATATTAATTAGATTTAAAACAATTAAAAAGTTAAATAGACTTTAGTTCTATCCTCATGCTGTTATAATTGAAATAAATTGATTTGTTATTTACACATTTTAGAGAGAGTTTAATTTAAGGTTAGCTGTGCAGTTACCTAAACGCCATGGCACTTGTCTGTCCGTTATAGCTCTCGACAAGTCTTACGGCGGGTACTCTACATGTTCGCGAGGGAAGTGGGTAGAGGGTAAGTGACCAATCCATCGCAATAAGAAACGTAGTAAACTGTAGAATTATGTTCACGTAGTACTTCCTCCCACCGCGTCGTAACTCTCAGCGCCACAGGTGCTGTCTGATTGGTCTGCTGCGTGTTTCCCGCTCCCTGCTGCCCTTGCCAGCATGTAGATCGCCGTAAGACTCGACAAGAACTATAACGGGGTACGCATACCCAGACGACGTCATCAAGTCTAACAAGACTTTCTTCTAGAATAAGAAATATAAATCGTACACATAAAATGCAGTCAAAAATTTCATATTCAACTCGGAAACCACACTTGAATTTAAATTCTGTATTCTCCCTCCAGCATCTTGCTAGTTTAGAAACTATCACAGCTACAATTCTAACACTTTCCACTTAGTTTAGGCAGGAAGGTCAGCCTTCAAAAGTAGAATGTTGCATATTGTGTTAGTCTTAATTGTAAGTTCTGTTTACTTTTTGCAGAAAATATAATCGTAGAGTTTATATGTGTCTCTCACCTTTGGGACATTGCTGCAAACAATTTCCTGTTATTATAACTGATAAAAAAATAGTCATATAGTCTGGACGGTCATCCAACCTGTTATAATAATAATAATAATAATAATAATAATAATAATCGCTTTTAATAAGTGGTCCAGTTTTGACCTCGCCCCCAATCTTCCCTATTTGTGGTTCGGCCTGGACTTTGATGGTGTGAGTGTCTCTCCATCCTCTGGACATCTCCTCAAGAGAAATTATTCACAACAAGTGGTAATGAATCAAACAGAATAATATAAAGGATTATTGTACCTTTAATTTAAATAAGAATAGAACATTGTTTAAAATTATGAAGTTCATGGACTCTAAGTCAATTAGGGAAATTAAAATACAGGGTGTCGAAAATAAAAGTATACCCAGATTGAAAATATACAACACACTAATATACGTTTTCTGTGAAGAATTCACAAATGTATCATGTAAGAAAATGTGCAATAATGCATTATAGTTCACATCTACATGTGCCACTACAGGAGATGTAATAAACTGTGAAATCTCATGTGAAGATGAAAATCAAATCAGCATACATTTCGGGTTGGGTATCCCTTTATATGGGACACAGTGTATCTTGTATGATTGTAAATACGGTTTCCTAAATCAATTATAATTTCGAGACTTTTCGTCAATGTACGTAAGTGGACATTTGTGTATTCTATATGCACGGTTTATTTACGGTTTGTTGACAGGTATATAATATTCGGTTCCATAAATATGATGTACTTTTTTTTTCTCTAATGAAAAGAGAGCCCCTGTAAATTAAATTGATAGCGGGGAGTTGGAGCGTACATTTCTGAATAACATTTTTAAAGGAATGTTTTTCAGATGTAAAAAAAAAAAGGTAAAATGTTCCCCTGTGCTTAGCACTACGCCATGAAGCCTTATAGGGGGTGTGGGGGTAACGCCCACACTTTCATGATCTGGTAGTGAGTGGGGTGATGTGATCAGCATCACGCCCCTGACCTCCTTTACCCCCTAGGGTTTCCCCAAGGTACCCATGTTATTCGACGCTGGGAGTTCGCCGGGGCCGCTTCCAACGTTAGAAGCTCCGCAAGACTCTGCCATATCATCGGCGAAGTAGAGGAAGTTAGGATATCATCATTTTGCCCTCTTTATTATCATAACAAGTTGTAAAAAGGTAACTAATAATGATTTAGGTGACTTGCAAGATTTCATTGCTATATTTTGACAAAGGTGTGGTACTTTTAATATTCTTTGTAATATTTTGGAGTAAATTTAATGATAATGGAAAGGCAGAAAGTTCGATTTCCTTGTTAGGACTATATATAACAAAAACGTTCAAATAAACTGCTGTACACTGGGAAACAATTGATTTTTTTAAGGAATGCCACAACACGAACAAGTCCTTATTGATATTTGACTGTGTGGGAAAATAATACAAGTAACCGTAAACACCGTGGATACTTTAACGCAGTAGACACATGTCTTTCTGTGAAGATTTAAAATGGGATAATTATCAACGCTTCATTAAAATTTTGGGTCTCTTAATTTTTCAAAACCTGAAAAGATGTTATGTGATATAGAGAACTTTTTTGAACAGAAAATTACTGTACTGCGAATTAAATTGATTGTGGGGTATTGTTGTAGTGTACATTTCAGAAGAACATATTTATAAAAATGTTCCTCTGAGGTGTGCACTCTACAAGACTCTACCATATCATCGGTGAAGAAGAGGAAGAAGAAAGGATATAAACATCATCATTTCTTTGTGATTTATTCCTATCATTACTAATTGTTAAAATATAAGTAATAATGACTTGTTTGAGTTGTGAAGTATTATATCTGTGTTGTGATGAATGTGTTGTAATAAGATATAATTACATTTTAATATTCTTTGTGACCTCTGCGATGGAGTAGTATTAACGTTATCGCCTTGTAGTAAATTTAGTTGGACAATATATCCTTTGTATTTCGAATTGAGGTGAATTTCAATGCAAGTTAAGAAATGAAAAGAGTTTCTATCACTTTAAATGTAAATTATAAACAGAACTTTATTTTTTAATATAAAAGAAAATTATCAATCAAATTAATAATACATGCACGTACACATGTATTCGTATATTATATTCATTTACAATATTGGATATTAGTTAACTTAGAAATAACAATAGCAGTATGAAATTTGATCGGAGGCTGGGTGTTGATTGTGGATGCCAGCCAAGTTTCCGAGCGAGTCATTTGCGGGGTCCGGAAGATTTGCTTAAAAATTATATACGTAAGCTGGTATTTTTCATTAGAATGTCTAACAAATTACTGCTGTTTTCCTGAATTTCCTCATATTCCTTTTTTCCTTACTGTGGTTGAATCAGCAAACTTCATAAATCCATGTTCTCGTTCATTCACAATGTGAACTCTTTATTTAATGATATTATTACTTACTATAGTTAGGATATTTGTCGGAGGGTGGGAGGGTGTAGTACTGTCTAACTTGGGTAATCTTTTTTATGAGCTTTTCAATTTTCTTTCCAGAGTCTTCTCTTAAACAACACCTGAAATTTTGACGATACTTAATTAGAAATATAATTCATTTTGGAGTACTTTTACTTCCTGTGAACTTTAAAAGTTGCAATAGATTGCTTTTCCCACATGAGTCAATACCTCTTTTATCTCCCCAATGTTGAAAAAAATATAATAATGGTGTTTTTATGTATCTCATATTTGCGTTTTTTATGTTATATTGACTGATATAACAAATGGTAGGCCAGCCGCATAGGTGACCGAGCACATTAAGTGGTCGAATTTTGGCCTGAATTTTCTACAAAGCGTTCACATGTTTACTGTGGTATGCTTATTTTATAGAAATTATAAATATTGTCGGTGGATCTGAATTGGTAAATTGCCGAAATAAAACATATTTTTATACTTAATTCCTAAAAGATAAATGCCAGCGTCACTACTATTTCCGGGTGTTAGTACCTAAGTAACAATATTAATGGAGTAATAACATTTGCTTTATCAAGCACTAATATGGACATCCAGAACTTTAGTTTAGTGAAAAATGAAAATCGTAACAGCGAATCCGAGGGAAAACATTACATAAATGTAATAGTATTATTAATTTAAATTATATATGTAAGTGATTGCAAGTAAATAATGTCTAGAAATACACAATGTTACGCTGCGGACGATTTCTGAACCTGGAAATATTACGGGATGTCCAGAAAACGTTTAAGTAAGTATACTTCTTTGTTGTAATTTGTGGTCTTTCTTGTGACTATTGTGTACATGTGAAGTAATATGTTATTATTCCATATTAATTCGAAAATTGTTACAGCGAAGATGGTAAGAGTATATACAATAGATTTAGCCACGGGTCTTTGTTTACAACGAACTGAAGGAATATGCACAAATTGTTGAAGTGTATATTTCTTCTGTTTGTTTCTATCAAAGTTCCCTATTGGTTAAAGTTTTCTAAGTAATTCAGCAGACATATTTGGACGGACATACATGTTATATGAAACTAGTGAAGTCGAGGTAATTTTCTGAAATAGTCAAAATTCTTATAGTCTCATAAATTATCATATGAACCACACATTTTTTACATAAAGCAGCATGAAATCCAAATTTAAACTATAAAATGTTATTGTAGTTTTTATTTAAATATACGCAATAACATAGTATTGTATGTATGTATTTTAAGGAGTGAACATCTCATTTTGAAGTATAAATTCAATTAGGGAAATGAATACATGAATGATTGTAACTAGACTTGTCTCTTATCTATTATTTTGAGTATTCTTGTCAGTGTGAGTGTAGAGTTGTTTTTCTTTTATTTAACGTTTTGATGACACATACATACTTTTCGGTTACATAAATATTATGTACTTGTTTTCTGTAATGCAGCCACTACGAATTGTTACTGGGGTTTTGTTGGCATGTACAGTGCAACTAGACAGATTTATAAAACTGTCTGCTTGCATTGTCCATGCCGCAAGATTCTGGTTTATCATCGGTGAAGAAGATAGGATATCATCACTTTTCCTTTTCATTGTCTGTTATCATTACCCGCTGTTAAAATATAAATATTGAGGTTATTTGTAAATGTATATCTTTTGCTTTGAATGTTGTGTTATTATGTATATGATTTTGTTACTTTCAATGCTTTGTAATTTTATTCCTAAGAGTAAATCCAATGATTATTCCTTTTCTTTATAGAAGGATAGTATTTTTGTTTGATTAATGCTACGTATTTGAATTAACGTCATGTACAGTTGCAATCAATTGAATTTTAAAGGTAACAGGCAAAGCTTTATTGATTTATTCCTCTATGGGAAACTTACATAAGAAACGGTTATTGAATCGTTTATTTCAGAAACCCTCTACTGACCACGTCTGGCGGAAACTATAATTGTACTGTTTCATGTGGTCCTTCTCTATCTTGCAGTCTTATATATTTTCATTACTATAGTGCGCGTCAAATCTCCTGCATATGGCGATAGCCAATAGCAGCGCACTGCAGCGGTGCCATGTCGAAATCTCACACGGAAAAGAGACAGCGTGGTCGAGCGAAACGCCTTGTCATTAGATAATATAACATATAATAAACTTAATGGGAGAAAAGAACATACCTGATTAGGGACTGCATAATTCTTTCAATATTCTCAAGGTGGAAGTTGTAGAGCCTTTGTAAGATATTTTGTCCCGTAAAGAGTACGTTATCTTTTTGGCAGTAGAAAATTCGCCACGATCGTACGTAAATTTCAAGGACTGTTCTACGAACTACGTCTTTTTTCAAAGTCATCTAAAGTTGTCGTTCTTTTCGGTATATTAATGTGCTTTCTAGTCTAGGTTATTGAAACATTGGAGCAGGCCCCGATCCACATTGTTTTGCCCCCGAACATATCCGAGAAACGGTAGCTTGATTCACACCACACGCTTGAGCTGTTAGAGCCTGGCACTTCTTAAGGCAATTTTACTTCTCTGTTCGTCACTCGAACACTTTTTTTTAAAAAAAAATTGTACACCTGAAAAATCACCTGTCGTGCCAGGCTTCGTACAAAACTGTATTTTTCTCTCTTCTCTCGCCATCACTACCACTTGGTTTACTCAACGACATGCTGCACACACACACTAAACACAAGGAAAAAACGAACAATGACGGTATCCTCTTCGTCAACTTCTTCTACCATCACTGGGAACGAACGTGCCCTGTTCCCTTAGCTAATCGGAAAGTTTCAGAATGCAACAGGAACGAAGGGAGAGCAAAAAGGAAACAATGCAAATACGTTTATAATAACATTGCTTCTACAGAGGGAACGGTACAAGCTACAATCACGCTTGTTTTTCGTACATACTCGCAAATTCATTATCTTTCCATCTGTTGAACTACTGACACTTGAAATAATCTATTTATATCCGAGCGCCAGGTACACGATTTAGTAGCGAGGTGAAACAGCTTCTGAACTAGGCAACACCGCACGTCCGTGATTCGCTGGTGCTGTCCAGTCGTTCAAGGCCATATGCAGGAGATTTGACGCGCACTCTACCATATATTTTTACACAAAAGAACATCGAAACAAATATTATAAAATTATATTTTAGTTTTGATTTCAGTAAAGGTAAGAATAAATATATAGTTTAATATTGTACATTTCAATGTGAATTATATGTTAGGGAGATGGAAACGTGGTGTTATTTTGAGATTTCTCGCCGTTGTAAGTGGCATAGATTAATGTATTTTTAATTTATTGTTTTCATGATATGTGCATAAATATGATATTCTTGGTTTCTGAAATGCAATCCCGATAATGGCTTTTTGGAGTATAGTTTTCATAAACGTTGCAGCTGGATACCTTTGCGGACTCCCCCAGGGGAGGACCGCCGGCGAAGGTTACTGGAGTGCAGGTGGGGAACAGAAGCCTCCGTTGCTTTTGCTGTCGATCAACGGATCACGAATACCCAGACAGACTTGAGGCAGACTTCTCTAACTCCGACGCAGATGTCTTCTTAAAGTTACAACATAAATCAGTAAAGTTAAAATTGCACTAAAATTCAAAATAACCACTTGCAATATTCTGCACAGTACAACTAACATCCCTTACCTTGACTACTTTAGAGCTATTCTTCGACAGAAGCCGCTGCCCAATTTTATTCATAAATGTTACACTTGCTGTTTTTGAAACGATCCCCATAAAGTACCGATCCCACCAACAAATAATAAGCTACACAAGATAAACCAGGTGATCGCGAGTCGCCACTCATTTTAGATTTAATTTTTTTTTACTGCCATGAAGACAGTTTTCTTTCCTTGGTATGTGATAACATTTCATTTTTTCCTTCTTCTTCGCATTTTTCATTTTTTCTTCTATTAATTGAGATTCCTGGTAAGTGCCGGACGGCAGGGGCGAGTAGTGCAAAACACACACTATGTGTGTCTTCAAGTAGTTAACAATCTAACCGCATGAAGCATGCCACACACAAGGAGGCTCTCTAGAGCTCTACTGTACCTGCTTCACACCTTTCGGACATTTCTGGAAACTTTCTTTTGTTATCATTACTTATAACAGAATAGTAACAAAGTCTGGTTGATGGTCCAACGCTTTAAATTGCCCAGTTTCGACTTCGCCCCAAATTTTCCGGTTTCGTGTTCGGCGGCCTGGACATTGATGTCCATCCTCTGAACATCTCCTCAAGAGAAGTTATTGGCATTGTCTACTGCATTGTACTTAGGTCAACGTAATGGTGTTACATATATCATTCTCATAAGAATAAATTAGAATAATATAAAGGAACATTGTAAGAGTAAGAACATAGTTTAAAATAATGAAGTCCATTAGGGAAGTGAAAATATGTTGTATAATTTCCTCAATTTATATTATTTCAAGACTTTTCGTCATTATAAGTGGATGCTTGTGTAATCTGCATTTAAGGTCTTTTACGGTCTGTTGATAGTTATGCAACTTTCGGTTATATAATTATGATGCTCATGTTTTCCGCAATGTATATAATGTAAACTAAATTAATGGTGAGGTTTTGTTGTAGTGTACATTTGAGTAGATCATATTCATAAGAATGTTCTCCTGGAGTGTGCACTCCACAAGACTCTGCCATATCATCGGTGAAGAAGATGAAGAAAGGATACCATCATTTTACTATTTTTATTATCTAGTCTTATCATAATTAGTTTCTAAAATATAATTAATAATGACTTGCTTCTCTTGAGAAATGTTATTGCTATATTTTTACAAAGATGTTGTAATAAGATATAATTAGATTTTAATATTCTTTGTAAAACTTCGGAGAATATTCAATTAAATCGAAAGACATTAGCTTCAATTTTCTTGTAAGAACAGCATAGATGAAAAACGTATTGTTTCTAGTAGAAATAACCTCCTGTATACTTGGCAGCAATTGCATTTTTAAAAATTCCACAACACAAACAAACTCACACTGATTTTCGACTGTGTGGGAAACAACACAATTAACCGTAAAAGTCTGAAGATAATTTTAAGCCGCAGACACTTGTCTTGTGATATAGAAGAGCACGATTATATGAACAGATAATTAATAGTAGCTAATGAAGAAAAGAATTGTACGAATTTTCAAATGAGGTATTTTCTTTGATTTATATTTATATTAATTAGAACAATTAAAAACTAAATAGACTTTAGTTCTATCTTCATGCTGTTATAATTTTAATAAATTGATTTGTTATTTACACATTTTAGTGAGAGTTAAATTTAAGGTTAGCTGTGCAGTTACCCAAACGCCATGGCACTTGTCTGTCCTTTATAGCTATTGACAAGTCTTACGGCGGGTACTCTACATGTTCGCGAGGGAAGTGGGGAGCGGGAAGTGACCAATCCATCGAAATAAGAAACGTAGCAGCCTGTTGAACTATGTTCACGTAGTACTTCCTCCCACCGCGTCGTAACTCTCAGCGCCACAGGTGCTCTCTGATTGGTCTTCTGCGTATTTCCCGCTCCCAGCTGCCCTTGCCAGCATGTAGATCGCCGTAAGACTCGACAAGAACTATAACGGGGTACGCATACCCAGACCGACATCATTAAGCCTAACGAGACGTTTTTCTATAATATGAAATATAAATCGTACACATAAAACGCAATCAAAAATTTCCTATTCAACTCTTAAACTACACTTGAATTTAAATTCTGTATTCTCCCTCCAGCATCTCGCTAGTTTAGAAACTATCACAGCTACAATTCTAACATTTTCCACTTAGTTTTGGCAGGAAGGTCAGCCTTCCAGAGTAGAATGTTGTGTTAGTCTTAATTGTAAGTTCTGTTTACTTGTTGGATATAATCGTAGAACATCTCCTCAAGAGAAGTTATTCACAATAAGGTGTAATTCCAAAAGGAATCAAACAGAGTAATATAACGGATTATTCTACTTTAAATTTAAATAAGAATAAGAACATTGTTTATAATTATGAAGTTCACTGACTCTAAGACAATTAGGGAAATTAAAATACAGAGTGTGAGAAATAAAAGTATACCCAGATTGAAAATATACAACACACTATTATACGTTTTCTGTGAAGAATTCACAAGAGGCTGCCATCACACTGGAAAGCCGGTAGACTGAGTTGGGTCCCATTCAATACGTTGGAGATTCTTCCCAATGTAGCTATCATTCATTTTGTTTTTCTGCACTTTAAAGTTTCATGATTACGGTGACTTTAGCTTTCTTGAATATTCCAAGAGAATATAGTCTTCTTTCAACTGGTCCGTGTTAAATCGGCACATATCAATTTTTGTGACAGACATTCTCTAACCCCATTCATGTGTTTAACTGGTATCTAGATTTTCTGAAATAATCAAAATTCTGATAGACTCACAAATTATCAAATGAACCATCCATTTTTTACAGAGAGGAGCATGTAATTATAATTTAAATGTTATTGTAGTTTTTATTTAAATATGGGCAAGAACATAGCATTAAATGTATGTATGGGTAACCAGGGCAAGAGTGAACATCGGGGCAAGAGTAAACATCGCATTTCCGTAGATTTGGCAACACCGCAAAACAAATGAATAGCGTAAACCGGGAAGTCAACATGGCTACCGAGTGTTAACAGCAGCAGAACGTTCGGCATGGACTGTGATGCCGAGGAAAGTGGCATAAAGTTGAAAACTACCACCCGAGCAAAGTTTTTGCGGGTATGTGTTGCATTTGATAGTGTAGTATATATGACAAGTGGAAGGTTGTAAATGTTCGTGCGAAAGGCATCATTCCTAAGTATTATTTGGACATGGTGTAGAAAGAAAACACGTGCCCAGCCAAGAGCTGGTATCCACGATTGTAAAGGACGACAATTCCGGGGCAAGAGTGAATGGGGTAAGAAGGAACGTTCACTCTTGCCCCTCCTCGAGAGATGTAATCTTGACATGCTTACATAGTAAACACTCCCACCACATTGCAGCTATAAATTACAGCCTTTGGACAGATCTTTCTTTTCTCCTTTTAAAGCAAAGTACAACAAATGTTTGGACTTATGGATGTCAAATCATCCAGGGCGAAAAGTTACTCACTTTGATCTTGCTAAGCTTGTAACAGAAGCTTGTAGCTCAACAGCGACGGGTGCAATTGCCTCTGCCGGATTCAAATGTACTGGGATATATCCTTTCAACCCAGACATATTCCAGGATGTCGACTACGTGATCTCCAGCCTTTCAGAGCACCAAGCGGCAGAGCAAGTCCATCACAACGTTGCAGGCACTTCTGTCGCAGGAAATAGTGATCCAGAGGCAGCTTGTCGACAAGATGATATCTCAGACGGCCAAGTAACACAACAGGTAGTCCACCAGGAAGGCAATGAACCAGTTCCATCCACTTCAGCGCAAAGTATTTTAGATATTTCTCCACTTCCTCTCTTACAGGCATCCAACACAGGGCGAGGGGGAAAATCAACTGTTCTTACATCGTCACCACATAAAAATATGCTTATAGAAAGAGCAAGGAAACGAAACTGTGCCGGTCGCGCCAAGAGAAGGTCATCATTGGAGCCAGCAGTGCCAGGTGAACAATCCAAGAACATACCTTCGTTTCGTGGATCTGATAATGAGACATCTTCTGTGTAAGCGGATGACACAACACCTCATGCTTCCAACACCAGCCACAATGCACCTTGCCAGTTCTGTGGTGAATTGTTTGCTGAAACTCCCGAAGGTGAAATGTGGGTACGTTGTGCCATTTGCCAGCAATGGTCTCACGAGCAGTGCTCAAACTTTGATCCTGCACAGCCTCTGAATGTGTGCGACTACTGCAAGTGATTTTGTTTGTGTTTCATAGCTACTTTCTGCATCACATTTTCTTTCACATATGTTCCAACTACAATATTTGAGCTCTTATGGTGTAATAGTTTTGTATTTCATTAAATGTCTAATGTTTACTTGTGTGTTCCTTCTTGCCCCGTGCCCTGTTTATTCTTACCCCACCCACCGGGGCAAGAGTGCATTTTTGCAGAGTTCGGAAATATTCCCTGTGGCACATTTGTAGTTTGCCTAAGTTCATAAATGTGACATTCCTATGATACTAGAAACTTGTACTTTTCATGTGATATCATTGTCATATCTTTACTCTACGTGTTTCACTTCAAATATGTCTTCCGAAAAAAAATGTTCACTCATTCCCTGGTTACCCATATTTCAAGGAGTGTACATACATCTCATTTTGAAGTATAAATTCAATTAGGAAAATGAATACATGGATGATTATTGTAACTAGACTTTTCTCATTTATCTATTACTTTGAGTATTCTCGTCAATGTGAGTGTAGAGTTGTGTTTATTTTATTTAGCGTTTTGTTGACACGTACATACCTTTTGGTTACATAAATATTATGTACCTGTTTTCTGTAATTCAGCCACAACGAATTGTTATTGGGATTTTGTTGGCATGTACAGTGCAACTAGACAGATTTATAAAACTGTCTGCTTGCATTGTACATGCCGCAAGATTCTGGTTTATCATCGGTGAAGAAGATAGGATATCATCACTTCTCCTTTTCATTGTCTGTTATCATTACCCGCTGTTAACATATAAATATTGAGGTTATTTGTAAAAGTATAGAAGGGGAAGAGGAAAGGATATACATCATCATTTTTTTATGATTTATTCCTAACGTTACTCATTGTTAAAATATAAGTAATAATGACTTGCGTGAGTTGTGAAATATTATTACTGTATTGTGATGAATGTGTTGTAATAAGATATAAATACATTTTAATATTCTTTGTGACCTCTGCGATGGCGTAGTATTAACGTTATCGCCTTGTAGTAAATTTAGTTGGAAAATACATTCTTTGTATTTCGAATTGATAAGAATTTCAATGCAAGTTAAGAAATGAAAAGAGTTTCTATCACTTTAAATGTAAATTATAAACAGACCTTTTCTTTTTAATTTAAAAGAAAATTATCAATCAAATTAATAGTACATGCACGTACACATGTACTCGTATATTATATTCCTTTACAATATTGGATATTAGTTAACTTAGAAATAACAATAGCAGTATGAAATTTGATGGGAGGCTAGGTGTTGATTGTGGGTGCCAGCCACGCTTCCGGGCGAGTAATTTGCGGGGCCCGGAAGATTTGCTTAAAAATTGTTTACGTAAGCTGATTGTTTTCATTAGAATGTTCTAACACATTATTTGTGTTTTCCTGAATTTCCTCATATTCCTTTGTTCCTTAATGTGGTTGATACACCAAACTTCATAAATCCATATGCTCGCTTATTCACAATATGAACTCTTCAATTAATGATATTATTATGTACTATAGTTAGTTTATTTGTCGGGGTAAGGAGGGTGAGAGGGTGTAGTACTGTCTATCTTAGGCAATCCTTTCCATGAGCTTTTCAATTTTCTTTCCAGATTCTTCTCTTAAACAACACCTGAAATTTTGATGATAATTAATTAGAAATATAATTCATGTTGGAGTACTTTTACTTCCTGTGAGATTTAAAAATAGCAATAGATTGGTTTACTCACATGAGTCAGTACCTCATTTGTATCCTTAATGTTGAAGAAAATATAATAGTAGTGTTTTTATGTATCTGACCTTTAGTTCCAGAACCTAACTTGACTGAAGTTAAAGATGCTATTAAAAGGCTAAAGAATAACAAAGCACCTGGCATTAATTTAATACCAACTGAGTTAATTAAATATGGTGGAAATTCGTTGACATGTCAAATTCATAACTTAATTTGTTTAATATTGAATAAAGAAGAAATCCCTCAACAGTGGAAAGAATCCATAATTGTTCCTGTGTTTAAAAAAGGTGATAAAATGAACAACACTAATTATCGTGAAATTTCTTTACTCTCAACAACATAATTATCTAACATTCTTTTAACAAGACTAACCAAAATATCCTTATGAAATTATAGGTAATTATTAATGTGGATTTAAACGTAACAGATGAACTACAGATCAAATTATTCACATCAGACGGAATTTAATCAAAATGTCCATCACCTATTCATTGATTTCAAAAAAGCACATGATTCGGTCAAAGGAGATAAATTATATAATATATTAGTCGAGTTTGGAATACCTAAGAAGCTTGTTAGTATGACAAAAGAATGCACCAGTGAAACAGAAAGTAAAATTCGTGTGGGTATTAATGTGTCTAACAAATTTACAATTCATGATGGGTTAAAACAAGGAGATGCATTATCTCCATTGCTCTTTAATTTTGCCTTAGAATATCCTGTTAGGAAGGTAAAAGAAACTAAAGAAGGAGTAATATTAAATGGTATGACTCAGTTGTTAGCATATGCAGGTGATGTAGACTTATTAGGGGATGATATAAATACAATTAAGATTAATGCTAAAATATTTTTCAAAACTGCTAAAGAGATATGTTTGGAAGTTAACAAAGGGAAAACTAAATATATGCTTACAGGCCGAAACCAAGTGTTAGGTAATAATCAAAATCTAATTATTGATAACAACTAATTTGAACCAGTTTCCAAATTCATATACTTAGGAGTAATATTAACAAATGAAAATTATATTAAGGATGAAAAAAAAAGTAGGCTTAATTCAGGAAATGCATTTTACTTCTCTCTTCATAAACTTTTGTCTTCTCGTTTAATATCTAAGAAACTAAAAGTTAAAATATACAAAACAGTAATTTTGCCTGTAGTATTATGTGGGATTGAAACTTGGTCCCTTACATTGAAAGAGGAACATAAATTGAGAGTATTTGAAAATTAGATCCTTAGGTTGATTGATTGATTTATTGTTTTCAGTCCACGTTATGCACAGTAAGGCTAATCGGGACTGGACCTACAGATAAAAGGGATGAGAAGACAGGTGAGTGGAGAAGGTTACATAATTTAGAACTACATAGATTGTATTCATGTCCAGATATTATTAGAATGATTAAATCAAGAAGACTTAGGTGGGCAGGCCATGTAGCAAGAATGGGAGAGGAAATAGGAGTTTACAGGATTCTTGTTGGGTAACCTGATGGTAAGAGACCTGTAGGAAGGCCAAGACGAAGATGAAGAGATAACGATGAGATGGACGTAAAGGAAATCGGTAGGGATGGAAAAGAGTATATAGATCTTGCTCAAGATAGGGACAGATGGAAGGCTCGTGTTGCTGCAGCCATGAACCTACGGGTTTAAGAAGGCTATAAAGTTAGTTAGTTAGTTTTTATGTATATTGACTGATATATATTTATGTATATTGACTGATATAACAAATAGTAAGCTAGCCGCATAGGTGGCCGAGCACATTAAGTGGTCGAATTTTGGCCTGAATTTTCTATAAAACGTTCTCAGGTTTACTGTAGTATGCTTATTTTATAGAAACTATAAATATTGTCGGTGGAACTGAATTGGCAAATCGCAGAAATAAAACATATTTTTATACTTACTTCCTAAAAATAAATGCCGGCGTCACTACTATTTCCGCGTATTAGTACCTAAGTAACAATATTAATGGAGTAATAACATTTGCTTTATCAAGCACTAATATGGACATCGAGAACTTTAGTTAAGTGAAAAATGAAAATCGTAACAACGGATACGAGGGAAAACATTACATAAATGTAATAGGATTATTCATTTAAATTATATATGTAAGTGATTGCAAGTGAATAATGTATAGGAATGTACAATGTTAGACTGTGGATGATTTCTGAAATATTACGGGATGTCCAGAAAACATTTAAGAAAGTATACTTTTTTGTTCTAATTTGTGGTCTTTCTTTTGACTATTGTGTGTATGTGAAGTAATACGTTATTATTCCACATTAATTCGAAAATTGTTACAGCGAATTTGGCAAGAATAATATATACAAGAGATTTAGCCACGGGTCTTTGGTTACAACAAACTGAAAGAATATGTACAAATTGTAGAAGTGTATATTTCTTCTGTTTGTTTCTATCCAAGTTCCCTCTAGCATCGAGTATTGGTTAAAGTTTTCTAAGTAATTCAGCAGACATATTTGGACGGACATACATGTTATATGAAACTAGTGAAGTGGAGGTAATTAGGGGGGAAGTGCGGGGCAGTTGGATTCCCACGTTTTGCCAATTTTGTTCCTGCATGATTACAGGGTGTATAAAAACATGTGTCAGAAACTTTTGGGGTTTATTCTTGACATCAAAACATAACAATAATTCATATGAACATGGGTTAGAAAATCTTTCGCTACGAAGGTATGAAAGCAAATAATATTCATGGCACAAAAATGATACATTTACCAAACACATTGCCATTTACAAAAATTGCTGAAGTGACCACCTCCTGCTTCCATGCATCCCCCGAGCCTGCGTTCCATACTTTGCCGTACGTTTTGGAAAACTCCTGGTGTGTTCCGTATTTGGTCAAATCCTTGTTAGATACGCTTCCTCAGAACATCGACATTGGGTACTCGAGTTGAATTCACCAAGGATTTTAAATGTCCACAAAGGAAAAAATCCATTGTGTTTAAATCTGGCGATCGGGCAGGCCATGCAATGGATCCCCCGCGACCAATCCATCTGTTCGGAAACTGGTTATCGATAAACTGGCGAACTCTCCGTGTAAAATGCGGAGGAGCAACATCGTACATAAACCACATTCGTTGCATGACGTCTAGATGTACATCATCAAGTAAATGCAGCAACTCATATCTGAGAAACTGTAGATACGTTTGTCCAGTCAGACGTTGCTGAAAGAAGTAGGGACCAATGAGATGATCATGAATGATTCCACCCCACACGTTGAGGCTGAACCTCTGTTGATGTTTGTCTTGTCGCCCTGCATGAGGGTTTTCATAAGCTCAGATGTGATGGTTATGATAATTGAAGATCCCATCACGTGAAAAGCCAGCCTCATCAGTGAATAAGGTACATGCTAAGAACTGCAGAAACACAGCACACTGCCCTAACATACGTTGACAGAAATTTATTCGTGGCTGAAAGTCTGCCACATTTAATCCTTGCACCCGTTGAAGATGATACGGGTACAGAATATTTTCATGCAGAATGTTCCAAATCGTCATGTGATTAACGCCTTCCCTTCTCGCAATTTTCCTTGTACTGGTTGATGGAGTTTCATCCACAGTCCGAAGAACAAGTTTTTCAAGCTCAGACGTTCGTACATCGCATGGTCTCCCACCATCTGCAAGTCTCTTCTCAAATGTGCCTGTCTCTCGCAAGCGTTGGTGTAGTCGTACAAACGTTCGTGCACAATGTAACTGCCTCCCAGGGTAACTTTCAGCATAACGTTGACGTGCTGCGTTCTGCTAGACACTGAATACATCGTTGTGATGTGTTGTGATGGAAGTTAGTGTAAAACAGAACAAACGACAATCAAAAAAAAAAAAATCCTTTCACACCTCCCTAACGAAGGATTTGCGAATCCATGTTCATATAAACTTTTTGTTATGTTTTGATGTCATGAATAAATCCCTAAAGTTTCTGACACCTGTTCATATACACCTTGTATTTTCTCTGAAATTATCAAATTCTCATAGTTTTTTAAATTGAGGAATGTAGTTTATAAAAGAATATTTAGTTTTTGATTAAAGCGAAAATTAGCAAATTGATTAAATACAATGTATTTTCCTTAATGCTTACAAATTTGAAAGGTATCTATCGGATTTGGCAGAGAATCGTTTTCAATAGCTATCAATTAATAGTAGGTTAATAAGAAATGTAGTTGTATCAGCTCATTTTAAAATGAGTTATTTCCTACTCTTTATATTTGTATAAGTGAAGATTAGAATGTTACTAAGTCTAAGAGACGTTACTTTAATCCTCGCACTTAGTTACTGAACATAAATATTTTAATTAGTTACACATTGTAGTGTGAGCTTAATTGACTGTGCTACCTTCAACTCCATTGCAAGTGTATTTCGATTATTGAGTACGTATACTCATGCCAACTCCGACCGACGCATTGGAGTATACAAAAATGTTCGTCTTCCGTAAATAAAAAATATGTGATCATATACATCAAGCGCAATCCTCAAGTTTCGATTAAATGTCAGCAACTAAACTATTGGATATTCTCCAAATATAACATCTTGGTGATTTAGTTTCTCTTAGAACCAATCTTCCGTAGGATACCAAGAATACAAATGTTGCCTTGGAATCTACTGACCTTAAAGCCAAGTCCTCAAAAAAAAATTAATAAGCTCACATAAGTACTCAATTTTATTCCAGGATAACTTGAGTTGTCACCGCGACGTTTTCTATGTGTGTGTGTTTGTAGAGTGTTAACGCTCAATGAAAATCAAAATAAAGAGTATCATATCTTCGTTTGTGTAAACACACTCTGAAATTAGGATTTTAAACGATTACTACAATTATTATGCTTTTCATCGGCTCGCTCTGTTTGAACACAGCGCACCGCAATTTTTTGTCGTTTGGAGCTTCTCTCATTCCGTAGTGGTCGTCGTCTTGTAACAGAAAGGCTTATACCAGGTTCGATACATGATGTAAGCAAGTAGTTATTGTGATCTCCCTTTAAATTACAGCCTTTCTGTACGTAAAGTTAACTAAATATCAAACGAGAAAAGCTCGTTGGGGAATGATTCTACCGTCTTCACTGCCTTATCATACACCATGTCTCCCTGTCATGTGTCTGTCCTTTCTGTTTTTCGAAAGTGCAGTAAAGAGACACCATTAGAATCAAACGCACACACGAAGTAAGTTCTAGTAGTTAAAACATTACTAACCCCATGAAGCATGGCACATGCAAGTAGAGCTCCCTAGAGTTAGATTGAATCTGTCTCACAGAGGGTCGGGTCCAAGGAGGCTGCCATCACACTGGAGAGCCGGTAGACTGAGTTGGGTCCCATTCAATACGTTGGAGATTCTTCCCAAAATAGCCTATCAATCATTTTGTTTTCTGTGCACTTTAAAGTTTCATGATGACAGTGACGTTAGCTTTCGAAAGCTGACTTTGTTGAATATTCCCAGAGAATCTCTTCGTTATAAAATAATGGTCTTCTTTTAACAGGTCCGTGGTAAATCGGCAGATATCAATGTCTGTGACAGATATTGTCGAACTGTATTCATGTGTTAAACTGATTTGTAGATTTTCTGAAATAGTCAAAATTAAGAACCATTCATTTTTTCATAAACGAGCATGTAATCCAAATTTAAAGTATAAAATGTTATTGTAGTTTTTTTTAAATATGCGCAAGAACATAGCATTAAATGTATGTATTTCAAGGAGTGTACATACATCTCATTTTGAAGTATAAATTGAATTAGGAAAATGAATACATGAATGATTATTGCAACTAGACTTTTCTCATTTATCTATTATTTTGAGTATTCTCGTCAATGTGAGTGTAGGGTTGTGTTTATTTTATTTAACGTTTTGTTGACACGTACATACTTTTCGGTTACATAAATATTATGTACTTGCTTTCTGTAATGCAGCCACTACGAATTGTTACTGGGGTTTTGTTGGCATGTACAGTGCAACTAGACAGATTTATAAAACTGTCTGCTTGCATTGTCCATGCCGCAAGATTCTGGTTTATCATCGGTGAAGAAGATACGATATCATCACTTTTCCTTTTCATTGTCTGTTATCATTACCCGCTGTTAACATATACATATTGAGGTTATTTGTAAATGTATATCTTTTGCTTTGAATATTGTGTTATTATGTATATGATTTTGTTACTTTCAATGCTTTGTAATTTTATTCCTAAGAGTAAATCCAATGATTATTCCTTTTCTTTATAGAAGGATAGTATTTTTGTTTGATTAATGCTACGTATTTGAATTAACGTCATGTACAGTTGCATTCAATTGAATTTTAAAGGTGACACTACATAACAATCAAAGCTTTTTTGATTTATTCCTCTATGGGAAACTTACATATGAAACGGTTATTGAATCTTTTATTTCAGAAACCCTCTACTGACCACATCTGGCGGAAACTATAATTGTACTGTTTCATGTGGTCCTTCCCTATCTTGCAGTTTCATATATTTTCATTATTACCATATATTTTTACACAAAATAACATCGAAACAGATATTATAAAATTATATTTTAGTTTTGATTTCAGTAAAGGTAAGAATATAGTTTAATATTGTACATTTCAATATGAATTATATGTTAGGGAGATGGAAACGTGGTGTTATTTTGAGATTTCTCGCCGTTTTAAGTGTACATTGACGAAGTTTTCATCTATTGTTTTCATGACATGTGCATAAATATTATATTCTTGATTTCTGGAATGCAGTCCCGATAATGGTTTCTTGGAGTATAGTTTTCATAAACGTTGCAGCTGGATACCTCTGCCGACTCCCGCGAGGGAGGACCGACGGAGCTATCTTCAACAGGAGCCGCTGCCCAATTTTATTAATAAATCTTACACTTACTGTTTTTGAAACCATCCCCATAAAGTACCGATCCCACTAACAAATAATAAACTACACAAGATAAATCAGGTGACCGCGAGTCGCCACTCATTTTAGATTAAATGTTTTTTTACTGCCATTAAAAAAAAAAGGTAAAAAAGGTAAAGTGTTCCCCTGTGCATAGCACCACGCCATGAAGGCGTATAGGGGGTGTGGGGGTAACGCCCCACACTTTCTTGATCCGGTCGTGAGTGGGGGTGATGTGATCAGCATCACGCCCCTGACCGCCTTTACCCCCCAGGGTTTCCCCCAGGTACCCATGTTATTCGACGCTGGGTGGGCGCCGGGGCCGCTTTCACCGTAAGAAAAGTTCCCGGATTTGAACCGGCCGGGGATCGAACCCGGGACCTTGAGCATGGTAGTCAGACGCGTTACCGACTGAGCCACCGCGGCCACTTTTACTGCCATTAATAAATCTTTTTTTTCCTTTGTATGCGATAAAATGCCACACACAAGGAGGCTCTCTAGAGCTCTACTGTACCTGCTTCACACCTTTCGGGCATTTCTGGAAACTTTTTTTTTGTTATTATTACTGATAACAGAATAGTAACAAAGTCTGGTTGATGGTCCAACGCGTTAAATGGTCCAGTTTCGACCTCGCCCAAATTTTCCGGTTTCGGGTTCGGCGGCCTGGACGTTGATGTCCATCCTCTGAACATCTCCTCAAGAGAAGTTATTCACATTGTCTACTGCACTGTACTTAGGTCAACGTAATGGTGTTACTTAGATCATTCTCATAAGAATAAATTAGAATAATATAAAGGAACATTGTAAGAGTAAGAACATGAAGTCAATTATGGAAGTGAAAAAATGTTGTATAATTTCCTCAATTTATATTATTTCAAGACTTTTCGTCATTATAAGTGGATGCTTGTGTAATCTGCATTTAAGATCTTTTACGGTTTGTTGATAGTTATGCAACTTTCAGTTATAAAATATGATGCTCATGTTTTCTGCAATGTATCGAATGCAAACTTAATTAATAGTGGGGTTTTGTTGTAGTGTACATTTCAGTAGAACATATTCATAAGAATGTTCTCCTGGAGTGTGCACTCTTCAAGACTCTGCCATATCATCGGTGAAGAAGATGAAGAAAGGATACCATCATTTTGCTATTTTTATTATCTATTCTTATCACTATTAGTTTCTAAAATATAATTAGTTATGACTTACTTTAATTGTGAAATGTTATTGCTATATTTTTACGAAGGTGTTGTAATAATATATAATTAGATTTTAATATTCTTTGTAAAACTTTGGAAAACAATGAAATCGAAAGGCATGAGCTTCGATTTTCTTGTAAGAACAGCATAGATAAAAAACGTATTGTTTCTAGTAGAAATAACCTCCTGTATACTTGGAAGCAATTGAATTTTTCAAGAAATTCCACAACACAATGGTTTTTGACTGTGTAAGAAATAACACAATTAACCGCTAAAGTCTGAAGATAATTTTACGCCGCAGACACTTGCCTTTCTTTGAAGATTTAAAATGAAATGGTTATCAATGCCCTTTTTAGTAATGAAACGATATGTTAAATTTTGTTCACTTAATTTTTCAAATTTTCTGAAATAGTCAAAATTCTTAGAGTCTCACAAATTATCATATGAACCACCCATTTTTTTTACATAAAGGAACATGTAATCCAAATTTAAACTTTAAAATGTTATTGTAGTTTTTATTTAAATATGCGCAATAACATAGTATTACATGTATGTATTTTAAGGAGTGAACATCTCATTTTGAAGTATAAATTGAATTAGGGAAATGAATACATGAATGATTGTAACTAGACTTGTCTCTTATCTATTATTTTGAGTATTCTTGTCAATGTGAGTGTAGAGTTGTGTTTATTTTATTTAGAATTTTTTGTGACACGTATATACCTTTCGGTTACATAAATATGATGTACTTGTTTTCTGTAATGCAGCAACTACGAATTGTTATTGGGGTTTTGTTGGCATGTACAACGCAACTAGACAGAATTATAAAACTGTCTGCTTGCATTTTACATGCCGCAAGATTCTGGTTTATCATCGGTGAAGAAGATAGTTTATCATCATTTCTCCTTTTCATTGTTTGTTATCATTACCCGCTGTTAAAATATAAATATTGAGGTTATTTGTAAAAGTATATCTCTTGCTTTGAATATTGTGTTATTATGTATATGATTTTGTTACTTTCAACATGCTTTGTAATTTTATTCCTGAGAGTTATTCCTTCCTTATAGAAGGATAGTATTTTTGTTTGATTAATGCTACGTATTTGAATTAACGTCATGTACAGTTGCAATCAATTGAATTTTAAAGGTAACACTACATAACAGGAAAGACTTTATTGATTTATGCATGGGAAAATGGGAAAATAATATAAGAAACGGTTATTGAATCGTTTATTTCAGAAACCCTCTATTGACCACGTCTGGCGGAAACTATAATTGTGGTCATGTGCTCCTTCCCAATCTTGAAGCCTCATATATGTTCTTTATTACCATATAGTTTTACACAAAAGAAAATGTAATCGAAACAAATATTATAAAATTTCATTTTAGTTTTTATTTCAGTAAAGGTAAGAATATAGTTTAATATTGTACATTTCAATGTGAATTATATGTTAGGGAGATGGAAACGTGGTGTTATTTTGAGATTTCTCGCCGTTGTAAGTGGACATTGATTGATGTATTTTTAATTTATTGTTTTCATGACATGTGCATAAATATGATATTCTTGGTTTTTAGAAATGCAATCCCGATAATGGTTTCTTGGAGTATAGTTTTCATATACGTTGCAGCTGGATACCTCTGCGGACTCCCCCGGGGGAGGACAGCCGGCGAAGGTTACTGGAGTGCCGGTGGGGAACAGAGGCCTCCGTTGCTTTTGCTGTCGATCAACGGAGCACGAATACCCAGACAGACTTGAGGCAGACTTCTCTAACTCCGACGCAGATGTTTCTTAAAATTACAACATAAATCAGTAAAGTTAAAATTGCACTAAAATTCAAAATAACCACTTGCAATATTCTGCACAGTACAACTAACATCCCTTACCTTGACTACTTTAGAGCTATTCTTTGACAGGAGCCGCTGCCCAATTTTATTCATAAATGTTACACTTGCTGTTTTTCAAACCATCCCCATAAAGTACCGATCCCACCAACAAATAATAAACTACACAAGATAAACCAGGTGACCGCGATTCGCCACTCATTTCAGATTTAAGTTTTTTTTACTGCAATTAAGACAGTTTTTTTTCCTTCGTATGCAATAACATTTCATTTTTTCCTTCTTGGCATTTTTCATTCTTCCTTCTTTTAATTGAGATTCCTGGTAAGTGCCGGACGGCAAAAGCCAATAGTGCAAAACACACACTATGTGTGTCTTCAAGTGGTTAACAATCTAAGTGAATGAAGCATGCCACACACAAGAAGGCTCTCTAGAGCTCTACTGTACCTGCTTCAAAGGTGGGTGCCTCTCACCTTTCGGACATTTATGGAAAGCTTTTTTGTTATTATTACTTATAACAGAATAGTAATAAAGTCTGGTTGATGGTCCAACGCGTTAAATTGTTCATTTTCTACCTCGCCCCAAATTTTTCGGTTTCGGGTTCGGCGGCCTGGACATTGATGTCCATCCTCTGAACATCTCCTCAAGCGAAGTTATTCACATTGTCCACTGCACTGTACTTAGGTCAACGTAATGGTGTTACATAGATCATTCTCATAAGAATAAATTAGAATAATATAAAGGAACATTGTAAGAGTAAGAACATAGTTTAAAATAGAAGTCAAATAGGGAAATGAAAATATGTTGTATGATTTAACTACGCTTCCTCAATTTATATTATTTCAAGTCTTTTCGTCATTATAAGTGGATGCTTGTCTTTTACGGTTTGTTGAGAGGTATGCAACTTTCGGTTATATAATTATGATGCTCATGTTTTCCGCAATGTATATAATGTAAATTAAATTAATGGTGAGGTTTTGTTGTAGTGTACATTTGAGTAGATCATATTCATAAGAATGTTCTCCTGGAGTGTGCACTCCACAAGACTCTGCCATATCATCGGTGAAGAAGATGAAGAAAGGATACCATCATTTTGCTATTTTTATTATCTATTCTTGCCATAATTACTTTCTAAAATATAATTAATAATGACTTGCTTTTCTTGAGAAATGTTATTGCTATATTTTTAAAAAGATGTTGTAATAAGATATAATTAGATTTTAATATTCTTTGTAAAACTTCGGAAAATATTCAAATAAATCGAAAGACATGAGCTTCGATTTTCTTGTAAGAACAGCATAGATGAAAAACGTATTGTTTCTAGTAGAAATAACCTCCTGTATACTTGGAAGCAATTGAATTTTTAAACATTCCACAACACAAACAAACTCACATTGATTTTCGACTGTGTGGGAAACAACACAATTAACCGTAAAAGTCTGAAGATAATTTTAAGCCGCAGACACTTGTCTTTCTTTGAAGATTTAAAATGAAATGGTTATCAATTCCTTTTTAAGTAATGGAACGATATGTTAAATTTTGTTCACTTAATTTTTCAAAATCTGCAAAGAATCTATGTGATATAGAAGAGCATGATTATATGAACAGATAATTAATAGTAGCTAATGAAGAAAAGAATTGTACGAATTTTCAAATGAGTTATTTTCTTTGATTTATATTTATATTAATTAGAACAATTAAAAACTAAACAGACTTTAGTTCTATCCTCATGCTGCCCGACCCTGTGGCCGAGTGGTTAGCACATCGCGCTGCGACGCCAAGGGTCCCGGGTTCGAATCCCGGTCGGGCTTGGTTGTTTGTGAATGTCCATTCATCAATTTCATCACTCATCCCCTTCTTCGCAAATTAGCCAAGAGGCACAAAACGCGAAGTAAAATAAACTAAATCAAATCAAATCAAATCCTCATGCTGTTATAATTTTAATAAATTGATTTGTTATTTACACATTTTAGTGAGAGTTAAATTTAAGGTTAGCTGTGCAGTTACCCAAACGAAATGGCACTTGTCTGTCCTTTATAGCTATTGACAAGTCTTACGGCGAGTACTCTACATGTTCGCGAGGGAAGTGGGGAGCGGGAAGTGACCAATCCATCGAAATAAGAAACGTAGCAGCCTGTTGAACTATGTTCACGTAGTACTTCCTCCCACCGCGTCGTAACTTTCAGCGCCACAGGTGCTCTCTGATTGGTCTTCTGCGTATTTCCCGCTCCCAGCTGCCCTTGCCAGCATGTAGATCGCCATAAGACTCGACAAGAACTATAACGGGGTACACATACCCAGACCGACATCATTAAGTCTAATTTCCTATTCAACTATTAAACTACACTTGAATTTAAATTCTGTATTCTCTCTCCAGCATCTCGCTAGTTTAGAAACTATCACAGTTACAATTCTAACACTTTCCACTTAGTTTAGGCAGGAAGGTCGTAGAACATCTCCTCAAGAGAAGTTATTCACAATAAGGTGTAATTCCCAAAGGAATCAAACAGAATAATATAAAGGATTATTGTACTTTAAATTTAAATAAAAATAAGAACATTGTTTAAAATTATGAAGTTCACTGACTCTAAGACAATTAGGGAAATTAAAATACAGAGTGTGAGAAATAAAAGTATACCCAGATTGAAAATATACAACACACTATTATACGTTTTCTGTGAAGAATTCACAAGAGGCTGCCATCACACTGGAAAGCCGGTAGACTGAGTTGGGTCCCATTCAATACGATGGAGATTCTTCCCAATGTAGCTATCACTCATTTTGTTTTTTCTGCACCTTAAAGTATCATGATTACGGTGACTTTAGCTTTCTTGAATATTCCGAGAGAATATAGTCTTCTTTCAACAGGTCCGTGTTAAATCGGCACATATCAATGTTTGTGACAGACATTCTCTAACACCATTCATGTGTTTAACTGGTATCTAGATTTTCTGAAATAGTCAAAATTCTGATAGACTCACAAATTATCAAATGAACCATCCATTTTTTACATAGAGGAGCATGTAATTAAAATTTAAATGTTATTGTAGTTTTTATTTAAATATGCGCAAGAACATAGCATTAAATGTATGTATTTCAAGGAGTGTACATACATCTCATTTTGAAGTATAAATTCAATTAGGGAAATGAATATATGAATGATTATTGTAACTAGACTTTTCTCATTTATCTATTATTTTGAGTATTCTCGTCAATGTGGGTGTAGAGTTGTGTTTATTTTATTTAGCGTTTTGTTGACACGTACATACCTTTCGGTTACATAAATATTATGTACCTGTTTTCTGTAATTCAGCCACAACGAATTGTTATTGGGATTTTGTTGGCATGTACAGTGCAACTAGACAGATTTATAAAACTTTCTGCTTGCATTGTACATGCCGCTAGATTCTGGTTTATCATCGGTGAAGAAGATAGGATATCATCACTTCTCCTTTTCATTGTCTGTTATCATTACCTGCTGTTAACATATAAATATTGAGGTTATTTGTAAAAGTATAGAAGGGGAAGAGGAAAGGATATACATCATCATTTTTTTATGATTTATTCCTAACGTTACTCATTGTTAAAATATAAGTAATAATGACTTGCGTGAGTTGTGATTGTGGGTGCCAGCCACGCTTCCGGGCGAGTCATTTGCGGGGACCGGAAGATTTGCTTAAAAATTGTTTACGTAAGCTGATTGTTTTCATTAGAATGTTCTTACACATTACTCGTGTTTTCCTGAATTTCCTCATATTCCTTTGTTCCTTAATGTGGTTGATACACCAAACTTCATAAATCCATGTGCTCGCTTATTCACAATATGAACTCTTTAATTAATGATATTATTATGTACTATAGTTAGGTTATTTGTCGGGGTAAGGAGGGTGGGAGGGTGTAGTTCTGTCTATATTAGGTAATCCTTTCCATGAACTTTTCAATTTTCTTTCCAGATTCTTCTGTTATACAACACCTGAAATTTTGACGATAATTAATTAGAAATATAATTCATGTTGGAGTACTTTTACTTCCTGTGAGCTTTAAAAATAGCAATAGATTGGTTTACTCACATGAGTCAGTACCTCATTTGTCTCCTTAATGTTGAAGAAAATATAATAGTAGTGTTTTTATGTATCTTTCCAGAACCTAACTTGACTGAAGTTAAAGATACTATTAAAAGGCTAAAGAATAACAAAGCACCTGGCATTAATTTAATACCAACTGAGTTAATTAAATATGGTGGAAATTCGTTGACATGTCAAATTCATAAATTAATTTGTTTAATATTGAATAAAGTAGAAATCCCTCAACAGTGGAAAGAATCCATATTTGTTCCTGTTCCTGTTTAAAGAGACCTGTAGGAAGGCCAAGACAAAGATGAAGAGATAACGTTGAGATGGACGTAAAGGAAATCAGTAGGGATATAAAAGAGTATATAGATCTTGCTCAAGATAGGGACAGATGGAAGGCCTGTGTTGCTGCAGCCATGAACCTACGGGTTTAAGAAGGCTATAGTGTTAGTTTGTGAGTTTTTATGTATCTCATATTTGCGGTTTTTATGTTATATTGACTGATATAACAAATAGTAGGCCAGCCGCATAGGTGGCCGAGCACATTAAGTGGTCGAATTTTGGCCTGAATTTTCTATAAAACGTTCTCAGGTTTACTGTAGTATGCTTATTTTATAGCGCAGTGGTAGCGTCATTGCCTTGTAATCAAGGGGTCCCGGGTTCGATACCCGGTGGAGGCACAAGTGGTTCGGATCCCACTTTAAACTGTAGGCCCAGTCCCGATTAGCCTTACTGTGCATAAAGTCGACTTAAAACAGCACCTCAAACAAATGCTTATTTCATAGAAGCTATAAATATTGTCGGTGGAACTAAATTGGTAAATTGCCGAAATAAAACATATTTGTATACTTACTTTCTAAAAATAAATGCCAGCGTCACTACTATTTCCGCGTATTAGTACCTAAGTAACAATATTAATGGAGTAATAACATTTGCTATATCAAGCACTAATATGGACATCGAGAACTTTAGTTAAGTGAAAAATGAAAATCGTAACAGCGAATCCGAGGGAAAACATTACATAAATGTAATAGTATTCTTAATTTAAATTATATATGTAAGTGATTGCAAGTAAATTATGTATAGAAAACTCCTGGTGTGTTCCGTATTTGGTCAAATCCATGTTAGATACGCTTCCTCAGAACATCGACATTGGGTACGGGAGTTGAATACACCAAGGATTTTAAATGTCCTCAAAGGAAAAAATCCATTGTGTTTAAATCTGGCGATCGGGCAGGCCATGCAATGGATCCCCCGCGACCAATCCATCTGTTCGGAAACTGGTTATCGATAAACTGGCGAACTCTCCGTGTAAAATGCGGAGGAGCAACATCGTACATAAACCACATTCGTTGCATGACGTCTAGATGAACATCATCAAGGAAATGCAGCAACTCATATCTGAGAAACTGTAGATACGTTTGTCCAGTCAGACGTTCCTGAAAGAAGTAGGGACCAATGAGATGATCATGAATGATTCCACCCCACACGTTGAAGCTGAACCTCTGTTGATGTTTGTCTTGTCGCACTGCATGAGGGTTTTCATAAGCCCAGATGTGATGGTTATGATAATTGAAGATCCCATCACGTGAAAAGCCAGCCTCATCAGTGAATAATTTACATGCTAAGAACTGCAGAAACACAGCACACTGCCCTAACATACGTTGACAGAAATTTATTCGTGGCTGAAAGTCTGCCACATTTAATCCTTGCACCCGTTGAAGATGATACGGGTACAGAAGATTTTCATGCAGAATGATCCAGATCGTCATGTGATTAACTCCTTTCTCGCAATTCTCCTTGTACTGGTTGATGGAGTTTCATCCACAGTCCGAAGAACAAGTTTTTCAAGCTCAGGCGTTCGTACATCGCATGGTCTCCCACCATCTGCAAGTCTCTTCTCAAATGTGCCTGTCTCTCGCAAGCGTTGGTGTAGTCGTACAAACGTTCGTGCACAATGTAACTGCCTCCCAGGGTAACGTTCAGCATAACGTTGACGTGCTGCGTTCTGCTAGACACTTAATACATAGTTGTGATGTGTTGTGATGGAAATTAGTGTAAAACACGACAATCAAAAAAAAAAATCCCTTCACATCTCCCTAACGAAGGATTTGCGAACCCATGTTCATATACACTTTTTGTTATGTTTTGATGTCATGAATAAATTCCTAAAGTTTCTGACACATGTTCATATACACCCTGTATTTTCTCTGAAATTATCAAATTCTCATAGTTTTATAAATTGTAAGTAAGGATACATATTTTCTATTTATCTCAACATGTAGGGGAATGTAGTTTATAAAAGAATATTTATTTTTTGATTAAAGCGAAAATTAGCAAATTGATTAAATACAATGTATTTTCCTTAATGCTTACAAATTTTAAAGGTACATATGGGATTTGGCAGAGAATCGTTTTTATTAGCTATTAATTAATAGTATGTTAATAAGAAATTTAGTTGCATCAGCTCATTTTAAAATGAGTTATTTCCTACTCTTTATATTTGCATAGGTGAAGATTAGAATGTTACTAAGTCTAAGAGACGTCAGTTTAATACTTGCACTTAGTTACTGAACACAAATATATTAATTAGTTACATGTTGTAGTGTGAGCTTAATTTACTGTTAGTATGTGTTGCTACCTACGTATTGAGTACGTGTACTCATACCAACTCCGACCGACGCATTGGAGTATACAAAAATGTTCGTCTTCCGTGAATAAAAAATATGTGATCATATACATAAAGCGCAATCCTTAAGATTCGATTAAATGTCAGCAACTAAACTATTGGATATTCTCCAAATATAAAATCTTGGTGATTTAGTTTCTCTTAGAACCAATCTTCCGTAGGATACCAAAAATACAAATGTTGTCTTAGAACTGAATATACAGACCTTAAAGACATGCCCTTGACAGAAAATTAATAAGCACACATACCATGTATGTACTCAATCTTATTCCTGGATAACCTGAGTTGTGACCGCGACGTTTTCTATGTGTGTGTGTTTCAAGAGTGTCAACGCTCAATGAAAATCAAAATAAAGAGTATCATATCTTCGTTTGTGTAAACACACTCTGAAATTAGGATTTTAAACGATTACTACAATTATCATCCTTTTCATCGGCTCGCTTTGTACGAACACAGCGCACCGCAATTTTTTGTCGTTTGGAGCTTCTCTCATACCGTAGTGGTCGTCTTATTGTAACCGAAAGGCTTATACCAGGTTCGATACCTGATGGAAACAAGTAGTTATTGTGATCTCGCTTTAAATTACAGCATTTCTGTACTTAAAGTTAACTAAATGTCAAACGAGAAAAGCTCGTTGGGGAATGATTCTACCGTCTTCACTGCCTTATCAAACACCATGTCTCCCTGTCATGTGTCTGTCCTTTCCGATTTCCGTAAGTGCAATAAATGAGACACCATTAGAGTCAACGCCCACACGAAGTTACCTTCTAGTAGTTAAAGCATTACTAACCCCATGAAGCATTGCGAATGCAACTTGAGCTCCCTAGAGTTAGATAGAATCTGTCTCACAGAGGGTGGGGTCCAAGGAGGCTGCCATCACACTGGATAGCCGGTAGACTGAGTTAGGTCCCATTCAATACGTTGGAGATTCTTCCCAATCATTCATTTTGCTTTCTCTGCACTTCGTGATGATACCCGAACCTGTGACCGAGTGGTTAGCACGTCGTGCTGCGACGCCAAGGGTCCCGGGTTCGAATCCTGGTCAGGCTTGGTTGTTTGTGAATGTCCATTCATCAATTTCATCACTTCATCACTCATCCCCATCTTCGCAAATTAGTCAAGGGGCACAAAACGCGAAGTAAAATAAACTAAATCAATCAATCAATCAATCAACTTCGTGATGACAGTGAAGTTAGCTTTCGAAAGCTGACTTTGTTGAATATTCCGAGAGAAGTAAAGTAAAGTAAAGTGCTCCCCTGTGCATAGCACCACGCCATGAAGGCGTATAGGGGGTGTGGGGGTAACGCCCCACACTTTCTTGATCCGGTCGTGAGTGGGGGTGATGTGATCAGCATCACGCCCCTGACCGCCTTTACCCCCCAGGGTTTCCCCCAGGTACCCATGTTATTCGACGCTGGGTGGGCGCCGGGGCCGCTTCCATCGTTAGAAAAGTTCCCGGATTTGAACCGGCCGGGGATCGAACCCGGGACCTTTAGTATGGTAGTCAGACGCGTTACCGACTTTTTTTTTTTTTTTTTATTTCTATATAATTTTCATTACACAATATCAATCATCAAGACTTTACACAAGTAATTATGAGATTTACAAATTGGTACATAGTGGATTATACAATAGGTTTCAATCTGTATAGAATTTTACATAAGATATTATGTTAAAGCTAGAAATCCGTCTTTCACGTCGATAATTCAATATAATTCCCATAGTTCTACTAAGTAACTTTTCCATCTTTCTTTGTCAGTATGTTCAAAGTTTACATAAGATATTACATTACATTATGAAGTACATTAATCAATTGTTATTAAGCTACAATCGTACCAAAGTTACGCTATTTCTTTTACATTAGTACATTTTGTAAAAAGTTTGCATACAAACTTCTCTTGTAATTGTTCAGTTGTAAGTATTCATTTTGTACATAATTCTGTAATGATTCTTCACATTTAGCTGGTCTCTTCTTTAAGACATAATACACATACTGAGCTATAATCCACTGCACAGCCTGTAATTTGGTTTTTGGATAAAAATTAAAGTCTGGAAGTAGGATGTGGCCTACTGTAAGATAATTGGCAGGAAGTCGGCACATTTTTCCTAGTCTTTGGCAAAGATATTGCCAATCATCACGTATTTCGGAGCACGTACTGAGTCTATGTTCCAAAGTATCACTTTGATTACAAAATCCGCACTCTTCGTTCCCTTCCAATTGTAGCCGGAACGCCATCTGTTTTGTCAAGACTTTGTCATGCACTGCTAAGTACCACATAGATCGCACAGGTGTAGGTATGTGTCGTGCAGTTACATTACGCCATACTTTTGACCATTGGGTAGTAGGGTGTACGGTTTGTATTCTTGGCATCACTCGTCGTCTTTGTAACTGCATTCGATATAAGAATTTACCCGTAATTGTTTCACTTTGTAATTGCGGGCATGCTATGAGTAAATACGTAAATTCCACCATCGTCGTTTGAAAATAGTTGAGAGTACTGGTTAATTTAGGCACTAAGACGGGGGCTGTAAGTTCGACATCGCGTAAGTAAGAATGTAGCACATGCCCTGTCAGATTCTGTGTTGTACTCAATAACTGTTTTATGTTGCGGTGTATTAGAAGTGACTGTGCTTTTATTTCAACATTCATCAGGTTAAGTCCTCCAAACCGTTCAGGTAGACACAGTGTCTCATACGCGACCCGTAATACATGTGCTTGCCAAATAAACTGTGTTGCTATACGCCGTATTTCAGCAGCTTTCGGTTTGGGGAGTTCTAAGACTTGCGCCACATACCACACTTTAGAGAAGAAAAACATATTAACATAGGTTACTCTGGCTATTATTGATAATTCCCGTCTCCGATCTAAAAAAGTTGCATGTCGGAGGCGTGTCACTACTTGATTATATGTTTTTACTTTGGTTTCTGTTAAGGTGGTACCGAAAACTATTCCTAATATCGTCACGTTCTTTACAATCTCATAGACAGAGGATCTATAACAATGTGCTGGGTGCTTTCCCAGTTGTAGAATTTTCGATTTTTTGTAATTCACCGTCAAGCCCGTTATTTCTTGTGTTGCTTCAAGTATTTTTTGTACTGATTTCAGGTCATGTTCATCTTGAAGTATTATAGTCACATCGTCTGCATATGCCAGGATTCGGTGTGTTTGAGAATGTAGTTTGATTCCTTTTACCTCATCCTGTAGCCAGTTTATAATAGGTGTTATCGCTAAACAAAAGGCGAGAAGTGAGAATGGACATCCCTGTCGGAGGCCTCGTTGCAGGAAGGTCAGCCTTCCAGAGTAGAATGTGATATAGAAGAGCATGATTGTATGAATAGAAAATTAATAGTAGCTAATGAAGAAAAGAATTGTACGAATTTTCAAATGAGGTATTTTCATCGTTTTATATTTATATTAATTAGATTTAATAACAATTAAAAAATTAAATAGACTTTAGTTCTATCCTCATGCGGTTATAATTTAAATAAATTTATTTGTTATTTACACATTTTAGTGAGAGTTTAACTTAAGGTTAGCATGTGCTGTTACCTAAACGCCATGGCACTTGTCTGTCCGTTATAGCTCTTGACAAGTCTTACGGCGGGTACTCTACATGTTCGCGAGTGAAGTGGGGAGCGGGGAAGTGACCAATCCAGCGAAATAGGAAACGTAGCAGCCTGTAGAACAATGTTCACGTAGTAGCCTACTTCCTCCCACCGCGTCGTAACTCTCAGCGCCACAGGTGTTGTCTGATTGGTCTTCTGCGTATTTCCCGCTCCCAGCTGCACTTGCCAGCATGTAGATCGCCGTAAGACTCGACAAGAACTATAACGGGGTACGCATACCCAGACCGACATCATTAAGTCTAACGAGACGTTTTGCTAGAATAAGAAATATAAATCGTACACATAAAACGCAGTCAAAATTTCCTATTCAACTCGGAAACTACACTTGAATTTAAATTCTGTATTCTCCCTCCAGCATCTCGCTAGTTTAGAAACCATCACAGCTACAATTCTAACATTTTCCACTTAGTTTAGGCAGGAAGGTCAGCCTTCCAAAGTAGAATGTTGCATGTTGTGTTAGTCTTAATTGTAAGTTCTGTTTACTTGTTGAAGAAAATATAATCGTAGAGTTTATATGTGTCTCTCATGTCTGGGACATTTCTGGAAACCATTTTTTGTTATTATAACTGATAAAACAATAGTCATAAAGTCTGGCCGGTCATCCAACCTGTTATAATAATAATAATAATAATAATAATAATAATAATAATAATAATAAATCGCTTTTAATAAGTGGTCCAGTTTCGATCTCGCCCCCAATTTTCCGATTTGTGGTCCGGCCTGGACATTGATGGTCTGAGTGTCTCTCCATCCTCTGAACATCTCCTCACGAGAAATTATTCACAACAGGGGGTAATGAATCAAACAGAATAATATAAAGGATTATTGTACTTTTAATTTAAATAAGAATAAGAACATTGTTTAAAATTATGAAGTTCACGGACTCTAGGGAAATTAAAAAACAGGGTGTCCAAAATAAAAGTATACCAAGATTGAAAATATACAACACACTATTATACGTTTTCTGTGAAGAATTCACTAATGTATCATGTAAAGAAATGTGCAATAATGCATTACAGTTCATATCTACATGAGCCACTACAAGAGATGTAATAAACTGTGAAATCTCATGTGAAGAATAAAATCAAATCAGCATACATTTCGGGTTGGGTATCCCTTTATATGGGACACAGTGTATCTTGTATGACTGTAACTACGGTTTCCTCATTTAATTATTATTTCGAGACTTTTCGTCAATGTACGTAAGTGGACATTTGTGTATTCTATATGTACGGTTTATTTACGGTTTGTTGACAGGTATATAAAATTCGGTTCCATAAATATGATGTAATTTTATCTCTAATGCAGCCACTTTAAATTAAATTGATAGCGGGGTGTTGGAGCGTACATTTCTGAAGAACATATTTAGAGGAATGTTTTTCAGATGTACGCTCTGCAAAACTCTGCCATGCCATCGGCGAAGAAGAGGAAGTTAGGATATCATCATTTTGCCCTTTTTATTATCAAATATTATCATTACAAGTTGTAAAAATGTAACTAATAATGATTTAGGTGAATTGCAAGATTTCATTGCTATATTTTGACAAATGTGTTGTAATAAGGATTCAATACATTTTAATATTCTTTGTGACCTCTGCGATGGCGTAGTATTAACGTTATCGCCTTGTAGTAAATTTAGATGGAAAATATATTCTTTGTATTTCGAATTGAGGAGAATTTCAATGCAAGTTAAGAAATGAAAAGAGTTTATATCACTTTAAATGTAAATTATAAACAGAAATTTAGTTTTTCATTTAAAAGAAAATTATCAATCAAATTAAAAATAATGGGATATACATGCACGTACACTTATACTCGTATATTATATTCCTTTACAATACTGGATATTAGTTAACTTAGAAATAACAATAGCAGTATGAAATTTTTCGGAGGCTGGGTGTTGATTGTGGGTGCCAGCCACGCTTCCGGGCGAGTCATTTGCGGTGACCGGAAGATTTGCTTAAAAATTATTTACGTAAGCTGGTTGTTTTTATTAGAATGTTCTTACACATTACTCGTGTTTTCCTGAATTTCGTCATATTCCTTTGTTCCTTACTGTGGTTGAAACACCAAAATTCATAAATCCATGTGCTCGATTATTCACAAAATGAACTCTTTAATTAATGACATTATTACGTACTAGAGTTAGGATATTTGTCGGAGGGAGGGAGGGTGGGAGGGTGTAGTACTGTCTATCCTAGGTAATCCTTTCCATGAGCTCTTCAATTTTCTTTCCAGATTCTTCTGTTAAACAACACCTGAAATTTTGACGATAATTAATTTAGAAATATAATTCATGTTGGAGTACTTTTACTTCCTGTGAATTTTAAAAATTGCAATAGATTGGTTTACTCACATGAGTCAGCACCTCATTTGTCTCCTTAATGTTGAAGAAAATATAATAGTGGTGTTTATATGTATCTCATATGGGCGGTTTTTATGTTATATTGACTGATATAACAAATAGTAGGCCAGCCGCATAGGTGACCGAGGACATTAAGTGGTCGAACTTTGGCCTGAATTTTCTATAAAGCGTTCCCATGTTCACTGTAGTATGCTTATTTTATTGAAACTATAAATATTGCCGGTGGAACTGAATTGGTAACATTTTTTTATACTTACTTTTTAAAAAATAAATGCCATCGTCACTACTATTTCCGCGTATTAGTACCTAAGTAACAATATTAATGGAGTAATTACATTTGCTATATCAAGCACTAGTATGGACATCGAGAGCATTAGTTAAGTGAAAAATGAAAATCGTAACAGCGGATACGAGGGAAAACATTACATAAATGTAATAGGATTATTCATTTAAATTATATATGTAAGTGATTACAAGTAAATAATGTCTAGAAATACACAATGTTACGCCGTGGGCGATTTCTGAACTTGGAAATATTACGGGATGTCAAGAAAACTTTTAAGTAAGTATACTTCTTTGTTGTAAGTTGTGGTCTTTCTTGTGACTATTGTGTGTATGTGAAGTAATATGTTATTATTCCATATTAATTCGAAAATTGTTACAGCGAATTTGGCAAGAATATATACAAGAGGTTTAGCCACGGGTCTTTGGTTACAACGAACTGAAGGAATATGCACAAATTGTAGAAGTGTATATTTCTTCTGTTTGTTTCTATCCAAGTTCCCTCTAGCATCGAGTATTGGTTAAAGTTTTCTAAGTAATTCAGCAGACATATTTGGACGGACATACATGTTATATGAAACTAGTAAAGTGGAGGTAATTAGGGGGGCCGTGCGGGGCAGTTGGATTCCCATGTTTTGCCAATTTTGTTCCTGCATGATTATTTTCTCTGAAATGATCAAATTCTCATAGTTTTATAAATTGTAAGTAAGGATACATATTTTCTATTTATCTCAACATGTAGGGGAATGTAGATTATAAAAGAACATTTAGTTTTTGATTAATGCGAAAATTGATTAAATACAATGTATTTTCCTTAATGCTTACAAATTTTAAAGGTATCTATGGGATTTGGTAGAGAATCGTTTTTATTAGCTATTAATTAATAGTAGGTTAATAAGAAATTTAGTTGTATCAGCTCATCTTTAAATTAGTTATTTCCTATTCTTTATATTTGTATAAATGAAGATTAGAATGTTACTTAGTCTAAGAGACGTTAGTTTATACCTCGCACGTAGTTACTGAACACAAATATATTAATTAATTACATATTGTAGTGTGAGCTTAATTTACTGTTAGTATGTGTTGCTAACTACGTATTGAGTACGTATACTCAGACCAACTCCGACCGACGCATTAAAGTATACAAAGATGTTCGTCTTCCGTAAATAAAAAATATGTGATCATATACATAAAGCGCAATCCTTAAGATTCGATTAAGTGCCAGCAACTAAACTATTGGATATTCTCCAAATATAACATCTTGGTGGTTTAGTTTCTCTTAGAACCAATCTTCCGTAGGATACCAAAAATACAAATGTTGTCTTAGAACTTAATCTACTGACCTTAAAGCCAAGTCCTCAACACAAAATTAATAAGCTCACATACCATGTATGTCCTCAATCTTATTCCAGGATAACTTGAGTTGTCACCGCGACGTTTTCTATGTGTGTGTGTTTGTCGAGTGTGAACGCTCAATGAAAATCAAAATAAAGAGTATCATATCTTCGTTTGTGTAAACACACTCTGAAATTAGGATTTTAAACGATTACTACAATAATCATCCTTTTCATCGGCTCGCTTTGTACGAACACAGCGCAGCGCAATTTTCTGTCGTTTGGAGCTTCTCGTTAACTAAATATCAAACGAAAAAAAGCTCGTTGGCGAGTGATTCTACCGTCTTCACGTGCCTTATCAAACACCATGTCTCTCTGTCATGTGTCTGTCCTTTCTGTTTCCCGTAAGTGCAGTAAATGAGACACTAACCCCATGAAGCATGCCACATGCAAGTAGAGCTCCCTGGAGTTCGATTGAATCTGTCTCACAGAGGGTCGGGTCCAAGGAGGCTGCCATCACACTGGAGAGCCGGTAGACTTAGTTGGGTCCCATTCAATACGTTGGAGATGCTTCCCAATCATTCATTTTGTTTTCTCTGTACTTTAAAGTTTCATGATGACAGTGACGTTAGCTTTCGAAAGCTGACTTTGTTGAACATTCCGAGAGAATCTCTTCGTTATAAAATAATGGTCTTCTTTTAACAGGTCCGTGCTAAATCGGCACATATCAATGTGTGTGACAGACATTGTCTAACTGCATTCATCTGTTAAACTGATTTGTAGATTTTCTGAAATAGTGATAATTCTTAGTCTCATAAATTATTAAAAAAACCACGCATTTTTTACATAAAGGAGCATGTAATCCAAATTTAAAGTATAAAATGTTATTGTAGTTTTTATTTAAATAAGCGCAAGAACATAGTATTAAATGTATGTATTTTATGGAGTGTGCATGTCATTTTGAAGTATAAATTCAATTAGGGAAATGAATACATGAATGATTATTGTAACTGGACTTTTCTCATTTATCTATTTATCTATTATTTTGAGTCAATGTGAGTGTAGAGTTGTGTTTATTATATTTAGCGTTTTGTTGTCACGTACATAGCTTTCGGTTACATAATTATGATGTACTTGTTTTCTGTAATGCAGCCACTACGAATTGTTATTGGGGTTTTGTTGGCATGTACAACGCAACTAGACAGAATTATAAAACTGTCTGCTTGCATTTTACATGCCGCAAGATTCTGGTTTATCATCGGTGAAGAAGATAGGACATCATCACTTTTCCTTCTCATTGTCTGTTATCATTACCCGCTGTTAAAATATAAATATTGAGGTTATTTGTAAAAGTATATCTCTTGTCTTGAATATTGTATTATTATGTATATGATTTTGTTACTTTCAACATACTTTGTAATTTTATTCCTAAGAGTAAATCCAATGATCATTCCTTTTCCTTATTGAAGGATAGTATTTTTGTTTGATTAATGCTACGTATTTGAATTAACGTCATGTACAGTTGCAATCAATAGAATTTTAAAGGTAACACTACATAACGGGCAAAGCTTTATTGATTTATGCCTATATGAAAATAACATAAGTAACGGTTATTGAATCGTTTATTTAAAAAAGACAAAAAACTATTGACCACGTCTGGTGGACGTGGTTGTAAGTGGACATTGATGTATTTTTCATTTATTGTTTTCATGACATGTGCATAAATATTATATTCTTGGTTTCTGGAATGCAGTCCCGATAATGTTTTTTTGGAGTATAGTTTTCATAAACGTTGCAGCTGGATACCTCTGCGGACTTTCCCAGGAGAGGACCGACGGAGAAGCATACTGGAGTGCCGGTGGGAAACAGAGGCCTCCCTTGCTCTTGCTGTGGATCAACGGATCACGAATACCCAGACAGACTTGACGCAGACTTCTCTAACTCCGACGCAGATGTCTTCTTAAAATTACACCATACATCAGTAAAGTTAAAATTACACTAAAATTCAAAATAACCACTTGCAATATTCTGCACAGTACAACTAACATCCCTTACCTTGACTACTTTAGAGCTATTCTTCGACAGAAGCCGCTGCCCAATTTTATTCATAAATATTACACTTACTGTTTTTGAAACCATCCCCATAATGTACCGATCCCACTAACAAATAATAAACTACACAAAATATACCAGGTGACCGCGGGTCGCCACTCATTATAGATTTAAGGTTTTTTTACTGCTATGAAGACAGTTTTCTTTCCTTCGTATACGATAACATTTCATTTTTTCCTTCTTCTTGGCATTTTTCATTCTTCCTTCTTTTAATTGAGATTCCTGGTAAGTCCCGGACGGCAGGAGCCAGTAGTGCAAAGTGCAAAACACACTATGTGTGTCTTCAAGTAGTTAACAATCTAACCGCATGAAGCATACCACACACAATGAGGCTCTCTAGAGCCACAGATAAGTATATATATATATATATATATATATCTGTGCTAGAGCTCTACTGTACGTGCTTCACAGGTGGTAGTGCCCAAGAGAGGCTGCCATTACACCGCAGCGCTGGTAGATCTGAGGTGGGCCCCACTCAATACGGCGGAGAACTTTGGGGCCGTATTATTACTTACTTTGAAAATGAAAGCTGTGTTGCTGCAGGCAAAACCCTTTGCGTTTAAGAAGGCTATATAGTTAGTTAGTTAGTTGGATTATTACTTACTACTTACTTCAGTAGTTCAGTTGGTGTTGGTACGTCGGCGACTCGTGGTATAGCTCTGTTCTTGCAATAGCCCAACCTAGCAAGCACAAGGGTGCTTTAAGGACAGCCTTCTGCAGTGTGAACTACCTGTACAAGTACTTTGTGTGGTCTACAGGTAGAATGATAGGCGTTGTATCGGACTCAACCTCCTGTAGTGTGACCTACCTGCAGAACGATCCGTACTCCTTTGCTTGGCCTGTAGGTAGAATGAATAGGCATTGTATCAGGTTACGGAAAGATCGTGTATTATACTACTGTTAGGAGACGGCCTACTAGTAGAACGGGCACGAAGGGTACTCACACATATACACATCTCATAACTGCCGTAATAGAAGTGCCTTTGTCTTTTGGCCTACTCTGGTAGAACGGAGACGAGAGATACCACGGTCAACCAGGTAGATTATTTTACACATGGCGGCCACCGTATATTAGTATTTATATTAATGAAGTTTAAGCAGTTGATTGATTACTGCAGTTAGTTAATATTATTTTTTTTTTTGAAAAGATTAAAAGCAACACAAGCTAGTAAGATTACAAGCTTAGAGTAAATTCATATTATTCATATTTCTTAGTTGGTGCGAGAGCAGATTAAATGTTCCGTGAGTCGCCAACTAAGTGATACTCTATTGTTCCCATTAGTCAACGCTGTTTTCCCGAAGATAATTAAATGATAATGCAACATCCCTTTCCGAAATTCAGCAAAAGCGCTTCAAACCCGGACCTTGAAGGACGACGAAGTGCAGTGAAGTTAAGCCGGAGAAGATAATGAATTCGTTCCATGTGTGAATATATAAAGCCCTAGTGTCATAAACTTATAAAAACGACACCTATTTTAATTTTGCGCACACCCGAACCCTGAGTGTACAGGAGTGTCATAAACTAAATAAGCACACATAAATAAATACAGTTTATTCCAACCTATCTCGAGTTGTCATCAGAGGCGTTTTCTATTTGCGTGTAAGTCGAGTGTCAACGCCCAGCGAAAAATAAAATAAAGAACAACATTCTTTTGTTTTCATAAATGGACTCTGACATTAGGATTTTGAACTTTTTACTATTAATTATAAGGCTTTGTACGAACGCAGCGCAGCGGTCAAGGAAGCAAGGGTTTAGTGTGGGGAGACTCCCCGAGTGGTAATGTTGTCGCCTTGTAATCAGGGAGTCCCGCGTTCGATACATATGGAGGCAAATAGTGGTTCCGATTCCACTTTAAACTGTAGCCTTTCTATGCATAAAGTGGACTTAATATGAAAACCAAATAAACTCGTCGGTGTGTGATTCCGACCTTTTCACTTCTTTATCAGACAATGACCACTCATGTGCCCCATGGCTCCCTGTCGTGTACTACTGCTCTAACTTTTCTTTTTTCAGTGAGATTTCTGATAAATGGCCAAATATAAATAAATAAAACAGATATTTTCTTACTTCTTTCAAATTGAACCTAGGTTTTACGAAATAATTTAAACCATTATGATCTCAAAAATTTTCACGGAAACTCATATCTTGTTAACAAAAGAACATGTACTTGAAATTTATAATATAAAAATTTTAATTTTTATTTAAATAAGACTAGGAACCTAGATTGAAAATTATGAAGTTTACGGACTGTACGTTTCAATGTGAATTACAAGTTCAAATATCAAGATGAAACATGTACTATTCTAACTACACTTTCCCCATTTATCTATTATTTTGACATTTCTCGTCAATACAAGTGGATAGTTGTGCATATTTAATTAGGTTTCTGTTGACAGGTAAATAACTTTCATAGCATAAATAGATATGATGTATTTGTTTTCTGAAATGCATTAGTTATAAATTGTTATTGGGGTTTTGTTGGCATTCACATTGCCCCCGCACAATTATAAAACTGTGAGGTGGCGGTGCGGATGTCAACAAGATTCCGGCTTATCATCGATGAAGAAATATCATCATTTTGTTATTTTATTGTATAATTTAATCATTACTCGCTGTTAAAATATAATCAGTAAGGATTTACATCAATTGTGAAAGATTATTGACATATTTTGAGGGATGTGTTACTATGAATAAGATTTAATTATTTTCAACATGCTTCATAAAATTATTCTTGACAGAAATTGCAGTGATTATTCAATGGCACAAAGTTCGATTTCCTTGTAAGAACAGCAGAAAAATAATATTATTTAATAAATTCTAATTGAAATAAGGTGCTGGTAGCAATTGAATTAAAAAATTAACACCACAAAACAGGAAAAATGTTATTTATTTATACCTCTAGCTACATGAAAATGAAACGAGCAACTATAAAACGCATTGGATATTTTAATGCAGATTACGTATCTTTCAGTAAAAGTCATAAGTGACATGATTATCAACGCTCTTTTTCACAATTTCAGGAGATATTAATTTTTGCGTACTTAATATTTCAAAATTTGTGCGGCATCTGCAATTTAAAAGAGAATCTTTGTTATTAACAGTAAATAAATAGTAGATTGCGAAAATATTTATAAGGTTTGTATTAGTTCATCTTCAAGTTAATTATTTTCCAATCTTTACATGGGTCTTAATTTAGTTCAAAAGTAGTGCTAAGTCTAATAGACATTAGTTTCATCCTCATGTGTGGTTACTTAAAAAAATATATTAGTTAAATAGATTAGTGAGAGCTTGATTTTCTTCTAGTTTGTGTTGTTACCTTCAACCAGTGTGGTATTTGTAGGGGGGTGGGGGGAATTGTGTCCCCCTCTCTGCTTGATAAATTCTATCCCTGGGGGGAATGATATTTTGAGGGGAAACAAGAAATTATTGGCAATTTTGTTACTTTTCCCCACTTCGCCATTCAATGGCAACATTTTCTATCACAGCTGAAATCTCCATTCGGTGAACACAGATGTGGCCTCAAGCTGCTCTATTCCTGGAACTGTCAAACAAGTGGTCAGGGTCGAAGACCACCTCCCAGTGATTTATCCACACACCCTAACACCTTGTTCTTGAATGGTATCATCCTTGCCTATAATATTCCTTGTATTAATAAAATTTTCTTTACATTATGCTCTAATCAGACTTATTTCTTTGCCTATTTACTATTTCATACTGAGAGACTGACTTGTGTGTTGCAAAAGCTGGCATGTCCTACATGATGATTAACCCTAGTAATATTGTTTGTTTGGCTTGTACATGATTTATTGCAATTCCAGAATATTCTATAAATACCCAAATCATCAAAGTTGCCTTAAAATAATGTTTATGCATTTATGTAATGGTTCAAGTTTATTGCCATATAAATGTTGCACTTGTGTTCAAAATAAGGAAAATCTGCCACTGATTCTCTTTGTTCAAATTTATATTCCTTCTTGGGCCTCTTGAGACAATTTGTGTATTTGTAGAATTTACTGTGATTGCTACATTATACATATGCCAAACCAAAAGATCAAGTTCATTTAACTAGAGTTAATATCATGCAGAATATACCAGAAAAAGGGGGAAGAGGAAACCTGCTCTACTACACACATCAGGAAAAAGTCATCATAATCATCTTTCACAATTTCCTGCCTCTGGCTGGGTCAGCATAGAAGTCAAGCCTCTCCATTTTTTCCTGGTCTTACACCACTTCTTTCTTTCCATGGTGTTCCAATTTTGTTGTCTTCTCCTAACACTCTCCGCTCTTTCCACAGACATCTTGGTCTCCCCCTTGGCCTTATTCACACTCCTTGTGCATGGTAAGCTCTTACTGGTAGTCTTTCTGCTTCCATCCTCTTCATTTGTCCGAACCATTTCATCTGTGCCTGATCTATCCTGTCCTGGAGCTTCACCACACCCACTGTCTGTCGGATCTCCTCATTCCTTATTCTATCCCTTCTAGTCTTCCCCAATATACTTCTTAAAAAAATCATCTCCACTGCCTGCATCTTTCTTTTCTGTCTCTGTCATTGTCCAAGTCTCTGCTCCATACATAATTATTGGCACATAGTATGTGTTACATATTACCTTCTTGCATTTCATAGGTACATCCTTCTGCTCTTCTGTTCAACTCATCTATTCTTCCACTTCTCTCAATTATGCTTCCTAGATATTTGAAGCTCTCCACTACCCTCAACTCTTCCTTGTCCATCTTCATTCTTGGTTCATTTCTGGCTTTGCTTCTTGTTGTTATTAGCACCTCACTCTTTTCTGCAACAAATTTCATTCCTGCTCTTCAGATTTCCTCATTCCAACTATCAAGCTGTCTCTGTACTACTTCTTCCCTGTTCCCCCATATTACTCAGTCATCAGCAATCAACAGGGTTCATCTCTTCCTCTCCTATCTTCTTCCCCACCTCTTCCTTAATTGCATCCAATGTAATTATGAAGAGCAGTGGGGAAAGAGCACTTCCCTGTTTTAATCCATTACTTATACTACAGCGCCTTGAATAACATAGTGTGGAAAACGACCCAAGAAACTGGTTCCCTGAGACGATGACAAGTAGATGGAAGTGCAATCGACCCAGGTGCTAATTTTGTTATGAAAGTAATGCGGCTGTTAGTTAGTTTTTGGAATATACTGTGTAGATTTGTTTCTCTAGAAAGGTGGTAAGTGAACTGATGGAAACAGTTATATTTGTGGAGTGATTTGCACTTATGAAATGGCATTAATTTGGAAAGAAAAGTAAAATAAAATTAATAAATAAATAGCATGCGTAACGCAAGAAGAAACATCTCAATGTGATTCCGGACGTCAGGTCTTGGACTGTGTATTAGAGTTTATTTTTCTATGTTATTAGAATATAAATAGTATCCTGAGAGATATTTCATACCGAGGCGACAAACCACAAATGTCGCTTGAAAGCGAGCAGTCGGAAATCAATGCAGCCTTTCCAACCATAGGGACAAAAGCTCTGACTGCACCGTTTCCTCAAGGAGATTTTACACCAAAGCAACACGCGACAAACGATACGAGGATTTCACACCAAAGCGACATGGGTCATTCGGTCCAAGGCAACTTTCATACCAAAGTGACACATGTTGCTTGGAAAGAAGCCAATCAAGAGCAACATTTCACATCGTAGTGGCATGACGGGAAGCACAGGCCAGCGTTCGGTTGGTGAAATCCTCAAGCGATAAGTGGCGCGTGCCGCTTGTCGCTTTATTGCACAATCTCACTAAAGCAAGACACTCATTGCATCGCGTATGTGCGAACAACAAACCACGGCAACATCTTGAAAGCTATTGAGGAAATGGCCCAGTTTGAACGACGCAGAAGCGACAAAGCGACACGTGTGGCTTATCGTGTCTCCTAGATCTGTTGTTGTAATGTGCGGTTTATAGTGTCGCCTATCTGTTGTTCCCAAGCAACGCTTGCTAATAGACTGAAGGCACCATGTCGCTTGTCACTTAGTTGTGAACTCCCCGTGTAGCGTGTCGCTTCGGTCTCAGCACCCTTCCTTTAAGGAGCTTTCCGACCGAAGTAACAAGTAGCACACGAATACGCCATATGAACGTGTCGTTTGCTGTTTGGACCCTCATGTGCAATGAATGCTATTTTACAGTCTGGAAGTGTGTGTCACTAGTGTGACAGTGTGAACATCCCGTGTCGCTTGTCCCATTGGTTTGAAAGTTGCCTTACACTCATGTCGATGGCACTAAGAAAGTTTTGTGGGGTTCCCCTTGTCGTTTCATGCAATCATCATTATCATCATCGCCGCGAGTAGTTTAAAGCGGAAGAAAAGAGTCAGTAAATATCAAAAATACAAATGCTCCAGTGTGTATATCTTTAAAAGAAATGATGATGATGATGATAATAATAATGAACCTAATTCATACACAAAAATTTAGTTGCCAAGAACATTCCACATGTATTTTTTCTCCCGTATTATTAACGAAAGTATGACGATAACAGGACGTGGTCGACTGTCTAGAATGTTCGTTAATATCTTCGCGACCACTGTACCAAATATCATAGCAATTATCACATTCATAGAAATGCTTCATGTGAAAGAATCAGACGTTGCAGCGAAAACTCCATTTACTTCCATTATAAGCAGTCGAACACCAAGTACCGGGGTCAACACCAGCGCCTCTAGTGGATCATTTTTGAGTGGAACCAGCCAGAGAGCGCAGAACCATGCCGTTTTCCACACTACGTTATTCTAGGTGCTGTACTTATACTAAACCACTTCGTTCTTTCCACTGGTGTCTTCACACAGCTCTGGTTGGCCTTGTATGTGCTTTGCACTCTACACACTATCTCTTACACTCCTTTCTCTCTTAGAGCCTTCCAAATCTATGTTCCATCCATGCTATCGTATGCCTTTTCTATATCTAGGAAACCATAATTAAATTATTTCCATACTCGTAGTACCTTTATCGGAAAAAAAAAATTGGAATAGAATGTAATATGAAGGAAGCATTAATGATTAACAAACCTAGGAAAAATATTCATGGCAAAGGTGGCACTATTTGAAAAAAGTTGAAAGGTTTCAAAACTACATCTTCAATCAGGAACATGCTGATAATGTGCGAATTACTCACAAATATATAAACTAAAGACAAAAAGGTTAAAAAACAGCAACTTACGTGTGTGAGTATGAGATTTTTCGTACTACGTTTCGGAGGTTACACTACCTCCTTCTTCAGGTTAGACCGATGTTATTCAGACACCAAACTTTTCTTAACTTTTTCATTCGCGCCGAAAGACTATGCAATGACGAAAAAGAGAAAGAGAAAGAAGGAGAATGGATAAGGAAAGTGGGGGTAAAGAATGGGTATACTATCCGCGACCTAGAAAAAGTAGCTAGGAAAGCAAAAAAGATTATTAGGCATGAAGCATTGCAAAATGAAAAAGGGGGGGGAAAAACTGTGGTAGGAAACGGTGAAAAGAACACATGTTATGTCGGGATTCCATACTTCAAAGGTATTTCCGAGAAAATTGAAAAGTCCGTGAGGGGTTACGGGATTAAATGTGGGATAAGAGCTCCCCGGAGTATCGAAAAACATTTTACCTCTTATAAGAAAGGGAGGGGGGAGGGGCGCAATAACCCTGAAGAGCGGAAGGGAGTATACAGGATAGTGTGTGAATGCGGAAAGGAATATGTGGGGCAGACCGGGAGGAATATGCAAGTTAGGTGGGGAGAGCATGATAAGGACGTAAAGGAGGGCATACCCAAAACAGGATTATCTGAACACATATTGGTCAACCGACATAAGATTGCTAAAAGGGAAGTTATTAGGGAGGTTAGCAATAAATTGGACCGAAATGTATATGAAGCTGCCTAGATATGCGCGAAAAATTGGAACAAACTTAATAGGGACGATGGGAATTTAGAAGACGGCTGGGTTAATTTCTTTAAAAAATGGGATAAAGCCGCAGTGAATAGGGACGAGATGGGCTTCCGTGTTACTCCTGAGGTTAGGAAAGCCGCCGAGGTGGAAGTCGATTTCACCTTGGATTGGTGACTCCCGAGCCCCAGTTCGGAAGGACTGAGGAGGAGAAGTTTTCTTTCTCCAGCTATGGGCCGACACCGTGCATTCGCCTACCCCGAGCATTGGTCGGCAGTTCAACGACTTCAACATGGGACGTTCGTTTGTTTTTTATGGGATTGCGCGGTTTTAGATGTGTAATTTACATTCCTTTTATTTTTTAGAAAGTGTCCTTCACACAACATTTTAACCTAAATCCTTAACCTTCACTATCACGACGAGGCACCATGTTAGGTGTCTGAATAACATCGGTCTAACCTGAAGAAGGAGGTAGTGTAACCTCCGAAACGTAGTACGAAAAATCTCATACTCACACACGTAAGTTGCTGTTTTTTAACCTTTTTGTCTTTAGTTTATATATTTGTGAGTAATTCGCACATTATCAGCATGTTATTGATCTCCGATACGGGGAGGAAAGTGCGCAAATTTGAAAAGTTAAGGATTAAGCTTAATAGGACCCTAATCAGGATAGGTTTCCTTAAGCATTGTAGGAAGAGGGGTTTTTTACCGGGTTTTTTAAAGTGGGGGTACCAACCCCTTAGTTATAAAGGGCTGGACCAAAAGAGGGAGATGCAGTTTAAAATGCTGGGGAAATGCATAAGGGAGGCGTATGCACAGGTGGATAGGCTCAACTCTGAATGTTACAGGTTACATTTGGAAATAGGAGGACGATTAGACCAGGTAACATGGGGGCGCATTGAGGAGCGTCATTCTAGAACGGTCGAACAGGCGAAAGTAAGGGATATCGAAACAATTAGGAGAAAATTAATTAAATTGGGAATTAACGAGGGGGTTAAGGAGGGAGAGAATAGGCACAGAAAAGGGGATGAAAATAAAGCCAATATTCTAAATCTAACAAAACTTCAACCCCCTAAAGCCTTAGCGGAGATTATGAGAATGGGGCATAAGTTTGCCATTAGGGATGAAAACTTCGAAAAAGAGGAATTCGTCATAGCGGCGGAGAAAATAGTGGGAAAATTAGACGAAAAAGAAGATAAATCTAATGTCAGGGTAAAAATTCGTGACATTATAGATGAACAAATGCACCTAAGCATAAAGGAACAAGGCCCACCCATTACCAATCATAGGGCTCCAAAGGGGAAAACGGAAAGTAAGCTTAGGGGGAGTCTTCGTAATGTGAAAAAATGGGTTAAACAAAGTGACGTGTATTTGGTTAGATCGGACAAAGAGAACAAGATGGTTATTATCGGGAAAGAGGAATACCATAGTAAGTTGGAAGATAGCTTTAGGAGTAATGACTACGAAGAAATCAAAGTTAACCCCATTAATAAAATCAAACGAGAAATCAGGAAAGGCATTGAAACCAGTTTTACCTTGGGGAGCGCGGAAAAAAAGAAATTACTTAAGGGGGTTAAGGAAGGGAATATTCCTACGGCCTTTGGGATACCTAAGACCCATAAGGAAGGGATACCCCTCAGACCCATTATCCCCATGTATGCCCATCCGGGATATGGTTTAGCTAAAGAAATGATTAAGAGAATGGGAAAAATGAATATGGACACCCCGTATAGCGTCAAAAACTCTTTCATGGTCAAAGAAACTATCGAGAAACTCACCATGGATGAACGGGACGTAATCTGTAGTTTCGACGTTATTAATCTATACCCCAGTGTCCCCCGGGACAAAGCGGGAGATTGTTTGTATAGATGGCTAATTGACCAAAACGTTGAAATCTTGGTCGCCTGGGAGTATGTCCGATGGTTTTTTCTCATTACGGGGTACAATTACTTCTATGTTAACGATAAAATCTTCCGGCAAAAAGAAGGGTTGGCCATGGGCAATCCCATCTCGGGCCTTGTGGCCAACATTTTCATGCACTACGTCGAAAAGGCCGCTATGGAATATGTAGGGGTGGGGGGAGTAAAATATTATGGGAGGTACGTGGATGACATCCTCATCATAGGGAATGAAATCAAACTTGACAGCATTTTCGACCAATTGGGGAGGCAGGACCCCAGAATTGGGTTTACTAGAGAAGATATGGCCAACGGAAAGATCCACTTTCTTGACTTGTGGCTTACTAAAACCGGACAACGGATCGTAACCGGGGTCTTTCATAAACCGTTGGCCGGAGAGCTGTACCTCCATAAGAGATCCCAACATTCGAATAGGACTAAACTAAATGTTTTTCTTAACTTTTTCATTCGCGCCGAAAGACTATGCAATGACGAAAAAGAGAAAGAGAAAGAAGGAGAATGGATAAGGAAAGTGGGGGTAAAGAATGGGTATACTATCCGCGACCTAGAAAAAGTAGCTAGGAAAGCAAAAAAGATTATTAGGCATGAAGCATTGCAAAATGAAAAAGGGGGGGGAAAAACTGTGGTAGGAAACGGTGAAAAGAACACATGTTATGTCGGGATTCCATACTTCAAAGGTATTTCCGAGAAAATTGAAAAGTCCGTGAGGGGTTACGGGATTAAATGTGGGATAAGAGCTCCCCGGAGTATCGAAAAACATTTTACCTCTTATAAGAAAGGGAGGGGGGAGGGGCGCAATAACCCTGAAGAGCGGAAGGGAGTATACAGGATAGTGTGTGAATGCGGAAAGGAATATGTGGGGCAGACCGGGAGGAATATGCAAGTTAGGTGGGGAGAGCATGATAAGGACGTAAAGGAGGGCATACCCAAAACAGGATTATCTGAACACATATTGGTCAACCGACATAAGATTGCTAAAAGGGAAGTTATTAGGGAGGTTAACAATAAATTGGACCGAAATGTATATGAAGCTGCCTATATATGCGCGAAAAATTGGAACAAACTTAATAGGGACGATGGGAATTTAGAAGACGGCTGGGTTAATTTCTTTAAAAAATGGGATAAAGCCGCAGTGAATAGGGACGAGGTGGGCTTCCGTGTTACTCCTGAGGTTAGGAAAGCCGCCGAGGTGGAAGTCGATTTCACCTTGGATTGGTGACTCCCGAGCCCCAGTTCGGAAGGACTGAGGAGGAGAAGTTTTCTTTCTCCAGCTATGGGCCGACACCGTGCATTCGCCTACCCCGAGCATTGGTCGGCAGTTCAACGACTTCAACATGGGACGTTCGTTTGTTTTTTATGGGATTGCGCGGTTTTAGATGTGTAATTTACATTCCTTTTATTTTTTAGAAAGTGTCCTTCACACAACATTTTAACCTAAATCCTTAACCTTCACTTTCACGACGAGGCACCATGTTAGGTGTCTGAATAACATCGGTCTAACCTGAAGAAGGAGGTAGTGTAACCTCCGAAACGTAGTACGAAAAATCTCATACTCACACACGTAAGTTGCTGTTTTTTAACCTTTTTGTCTTTAGTTTATATATTTGTGAGTAATTCGCACATTATCAGCATGTTATTGATCTCCGATACGGGGAGGAAAGTGCGCAAATTTGAAAAGTTAAGGATTAAGCTTAATAGGACCCTAATCAGGATAGGTTTCCTTAAGCATTGTAGGAAGAGGGGTTTTTTACCGGGTTTTTTAAAGTGGGGGTACCAACCCCTTAGTTATAAAGGGCTGGACCAAAAGAGGGAGATGCAGTTTAAAATGCTGGGGAAATGCATAAGGGAGGCGTATGCACAGGTGGATAGGCTCAACTCTGAATGTTACAGGTTACATTTGGAAATAGGAGGACGATTAGACCAGGTAACATGGGGGCGCATTGAGGAGCGTCATTCTAGAACGGTCGAACAGGCGAAAGTAAGGGATATCGAAACAATTAGGAGAAAATTAATTAAATTGGGAATTAACGAGGGGGTTAAGGAGGGAGAGAATAGGCACAGAAAAGGGGATGAAAATAAAGCCAATATTCTAAATCTAACAAAACTTCAACCCCCTAAAGCCTTAGCGGAGATTATGAGAATGGGGCATAAGTTTGCCATTAGGGATGAAAACTTCGAAAAAGAGGAATTCGTCATAGCGGCGGAGAAAATAGTGGGAAAATTAGACGAAAAAGAAGATAAATCTAATGTCAGGGTAAAAATTCGTGACATTATAGATGAACAAATGCACCTAAGCATAAAGGAACAAGGCCCACCCATTACCAATCATAGGGCTCCAAAGGGGAAAACGGAAAGTAAGCTTAGGGGGAGTCTTCGTAATGTGAAAAAATGGGTTAAACAAAGTGACGTGTATTTGGTTAGATCGGACAAAGAGAACAAGATGGTTATTATCGGGAAAGAGGAATACCATAGTAAGTTGGAAGATAGCTTTAGGAGTAATGACTACGAAGAAATCAAAGTTAACCCCATTAATAAAATCAAACGAGAAATCAGGAAAGGCATTGAAACCAGTTTTACCTTGGGGAGCGCGGAAAAAAAGAAATTACTTAAGGGGGTTAAGGAAGGGAATATTCCTACGGCCTTTGGGATACCTAAGACCCATAAGGAAGGGATACCCCTCAGACCCATTATCCCCATGTATGCCCATCCGGGATATGGTTTAGCTAAAGAAATGATTAAGAGAATGGGAAAAATGAATATGGACACCCCGTATAGCGTCAAAAACTCTTTCATGGTCAAAGAAACTATCGAGAAACTCACCATGGATGAACGGGACGTAATCTGTAGTTTCGACGTTATTAATCTATACCCCAGTGTCCCCCGGGACAAAGCGGGAGATTGTTTGTATAGATGGCTAATTGACCAAAACGTTGAAATCTTGGTCGCCTGGGAGTATGTCCGATGGTTTTTTCTCATTACGGGGTACAATTACTTCTATGTTAACGATAAAATCTTCCGGCAAAAAGAAGGGTTGGCCATGGGCAATCCCATCTCGGGCCTTGTGGCCAACATTTTCATGCACTACGTCGAAAAGGCCGCTATGGAATATGTAGGGGTGGGGGGAGTAAAATATTATGGGAGGTACGTGGATGACATCCTCATCATAGGGAATGAAATCAAACTTGACAGCATTTTCGACCAATTGGGGAGGCAGGACCCCAGAATTGGGTTTACTAGAGAAGATATGGCCAACGGAAAGATCCACTTTCTTGACTTGTGGCTTACTAAAACCGGACAACGGATCGTAACCGGGGTCTTTCATAAACCGTTGGCCGGAGAGCTGTACCTCCATAAGAGATCCCAACATTCGAATAGGACTAAACTAAATGTTTTTCTTAACTTTTTCATTCGCGCCGAAAGACTATGCAATGACGAAAAAGAGAAAGAGAAAGAAGGAGAATGGATAAGGAAAGTGGGGGTAAAGAATGGGTATACTATCCGCGACCTAGAAAAAGTAGCTAGGAAAGCAAAAAAGATTATTAGGCATGAAGCATTGCAAAATGAAAAAGGGGGGGAAAAAACTGTGGTAGGAAACGGTGAAAAGAACACATGTTATGTCGGGATTCCATACTTCAAAGGTATTTCCGAGAAAATTGAAAAGTCCGTGAGGGGTTACGGGATTAAATGTGGGATAAGAGCTCCCCGGAGTATCGAAAAACATTTTACCTCTTATAAGAAAGGGAGGGGGGAGGGGCGCAATAACCCTGAAGAGCGGAAGGGAGTATACAGGATAGTGTGTGAATGCGGAAAGGAATATGTGGGGCAGACCGGGAGGAATATGCAAGTTAGGTGGGGAGAGCATGATAAGGACGTAAAGGAGGGCATACCCAAAACAGGATTATCTGAACACATATTGGTCAACCGACATAAGATTGCTAAAAGGGAAGTTATTAGGGAGGTTAACAATAAATTGGACCGAAATGTATATGAAGCTGCCTATATATGCGCGAAAAATTGGAACAAACTTAATAGGGACGATGGGAATTTAGAAGACGGCTGGGTTAATTTCTTTAAAAAATGGGATAAAGCCGCAGTGAATAGGGACGAGGTGGGCTTCCGTGTTACTCCTGAGGTTAGGAAAGCCGCCGAGGTGGAAGTCGATTTCACCTTGGATTGGTGACTCCCGAGCCCCAGTTCGGAAGGACTGAGGAGGAGAAGTTTTCTTTCTCCAGCTATGGGCCGACACCGTGCATTCGCCTACCCCGAGCATTGGTCGGCAGTTCAACGACTTCAACATGGGACGTTCGTTTGTTTTTTATGGGATTGCGCGGTTTTAGATGTGTAATTTACATTCCTTTTATTTTTTAGAAAGTGTCCTTCACACAACATTTTAACCTAAATCCTTAACCTTCACTTTCACGACGAGGCACCATGTTAGGTGTCTGAATAACATCGGTCTAACCTGAAGAAGGAGGTAGTGTAACCTCCGAAACGTAGTACGAAAAATCTCATACTCACACACGTAAGTTGCTGTTTTTTAACCTTTTTGTCTTTAGTTTATATATTTGTGAGTAATTCGCACATTATCAGCATGTTATTGATCTCCGATACGGGGAGGAAAGTGCGCAAATTTGAAAAGTTAAGGATTAAGCTTAATAGGACCCTAATCAGGATAGGTTTCCTTAAGCATTGTAGGAAGAGGGGTTTTTTACCGGGTTTTTTAAAGTGGGGGTACCAACCCCTTAGTTATAAAGGGCTGGACCAAAAGAGGGAGATGCAGTTTAAAATGCTGGGGAAATGCATAAGGGAGGCGTATGCACAGGTGGATAGGCTCAACTCTGAATGTTACAGGTTACATTTGGAAATAGGAGGACGATTAGACCAGGTAACATGGGGGCGCATTGAGGAGCGTCATTCTAGAACGGTCGAACAGGCGAAAGTAAGGGATATCGAAACAATTAGGAGAAAATTAATTAAATTGGGAATTAACGAGGGGGTTAAGGAGGGAGAGAATAGGCACAGAAAAGGGGATGAAAATAAAGCCAATATTCTAAATCTAACAAAACTTCAACCCCCTAAAGCCTTAGCGGAGATTATGAGAATGGGGCATAAGTTTGCCATTAGGGATGAAAACTTCGAAAAAGAGGAATTCGTCATAGCGGCGGAGAAAATAGTGGGAAAATTAGACGAAAAAGAAGATAAATCTAATGTCAGGGTAAAAATTCGTGACATTATAGATGAACAAATGCACCTAAGCATAAAGGAACAAGGCCCACCCATTACCAATCATAGGGCTCCAAAGGGGAAAACGGAAAGTAAGCTTAGGGGGAGTCTTCGTAATGTGAAAAAATGGGTTAAACAAAGTGACGTGTATTTGGTTAGATCGGACAAAGAGAACAAGATGGTTATTATCGGGAAAGAGGAATACCATAGTAAGTTGGAAGATAGCTTTAGGAGTAATGACTACGAAGAAATCAAAGTTAACCCCATTAATAAAATCAAACGAGAAATCAGGAAAGGCATTGAAACCAGTTTTACCTTGGGGAGCGCGGAAAAAAAGAAATTACTTAAGGGGGTTAAGGAAGGGAATATTCCTACGGCCTTTGGGATACCTAAGACCCATAAGGAAGGGATACCCCTCAGACCCATTATCCCCATGTATGCCCATCCGGGATATGGTTTAGCTAAAGAAATGATTAAGAGAATGGGAAAAATGAATATGGACACCCCGTATAGCGTCAAAAACTCTTTCATGGTCAAAGAAACTATCGAGAAACTCACCATGGATGAACGGGACGTAATCTGTAGTTTCGACGTTATTAATCTATACCCCAGTGTCCCCCGGGACAAAGCGGGAGATTGTTTGTATAGATGGCTAATTGACCAAAACGTTGAAATCTTGGTCGCCTGGGAGTATGTCCGATGGTTTTTTCTCATTACGGGGTACAATTACTTCTATGTTAACGATAAAATCTTCCGGCAAAAAGAAGGGTTGGCCATGGGCAATCCCATCTCGGGCCTTGTGGCCAACATTTTCATGCACTACGTCGAAAAGGCCGCTATGGAATATGTAGGGGTGGGGGGAGTAAAATATTATGGGAGGTACGTGGATGACATCCTCATCATAGGGAATGAAATCAAACTTGACAGCATTTTCGACCAATTGGGGAGGCAGGACCCCAGAATTGGGTTTACTAGAGAAGATATGGCCAACGGAAAGATCCACTTTCTTGACTTGTGGCTTACTAAAACCGGACAACGGATCGTAACCGGGGTCTTTCATAAACCGTTGGCCGGAGAGCTGTACCTCCATAAGAGATCCCAACATTCGAATAGGACTAAACTAAATGTTTTTCTTAACTTTTTCATTCGCGCCGAAAGACTATGCAATGACGAAAAAGAGAAAGAGAAAGAAGGAGAATGGATAAGGAAAGTGGGGGTAAAGAATGGGTATACTATCCGCGACCTAGAAAAAGTAGCTAGGAAAGCAAAAAAGATTATTAGGCATGAAGCATTGCAAAATGAAAAAAGGGGGGGAAAAAACTGTGGTAGGAAACGGTGAAAAGAACACATGTTATGTCGGGATTCCATACTTCAAAGGTATTTCCGAGAAAATTGAAAAGTCCGTGAGGGGTTACGGGATTAAATGTGGGATAAGAGCTCCCCGGAGTATCGAAAAACATTTTACCTCTTATAAGAAAGGGAGGGGGGAGGGGCGCAATAACCCTGAAGAGCGGAAGGGAGTATACAGGATAGTGTGTGAATGCGGAAAGGAATATGTGGGGCAGACCGGGAGGAATATGCAAGTTAGGTGGGGAGAGCATGATAAGGACGTAAAGGAGGGCATACCCAAAACAGGATTATCTGAACACATATTGGTCAACCGACATAAGATTGCTAAAAGGGAAGTTATTAGGGAGGTTAACAATAAATTGGACCGAAATGTATATGAAGCTGCCTATATATGCGCGAAAAATTGGAACAAACTTAATAGGGACGATGGGAATTTAGAAGACGGCTGGGTTAATTTCTTTAAAAAATGGGATAAAGCCGCAGTGAATAGGGACGAGATGGGCTTCCGTGTTACTCCTGAGGTTAGGAAAGCCGCCGAGGTGGAAGTCGATTTCACCTTGGATTGGTGACTCCCGAGCCCCAGTTCGGAAGGACTGAGGAGGAGAAGTTTTCTTTCTCCAGCTATGGGCCGACACCGTGCATTCGCCTACCCCGAGCATTGGTCGGCAGTTCAACGACTTCAACATGGGACGTTCGTTTGTTTTTTATGGGATTGCGCGGTTTTAGATGTGTAATTTACATTCCTTTTATTTTTTAGAAAGTGTCCTTCACACAACATTTTAACCTAAATCCTTAACCTTCACTTTCACGACGAGGCACCATGTTAGGTGTCTGAATAACATCGGTCTAACCTGAAGAAGGAGGTAGTGTAACCTCCGAAACGTAGTACGAAAAATCTCATACTCACACACGTAAGTTGCTGTTTTTTAACCTTTTTGTCTTTAGTTTATATATTTGTGAGTAATTCGCACATTATCAGCATGTTATTGATCTCCGATACGGGGAGGAAAGTGCGCAAATTTGAAAAGTTAAGGATTAAGCTTAATAGGACCCTAATCAGGATAGGTTTCCTTAAGCATTGTAGGAAGAGGGGTTTTTTACCGGGTTTTTTAAAGTGGGGGTACCAACCCCTTAGTTATAAAGGGCTGGACCAAAAGAGGGAGATGCAGTTTAAAATGCTGGGGAAATGCATAAGGGAGGCGTATGCACAGGTGGATAGGCTCAACTCTGAATGTTACAGGTTACATTTGGAAATAGGAGGACGATTAGACCAGGTAACATGGGGGCGCATTGAGGAGCGTCATTCTAGAACGGTCGAACAGGCGAAAGTAAGGGATATCGAAACAATTAGGAGAAAATTAATTAAATTGGGAATTAACGAGGGGGTTAAGGAGGGAGAGAATAGGCACAGAAAAGGGGATGAAAATAAAGCCAATATTCTAAATCTAACAAAACTTCAACCCCCTAAAGCCTTAGCGGAGATTATGAGAATGGGGCATAAGTTTGCCATTAGGGATGAAAACTTCGAAAAAGAGGAATTCGTCATAGCGGCGGAGAAAATAGTGGGAAAATTAGACGAAAAAGAAGATAAATCTAATGTCAGGGTAAAAATTCGTGACATTATAGATGAACAAATGCACCTAAGCATAAAGGAACAAGGCCCACCCATTACCAATCATAGGGCTCCAAAGGGGAAAACGGAAAGTAAGCTTAGGGGGAGTCTTCGTAATGTGAAAAAATGGGTTAAACAAAGTGACGTGTATTTGGTTAGATCGGACAAAGAGAACAAGATGGTTATTATCGGGAAAGAGGAATACCATAGTAAGTTGGAAGATAGCTTTAGGAGTAATGACTACGAAGAAATCAAAGTTAACCCCATTAATAAAATCAAACGAGAAATCAGGAAAGGCATTGAAACCAGTTTTACCTTGGGGAGCGCGGAAAAAAAGAAATTACTTAAGGGGGTTAAGGAAGGGAATATTCCTACGGCCTTTGGGATACCTAAGACCCATAAGGAAGGGATACCCCTCAGACCCATTATCCCCATGTATGCCCATCCGGGATATGGTTTAGCTAAAGAAATGATTAAGAGAATGGGAAAAATGAATATGGACACCCCGTATAGCGTCAAAAACTCTTTCATGGTCAAAGAAACTATCGAGAAACTCACCATGGATGAACGGGACGTAATCTGTAGTTTCGACGTTATTAATCTATACCCCAGTGTCCCCCGGGACAAAGCGGGAGATTGTTTGTATAGATGGCTAATTGACCAAAACGTTGAAATCTTGGTCGCCTGGGAGTATGTCCGATGGTTTTTTCTCATTACGGGGTACAATTACTTCTATGTTAACGATAAAATCTTCCGGCAAAAAGAAGGGTTGGCCATGGGCAATCCCATCTCGGGCCTTGTGGCCAACATTTTCATGCACTACGTCGAAAAGGCCGCTATGGAATATGTAGGGGTGGGGGGAGTAAAATATTATGGGAGGTACGTGGATGACATCCTCATCATAGGGAATGAAATCAAACTTGACAGCATTTTCGACCAATTGGGGAGGCAGGACCCCAGAATTGGGTTTACTAGAGAAGATATGGCCAACGGAAAGATCCACTTTCTTGACTTGTGGCTTACTAAAACCGGACAACGGATCGTAACCGGGGTCTTTCATAAACCGTTGGCCGGAGAGCTGTACCTCCATAAGAGATCCCAACATTCGAATAGGACTAAACTAAATGTTTTTCTTAACTTTTTCATTCGCGCCGAAAGACTATGCAATGACGAAAAAGAGAAAGAGAAAGAAGGAGAATGGATAAGGAAAGTGGGGGTAAAGAATGGGTATACTATCCGCGACCTAGAAAAAGTAGCTAGGAAAGCAAAAAAGATTATTAGGCATGAAGCATTGCAAAATGAAAAAGGGGGGGAAAAAACTGTGGTAGGAAACGGAGAAAAGAACACATGTTATGTCGGGATTCCATACTTCAAAGGTATTTCCGAGAAAATTGAAAAGTCCGTGAGGGGTTACGGGATTAAATGTGGGATAAGAGCTCCCCGGAGTATCGAAAAACATTTTACCTCTTATAAGAAAGGGAGGGGGGAGGGGCGCAATAACCCTGAAGAGCGGAAGGGAGTATACAGGATAGTGTGTGAATGCGGAAAGGAATATGTGGGGCAGACCGGGAGGAATATGCAAGTTAGGTGGGGAGAGCATGATAAGGACGTAAAGGAGGGCATACCCAAAACAGGATTATCTGAACACATATTGGTCAACCGACATAAGATTGCTAAAAGGGAAGTTATTAGGGAGGTTAGCAATAAATTGGACCGAAATGTATATGAAGCTGCCTATATATGCGCGAAAAATTGGAACAAACTTAATAGGGACGATGGGAATTTAGAAGACGGCTGGGTTAATTTCTTTAAAAAATGGGATAAAGCCGCAGTGAATAGGGACGAGATGGGCTTCCGTGTTACTCCTGAGGTTAGGAAAGCCGCCGAGGTGGAAGTCGATTTCACCTTGGATTGGTGACTCCCGAGCCCCAGTTCGGAAGGACTGAGGAGGAGAAGTTTTCTTTCTCCAGCTATGGGCCGACACCGTGCATTCGCCTACCCCGAGCATTGGTCGGCAGTTCAACGACTTCAACATGGGACGTTCGTTTGTTTTTTATGGGATTGCGCGGTTTTAGATGTGTAATTTACATTCCTTTTATTTTTTAGAAAGTGTCCTTCACACAACATTTTAACCTAAATCCTTAACCTTCACTTTCACGACGAGGCACCATGTTAGGTGTCTGAATAACATCGGTCTAACCTGAAGAAGGAGGTAGTGTAACCTCCGAAACGTAGTACGAAAAATCTCATACTCACACACGTAAGTTGCTGTTTTTTAACCTTTTTGTCTTTAGTTTATATATTTGTGAGTAATTCGCACATTATCAGCATGTTATTGATCTCCGATACGGGGAGGAAAGTGCGCAAATTTGAAAAGTTAAGGATTAAGCTTAATAGGACCCTAATCAGGATAGGTTTCCTTAAGCATTGTAGGAAGAGGGGTTTTTTACCGGGTTTTTTAAAGTGGGGGTACCAACCCCTTAGTTATAAAGGGCTGGACCAAAAGAGGGAGATGCAGTTTAAAATGCTGGGGAAATGCATAAGGGAGGCGTATGCACAGGTGGATAGGCTCAACTCTGAATGTTACAGGTTACATTTGGAAATAGGAGGACGATTAGACCAGGTAACATGGGGGCGCATTGAGGAGCGTCATTCTAGAACGGTCGAACAGGCGAAAGTAAGGGATATCGAAACAATTAGGAGAAAATTAATTAAATTGGGAATTAACGAGGGGGTTAAGGAGGGAGAGAATAGGCACAGAAAAGGGGATGAAAATAAAGCCAATATTCTAAATCTAACAAAACTTCAACCCCCTAAAGCCTTAGCGGAGATTATGAGAATGGGGCATAAGTTTGCCATTAGGGATGAAAACTTCGAAAAAGAGGAATTCGTCATAGCGGCGGAGAAAATAGTGGGAAAATTAGACGAAAAAGAAGATAAATCTAATGTCAGGGTAAAAATTCGTGACATTATAGATGAACAAATGCACCTAAGCATAAAGGAACAAGGCCCACCCATTACCAATCATAGGGCTCCAAAGGGGAAAACGGAAAGTAAGCTTAGGGGGAGTCTTCGTAATGTGAAAAAATGGGTTAAACAAAGTGACGTGTATTTGGTTAGATCGGACAAAGAGAACAAGATGGTTATTATCGGGAAAGAGGAATACCATAGTAAGTTGGAAGATAGCTTTAGGAGTAATGACTACGAAGAAATCAAAGTTAACCCCATTAATAAAATCAAACGAGAAATCAGGAAAGGCATTGAAACCAGTTTTACCTTGGGGAGCGCGGAAAAAAAGAAATTACTTAAGGGGGTTAAGGAAGGGAATATTCCTACGGCCTTTGGGATACCTAAGACCCATAAGGAAGGGATACCCCTCAGACCCATTATCCCCATGTATGCCCATCCGGGATATGGTTTAGCTAAAGAAATGATTAAGAGAATGGGAAAAATGAATATGGACACCCCGTATAGCGTCAAAAACTCTTTCATGGTCAAAGAAACTATCGAGAAACTCACCATGGATGAACGGGACGTAATCTGTAGTTTCGACGTTATTAATCTATACCCCAGTGTCCCCCGGGACAAAGCGGGAGATTGTTTGTATAGATGGCTAATTGACCAAAACGTTGAAATCTTGGTCGCCTGGGAGTATGTCCGATGGTTTTTTCTCATTACGGGGTACAATTACTTCTATGTTAACGATAAAATCTTCCGGCAAAAAGAAGGGTTGGCCATGGGCAATCCCATCTCGGGCCTTGTGGCCAACATTTTCATGCACTACGTCGAAAAGGCCGCTATGGAATATGTAGGGGTGGGGGGAGTAAAATATTATGGGAGGTACGTGGATGACATCCTCATCATAGGGAATGAAATCAAACTTGACAGCATTTTCGACCAATTGGGGAGGCAGGACCCCAGAATTGGGTTTACTAGAGAAGATATGGCCAACGGAAAGATCCACTTTCTTGACTTGTGGCTTACTAAAACCGGACAACGGATCGTAACCGGGGTCTTTCATAAACCGTTGGCCGGAGAGCTGTACCTCCATAAGAGATCCCAACATTCGAATAGGACTAAACTAAATGTTTTTCTTAACTTTTTCATTCGCGCCGAAAGACTATGCAATGACGAAAAAGAGAAAGAGAAAGAAGGAGAATGGATAAGGAAAGTGGGGGTAAAGAATGGGTATACTATCCGCGACCTAGAAAAAGTAGCTAGGAAAGCAAAAAAGATTATTAGGCATGAAGCATTGCAAAATGAAAAAGGGGGGAAAAAACTGTGGTAGGAAACGGTGAAAAGAACACATGTTATGTCGGGATTCCATACTTCAAAGGTATTTCCGAGAAAATTGAAAAGTCCGTGAGGGGTTACGGGATTAAATGTGGGATAAGAGCTCCCCGGAGTATCGAAAAACATTTTACCTCTTATAAGAAAGGGAGGGGGGAGGGGCGCAATAACCCTGAAGAGCGGAAGGGAGTATACAGGATAGTGTGTGAATGCGGAAAGGAATATGTGGGGCAGACCGGGAGGAATATGCAAGTTAGGTGGGGAGAGCATGATAAGGACGTAAAGGAGGGCATACCCAAAACAGGATTATCTGAACACATATTGGTCAACCGACATAAGATTGCTAAAAGGGAAGTTATTAGGGAGGTTAACAATAAATTGGACCGAAATGTATATGAAGCTGCCTATATATGCGCGAAAAATTGGAACAAACTTAATAGGGACGATGGGAATTTAGAAGACGGCTGGGTTAATTTCTTTAAAAAATGGGATAAAGCCGCAGTGAATAGGGACGAGATGGGCTTCCGTGTTACTCCTGAGGTTAGGAAAGCCGCCGAGGTGGAAGTCGATTTCACCTTGGATTGGTGACTCCCGAGCCCCAGTTCGGAAGGACTGAGGAGGAGAAGTTTTCTTTCTCCAGCTATGGGCCGACACCGTGCATTCGCCTACCCCGAGCATTGGTCGGCAGTTCAACGACTTCAACATGGGACGTTCGTTTGTTTTTTATGGGATTGCGCGGTTTTAGATGTGTAATTTACATTCCTTTTATTTTTTAGAAAGTGTCCTTCACACAACATTTTAACCTAAATCCTTAACCTTCACTTTCACGACGAGGCACCATGTTAGGTGTCTGAATAACATCGGTTTAACCTGAAGAAGGAGGTAGTGTAACCTCCGAAACGTAGTACGAAAAATCTCATACTCACACACGTAAGTTGCTGTTTTTTTAACCTTTTTGTCTTTAATCTTCAATCAGGATGGTAACAATTTCGTGACATAAGTTGAGTGCAAAGAAAGAAGCATCCCCAACTGAACAAGTGAAGATTGTCTATCTGCTATGCTGGACATCACTGGCCAAAGCACCAGAGTTTTAATATTCTTCACTTACCTTAAAAATCTTTGCTTTAACCTGTTTTAACTTTCAATTATTTTTTCCTGTTTTTACCAAAAATCAAGGTGAGATCAAACATTAGGACTATATGTAAAAGACTAAGTTTATGATGTTAATGGCATGTGGAATGAGGTACAGTACTATGTCTTCTATCATATTTATAAATTTATTTATAATGCTGTAACTTATTTCCATCATACTTTTCAAAAGAAAAATTCTTGTAGAAAGAAAAACTTTATTTAAATTTTATCTAACAATGTACAAAATTCTTTTGATATATTTTTTTATAAAAAGACACACATTTTTTAACTTATTTGACTAGTAAGAAGTCCACAAAATATTTGTTGCACATAAAGCTGCTTTTCTTCTCAAAAACAATGTAAGGCACTTGTATTACTGACAGAATGTAACATGTATAAAATCAACATTCCCACAAATTGTGGACACTATTATTTAGATATGCACTTAAAAGTTATTAAAAACACAGTGTCTTGGAAAGTTCACAGCCAAATTTATAGGTTCAACAAAAATTACAGCCAGTGTGGACAAACATGACTCCACCTGCTCATCTTCATACAAAATACACACTATGTATGCTTGAATATGCATAATATGTAATGAAAATTGCCTTAATGCAGAAGGCACATTATGGATAAAGAACTGACTTGGAAGAAGCTATCTATTTTGCTTTACATGTGAATCGATAAATCTTTAAAGTACAAGTATGTTCAATTTTGATACAATTCTTGCGACTTCCTCAGGCATACACTTTAGGCACTACATGTAAGTTACAGAGCAGATAATAAAGATATCTGTTCAGTCTGTATGCAGTCAAATTCTACTATGTACTGTAGATCAAGTATATGGAAAGGGGGAAACTCCTTGTCTTTGTACGTATGTAACAATAGACGTATTTACTGTTATATGTAAGGCAAGTACTATTGATGAACTATATGTAGCCCTAATCTAAGTACAATCTATTGCATACAGAAATAATACTGTACATGAAATATGAAAAATAAAGTTACAGTTCTGCCCTTGTATCACATTTATGCACAGCCAGTGAAGGTCAACACTCCACCTACCCACCTTCACACAAAATACACAATATATGTGTGAGCATGCATAATGAGCAATGCTTATTATTATTTAGACAACAACACACCCCAATAACAGAAAATTAACTTTCATACTGAAGGCACATTAGGGATTAAAATTTGACTTGCAGGATGTAGTGGGAGTAGATATTTACTCTCACTGCTTTACTCGAGATTTCGCAATTGTTTAAAGCATGGTCCATTATGATACACTTCTCATGACACATACTTGTAGCAACCATGAGTAAATTAGTGAAATAAGATAATGATTGTATGTTTTCAGTCTTTGCAGTAAAACTAGACTAAATCGATCAGTTATTTGGATGAGAAACTCCTTGCACTATATTAAAGTGACCTACCTATGTATTAGAAGCAGCATTCTCATGAATTGTGCGAACACTTATTTATGCATACATTTCAAGGTATTAAAACACAGTTTCCTTGACATTTCACAGCCATATTTATAGCTTAAATATAAAATCACAGCCGGTGAGGACAAACAACAAACACATCAACCATCTACTAATCTTCATAAAAAATACACTAATTATACAAATGGTAGTCTAACTACTCTCACTGTTTTCCTTTGGATTCCACAACTTTTTTAAAGCATGCCACTTTTCTTGTGACTCCACTGACATATAATTGTAGGAACTATGTGTAAATTAGTGAGAGCAGATAATGGGTATATACTTTCAGTCTTTGTAGTAAAACTCCAGATACGTAAAAATAAACTAGACAATACAAAATATTTATGGTCACATGTAAGGTGAATTATATGAACTATACATACATGTAGTATGCACAAAATTTTTAAACTGTATATTTTTCAGCCAACAATCAAATTTCTAAGTTTGTTTGTCTCTATTCCTGATGCAAAGCATTAAAAAAATGTCTTACAGACTCACTTTATCCCGGAGATTATCTTCTAACTAAAACAAACTAACAAAATTATATTTATATGTATGTAAAACTAAGTAGACAATACTACATGTTTACTGTTTCACATAAGGCAAGCACTATTGGTGAACTATGTGAAGCTTTAATCTAAGTACAATCTATTGCATACAGAAATAATACTGTACATGAAATATGAAAAATAAAGTTACAGTTCTGCCCTTGTATCACATTTATGCACAGCCAGTGAAGGTCAACACTCCACCTACCCACCTTCACACAAAATACACAATATATGTGTGAGCATGCAAAATGAGCAATGCTTATTATTATTTAGACAACAACACACCCCAATAACAGAAAATTAACTTTCATACTGAAGGCACATTAGGGATTAAAATTTGACTTGCAGGATGTAGTGGGAGTAGATATTTACTCTCACTGCTTTACTCGAGATTTCGCAATTGTTTAAAGCATGGTCCATTATGATACACTTCTCATGACACATACTTGTAGCAACCATGAGTAAATTAGTGAAATAAGATAATGATTGTATGTTTTCAGTCTTTGCAGTAAAACTAGACTAAATCGATCAGTTATTTGGATGAGAAACTCCATGCACTATATTAAAGTGACCTACCTATGTATTAGAAGCAGCATTCTCATGAATTGTGCGAACACTTATTTATGCATACATTTCAAGGTATTAAAACACAGTTTCCTTGACATTTCACAGCCATATTTATAGCTTAAATATAAAATCACAGCCGGTGAGGACAAACAACAAACACATCAACCATCTACTAATCTTCATAAAAAATACACTAATTATACAAATGGTAGTCTAACTACTCTCACTGTTTTCCTTTGGATTCCACAACTTTTTTAAAGCATGCCACTTTTCTTGTGACTCCACTGACATATAATTGTAGGAACTATGTGTAAATTAGTGAGAGCAGATAATGGGTATATACTTTCAGTCTTTGTAGTAAAACTCCAGATACGTAAAAATAAACTAGACAATACAAAATATTTATGGTCACATGTAAGGTGAATTATATGAACTATACATACATGTAGTATGCACAAAATTTTTAAACTGTATATTTTTCAGCCAACAATCAAATTTCTAAGTTTGTTTGTCTCTATTCCTGATGCAAAGCATTAAAAAAATGTCTTACAGACTCACTTTATCCCGGAGATTATCTTCTAACTAAAACAAACTAACAAAATTATATTTATATGTATGTAAAACTAAGTAGACAATACTACATGTTTACTGTTTCACATAAGGCAAGCACTATTGGTGAACTATGTGAAGCTTTAATCTAAGTACAATCTATTGCATACAGAAATAATACTGTACATGAAATATGAAAAATAAAGTTACAGTTCTGCCCTTGTATCACATTTATGCACAGCCAGTGAAGGTCAACACTCCACCTACCCACCTTCACACACAATACACAATATATGTGTGAGCATGCAAAATGAGCAATGCTTATTATTATTTAGACAACAACACACCCCAATAACAGAAAATTAACTTTCATACTGAAGGCACATTAGGGATTAAAATTTGACTTGCAGGATGTAGTGGGAGTAGATATTTACTCTCACTGCTTTACTCGAGATTTCGCAATTGTTTAAAGCATGGTCCATTATGATACACTTCTCATGACACATACTTGTAGCAACCATGAGTAAATTAGTGAAATAAGATAATGATTGTATGTTTTCAGTCTTTGCAGTAAAACTAGACTAAATCGATCAGTTATTTGGATGAGAAACTCCTTGCACTATATTAAAGTGACCTACCTATGTATTAGAAGCAGCATTCTCATGAATTGTGCGAACACTTATTTATGCATACATTTCAAGGTATTAAAACACAGTTTCCTTGACATTTCACAGCCATATTTATAGCTTAAATATAAAATCACAGCCGGTGAGGACAAACAACAAACACATCAACCATCTACTAATCTTCATAAAAAATACACTAATTATACAAATGGTAGTCTAACTACTCTCACTGTTTTCCTTTGGATTCCACAACTTTTTTAAAGCATGCCACTTTTCTTGTGACTCCACTGACATATAATTGTAGGAACTATGTGTAAATTAGTGAGAGCAGATAATGGGTATATACTTTCAGTCTTTGTAGTAAAACTCCAGATACGTAAAAATAAACTAGACAATACAAAATATTTATGGTCACATGTAAGGTGAATTATATGAACTATACATACATGTAGTATGCACAAAATTTTTAAACTGTATATTTTTCAGCCAACAATCAAATTTCTAAGTTTGTTTGTCTCTATTCATGATGCAAAGCATTAAAAAAATGTCTTACAGACTCACTTTATCCCGGAGATTATCTTCTAACTAAAACAAACTAACAAAATTATATTTATATGTATGTAAAACTAAGTAGACAATACTACATGTTTACTGTTTCACATAAGGCAAGCACTATTGGTGAACTATGTGAAGCTTTAATCTAAGTACAATCTATTGCATACAGAAATAATACTGTACATGAAATATGAAAAATAAAGTTACAGTTCTGCCCTTGTATCACATTTATGCACAGCCAGTGAAGGTCAACACTCCACCTACCCACCTTCACACAAAATACACAATATATGTGTGAGCATGCATAATGAGCAATGCTTATTATTATTTAGACAACAACACACCCCAATAACAGAAAATTAACTTTCATACTGAAGGCACATTAGGGATTAAAATTTGACTTGCAGGATGTAGTGGGAGTAGATATTTACTCTCACTGCTTTACTCGAGATTTCGCAATTGTTTAAAGCATGGTCCATTATGATACACTTCTCATGACACACACTTGTAGCAACCATGAGTAAATTAGTGAAATAAGATAATGATTGTATGTTTTCAGTCTTTGCAGTAAAACTAGACTAAATCGATCAGTTATTTGGATGAGAAACTCCTTGCACTATATTAAAGTGACCTACCTATGTATTAGAAGCAGCATTCTCATGAATTGTGCGAACACTTATTTATGCATACATTTCAAGGTATTAAAACACAGTTTCGTTGACATTTCACAGCCATATTTATAGCTTAAATATAAAATCACAGCCGGTGAGGACAAACAACAAACACATCAACCATCTACTAATCTTCATAAAAAATACACTAATTATACAAATGGTAGTCTAACTACTCTCACTGTTTTCCTTTGGATTCCACAACTTTTTTAAAGCATGCCACTTTTCTTGTGACTCCACTGACATATAATTGTAGGAACTATGTGTAAATTAGTGAGAGCAGATAATGGGTATATACTTTCAGTCTTTGTAGTAAAACTCCAGATACGTAAAAATAAACTAGACAATACAAAATATTTATGGTCACATGTAAGGTGAATTATATGAACTATACATACATGTAGTATGCACAAAATTTTTAAACTGTATATTTTTCAGCCAACAATCAAATTTCTAAGTTTGTTTGTCTCTATTCCTGATGCAAAGCATTAAAAAAATGTCTTACAGACTCACTTTATCCCGGAGATTATCTTCTAACTAAAACAAACTAACAAAATTATATTTATATGTATGTAAAACTAAGTAGACAATACTACATGTTTACTGTTTCACATAAGGCAAGCACTATTGGTGAACTATGTGAAGCTTTAATCTAAGTACAATCTATTGCATACAGAAATAATACTGTACATGAAATATGAAAAATAAAGTTACAGTTCTGCCCTTGTATCACATTTATGCACAGCCAGTGAAGGTCAACACTCCACCTACCCACCTTCACACAAAATACACAATATATGTGTGAGCATGCAAAATGAGCAATGCTTATTATTATTTAGACAACAACACACCCCAATAACAGAAAATTAACTTTCATACTGAAGGCACATTAGGGATTAAAATTTGACTTACAGGATGTAGTGGGAGTAGATATTTACTCGAGATTTCGCAATTGTTTAAAGCATGGACCCTTATGATACACTTCTCATGACACATACTTGTAGCAATCATGAGTAAATTAGTGAAATGAGATAATGATTGTATGTTTTCAGTCTTTGCAGTAAAACTAGACTAAATCGATCAGTTATTTGGATGAGAAACTCCTTGCACTATATTAAAGTGACCTACCTATGTATTAGAAGCAGCATTCTCATGAATTGTGCGAACACTTATTTATGCATACATTTCAAGGTATTAAAACACAGTTTCCTTGACATTTCACAGCCATATTTATAGCTTAAATATAAAATCACAGCCGGTGAGGACAAACAACAAACACATCAACCATCTACTAATCTTCATAAAAAATACACTAATTATACAAATGGTAGTCTAACTACTCTCACTGTTTTCCTTTGGATTCCACAACTTTTTTAAAGCATGCCACTTTTCTTGTGACTCCACTGACATATAATTGTAGGAACTATGTGTAAATTAGTGAGAGCAGATAATGGGTATATACTTTCAGTCTTTGTAGTAAAACTCCAGATACGTAAAAATAAACTAGACAATACAAAATATTTATGGTCACATGTAAGGTAAATTATATGAACTATACATACATGTAGTATGCACAAAATTTTTAAACTGTATATTTTTCAGCCAACAATCAAATTTCTAAGTTTGTTTGTCTCTATTCATGATGCAAAGCATTAAAAAAATGTCTTACAGACTCACTTTATCCCGGAGATTATCTTCTAACTAAAACAAACTAACAAAATTATATTTATATGTATGTAAAACTAAGTAGACAATACTACATGTTTACTGTTTCACATAAGGCAAGCACTATTGGTGAACTATGTGAAGCTTTAATCTAAGTACAATCTATTGCATACAGAAATAATACTGTACATGAAATATGAAAAATAAAGTTACAGTTCTGCCCTTGTATCACATTTATGCACAGCCAGTGAAGGTCAACACTCCACCTACCCACCTTCACACAAAATACACAATATATGTGTGAGCATGCATAATGAGCAATGCTTATTATTATTTAGACAACAACACACCCCAATAACAGAAAATTAACTTTCATACTGAAGGCACATTAGGGATTAAAATTTGACTTGCAGGATGTAGTGGGAGTAGATATTTACTCTCACTGCTTTACTCGAGATTTCGCAATTGTTTAAAGCATGGTCCATTATGATACACTTCTCATGACACATACTTGTAGCAACCATGAGTAAATTAGTGAAATAAGATAATGATTGTATGTTTTCAGTCTTTGCAGTAAAACTAGACTAAATCGATCAGTTATTTGGATGAGAAACTCCTTGCACTATATTAAAGTGACCTACCTATGTATTAGAAGCAGCATTCTCATGAATTGTGCGAACACTTATTTATGCATACATTTCAAGGTATTAAAACACAGTTTCCTTGACATTTCACAGCCATATTTATAGCTTAAATATAAAATCACAGCCGGTGAGGACAAACAACAAACACATCAACCATCTACTAATCTTCATAAAAAATACACTAATTATACAAATGGTAGTCTAACTACTCTCACTGTTTTCCTTTGGATTCCACAACTTTTTTAAAGCATGCCACTTTTCTTGTGACTCCACTGACATATAATTGTAGGAACTATGTGTAAATTAGTGAGAGCAGATAATGGGTATATACTTTCAGTCTTTGTAGTAAAACTCCAGATACGTAAAAATAAACTAGACAATACAAAATATTTATGGTCACATGTAAGGTGAATTATATGAACTATACATACATGTAGTATGCACAAAATTTTTAAACTGTATATTTTTCAGCCAACAATCAAATTTCTAAGTTTGTTTGTCTCTATTCATGATGCAAAGCATTAAAAAAATGTCTTACAGACTCACTTTATCCCGGAGATTATCTTCTAACTAAAACAAACTAACAAAATTATATTTATATGTATGTAAAACTAAGTAGACAATACTACATGTTTACTGTTTCACATAAGGCAAGCACTATTGGTGAACTATGTGAAGCTTTAATCTAAGTACAATCTATTGCATACAGAAATAATACTGTACATGAAATATGAAAAATAAAGTTACAGTTCTGCCCTTGTATCACATTTATGCACAGCCAGTGAAGGTCAACACTCCACCTACCCACCTTCACACAAAATACACAATATATGTGTGAGCATGCATAATGAGCAATGCTTATTATTATTTAGACAACAACACACCCCAATAACAGAAAATTAACTTTCATACTGAAGGCACATTAGGGATTAAAATTTGACTTGCAGGATGTAGTGGGAGTAGATATTTACTCTCACTGCTTTACTCGAGATTTCGCAATTGTTTAAAGCATGGTCCATTATGATACACTTCTCATGACACACACTTGTAGCAACCATGAGTAAATTAGTGAAATAAGATAATGATTGTATGTTTTCAGTCTTTGCAGTAAAACTAGACTAAATCGATCAGTTATTTGGATGAGAAACTCCTTGCACTATATTAAAGTGACCTACCTATGTATTAGAAGCAGCATTCTCATGAATTGTGCGAACACTTATTTATGCATACATTTCAAGGTATTAAAACACAGTTTCCTTGACATTTCACAGCCATATTTATAGCTTAAATATAAAATCACAGCCGGTGAGGACAAACAACAAACACATCAACCATCTACTAATCTTCATAAAAAATACACTAATTATACAAATGGTAGTCTAACTACTCTCACTGTTTTCCTTTGGATTCCACAACTTTTTTAAAGCATGCCACTTTTCTTGTGACTCCACTGACATATAATTGTAGGAACTATGTGTAAATTAGTGAGAGCAGATAATGGGTATATACTTTCAGTCTTTGTAGTAAAACTCCAGATACGTAAAAATAAACTAGACAATACAAAATATTTATGGTCACATGTAAGGTGAATTATATGAACTATACATACATGTAGTATGCACAAAATTTTTAAACTGTATATTTTTCAGCCAACAATCAAATTTCTAAGTTTGTTTGTCTCTATTCCTGATGCAAAGCATTAAAAAAATGTCTTACAGACTCACTTTATCCCGGAGATTATCTTCTAACTAAAACAAACTAACAAAATTATATTTATATGTATGTAAAACTAAGTAGACAATACTACATGTTTACTGTTTCACATAAGGCAAGCACTATTGGTGAACTATGTGAAGCTTTAATCTAAGTACAATCTATTGCATACAGAAATAATACTGTACATGAAATATGAAAAATAAAGTTACAGTTCTGCCCTTGTATCACATTTATGCACAGCCAGTGAAGGTCAACACTCCACCTACCCACCTTCACACAAAATACACAATATATGTGTGAGCATGCAAAATGAGCAATGCTTATTATTATTTAGACAACAACACACCCCAATAACAGAAAATTAACTTTCATACTGAAGGCACATTAGGGATTAAAATTTGACTTACAGGATGTAGTGGGAGTAGATATTTACTCGAGATTTCGCAATTGTTTAAAGCATGGTCCCTTATGATACACTTCTCATGACACATACTTGTAGCAATCATGAGTAAATTAGTGAAATGAGATAATGATTGTATGTTTTCAGTCTTTGCAGTAAAACTAGACTAAATCGATCAGTTATTTGGATGAGAAACTCCTTGCACTATATTAAAGTGACCTACCTATGTATTAGAAGCAGCATTCTCATGAATTGTGCGAACACTTATTTATGCATACATTTCAAGGTATTAAAACACAGTTTCCTTGACATTTCACAGCCATATTTATAGCTTAAATATAAAATCACAGCCGGTGAGGACAAACAACAAACACATCAACCATCTACTAATCTTCATAAAAAATACACTAATTATACAAATGGTAGTCTAACTACTCTCACTGTTTTCCTTTGGATTCCACAACTTTTTTAAAGCATGCCACTTTTCTTGTGACTCCACTGACATATAATTGTAGGAACTATGTGTAAATTAGTGAGAGCAGATAATGGGTATATACTTTCAGTCTTTGTAGTAAAACTCCAGATACGTAAAAATAAACTAGACAATACAAAATATTTATGGTCACATGTAAGGTGAATTATATGAACTATACATACATGTAGTATGCACAAAATTTTTAAACTGTATATTTTTCAGCCAACAATCAAATTTCTAAGTTTGTTTGTCTCTATTCATGATGCAAAGCATTAAAAAAATGTCTTACAGACTCACTTTATCCCGGAGATTATCTTCTAACTAAAACAAACTAACAAAATTATATTTATATGTATGTAAAACTAAGTAGACAATACTACATGTTTACTGTTTCACATAAGGCAAGCACTATTGGTGAACTATGTGAAGCTTTAATCTAAGTACAATCTATTGCATACAGAAATAATACTGTACATGAAATATGAAAAATAAAGTTACAGTTCTGCCCTTGTATCACATTTATGCACAGCCAGTGAAGGTCAACACTCCACCTACCCACCTTCACACAAAATACACAATATATGTGTGAGCATGCATAATGAGCAATGCTTATTATTATTTAGACAACAACACACCCCAATAACAGAAAATTAACTTTCATACTGAAGGCACATTAGGGATTAAAATTTGACTTGCAGGATGTAGTGGGAGTAGATATTTACTCTCACTGCTTTACTCGAGATTTCGCAATTGTTTAAAGCATGGTCCATTATGATACACTTCTCATGACACATACTTGTAGCAACCATGAGTAAATTAGTGAAATAAGATAATGATTGTATGTTTTCAGTCTTTGCAGTAAAACTAGACTAAATCGATCAGTTATTTGGATGAGAAACTCCTTGCACTATATTAAAGTGACCTACCTATGTATTAGAAGCAGCATTCTCATGAATTGTGCGAACACTTATTTATGCATACATTTCAAGGTATTAAAACACAGTTTCCTTGACATTTCACAGCCATATTTATAGCTTAAATATAAAATCACAGCCGGTGAGGACAAACAACAAACACATCAACCATCTACTAATCTTCATAAAAAATACACTAATTATACAAATGGTAGTCTAACTACTCTCACTGTTTTCCTTTGGATTCCACAACTTTTTTAAAGCATGCCACTTTTCTTGTGACTCCACTGACATATAATTGTAGGAACTATGTGTAAATTAGTGAGAGCAGATAATGGGTATATACTTTCAGTCTTTGTAGTAAAACTCCAGATACGTAAAAATAAACTAGACAATACAAAATATTTATGGTCACATGTAAGGTGAATTATATGAACTATACATACATGTAGTATGCACAAAATTTTTAAACTGTATATTTTTCAGCCAACAATCAAATTTCTAAGTTTGTTTGTCTCTATTCCTGATGCAAAGCATTAAAAAAAATGTCTTACAGACTCACTTTATCCCGGAGATTATCTTCTAACTAAAACAAACTAACAAAATTATATTTATATGTATGTAAAACTAAGTAGACAATACTACATGTTTACTGTTTCACATAAGGCAAGCACTATTGGTGAACTATGTGAAGCTTTAATCTAAGTACAATCTATTGCATACAGAAATAATACTGTACATGAAATATGAAAAATAAAGTTACAGTTCTGCCCTTGTATCACATTTATGCACAGCCAGTGAAGGTCAACACTCCACCTACCCACCTTCACACAAAATACACAATATATGTGTGAGCATGCATAATGAGCAATGCTTATTATTATTTAGACAACAACACACCCCAATAACAGAAAATTAACTTTCATACTGAAGGCACATTCGGAATTAAAATTTGACTTGCAGGATGTAGTGGGAGTAGATATTTACTCGAGATTTCGCAATTGTTTAAAGCATGGTCCCTTATGATACACTTCTCATGACACATACTTGTAGCAATCATGAGTAAATTAGTGAAATGAGATAATGATTGTATGTTTTCAGTCTTTGCAGTAAAACTAGACTAAATCGATCAGTTTTTTTGGATGAGAAACTCCTTGCACTTTCTACATATGTAAAAAATAAAATACTCAATACTAATGCAAAGTATTAAAAAAAAATGTCTTACAAACTCACTGTAAATCTTATGCAAAAGATGCATAGCTATGAGTGAAGGAACGAAATGTAAAATGTTTCTTGCTGGATGCTAGGTAAGTAATATAAATCAGGTTTCACGGTAAAACAGAAGCTCTTTAACAATCTTTCTTGTTAAATAGCTTTTTTATATCAAAAACATTTTATAGTCAAATAATTTTAAAATACTGTTCACTCAAGTTCAGTAGTGAATAAGGGGCTAAGAATAAGCATTAATAAAAAATTGTATGTCATTTTTAATGCTGAGTACAGCTTGATTCTTGACAACACAAATTTTGAGAAAAGTAACATGTAAAGTTAAAAAATAATACCGATCAAAATAAAATTAAGGTCCCTACTTATCATGTATGTAAGGTAAGGTAATTTTAATTTCCCACATTCTATAACTATACAGCAATAACTATAAGATACCATCCTGAGACTAATAATGTCAGCAAATGTTTATTTGTGTTGATTATAAATAGCATACTTATAATTAAATATTAAACCAAAATTGACAACCGCACATTTTTATCTACTAATAAAGATGCAGTAATATCTGAAAAAAAATCTTACATTCAAAAATATATATTGTAACACTTTCTAAATAATTCCCATGTGTAACATTTACAACTAGAACATTTACAAGCAAAATGGAACTCTTGGGATGTAAATGCTAGGAACTCTTATATATTTTTTTACTATTTTTGATATATCATTAATATACTATATGGAAAATAAAAAGTCTGAAGAATAAAACAAGTATCGGATTTTACAATTAACTACTTAAGTATTAATTAGTATTTATACCATATAATATACTAATAATGTGAACAACCTTTTGCATGGATTAAAAGTAGTATACTTATAATTATATAATAAGTTTGAAGAACAGTTAAAAAATTGCAAATTGATATATACTAATAAAGCTGCAGTATTAACTCAAAAATCTTACATTTATATATGTACACTGTAACACTTTTGACTAGAACATTTAAATTCAAAATTAAACTCTTTGTAATGCAAATAGTATAAACTCTTACATTCTTCTTGTTTGTTACCTTACCTTATGCTAGGAAACACCTGCAGTCAATTGTAAGGAGGATTGTGTTTAAGGACGAAAGGGACTCGAAATCAAGATGTTTCTTTCCAGTCCCCCACTATACAAGTCATGAGTGTGTGAATTGTATAAACAAGAATTCACTCTATTAAAGTGTCCCAGAACAGCATTAATGGGGAATCCTCCCACTACATCAAACACACAAATTCGTTCTTCAGATGGTATGCATACAAAATCTTTCCCACAATTCTCAGTAACAGTGATCTGCAAGCACTTAGGATAATAGTTCTTTACTTCTCCATAGCTCACTTTTTGACTGACAAAATTTGTTGTTCTCCACAACAGCAGCTGGTGGTCCATTCCACATGAAAGCAGAAACGTGCCATCCTGTGTGAAGTGCAATGCATTCGCATCATGACTATGGGCATTGCCACTACCGTTAGTCAGAGCTTGAAGGCATCTTCGATCTGAGCGAACGTCCCACACCAGTACACTACCATCCATGCTTCCTGATGCTAGCAAGTGGGAGTTCAGAGGGGACCATTTGCAACATAGAACATTAGATGAATGCCCCTTTAATTCATGGGTTGTAGATGCAGAACTTTTATCAAAAAGTAGCACGTTATGTTGGTTGGAAGCAACTGAAACGCAAAGAGAGCATGAAAAAGGGTAATGTGAGAGAGCAACATATTATTTTTAGCTAGGAATCTATTTCTAGTAGTAGTAGGACCACAAAACAAAAACACAGGCAAATTTAATAAAATTTAAAAAAGCTAATATGAGGGTCATTCGGAAAGTACCGCTGTTGTGGCATGGTGCTAGTAGTAGTTGGCAGAACGCAACCGTTGTTACATCATGCAATCTGTGATTCAGTAAGCTTCCAGCTGTGCTAGTGAGAGCATCATAGTGCCGTGAGTGTGCTGGTTATAACATCACAAAATGTGTGCTGCCATCGAAAAGCCCGCCAAATGTGAGGTACGCAGAGTGATAAGATTTCTTCGGGCAAAAAATCTGTAAGTGGCAGACATGCATCGTGAACGTGGTACGACAAACACTTCTGAAGTTTACTGTAACACTTTGCAGAAACTGAGAAAAGCCATCAACAACAAACATCGCAGTTTGCTGACATCTGGGGTTGTGTTCGTGCATGACAATGCTCGCCCTCTCACTGCTCGGCGAACACAAGATCTTTTGCGCCAATTCAAATGGGACGTTTTTGATCATCCCCGTACAGCCCGGATTTGCTCCTTCTGATTTTCATCTGTTCCCTCACATGAAGAAGTGGCTTGGGGCACAGCACTTCGCTGACGATGAGGATCTTCAAAATGCTGTGACAGGTTGGTTGAATTCCTAGGTGGCCGAGTTTTATGCAGAAGGGATTTGTAAGTTGGTGAAACGCTATGACATGTGCTTGAATTTACATGGCAACTATGTTGAAAAATAGAGGACAGTTGAACCTTTCAGTTGTAAAGTAAAAATTTGTTGTATCTATGCAGATTTGTATTTACAGCCAAACGGTGGTTACTTTCCAAATGACCCTCGTATTTCATTCAATTCTGCAGTGGGCAGTTCCAATGTAGATAAGAAAATATTTATGTTATCATGAAAAGGTATATGACTCATAATTTGGGTATGCACATTGTTTCATACACTACTAAATTCCTTTCATTCCTCTTACTAAGAAAGTTTTTCTTCAAGGCATTACATAAACATCCTGCTGCTGGTATTCTGCAATTAATTTTATTGTCAATTATACTATCTTGTTGCATGTCACCCCTAGATATTTAAAACTATCGATCCGTTCTAAATCCTGGTTTCCTACAAATACGTTATGGTCTACTTCTTCTCTTACTATTACCATAATCTAGTTTTTTTTATTTTTTTATTATTTATCCTTATATACTGAAAAAACATATTTCAGGAGTTCTATATTCCAGATCATCACATTATGTTGGGAGCTTTTTCTCTCAGCTTCCTCAAATTAGGATATAGTCTGCATAAGCAAAGCATGGTAATTGTGCTGGTCTCATATTTTGTGTCCTAATTGTAACTTTTAACTTTTGTTGTATTAGCTCTATACATAACCTGGATCGGCTTTAAATTTATTATCTAGGGTTTTGTAATGGGCAGCTGATCCATGAAACACCAAAACACTTTACAGTCCATGGCTGTAGGCAGGAAAAATTTTTGGGGGAGGGGTCATAATTGTTCCCATGGGCATCGCAAGAAATTTGAATAATAGAAATAATAACAATAATAATTATTAAATAATAATAATGATTAAAATTTTATAATAAACAAATTTATTCCAAACATATTATTATTATTATTATTATTATTGCTGTCCTTATATCCTTGAGGAGACTTTTCTACTCTATCCATCAGAAGTGTGAATATGCAGCACAGCTGTTTTTATTTATTTATTATTATTCTTTTTTAAGTTTCATGCAGTGTGTACTGAAATGCACAGTTATTATATTTTGTTATTAAGTTATGTTGTTTGACCATTCACATAAAACTTAATTTTTGAATTTTGAGAACTGTGGAACCAGTTATTCTTTGGATTAAATGGTAAAACATAACCTGGTGCCTGTATTGTAGCCTCAATTTTTCGATCTAACGCAGTTTTTCTTTTCGAATACTAACTGGACTTTATTTCCGTTATTAACAATAAAACTAACAAACATTCTGCTAGTTTGTAACTTGCAATAAACGATGTCAATTCGAGAAAATGGGGGGGGGGTTCTATGGACCTTTTTGCTCCCACTTTCCAATGCTCTTAATTGATCGCTGGGTGAAGGATAGTGAACGTAACGTGATACGAAGATGGAGATCCTAGGTTTGAACTCTTACAAAGGGAGAATTTAAAAGTTCAAATGGGAATTTTGGGACAATCACAAGGCAATTTTCAGTCTGATGCAGAAACAGCACTGGAAAGAGGACAGCAGAAGTGAAAATAAAGGGGTCGTGGGTGGGCTGCAATTCTGAGAATTAAACCCATTTCTTCACTCAAATTTCAGAATTCAAAATATTTGAAAATTCTAGCTCGATCATTTCAGGATTGTCTCCCTGTTGTAATTTTGTGAAACTGCAAATTCATTTTTGAAAATGTGTTACAAGTTTTGGTTTCTGAACTTCCATTATTCCAACATGCCCGAAGTTTCAGGGGGGGGGGGTTGAACTCTAACCCCCTCTCTAAATACAGTCATGCTTTAAACTCCATAGTGCACATGCACATCAGGATCATGCAATGACAGCTCATGGAGATAGTATTACATACAATTTATTACTTTCTATGTACATACAAGTTTACTGTACATCACGCTCCATTACAAGAAATACACTTTTATGGACATTATTTATCATAGTGTTAACCTGCTCCTGCACGGTGCTCATAAGCAAAAACTAGCCACTCTACCCTCTCCAACAGTATGCCCAACTTGAACCTTTGAGTCGGATCCCGGTATTTTTATTACCAATGACAACTGGCCCACCCTACTTTGGCAAAAACCCTTCAGTGAGTACACCAGGGAAACATTAACCTAAGAATTCCTGGCAATGGAGCAAGAAGCAACCTTGGCCAGAGCATTTACAAACACACAAATCATTTTTTTTAAATAAAGTTTTTTTTTTTCAATTTCCCAGCTGTGTGCGCTAAAAAAAGGGTGGCTACAGACAAGCAGAAATGAAATTCCCTGACTTTTCAAGGTATTCCAGGACATTTTTGCATTTTTTCCCTGACAATTTTGAACTAAATCCACGTATTTGTAGATGCAAATTAAACTCATACAGCTCAGGTATGGACTGTATTAAGTATCTATATTAGCTTACAAGAAATTGACTTAATTTCTCTATGATTTTTATTCATTCTGAAAAATAGTGAATTTGAAAAAAATATAACAATTCACAAGTTAGGGAGGGACTTTAAACAGGGCTTTTCTCATTTGCAAACAGGCTTAAATAAAATATTTGATTATTTTTAAAGTTATGACTATATGAGATTAAAGTAAATTTGTTGTTTATAATGAAGATATTTTGTAATTTCTCATTATTCTAAGCCCTTCACATTATTAAATGTTGATATTTGCCTGCTGCTTGCAAGAACCATGACTGCAAACTTATTTTTGAAGCATTAATGCTTGTATCCTATGTCTCTTTTCTACACAAAGCAAACAAACAACTTAATCCATGCACACATGAATGTGATATTGGTATGGTGAATTCGCAGCTTGTTTTATGTGAACATGGCAACATGCATAGGGTGACCAGACACATACCTTCAAAAAAGAGAACAGAGCATGGCGAAAAAGAAGGATAAAGTCATAAAAAAAGAGGACACCGCAAAAAATGGCTATACATTGCCATTACTCATAATTTAATCAATATACAAAAATCTTACCAACATTTTGCTCACAGATGCTTTTCAGAGGAACTCTTTCAATAACTCCATCTTACCTTTAAACAAAGAAAGCAATCTCCTAATCTGTTTTTTTTTTAACAAATTACAAAGAATATCTATAATTCAAAGCACAGAATTTTACTCCTTTTCTAATTCTTGGATATTAGACTGAAATATCTCCACAAGTGAATGCAAATGTAACAAGTAAGATTCACTTAACTTATTTCAAAAATAGTTTTTCTTGTATGTACGCATTGCTTGCATTGTAGAATTATTAACTGTATATTTAGTCAAAATGAAAATAAATGTCTGATGAAGGGACCATGTGTTCTCCTGAAACGTCACAACGAAAAACTGTTTTCTTATGCTTGTAATAACCGTAAACTACAGGAAAATAATTATTTCGAAAAGCCAAATTAAAATTTTAGGTAGTTCAGACTGGGTAGAGAAATATGATTTCAATGCCACGACCATTTCTAGCTCTCTTTGGACAGCAGGGGAAAGTGACAACCACCTAACACTTTACCCCATATTTGTTTCTTCCATCCTTTAAAACTGGATGTTTTCTTGCAAGATCATTGTTGAATTTACACTTTCGCTTCGTTATTTCATGAAAGTAAATATTACTTAATAATCAAAATTCTCACTACGCATTTCTGTATCGCGTATGTATAACTCGAAAAGGAACTGGCCGACCTCTGTGGTGCAGTGGTTAGCATGCCGTGCCACAATGCCAGAGGCCTTGGTTTCGAATCCCAGTGTGGGCATGGGTGTCTTTCATCAAAATCGTCATATCATCGCTCATACTGATCTTCGCGATTAGCCAAAAGTGGCAGAAAAGTGAAGTAAAATAAACCAAATCAATCAACCGAAAAGGAACTGCACAGACTACATGCGTTCCAGCAGTCTCAGCGCTTAATACTAATGACTGGGGTGCAGAAATTTGCCTATTTGCCTTTTTTATTTCTTTGTAGTAAACCATAGGCTTTCATGTTTAAACTTTAAAGTTCGTTTCATGGAGTTTCTATTCCAAAAACACATTTCTATAGTGCCTATGAATTCCTATTTTGATGGTTAGTGCCTATTTTGCTTAATCACAATTTTTGCATACTTCAGCTTTCTCTTACGTGCATTTGGCTTTTCCTATATTGAAAGATGTAAGGCTGACTGAAATCTGGAATTCGCCAGATTTGATGGTCTGAATTGGAACATTGTTTTAAATATAAACAGACGACTGATTCCCCGCAAATGTGAATTTCGATCAAAAGAGTATTATAGTATGTTAATCGCTCGCACATTTTTATGTATAAACTGAAGTGCTAATACAGTATAACTGTGCATTGTAAGAAGAAAATTTAAATAAGTTCACATCCATTGCCTATTTTAATGTCTTTTTTTTTATTTTAGTGTGCCTTTTAAGTGCCTCTTTTCGTGGCTAAAATGGTACTTTTTAAGTGCCTATTTTCATCATTTTGGTGCCTTTGACTGCCTATTTCAGAGATTTTTAGTGCCTTAAATACGTGCCCTACTAATGACTCAGTCAGGAAAGTGATCGTATTGAGCTCCCAGATGCTAGGTGAGCATTGCTCGAATATTTAATGTGCCCCAAATGAAGCATTCTGTATTCAGCACATTTGCTATACTCTTTCCAAAAAAGGAGGACATTTACCGATTTCTAAAAAATCTGCCCGGACGCCGGACAGGCACCTAAAAAGGAGGACATGTCCGGATGAAAGAGGACATCTGGTCACCCTAAACATGCAACACATGGAGTCTACTTGGCATCTAAAAATCTAAAATATCTTAAACCTGCTTCTCGGGACTAAATGTTCTGAAAGCGAAGCAATGGAATTGTCCAAAACATTATGAATGAGACTTCTGTTTCAGTACAAACATTCAGAGTACATCCAAGTATCATGGCACTGACAACATGCTGTTACCTATATTGCAGGCAAAAAGTGTGTGTGTGTAAGTTGTATAATATTAAAAACTTAACGCAAGCAATTTATAGTAGTGTACTGCACAGGCATCTGATTTTGCTAATCAGACAGGATAAGATAGGAACATGCTGTTAATAACAGCGCCTGTAAATTTATATATGAGGCACGTCCAGAAAGCAAGTTCCGATATCATTGGAAAGCTGCACTGGTGGTTGGTTTGATTGATTGATTGATTTGTGTTTTAAGTCCACTTTATGCACAGTAAGGCTAATTGGGACTGGACCTACAGTTTAAAGTGGGATCCGAACCACCACTGGTGGTTGGAACATGATGTGCACGTGCAGATAGAAGATATGGTATGTGTCTAAAATGTGGTGCAGTCACATTGTTGTGAAGGTAGTCGGTTTAAGAACAGTGTTATACCAGCGCCAAGCTAATTTCTGGCTGTATTCACAGCACAGAACGGTTATTTTGGTAAAATTCTGTTTCCCTACTGGCCGCTGCAGGATGGAGGGATTCTAAGGTTGCCGATTGTTGCTCAAAGAGGGGGGGGGCGATTGTTGCTCAAAGAGGGGGGGGAGTAGTAGGCCTAATTGGCTGTTTGACTGCAAGTTTCTTCATAGGTAGAAGTGATAATAGCAGGTCACTGCCATAAAGACAGGTCCTGTGCCAGGAGTTAGCTTGGTTGATTGATTTGCTTTATTTTACTTCACTTTTTGTGTCAATTTTGGCTAATTTGCGAAGATGGGAATGAGTGATGTAATGATGAAATTGATGAATGGTCACTCACAAACTATGCTATGACTTTCATCTCTTCCTTCAGCTGAAGCAGTTTCTGGCAGGACAAAAGTTTTGACAGTAACGCTGCTGCACAGACAGTTCTGCTTTTTGGAGGCAGACACATGACATGGACATACAAAATTTAGTGCAACACTACAACAAATACCTGAAGAAAGCGGGATCTGAAGCACTGTGCAATGTGCCTCCACTGGGTATCGAACCCGAGACTCCATGATTACAAGGCGACGACGATGCCACAGCATCATCATGGAGGCCAGGTGCATGTAATCAAATGGTTCCTGGTTCATTACCCAGTGGAGGCACTTAATGGTTCGGATCCCACTTCAAACTGTAGGTCCAGTCCTGATTAGCCTTACTGTGCATAAAGTGGATTTAAAACACAAATCAATAAATCAATCAATCATCCATCAATGTGATAAAGAGGAGAGAACTGTTTCAGTTCTCTCTTGTTTCAAACTCCTCTGATTTAACACTTCCAGTCCTACTTTTACGAAATGAATGAGAAATCATAATTTAGATTTTACTTTCAGCTAAACCCTGTTACACCTGCCAAACAATACTTAGATTATGGGGGCCTCCCGATGGCGCAGTGGTTGCGTCGTTGCCTTGTAATCAAGGGGTCCCAGGTTCGATACCCGGTGGTGGCACAAGTGGTTCGGATCCCACTTTAAACTGTAGGTCATCCCAATTAGCCTTACTGTGCACAAAGTGGACTTAAAACACCAAATCAACCAACCAACTACTTAGATTATGCAGCTGAGCAAGTCATCTCCAAGGCCCTATCATGGCAACAGATGAGACTGTGGTGACTGGGGAAACCAAACCTCTGCTTCAATACTGGAGGAACCCAGATGAAAAATTTTAAGTGGGATTGGGAAATGGAAAATTTGAATAATACTTTGTTAGTATGTGGGAGAAATATATATAAGTGACTACATTTTTATTTTGTAAACATAAACAATGCATTGTTTACATTATTCATCATTTCTCCCCACCTACAATCTTTTAGGCAGTTTCTTTTTAAGCATTAAGCTGATCATTACAAACAGGACATCTGCTGGCCTAGTACTTGTTAGCAACATCTTTCAAGGTCTCTCGTGTGCTACCAGTAAAGTTGGAACAGACCATGTGAGAGTCACAGCAGGGGAACCAGGTGCAACTAAAAATCCTCTCACATGTACACTTCAGTTCAGGGAAACTGGCACACTCATTTGAGTTAATGTCCGCATTTGGAAGCAATCGCAGTGGTCTAGTCGGTAAGGTGTTTGACTGCCATGCGGGAGACCAGAGTTTGATTCCCCAGTAAATGATGTTCCATTTTCCTCAACATGCTTCAACGTGTCACAACGTTGCAAAACTTTCCTAGTACCCTTTGTACCAATTTCAAATCTTATAAATTATTTCTCTTATGCAAACACATCAAATATGATAAGCAACATAGGCATGTGTTATGATAAATGCATTTTATATAGGAAAGGGTAGTGCTGACTTACTGTTGGCATGATATAATTTTCATAGCATGCTATTGCTTTTAGAATTTTAAGCGGTAGTAAAAATAAACAGGTTGGCTACAAACAAACAGAAATGAAATTCCCTGACTTTTCCAGGTTTCCCAGGACAAAATTTACATTTTCCCCTGACAATTACAAACTAAACTAAATCGATGTTTTTGCAAATGGAAATAATAAACTCATACAGATCCAGGTATGGATTTGTTAAATACCAATATTATCTTCTATGAAATTGACTTAATTTCTCTATTCTCTATAATTTGAATTCAAACTGCAAAATAGTGAATTTGGAAAATTATTACAATTCACAAGCTAGGGAAGGATTACGGAATTCTATGATACGCAGTAAGTTTAAAATAAAATACTTGTTTATTTTCTAAGTTACAACTAATTGAGATTAGAGTGAAGAGTGATTAAGAAATACATTTTGTAATTTATCAGTCTCCTTATCCATTCTCAGTATTATATGATGATATTTCCATTGAGGTTTGGAACCCTCTCCTTGCAAGAACCATGAGTTCAGGCTCATTTTTCGATGCATAAAGCTACTTCTCTCTTCTCTGTAAAGCAAACAACTTAACTCTTGCATATAAGTGAAACAATTGAATTGTACCAAAGAAAGTGTCATATTTCCTTACATTATCAATGGGATTTCTGCTTCAGTACAATATATCCAAGTGAAGTACTGTGAAACTGACAACATGCAGTTATACCATTATTGCTGACGAAAAGGGTTTGTAGGTATAAGAAATTTAATGCAAGGAATTTATAGAATTGCATTGTTTTGGTTCCTGATTTAGCTAACCACACATTAAAACAGGAACACTCTGTTAATAGCAGCTTCTGAAAGTTCATATATGAGGGGCGTCATGAAAAAAGCTCCAATGGTGCCTATACGCAGCACTAGTGGTCGGAGGGCGACACACGCACATGCAGGCAGAAAGAAGTGGCATGTAGCTGTAATCTGGTACAGTTGTAATGCAGACGTTTTAGGACAGTTCTAGGTTAAAGATTGCAGCTCTCATACAGTCTCCCACCGACTACGATGTAGCCTATGTGTAGTAATCAGATTTTTGCACGATCATTTTGTACAGAGCCACCAGCATGTGAGGTGTGCAGACCAGACTTCGTGAGTGGTAGTATGGTCAGATGATGGTGCAGACAATTCATGGAAGACCAATGTCTAAGCCAACTGCTAACTGCAATGTCTAAGCTTCAAAATAAAAAACAATTTACTTTGATACGTTGAGTGGTTTATTTTTTTTTTCAAATTTTAAAAAGTATCACTCTTAATTAAAGACCCTATATTTCAGGCCAAAACAACTTCTGGCAATTACCATAACGAAATGAATTCTGAGAACTTCGAGAAGTGGTTGGAACAGAAACTTATTCCGAATCTCCCACCTAGATCTGTCATTGTTATGGAAAATGCGTCCTACCACTCAATTCAAACCAATAAAGTCCCGAATACAAAAAGTAAGAAACTAGAGATTCAAGAATGGCTATTAAAAAATAACATCATTTTCGATATCAAACAAACAAAGCCAGAATTGTTGCTGAAGGTAAAAAATAATCTTCCCGAACCGGTATATCGAGCTGATACAATTTTGAAAACCCACGGCAACCACATCCTTCGACTTCCACCATATCACTGCAACTTGAACCCGATTGAGTACATATGGAGCACCATAAAGCGTAGAGTTGCCTCACGAAATGTAAGTTCAAATTTGAGAGAAATAAGGGCTCTTACCGAAAGTGCAATTGACAGTGTCACAGTGCAGGAATGGGAATGTATGTGCCAACATGCCATTCGTTTGGAAAAATAATATCAGAGGAATGATGGAATTCTCGAAGATGAAGTTCAAACGTTGATTATAAACCTGGAATCGGGTTCCGAAAGTAGCGATGTAAATAGCAACAGTGACAGCAAAAGTTCGAATTCGGATCTCTCTGGCATAGACACCTTATAATCTGCCTCCAGGCCAACCGGAGGCAAGAACCCAAAAGTAAGTTGCTTTTTTTTTTTAAATATATAGTTTACATAATTTAGAATATTAATCTTGTGTGTTTAAATTGTTGACAGCCTTCTGCGAGACAGCTGGCGTTTTTAACTTTAGTGTCCCCCTCCCTCCTCTCTCTTATGCTGTTATTTGAATTACCACATCTAGAAATGAAACTTAATATTAGGCCTGCATATTTATTTACTTGCAAACCTTTCACAGCACACGCCCACTTCTAGATTTGGCAACACAGGGGGGAAAACACGTGTTTCTGACATCCCTTACCTTGCCCCAGAGTTCTCGAGCTCCCCTCCTAAACATTCGACACTAGCGCCACTTGTTTCTGGCCAGGGTTTCAAATAAGTTGGTGGATCTGTACCACAACTTAATACTTCATTGTGCTTTTAAACTATTATTTTAAATTGTAGGTTACCTGGTCTAAGTATTTTCGTGAGAGTTTGATATGTTGGAACAGATTTTTGAGGAAGTAAAAGTAAAGTGCTCCCCTGCACTTTGCCATGAAGGTGTATAGGAGTCTCCACTTTCTTGATCACGGCTGAAGATGGAGGTGATGTGATCAGCACCATGCTCCTGACTAACTTTATACCTTAAAATTTTCCTCCAGGTACCCCGCTTGATATGATGCTGGGTGGGCACTGGAGCAGTTTGAATAGGTGGAAAAGATCCCCATTCTCCCCTGCAGGGGATCGACCCTGGGTCTCTCACATGGGTCATTCCACGTCAGTTCAACCAGGCCAGGGAACCCACCATCTCAGATTTTTATGAAACTTGGTACATTCAATCCTTCCATGGTGGTAAGAAACCACATAAAATTTTTCGCCTCTAACTCATCTATTTTCAGAGTTATGGCCTCTCAAACTTTCAGCCAACTCTCGTTTTCCTTCATTTCCGAAGCCCTCATTGAAACCTGCAGTGCTTTACAAAAAAAATTCTATCTCGCTCACACATGATTCAATCCTTTTGAAATTTCTCAGCAATATTAACCAAACAATAGGCATTTCAGAAAAAAATATGACATCACATGATATCAATATTTTAGTAAAACAAAAAATTAATAAAAAAAATATTAGCGGGATTTTGTTGCCAAAAACATGCCTTGCTAAAATTTCAATTATCATTAAAAGGGAATGAATTAATACCAGCATAAGTATTTTTAAAATTAACCTGGATATGTATTCTAAGTTACCCAGCAATAAAAGTTATGGTTATTTTATTCCTTCTATAAATATAATATACTTATGTCTGATATTTGGATGAAATGGCTTCCGGAGTATTAAAATATTTTGGTTAACTTAAAATCAATCAAATAATGTGTTATAAATTAATCAATGAAGCAAACTCGAAATTCTACACTTTTGTTTATTCTTTGAGCATTGTCGACTTATTATTTCCTTGCTTATTTATAAAATAATTTATCCATGTACAGGGTGTTTCTAAAGGTCGTTTACAACGCTTGGGAGGTGATTCCCCTCAAGAAAACAAGCAAAAAGTGTGAGTTCCATTTTTACGATTGAGGCTTCGTTTCCGAGATAGGAGCCTCGCAAAAGGTGACAAAGTGAACGTCACACCTAACTGGGACGAATACTATCACAGATAGAGAGGCGGTTCCAAGGGAATCGTAAAGGAATCGTATGTGCTCAGTCCGGAAGTCACTATGAAAAGTTCACTGCACGCATGCGCAATGGAGTCCTCAAAGGAATTTTGGATTTCCAGCAAGAACAATGCATGGAAAGGGTATGTAACGCAGCAAGAGGGACCGTGACAATGAGAAATGCGTTAAAGACAACACATCCCGACCTCAAATATCAAAACATGAGCACGGAACACAAAATCCGAAAAGTTGAGCACGGTTGCATACCCCAGTTACACGCGAGGAATAAACGGATCATGTCATGTGGCATACGAGAGACACAATACTCCACCAGGAGGAGGGAAAGAAAAACACATTATCAGATGATTGCGACAACGTGTATTTTTACACGCGACAACTACGCAATATCCCCTCCCTGACGCTGTTTCACGCAGTCGACTGTCCACTACCTGAAAGAAGGCGTGAGACGGCAAACGTCTATGTGGAAAGCGTTCTCCATAAAGACGCCTTGCCTCACGGCTATTACCACGTGCCTCCCCATACATGAGATGTATGTCTGCTAGATGCTGGGTGGTATACGCAGCCATCTGTGTCATAAGGAGGTAGAACTGCAAAGTATCGTTCGTGTTTAACACTGGCACACTGCACAAATTGGCCGTATCACCGTACGAACACCACAGACCAATTGTTGCGATACTTGACTTGCCCACTCCACCATGTCAACTTCTTTCAATACAACATACTAGTACTCTTCAATGCGTATGACAACCTAGAGTGAACTGCTCATCATATCCCAGAACCTGCAACACGACTGGGATGACTGCCGGAGAGAACCAACCATTCGAGCTCCTCTCGCGGGTACAGCAGTCAAACGTAGACTACGAGAGCCAGACTTGCCTGCGCAGAGCTTCCAAAACTGGTCTCTTTTACGTCACAGTGATCGCGTGCTAACACTCTTGGTATTGCTCCCCACCCCCTTTGTGTGGTGAAAGTGACACCTTCAGTTGGTGTACAGTGACACGCACTGTCTGTGCGTAAGAGATTGTAGCATTTGTTGCTTGTTGTGTGGGGGGAGGGGATATTGCGTAGTTGTCGCGTGTAAAAATACACGTTGTCGCAATCATCTGATATTGTGTTTTTCTTTCGTTAATCCTGGTGGAGTAATGTGTCTCTCGTATGCCACATTACATGATTCGTTTATTCCTCGCGTGTAACTGGGGTATGCAACCGTGCTCAACTTTTCGGATTTTGTGTTCCGTGCTCATGTTTTGATGTTTGAGGTCGGGATGTGTTGTCTTTAACGCATTTCTCATTGTCACGGTCCCTCTTGCTGCGTTACATACCCTTTCCATGCATTGTTCTTGCTGGAAATCCCCAATTCCTTTGAGGACTCCATTGCGCATGCGTGCAGTGAACTTTTCATAGTGACTTCCGGACTGAGCACATACGATTCCTTTACGATTGCCTTGGAACCGCCTCTCTATCTGTGATAGTATTCGTCCCAGTTAGGTGTGACGTTCACTTTGTCACCTTTTGCGAGGCTCCTATCTTGGAAACGAAGCCTCAGTCGTAAAAATGGAACTCACACTTTTTGCTTGTTTTCGTGAGGGGAATCACCTCCCAAGCGTTGTAAACGACCTTTAGAAACACCCTGTATAAGCAAAATATATATGGTTCAAAAAAATCTTTGTTTAATGTTGTGTTCTTTGTAAGCAGCAGTTTGATGATATGTCAACATTTCCTGAAACAGAGTAGCAATGAAGATGACAAATAATGATAATAATAATAATAATTTATATTATTTTATTAATATGAAATCATCATTGAACAATATCAGTTATTATGGTATCCCCTCCTGCTTCAACATTTGGTGTTTGATGATTTATCCATAGAGATATTTAAATGTGATTGACCAAAACACAGGTTTAAAAATTACTGAATATTCCATATATTGCCTATATATATTTTTTACCTTTCCATATATGTGCATGCAACATATACAAAAATTTACTTTGTGACACAAGTTGTATACTTTGACACGTTAGATTATCTTGTCCATTGAACTTAGAACCTTTTGCTATCCAGATGTTGTTTCTGGTGGATCAACAACAGCCAGCACATGGGGAATTGGTACTGCACATATATCTTCATGTCTTGGCCAATAGAATGATGGGGAAGGAGCATGGGGGTGAAGAAACTTTACAACAACATCTTGATCTTCATCCACATGAGATACCATTCCAAAATACCACAACTGATCATACTTACAAGCAATGTAACATCCAGGAGATTACAATTTCTGTGTGGAAAAAATTACAAATATTGCATTTCACTTTATTGAGAAAGGTGAAGTTGATTCAACCCATTTGACACTTCAAAACCGGTTTACAGATGTACAAACAGTTCCAGGCACTAGAAGTTTCCACAATTTCAGACCTCTGGATTCTGCAGGCACCATTGTGGCTAGAAGAATCAGTCAAGATGAGACCCCATTTCTCACGTACAGTCTGAAAAACCGCCAATCTTTCATTGTAACCGTACATGAACTCTTTCCTGGATGTTACATTGCTTGTAAGTATGATCAGTTGTGGTATTCTGGAATGGTATCTCAACTGGATGAAGATCAAGGAGATGTTGTTGTAAAGTTTCTTCACCCCCATGATCCTTCCCCATCATACTATTGGCCAAGACATGAAGATATATGTGCAGTACCAATTCCCCATGTGCTGGCTGTTGTTGATCCACCAGAAACAACATCTGGATGGCAAAAAGTTCTAAGTTCAATGGACAAGATAATCTAACATGTCAAAGTATACAACTTGTGTCACAAAGTAAATTTTTGTATATGTTGCATGCACATATATGGAAAGGTAAAAAATATATATAGGCAATATATGGAATATTCAGTAATTTTTAAACCTGTGTTTTGGTCAATCACATTTAAATATCTCTATGGATAAATCATCAAACACCAAATGTTGAAGCAGGAGGGGATACCATAATAACTGATATTGTTCAATGATGATTTCATATTAATAAAATAATATAAATTATTATTATCATTATTGTCATCTTCATTGCTATTCCGTCTCAGGTAATGTTGACATATCATCAAACTGCTGCTTACAAAGAACACAACATTAAACAAAGTTTTTTTTGAACCATATATATTTTGCTTATACGTGGTCTGTTAGGAAAGTAATGAGACTGGCAACACTGTGCATGAACCGGCAATGCTGCTGCCCCCACCTTCACACGGCAGGTAGGTGAATGTTTACCGTTGACTCAGTACAAGTTTCAACTTGCTACAGTTGCTATTCGATTGTTGAGAGCGTCTGACGTGAAGTTGTGTTTGTGAGGTGCGTTACGAAAATGGACTGGCAAAAGTTTGAACAACGTTGTGCCATCAAATTTTGTGTTAAGCTTGGCGAATCCGCCACTGTGACTTATGAAAAGTTACAAAGGGCTTATGGAGAACATGCACTATCTAGGGCACAAGTGTTCAGATGGCAGAAGTCCTTTTTAGAAGGCCGAGAACAAGTGGAAGACGAACCTCGGGCGGGAAGACCTTCAACCTCAAAAACGGATGACAATGTGGCAAGAGTGAGGTCTCTTGTGAGGTCAGATCGTCGATTGACGGTGAGAATGATAAGTAGTGAGTTAAATTTGAATGTGTGTACCGAATGAAGTCCTTGCAAGACCCAGGAAAGGGTGACCAGACATTGCACGCACTTGGATGCTGCAACACGACAATGCAGCATGTCACACGGCAGTCTCCATCAATGAATTTTTGGCAAAAAAAAGCATTCCTGTGGTTCCTCAGCCCCCTCATTCACCGGATCTCAGTCCCTGTGACTTATTTTATTCCCCTTGCTCACAAACCACTTGGAAGGACGCCATTTTGATACTTTGGATAATATCCAGAAGAGCGTAAGCGACGAGCTAAAAGATATTCCAGCAGAAGCCTTCCAGCACTGCTACGAACAGTGGAAACAACACCTCCATCGCTGTGTAGCTGCCCAAGGGAACTATTTTGAAGGGGATAACCTTGATTTGTAAAAATAATAAAATTCATCGTTTACAGAAAATCAGTCTCATTACTTTCCTAACAGACCACGTATATGGATAAATTATTTTATAAATAAGCAAGGAAATAATAAGACAACAATGCTCAAATATAAACAAAAGTGTAGAATTTCGAGTTTGCTTCATTGATTAATTTATAACACATTTTTTGATTGATTTTGAGTTAACCAAAATATTTTAATACTCCGGAAGCCATTTCATCCAAATATCAGACATAAGTATATTATATTTATAGAAGGAATAAAATAACCATAACTTTTATTGCTGGGTAACTTAGAATACATATCCAGGTTAATTTTAAAAATACTTATGCTGGTATTAATTCATTCCCTTTTAATGATAATTGAAATTTTAGCAAGGCATGTTTTCGGCAACAAAATCCCGCTAATATTTTTTTTATTAATTTTTTGTTTTACTAAAATATTGATATCATGTGATGTCATATTTTTTTCTGAAATGCCTATTGTTTGGTTAATATTGCTGTGAAATTTCAAAAGGATTGAATCATGTGTGAGCGAGATAGAATTTTTTTTTGTAAAGCACTGCAGGTTTCAATGAGGGCTTCGGAAATGAAGGAAAACGAGAGTTGGCTGAAAGTTTGAGAGGCCATAACTCTGAAAATAGATGAGTTAGAGGCGAAAAATTTTATGTGGTTTCTTACCACCATGGAAGGATTGAATGTACCAAGTTTCATAAAAATCTGAGATGGTGGGTTCCCAAACCTCTTTTTTTTTGGTTGAATTGATATGGAATGACCCACATGGTAGTCAGATGCCCTAACGACTCAGCTCCATTATTTCTCGCTCGACAAATGCCGATGGTGCGCACTTATCTTGGTAATTCAAAACACATCTCGCGCGACAAATACTGAAGATGCGGCTCCCGTATGAAGGTAGATACGCACTCGATTTTCTGTTAGAACCCTGCCAGTTTGCTCTGTGATGCAAATGGTTTTGATAGAAGTTGAAAAAATCGTTGGAAATACATGATTTATTTAATGTGGCTGTCAGAATTATTCCATGTATAACAAGCATTATAGTTTACTCTTGAATAAAATGTTGGAAAACAACTTGCACGTTATATGTACACAAATATGGCCTAGAAAAGACAAGAATGTTGGATTTCATTGAATTTTTCATTGTTTTAGGACTTTTTTTTTAAAAAAAAAATCAATAAAATGCCAACAATTCGCATTTTATGCCAAATTCGCATTATTTCGATATTTCGAACGGGCGAAAAATTTGTCCAGACATCACTGTACATTTATAAACACAACTTCACAGCAATTAACACTTTTCACGGTTTTTGCGTTTGCAAAAAATCATGTCCCTACTAATTGGAAATTACTTTCTGGCCACCCCTCGTATAAATCAGTAGATGGAAAATGAAAATTTATCAGGACTGGCAGAGAAAAGTCAATTCTTGAAGAAAGTGATTTGTTTTTATTATTGAATGATTCGAGTAAATACGATATTAAAATATTTAAGTATTTATCATTTGGTCTAGGAATTAATTCATGCAGCTGGACAAGAGATGGCGTAACGAGCGTATCGTCCCACAGTTCCGTGTATCCACACATGCGTTGAAAACTCCTGTCACCGTGCATCGTTCGTAGTATAGGGCAGTTGAGTGACGCGTCAACAACAGCATTTTGTAGTCAACTGAACATGGCGCAGTTCGTGCCAGATAGTGTGTTTTTGTGGGGTGTTCTGCTTAATTACTTTAACATGCAGAAAAGTGCTACCGAAAGTCATCGTATTTTGGTGGAAGTGTATGGTGACCATGCGCTAGCTGAGCGAACATGTCAGAAGTGGTTTGCACGGTTTAGAAGTGGTGATTTCGGCCTGGAAGACCAAGAGTGACCTGGACAGCCAAAAAAAATTGAAGACGAAGAATTGAGAGCATTGCTCGATCAGGATTTGTGTCAAATGCAGGAAGAACTTGCAGAAGCATTAGGCATTGATCAAACAACAGTTTCCAAATGCCTCAAAGCCATGGGAATGATTCAAAAGATGTCACATTGGGTTCCACATGAATTGAAAAACAGAGACATTGAAAGACGAAAAACCATTTGCGAATTGCTGCTTCAAAGACAGAAAAGAAAGGGGTTTTTGCATCGCATTGTTACTGGCGATGAGAAGTGGATCCACTACAAGAACCTGAAATGAAAAAAGGCCTGGGTGAAGCCAGGTGAACCAGGTCCATCACAACCGAAACGAGATATTCACTGTGCAAAGGTTATGCTGTGCATATGGTGGGATATGAAAGGTGTGGTGTACTATGAGCTGCTGCAACTGGGTGAAACTATTAATGGAGAACGTTATCGACGACAATTAATGCGTTTGGAGCAAGCTCTGGCCAGGAAACGACCAGAATGGGAGAACAGACATGATAAACTTATTTCTCAACATGATAACGCTCGCCCCATGTCGCAAAACTGGTCAAAACCTATTTAGAAAATGTCGGATGGGAAGATTTACCCCACCTGCCGTATTCACCAGACATTGCTCCTTCGGACTACTACTTGTTCGATTGCATGAATAACGATTTGATTGGACAGCAGTTCACTTCTTCAGAAGATATCAAAATATGGGTCTCTGACTGGATCACTTCAAAGGAAAAGGACTTCTTTCACCACGGAATCCGTAACTTGCCTGACAGATGGGCGAAAGTGGTGGCTCGCGATGGACAATATTTTTCTTAAGGTATTTATGTATTTTGTGTTTGAACTACAGCTTCAATGTGTGCGTAACAACTGCACGAATTAATTCCTAGACCAAATATTAGTATTTTATTTCATAATATTGGACATTAACTTCACTCAGTGAGAGATTAATGATTATCTCTTACGAGTTTAAACAGACAGGACAGAGAGTGGCGTTAATTTCACTGCAATACTAGTGTTGCAGTAAATTTGAGGTTGGGAGCATGCACTTGGCAATTTTTATAACGTTCAATCGTTCACCAAAGCAGATTTATGTTACACTTTTTCGTGATAGTATTCAATATATATCCCGTTTTGTTGGATTCTTCTTGATATCTAAGAATAGTGCAATGTCATTATAAACGTATGTTAACTTGTGTGAAACGAGTTGTCAGGATGATGAAAGAAAACCTTCGTAAGCACTGCTACATTAAATAAGGTGAAATGAGCCAGAAGAGTAATAAAATTACTCTTAATTAGGCTTAATACATTTTTCTGCCACTCCAGAAATTTCTCTCTCTCTCCTCCTGCCATCACTGGTTTCTGGCGCCGTTGAGGCCAAAAGCAACAAGATTTCCTGTTCCCGTGTACAGTTCCATAACAATATCTTACTAAATAAAAAAAAAGTCGATCAAGACAAAATTCTCTGACATTTCCCTGACTTTTTTTGAGACCTCAAATTCCCTGATTTTTCCTGGTTTGCCAGGTCTGCCACCCTGATAAATGTCATTTGCAACCATGAAGCTAATTGGGACTGCATGAAGATGCCATTTTTCGATGGCTTGTAGCATCAATACAAGAACAGGATGAGCAAATAGTTACCAAAAAAAGTTGTTCGCCTTGATGTTCTCTACACACTGTGAAATTTGAGTATTATAGTGGTGCACCATGTGTATATAGGTTCAAGAAAATGACAAGTAGAAAAAGTTGGAGTGAAATAAATATGATTGAAAATCTCTCAAATAATATACTATTTATTATGTTGTATTATTACACTGTGTCTGTAACAGACGTTGGGTATTAAAATGTCTCAGCCACAACCTAATTTTTAAGTGCTGCGGAGGTTTAGTTGGTACGGCATCTGACTGCCACACTGGAGACCCGGATTCGATTCTTGAGGTGGGTGATGCAAGGTTGGAATTTTGCAGGCATTGTCTCCACATAACACGGCTCAACTAGCTTCAAATATGAATACCTGAGGGAAACCCAGGGGAGTAAAGGTGGCCGGAACGTAGTGCTGATCACATCACCTTCAATTTTTCCAAGATCAAGAATGTGTGTGGATCTATTCCCACATCCCCTAAATGTGTCTTTATGGCACAGTGCGATACCTTTCTCTTTTATTTAAAACCTAATTATTCGACAAAACATTCTATCATCTCTTCTGCTGTGGAATAGATTTTCCTAACTTTATTAATCTTAAGCCATTCTCTGACTAGCAGGAATCAGTATTAGCATAAAAAAAAAACTTGATATTTGGGGTTTGAATGCTTCTGCTCAGTGGTGGCGATAAGCACCCCAGAAACCTCATGCTGCGAGGATGGAGTAAGGTGAAGGAGGCCCTTATATAGCTGATTTCGTACCACAGTCATTAAAGGACATATTTTTTAAAATGTAAAGATAATACAAAACTTCCCTCTGTGCAACTTAGTATGAAATGATGGTACCATAATCAAAGAAGTCATTGATCAATCAAGGGGTTCCTTTTTCTTTGTGGGGTGTCAAGGAACTGTGTTTCAACAATAAATCAATACAATTCACACAATATTTTGCAAAATGGTTAACATAACCACTACGCCAACATTGTCTGTAGTGATGTAAGAGACTCCCTTTTGAAGCAAATAGGAACCGTGGTAGACTGAGAGACCCATGTTTTTAATGTAAAATCATCATCTTCACATTTATAGATCTTCAAATGATATTTATTCACGTTTTAGAAGTTATATGGAAAGCACTCATTGAGATTGATATAAACTCTCTACCGCAAAATACGATAGCGCTACGACATTTAGATGGTGCTGCCATCTGTCGTAGATACGCTAAACTATACTCTCCCCTCCCCCTTTCCTTTTTTTCTTGCACGATTCCCAATCGTCAGTAACACAGTTCGTATCCGGTCTTCGAAACAGACACATACAGTCAGCTAGCAGCGGAGCAGGGTCGCCTTGCCTGTACGCAATTCCTTCGCCCACGCATTTGCAATGGTGAGATTGGAATACAACTTTGGAAGCCACGATTTCTAGAGTCGTGAAGAGCCGCACGAATGCAGTTACGTAATCCATGCCATGTGCTTGCGATTGTGATAAGGACCATCAGAAGGATTGCTTCAAGGTAAAGTGGACGTTTGTAGATTTCTTTGATCCTGTTTCCGACTTGCCCTGTTTGAACTGTACGATTACTCTCCCTTTTTGTGTGATTATTCGACGAGCTGTGTGTTCGGAGTTCTTTCTCCAATACATTACTGTTCCTACCCCTTTTTGACTTGGATGTAAATTAACGTGCCGAATATATTGGTACAGTGCTTTCGGAGAGTGAACTCTAATTATTTATGCATGCATTTTCGGAACTGAGAATGATACTAAGTGAAAGTACGTCCAACACGAAGCATTAAACATTTCTACTCCAATATTTCGTATAACCGTCCAATCCTAAAGAAAGACCGATTAATTCTCTATTCTCATGCCCCTTTTTGGAGTTTGAATAATCGATTGTGGCAAAAGAAAATAAACTTTTATTACGCAAGGAATTGCTGTGTAGACCCTGCGAAAAGACAAGAAGTAACAGTTTTAAAATCAAATTTTTGTCAAATGACAATGTGCCCCTTTTTCTAATTCTTTCTACCTTTTTTCACTTTTAATAAATCATATCCCCGGAACACCTTATGCAGTAGCTTCAAAGCCATGCAAAGTAAATAAGTATACATATGTACATGTGGGGGTACCTATACTTGATTGTACGTAGATGTTAAGGACTCATTTGTTATTGCGGAATACCTCCGTAGATTGTTATTGGCATTGCATTGCCTCTTGTTAAGCAATACAGTTACTGAAACGTTGAATTTTCAATTGGACTTGTTCCTTGTACTCGTTTTTGTAAAGAATATTCTCCCTCTTTTAAAATGAGAAGTTGAGGGTCATGTAATAAGTTTTCACGTGTTATTAGGAAGTCAAGACAGATTGAAATTGTTGAAATAAACAGGAGGTTAAAATTGAAGTCTTCTTTCCTTTATCTTTTACTTCATTCTGTTAGAGTTAAATCGAACACATTGAATGAAAAGCAGTATATGTACATACGTATAAATATGTTTTCTTGAATAGGAACCAGGATATTGTCCTCGAATGGTTAAAGTCATTTTTACAACTTTTGACTGTTCTCTCTCTCTCCCCTTTATTCTTTGCTTCCTTTTTTGAAGATTACGATGGTTGTTAAAATAAGCAAGTCTGTTTGATCAATTAGTATTAAGTGAATTAATAGTGAATAAGTATTTTTTGACGTAAACATTTGTTACAGGAACATTGCTGTTGACAATATAAATAAGCATAGTAGTAATTGGAACGGAATCTTCGTGATTTTGACCGTTCCTCGGATTCCTGCTTTTAGCGGAACGCGACGTTGCCTTTCTGTTGATGGTTTACATGTTTTGGAACTTGTTTACTCAACGGAAACGTAGCGTCGAAAAGTGTTTGTGACCCTTGTTTGGAATAGGCACTAACAGGGATATATTTACCACGCGCTTCCAAATAACTATCATTAACTTATCGGGTTTGTTAGTTGCCTTATCCACACAAGCGTCATAGCCATTCTCTGACTAGCAGGAATCAGTATTAGCATAAAAAAAAAACTTTATATTTGGGGTTTGAATGCTTCTGCTCAGTGGTGGCGATAAGCGCCCCAGAAACCTCATGCTGCGAGGATGGAGTAAGGTGAAGGAGGCCCTTATATAGCTGATTTCGTACCACAGTCATTAAAGGACATATTTTTTAAAATGTAAAGATAATACAAAACTTCCCTCTGTGCAACTTAGTATGAAATGATGGTACCATAATCAAAGAAGTCATTGATCAATCAAGGGGTTCCTTTTTCTTTGTGGGGTGTCAAGGAACTGTGTTTCAACAATAAATCAATACAATTCACACAATATTTTGCAAAATGGTTAACATAACCACTACGCCAACATTGTCTGTAGTGATGTAAGAGACTCCCTTTTGAAGCAAATAGGAACCGTGGTAGACTGAGAGACCCATGTTTTTAATGTAAAATCATCATCTTCACATTTATAGATCTTCAAATGATATTTATTCACGTTTTAGAAGTTATATGGAAAGCACTCATTGAGAGATATCCCATTTGGCTGTCAGCCCTCAGGTTACAAAAAAAAAAAAATTAAAAAAATATGGATTACTTGACATCATAAAGCTACACATATAATAAACTAAGTACCATAACTAACCTGCAATTAGCGGCTGTGATATGTTTGGTGACATATGATGATTCATAATTTGTTCCTGGAATGAAGCACTTACAACAGAAATTAATCGGTCGCTATCCCACAGCCTCAGCTTCATGTCAAACCCACTGGACGCAAACATACTTGGATCATGGGGAAACCACTGGACACATTCACAGCTAGAATTGTCGCCAAACTCATCATTCAAACGCAAAGAAGAACTCCTGAAATGTAAAACACAATGTAAATGTGGCTTGTAATTGTTCAATTATGTAAGAAAATGGGTAACACTCATCATGCAAGAATACTTTCCATCACTTTCACACTATCAATAACAGTGCTGCAAAATACTTAAAAACTTGTCCTGTTCACTGAGAATTTTTTTTTACTATATTTTTCATTGCAACATATTTTGAATCATGGGATAGAGATACAGTGGAACCTCAGTTTTAAGTCTTGCAAGTAACCAGATTGAAAAAACTTAAAATGTGGGAAAATGTAAAATTGAGGAACATTTTATAAAAACAAAATTATGTTGGGACCATCAAGATTGAATGTACGATAGGTCACACTAAACGTTTTTAGACACGCGCAAGTAAAACACTGGAGACCAAAAGTATGAATGCTATAATTTTTCAAAATATTCTCCATGACAGTTGATACACTTGTTCATCCTCTCAAACCAAGTGTGAAAGCACTGGGACCACACATCTACAAGCACCTCTTGAATGCACTGAACGAAGGCGATGACTGCCTCCTCGGGAGTAGGAAATGAAGAACCTCTCAATGTATCCTTGATTTTAGGGATAAAAAGTAAAAGTAAAGTGCTCCCCTGTGCATAGCACTACGCCATGAAGGCGTATAGGGGGTATGGGGGTAACGCACCACACTTCCTTGATCCGGTCGTGAGTGGGGGTGATGTGATCAGCATCACGCCCCTGACCGCCTTTACCCCCCCCACCAGGGTTTCCCCCAGGTACCCATGTTATTCGATGCTGGGTGGGCGCCGGGGCCGCTTCCTTCGTTAGAAAAGTTCCCGGATTTGAACCGGCTGGGGATCGAACCCGGAACCTTTAGCATGGTAGTCAGACGCGTTACCAGGAAGAAATCACAAGGGGCGAGGTCGGGACTGTAAGGAGGATGAGTCATTTCTTCGATGTTGGAGGCTTTGAAGAATTCAATTGTTCGTACTGCTGTATGGCTGCGTGCATTGTCTTGATGCACAATAATGCGACTTCGTAGGCGTTTTTCATGAACTTTCCATACGATCTCCAGTAAACAAACCGTAGTGTACCATTCAGCATTAACGGTCCGACGTCCCTGTAGCGGCACTGTTTGAATATGGCCCGTCCGACTGAAGAAAGTGGCAACCATTTGTTTGCCAACACTTCGTCCCTTCCTGACTTTTGTTGGTGAGTCTTCATCCGGGAAGATCCACTGCGGCGACTGCCGTTTGCTCTCGGGTTCATAACAGTACACCCAAGTTTCGTCACCTGTTACGATGTCATACACTGCATTTGATTGTCCTTGGTTAAATTTGTCCAGCATTTTCATGCACCATGTGACCCGTGCCTGCTTTTGCTCCTGAGTAAAATGGTGTGGGATCCATCTGGCACAGAGCTTCCTGACACCAAGGCGGTCATGCAGGATCGTTTGAACCTGACTCATACCAATACCCAGTGTTGCACTAATAACTGCATATGTCACCCTGTTATCCTCCTCTATCATGCGACGCACTCTGTCGACGTTTTCTTGAGAAGTTGCTGTCACAGGACGACCATCACGTAATTCATCACTGAGTTTCTGACGTCCACGTCGAAATTCTAAAAACCAATTAAACACAGTCGCATGGCATGGGGCTTCCTCCTGAAATGCATTTCGGAGCCTTTCATAACATTGCTGATGCGTTAAACCTGCTCGAAAATCGTAAAAAATCATTGCTCTGAAGTGCTCCCATGTTAAATCCATTTTACTGTACACACACGACAATAATTGACTAATTTCTGGCACACAACAATCAACAACTATAAATTCTGCAGCATTATCACACTTCACAGACTACTAACTTCAACATATCCTAGAGGCAATGTATTGCTGCAATCAGTTTTGCCGCATCAAAAAACTTTTAGTGTCACCCACGTATAATGTGGGGAAATTTAAAAGTCAGGGAACATAAAATTACTGAGGTATCACTCTATAGAGGATTACTCACCTGAAAAACTCCTACATATACACTGAATCTGACTAAACTGTTTATATGGACACACACAATTTTTGCATTTCTATTTGTTTATTGAACACTGTTTTTGTACATTTAGTGATGATGAGGATGAATTATGATTATATACAGGGTGTTTCAAAAGTACACGATAATAGAAGCAAAAGTGTCTCAGTAAACATGGGTCTGCAAACAAGCCATTTTCGAGATAATCATGAACGTGTGATTACAAGCCGCCACTGACTTCATTGTTTGTAAACGTCATCCTAGTTGGTAAAATGTTAATAATGTGTGATGTGTGGGTACCAGCCATCACTGATTTCAGTGTTTGTAAACATCGTCCTAGTTGGTAAAATACCAATAATACAGTATGAAAAATCAGGAGATATCATTGCTTTTATTGAACATTCTACTTACTTTAACAAGGAATACAGCACTACTTTACTAGTGCGTATCTCTACATTACAATTACTGTACGCTCATACCTGTTAAAGGAGGTGTTCAAAGTGTTGTCCTTCCATCTGGATGCAATACTGTATACGATTCCACATTGAGTTTTGAATTCTTTCGAACACCCCCGGATCATTTCGGAATTGGTCACAAGCATGTACAATTCTCTGTTCCAGTTCTTCAACTGTGTCAACAGGAGTGTTGTAAACTACGCTTCTGAGGTGACGCCAAACACAAAAATCCAAAGGATTTAGATCCGGTGACCTTGGAGGCCACGGTACAGGCACGCCTCAACCTATCCATCTTTGATGATATTTTAGATGTCGTCTCATAGTAGCAGCAAAATGTGCCAGTGCTCATCATGCATGTGCCACATACTCCGACATGGATCAAGGGGAACATCCTCAAGCAATCGTGGAAGATCATGCCGAATAAACCGAAGGTACCTCAGTCCATTGAGTCTTCTTGGAAGAATGTGTGGTCCAATGAGATGATCACCTAGTACCCCTAACCACACATTCAATGAGAAAACTTGCTGATGTGGTGCCTCATGACATGAACAGCATGTGGGTTTATTACACTCCAAACATGAGAATTACGAAAATTAAAAATACCATCGCGTATGAACCCCGCTTCGTCTGTAAATAAAATGTTACTTGCAAAACGAGGGTTGAGTAAAACCTGTTGTTGCATCCACTCTAGGAAAACAAACCATATCACTGAGACACTGAACTCATTGGAGGTGGTAAGGGTAGAGTGAATTGTGATGTAAAATTCTCCATACACTACTGCGGCTTACCGGCACTTGTGTGGCAATTCTCCTTGTCGGGGTTCCTGGAGTGTGCAGGTCTACCTGCTCTCCTACCATGTTCGAAGCTCCCATGTTCGAAGCTCCCATGTTCTTTGAGGCACTGATGTATCCTAGTAAATGTGCGACTCTCGGGGTGCCTTTGAGCAGAGTATTTTTCTTGGTACAAGCGTGCAGCCTCCTGTGCATTGCCGTTAGCCAAACCATACACAACATGCATATCCGCATACTCTTCGTTGCTGTAAGGTTCCATTTTTACTACACAGTTCAGCACAACTGACGTGACTCCCACAGTACGATTAGACTGTGTACTGATTGTATCCATACAATGTCACCTCTCGGAAATGTTCTGTTTGATTGCAATGCCACCTCTTGGAAATGTTCTGTTTCATTACAATGCCACCTCAGAAAATGTTCTGTTTGATTACAACGCCAGCTCTCGGAAATGTTCTGTTTGATTACAATGCCACCTCTCGGAAATGTTCTGTTTGATTACAACGCCACCTCTCAGAAATGTTCTGTTTGATTACAACGCCACCTCTTGGAAATATTCTGTTTTGTAAACAAAGAGCAAACCTCAGACCGCACAATGAGTGTTTACAAAATGCAATCAATAATGGCTTGTAAACACACATTCGCACACATTATTAGCATTTTACCAACTAGGACGACGTTTACAAACAATGAAGTCAGTGGTGGCTTGTAATCACACATTTGCAATTATCTCGAAAATGACTGGTTTGCAGACCCATGTTTACTGAGATTTTTTGCTTCTATTATCATGCACTTTCACCTGTGTCAGTTTGCGTTGTTACTTATGAGACACCCTGTATGTTTATACCAGGTGAACTTGTGCAACTGACTTTCTTGAGCAAACATTAATATCACAAAAATGAATTAAAACCAATTTCTTATCTACAACTTTATATTTGATATAAATCACACTTTTTTTTCCTTTTCATTGTTGCTATCCCTGCATTCTAGTGTCTTTCCCACTGATGCAGTACAATCAATGAGATAGAATCCACGTACACAGTGGCAGAAGGAGTCTCCCAGCTGAGGGAAAGTAAAGCTCCACCCACACAAGAACCCATGCTAAAAGTAGCAGAAATATTCAACACCAGAAAATAGTGTTTCAGTGAAGAACAGGTGGATATATATACCTTATTTCTAATATGTTGCTTGCATAGGATTTGTTTTTTTATGCTGCACTTCTTGATTGATTGATTTGGTGTGTTTAAATCCACTTTATGCACAGTAAGGCTAATCGGGACTGGACCTACAGCTTAAAGTGGGATCCGAACCACTATGTGCCTCCAATGCTGCACTTCTTAAACTCTTTACTAATTGCAAGAAATCAAAAGTCGCATTTGAAATATTATATTGGCATAAATAGTATGTGGGTTTGATGGCACTTCTGTTCCATTATAACAGTGATGGAATCATTGGAAACTATTGTTCTGATGGTCACTTATTACCCTTATGTAAAATTCACACATGTACATGAATATAGTGGCAGAACCTAGAGGGTTGATGAGGCTATAACTTTCCAATACCCATTGTGCTTAACACATTGGGGTCTCACGACGGGCATAGCCTGCAGTGCACTTAAAGTCAATGTGGACGAACGACGGGCATAGCCCATCCTGTGGTATGCAATTGCTTCGCCGATTGAACTACGGGCTATGTTCGTACTTCGTCATGTCATGAATGTTGAAATTCCGACCGCTAGGTGACTCATGTGCTATTTTTATCCCGCACCTGCGACTGTTGTCGGGTTGATGTACGTTGCATTATTTAGAATGGCATCGTTAGATCCAGACTGCATAGCGGAAATTCTGCATGAGGATTCCGCCTCAGTTTGAAGTTAGCAACAATTTTGATGATGCAGATGAATTTGAAGATTTGGAAGGTAGGTTATATTCATAATAATTAATTGTTGACAATATAAACAGTGTTGCAAACTCTAGTATTTTATGAATGAAGTGAGAAGAGGTAATTTTTTTGGGTCTATTCATCTTGCCTCTTGCTTGATTCTCCTACATGCACTGATGTATTTTTAGTTTTTCCATTTATTATTTTGTATAGTGTATGTCAAATAAAAATGTATTTTATTTATTTAGTTTATTTATATATTTGTTTAATTTTTACAGATGACGCAGAACCAACTGATACATTGTCTGGTCCTGTCCTGCAGCCACTTTTTCATACAAAAGCTAATTACCTGTAATCCGTAATTATTTTTTGTTATGTGCACATAAGAAGTATTCTTATGCAAGATTCAAAAGATGTATTGATAGTTTATTTAGTTAATTATTGAAATTTCCAGATTACGAACATAAAATATCTCTATATTAACATTTGTTACAATGTTGTACTTTTTTTCACAAAACATTGCTGAAAAAAATATTCAAAAATGTCTGAAAATTAAAAGAAAATTTAACAAATTTTTGTTCATTCAAAAAAGGAAGTTTTGTAGATTTAAGAAATGTGTGGTAAATAAAAACAAATTAAAAATATTTTTTCTATGATTTTTTTTAAAAACAACCAAAAACCGCAGACCAAAGGTAAAAATGCTGTATTATGAGGCCAGACCCGAATGTGTTAAGAAAAAAAAAAAGAGGTCAGATTCATGACAAGATGGTTACATATTGTACCGTTAGTAGAAAAGTAAGTCGTATATCCCATTTACGTTGATATTCTTTCTATTAAAAATTCACTTGAATGCTACTGCTTGTGCTTAAGGTGTCCAAAATTTAATTACCGGTCGGACTACATCTCCATAGTTTGATCTCCACGTTCACTGCTTTCAACTGCAGGTCCAATCCACAGAGAGCAGGGCATGGGCACACCATCCCATCAATCAACAAACCTGTTTACCAGGATCTCCTCGATGGCATAGTGGTGTTGTTGTCACCTTGTAACCAAGGGGTCACGGGTTTGATACCAGGTGGAGGCTCAAGTGGTTCGGATCCCACATTAAACTTTAGGTCAAGTGCCAATTAACTTTACTGTGCATAAAGTGGACGTAAAACCAAAAACTCAAATTTGTTTACAGTCACAAACAGAAAAATCAATACTCTATGATAAAGTGAATTTTTACCCTCAAAATGCATTTTTATGTGAGTCCACAAGTTTAGTCAATTCTATATTTTCTCTAGCCCCCTAGAGGATCTCTCTATCAAACCCCTGAGTCCACCTTTGTAATTTACTCATGCACAAATTTTACATAGTGAGTGCATTTACAACCATACCTGACCATCGGATCGATAATTTCCAATGCTCCTGTAACTGTCACATTGAAGCACAAGAGAAAGAAATCCATGCATTTATGTAGTATATGTAAACACAGTAACAAATTAAAAATAAAATATATGTTCTCCACTAAAATATAATTTTACTTTTTTTGGTGGAATATTGCTTCCACAACCAACATGGGCTCTTATGAGTCTTGGGAATTTCAGGCATTCATATCATGGTGGACAGAGCTTCAATTTGCCTCAGCAGAAAGCATTGCCAGGGTGCTCTTCAGCCATTGTATGTTACTTTTTCCCTGTGTACAACACATAAATTAATACTATCTTAGGAGTGTTCCAAAAAGGGGTAAAGTAATTGTTTAAAACATTTTTACTTAAAAAAAATAATAAAAACTTCAATGAGTTGAATGGCAAGCAAATATATATTATTCACAACTTGAATGGCACCCCTTACAGGAGGGGCAGTTAAAAAAAAATCGGATAAAATATGAGGTTGAGTCATATCTCGTGTGTGTGTGTGTGTGGTAAGTGAAGGACAAAACAGCAAAATTCAACTAAATCAACACCAACTAGAATGTTTATTCATACGTTCTCCCAACCTGAGATTTTCTAACCTAAGAAATGTCCAAATGATAAGGTTGGTGTTGTAATTATGTATAGAGGCAATTAATAATATACACTGTTCAAGATATTTAGAGTTTATGTGGCAAACTTTTTTCTTAATGACATGCAAGGAAATGTAATTTTATTTTATTCTTGGCATGGTGTGCCAGACCCCCAGGATGAGTCCTGCATTTTTCACTGAAATTTCTCCATAATGAAAATACTGAAAGCAAAAGTTCAGGGTTTCTGGATCACTCATTTTTGTTCTCGGGACCGATTATTTTGATGCTTCAGTGCCTTCATTATAATGGAACCACAGGCAAAAGAGCCTGCACAAACTCACGACTTCTGTGCATCATACTTCCATGTGGAGGGGAAGGTGCACGGAGTCTTTTGGCCGGAGATTTCTTTCCCTTGTAGTCGTTCTATAACACATGTTGTACTATCTGGAAAGGTGCTTTGAGTTAAATCATGTTGATTTATATCATGCTTTAAATCAGGTGATTTTTTTTAATTAACTGATTTAAATAATTTTAAAGAAATATTTTATAGAATAATGTACATAAGGAATTTGTAGTTATCAGAATTACTTTTGGTGAAAGTACAATTATCTCGTGATCATTGAATGGTGTTTATTAGGCTCTAAGAAGGGAAAGAAAAGAAAAAAAAAAACAGCTACAAAGACTATAAAAAATATTGTAAATAACAATTAGATAGTACATCCAGAATGTTTTATGAAAAGTTAGTGAAATCATTATAGTCTCATTAACACATGCAACAAACATTTCCATGTACAGTATCAGAAACAGAAAAAGTATATTTATGTCACGGTAATTGAACATGCCAGCAGTCCTCGGGTGACAAGAGGTTTGAGGATTGAGCAGATGAAAAATGAAGTATGTGGGTAGGGGTAAAAAGGTAAAGGTACAAAAAAAGGTAAAGTGTTCCCCTGTGCATAGCACCACGCCATGAAGGCGTATAGGGGGTATGGGAGTAACGCCCCACACTTTCTTGATCCAGTCGTGAGTGGGGGTGATGTGATCAGCATCACACCCCTGACCACCTTTACCCCCCCCCACCAGGGTTTCCCCCAGGTACCCATGTCATTCGACGCTGGGTGGGTGCCGGGGCCACTTCCAACATTAGAAAAGTTCCCGGATTTGAACCGGCCGGGGATCGAACCTGGAACCTTTATTAGCATGGTAGTCAGACGCGTTACCGACTGAGCCACCACGGCCACACACTCTGATAAAGAAGTTGAGGTATACATTCCTTTTAACCCTACTTGGATGTTCCGATTCTTTATTGATGTACAGGTCCCCAGCTAACTGTTTGTGATATACCCCCATTCTCATTTTCTTACCCGTAATTCTGAGATCTAAGAAATTAATTTTATCATCTACAAGGTTTTCTCTAGTGAATTTGATCCGTTTGTCCTGTGTCCCAAAATATTCAAATACCTTATCCAACCCTTCCTTCTTCCCTATTATTAAAATATCATGCACATATCTCCCGTAGTATTTAATTCCATCTCTTACCTGTTCTAGAGCCGCCTTCTCTATGTAATGCATAAAAATGCCGGTGATGATTCCGGATACTGGGTTACCCATTGCCAACCCTTCCTTCTGCTGAAATATCTTATCATTTACGTAGAAGTAGTTGTACCCTGTTACTTAAAAGAACCACCTAACATTTTCCCATTCTATTAAAATTTCCACCCCTTTTTCTAACAACCACCTCTGTAGACAATCCCCGGCCCTTTCCCTGGATACACTTGGGTATAGATTAACAACATCGAAACTACTAATTTCATCCCCTTTACTAAGTTCTAAGTTTTTTATGTTTTTTTTTTAACTTCCAATGAATTCCTAATGCTAAACTGTGTAACTTCATTTACCTTCCTAATCCGTTTTACTAATATCTTGGCTAAACCGTATACCGGATGTGCATCTTAAGGGGATGCCTACTTTGTGTGTTTTTGGTATACCAAATGCTGTTGTAATACTCCCTTCTTTAACATCCTTATTGAGCATCTTTTTTCCTGCACTTCCTAACGTAATACTAGTTTCTATCCCCTCTTAACTTCATTCTTAATTTTATTGGTCGGGTTCCCCGAAATTTCCTCGAAATCGTCATTTTCAAAGCTCTCCTTCAATTTCCTATGATACTCTTCCCTTTCTATTACTACCATCTTGTTCTCTTTATCTGACCTAATTATATATACATCATTGTCCTTTACCCATTTCTTTACCTTAAATAATCTCTCTCTTTGTTCTTTTTCTCTTGGTCTGAATTCCTATCCTCTTTTCTTACTTTCTTCACATTTTCTTTTCAAATTTGCTGCTCGATTATATCGTGCATTTTCTGCCTAACTTCTTTCTTGTCATCCTTATCATCTAAACACCCCACGATCTTTTCCGCCGCTATGACAAATTCCTCTTTCTCGATGTTTTCACTTTTTATAGCAAACTTCTCCCCTTTTTCCATAATTTTCATTACATCTTCCGGTAGATTATATTTTGTTAAGTTCAGAAGGTTATCTTCACGTTCCACCCCCCACCCCCGTTTTTTGCTGACATCTTAATCGTCCGGTTATTAAAATTTGTATAGATTGTATTATACAGTGAGTAACTCGGACAACACGTAAAAATAACATTTTATAAATACATTCAGTATCATTTCAAGAAATTAAAATGTGGTTTTTAACCTCTTGCCACCCAAGGCCTTTTTCAGAAGTAAGCCTCGGTTGCCCAAGCCGATTTTGAGCAAAATGCAGAGTTTCAATTAAATGAGTGTAGATCGGAAGCTAATTGCCCTAGAGAGATGAGTGATATACTGGTGTATGCGGAATGAACCAGAGATTCAGACTATATGAAATTTTTGCAAATTTGGCGTATATGTGGTGGGGGGGAGGGGGCTAACTCTCAAAATTCCAAAATTTCGGGGGAAAAAAATTTGGTTCCCCCCCTCCCCCCCCAAGGAAAAAGTACATGACAGTGTCGACATGCACATGGAAATGATCGCTGACATCTAAGGAACACAAAAATATTTACATTATCATCACATGACCAATGTAACTTGAGTTGTAACCCCAAAAGGAATGGTCAGCATGCCACTGATTCAAGCTTCAAAATGCAGTGGTACCTTGAAATGACTATAGCTCAGAAACTAAATGCCCTAGAGATATGAAAGATATACCGTTGTACGCAGAATGAATCACAGATTTAGACGATATATAATTTATACACATTCGGCGTACATATGGAGGGGGAAAGGGGGGAAATCCCCTCAAAAATACTTTTCTTAAAAAAATGGTATTTCCCCCCGCCCGAAAAAAATGTCAAAATGCACAAAATGCAAAATTTATGCAAATTTGGTGTATAAATGGAGGGGGAAGGGAGAAAACCCCCAAAAATTATTTTAAAAAATTGTCACTTCACCCAAAAAATGTCCTCGCACTTGGGCACAAAACGACACCTACGCACAACATTCACGGACGAAAAGCTAGAACGTAGTGACAAATGAGCGCCAATTCTTGCAGCTGCTTGAAATTCTATTTTTAGACAATGCTGGGTAACCCCTGTTGCCACTTGTGGACAATTGTGGTAAAAAAAAACAAAGGTTTTCTTCAGTGTGCTTCGAAATTCCATTCTCACAATGCAGATTCAACAACCAGTTTCCCCCTCCTCCCACCCCCTGCTTGCGCCCTCACGGAAAACTTTCATTTTGACATCGGATACTGATAAACATGCTTCTTTCGAATGCACTTAGCAGGAAGGAGTGAAAAGCATTGCTTTAGAACAACAAAGTCGGTCTTCCTTTGTCGGCAAAAAATTGACCTTGAAAAGAGATGCAAAAGAGAAGTCCCTTTTCCCGCCTTTCCCCCTCCATTTTCATGAAGACAAAAAAAATTGCAAAAAACCATTTCTGTTAAATACATGTGTTAGGAACAATATAAAAAAATAAAATCGAAATTCTAGCCAAAAATAGAAAAGTTATAACGTAAAAACTACGACCTTGACACAGCATCTCGATCGAGATGCTTGGTCCCGTGAGGGTTACTTGTGGGTATCTCGATCGAGACGCTTGGGCAGCAAAAGGTTAATGATAAAACTAATTGAATATTAAGTTTTTATGATGTTATCTGTTGTAATTTATGAAATTGTTAAGTCCGTCCGAATAAAGGGGTTGGGTGAGCCCAATGAGGACACCTTCAATGGACCAACACAGGACTGTGCCATGACACAGCCGAGGAATCACGAGACAGTAAAGGTACAGTGGTGACACTTTGGGTTTATCATTATCAGTGTCTAGATACCTGGCTCATGTGCGATCACCCTCTCCCCCCTCATATGTATACTGTTTATTAAATATTGATGAAGGGCAACAGAGCTTTAATTATTCTGCCTCCTCACATATAAATACATCCTCTTGCAGCCAAGCAGTTTAAGCCGTCAAATAGCTTAATAAAAGTTAAAGACAAATGGCCTTGCTGCTCTTTTGGATGTATTAAGAAAATTCCTCGCAACTTCTGACAACCAGTATGAAACAGCTTACACCTCTTCGTGAGAGTTTGATATCTTGAAAGTTATTTTGGGAAAGTTATTTTCCATACCCCCTTTATAATTATAAGGTAAGGGTTTTAGATAATGAAAATTTCCCCGTATATACTGAAGGGTGCATAATGTAATGACCAAAAGTGGTAACGCACCCAAAAAACTTAAATCAATCAATCTCACGTGACAGATACCGATATATTATGACACCAAAAATTGCATTATCTTTATTTGACTTGTTAGTGTTGTTTCCCAAAATTCGCGTTTTTGTTTTAGAACATTTTTCTGCCAAATATAGCGAAACTTAATATTCCATTGTGCTCTTAAACTATTATTTTAAATTGTAGGTCACATGGTCTACATATTTTCGTGACAGTTTGATATGTTGGAACAGACTTTGCCATGAAGGTGTATAGGGGTGTAGAGTTAGAGCCCCACGCTTCCTTGATCAAAGTTGAAGGTGGGGGTGATGTGATCAGCACCATGCTCCTGGCTACCTTTATCCCTCAAAGTTTCCTCCAGGTACCTGCTCGATATGATGCTGCGTGGGCACCTGAGCAGTTTGAATAGGTGGAAAGATCCCCATTCTCCCCCGCAGGGGATCAACCCAAGGTCTCTTGCATTGTAGTCAAATGCCCTAACGACCGAGCTCAATTATTTCTAGTGCAACAAATGCCAATGGTGCGCACTTAGCTAGGTAACACATCTCGCGCGACAAATACTGAAGATGTGGCTCCCGTGTGATGGTAGATATGCACTCGATCTCCTGTTAGAACCCTGCCACTTTGCTATGTGATGCAAATGGTTTTGATAGAAGTTGAAGAAATTGTGCGAAATACATGAATTAATGTGGCTGTCGGAATTCTTCTATGTATAACAAGCATTATAGTTTACTCTTGAATAAAATGTTGGAAAACTTGCATGTTCTATGTACACAAACATGGCCTAGAAAAGACAAGAATGTTGGATTTCATTAAATTTCTTGTTGTTTTAGGACATTTTTAAAAAAAAATCGATAAAAATGCCAACAATTCGCATTTTATGCCAAATTCGCATTATTTCAATACTTCGAACGGGCGAAAAATGTGTCCATACATCACTGCCCATTTATAACACAACTTCACAGCAATTACCATTTTTCACGGTTTTTGCGTTTGCGAAAAATCATGTCCCTACTAATTGGAAATTACTTTCTGGCCACCCCTCGTATAAATCAGTAGATGGAAAGTGAAAATTCAGCAGGGCTGGCAGAGAAAAGTCAATTCTTGAAGAAAGTGATATGCTTTTATGATTGGAGTAAATATGATATTAAAATATTTACATATTTATTATTTGTATTTTATTTCATAATATTGGACATTAACTTCACTCAGTGAGAGATTAATGACATCTCTCATGAGTTTAAACAGACAGGACAGAGACCAATGACAAGATGGCTAGATGGTGTCCTGGAAGATTTGCGTCACATGAAGGTGAAAAGATGGTGGGAGATTGCAGAGGACAGGAATAGATGGAGGCACATAGTTGAGGAGGCCAAAGCCCATGAGGAGCTGTAGCGCCATGTGGTAAGGTAAGGTAAGGACAGAGAGTGGCGTTAATTTCATTGCAAAACTAGTGTTGCAGTCAGAAGCATCTCTTGTGGGAAAAAGGACAGCTTGCTCTGCGACGACATTAATGAGCATTTCTACATTTTAAATTTTTCATATAGGAGAAGTATTTATTTTACACGAGAACGCTCAACTAAGGTTATATTACATTTCTTGGATCTGAAGTGAGCACATTTTTCTGCCCCTCCGGAAATTTCTCTCTCTCTCTCTCTCCCTCTCCTCCTGTCATCACTGGTTTCTGGCGCTGTGGTTGTTTTGTGCATAAAAGGGGCCTAAAAGTTTGAGGCCGAAACTTAGCAACAAGATTTCCTGTTCCCATGCAGAGTTCCATAACGAAAGATGATGAAGTCAATCAAGACAAAATTCCCTGACTTTTTTTGACACCTCAAATTCCCTGACTTTTCCCGGTTTTCCAGGTCTGTCCTTACCCTGAATATGTTGCCAGACATTCCATAATGCAACAATTGAAAGAAAAAAGAAAGTAATGGGGGACTGGCCCACTTACATCATCTCACCTTGTGTATATATATATATATATATATATATATATATATATATATAAATCAAATAAGGTAAAAGGAAACACTCACCGGACAGTAGGAAAATTCAAAATTTTCGCTAATTTATAGCATCATCGGTGTGAGAAGAAACAGAAGACGGAACCGGAAGTTGGGGTCCTGCAGAGTTGCCAGGTCCCCATTGAAGAAGAAGCGGTGCGTAGAACGAAAAAAACACTGTTTCGTCACCAGGCTCGTCGTAAACTGTGAGTGTGTAGGATGAGTTGGGAGGGAGGGCAGGAGGGTGGGTGAGGGTTGGGCATTACTGGGTGGCCTTGTTCAGGCCAGGTGGAGTGGTTGCACTCATGGCCGATATATAGGCCCTCTCCCATCTTTTGCGAACAGAGGTGTTGGCTGGTTGGGGTAGGAGGTGGATGATCGCTACCCGGAAGCAGTCGTTGAAACTGATGTTGTGGTGGTTGGTGTGGACGACGACAGTGAAGTCAAGGTTGTGGGTGGAGGAGCGGTGGTTATTGATGCGGAGGTTGAGGGCCGTTGATGTTTCCCCCAGGTAAAAATCACCACAGATGTTGCAGGCCCTCAACCTCCGCATCAATAACCACCGCTCCTCCACCCACAACCTTGACTTCACTGTCGCCATCCACACCAACCACCACAACATCAGTTTCAACGACTGCTTCCGGGTAGCGATCATCCACCTCCTACCCCAACCAGCCAACACCTCTGTTCGCAAAAGATGGGAGAGGGCCTATATATCGGCCATGAGTGCAACCACTCCCACCTGGCCTGAACAAGGCCACCCAGTAATGCCCAACCCTCACCCACCCTCCTGCCCTCCCTCCCAACTCATCCTACACACTCACAGTTTACGACGAGCCTGGTGACGAAACAGTGTTTTTTTTCGTTCTACGCACCGCTTCTTCTTCAATGGGGACCTGGCAACTCTGCAGGACCCCAACTTCCGGTTCCGTCTTCTGTTTCTTCTCACACCGATGATGCTATAAATTAGCGAAAATTTTGAATTTTCCTACTGTCCGGTGAGTGTTTCCTTTTACCTTATTTGATTTTTACTTAGCCCTTTTGGCCCTCCTTGCTTTTATCCATTATATATATATATATATATATATATATATATATATATATATAATATGTATGTAGCTGAAACAAATTTTATAATAAAGTAAATGGCTTCTTACCTTGTAATGAAAGCCACTAATTTACAATTTTCATTCCCAGTTCTACTACTGCAACCTTGGACATCGTACATGAAGATTGAGCCTTCAGACAAAGCAACAAGCAAACTACAATAGAAACAAATTAATTGAGTCACCAACTGATTTCATAAGAAAATTAAACAAGCAAAGTAGTAAAGATTATATCTAAAGGGCTTCTTATTTTTTGATTATGCTTTTGTTTTCAGTTACAGATCCAATTTATATCTAAATTTGCTGCAACTTAATGCAAATTCTCCCCATTTTATTTTTAAGAATACAAACTCTGGAATACGAATATAAATAATTTATAAACTCTGGTCTTGTAAAGTAAGGTTTAAAAATGCACTCGCGTTTCTCTTTCAGTAACCATCATTACATAATTGAAAGTTGTAAATAAGGATGAAGTGTGCATTTAGAGTAGGTAAATGTGAATGGTTGTGGAGTAATTTTTAAAGTTCGTAGAAACTCATATGTGCAAGTGATCAAGCTCATAAGCCACCAGCATCAGAAGAATTATTTTCCATCAAAAAACATTGGATGTACATGCAAGAGATGAAGGAAAGTATGAAATTACTAGGGGTGTGTGCGGGATCCTGAAAAGTCGGGACCGGAATATGAAAAAAAATTTGGTCCCAATCCAGACTTCAAGAAATCACTTCCCAAATTTTCAGGATCCTGAGCAGTCATGGAAATACCGAATGGTAATTTAAAAAAGTTGTTAATTCTCGACATTTTCTGCATTGCAAGTGTCTGGAACTTATTGGAAATTGTTTGTTTTTATTCCAGAAGTGCAAAAACAATCACTTTGTAATCACTTGAAAATGACGTGTAGAATTCTAGATTTTCAAAACTTGGGCGGAATTAGAAAAATTTCCCGTCCCGTACACCCCTAGAAATTACTCACAATCCTAACCTACTTTAAACATATAAATAGTAACATGGTAAGCAGGACAGTGTAAGACTCACATAATTAAATCTGACCACCTAACCTACCCACTTAAGGACATAGCAGTGGTGTGTAAAAATTAGCTCTGCACTAAAAAGAAAAAAAAAACATGCAGCAAGTAATCAGGGGCACTCTTTAAGTATGTACATCCCTAGACATAAGAATTTGAATTATGAAGAAAGCACATCTGTGCCATATACCTGAATTCCACAACTGGGACCTTATGCCAAACATTGTGATTGTAATCCTGCATCTCTATTCTTATGAGTAGCTTGGGAGGGTCAGTTTTCAGGCTCTTAGCATTAGATCATGCCACTATATGCTTATGTGAAATAATTCCCATAGTTACTAATGGCACTTTTGAGTAGGTTACGATTGTTAGGTTTCATTGCCTTGGTAATCCTTCAGTTCTCCTCCTCACTGCCACATGTACAGAACATTTTACATGTAAAAACAGAGCTTGCCAATGCCTTATAGTACTTTGTGGGGCTTTAAAACAGAAATAATTACCTTCTCAAAGCATCAAACTTCGTTTTTAATACCCATTTCCAATATTCTAAATATTTTTCAAATCCTCCTGTACAACTTGAGAAAATCATTACACCATCAGAAACTGAGCTGACATTTCTTCTTGGAGAGGGAGGGGGTTGAGGTTCTATGTTACAATGTGCTATATACCAAATTTATTTATTTATATATGCTTTTCACTTTTACAGAGGATTGAACCTCCAATTACAGAAGGCGTAGACTGAATTTAGTTAATAAAATACAAATTACGTGGAAATATACAAACACATATTCATTCATGCACAACACATACAACACATGAGAACATATAGCCAATACACTTATCTGCATATATTTATGCAAGAGGTTTATCAGTAATTCATAAGTATTGCACTCTGTAAATGGTAAAATTTATATTGAACAATCTATATTCTATCAGAGTTTTGTTTTCTAACATGCATCACATAAACATGCAACAAAATTACATTACATAGTATATAGCATATTTCAATGATTTTTACAAGATGTATATGAGGACGATGAAAAGTTTGAAAATGAGTGAACATTAATATTGCAGAACACAAATTTGTCATTTTTGATTCATGACATGCAGTATTGGTGTACAGATTTCATACTAAAAATGAAATTGCAGCAGTTGTCACAATCATAAATTGTAGCTGTTTGACATGTTTCTGCAGGTTAAAAATATATTAGTACAAGTGAAAATGGGGAACTGAAGAAACACTAATGAAATATCACCGAATCGAATTACATAAGCTTTCTTCTAACTAGAATACTATTCCTCTGGCTTAAAAGGGAAACCTGAGACATATAAAGCCAACATAACTGAGCTAATCTACCCACATATGGGCAGCAAAATCCTTCTGCAAAAAGATGAAGTTAGTATTCATTATGCCTCAGTCGTATGAGCATTTAGACGTTTAAATTCACACACTCTAGGGCAGGCTCTTGAGAAATGAGTATATTACCATCCAACACAAAAGCTGGTCCAAATTCTGTAATTATGTATGAGCTTGTAAGTTGTTCAGAACCTTTCTTCATGCTTCAAAAATAGTTACGGTTCAGCATGTTTAACACTTTTTGCAAGTATTACAAGAGAACCCAAAGGTTCAACTGAAAGTGATTGTGAAGTAAGTTTGAAACTTGGGGAAACTATTTAGCACAGTTAAAAGCTTCACTAAATATACTGGAGGATTTATGATATGAAAAATAGCTCATAAACTGACTGAAGCACAATTGCCGTGATGGCTGCTGGCTACGAGCACCTGTGGGAACACACACATCAAATTTACAATGGATGTACACTATCTGGGCTGTCTAGAAATGTTATGGAATATGAAAAAACTAACATTTTTACATGTGTATGGCCTGATGATTGTCTACACAAAGTTACACAAGAGGGTTCGAAGTCTCATAGGAGAAAGACGAAGTATTGCAGAATGATTGTTTTAGTAAATCTAAAACTTTGGTGAAAGCAATTACCACTGTTTGCAGTTCCAAAAAGTGCAATTTATCCATGAAAAAAGACATAAAAAGTACCTTACACAAGCACCTACACTTCCCAATGACAAGGCATTTTTCATTCGAGAAAATATCGTAGAATAGCGGAAATGATTTGCGAAAGCAAATTTAAAGCTTTCTGAAAGTAATTAGCATTGAGTTAAAAAAAGGTCCTATTTATTAGAAAAAAGAAGATGTAAATAGTACCTTATGCAAACATCGGCCCAAGTTCAGGTTTTCTTTCATATTTCAATTTCTATTTGTGCCTGTTAACAGATACTTCAGAGTTTCAGGTATTTCTTAACTGTGTGTTTGCTTCAGAATGGTCTTTTACTATATGATTCTTCTTTTGCAACCAGCCATTTGTTTAACTGTCATCACGGTTATGGACTGTTGCTGCAGTACCAGTACTCTGAGCTGTATTACATCACAGGAGGGTACAACAGGAGTTTGTGGGGTTCATGATCTGGCTGTCTGAGACTACAAACAATTATGCATCCACTGGTCTGCACCATGTGCCAATATCAGCAACAGACAGGACTGGATGCCATGACTGAACACATGGTATCCTGATATGCAAAACCCAGCTTGAGTGCAGAAGTACAAAAAAGGGGCCAACTACTGTTTGCTATACACTCAATGAACTGCATCACAATCTTCATGATGGAATTTTTAGCAGTCGTAGTGAGCACTGTTTGCAGTTCCGAAATGTCCTATTTATTGATGAAAATAAGAAGTGAAAGTTACCTTACACAAATGTCCCCTCTTCCCATCAACAAGGCATTCTACAGAGTATTACCAACACAAGGCTCAAAGGAGTGTCATGTTTGAGACCAGCACCAACATGATGAGATGTTGACAGCATTTAGCAAATTTTTGTAATACTAAGAGCTCCAAATCTGGCCAAAATAACTTAACTACAAAAGCATTTAGAGACGTTATTTGAATACTAAGAGCCCTAAACTTAACTTGCCTAACCTAACTACGAAACGCCTTGACACCACACACACGGCAGGGCCCAAGTTTTATTGCGATTTCATCATGCTACAAATGCAATTTTTACATGGTTTGATTTCAATGTACGTCTGTTAACACATACTGCGGAGTTTTAGCGATTACTTAAGGTTTCGTTCAATATATGCTTTCATGGCTAGGTTATGCAGGTTAGGTTTGGTTCCCTTAGCATTAAAATAAAGTCCCTAAATGCATTCCACAAAGATTCCGATTTACTTCTACATTCATTCCCATGCTTCTACGATATTTAATGTCGCTTGTTGACTGAGAATATCTTGTCCATGAGAAGTGCATAAGGTAATTTTCAAGTTGTTTTTTTTATTTATTTATTTGAGAAATCCTGAATACAGAGAGAATCCATTTTATATCAGGATATCAACAGCGAGAAAAATAGAAATTAACAAATGAGAAGCACGCACACATATGTAACAAGAATAATACAATAAAAATAATAAAAATTAAACAATAATAATAAAACAATAACAAGGGTATAACAAATATTAATTTCTCTTCAGCTGCTTGATGCACACAGCCTGCTTAGATAGATGGAAACCTGGAGGATCAATTAGTGTATTGTACCTTGTTTGTAGCCTATAGAGCAATGACTTTTGTTCTAGGGATAGCCTTGAGGTTTTTGTATAAAAGAAGTTGTTGCATTTGCTGTTGGTACGTGGGATCCGGATGTGAAGATGTGGCAAGAGTTTGTTAGTGAAAAGTTGTCCATTCATGATTTTGAAAAGAAATGTTAGATCTGAAACTTGACGGCGAAGGGACGGATCGTGAATTTGAAGAGTGGATAGAATTTCATGTTTGGAAAAGTTTGCAAGGGCTGGGCATCTATGTTTGACTATTCTGATAAAGAAATTTACCACTTTGTTTGTTCTCTTTATATTGCTATAACAGGCCATTGACCAAATACAGGAACCATATTCAAGAATAGGTACTACGCATGATGTAAAGTAGGTTTTGAGGGCAGAAACATGTGTGATATCTGTAAATCTGTAAATTAGCCCAAGGGTTTTCATGGCTCTCGAAGTTAGTGAGTTTGCTGTCGAAAATGACTCCCAAGATCTTTGTGCTGTTGTACGAACGGGATGATTTTGTTGCATAATCTATAGGATGGTGCTGTAAAATTGGATTTGAGGGTAAACCTCATAAAAACAGATTTCTCGGGATTTATTTTCAGATTCCAGTCTTGGCACCAGCGTTCAATGTGTGTGAGATTGTCTTGCATGGAACAAGTGTCTTCAACCGAAGCGATGTTTCTAAATAACTTACAGTCATCAGGATACAATAAAATCGAGCATTCTGGAGAAATATATTCATGAATATCGTCCATGAAAAGAATGAAACACAGGGGCCCTAGAGAACTTCCTTGAGGCACACCGGAAACTACAGGGAGCCATGACGAAGAGCAACCAGATATGATAACCTTTTGCTTTCTATTGTGTAAGTAAGATGATAGTAATTTAAGAAGAGGTCCGTGAATGTTGAATCTGTTTGAAAGTTTATGGATGAGTTTTGTATGAGGGACAGAGTCAAATGCTTTAGAAAAATCTAAGTAAACGACATCCATGTCTTGCTTTGTACTCAGGCAGTTAACCACGTTGGTGAGCAAACAAGCAAGGTTTGCGTCACACGAAGCATGAGGAAGAAAACCTTGTTGAGTGGGAGAGAGGAACGGAGTAGCATGCGCAAGGATACGATTGGAAATTATTTTTTCGGCTAGTAGTGCAAGTGCAGGAAGTAAGGAAATCGGACGATAAGAAGTAACGTGAGTTTTGTTTCCGTGTTTGAGTATAGGAACTATATTTGCTTGCTTCCATGCAAGAGGAAATACACCCTCGGAAAAACATTTGTTAAAGATTATGCTGATTGGTTTGGATAGAATATGGGCTAATCGTTGTAGAAATATGCCAGGGATATCATTAGGAGCGTTAGCTTTAGAACATGAAAGAGATTTTAATAATTCGTGGAATTCATTGCAGTTAGTTGAGATTTGAGAGTGTGTAAGGAGTGATGGGCTTGACTTCAGGCAGTGCAGTACCGGTATTATTTGTAAAGTTGCTGTGAAAATACGAGTTAAAAAGTGATGTGCGCTCCTTCTTTGTCGCAGACTTACCGTTCCAGGAGACTTGAACGGGAATACGGTCGTGTTGTCGGCGTGAGTTAATTAGCTTCCAGAACATTTTGGGGTTTTTAGCAGAACTTTCCGTCACAGTTTGAATGTAATTATTATAGTCTCTTTGCATTAAGTTTTTGCTATGTTTTCTTAATTGAGTAAAAGTGTTCCGTGTATGAACGTTTGGGACTTGTTTCCACAGGATCCATGCATTCATTTTGTTCTTTAGCGTAAGTTTCGTCTCTTCACTATACCACGATGGGAATCGGGATGTTTTTGTTTTCCTTAGGGGCACGTGATCTTTAATTATGGCTTGCACACAGTCCACAAGGAAATCCACTGCTGCTTCTGCTGGGAGGGGGTCCATCATTGTCCACGGTACAAGGCTGGTGACAAGAGAAAGCTGCTCCCAGTTGATTCTTTTCCAGTTGTAGACAAGTCTGGAGGAGGGGGCTTTTCTAGGGACTCGGATTTCGGCATGGATGGGGGTGTGGTCCGAGGCGATGAATTGTTCACCAGGCTTGGCCTTGACCTTTGTGTATGAAGACAGCAACAGGTCGAGAGTTTCTATGCATCTTGTGGGGAAGTCTACAAACTGATGAAGTCCAATCGCTTTGATATAATGATCAAAAAACCACCTGTCATCATTGTCTGTGCATAGGCCAGAGTTTGACGACGACCATTTTATGTGAAGGTTGTAATCGCAAATAAGAATGATGTCAGTTTCCTTCATAGCATTCAGCACAGAATCTAATAATGCTGACAAGGTTGCAGTTCCAGATTTTGGGGGTCTATAAAAACAGCCGATTAAAAGTTTTTGTGAGCCTATATTTACCTGAGTCCATATTAATTCGCATGACGTTTCCAGATCCTGACATCTGATGCAGGGCCACTTGTTGTTTAGCAGTAACATTACTCCCCCTCCACGTGAACCTCTATCGTTGCGGAATACCTGAAAATCCTTCAGGGGTATTTCACTATCGCCGATCGTTTCATTAAACCACACTTCACTGAAACCAATCACGTCATATTCGTGAAATTCACTACAGAACATTTCCAGAGTCGATAACTTTTTGGTTAGACTGTGCACATTTTGGTAGTATATACGGAAATCACATTGTTCACGGGAAACTGCCTGGGGACCAGGGTTCACATGAATGTCGCCTGCCAGCAGGAGGGAGAACGCCGATGGGTCGAGCCACGCGGCTGGCGAGAACGGGAAGCGTTCTTCTTGTGGCTTCCAGAAGCTGTCCACACGAGACTTCGATCCGAGCTCATGGCCGAGAAAGAAAATCGCCTGTAACTAAGCGACCAGTCCTCCACACATTTGCAGTTGTCCAGCATTTCTTCTCTTGCAGTACTTCGAGTCCACATCACAAGTAAAACAAGCACAACAGCACCCAAGCAACCGGAAAACAGTTGAGATTTTGGAGCACTAAATGCGCGTGCATCAGGCTTCAGCGCCATCTTGACATACGTAACTTTTTTCGAGTCCAAACAGTGCTCATTACTTTAAGGAAGGTTCAAATTTCGTGTGACAATGATTTCCAAAATTCTACGATAATTAGTATTTGTGCTAGGAGAAATCATAAAACAATCGGAACTGTTACTGTATACAGAAGTAAAAAACAATTCTTAACCAAACACAGCAAAAAAATCTACAAAACTCTGAAGTATGTGTTAACAGACACAAATAGAAATCAAATCGTGAAAAAAAATTTGAGCGTACCATGATGAAATCAGAATTAAACAATTGGAACTTGACCCACACATAAAATTGATAAATATACAATAAAGCTACTGATACTGCTAAAAATTAAATTATGAAGATTGTAATGCAGTTCATTGAGTGTATAACAAACAGTAGTTGGTTCCCTTCTGCACTCAAGCTGGGTTGTGCATCTCAGGATACCATGTGTTCGGTTATGCCATTCACCTTCAGGACATCAACGAGAACTTTCTGGCATCCAGTATGTCTGTTGCTGATATTTGCACATGGTGTAGACCAGTGGATGCATAATTGTTTGTAGTAGCTAGATCACAAACCATGCAAGCACCACTTGTACCCACCTGTGATGTAATGCAGCCCAGGGTACTGTTTCATGAGTTATGGGTAACATGTTAGCACTGCTACGTTCACAGTCCATTACGTTAAGCGGATCAGGTTAAAAGTTTGTATCACCAAATTAACGTCCATAAATTCTTCCAACACTTGATCCCCTTCGAGACGATCGTAAACAAACTACGACTGTTCGCTGCGAAGATCATAATCTCTCCCGCAAATCACTGTGCTAATCAGTTTCTTCAAGTTTCAAATTTACTTCCACAATCGTTTATAGTATTGGGGCGAGCAATTGAAGGTGACGGGAGTGTTCCCCAATTTATTCACTAGAGAATGTACTAACGAAATAAGTTTTCCGGATGAAGTATCAGAGGTTCTGATGTCCCGGTCACTGTTTGAAATTTGGATATTATGTGTGCAAGGTGTAATATATTGCCTTTAAGGTAAATATTTACTATCCTTCGGACACCTATAACTTCTGAGTTTCGTCAATTTTTGACATTTCTACTTACCTATCAGCTTCGCGGATAATTTTTTAACGTGTATTCACGTGTTTTTTTTGATCATTTTTATTTAAAAAAAAAAGTGTTTTTGTAACTGAAGAATGTACGTTTCCGCAAATTGTTTGTGGGGCTATGCAAGAATGGTGTGTGGGGCTATGCATATTTTTTCGAAACCAATTTTTAACTATTGTAACCTATTGTGACCCTACCTAACCTAACCTTACCAGAAATGGTTCATGGGGCTATGTATGAATGGTTCGTGGGGCTATGCGTCAATGGTTGAATTTCCGCTATGAAACATTCCCACATCACACAAACCACCTTCCAGATGTTAGACAATACTACAGGAACTTATTACGGTAAGTAGTTTCTTCTGTAGAAATGAAGAAATCTGTAGGAAGGATAGTAAACTCGTACCAGGTTTTTTTCTTCACATTACAAGTATTTATTGGTCGTTGCTAATTCGCTAATTACACACAATTTGGTGGGCAAATCTTGACTCACGTTGTCTATCGTCAGCTGATATGCAGTGTTTCCAAATTTATGAACCAAAAAAGGCTGCACAAACTATTCACAAAAGGTTTTTAAGTGAAAATTGATCCACAAATCATTCACGGAAGGTTAGGTTAGGCAAACATAGAAAATTTAATTGAAAAAAAAAACTCTCACACGTCATCTTGTAAAACTACCGCATGGTTGCTACACTAACACTTATTAACCGAAAAATGTCGCACAAACACAGATGGTTTTTAGGCTAAAATTGATCCACAAACCATTCACGGTAGGTTAGGTTAGGCAAAAATAGAAAAGTAAATTGGAGAAAAAAACTGCTCACACGTCATCTTGTAAAACTACCGCGTGGTTGCTACACTGACAGGGAGTTACATAATCGAACGCACGGAACATTTGATTCACATAGTCGATGGTAATGGTGGCATGAGCCATCGTGCAACGGAGATACATTAATGTCGAAAATTATATTATTTACCGGCCGAATAAGTTGCACGAATGGAAAAAAACACTATTCCCAGCTTCCAAAAGACCACAGGAACTCAATTCCATAAGTAGTTTCTCGCCTTTTCTCCTGTAAATTTGAAGAAATGTGTTTTCACTATATCAGACTTCGGTAAGCTTAGTGGTAATTTTAACTATGTTTGCCAAACTTGAGATGACCGGACCCTCTCCAATTTTCTTCATATTTGGCATGCTCACTAATTGAGGCCTCCTAATCACGAATCTGAAGTTTAAATTTGTCGGAAATGTCTAGAATTTGCAAAATAAGCTAAAATAAGTAAGGTGTTAGTTTTTGGAATGAAAACAGTCGATTTTCGCGAAATTTCTTGTTTCACAAGCAAATATATATATTCCTGATACTACCACGACACCAAATTTTAACTATGTTTGCCTAACCTAACCGAAACTAACCTAACCACATGCCAATGGTTCGTGGGGCTAGCACCAATGGTTCGTTGGGCTAGCGTCAATGGTTCGCAATTATTTGCAATTTCTAGATCCTGATACTACCACGACACGAAATTTTAACTGTTTGCCTAACCTAACCATGCGCCAATGGTTCGTGGGGCTAGCGCCAATGGTTCGTGAGGCTACCATCAAATGGTTTGCAATTTCTAGAAGTTTCCGACAAATTTTAACTTCAGATTCGTGGTTAGGAGCCCTCAATTAGTGACTATATCAAACATGAAGAAAATCGGAGAGGGGTCCGGTCATCTCAAGTCATACTGCCAAACATAACGTAAACTAACCTAACGTTACGTGACATTTTCGGTTATATCTCAAGTTACAGATGTGACCGGGAAATTCTAATGTCAGATTCGTGTTCAGGAGGCCTCATGGAGAAAGTGTACACAATTTCAAACCCATCGGAGTACTACTTTACTATACCAGACACACCTGTCAATGATTTATTTCGCAATTTTTTTACATTGCTAACGTACTATTCTGCATTGGGGAACATTTCTTTAGGTGAAATAATGAATTTCTAACGAAAATAATGTCTATTTCTTACATTAACGAGTACTTACTGTTGTTCCTTATTTCCCACAAACCATCCACGGGTGCCCCAAAAACCATTGACGTTAGCCTAAAAATTCACGACATCCCCATGAAACCATCACGGGAACGAGGTATGCCTACTACTAGGTTAGGTTCCATTGCACTCCTTTTGTTGAATTTAGCATATACGGACAATAGGAGGGCGTATTTGCTCTCGTGCAGAAAGCAAATGGCGGCAGCAGCAATAGCGCGTTGGAAATAGATTTTCGTAGAAAACCACATGCATTTGCATTAAAATGGATCGAAACTACATTCCCGAACATTAACAACGTTACAGAAAATGATTTGCGTAAGCACTTTCTCCTGTAAATATGAAGAAATCCGTCTCTGGTATAGTAAAGTGTTACCAATTGCGGCAGCAGCAATAGCTCGTCGGAAATAGATTTTCGTAGAAAACCACATGCATTCACATTAAAATGGTCAAAACTACATTCACGAACATCAACAACGCTACAGAAAATGATTTGCGTAAGTACTTTCTCCTGTAAATTTGAAGAAATCAGTCTCCGGTATAGTAAAGTGTTACCCAAATCGGGGAACACTCCCGTCATCTTCAATTAAGCCATATTGTTCTAAAACACTTCTAATACTCCCATAAAACATGCAAAAGTCATCAAACATTCGGAACCGTTACCCATAAGTGGCCTATGATACTCACGAAAGAATCTAGTAATCTGAAGATAGACCAAAAATATCACCGGAATTAAACAATCGGAACTTGGACCATTCTACGACTTACAAACACCAAATTATGTTCACAAAGCTTTAAAGTTTCCATTACATTGGTAATGTACTGTACATTTTGTGAAAATCATTTAGCATACAAAAGTCGGATATATATGTTTGAACGCTAAATTTATCTTTGCAACACCAAAGTCCCTTACTGAATTTTTTTGATAAATCTGTGGCATCTGTTATTACTTACAATCTATGCTCTTTTGAATCAAAATCAAGATAGTTGATTTCCCCTGGGTGTATGAATTCAAGTTGTTTGGTGTAGCATGGAGCCATATTTCGGATCTTGGTAGAGGTATAGCGGCACTGCAATACCTTCGGATGCATGCACCCTGCTCGTCTTTTTTCAACTAGCGTTACTATATTTACAGCCATAATTAGTCACTACGCCAGTCTGTCAAGTATGTGTGATATATGTCACCTACACCAGCTAACCTATTTCAATATGGCTACACAGAGGTCTCACTTATCGCACAACACTTGAGCAACCTTGCGTTCTCACGTAACGGGAAATATCTTTTCAATTTTAGTCTAGATGCCTACGTTGTCAGGCTAGGCTAGCTAGGTTTAGTTCTCTTAGCCTAAATTATAATTTTTCATTGTATTTATGCTAATGGAACCTAAACTAACAGGCCTGACCTAACCTCGTACTCTCTTCTAATTTGACGTCAGTGCACAAGGTAGCATGACTGTTGTGCGAAGAGGAAGACCCGCTACCCAGCGTCTGCTTCTTCACAGATTATATGTTCTCACAGTATCTCACCTATGATTAGTAATTTCTTCTTCTACTTCCTTAAACAAACATGCTTAACGCTTTTGATGGGCAATTGTTCTCCCATTTAAAAAAAAGGTAGTGTCTGCTGCCACGTTCTTTTTCTGCTGGAACCTCAAAAAAGATGCGCGTGGCAGCAGACTCGTTCTTTGTCTTAATCGTGATTTCATCATCCTATGTATGCAATTACGTCTGTAATACATACTGTGAAGTTGTAGCGATTACTTTCACAAAAATGTTTTAAGATTATGTCCCTTAGCATTCTTCTAATAATAAACATAAATAGACCGTGTTAAAAATGTAAACATAAACATTGGTGAGGTCTTGCCCGGTCCCCCCGGAACTTCCGTTTTAGGCCAGTCCCCGTTGTTGCCAGTGCAGATTCACAGGCATACGAAGTAAGAAATGAGCGCTTGTTTTAATCAGTTATGCGACGATAGTCAAGAAAGGTATTTGTTAAAGTTCTACTATGAAGGAGTGGACGTCTAGAATCCGTCGGATGATCAACTGCAGAGCAGATTATTAAAATATGACGTGTCTTTGTGGCCGCCAGTTGTATAGCATACTACATACAAGTGTCTCATGTACACGCACGACGAATTCAAAACGTACATAAGTTTAGGTATATATTATTTCGTAAATGGAAAAGTGAGGGAAAGATAATTGTATAAAACTAGTGATATTATTATATTATAAAGTAAAGTAGAGTAAAGTAAAGTAAAGCTTAAGTGAATCTTTGCCAACAAATCTGCAGAAGTAATGACACATAACAAATGCTAAAGTAAATATATGTGCTTTCAACGTCGCCTTTCCGCCTGAGGGATTTAGGGAAAACCTATGATATGGCATGCCACTTTCACTTGCACGAATATACTTCAAACAACAAGGGAGTTTTCAGACTGAAGCGACAAGCGATATCGGGATTTCGCACAGAAGCATTGGATCTAAAGCAAACCATTCACAAGCCACGCTTGCGCAAATAACAGGCCGGGGCAACACAATGCACGGTATTGATAAAACGGCCCAGTCCGAGCGACATGCGACACCTCCAATTTGTCGTGTCGCTTTAATTCGGAAGGTGTTTTTATATTTGAATGTTGGTTTCCAAGAAACGTGTATCGCTGCAGTCTGAAAGCTTCCTTTCGAACCAATTCATCAAGAGAAAAAGCACGTGTCGCTTGGTCTGGACTGTTGTTTTGTCAGCACCATGCACCGTGTCGCCTCGGTCTGTTGTACAGTGGGATCCATGAGTATTACCGTGCAAATCGTCCATCACCATGTTCGAGCACTTTATTTGATCCAATAAGAGCTTCAATATTAAAAGAAAACTCAAAACAAGCTGTTGACAACTTCTGCACCAACATACATAAAAATCCATGGCTTAAAAACACACAGGATGTAAGAGAAAAATTAATGAAAATAGTCAATTTGCACGGTAATACTCATGGATCCCACTGTACTCGTATGCAAGGTGATTTTTTTCCTTTAGAGTAAAGGGGCTGTTACTTGGCTTCGGCGTGTAATCTCCGTGCCACTTAAAAGTGAATCCTCAATGATCAATGAAATTTTTCGAACCGAAGCGACACAACAACCTGCACGTGTCGCGCAGATTCCCAATGGCGTGTATTGTGCCGCCTGAGACTTGATTTCCCATGAGCGGTAAATGCTTATTTATAGACTAAATGGGCCTGTGTCGCTTGTCACTTCGGTACAAACCACTGCTGTCGCGTGTCGCTTCGGTTTGAAACCTCACTAATGGGCGTGCTTTTCACCACAACACAATACGCAGATAAACGATCAACATGCTTAACAAAATTCAAGTCGTACAAATACTTTCCGGACACCAATCCTTTCTTCGTTCTGCTTGTATCAACAGGTGAAACCTACGAAGTGATACTTGACTCAATAAATTTGTTCCCGATCGAACTGTGAAACCATATACTACACAGTTGACACCCTATTTCCTTGTAAAAGAATCTCCACCTTGCTCTTTCATATTAACGTCCATAGCACCTTAAGCGTAACCGGATGTTCGAGGGGGACCAGACGAGTGCGCATGCTCCGCAGTAGCTGCGCCTTTAACACCGTCTATACTCTCGTAGTTAGGTTAGGTTCTGTTAGCATTAAAATAATACCGCTAAATGCTTTCTAAAGAAAAAGGTTCTAAATTACCTGTACATTCATTACCACTAATCATAAATTTGCATTTCTCTCGTCTCAATCTGTTCTTAAGATTAGTAACATCCTCTTAGCAGACGAATTACGTGGCAGGAGCAAATTTGAAGCTTATTCTTACTGCTGACACGTGCGTGGCAGCAGATTCGGCCTTTAAATAAGGTAGTGCCTGCTGCCACCTTTTCTGCTAACCTCAGCAGAAACATGCGCGTGGCAGCAGACTCTGTGTATGTTTTATCGTGCTATATATGCAATTACGTCTGTAACACATTTCATCGTAACCTCATAAATTATGTCTGAACATGCTAGATGAATAATCAGTGCTGTAAATCAATTTTTTTAAAAAATATTATGATCAACAACAGAAAATATATCGGAACTCAATTTGCACAACACTTGTTCACGTCACTTGCAATTTTCATAACGTAAGTGACGTAAGTTTGTATCGTACTCAATTGTATTTGTTTGCTGCTACAACTGTTTCCAGTAGGGGTGTGCGGGATCCCGAGCAGTCCCGAAATACAGAATGGTCATTTTAAAAAGTCGTTAATTCTCGATGTTTTCTAAAAGCACAATGTAAGCTTTCATTCTAGAAACAATCATTTAAGGTGAAAATGACTATGACATGAAAAACGTTTTAAATGTATTCATTTTACTGATAATAACACCAAAATGAGATGTGCAAAATATCTCGGTGATATTTGTTTTGGTTCTCGAAAAATACGCCTTCAAACACTGCTACTAAAATTCACCTCCTACGTCACTGATTTGAAAACGTCATCTGATTGGCCTGACGCAATCATTTAGAAATGCGTGCAGGTAGGGCTTCTGCTCGTCCCGCAAACTTAGCATGGGCAACGAAAGCTACAGCAAAAAGACAAAGCAATACTGGTAATAGTCAATGGCTGAACACGAGAACAGCCTTGATCTTTGCCAATACATACACATACGTTCTCACTGGAAAGAAATTATTGTTACAAGAATACCTTTTCTGGAATTACAATTATTTTCGTCAATTTTTAAAATAACAATACGTTTAGAACACTCGGGTTTACACGTCAATTTCTTCAATAAAAGAGGCGATACAGTAAAGAAAAAAAAGGTACACGGAGTCTTTAAATTTCTTGCAGTAAACTACAATTTTCTTCAGTTAATACGTATATACATTCCAAATTTATGAATTTATTCTACTTTTCCGTCACTTTGTTTAACCTCAACCTCAACGATGGTTAATTTAGTATGTATCTTCTCTAGCGTTATATTTCTTGCCACTTTTGGCTAATCGCGACAATGAAGATGAATGACTACAAACCGTTTTCGAAGTCGGGGTGCAGGAGAACCCACCCCCAACTAACACCAGTACCAAACAGCACAATCTACAGGGTGTTCCAAAATGAATATCGGGGTTTTAATTAAATGGATATTCTATTACATATACAATACAGAAATGAAACATACCTTAAAAGGAAGGGTAACTGAAACAGTTTTTTGTCACAAGTTACAAGTGTTCAATGTGGGATCCCCTTGTGACACGGCACACATCTAGTCTATAGGCAATTTCTTCCCACACTGAAGCTATCATGTCTGGTGTAACAGACTCCACAGCTGCATCAATCCTGCGTCGCAATTCAGGGAGGTCGGCAGGTAGCGGTTGCACGTATACACTATTCTTTACAAACCCTCACAAAAAGAAATCGCAGGAGATGAGGTCGGGAGATCTTGGGGGCCATTGTAGAAGAGCAAGGGTCACATTATCTTCAGGCTTTAGGGCCTGTAACAGATGTAGACGGTACGGCCTCATGTGCAGTCTCTTTCCTAACACCCTCCAAACAGTCGTGGACGGCATTGACAGTTCTCCACTCGCCCGCCTTACAGATTTCCTTGGACTCCGACCGAAACTTGCTCTGACCTGTTCCACTTGCTCATCTGGTAGACGTGGTCTTCCGGAGCTCTTCGCCCTTTGCACAGGCATCCCGTATTCTTAAATTGGTTGTACGATCTTCGGATGTTGTTATCCGATGGGGGATCACATCCATATTCCCTTCGAAAAGCACGTTGCACTCCAATTGCTGAGTTACACCTTGCGAATTCCAAGACACAGAAGACTTTACGCTCAGGAGTCATCTCCATCTTTACTAATAGCGCCGTGCTGCGGCGGAGTTACGAAACATCACCTGCGAAGTAGAAACAAAAACTGTTTGAGTTACCTTTCCTTTTAAGGTATGTTTCATTTCTGTAATGTATATGTAATAGAAGATACACTTCATTGAAACCCCGATATTCATTTTGGAACACCCTGTATGTATCACCCAACCTGCCCACAAGACGAGACTTTGGTCTCTCCCGTCTCGTTTCGAAAACATTCACTTGTCCTGTCTCCTTTTATGAGATGAGGCGGGAAATGTCTTGTCTCGTGAGCAACAATAACGTTAACCATAGAAGCATCCCCCTAGCTGTCCCCAAAGTCTCGAGCAAACATCCCCCACCAAATAATATTCACTTCAATGATAGGACATTCACAAAGGAACAGTCATGCCCAGGTCGAGAGTCAAACCTGGAACATGCAACTTCCTCAGAGAAATCATGAATTTTGTTTATAATAATTACAACGCCAGTTCATTCGTGTTAATTCTGAATTGGGGGTTTGGTTTTAGTAGTATTCAGTTGTCGAGGGGCCCTCCCCGATGGCGCTGTGGTATCGTCGCTACCTTGTAATCAAGGGGTCCCGAGCTCGATACCCAGTGGAGCCACATAGTTGTTAGGATCCCACTATAAACTGTAGGTCCAGTCCCGATTAGCCTTACTGTGCACAAAGTGGACTTAAAACCAGTGGCGCAGGAACGTTTTTCATTTGGGGGATACAATATTCAGGCTCACATATATATAAAGACACATACTACTGCACCTAGAAATACATTTCGGAGGGGGTCCAACCAAGTGTTGCAATAATAATAATAATAATAATAATAATAATAATAATAATAATAATATAAATATAAATATATTCAATTAAATTAAAATATTAATTAAATTTGTAAATTAATTAATATTGTATTGTTGTTATTACATGAATAGATGAAATTGATTGATTGATTGATTTGCTTTATTTTACTTCGATTTTTGTGAAACTTTTGGCTAATTTGCGAATATGGGGATGAGTTATGATATGAGCAAATTGATGAATAGACACTCACAAATATCCTTCCCATGCCAGTATTCGAACCCGGGATACCTGGCGTCGTAGCGCGATGTGCTAACCACTCCGCCACGAGGCCGGCTGATGAATTGGTAAAATATAATAAAATAATATAGATATAACAGCATGTATTCATTACGTGCAGTTAAGATCGCAAAGATTTTGCATAAAAACAACTGCCCTGGAAAGGAATTTAATGCCAAATAGAAAAAGAACTTAATAGTTTTTAAATAGCAAACAAGGAGTTAGATCCAATTAACGATCCTGATTAATATTTTATGGATATTATCATTAGTAGTGCGCATAAATATTTGGAACCCTTCAAAGCCGTATGAGCTAAATTCCTTGCCTTCCAATAAGTTCAGCGGAAATTACCATCGATTGTACTATAGCAAATGCTAACAAATTATATTTTGATAATTTACGTTTACTACTTAGTAAGTCTTTTGAGGGGTGGGGGTTCGAACCACCTGGATCCCCCTAAATACGTCCTTGATACCTAGGTATAATGTGAAGCCATGGAAAATATTCTATTTTAGAACAGCACACACGAATGTCCTGTTATTTAATGCAAAATTTGCTTAACTATTTTTTCATTTTCTTAGAATTTATGTTTTTTAAACAGATTTTGAAACCAGATAACAATTCTGAAACATAAAGCTCTGAACTTCGTTCTGGCCTTATTTGAATTTAACGGAAAGGAAAATCAGGAGTTCGAAATGTGAACATTGCGAATAACGATACAGCTATTCATTTTAATGCAGGTTGAGATTAAAGGGGGGTGAGGAAAAACCTTAGCCACCCCAACCAGGAATAATCATCTCCCACCCACTGAATATAGAAACCACATTATGAATATATCATACTTATAGAGTTCCACTTCAGTTCAGTTCATTCTAATTTTAAAGTCCCATAGCTACGCATAAAAATACCTTTAAACAATTTATGGCAGATGTGTACCACATCCAATGTCTTTTAGAAACCATGTATTTGGAACTCAGACATCTGTAAGGCGGCGTTGTATTAAGAAAGAAAAAGACTGCGTTGAGATGGTTTCCGATCTACTCGTAAGAAGTCCAACTTTGAAATATTTGTGAAACATTTGGCAAAGCATTTATTTGTTATATAATTAACTGTAACTAATGACACTCTTCAAGCACTGAAAGTACTATCATTACATATACAAAACCGAAATCCTTCAGATGTCAGAGGAAGCAAGGAAAGGCATACGCTCAAAAGTTTTTTTTTCTTTTCAATCTTTGGTAGACAATATGAAAAGCAGCCCAAGGTTTCTTTTCGCATGTAGTAGTATTTAATGGGTATTTAAGGGTGACATGTCAATTTCTCGTTTATGTGAAAAAGTTAAACTTTAATGTAAGCAAGAGCATGTGCGCGTCACAGTTAAAGATTTTCGCATCTACAAAGAAAATCCAAAACACATTCCCACCTCGCCGGCCTCCGTGGCGGAGGGGTTAGCATTGCGCGGTACGACGCCAGAGGTCCCAGGTAGGGCATGTTCATCAATTTCATCATATCATCACCCATCCTCATCTTCACGATTAGCCAAATGTGGCAGAAATGCGAAGTAAAATAAACCAAATCAATCAATCATTCCCATCTCACTCCAAAGACATTGTGAATCCAATCCAACCTATTGGTAGATTCTATTGAACCTGCAGTAAGTTTCATTTATCTCGTGCATTCTCTGACTAATGTAATTTTCATACAGATTGACTTTAGGGTATAACTTAAAATGGTGTTGTGTATATGTTGCATTCGATACCAAAATTAGATTTTAAGCAATTAATGTCCAATACATAGGTAAAAATAATTACCTCCTCCTCTGATAATATCGCAAATTCCACCCTGTTCAAATGTTTAAGAAAAATGTCATTTCACCTAGGAATGATATCGCGATGCGATGAGTCGAGAATTGTCACAGCCTCATCTCGTCTCCTGTGTAGCGAGGTCCTTCTCGTTCTTGTTTGTGCTTATTTTTTGTACGGTTTCCATTCTGAAGTTATTAAAACTTATTCTAGATTCACTTCATGCTCAGATAGGCTAATCGGGAATCTAATTTCAAAATCTCTTAATATATGTATAGGTTTAAGTGTAGTTTTCCGAACACCCTCTTACAAAGTTATGAAATATATGGGTGAGGTACAGGAGTACATTGTACCCCCCAAGTTTGTCTGTAGTGTCTCGTCTCGTTCGTGTAAGTATTTCGTTTTGAAAAATTCCATTTTAAGTATTCAAAAGAAAATTAGGTCAGTCATATACTCTTGTGATGAAGATTTGTATCTTCGAATTGACGCGACCACTTCTTTATAAAAGTGTACCCCCCCCCCCCCGCCCTTTCGCAGAGGAGCAATCGTCTGCAGCGTGATTTTCTGAGAGCAAATCTTATCTCATCGTTCCACACACATTTTAAACAATTTTCATCTCCTTAGAGAGGTTTCCAAACCTCGAACACAGGTCAATGAACTAACTAGTAGCAACCACAATGTAGTAGAATAAGTTTGGAATAGTTTGACTTTCGGTGGTAAGGAAGATAATGTTTATAATTTATAAACAATATACACTTTTTTTATTGGGCGAACTGAAAATAGGTTCTTTTAACAGTAGCACCTTGAGTCCCTGCTGTCAAATTACCAAGGGGGGGTACAAGGGGTACAACTCGATTTACGGATTTATGGGGTACAGTACCCCCCTTCAAAAATTTGGGGGGTACAATGTACCCCTGTACCTTAACCCCCCGTTCCTGCGCCACTGCTTAAAACATCAAACCAAACCAAGTTTTCGAGGGCTCGTAGCGTTGAAACGAGGAGTCGAACAAACAAACAAAGAAGTCATTGAGAAATGTTTTTGTCTCTCTCTATGCACCTTGAAAGTTTGTACGATAAGCCTTTGCATACGTTGTTACTATATTTTTCGAGATTTGAGACAGAACGAGAATTGCCCTCCGAAAACGAGACGAGAACGAGACGGATGTTTATAAATCGAGACGAGACTGTCAACGAGGCATTTACAAATAAACACGAGGCATTTACAACTCTCAACAAGAACGAGACCAATACTGCCATGTCTCGTTTCGATAGGATGCCTAGTGGTCATGGACGTCCGCAGGATTTTTTCCAGGGAGGGGCGAGGAAGGTATTTCTTTTCCAGGGGGGGCAAACAAGGCACATTTCCCCCAATGATAGTGTTATTCCCTCAAAAAACATTACTTAAATTTGAATTTACCATGTTCGTGCAATAATGAACACGTATTATTGTGGCTGAAATGAAATTATATGTGCGAAATACATAATTTTTGGTTGACTTTCATTTGCCCCCCTTTCCGGACGACCATGTTAGTGGTGAGGTTGTGAACCAACCAATATACGAGTTCGTGGTAAAGAGACCACTACCAGGCGGCTTTTCTCGCACAAAATTCAAAATATATCGTACCATTTCATTATGTGAGTACACATTATTTTTTTGTAATAATTACACATAAACTAAGCTTTCAAATGTACTATGCAACTGATATAATCTTCTGAGCAAGGACGCAGCAGAATTTGTTCTCAAGAGGGGTCAGAGTCTCACAAACTTTTATTATTATTATTATTATTATTATTACTGTTACTATTATTATTGTTTATATTTGTTGTGTTGTTGTTGTTATTATTATTATATTACTACTACTACTACTACTTATGTCTTATTAATTACATACATTTGTAATTTCCATATTCTGTATATCTATATACAATTTTCATAACTCTATACTTAACATTAATTAATGTAGGACAAAAAGCTGTTTTCTATAGTTAGATAATCAGTGTAAAATAGTCTGTAAGTTTAAATGTAACCATACTTCAAATAATAATATTATTTTTTTTTATTTTATTTTACCTAAAGTTTCAGATACAGTACTGAATGACCATTTTACACTGAAACAGTAACAACAGGAAAACAACAATAACAACAACAACAAAATAGTTGCTGTAATTTGTGGCCTGTAAGTCACAGAAAACAATACTTTTTGTTATAAAATATCTCTACAATTTCACCATTCGAATTACATTAATGTTTCCAGGAATCTCAGGGTGGGCAAGTGCCATCTCTTCGGGCGCCCATGCTTCTCAGTGTATTTCTCTTATCTGAATATTTTATCATAATTTGCGCAAAAGAAATTAAACACAAACAGAAATTGCTTCATGGAAAATAAAGTGAAATATGTTTTATAAATAAGTGAAGAATGTGAAAATTCTTATTTTGCACTACATAGGTTATGGTAAATTTCGATAAATATAAGTTTTTAAATTAGAGCTGAGCCGATACCGATGCCGACACTTGCTTATTTTTTAGTCAAGATAGAAAGAACAAAATAGTATTAACGTTGTCTTTCCTCCGTTTCTTAGTCTGTGGTTGCATACAACAATACTCCATACGCATCAGAGAAATTAAATACTAAGTAATTAACATTCATATTATTACAAATAATTATATTAACGTATTAAATAGAAACAATTTTATTATTATATTGCTGAGACACTTGACTCAGACTGGCTCCCCAAATTATATATTTCTAAATAAGTTCCTATCGATGTGACGATTTACTATGACTCTGTAACTAGCCTTTGTTATTTTGTACTGGAATTATACAAATTATCGAAATGTAAATGTCATTGGCTCAGGGGTTGAATTTACAAATCTGTAACGTATTTAAGAAATAATTATTTATATATTCAAACTCTGAACTGTCAACACTGTGTGCGATATGTGCTCCCTGGAAGGAGGGCGACTGTTCACTTTAACATTTTGCAGATGGCAGTATCCCTTCCCTAGAACTGACCGAAGCCTTGTCAAGGGAGCTGGTGTTTCCAGGAAATGACCAAGCTGAACATTCCACCCTTCTTCTTTGACACTTTGGTTGTAGTTGATCGAAAGGCCCATTGGACTATGCTTCGTGTTGAGCTACGAATGGTTCCTTTATGTTGTATTGTCATTCCATTGTTGATATAAAAATCCATATTTACACTCTCCTACAGGTTTTTTCCACTTTTTTGCTTTGGGGGGGGTGTTCGTCAAAATTTGGGAGGGTGTTGGGTGGGTTATACTAAACGCAACTCCAACTGGCGGCTGGGAAACAGCGAATCAGCAATCAGTTGAAACTGAGGGGGTGCAAGGATTGCCCCCCCCTAATGGCCGGCACTGCCCCTACACATTGCAAAAAGCAGTGACATTACTGGAAAAAATCCGACCTCGATTTTCTGTTCATCTCACAAATATTCTAAAATAAATGGTTGTGACTGTGCGTGGATTTATGTACTTGGGATTTAGAAGTTTATGAAAACATTTCGTGATTTTTGTGTTAACTAAGACTAGAGCTTCAGCCACTACGCATTCGGGGATATATTTTTTAAATACTCTACCTGATAACACCTTAGATTACTTTTATTTAAAACTAGCCAAAGTTGCAGCATAGAATAGTTACAGAGTGTAAGAAAGCCCACGCCTTTTTTTTAACAACACGTTCAAAGCATACTCGCATTAATGGTAATGGAGAAGTGCTATCATGCCTAAACCGAAATATCCTTGAATTAAAACTTTTCTTGCATTCACGGAACGTAACCAACCAGTATTAGACAGATTGATTGATTGATTGATTTGGTTTATTTTACTTCGCATCTGAGTAGTGCAGGTGCACCGTTTGAACGTCATCAAGTGAGGATCAAAAAACCCTCATAAACTCACTTTCTCTCCACGTTCCGCGCCTCGTTTATTGCGCTGACGATGTTTCGCAGCGAAGAAAACACCACCAAAAGATCAAAAACTCACTTTACTCATTTGAGGATTACCAAAATCTCAAAAACTCATTTTTATTAATTGAGGTTCACCAAAACCTCAAAACCTCACTTTCTCTCCACGTTCCGAGCCTTCATTCGTTGCGCCGACACAGCGTGATGAGTAAATAATGCACTCTCTCTCATCCTTTGAAGGATGAATGCACCTTATCGTAATTTTTTTCAAAGTCTCGGTCAAATGTTTATATATATATATATCGTGGCCTTTGTAAACCTACCTCTCTCGGGAACGATGTGCCACACACACACGCGCGCGCGCGCGTGCCTGTATTGTGACGCAAGCAAACAAACAAAAAAAACTTTGCCTGTCATTACAAAAAAAAAAAACTTTGACCGTATTCTTAAATAACTAACAAGGACAATGAATCCTTTTGGCTTCCGCAAACAGATCAACATGGAGACTGCACCGCCAAATTTCAATAACCTCTTACCTTCTGTGTTATCTAAACTCAATGGTTTACTGATCGTTCATCTCAACAGCATTTGGACGAAACTGAATGACGATGTGGGCAAGATGTTTTATGTTTTTAATAACAATTTACATTTCTACGAAATTCCGATCGACGGGAAACTTCAAATCACCGTGAATCCGGAAAACGCAGGCGAAATCAAAATTTCTACCGGCAAGAATATTTTTCGAATCAAGCACGACAAGATGCTTTCTAACATTACGTACGATGTTTCTGCAGGAGATTATCTTTACATGGAACTTCTCGGAGATTACGACAAACTCATTCCTCTCTTCGTAGAATTACGAATCGTCTATCCTATTATAAATAACCGTTAACCAAAAATGCCTAACGACATTTTCGGCAACACCAAGCGTGTAGACCACGCAGAAGAGATTCTCATGTTGGACATTCGAGTTAAGAAGTTGAGGACCGATTTGATTGCTTTGCAGGAGACCTTAAACAAAAGTTTAGAGTCGGAAATCGCTACGCTCCAAACGCAATGTCTCGACCCCATTCTGAAAATCGATTCCGAACTGAAGACGCTGATAAAAAATTATGTCGACGTACCTTCTTACGACAACGTTCAAGATATACAGTTGAGCGTGGATTCGCTTCAAAATGATTTGGCCAAATTACAGCAATTTCAATCGAAAAATGAAGATTTGGAAAAATTGAAACTCGAAATCGAAGAACGAACTTCCGCAATAGAAAAGAATTTCTCTGAACTTCAAACCGTCGTGAACGATATAGACGCAGAACGCTTGCATGTCGTCGTTTCCAAATTACAAGAAGAATTCACCAGCACGTTGGAAGAAATTAAATCCAAGTTGCAGACTTTGGAAGATACAATGACGAACCTACCATCGTCGGACGAACTGCAGGTCATCGGTAAAAGCGTCGCGAACATAAAAATTCAATTGGAGGCGTATCGAGATTTCGAACACATTCAAACCACCATCGCTACGCTTCAGGCGTCCTTGGAATTGATCAACGAAGAAATTAAAAATATTCACGCTGAAGCAAGAGCGTTGACGAGCATTCAAGACACGTTAAGCACGGTTCAGCAGAAGATCAAATATTTAGAAAATTTGAACGTCGAAACGAATCTCGCTCATTTTCATCACGTACTCGACAACATACAGGGTGACTTGGAATCGTTACGGACGAGCGTGCCTTCGAGCGAAGATTTGGAAAAATTGAAAACGGCGGTGACGGCACTATCCGATTCGAGCGACATCAAAAGTTCATTGAGCGATCTCGAGAGTAGGGTGGCCAATCTCCCCACCTCCAAAGAATTGCACGCTTTGAAAAGAAACATATCTCGAATGCTGAAACGACTAGAAACGGAAACGGCGAACGTGGAACAGATTCGAGACGAAATTAGTTCGCTGGTGTCGACGCTGCCCACTTCGCAGAGCGTCGCCGACCTTCACACGCAGTTTACAGAGATGCGAAGCATCGTGAACGATCTTACCGAGAAGAGCTCGAAATTGAATCAAGTCGAGAACCTTCAGAACATTGTCGTCAACATCAGAGATCAAGTTGGAGTGCTGGAATCCACGCAGGAATCGACGCTAACCTCTTTCGGTGCCAAGTTGCAAGAACTCAACGAAAACTACAAGCAGTTGAACGTGGAAGTGAAAATCAAACCGTCGTTTTCTACCGTAACGGATACCATAGTCGAGCATTTGCTGCCCATCGAAAATAAACTCGGACACGTTCACAGTAATCTGCTCGGCGTCGACACTAAATTCGCCAAATTGTTCACCTTGCAAGCCATCGAAATCAACAGCGTACCCAATCAACAGAGAATCTCCACGTTCATCAAAGGTAACAAACTGTACATATTGCATCCTTATCATCCGTACTACAAGTTTCTCCTCGATGGCACAATTCAGATAAACGAATTTTCGTACTGGTCTCACGGCAGAAAAGCTAGCGTTCCCACCATGACCTTAATATCGAATCGTGGTGTCCAGAAAGCAGGAAACATTCCTCTGGCACGTTGGAACGAAACGCGCAACATATATGAAATACACGAAGACGAAGATCTTACCGTTTTCGACGTGAGTACCGGCGATAAGCTGATCATTCAAAACACGAGCGAGGTGCCACCCTCTTTGAATCCCATCACGCTGGTGCTTCTCTTCAAACGTAATCTCTAAAAAAAATGTCTAGGCAAGCCATCGTCGAAGAATTGCATAAACCTGCACGCCGCAACTACGAACGTTTGGCTGTGGTAACCAAGGGCATCGACGACCTCTGGCAAAGTGACCTCGTGGAGATGAGCAGCGGCAATTTGAAAAACGTACATAAATGGAACAAGGGCAACAAGTACCTCCTCACCGTCATAGACACATTTTCGAAATTCGCATGGGCTCTACCTTTGAAGGCGAAAACGGGATCGTGCGTCACGGAAGCATTCAAATTAATTTTTCGCGAAAGCGGCGGCAGACGACCTCGGTTTCTGCATACGGACAACGGTAAAGAATTTTACAACGCTGTATTCCAAAAGTTTATTCAAAAACATGACATTCGACATTATTCGACCTTCAGTCACATCAAAGCCAGCATCGTGGAAAGATTTAATCGAACCTTGAAAACACACATGTGGAAACGATTCACGCTTCGGGGAAATTACAAATGGGTCGACATCCTGCCGGAACTCGTCGACACCTATAATGATACGGTACACAGAACGATAGGCATGAAGCCAGTTGACGTTACCAAGTCTGACGAGCAGCGTTTAATTTCTACCGTTTACTGTCCAAAGTACACACCCACGACAAAAAAAGCTAAATACAAAATTGGAGACCAGGTGAGGATCAGCAAATTCAAACGCGCCTTCGAGAAGGGGTTCACAAAAAATTGGAGCACGGAACTCTTTACGGTGGTTCGAGTTTTACCCGGAAACCGACACACGTATATAATAAAAGATAGTAGCGGCGAGATTTTGAAAGGAAGATTTTACGAAGAGGAACTCTCTAAAACGAAACACCCCGACACGTACCTCATCGAGAAAGTATTGCGTAGGAAAGGTGACAAACTGTTTGTCAAATGGCTGGGACTTCCGGAAAAGAGTTGGATCGACGCGAACGAAGTGATCTTGTGAGTACGTGGAACGTGGTGAAGCGTCTACCGGATCCGGAAAGTCAAACGGGAAAAAAAAAGAACGGTGAGTTGCTTCCCGACAGCATCCGCTGTCTGATCGTAGGTCCTTCGGGGTGTGGGAAAACGACACTGCTCGTGGACAATTTTCTCCTCGCACCGAATTGGTTAGATTGGAAGAACAGGCACCTGAACGTGTTCTCGAAAAGTTTGGAGCAATCCAAATACCAGCAACTGATGAAACTGTACGATGGTCTGGACATTGCAACGTTCGCCTCGGAAATAAAACCACTCGACGATTGTCGTGAAAATTCAGTCGTTGTGTTCGACGACGTCATCCTGGAAAATCAAAATGAAATTCGCAACTTTTTCACGCAAGGCCGTCACAAAGGAATGGATTGCTTCTACCTAGCTCAAACGTTTTCCAAAATTCCAAAACAGTTAGTACGCGACAACGCTAATTTTATATGTTTGTTTCGTCAAGATCACACCAACCTCAAGCACGCGTACGATGACTACGTAGGCGGAGACATGAACTGCAATCAATTTTCGGAACGCTGCTGCTCTACTTGCTGGAACGGTGACGATTTCGGATTCGCGACGATCGACATGACGAGGAAACCCAACGACGGAAAATACAGAAACAAAATCAACGACTTTCTAAACGTTGCAACGTTGTGAGAAACGACGTATATAAATAAACGTTATGACGAAACGAAAAATCGAAGACGAAAATCTCAAGCTTCGCGATTACCTCGCGAAACGCTTCAAAGGTTGGAAATCCGAGAATCGCGGATTCTACGAAGAGAAGAAACGTCAGGATCAACCTGTGATCGATGCCATCAGCGGTCTAGGTAAATAAATTAAAAGTGTCACGGAACAAAATAAAAATTTGATCAACGAACTCGTACCGCTCGCAGCTAAAAGTTACGCTGTACCCACGCCCATTTCGAGCATTCCTTCGACACCGTTCGAACTGAAGGATGCACCGGCACGACGTCGAGCCATTGGTAGCACGTCGTCTTCGGATAAAATCGAGTTGGGACCTTTGGCACGAGACTACCTGAGTACGGGGAAATTCGACAAGGATGAAGTGTTCGGATTGTATCCCAGCATGGAAACCAACGAAGGCGGTGGTGTGGTGTGGAAGATTGGGAAATCGAAGGTGACCTTCGAAGGCAACGACATTAAAGTTAATTTAGGCGAGAAGGATAGTTGGACCAGGTATCCGGGTACGGTGGGACTGTGGGAACTTGTTGCCAAAAAGCAGCCGAAAGATTACACCGACGAAGATTACCAGAGTTACAAGGAAATTTTGATCATGACGGATGCCTTGTACCAAAACAACGATGCCTCGCAGAATAGGGTGAAATCGAGCAGCGGCGAGAAGTACAGGAATCTCATCAAACCGATTTGGAACCAGGTCAAAACAGGCAGCGGCGTCAAACGCTACAACACGTTACCCAAAGAATTCGTTTGGGTGGACGACGTGAGGAAACTCGTGGACCGATTGTTGGTGATAGCCGGCGAAGAGAATGCAGGCAACCGTAATTTCTACAACGAGAAGGTTGGTATCGTGGACATGATCAGCACGAAACTTTCCAACTTCATCGTGAACGACGACAAGGGCATAGGTTACCTGATCAAAATCAACACGCTGCCTCCGAGATTCTGGAACGTGGCCGAAGGAAAAGGACTCGTGAACGACATCATCAACAAGTTACCTTTCGAGATGCATTTACCTGGCTACCAGTACTGCGGACCGGGTACCAAACTCGAGAAAAGATTGGAGAGAGGAGACAAGGGTGTGAATCCGTTGGACGCCGCATGCAAAGATCACGACATCACTTACAACACCACGCAGACGGATCTGGATGCACGTCACGAACCAGACAGAAAGTTAGAGCACGCAGCTTTCGAAAGGTTCGTGAGCAGAGACGCATCGCTGGGTGAACGGGTCGCCGCACTGGGTACCACCATCGCCATGAACACGAAACAAAAATTGGGGTGGGGTATATAAATAACATAGAGTAAAAAATAATAATAATAACAACATGTCTCGTATAACTGATTTGCCGCCCGAGCTACTATGTAAAATATTTAAACACGCAGTAAACGGAGATTGTGAGGATGTAGGGAAACTTGTAATCATAGCAAGAACGACGCCGGAATTTCGCATCCCTTGTGAAATGGTTCTCAAGGACCATCTTCGGGAGATCAGCGGCCTGAGGTGCGGTGATCTCAACATTCTGCTTTCGGCTGCAGGGGAAAAATTAAACGAAAGGTTAGATGAATTGCACGAGGCAAGGCAGGGAAGAAGACGGTACACAGTAGATTGGCGCAAGTCTAAGTAGGAGAGACGGAAGATATTATTACGCACATCATCGCGTTTTCCGAAGCACGGACTTTCTTCCTCTGTTAAAAAAAATAATAATATATATGCGTGTCAAAAAAAAAACTTGATATATAAATAACACACATCGTGAAAAAAAAATAATCTTCGGTATATATAAATAACACACATCGTGAAAAAAACAATTAAATTTCTCTCTAACACTCTGAAATTTTTCTCTTCGATATGACGACTGAAAAAATGAGTGATCTTCAAGCATTAAAACAAATGCTAAATTTGTCAGTCGAGTATGTAAAAATTCAGGAATTGGAAGTCGACAAACCTTACACGATAACTTCCGGTTCAATTGTTTCTACCCAGTATGGTCCCAAGGTACGCCTGTTGCTCAACGCACAATACAGTCTATTTTTACCAGATCGATACGCTAACATGTTATCCGACGAGAAGCTATCTATTTTAATCGAGAACAAAACTCGAATCGTGTACAAGGGGACAAAGGAACTTCTTGGCAAGAAAACGAAGCACGTAATAGAATTTGTGTAACGACTGCGAGGCCGTGAAAAAAAAATCTCAGAACATTTATATATAAATAACATACCGTAAAAAAAAACTACACGAGAAAAAATCTCAGAATATATATATAAATAACATACCGTGAAAATAACACATAGAGCATCAACATGAAGCCCAAGGGTGTCGTGTACCAGATACCATACTCCAATCTTAAAAATCTAGGTGCCCTCGATGGGTTACTCACCAAGAAACAACGCGAGAAGAAACGTTCTTGCTTGAGCAAAGGACACGGAATGAAATTACTTCTCAGCACACCTCAATTGAGACGCTTGCAGCGTTCGCGGAAACAGCAAAAGATCGGAGGTTTCATATTCAGCATCCCGGCCATCCTGGCAGCATTGGGGGCCGTTGGAAGTTTGGCTGGCGGAAGTGCCGCCATCGCGAAAACCGTCATCGACTCGAAGAAGAACAAAGCGGAATTGGAAGAACAGAAACGTCACAACCTGGCCATGGAGAAGAAAGGGGGCAAGGGCGTGATGAAAAAGTTTAAAAAAAAGAAACAACAGCACTCACCAACCGAGACATTGAATCTCTGATCGGACCGTTACAAATCAAACACTTCAGAGGAGTTTTCATGTCCGACTCGTTACCTTCAAGCGTTAAAAGAAGAGAATGCGGAGTAGTCAACTTGGACGGTCAAGAAAATCCAGGCACGCATTGGATATGTTACCACAAAAATGATGATAAAGCATTCGTTTTCGATTCTTTCGGAGGTGTCCCACCTACAAATTTAATTCATTATCTGAAAACGAACAAAACCTCTATATACTACAACGACGAACGCATTCAAAATTTCGGAGACGTGAACTGCGGTCATCTCTGCCTCTCCGTGCTCGCGTTTTTCTCTAAAATAAATAACCCTACGATCGAGGATTTCCAGAAAGCATTGTGGAACCTCAAACAGCATCACTAGGAGGGGCGTGTTCCATCTCACGAGCGAATCTTCAATCTTGAAACTCACGCTGCACGACGACATCGTCTATCCTAAATCCGTGGCTCTGCGTGCATTCTACAGCATGTACCTCATACCTAACGTCACGCAGCACAACAACAAAATTAGCGTCGGAAGCGAACACATCGTCGTCACGCCAGGCCAATACAATCTTTCCACTTTGCAAGCTCAATTACCCAAAGGCACATACCTTTCTGAAAATTCGGTCACGCACAGAGTGGAAATCCTATCCGCGACGGAGACCGTGGACCTGGGCACCATGGGAGAACTTTTAGGTTTCGAGAACAACCACCCAAAACTCGAAGCTGGCATCAAGCACGTAGCAACCAACATTCCTAAATTTTTGGCCATAGAGACTCTGAACGTACACTGCAACGTGGCGGAAGGCATGATCACGAAATCTTCGGACGGATTATTAGGAAGTCACAAGCAGACGGGAATCATAGCCACTTTCAAACCAAGTTCCGAGTTTATGGAACCGATCATCTACACGCCCTCTTCGCCGATCTATTTTCCAGTATGTCGCAACCGCATAGACGACATAGAGTTGGTGGTGACGAACGAGAAAGGAGACGTGGTGGATTTCGCAGGTGCCACTACGACGGCTATTGTGGAGATCAACGTATAATAAATAACCATACATGTAAAATGGAGCAAATCGAAAGTTACGAATTGCAATCTTTCCCTCCCAACCGTCGCACGTTCGCCAATCTCAACGAAGCGAACAGGGAGATCGAATACGACGTGGACGTAGGCGACGGGTTTGTTCATCCTCACAGAGCGGACCTCTACCTTCAATTCGACGTGGTGAAGAAGGAAAGCGGAGACGCGTTTCCCGCAGCAGCAAACTTGATACTCGTGGACAACTTCGTGCCTCACCTGTTCTCGCAGGTGGAGGTGAGGAAACACAACACCGTCATCGACAGAATAGATTATCCAGGCATCACGTCGACGGCAGTGGGAACGTTGAAATTATCCAAAACGGACGCAGCATACTATCAAGCGGGAGGATTCGAAGCGGGGACCAAAATATCGAAATCACACGGTGCTCTTTCCCATGCGTCTGCTTCCGGGTTTCTTCTCGGACTACAAGGAGATCATGTGGAAGGGAGGATTGCGCGTCACATTTCGAAGAGCGGCCAACGACAACGACGCACTGATGCGATACGCTACTTTGGGTCCGGACGGCATCACGCCGATAGCCAACACTTTACCCGAAGCAGCGAAATGCGTCATCCGGAGCATGGAATTGAGAATGCCGGTGGTGGAATACGAAACGAACTACGCCCTCAAGTACAAAGCGGAGATCTTGAAAAGTCCGCAGGTGTCGATTCACTTTCACGGTTACCAGTGCGTGCAGAAGATGGCGTCGGGAAGTCACATGGAATTCGACGTGACGACGCAGTTCAACAACATACAGTTCGACATGCCAGATTTCGTCGTGGTGCTCTTTCAGACCGGGCGCGATAACGATCAGGAAAAAGATTCCAGCAAGTTCGACGACTGCAAGATCAAGAACGTTTATCTGAAGAACGGTAGGAACGAAGTGTTCCCGCGCGAGAATTACAACCTCGACATGACCAAAGACGATTACCTCAAACTTTACGAAGCTTACACCGCTTACAAACGCGTGACCGAGGGAAGCGTGGATATGTATTACACGCCCAGCGAATTCAAAGCACGCAGGCCGATGTTCGTCATCAATACCACGAAAAGAAAGCAGGTGGTGGTCAACGATCGCACCAACATCAAGGTCGTCTGCGAGTTCCACGACGCGCTGCCTGCCGATACTCTGTGCAGCGTCATCCTGATCGCAGAGAAGTCTTTTGTGTATGATGTCAAGAATGAAAGAGTGACCGAACAGTTTTAAGTACAAGAAAAAAAAATCACATAATTCTCAAAAAATTATACTGACCGTAGGTTCAAATATTAGATTAACCTGCAACGTAATGTTTAGGATGTACTGCGAGGAACACCTTCTTACATTTGTGCGAATAATCTGGAATAAAAAAATAATAAAAAAAAATAATTTTAATGCATTTTAGAAATAAATCACACTTGAACGCACAAAGGAACTTCCCCTTTGGCCCTGCGTGTGCCCCATATTCACCCCGTAGGGCGCGGCAGGGAGTTAGTCCCGCTAAAAATCCCAAACCTCCACCTGTTTTTTTTTTTTTTTTTTTTTTTTTGCATTTGAAGATAAACACTATTGTTCTAGTATCTTGGCTATATTAAATTAGAACTTCTGTTACATGAATTGTTTTTTTTTTTGTTTTGTTTTTTCATACATACATACATACTATTTACTACATTTGAGGCACATCTTACTAGTTTCTAGACGATGGTGGCCCCATGGGAGCGTGTGAATCCCACATTTCAGAACGCACCTCTTGTCGTCGCGTGCGTCCAGGGCAACCTTTCTCACCTGGTTGGTTGTCAACACATGGTCGACACTCTGGATGCGCTGCTCCACTCCTGGAATTGACGTCCTAGTTTGAAGGGTTTTGACGTAATCCTCGAACTTGAGGTACTCTTGGACGACCTGCCTGCCCACACCCTTAGCCTTTTTCGTGATGGATCCTTCTGCCCGAATAGCATAGGCTTTGGCGCGAAGACCGGCAAACTCGAGAATTACATCACCGTCCTTCTCGTCTTTGAGTTTTCCAGGCACCTTCTTGTTGCGGGCCAGGATTCCGTACTGGTTCGGCTGGGGATAGCCCGAGGTGTCGAAGAGGTTAACCAAAGATGGAACTGTGGCTATATCCCCGTATGCATCGGGTGAGCGGACGTGGTACACCAAGCTGTCCGTGTCCGTGTAGAGAAGCGAGATGTTGTCGTTATAGTGCTGGCGTAGTATCCCATAATATGTTTGAAACATGTGCAGCTTGCTCAGGTCTAATACTGAGGCACCAACATAAATGGGCTTGTTGAGCATCACCTCGTTCTTCCTCATATGCACCAGAGCAAGCTGCTCATTGTAAATGGTCCTCGATTTGAATAACGGGTTTGCTACGAGCCTGCGACATTGTGCTTTGTTTGATATTAGCCTCACATCTACACGATTTCTCACATTCTCCATGGTCTTGCCAAACACCGCATTATTCATGAGCTTGAAGAAATCCTTATCAAGCTTGGACGTGGCTGCGGTGCGGTGTTTGGTGTTTGGTGTTGACTTCAATATATGGACGCAACCATGGAGAATGCTCGAACTTGAGGATGCGGTGAACTGCGTGGACCGTGACCCCTCGCTGCATCAACCACCGGAGATTCTGGTAGTGCAGGACGTAATTCGTCTTGGGTTCGAAATCCATAACGAGCTTCGTCTGGTTGGAATCGGGTGGACACTTGAACTCGGGTGCAGGGGGAAGATCGCAGAACAAATCCTGCAGCTTCTCGGAGAACTCAAGGTCCACCTCGGCGAAGAACCCATGTTCCGAATCGTCGAAGCTTTCAATGTCGAAGTTGGAAGGGTCAGCCCACTCGAACCCTCTAAAGGGGAGTGGCTGCATCATGGAGTGTCCGTAGAGGTTATTGACGTCCGTGTACATGATGTAGCTGGACGGTTGTGAGGGATCGTAAGCGGTGGCCATGTGGTGATTGTTGGCGTGCGAGTGTCGCTGCGACACCTGGACCATGCCACCCCGGATAGCGCGTTCCACAAACAGCACCATGTCATAATCGGAAAGAAGCTCCAGCTCGATCTTCGTCACCAGAAACATGGCTGACCACGCCAGTCCGGGGAGACTATAGAAGTAGGCGGGGTCCAGCTGGTAGATCTTCATTGCGGTCGCACGGAACGTCTGGAACACGTCAGCGAGGAGCGTCACATCAAGTTTGAGGTAGGCGTCGTGGTAGTCCCCGAGAGTTCGACAACCCAGCTCGCGCCACATGGACTGGGCATGGTGATATTCTTCGTCGGTGATGTTCGAGCCTCGTAGCTGACTGTAGAACTTCGCCTGGGGAGGTAGCGACGTCTCCGCGAACTTGGTAGCGTCTGTGACGTATTCGTAGGGGTAGACACCCTTACGCCTGAAGAGACCGGCGTCCAAGTTCGGAAAGTTCGCAGAGGTGATGAGTATTTGCTCGTCGCTGAGCTTCCCCGCGAGGGCATCGAGGCTGGCCGGGAGGAACCTCAGGGAGTCGAGGAAGCGAAGCTCGACGGTAGAGTGTGATCCTGGGATTCGCACCCACTTGCTCAAGCTGGTGTAACGCTCCTCGTTCTGCGCCAGGACGTTGATTCGCATGTCGTCGTACCCAAAGTGAGGCACCAGATGGTGGAAGTCGTATCCCGAGCCATTGTGAAAAAACACAGGGATGAAGCGCGGGTCCCGGGCCATGAGGTTGCATCCGTTGCACCAAGGACCAACATACCTACCGTTAAAGTGATCGTGGTGTTGGACTTTACGGTTGTTGGCGGTGTAGTCCTCGACGCAGACAGGGCAAGCGATGGCCTCGTCGTGTCTACGTTGATCGTCGGGGGACAGTGGGACCATAGACTTGGGGGCCAACAGTACCTTCCCTATCTCGTTGGCCTCGACAACCATCCTCTCGAGGAAGTGTTTGGCTGCGTCGGGACCACGGTACACGTAGGGCTCGGGGGCGATGTGCTGGTCTCGTCGCACCACAACGTATGCGAAACTGGATGCCTCGTGGAGTTGGTAAGGGGTGGTGGAGGAAACTTCGGGATCGGGATCGCAAGTGGACAGGGGTTTGAGGAAGGTCTCGAAATCCGCGATGATGATAGCGGGGTGCTCCACCATAGCACCGTGCATGTGGAAACGCTCCACGGTGCCAGGTTTGGGCAAGACTGCCACAGCCGGCTCCTTGGCATTGCAATAAAGTTTGTGGCGAGCGAGCTTCTCGACAGCGATGTTGGGACCTCTGATGCGCTGGTAATCCTGCTGTTCTTGATTATGAAATGTAGACAAGCACCTGCGACACACCTCGACGTGGTGACTATCACTGCTCCGTTGGCTCGAAACAAGCCGAGAGAGCGAGCGAATGAGGGTGTAATGGTGATGGGTCTCGTCCTTGATGAGCAGAAGGTGAATTTCCTGCGCATCATCGTCGTCTACGTCGCTCACCCGGATGGGGTACACCACATTTTTGTTCTCGGTGAGGCCGTAAACGTTGATGGCCAACCGAGGGTTGTGTGTACGGGCCTCGAACTTGCGAATGTCCGGGACCTCCACCGGGTAGTCGATCCCAGCCATGGCATCTTCCAGTTCCAACTCGTACTGCATGTAGTGGGTAACGCGTTTTGGATTATTTTTTGGCTCGACCGGGTGCAAAGCTGCAAGCACACACCATACGAAGCACTTGGCGTCACTGTTCTGAATGTTCAGGACGGCCTTCTTTGCCGCAATGGTAGGTGGTAAGGGGACGTAGCTGGAGGCGGAGAGAGGCACAAACTTGCAAAGTTTGATGCACAGTTCGTGAGGATCGCCACACAGTGAACCCCCCCGAGCCCTTAGCTTGATGTTCCTCCTGCTTTGCCACCAGCTCCTCGGCAAACTTGTTGTAGATGACCTCGAGGTTGTCGACATCCGCCAGATGCAGCGTCTTCGCCTTGGTGTTGTGGCAGAAGCTGTAAATTTCATCAGACGGCTTCTTGTACTGGCAACGTAGCGATGCGTAGAATTTAGTGGAGTGCGTTGCAAGCGCATCGTTGAGGATGGAAATGATTTTGGCTTGCACGTTCTCCAAAAAGCTACGCACGTCGCATGAGCCCTCAGAAGTGAGGACAAAGTCCTCTAACAAACGCTGGAAAGCAGAGTGGTTCGCTTTCGCCACGGTCTTGACGCGTTTGGCGGATGGTGGCGAGTCGGCTTCCGCTTTCCTCTTGGTCGAGCTGGTCGACGGTTGTGGAACAGGTGCTCCGACGACTTTGCATGATGTTATATGCCTTTTCAAATTATTAATGGTAATATGTTTGTCGCACCTGGGACATGATTTTTTAGCGGCCACACGCTTACCAGGTACGCAGGTACGACAGTGCCTTTGGAAATTTTTAGCTGAAACACCAGTTTCACAAGTGGGACAAATTTGTACCGATTGCATCTTGTTGAAAAAAATAATATTTGTGGGGTATGTTATTTTATATATATAGTAGAGTGCCACAAAATAAATGCTGTGCAATAAAAAAGAAAAACTTGGAAGGCTAATTCGCTATAGTGAAAATATTTGTGGGGGTATGTTATTTTATATATATAGTGGAGTGCCACAAAATAAATGCTGTGCAATAAAAAAAAACCTTGGAAGGCTAATTCACGATGGTGCTGGGTTTGGTGTGTGCTATTTATGTGTATGCTACTTCTTGCTTCTTAATCAATCCTGTAAATAATTGAAAAAAAATTATTAAGCTTGTGTATAGAAAACACAAAAATATTATGTGTACATAATTCTACGAAACAGTCTTTTTTTTTTCTAACCCTCAGCCCTCTTGGCGTATGAAGTATAAATCATAATTTCAGAAAACAGAGTTATTTTAAGGTCGTCATTTTTTAAAATTAAACCATAAGCTTTGTTTATGTTTATAGTATTCGTCGAGCAATAGCAGATAGAGCAAGAATCGTTTTCCTACAACCCATAGTTTATGAATTACAAAACATCTTAGAAATTACATCTTGAAATTTTAATCCAAAATAACTCGAAAACAGCAGGCACTAGTCATCATCCCTCCAATAGGTTGTAGAGTACTTCTAATTTTGTATCGAATGCTATTAAAATTTTCGAATTAGAGTAAAAACTAAGTCGGCAAATCAAGTTTCTCAAAAAATAAAAAAAATATCTGTATTTCCGAAACTTGAGGGGGTAGAATCGATTTTATTTGCTAGTCGAATAGTTCTCGTCGAATCCTATCCAACAAACCTAAAATCATCATCCTAGCTCAATTAGGAGCCAAGAAAATCAATGTCTTGGAAAACGTCTTAAGATTTTTGTCTTAAGAAAATTTTCTTGACAGACCGGAAGTAACATCTTGAGATACCGGAAGTCGACTTTCTTAAAGATTAAGATATTTGTCTTAAGACGTTTTCCAAGACATTGATTCTCTTGGCTCCTATGGAGCCTAGAACCATGTAACTTTGATCTATGTATATACCAGTACTTGCCCGACCCTGTGGCCGAGTGGTTAGCACATCGCGCTGCGACGCCAAGGGTCCCGGGTTCGAATCCCGGTCGGGCTTGGTTGTTTGTGAATGTCCATTTCATCTCTCATCCCCAATCTTCGCAAATTAGCCAACAAGTACAAAACGCGAACTAAAATAAACTAAATCAATCAATCAATCAATATATCAGTACTTTTCCCAAATGTTCACTCGCCTTACAACCCACCCGATCAAAAAAATAAAATTTACCCCCTGCGCGCATGCGCACATGTATAAATTTAAAATATAGGCTCGATATTGAAACAAAATATTATTTTTTTTCCTCCTCTCCTCTCTCTCACTCTGGCCAAGATTGCAAATAATTGCAGGAATAATAATACCATGATATTTTTAGACTGTAGGTCCAAGTCACCCGAACCAGACAACATTTGAGTTGGTGTTTTTTTTTAAGTCCACCTTATGTGCAGTAAGGCTAATCAGGACTAGACCTACAGAGTTTTTTTTTTTTAAAGTGTTATCCGAACCACTTGTGCCTCCAGCGGGTATCGAACCCTTGAATACAAGCCTACCTACCACTGCGCCATAGGGGAGGCCCCAGACGACATATTTGCACTACATCAAGCAAAAATAAATTCATATCTGTGCATATGGGAAGTCCAATACATAGTTGGTAATGTGTGATGTGATCAGCACCAAACATTTAATTTTTTATGTATGTATATTTAAGTTCCGTGTTTGCCCGACCCTGTGGCCGAGTGGTTAGCACATCGCGCTGCGACGCCAAGGGTCTCGGGTTCGAATCCCGGTCGGGCTTGGTTGTTTGTGAATGTCCATTTCATCACTCATCCCCAATCTTCGCAAATTAACCAAGAGGTGCAAAACGCGAAGTAAAATAAACTAAATCAATCATTAAGTTCCGTGTTGCAATCATGAAATTAAATTTTAATTAACTTTTTTTTTTCCTATCCATCTCTCTCTCAAATCTATATAGCCTGTTCATATTTGGCATGTCGGCCATTTTGTTTACGTAGCAAAAAAAAATCTCAAGCCATTTTTTTTTTGCGAATGCTCGTTGTAGCCATAAGTATAATTGGATATAATTGCCGGATTTTATTTAATTTTAGGTTTAAAATCAATAAGCGTGCATAAAAAAAAACAACTAAATATTTTAAATAAATAAGATTCGAATAACTATGTACTTCCACTAGCCTCTGCGATGGCGCAGCGATAGCCTTGTAATCAAGGGTTCGATACCCGGTGGAGGCATAAGTGGTTCTTGAAACTGTAGGTCCAGTCCCGATTAGCCTTACTGTGCATAAAGTGGACTTAAAACATTAAATCAATCAGTACTTCCACTAGCCTCTGCGATGGCGCAGCGATAGCCTTGTAATCAAGGGTTCGATACCCGCACAAGTGGTTCTTGAAACTGTAGGTCCAGTCCCGATTAGCCTTACTGTGCATAAAATGGACTTAAAAAACACCAACTCAATCAATCAATCAGTACTTCCACTAGCTTCTGCGATGGCGCAGCGATAACGTTGTTGTCTTGTAATCAAGGGTTCGATACCCGGTGGAGGCATAAGTGGTTCTTGAAACTGTAGGTCCAGTCCCGATTAGCCTTACTGTGCATAAAGTGGACTTAAAAAACACCAACTCAATCAATCAATCAGTACTTCCACTAGATATCAAAAACACGCAACTCTCCTCTATTTTTTTTCTTGCCTTCCTCTAACAATTTAACACATTTATTTTTTTTTGAAATATGCCCCGCACACATATTTCCTACCTACCAACAACGGCACACAGAAGAAAAAAAAATATTCCAGCTACCAAGATGCATGCTTCAAATATATAAAAGCAGAGAGAGACATGAAACACCTTCTATATTCTCTCTCTTTTTGCATGTTTTGTGAGTATATTTTCTTCCACAATACATAAGAGTTGGTTGGTTTTTCAGGAAGTTACCTTCCTTCCACAATCTCTTATATCTGTTTGGCTCGTTTCAAGAATCAACTCACAAAAGCAATGCCATACTTATAAATCAAAGCCAACTCATGCAAGCTAAGAAACAAAGTTACTTACTTTCGGAAAATCCTGCGGAAATGCTCTTCACGACCGTTCAAAATGAAAGAGAACTTTCTACACTAGCGCTTTAAGTTTTATACGGTTTTCTAATGAGGTTAAAAGTGAAATGACAGCCAACGCAACGTGGACCAATAGAAATCCGAGACAATCTTCTCTAGAACATTCTTCTTCCCCTACATTTCAGCCACATCATTTTGCGAGTTCGAAAATTCACAAGTTAATGCATCGCATCGCATCACTGCTACCTATGCTGCTAACTGACGTCACTATTTCTCAACAGTTGCCAGACCTGATGTTAACAACCTGCTGTAACCTAAGCATCATGTGTATTGAAATATAAACAAAACAAATTGTATACGTCAGTAGGGAATTCCATCGTTCGGCTATTGAAAAAAACAAACAAACAAGGAAGTATAACTTCCGTCGTCCCAAGGCCTACGTATTGTTGAATTTGTGTCATTGTGTCAACGTTGATAGCACACGCAGAGAGAGAGAGGGAACGAAATTGTCGTTTTTCTGGATATCCACAGGCAAAAGCGTAATATTTTGTTTGTTTGCTTGCGTCACAATACAGGCGCGCGCGCGCGCGTGTGTGTGTGTGTGGCACATCGTTCCCGAAAGAGGTAGGTTTACAAAGGCCACGATATATATATATATATAAACATTTGACCGAGACTTTGAAAAAAATTACAATAAGGTGCATTCATCCTTCAAAGGATGAGAGAGAGTGCATTATTTACTCATCACGCTGTGTCGGCGCAACGAATGAAGGCTCGGAACGTGGAGAGAAAGTGAGGTTTTGAGGTTTTGGCGAACCTCAATTAATAAAAATGAGTTTTTGAGATTTTGGTAATCCTCAAATGAGTAAAGTGAGTTTTTGATCTTTTGGTGGTGTTTTCTTCGCTGCGAAACATCGTCAGCGCAATAAACGAGGCGCGGAACGTGGAGAGAAAGTGAGTTTATGAGGGTTTTTTGATCCTCACTTGATGACGTTCAAACGGTGCACCTGCACTACTCATCTGCCATATTTGTCTGCCATCAATTTCATCATATCATCACTCATCCTCGTCTTAGCGATAAGCCAAAAGTGGCAGAAATGCGAAGTAAAATAAACCAAATCAATCAATCGACAGTTTACAAAGAGCTTTTGTAACAATAACCTTTGGCTGCATTCGTAATGTGGACTCCCTTTTTTATCAGAGTTAAAAACCTGAACATGTATCTAGCATTTGCAATAAACATTACCATAAAACTGAATACTTGTTCGTATGTGTGGGTGGCAACATTTGTATAGTCAGTTTCCAGCTGCTTCCCCTTTGACAAAAACCTCACCCAGATGGAAAAAGTTAGGACACCCGCCTTGGAGTTCCCAATGCACAATGGAATGGGCTCAAGAAGCCGCGCGTCTTTCCCAGTGTCATCAAGCCTGGTATGACCCTCCTCTCCCACCTCTCTCTCTCTCTCTATCTCTCTGTCTCTGCGGAATATTCATGGGTCTTTGCATTCCATCAGCTGAATATGTAAATTTTAAATCAACTTAAAATAATTGTTCATTATAAATATTTTAGGAAGCAAAAGATCAGGAGATTTCCACATTTTCCTGAAACTTGTCAGGAGATCAGTAGATCGTGCTGAAAATCAGGGAATCTCCTGCGAAATCAGTAGACCTGGCAACACTGGTTTGTTGACAACCATCGGACCACACACCCCCGAAAATATTTGGGGGACAGGACTCGCCAGAAACAGCCATCAAGGTCAACGCCAGTTGCGTTCAGTATAGGGGTGTGTGAATAAATCACTGACAGGGGGAGTTCGCAACGAAGTGACAAGCAACATGATGCATTCAGTAGCAAGCGCTTGATGCTAACAACAGACCTAAGCGACACCAGGCACGTATCTAAGGGGGGCTTAGGGGCTCGAGCCCCCCGAAAGTTTTCGGTTTACAGTAGATAAAATGAGGATTTTGGTTTCTTTTGGCGTGAAGTAAAATAATTTAAGGAAAGAAATAATTATTGAGGCAAGGTGGAGAATGTTCTGTAAGCCTCTTATTGATAATAGCACGTATCCAAGGTGGGGTACGGGGGAATAGAGCCCCCCTCCAAGATTTTTTTCAGTTTGCTCTAGATGAAATTAGGTTTTTGGCTTCTTGAATACTGTGACACTAACTTAAGGAGAGAAATAATTATCGAGGCAAGATGGAGAATGTCCTATAACCTTGTTATTGTTAATAGCATGTATTCAAGGTAGGAATCAGGGGCACGAGCCCCCCCCCACTCAGGAATGTTTATCTGTTTACACTAGTTAAATTTTGGATTTCAGCTTCTTGAAAAATGTGACGATAATTTAAGGAGATAAATAATTATCGAGACAAGATGGAAAATGTTCTATATCCCTGTTATTGTTAATGGCACGTATCCAAGGTGGGGATCAGGTGGCTCCAGCCCCTTCTTGGAAATATTTCTGTTTACAATACATAAAATTAGATTTTTGGCTTCTTGAATAATGTGATGATGATTTAAGGAGATAAACAATTATCGAGACAAGACAGAGAATGTTCTATAACCCTTTTAATGTTAATGGCACGTATCCAAGGTGGGGATCAGGGGACTCGAGCACCTTCAGGAAATTTTTCTGATAAAATTAGATTTTTGGCTTCTTGAACAATGTGATGATTAGAGCCCGGAAGTTCAGGCATTTATTGTCGTTAAAATAGGCAGGCAAAAAGGCATTTATAATGTGGAAAATAGGCACAAAAAATGAAAAAAAGGCAAAACAAACCGAAAAAAGGCACATTTGGAAGTCGCTTACTTTTATCTATAATTTCTGGCCAGATCTACGTTGGGAAGAGCATTTCAATTTTCTCCGTCTTGATTGCACATAACTATAAGGTGTTTTTTTAAGTTCTCATCATTCATTGATAGTCGTCTGTTAGAGAGAATGTTTTTCATAATATAAAATAATATTTCTACTTCGACAGAAGTTATTGGAGCATACATAAAACAAGCTAATGTAGCTGGACTCATTTTGGTAACAGCATTTTCACCTTTTAGAATATCACAAATTGTTTTCAATTGTTTCAAGTCCTCATTTGCACTCACTACCCGTTTGCACTTTTCCGCAACAGCTGACCCCTTTTCTCCTGGCACTTCCATCATCTGCTGCATAGATTCCTCGTAGATGTTCATGGATGCTATAATTGTAATTGTCTCTGACAATGCATCATAATGTGCAAAAATAAACTTGAATAGCACAGGAGTTTTTCCACTTCACGAAATGAAGCCGCTTCATTTTCTGGAAGAGCATCTATCACCTCACTAATTTTTTCAAGGTTGTTAGCATAATATATAGCTTCTGATATCCAGGTTCCCCATCTGGTCAAGACTGGTTGCGGAGGTAAACTAAGCTCAGATGCAACTTCCTTAAATTTTCGGGTTCGAGAGGGAGATTTCAGATTTGTGTTCGAAATCAACCTGTCTACTTCAGCAGTCAATCATGCACAAGGAAATGTTAACCGAAAGGCAATATCCTAACTGAGCATGAAATACATTTTTCTCACACTTTTCTCCTTCAGCAATGTTGAAACATGCATGAGTTCAATATTACTTAAATAAGGCGAAAATTATTCACATAATAAACGGAAGAAAAATAAATGCCAACAACGTCTTTTGGGAGAAATATAATTTATATACACATTTTTTTTAAAAAAAAAAAATGGTCAAATTTCATTGAAAAAGGCAAAAAAAAGGCATTATAATTAAAAATAGGCAGTGGGGTCCCAAATAGGCAAAATAGGCAAAATGAAAAGGCTTCTAAAACATTCGAAACAACATAAGAAACGTATATCCGGAAAAATTTTATCAATATATGCAGTAGATAAAAAGAGGCATTTTGCCAAACTTCCGGGCTCTAGTGATGATAATTTGAGAGATAATTATCGAGACAAGACGGAGAAGGTTTTATAACCCTGTTATTGTTAATATCACATATCCAAGGTGGGGATCAGGGAGCTCGAGCCCCCTTCATGAAATTTTTCTGTTTACACTAGATAAAATTAGGTTTTTGGCTTCTTGAATAATGTGACGATAATTTAAAGAGATAAATAATTTGCAACAATTTTTTTTCTGTTCCTGGGTAATAATTGTTATTTCCTAATTCCTTGTGTTCCAAAAGTATAGAAAATAAATGGCTATCATTCCTCATAAACTTTGTTTTTGTAACCAGGACAACGATATTTTTTAGATTTACCCTTTTCCAGTACACGTTTTTCTCTCATAGGAATAAAGAAGATAAATAACGTGTCATATTGGGGGTTAGGCGTAGAGCTGACAACTCTGCACTGTAAAAACACATGTCAAGAAACAACAATATAAGGCCATGGATGTTCCCAAGGTAAAATATTCCGGAGGTAAAATAGTCCCCCGTTCGGATCTCCGGGTGGGGACTACTTTGGGAGGTCTCTGGACTAAGGATAAGATCTACATTAGGAATAAATATATTAAATTAGGCACCTGGAATGTTCTGAGCCTTTATCGGCCTGGGGCATTTCAGTGTACAGTTAATGAGATAGTTAAGTATAAATTAGATGTAGTAGCTGTCCAGGAAGTTAGGTGGCCAGGAGAAGGGAATTGTAAAACTAAAAATTATACTTTTTTCTATGGTGGTACTGAAAATCATAATTTTGGAACAGGCTTTTTTATAAATAATAGAATTATCTCGACTCTTAAAACAGTAGTATTTATTAATGATAGGATATCATATGCAGTTTTACAGGGTAGGTGGTGTAAAATTATTTTAATAAACATACATGCACCAACGGAAGATAAAGATGATAATACTAAAGATGATTTTTATACAGAGTTAGAACAGGTCTTTGATTTTGATTTTTTGATTTTGAATTTAAAATTTTGGGAGCGTCAGCACTTAGGCTATTTTGCTCCCGTCACATTATACGGGGGCCAGCCCCTTATCATTACAAATAACAACTCTAGCGTTGCATAACTAAAAATGTTAAAATGTTCTGACTTATGTTAAAAGCTGAGGCCGTAAACGGGCACTCAGCACATACAAGGACAACGAACAGGACAACACACACAAAATTATACTGGCCATAGTGCCAGTCGCCAGAGCCTCGTTAGTCTTTAGTCCAGGGTGCACTACGTGGAAGTGAGGTTGACTCTTGGGCGCCTACGTGGAAGGTCACCCCTTACACCCCAGAACAGGTCTTTGATAAATTTTCTCAGTATGATATGAAAATTCTGTTAGGTGACTGTAATGCACGGATTGGCAAAGAAGAGACATTTAAACCCACGATTGGTAAAGAAAGCCTTCATGAATTAAGTAATGATAATGGTATAAGATTGATTACTTTTGCAACCTCAAAGAATTTAATTGTGAAAAGTACCACTTTTAAACATAAAGATATCCATAAATATACCTGGTCTTCTCCAGATGGTAAAACTCATAATCAGATAGATCATATTCTCATTGATAAGAGAAGGCATACTAGTATAATTGACGTTCGTACACATAGAGGTGCTGACTGTGCCAGTGACCATTATTTAGTAATTGCTAAATTAAGAGAAAGACTCTCAGTGATAAATCATAAGCAACAAAATCTAAAAGTTCTAAAATTTGATACAGGAAAGTTTACTGATGAAAGAATTAAGAAAGATTACCAAATTAAACTGTCAAATAGATTTGATGTTTTGCAGGATTTAAATGATGATGAAAATATAAATGAAACAGACGTAAATAAGAATTGGGAGCACATACGTAATGCAATAGAATCAGCAGCTAAAGAAAGTATAGGATACCATAAACCGAGAAAAAGTAAGCCATGGTTTGATAATGAATGTCATAATCTAATAGAAATAAGAAATCAGGCTAGACTTAGGTGGTTAAATAACTCTGATGATACAAATCTAAACAATTATAATATAATAAAGCGAGAAGTTAACCGCACGTTTAGAAGTAAAAAAAAAGATTTCTTGAAAACCAAAATTAACGAAATTGAAACAAACAGCAAAAATAAAAATATCAGAGATTTATATAAAGGTGTAAATGAGTTTAGAAAGGGGTGGCAACCTAAAGTAAACTTGATAAAAGATAAAGACGGTGATTTTCTAACTGACCCAAGTGATATTCTAAATAGATGGAAGAACTACTTTAATGACCTTTTAAATATCCATGTAGGAGATAAATCAGAAGTGAATGAAGTACACACAGCAGAACCTTTAGTTCCAGAACCTAACTTGACTGAAGTTAAAGATGCTATTAAAAGGCTAAAGAATAACAAAGCACCTGGCATTGATTTAATACCAGCTGAGTTAATTAAATATGGTGGAAATTCATTAATATGTCAAATTCATAAATTAATTTGTTTGATATGGAATAAAGAAGAAATCCCTCAACAGTGGAAAGAATCCATAATTGTTCCTGTGTTTAAAAAAGGTGATAAAATGAACTGCAACAATTACCGTGGAATTTCTCTACTCTCAACAACATATAAAATATTATCTAACATTCTTTTAACAAGACTAACCCTATCTGCTAATGAAATTATAGGTGATTATCAATGTGGATTTAAACGTAACAGATCAACTACAGATCAAATTTTTCACATCAGACAGACACTTGAAAAAAAGTGGGAATATAATCAAAATGTCCATCAGCTATTCATTGATTTTAAAAAAGCATATGATTCAGTCAAAAGAGATAAACTATATAATATATTAGTATAGTTTGGAATACCTAAGAAGCTTGTTAGTATGATAAAAGTATGCACCAGTGAAACAGAAAGTAAAATTCGTGTGGGTATTAATATGTCTGACAAATTTGCAATTCATGATGGGTTAAAACAAGGAGATGCATTATCTCCATTGCTCTTTAATTTTGCCTTAGAATATGCTGTTAGGAAGGTAAAAGAAACTAAAGAAGGACTAAAATTAAATGGTGTGACTCAGTTGTTAGCATATGCAGATGATGTAGACTTACTGGGGGATGATGTGAATACAATTAAGAATAATGCTAAAATATTCTTCAAAACTGCTAAAGAGATAGGTTTGGAAGTTAATAAAGAGAAAACTAAATATATGCTTACAGGCCGAAACCAAGTGTTAGGTAATAATCAAAATCTAATTATTGATAACAACTCGTTTGAACCAGTTTCCAAATTCAAATACTTAGGAGTAATATTAACAAATGAAAATTATATTAAAGAGGAAATAAAAAGTAGGCTCAATTCAGGAAATGCATGTTACTTCTCTCTTCATAAACTTTTGTCTTCTCGTTTAATATCTAAGAAACTAAAAGTTAAAATATACAAAACAGTAATTTTGCCTGTAGTATTATATGGATGTGAAACTTGGTCCCTTACATTGAAAGAGGAACATAAATTGAGAGTATTTGAAAATAAGATCCTTAGGAAAATCTTTGGACCTAAAAGGGATGAGGAGACAGGTGAGTGGAGAAGGTTACATAATTTAGAACTACATACATTGTATTCATGTCCAGATATTATTAGGATGATTAAATCAAGAAGACTTAGGTGGGCAGGCCATGTAGCACGAATGAGAGAGGAAAGAGGAGTTTACAGGATTCTTGTTGGGAAACCTGATGGTAAGAGACCTGTACGAAGGCCAAGACGAAGATGGAGGGACAACGTTGAGATGGACCTAAGGGAAATCGGTAGGGATGGAAAAGAGTATATAGATCTTGCTCAAGATAGGGAAACATGGAAGGCCTGTGTTGCTGCAGCCATGAACCTTCGGGTTTAAGAAGGCTAGAGAGTTAGTTAGTTAGTTAGTTAGTCATATTGCGCGCTGTAGCAATATACTTGTCTCCTCTATAACTGAAATGGACAGGTCTTGGCATTCTGCCAGCAACAGTAGTGCAAATCGTGCAGTTTGAAGCGGTTCATTGTAGTTCTAGCTGCCTAATTAGATACACATTTACAATGGCATCAAGAGGCTGCAAGTATATGGCAGACGAATTCTTTTATGTCTGTGGCCATTTTATGAAGAAAAGAGGAAATAAGTACTCTGTGAAAGCATCTGCTAAAATGTGTGAAGCATACAGAGAATATTTCGGCATGTCTGTAGGGGAACAATACAAAACCTGGTCACCTCATTTCACCTGCGAGAACTGCAAAAAAACTCTGGAAGGTAAGACGGAAAATTAAAATGTGAAATTTTAATAATTTCAATTATATATTAAATATTTAGGGTTTTCTTGAAGAGGCCTAGAATTTTTTGTTTATTTCAAATGTATTTTGAAACATTAATTTTACTAACACTTTACATGTTTAACATTTAATAAACTGCTATATACTTTATTTTTACCCACATTAATGTTGAATTGTACATCTTGTTGTGTAAGTTGCTTGTGCACCTAACCAATAGTAGTGCACCTAAGTCACAAGGTTTGTGTGCAGTTGTACACCTGATTGAAAAAGTTAATAAAAGTATATAATTTTGTGCATATTAAATATATATCTACATATTTCATATGTGAAATATGTTGTGAAAATAACATTTGTTTATTTTTGTCTTTTGTCTTTTGCAGGATGGTACAGAGGAGAAAAGAGAGCCATGAAGTTTGCTATCCCAAGAATTTGGTGGGAACCCACTGACCACTCAAGTGTCCGTCTGGAAAGAATGTGGCAAGCTATCATATATCCGGATATAACTTCGTCCATCGCCCCTGTGCCACATTGCCCTGAGTTTCCCGTGCCCACTCCTCCGGAGAAAAAGCTGCCATTTTCAGACGAGAGTAGTAAGTCAGAGAGCGAGGAAGACATTGATCTTGATACTTACAATTTTCGAGCTGAGGAGAGAAACCCGTACTACCCCAATCAAAAAGATCTTAACGACTTAATAAGAGATCTTGGTCTCACCAAGTCCAATGCAGAACTCTTGACGTGCAGTGGAATTTATTAGATGAAAGTGTGGAAATAACACATCAGAGGAAGCGTCATCAAAGTTTTTCCAGCTTTTTCATAAGTCAAGATGGATTCTGCTTCTGCCACAATGTCACCGGTCTGTTTGAAGCAATTGGAATTGACTTCAGTCCAAGTGAGTGGCGCCTCTTTATTGACAGTTCGTCCAGAGGTCTTTACGCCGTGATTCTGTATAATGGAAATACATACCCGTCTCTTCCATTGGCTCACTCAGTCCACCTCAAACAGGATTACAACAGCATAAAGCGATTGCTAGATACCTTGAAATAGGATGAGTATGGATGGGAAGTCATCGGAGACTTCAAAGTCATAGGATTTCTAATGGGTCTCCAAGGCGGTTTTACCAAGTTTCCTTGTTATCTTTGCCTATGGGACAGCACAGACACTAAAGCGCACAACAACACGAGGTACTGGCCACAGAGGACAGAGTTCTCTGTGGGGGGAAAAAAACGTCAGGTGGGAGCCACTGGTAGACCCCCACAAGGTGCTAATGCCTCCACTCCATATTAAATTTGGCCTGATCAAACAATTTGTCAAAGCTTTAGATAAGGAGTCAGCAGCCTTCAAGTACCTTCAAGACTTCTTTCCTAAGCTGTCTGATGCAAAGATCAAAGCCGGTGTCTTCGTCGGCGTACTCGGAGGAGCAAGACGAGCGTTTCCATCAAGATATATTGGACTTCGAACATCGCTACCAAGGCCAGTATCACGAGAACATGATGGGAGACTATATTTGGGGGCTGATTCGTGAAAGTAATGTACAGTATAATCGTAAATCCCGGAAAACTACTCATTTTAATTTTTTTTTGCAATAATTTTGTTCACAACTGGAGTGCAAATGTATGTCACTTTTTATGTATATGTGTTTGTCTTTTTCTTTATGTAAATGAAAAACACGAATTCGTATATTTTCTCATCAAAAACAGGTAATATTCAAAATAACACTGTCCTGGTCGCAAATACAAAGTTTGAGGGGAATAATAGGCATTTTCTATGGTTTCCAGTCAGAAGCCTTTAGAAAATAAAACTTACTACACAGGAACAAAAATCGTGTTACAGGGTATAATTATCGATAGAAGACGGAGAATCTCCTATAATCCTGTTATTGTTAATAGCATATATCCAAGGTGGGGATCAGGGGGCTGGAGCCCTCTCAGGAAATTTTTCAGTTTACATTACATAACATTAGGTTTTTGTCTTCTTGAATAATGTGACGATAATTTAAGGAGAAAAATATTTATCAAGGCAAGACGGAGAATGTTCTATAACCTTGCTATTGATAATATTGCACGTAAACTTTTTTTGCACTTTCGGTGTTGTCGCAGCGAACTTGAGCACTATGCAGAGACTTGTCAGCATTCACAAGCTGCACTACAAAAGTAGTACCAGACGTAGCGGTTCGTTGTAATTTTTAATCTCTTGAAAGCGCGGGCGTTCTTGAATAAGAGAAGGAATCGAACTACTGACAATATTTACGAATCGTTTTATCTGAAGAACATTCTAGAATATAATGAGGATCTCATAAATACGCGCCTTTAATTTCCCGATTGATCTGTACAACAGAATCGATTAATGAGACTTCAGTTCATACAGTCAGTATCAGTCAGTATCCATGAACCACCAAGCCACACTTGACTTCGACTGATTTTTTGTTAAAATGTCTACATAGTACATGTCCTGTGTATGTCAAATCGTAAGATGTTGCCTGTATAGTGAACAAGCACAGATAATAAAGGAAAAATATGAAAACTGAGGGGCATTCGCACCGGTTGAGGAGGATTTTTCCTTCTGTGGTCACTTCTATGTGACGATGACAGTGGTCTACTAAAGAAGATTTCTCACCGTGTCGCCTGAGGATTTCACAAGTCAAAAGTAGGTTTGTTCTGCCTTTTGTGTCGCTACGGTGTGAAACGTTGCTGTTCATTGGCTCATTCCAAACGACATGTATCGTGTGTCCCTTCAGTCTGGAATCTTCCTAAGTCTTGAAGATTAGTCACAAGGAAGGAAAATTAGGGCTTTGCTAAGGTTAGGTGCGAAGGCAGGCGACAGCACCCTAAGGGATAATATCCAAACCTGCAGAAAGAACGCATCTAATTTCAGTCTCCAACAGGGACGTCGTTAGGGGGAACCCGAGGGGCACTGGCCCCCCGAAACGTTCACGTGGCCACGGCAAACTGTTCTACATTTGCTGAAAATTTTACTTTCATGACAAATGTAGACTGAAAACAAAAACCGAGCTAAGTGCCAAAATCTAAATTCCGAGAAAAACAGGAAAAACATTGTCTTGGAAGATATCCTACAAGATTAACATTACCGTTCTAGGCTTACCTCATTAGACGGGGCTTGTTTTGGAGGAAACGCAGCACACAATAACCTCCAAGACGTCCAAGTGACCACAAAACCAGTCACATGTCACTTGGCACATAGCCCGTATTGTGATACACAGCAGGTGGCACTTAGACCAAGGCGCATTCTTATGGCTAAAGTTTGAACTACTTGCAGACTGCATATCACATAGCCCGGTTTTTACCGCACTGGCATAGGCCCATAGCCCATATTTTAGCAATAAAATCGAAATCGATTGTTGTGGCACTTAGCCCGGTTTTTATTTTCAGTCTGCAAATATTGCAAAATAGTTTTTCAGTAATTTTTTCTTTCAGTTAGAAATACTGTTCTTAATTTGAGTGGCACGAACCCAAAACCACATTTCTTTCTCGTTTTCCTGGTTCTAACTATAGTGGATGTCAGTGTAGGAACCTAGAACTTCGTTGTTTCTCGGAATTTTGAGGGAGCGGTCTTTCCACCCCTAGCAGTCGCAGGTCAACAACAGGCAGAGTTGGGAGTTGAGTGTTGCCGTTGCGTCCAAACAATGTTTTGAGCTTGAATAGATTGAAGAAAGACCGCTTGTGCAGCGGTAGACCACATACATGCAAACAGTTACAACTGGTCCCGAATCAGAGCGCAATACACGCTAAATAAGTATAATGGTGGCAGGATGCCTCATATCTCCAGGTAAGTAGTATTATTCGCACCAAATATCTATTCTACTGTTGAAACAGTCTAAAACACACAACGTGTTAAAAGTAATTATCTTCACAAACTGTACGATTTCTCGAGTCGCACGCATATTTTTCTCGATATCGTGAAGACCGATTTTGAGAATCCTCCTTCACAAACGATGCCTCCCCGATTGCGCAGTGAGAGCATTGTTGCCTTGAAATCGAGGGGCCCCGGGTTCGATACATGGGTGGAGGTACACAGTGGTCCGGATCTTACTTAAACTGTAGGTCCAGTCACCATTTGCCTTACTGTGCATAAAGGGGACTTAAAAACACCAACTCAACTCAACTCCTTAACAAACTTTCCGAAGAATCGAAAATTTAAACAAGAACAAGTAAATACATTTTTGAAATTTTGAAGTAATTTATTGTTATTATTTTGGGTATTTTTGGTTCGTATGAATATTGCCTCACACAGTAAGCTTATTTTGTTGAGTCAAGTACAACCCTTGCAATAAGTCACTGGAAAGACATGTGAAGTTGCACATAATATATTTAAGCATCTATAAATAAATAATAACCCGTGGTTCGACAGCCCTGGAAGGGCCTTGGTCTATCTCAGGGGTTTTAAACTGGCGGCCCGCGATGCCTTTTTTTGCGGCCCGCGAAGCCAGTTTGCAAAATACATTAATTTTATGTATTTTTATTAAAATACGTTCTATTTTTACTGAAGGAACAGTTTCAGAGTATGGACTTCCTTAAACAACTGGCGTTTATAACAGATATCACAGGTCATCTGAACGAACTGAACTTGAAACTGCAGGGGAAAAAACCAGCTGGTGTCAGATTTAATGGGAAATAATAAATGGGTTTCGTAATAAACTGATGATTTTCAACGTTACTTTGGAGTGGAATAATCTGGTCCATTTTCCAAGCTGTCGGCGGCTAGCAGATGATGAAGAAACACTGGACATTTTTTAATTCAGTGCAATATTAAAGAAATAATGGATGAGTTTGACTGCAGATTAAATATTTTGAAGAACTTACAGCAGCATCCAGCTATTTAGCAATCATCTTGGCGTTAACATCGAAGAACAAGAAGCTTCTCTCCAACTTGAATTGTGTGATTTGCAAGGCGATGTGTTCCTTCAAACTAGCCAAGAAAAGGGGCCAGAGTTTTTCAAATACCTTTCAAAGGAACGCTTTCCAAACCTTCGTAGTTTTGGACAAAGAATGACATGGATGTTCGGCAGCACATACACGTGTGAAAGGGTTTTTTCTTCAATGAAGTTCATCAAGAACCGCTACAGACGTCGATTGGTAGATTCTTCACTGCTTCACCTTCTGAGACTTTCAAATACAGAAATTGAAGTGGACATTCCAACTTTAATAAAATAAGCAGATCGGCCTCAATTTTCACATAGAACACTTACTATGAAGGATTCTTATTTGTATGGTGTGTTTTTCATTTCTTTCAATTCATCCATAAGTATTGGGTTTTTGTGAAATAAATTGTAATTATACAATTTTGATTTGTGATTCCATTGTTTTTAATGCCTCATTTTAGAAATTTAGGTCATGCGAAAGTAAGTACTACATTCTCAGTTCAGTACTTACAATTTTTGTAATTTTTATTCCCCCCCCCCCCCCCCAATGCGGCCCGCCAATCAACTGCTGGATATAATTTTGGCCCTCGGACCTTTTGAAGTTGGAAACCACTGGTCTATCTCCCGACTGCCAGTCTCCCTCCCACAATCCTACCTAGAGGTCTGGAGATCTTTAACCAGTAATGGGGTGACATGGGGTCAGCACTTCGAACCCCCAACCGTTATAGGGGATATCCGTAAAGAATAATTATATTCTTGTGGTACGGAGTAGTTGTCATTTAACAAACTTTATTGATTTATTCCATCAGCATTATTTAAAATGTAGTGCCATACTGAATTTACCAACTTAACAAAGGCACATTGATTGCTAAATGAGACATTTTCCTTGTGTTGCAGAGCAGGTTCAGTTTTTGGAGTATTGTAATGTTTTACACAGTCCGTTCGAAGAATTTTGAGAATATTGATGTTTTGTCAGAGGGACCAGCCCTGAATAAAATATCTGTGGATGTTTTACAGGTTTCATCGTATTTAAGAAGGTAATTTTTCTGGTGCAACTTTCCTCCGTACAACATGTCTTTTGCCACTCAAGCTGAAGAGCCGATTCATAGGTGCAACGACCTTAGCAGAAAGAAACTCTGATTGGCACCATGTTGACAAAAGACTCAAGAAGTCCCGCAACCAACAGAACTCGAAGCGCTCGGATCCTACGGTGACATACGCTTTGGTTGAACACAAACGGATGCATTGGTAGGAAATGCAGTGATTTTATGGGTCGTCCCTTTCTGGGAAGTCGGGGACCTTTTGAAAACACACTTTCCTTTCATGCACACCAGGTGGCCTAAGCCAGGTCACCCCTTCCCACAAAATCTTCTCTTCATCTGGCTCTGGTTATCTGCCGCGCCGAAACACACTGCAGGTAGCTAGGACTTTCTGGGTTAATTACTTTATGGTTCAGCATGGACATAGGCTTTTCAAATTGCAAGAGACAAAATTCTACTGTTTGTCCCTCTTCTGGCGGGAGATGAATGACAAAGATGTCGCGGTTCCTTCAGGTTCCCACACTCAACCCTTATGCTTATAACCTGCAATGAAGGGAAAGGCCATAATAAGCCTTTGTAATGTACCAACTTTATATCCTTCTGCTTCTTTTTTCCCTACTGTGTTGATTGGTCGACAATTGATGACTGTCAGCTAGTTCGAAGAAGAGTTTGATCCAAGAAGTGGTTTCATTGTTAGCTTCTGTAAACGTGAGATTCCGGTACGATCACGTAGTGCTTGAGATCTCATTTTCATGCATTGCGAGTGAAATTTTGATTGATTTGGATCATTTTACTTTGCTCTTCTGCCACATTTGGCTAATTCCGGATGAGTGAGGATATGATTCAATTGATCAATGGACACTCATAAACACCCATGCTCAGTCCGGAATTCGAACCCGGCACACCTGGCATCGTAGCACGATGTGCTAACCACTCCGCCACGGACGTAAGCGAAGTGAAATTTCCAGTGTGAAGCTGCCAGCTCGTTTTCTTCTCGAAAAAGTTGAAGTAGGATCGACTAATCGACGAAATGTCCAACACATTGACTTTCTAAATTGGTGTCCGACTACCACACTGGAGATCGGGTTTGACTCCCAGGGCGGTTGATCTCACATGTGATGAAGAATAAGTCACATTTCAATTAAGGAAGGAAACGAGGTATGTAGTCAACTTTATATAGTAGTGTGCATGCTCTAGAAATAATACGTTTCAAAATTCTGCATATTTTGTGATTTTTCTTCATTTAGCCTTGACCTGGGTTGTCAAAGGTCCATCTACCCATAACTTCTATGGGTTTTATTGGGTTCCGTTGCAGGACCGGATTTAAATTCGGTCCTAGTAGTGTATTGTTCCATTAAAAAAAGGATACTGGATCGTATTTAAATTGATCCGGAAAATATTCCTGCACCGAATTTTAATTGTACCTGGAAAAAAGGTTCTTGGACAGTGCTTAAAATCAGCCGCAAAACAAGGTTCCTGGACCGTATTTAAATTTTACCGAAAAAAGAGTTCCTGCACCGTATTTAAATTCATACGGAAAAAAAAGTTCCTGGGCCGAATTGAGGCCTAGAACCCATTTACACTTGCTGATTTTCTCTCCTGGATGGGAAATGAACTTATTTACAATGCCTGGACCATTACCAACCCTGGGGTTGTAAAAGATTAGGGAACGCATACATTCTCATTTGATCTATAGGATTCCGTTATAGGACCGGAACCTTTTCTCTCGCACAATCTAAATTCGTACCAAGTTGATATTGTTTCATTTCAATACGGAACTTTGACCCTATTTAAACTGATCCGGAATAAAATGTTCGTTGACCGTATTTAAATTCTTCAGGAAATAAGTTTCCTGGACCGAAATTAAATTCATCTGGAAAAAATCATGGACCGAATTGAAAACGTTACAGATAAAGAGGTTATTTACGATCCAGAACCCATGTACGCTTGCTGATTTTCTCTCCTGGATGGGAATTGAATTTATTTAAAATTCCTGGACCTTTAACAACTCTGGCCTCCACCCGCAAATACAGACGCTGTATCTGCTGCTTAGACGGGAAAGTTGACTAGACATACAAAAAGAATTAATCCGAAGTTATATAACGAATAATAGTTACTTACATAATAATATCATGAAATATGGAGAGCGTAATTACTTATCAAGCATTTTCTGTTATTTGTCTATCCTAGTGGGAGAGAAAATCTTTTGCCCTTGCTGGTGAACTCGGTTCCTGCAAATTCAAGACGGCATTTTCTAATTTTCATTTCTATTTGGGCCGACAACTCCGTGGTGGAGTGGTTAGCAGGTTACGCTACGAAGCAGAATGTCCCGTGTTCGAATCCCGGCCTGAGAATGTGTCTTCTTTGTGATGGTCCTTTCATCAAGTTAATCTTAACTCGTTCTCATCTTCACGATTAGCCAAAAAGTGTCAGAAAAGTGAAGTAAAATGAACCAAGTCAATCAATAATTTCTATTTCGTTATTTTATGCCGCTTTTCTACCTCTTGGGTTAAATGCGACGATGAGATTGAATGATGATCTGAAGGAATAGCGATGCGAGACATGATGCAACCACACCTGTCCAAGTCCGAAAGTTGGACATCTGGTTTAGTAGTGCGTCATGCTCATGCTTCGGGAGTGGAATTCTTTGAATGAAAAACTATAAAAGTAGGGTGAAAGAAAACAACATTGTACTGTGCAAGAAAGCCATGTTTAGGTTGTCTAAAGAAAACTACAGTTATTCAATAAAATTATTTTTGAAGACAAAGCCTCCGAAGTGTTTTTCCATTCGGTGACGCGTGGTCATCACATCGAGTCCCATCTAGTTTTGAGAGTGGCATTCGCTTACATATTGATTTCAAGTAGCTTCCCAATTGTCCTCACGATGTTAGGCCATCACAGAAATTTTGGAGTTCCTACCAGGGATCGAACCTTGAAAGACTAAAGGTAAAAAAAAGGTAAAGTGTTCCCCTGTGCTTAGCACCACGCCATGAAGGCGTCTAGGGGGTGTGGGAGTAACGCCCACACTTTCTTGATCCGGTGGTGAGTGGGGGTGATGTGATCAGCATCACGCCCCTGGCCGCCTTTACCCCCAAGGGTTTCCCCCAGGTACCCATGTTATTCGATGCTGGGTGGGCGCTGGGGCCGCTTCCACCGTTAGAAAAGTTCCCGGATATGAACCGGCCGGGATCGAACCCGGGACCTTTAGCATGGTAGTCAGACGCGTTACCGACTGAGCCACCGCGGCCACCTTGAAAGACTAGAGCGCAATAATTTGAGCGCGCGGGAATTTTGTTGTTTCTATTGCCATCATACAGTTTTGCACGCGCAAAGAAGATTACTTTTAAGAAATTAGATGTGTGCATAAAATTTCATATATATAGTCATCATTCTCCAATGTGTACAGTACGACGCCACAAAAGACTCGTGCATGTCCCATAGAATAGTGGTTAAGGGTGTCGCCTTGCACTGAAGGCTGCCGAATTCGATTCTGGTATAAACAATATACATGGGATGCCTCTCTTGAAATCATTACACAAATATTTCATTTTCACACCGTTGTCATACTTGTGCACCTGATTCCAGCACCTTTTTATATCTAAACTGACGGATGAGAGTTTTCTCTACTTCTCAATTTTCTTCGAGCAAATTTACAAATCTAAGGAGTAAGGACTAATGACATTGTTCTTAGTGTCTCAAAAATCTGACATAAGAGAAAATACATGGATTTTTAAAGACTGTCTAGATGCCATTAAATTAATAAGTTCATTCTGCATTTAGATTCCCGAATAATGGCCGTGGATTTCGCGAGTCTATATCCGTAAATTTTTGGGGGGCTACAGGAGAAAATAATGTTCTCTTCCAATAAGATTTATATATATATATATATACATACATACATATATATACTGTACATAAACTTATGTAGGTCTATATGGTATATTAATAGTTTGTTAGTTTTTAATGGTTTTTTAGAAAAAAAATGCTCATTTATATTTTTAGCTAAATTTTCTGCATCTTCTAATTTATTTTCCTTAAAGTTTTGGGCCCCCCCGGACTGATCAACCTAGCTACGTCCCTGGTCTCCAATGCGAAATGATAAAAACTTCTGGTGAGTTGATTTAAAAAAAAAAAAATGTGTCCGAGATAAGGAGAGGTGCGCCCAGGATTTTCTGAAGTATTGCCATCTTTTCCTGTCTTTGGCGTTCTTTTTTAAGGAATACTGGGTCAAATGGGGTTATGACCCAAACAAACCTTCTTGGGCACATAACTGGATATAAATGAGTAAGCATGTGATCATATCTGGAGACAAAACATTCAATGTGTTGGGACTGTGTTTCGTGCCGATATATAAGACTGCGGAATCTATGACAGACAATTTTGAACACTTGCGAGTACTTAGGCCTGAATATGAACAATTTGGTGGGTTTCGGCTTTTATAAGAGCTGCAGACATGGGAGGACAAGACACATTAATGGTATTCAGGCTCGAATCAGAGAGAAATATTCGAGAACTGTCTGCGTCCAGTTCGCAGCCGACAGTTTGAATCTCGCGTTGTGGATTGGATTCTCCGTCCCGTGCATATGTAACAGCTTCATAAAAACACTTCTAGTATATAGATGTTTTGATGCCTGATGAGAAGAAATGGACATACACACATACTGAGATGGTTTCGACACACAATGTTAGTGCATGGAAACAGACTGGTTAGTTGGTAAAATAATGTTTCGATTTCACCTTCCGATTAAAATGGCAGCCTTAAACAGTGGCGACGATTTAGGGGATACTTTCTCCCCATATATTTGACTCCACACTATCACTATGGCCTCTTTATGCTAAGCCTTGTCTACCGAGATAAAGTAAACTTTCCTTGCACCCCTTTTTTAACCCAATTGACACCACTGCCTTAAACATACAATTGTGAGGTTCTATCTATACCCCATTAAAAAATTGTGTTCACCCCCCCCCCCCACCGAAAGGAATCCCTGGATACGTGCCTGGGCGACACGATAAACAGATCTAGATAAACACAACAACAGATCTAGGCGACATGATAAGCCACACGTGTCGCTTTGTCGCTTGCGTGTCGCTCAAACTGGGCCATTTCCTTAATAGCTTGTAACGTGTTGCCGTGGTTTGTTGTTCGCGCGTGCGCTTGCTTTAGAGAGATTGCGCACCAAAGCGACAAGCGGCACGCGACACTTATCGTTTGAGGATTTCACCAACCGAACGCTGGCCTGTACTGCCCGCCATGCCGCTAAGGTTTATGATTGATTTAGTGTTTTAAGTCCACTTTATGCACAGTAAGGCTAATCGGGACTGGACCTACAGTTTAAAGTGGGATCCGAACCACTTGTGCCTCCACCGGGTATCGAACCCGGGACCCCTTGATTACAAGGCGACAACGCTACCACTGCGACATCGGGGAGGCCCTGCCGCTAAAGTTTAGTCTGTGGTATGAAACATTGCTCTTCATTGGCTCGTTTCCAAGCGACATGTGTCGCGTGTCGTTTCGGTATGAAAGTTGCCTTGGACAGAAGGACCCGTGTCATTTTGGTGTGAAATCCCCGTATCGTTTGTTGCTTGTCCTTTTGGTCTAAAATCTCCTTTAGGAAACTGTGCAGTCAGAGCTTATGTCCCTATGGTTAGAAAGGCTGAATTGATTACCGACTCTTCGCTTCCAAGCGACACTTGTGCTTTGTCGCCTCGGTATGAAATGTCTCTGAGGATACTGTTTATATTCTAATAACATAGAAAAATAAACTCTAGTACACAATGCAGCACCTGACGTCCGGAATCACATTGCGATGTTTCTTCTTGTGTCACTCATGCTATTCATTTATTTTACTTTCCTTTCCAAATTAATGTAATTTCGTGACAACTAATCACTCCACAAATATAACTGTTTCCATGAATTCACATACCGCCTTTCAAAAGAAACAAATTTACACAATATATTCCAAAAACTAACTATGCCACATTACTTTCATAAGAAAATTAGCAGCGATACTAATCACTAGAGCCCGGATTTATAAGCACAATCAAAGAGTAAAATAAGCAAGTTAATAAGAACAAAAAATGAAAAAAAATAAACATAAACAAATACAGGAAAATCTGAAAAGAATATTTGTTTATTAGATCTGTTACCTTATTCAAAGCAGTTACAGTATGTAAGGAAGGTCATCCTGAGATTTTATTGTGTGAAGCTCCTGAGTCTGTCAATGAAGAATGATTTGTACAGTGAAAGTGTTCTTTCCATATCGCATGACATCACAGGCGCGTGTGAAAAACACCACAGTTCTTCTTAGGTGAATTCCTCTTCAATGTTTCTCCAGAAATATTTTTATAAATTTGACACAGTGTTGTGTAACCGGGATTTTTCAGTAATACCTGACTGATCTGGTCTGACACAATTTTTGCAACACTGAGTTTCTGAAGACAACGTTACTGAAATTTCATCAATCAGAGAAAGTGAAATTTTCAATGCATTATTTCGAGCTTTCAACTGTGTTATAATATCAGGTAATTTGGAAAAATGATTATGGATGTACTGTATCTTTTCTTGGATGCAGTTTCTCCCGTGCGGCTGTTTAGAAGCATTGATCTCATCATCCCAATGCCATCGTGTGATTGAAATAGGATTGAAATATGGCAGATTTGGGTAAAATATGCTGTTTTAAACCAAAATCATAAAATAAGCCAGCACAACCGTTTCCTGCAGAAATAAGCATTTATAAGCACTTTCAACCTTAGTTAAATAGCTCATCAAGGTATGTAATACGAAGTATAACCTTTCTCCTTACCATTAGAAGTCTGGAAAAGAATATGCATTTCGCTTACAAATCCGGTCTCTTCTGATCACACTGGCATCTATGCTGTCATCCGTCTCGGGAACCAGTATCTTGGGTCGTTTTCCACACTACGTGTTCAAGGTGCTGTACTGGTAGCTTTTTGGAGTAGTAAATACATCATTAGGTTGGGAACAAGGGCATTGGACTCGATGCAATGACCACGTCTTCAAATGTTAAGCCGCTTGGCGGGCCTTGGCCCTCAAATGCTGTTGCACCACGCAGTAAAGTTGTTGTATTTGTTCCACTTGTGCATTATTGCTTTCTAAAATTAAATATGGTGTGTGTGAAATTATGTAAATTATGTTTACGTATCCCACACTTTAATTTAAATGTTATTTCGGAATTGTATATGGTCTCTCCCCTCTCTCTCTCTCTCTTCTCTCTCTCTCTCTCTCTCTCTCACACACACACACATACACACACACACTCACGCACACACTATCGCTCTGTGGGCTTCTAATCGGGACATAACTTACACTTCTTAGCATGGTCCTATCAAATAACAGTACATACATTTTTCAACATTTACCTTATTCTTCAATTATATTACAAATACATTATTTTATGTACTTGATCAGCTATTTAAAGGGCTTTCAAATTACACCCTGTGAAGTAGAAGGGGACTTGCATCTAATTACAAAAGTTCAAGTTGCTGATCTACGTTACACCAGGGAGTCAAAGATTAACTAATTCGAAAATTTAGGATAAGATTACAATATATTGGAAATTTTTTCATTACTTAAACCTATACTTACTTGTAGTATAAAAACTTTAGTTACAATACGTGACAAGATACTGAAAGACCTACAAAGAAGCCATCATACCCCTGATCCATAACCTTTGAACGTTGAAGCTGAATGATGAATAGATTCAATTGATGGTGAATAATACATTAGGCAAATTCGTACATCAATCACTCAATTCCATCAGCCTGAGGCACCGTCACTGAAAGCCACCAGGGCAATTGAGTGAGATAACCAAGTAGGAAGGAGCTTATTGAATAACAGTCTTGGTTCTCATTTTGCGATATTTTTTTATGTCTAGTCATACTATTGAGCAACACTGTTCCTGTGTAGCAATTAAAAGCATGACGGAGGCTGGGAGTAGATTGTGGATGCCAGCCACGCTTCCGGGCGAGTTATTTGGGGGCCCGGAAGATATGACAATTACCTACTTTTGATCTTTTCCTATTGTCAGATGGGATGTAAAGGGTGGTCCTTTCTACGGACGCTCAATATATACTGACTTTGTATTGCAAATACAGTACATTATGTGGACATTTCATTCATCATGATTTATTCAAGATCTACAATTATTATTTTAGATATACCCCTATTAGAAATTTGAAATGCTTGTGTTTTTATTACATTCTTTTCAGTTTCTTTAAATTAAAGTATAACTACTTTGTTAGTTTAAGATTTCTTTGAAAATTAAACAGTATCCTTTATTGTTTTAATTATATTATAATTTAAACTTACTTTTTGCTGAAAGTATATTGTATGTTAATTTCATTCAGTATGCTTTGAGAGAGATGCAAATGTGGATGTACATGAATATAATAAACGTAAAGCCTTAAGGCTGAATCAAGAATCCCATTCTTAATTCCAGAAAGAAGAATAGCGGAGGAAACATATAGGGATTTCGTTTGGGGAGAGGAAGCTCAGAAGCATGTATTTCTGAAATTGTTCCTGTGCTTCTTCTCTCAGCGAGGAGATATCTAAAATTCTGCAACTAATTAATTACTTCGTTTTTTAAAAAGTTTTCTTTGTAAGTTAAACAGTATCCTTTACTATTTTCATTATATTCTAAATGAAAACAAACTTTTTACTTCAAAATACATGCTATGGTCATTTCATTCTGTATGCTTTGAGGGAGGTCCTGATGTAGATGTAAGTACATGAATATTATGAACATCAATCCTTGACAGATTAGACAAGCTTCCCATACCTCATTCCTGAAGGAAGAATTTCGGAGGCAACATAAAAAGAGATTTCGTTTGGAAAAAAGAACCGGATGAGCACGCATTTCTGAAAGTGTTCCTTCGACTCCTTCCTCAAGCAGATCTGTTCATTCTACAATTAATCCGGGAAATGAATGTTCTCTTGAAGATCAACAATTATTATGTTACATAACACAATAGAATTAACTTCAATGAACATTCGAAATGCTTGTGCCTGTATTATAGTCTATCACCTTTCACCTTGTTAAATTAAAGGGTAAGTACTTCATTTGTTTAATTTTTTGACAGTTAAACAGTATCCTTTATTATTTTAATTGTATTCTAATTGAACACTAACCTTTTACTGCAAAGCACATTCTATGGTCATTTCATTCTGTATGCCATGAGGGAGATTCTGCTGTAGATGTACATGAATATTATGAACGTAAAGTCTCAACACATGAATCAAGCTTCCCACACTTCATTCCCGAAAGAAGAATTGCGGAGACAACATATATAGGAATTTAGTTTGAAGAAATGTAGTCCAGAAGCATGTATTTCTGAGTGTTTCTGTGATTGTTTTCTCTGCAAGAAGATCTCTACATTCTACAACTAATTCAGGGAATGAAGATTCTCTTCAACATCACCAATTATTATGTCACATAACTTAATATTATTACCGTGAAAGGAAATTTGAAATGCTTGTGTTTGTATTATACTTTTTCACTTTTTTTTATTAATGGATAAGTGCTTCGTTTGTCTTTTTCTGAAAGTTAAGCAATGCCTTTCATTATGTTAAATATATTCTAAGACAATACTGACTTTGTTATGCAAATACATTATGTGGTCATTTCGTTCACCATGAATTAAATTATGACATGATGCAAATACACATTTCTCCAAAATTTATCAGAACCCCTGAAATATTTCTAAGTCCAGATATCCGAAGGTACTCCAGCGAAGCTCTTGAGTATCTACCAGTAGGAAGTAACCAACTATACCAAAGATCCCTTTAATAGACAGGAATCACAGTGGTGTAAGATTTACATTGTTGTTTATTTCAACAATCACAAAAATTAATTTTGACCAACATATTAATAGGGAACAAAATGTAAATATTGAATGTAGGGGAATAGTGTTAGAGAATATTTGCGATTCTTCATGTTGTAAATGGAAACAGAAGCTTTGATGAAGTTGGAAATACATCCAACCTTAAAATGTGAGTCAAACTTAACATACCTAATTCAGAAAGATTTGTTTTGGAGGAGGAAGCCAAAAAGCATGTATTTTTGCAAGCGTTCTCGTGTTTCTTTATCTACAACAAGTTCTCTTTAAAATGCTACTAAAATACAAAGTGGGCCTCCCGGTGGCGTAGTAGTAACGTCGTCGCCTTGAAATCAAGGAGTCCCTTGGTCGATACCCTGTGGAGGCACAAGTGGTTCGGATTCCACTGTAGGTCTAGTGCAGATTAGCCTCCCCGTGCATAAAGTGGAATTAAAACCAAAATTGAGTCAAATACAAAGCAACAGGTTGTAAGTATTTTCAATAACATTTCTCTCTTAACCAAGAGGTAGAGTAATTTCTTATTCAATGATGGTCTTGGCTCTCGTTTATTTTATGTCTAGTCATACTATTGAGCAACACTGCCTATGTAGCAATTAAAAGCATGACGGAGGCTGGGAGTGGATTGAGGGTGCCAGCCACGCTTCCGGGCGAGTTATTTGCGGGGCCCGGAAGATCTGACAGTTATCTTCACTTTTATATATCCCTCACGACCGGATCAAGAAAGTGTGGGGCGTTACCCCCACACACCCTATACGCCTTCATGGCGTGGTGCTATGCACAGGGGAACACTTTACCTTTTTTTTTATATATCCCTATTCTCACTTCTTAAAATATACTTCAGCTACACATATCATTTCAATGTGAAGTTTCTTTATTGCCATAATAGACCACAGACTCGGTGCCAAGCGCATATCGACCTGTTACGGAACGGTCAACTCAGTGGATGTGATGCGAGAGATCCCAGGTTTGAATTCAAGGTAAAACATGCTTATTTCAGCGTTCCGAAAATTGAAAAGTTACTGGACAGAGACACGTTAAGTGGTCAAATTTCGATCTCGCCACTGACATCTGGGGGCTCGAGTCTTAGCCAGGGATCGGATTTTTTTCTTGAACTTCTTATGAACATCTTCATTGTCGCAAAATGGCCAAAATCGTCAGAAAAGCAATGTAAAATAACAAAAATCCAAATAGTAGTTTACCCAAATTCGCTGGTCATATGTTCCACAGGAGATACTTAAAACGCATCGAAATTTTATACAAGTCGTTTATGTAACTTTGCATTTTTCGATTCGCGTTCATTTGTTTAATTTGGTTATGTTAAATTAATCTTGACGCTCGTGGTCAACGATAAAATTTCCAGTTGGTCAAACATTCCTGTGTTGGGAATGGAATGGACACAAGCCACGCAAGCCACAGGAATGGACACAAGCCACGCAAGGAAGGAGACTTCACAGCTTCCTTCCAAACATAAAAGAACGACTTTCGATGGACCATTTCCATCCCACGAGAGGTCTCATACATTTCCTAACGGGACACGGTCCCTACGGTCAACACCTAAATAAGCACAACCTCAGACAGACTGATAAATGCCTGAAATGTAAAACCGAGACGGACACACCGGAACATAAAGCCTTCTTTTGCCAGACATCAAACAAACAAATCGAAGATTTAAGACAAAAGCTACCAAACTTCAACACGTACCAGTTAATAAGAAATCCCGAGCACTTTACGTCACTAAACAACTTAACAAACCTGGTGTCGAAAGAGGAACATTCCCTCTTCAAATCCGGCATCACTCACCTCCCCATTCAACCCCTACCTCCGGAATGTAATATACCCCCCAGAAGATCACAAAGAATCCACCTTCGACAAACTCAACAACAGGACATCCCTCCTTAGGACTAAGATCACCAAGAGGATAATGAAGCAGAACCTCCCACAGGAACATCAAGAAGGAGACACTAATACAGAAGACAGTGATACGCCAAAACGAAAAAAGGTTACGTCTCCCCGGAGAAAGGCAAAGGATAACACTGCAAGGACTCGACCTAGGAACCAACCGAATTTAACCAAGATTCTTCTTTTTCGATTCTTTCTTAAATTGTAATCTTACACCCCCTTCTTTATTCTCGTTACTAAACACACTGCAAACTTCTCTCACTGATTCTTGACAATTCTCTATATTTCCACTACCGAACGTACTAATGTACCCGATACTTCCCAGGAAATCCCTCCCTACTTCTTCCCTTCCTGATGATGTCCCGGGTACCAACCGTCGTACCGATGTTCATCCCAGTCCGACCAACTCTTGCTGGTCTCCCGCAAGTCTCCTTGCATCAGGTACCACTCGTTTTTCATATCTCTTCCTACTATTAATACGTACATCTCAAAGCCAATAATACTCTCACTATCTCAAACATAACATACTAGAACATAGACCCTGCTTAACATTCATAGAATCGTGTTAATGTCCATTCCTCATCTCATCCATCAACACTAATGCACACGACACACAATAAAACTTATCCTAAGAAAACATTACCCACCCAATTACACACTTACGTAATTTCGTATATGTGATCATAAATAATATTAATGTTAAACACTAACACGTATTTACTTCCTACTATTTCTAACCTTTATCTTAATCTTCTTACCTTGTAGAATGATGTGAAACCAACTTTGTTCAGGAAAACCGAACAAATTTGGTTCTTCACACTGGGACGTTCTTGCCAATGTCACAGTGAATTATTGTAATTAAAAAATAATGGAAATCAAGGATGAATCAAAGAAAAGCGGGGGAATCCGTAAAAAATTCACGGAACTGACGCCCTGGGTTAATTTTCAGGTACCAGGGCATAAGCACATACCTCCGAAAGTAGCTTGACTACTTTTATCCGTATACATAAAAAAAAAAAAAATAATCGTTCTATGTAACCATATATTGTATACTGTTTAGGAAATAAAAATTCTTTGTATACTTAAAACGCATCGAAATTTTATACAAGTCGTTTATGTAACTTTGCATTTTTCGATTCGCGTTCATTTGTTTAATTTGGTTATGTTAAATTAATCTTGACGCTCGTGGTCAACGATAAAATTTCCAGTTGGTCAAACATTCCTGTGTTGGGACTCGAAATCGAAATCGTCTCTGGATTAAATAAATTGACACAAATACCTTCAAGGTAAGAATTAAAATTAATGTGTTTCTATTATAATTTTTCTCCCCTCTAATTAATAGAGAACTGTGTTATTTTACTTTCTTCAACTTTACAAATGTTCACTAATACTAACTTCATATTGCAAAATATATTCTATAGTAATAGTGTGGGCGTTACCCCCACACCCCCTATACGCCTTCATGGCGTGGTGATTTTCACAGGGGAGCACTTTACCTTTTTTTTATTCTATAGTAATTCAATTCTGTATGATTTAAGGGAGATACTGATATAAATGTACATGAATATTATAACATCAAAACATGTCTCGTTCCTGAAAGAAGAATTGCGGAGACAACATAAAGAGAGATTTCGTTTGGAAGGAGGAAGCGGATAAGCACGTATTTCTGAAAGTGCTTCTTCCCTTCTTCCTTCCTCAACGAGATATCTTCATTCTACAATTATTTTAGGAAATGGAGGTTCTCTTCAAAATCACCAATTATTATGTTACATAACTTAATATCATTACATAGAGAGGAAATTTAAATACAATTGTATGTATTTTACTTTTTCACTTTTTTTAAATTAATGGCTAAGTACTTAGTTTCTTTAAGTTTTCTTTCAAATTTGAATAGTATCCTTTATTATTTCATTATACTCTAATTGAATGTTAACTTTTTATTTTAAAATACATTCTATGGTCATTTCATTGTGTGTGCTTTAAGGGAGATACCATTATTAATGTACACGAATATTACGAACATCAAGCATCACCAAATTTTACAAGTTTCCCATGTCTCATTCGTTAATCGGCCAGCCTTTGAGAAGGCGATAAAATGTAATTGGTAACTTACACAAAATATCTTCACTAATGTGGATCTTCTTTGAACAAATGAAGGGGTATTTTCACAATGACACCAGCGTCTAACTGAAGAAAATTAGAAATCATAATAGAGGTTACGGGAACTGAACGTGAATGTCAAATTATCCAGAGTTCGAAACTCGATGGAGGTAAATGGATACAGAACCTTGTGGTTATGGGAGTTTTGGTTAAGGTATATGACTCAAACTGTCTTATTTTATTGGTGTTCTCTTTCACACCAGGATTAAGAATATAATTAGAATTTCACTAGGAGCTTTTAACTTAGTGTACATGTGTGCTAGTAATACTTATAAGTACATTTTGGTCCGCCTGTACTTTTATATTTTGTTTTATATTGTAAGGTGTATGTGTACGTGTGTTGTGATTATTATATTATATTTGCCATATTTCTGTGCGTCACTTATTAATCATGACCAGACATACGGAATTTTGGAATGGTCAAACTGTCAATTCTTTCAGTGTGGATGATTTCTGTAGTTGGAAATGCTACAGTTCTAGGAGGTTACTTTTTCAAAGTATACATGTATCTTGCAATTTATAATGAATGTTTCTTTATGTAAATTGCCTTAAAATTAAATTTAAATACTATTGTAAATATAGTTAACAGTGAAACTTGTAAGATTGAAAAAAGATTTGTTTAAGGTTTTTTTGTTTTAATGAACTCTTTACTTTGTTTTAATTAGTTCCGAGATTAGGATCTAATTTAACCATGCTGATACTGAAAACACATTTTACTGAGCAAGATAGCTCTTGGATACCAATCCTCGAATTGACGTTGATATTAAGTCTTGCCCTTTACAATACAACTCACATTTACCAATCAACTATTGCAAATATTGAAAAAGACATTGGTGTCATAACAATCAGGTAGAATCTCTATGCATGACAGAATTCTGTTCTTCAGTCGTGCAATTGAGCAACATTCTAGTAGTAATTAAAAGCATGACGGAGGCTGGAGGTAGATAGTGGATGCCAGCCACCCTTCCGGGCAAGTTATTTGCGGGGCCCGGAAGATCTGACAATTATTTTCACTTTTATATTTCCCTATTCTCACTTCTTAGGATAGATAGTACTTCAACTACACATTTCATTTTCATGTGAAACTTATTAAAATATCCATAGTAGACTAGAGACTCAGTGGCCAGGCGCATGTCGACCTTAGTTACGTAGCGGTCAACTCAGCGTGATGTGATGCAAGAGATCCCAGGTTTGAATCCTGGGTGAAATATGCTTATTTGAGTGTTCTAAAAATTTAAAAGTTGCTGGACAGAAGCACGTTAGGCGGTCAAATTTCGATATCGCCACTGAGTTATTTTAATTTCGTCAATGTTATATATGTTCACTAAATATTATAATGATATTCTAGTGAAATACTAATTTTATATTGAAAAATACAGTCTATGGTCCTTTTAATCTGTATGCCTTAAGCGAGACACTGATACAAATTGAGGAGACAACATAAAAGGAGATTTTGTTTGGAGAAAGAAACCGGATGAACACTTATTTCTGATAGTGCTCTTCCGACTCCTTCTTCCGAAAGGAGATCTGTTCATTCTACATTTAATCCAGGAAATGAATGTTCTCTTCAAGATCAAAAATTATTGTGTTAGAATTACCTTCGTGAGAAATTTGAAATGTTCGTGTTTTTAATATACTATTTCAGTTTACTAAATTAATGGACAATGTACTTCGTTTGCTTCAAGTTTTCTTTGACAGTGAAACATTATCTATTATTACTTCAATAGTATTCTCATTGAATACTAATTTTTACAATGGTCATTTCATTAAGTATGCTTCGAAGGAGATGCTAAGGTGGATATACAAGAATATTATGAATGTAAAGCTTTAAGACATGAATCAAGCTTCTCATATTTAATTCCTGAAAGAAGAATACATAGGGATTTCGTTTGGAGAATGGAAGCTCAGAAACATGTATTTCTGAAAGTCCTTCTGTGCTTCTTTTCTCCCCAAGGAGATCTGTAGATTATACAAATAATTGAGTAAATTAAGGCCTCCCTTGACATCTTCACATATTATGTTATTTAAGACAATAGAATTACCTTCAAATGACATTTGAAATGCTTGTGTTTGTACAATACTCTTTCATTTTTTTATTAAGGGAAAAGTACTTCGTTTGTTTAAGTTTTCTTTGATAGTTAAACAGTATCCCTTATAATTTTAATTATAATATTATTGAATACTAAATTCTTACTGCATAATACTTTACATGATGATTTCATTGCGCATTCTTTGAGGGAGATGCTGATATAAATCTACGTAAATATTATGAACTTCAAGCCTTAACAGACTAGACAAGCTTCCCGTGGTTCATTTGTGAAAGAAAATTGCGTAGACAACACGAATAGAGATTTCGTTTGGGAAAATGAAGTGCATGAGCAGGTATTTCTGAAAGTTCTCCTCCTGTTCCTCCTTCCGCAAGGGGATCTCTTCATTCTACAATTAATTCAGAAAATGAAGGTTCTCTTCAAGATCACCAATTATGTTAGAATTGGTTTCATGAGATATTTTGAAATGCTTGTGTTTTTATTATATTTTCTCAGTTTTTCTTTTAATTAATGGATAAGTACTTCAATAGTTTGATTTTACTTTGACAGTTAAACAGTATTCTTTGTTATTTTAATAATTATTCAAATTGAATAGTATTATTTTGCTGCAAAATACATTCAAGGGTCATTTCATTATGTGTCCTTTGAGGAAGATGCTGATGTAGATCTACATGATTATAATGAACGTAAAGCATTAACACATGAATCAAGCTTCCCATACTCCATTTCTGAAAGAAGAATTACGGAGACAACATCTACAGAGATTTCGTATGAAGAATAGGAGCCCAGACGCAACTATATCAGAAAGTGCTTCTGTGCTCCTCTTCTCCAAAGGCGATCTCTACATTCTACAACTAATTAAGAAATGAAGGTTTTTCTCAACATCACCAATTATTATTTTATATAAAATAATAGGATTAGCTGCAATGGACATACCAAATGCTTGCGTCTGTGTTATATTTTTCACTTTTTTAAAAATTAAAAGGTTATGTACGTCTTTTGTTTAAGTTTTCTTTTACAGTTAGACGGTACCCTTTATTATTTTAATTATATTCTAATTGAATACTAACTTTTTACTGCAAAACGCATTCTGTGGTCATTTCTTTCTGTATGCTTTGAGGGAGATGCAAATGTAGATGTACATGAATATTATGAACTTAAAAGCCTTAACATATGAATCAAGCTTCCCATACTTCATTCCATTCCTGAAAGAAGAATTACGAAAACAACATCTACAGAGGTTTCGTTTGGAGAAAAGGAGATCTCTACATACTGTAACTAATAAAGAAAACGAAGGTTTTCCTGAAGATAACCAATTATTATGTTACATAACGTAATAGAATTAGCTTCAAAGGACGTTCGAAGTGCTTGTGTCTGTATTACCTTTATCACGTTCTTAAATAAAATAGTATGTACTTCCTTTGTTTAAGTCTTACATTTACAGTTAGTCAGTATCCTTTCTTATATTAATTATATTCTAATTGAATACTAACTCTTTTACTGCAAAAAACATTATCTGGTCATTTAATTCAGTATTCCTTGAGGGGGATGCTGATGTAGATGTACATGATTATTATGAACGAAAAGCCTTAACACATGCATCAATCCTTTATTCCTGAAAATGAATTACGGAGACAACATCTACAGAGATTTCGTTTGGAGAATACCTCCCCGATGGCGCTAGTGGTAGCGTCGTCGCCTTCTAATCAAGGGGTCCCGGGTTCGATACCCGGTGGAGGCACAAGTGGTTCGTATCCCACTTTGAACTGTAGGTCCAGTCCCGATTAGCCTTACTGTGCATAAAGTGGACTTAAAACAACATATCAATCAATTCGTTTGGCGAATAGGAGCCCAGACGCACGTATTTCTGAAAGTTCTTCTGTACTCCTCCTCTCCCAAGGCGATCTCTACATTTTACAACTAATTAAAAAATCAAGGTTTTTCCTCACGATCATCAATCATTATGTTACATAACAAAATAGAATTAGCTTCAAGGGACATTCGAAATGCTTTTCTGTATTATCTTTTTCACATTCTTTAAATTAAAAGGTGCACTTCATTTGTTTAAGATTTCTTTTTCAGTTTGACAGTATCCTTTAATATTTCAATTATGTTCGAATTGAATACTAACTTTGTACTGCAAAACACATTCAATGGTAATTTCATTTTGTATGCTTTGAGGGAGATGCTGATGTAGATGTACATGAATATTATGAACGTAAAGCCTTAACACATGATTCAAGCTTCCCGTACTTAATTCCTGAAAGAAGAATTGCGATGACAACATATTGGAGCAGGGGACTTTGTAATCCCGTGGGCCTGAGTCTGAGTTCCTGTTTTAAGTCCACTTTATGCACAGTAAGGCTAATCGGGACTGGACCTACAGTTTAAAGTGGGATCCGAACCACTTGTGCCTCCACCGGGTATCGAACCCGGGAACCCTTGATTACAAGGCAAAGACGCTACCACTGCGCCATGGGGGAGGCCGTAATCCCGTGGGTTTTTGAACGAAGGGAATATATGACTACCGCTAATATGTTGCTAGTGTGGTACACAATAACGTACTACCAGGTGTCTTGCCCGCAATGGACATTTCCACTCAATTTTTTTTACAACAATTTTAAAAACTACACCCTGGAAAAATGACCCCTGCAAGTTCTCGCGTTTCTCTGCGTCCAGTTTAAGGCAGAAACGAGACTTCCAAAGTTGCGAGGCTAGCGTTGCGCTGAAAACACGCCGCCGCCATGTCACTACGTCACTCCTTAGGGAGAGCTCGTTTGTCGTCTGCTTGGAGCGTCCAGTTCCGGATGGGTAGCCCACGGTGAGCGAACACGTGCAGCAGTTTTACAAATCTGTACCGATTTAAATAATGGAAGAAGGAGCGATAGGAGAAAGGAAAGCTATGCTTTGTAATGATCATTCTTCTATGAAATATCCGTGCTGCTCACGTGCAAGATATACGAAAGGGTTCAGCTGCGTGTGTGTTCTCAGGCCATGCGAGAAATATTGCTTATAAAATTGGTTGCTGACCAGACACACAAAAATATTTTTTAAACTTATATTTATCGATATTTACGGTAACCTATGTAGTGCAAAATAGGAATTTTCACATTCTTCACTTTATTTATAAAGCCTATTTAACTTTCTTTTCCATAAACTAATTTCAGTTTGTGTTCCATTTCTGTTGCGCAAATTATGATCAAATATTTTTGTGCAGATAAGAGAAAATACACTGAGAAGAATACATTAGTTGCACAGTACATATCTATACTTAGTTTATGTATAATTATTACAAGAAAATAATGTGTATAACCATGGGTGTATTTAAAGGGGATTCAACGGGTCCAACCCCCCTCTTTTTTTTGGTTCACTAAAATTACCAGTTTCCTTGTTCTATCCGCTTGTTCATAAAAAATTCCATCGGAATTATTTCATTCTCTTAAATTAGAGACGTATAAAACGGGATACGGATGGGAAGGAAATTTCGTAATTCCACACACCAGATGGGACTGCAGACCAATATCTGTAATTTCCTGATTTTCGGAATTTCTGCGATAAGAAACTGCATTGAGACTGTCAAATCAGTTATTCCCCCCCCCCTCGAATCATATTAAAGAAATTTGGTTCTTAAAAACGTAGTGACACAAGATGGACAGAAAAGTATCAATACTTCGTGACTACAAACACACAACTTTGTCGGGTCCAACATCCCCTCCCCCATGCTCCCCAACAAGCTTCCGGCCAGCAGTGTCCTGGATTTTCACTTACGAAATAAAGCAACCCTAATCATACCAAAAGTTGATCCATCCCTCCTCCCCCCCCCCCCCGTGAACTATATTTACGCCCATGTGTATAACATTATCCCATACTGAAATGGTACGATATAATTATTTTGAATTTTGTACTGCGAAAAAAGCCGCCTCATCTCGTTACCCCGAACGCATTAATTGGTTGGTTCACAACTTCACCACTAAGGATCCTATCGAGACGAGACATGGCAGCCTTGGTCTCGTTCTCGTTGAGAGTTGTAAATGTCTGTCTCGTGTTTATTTGTAAATGTCTCATTGACAGTCTCGTCTCAATTTATAAACATCCGTCTCGGTTTGGGAGGGCAATTCTCGTTCTCGTCTCAAGTCTAGAAAAATGTAGAATTAACAACGTATGCAAAGGCTTATCATTATAAATACAAAAAACCCTTTCTTAATTTATTTTTTTTTTACTCCTCGTTACGACGGTACAGCCCTCGAAAACTAAATATTATCCTGCTTATATATGCAAACCAAACTGCAGATTCAGAATTACCAGGAATGAACTGGCGTTGTAATTATTATACACAAAATTCATGATTTATCTGAGGAAGTCGCATGTTCCAGGTTTGACTCTCGACCTGGGCATGACTGTTTCCTTGTGAGTGAAATTTCATTGAACTGGAAATTGTTACATGGGAGGATGTTTGCTCGAGACTTTGGGGACAGCTAGGGAGATGCTTCTATTGTTAATGTTAGTGTTGCTGACGAGACGAAGCATGTTCCGTCTCGTCTCATAAAAGGAGATGGGACAAGTGAATGATATCGAAATGAGATGGGACAGAAGAAAAAGTTCGTCTCTTATCATGGCAGGTTGGGTGATACTTAGATTGTGCAGTTGGTGGTAGTGTGTGTGTGTGGGGGGGGGTGTACTCCTGCACCCCGACTTCGAATACTGCTTGTAGTTATTCATCTTCATTGTAGCGATTAGCCAAAAGTGGGAAGAAATGTGATGTTAGAGATGATACATAATAAATTAACCATGCGTTCTCATCGTTGCGGTTAAACAAAGTGAACGGAAAAGCGACGTAAAAGTAGGCTAAATACAAAAATTTGCAATATATATATATTAACTGAAGAAAATTGTCATTTACTGCAGGAAATTTAAAAAAGCAGAAATTGGCGTGTAAACCAGTGTGTTCTAAAAGTATTATCTTAAAATTTGTGAAGAAAATATTATGACGAAAATAATTGTAATTCCAGAAAAGGCATTCCTATAACATTAAGTTCTTTCCAGTCAGAACTAACCTATGCATTCGCAATGAACAAGGCTGTTCACGTGTTCAGCCATTGACTGATACAAGGTTTGCTTTGTCACCGTAATGGGAAAACCCTCTACCGAGTGGCTGAATTATAGTAAATACTACTATACTGCTAGGGCATAATTCATCTCCAAGAAATGGAGCACAGATTTTTGCACTGGAAGTTGTAAGATACTTGTTTTACACAGTAACAAGTGAATATGCTGTCGCTTCCGCGGCTCATGCGAAGTTGACGGGACGAGCAGAAGCCCCGCCTGCTTGCATTTCTAAGTGATGACATCAAAGGACCTCCTGTCTGTGGAGAGGACGTTTTCAAATGCGTGACGTAGTAGGTGAATTTCAGCGGTGTTTGAAGGCGTGTTTCTCGAGAACCGAAACAAATATCGCCGAGATATTTTGCACATCTCATGTTTGTGTCATTATCTGTAAAATGAATGGATTTAAAACGTTTTTCATGTCAAAATGGAAATGTCCATTGTGGCAGAAGGCCTGTGTGACGTCATAAATCCAAGATGGCTACCGCTTCATGCACTAACTACGAAAATCCATCATAACTCCTTTAACAATGGTTTTGAAAAAATACATTATACATTCATATTTTGTTCTGAATTGAAAAAGGAACAAAATTGATTCTTACAATTTTTTTCTAATCTCGCACTGTTATGGAGATATATCTAGTAAAACTATTTCGTACCCTTTTCTGCAAGGATTCTATGCATATTTTACACTTTACTTGACATTCTGGCATATAAAGGGGGAAATTACTGCCTGTGATATTTCGTTGATGCCTACTAATGTGGCGTATTGCCTGTGTAACATCATACATCCAAGATGGCTGCCTCTGCAAACATTTACAAACAAAAACGATCCCATCTCCTTAACTCCTGTGGGAGTCATTTTGACCATTTGTAAGTTTGTTTGGTTTTTACACGAAGGGAAGACATGTGTATGGAGGATACTTTCATTTGGAGGTATGCAATCATGTATTACAATGTGTCAGAAACCATACATGACGTACGAAATCCAAGATGGCCACCTTGGAGGTTCTGCACATGATATACTGTCCATAAGCTGATTTAGAGTTCGTTTATCAGATTTTTCCAGATGCATTTTCATTAATAAATAACAAGTGAAAAATATTAATTACTATTATTATCATTATCATTACTATTATTATAAATATTACAGTAAAGGAGTAATAACATCGCCTGTGAAATCCGCATTGTCTTTTGAATTGTAAGCAGCTTACCTGATATCAAGATTGAGAGTGGTTGTAGTCATTTGAGAATATTATGTCATCCATACAGTCACTTTATTCAATTTCCTCGTCACTCTTATCTGAATCTGTCTTGTAAGTCATTGTTTTCACACATTTCTTCATCTGCACTACATAGACACAGTTCAGTACATCGCAGGGACTGATCCCGACATATGCATGAACATTTGCTCTTTCCGCAACAACATGTCAACTGTAATCTTCTCTGTAGTTCTAGGTAGTGTGAACATGACAAAAATGATCTCTTTGTCATCCTCATTTTCTTTCTCCATTCAACAGCCTATTGGGCTGGGTAGATTTAGATGTTTCTAATCTGCTTTTATTTCACTCCAATACTTGGAAGTAACTCCTCCTGGTGAAAGGTACGAGGGTCACTTTGTTGGGTTGAGTTGGTGTTTTAAGTCCACTTTATGCACAGTAAGGCTAATCGTGACTGGACCTACAGTTTAAAGTGGGATCCGAACCACTTGTGCCTCCACAGGGTATCGAACCCGGGACCCCTTGATTACAAGGCGGCGACGCTACCACTGCGCCATCGTGGAAGCCCTGAAGGTCACTTTGGTGGCACCGTTCACACTATCTATTAATGGTATCCCAGTTTGTGTTTGTACGTACTTGCAAGAAAGGCAAGAAAGTGGTTGTTGAACGCATTTGATGGCGCAGAAGATGATGTGCTTGAATCTCTTGCAAATCTTGGTTCTCCTGGATTCGATGTACAAGATGACAGAATGAAAGAATGAATTGATTTATTTTACTTCTCGTCTCTGCTACTTTTGGCTAATTTCAAAGATGAAAATGAATTATAAGATGAAATAGATGAATGGACCATCACAAACACATATGGGCAGCACACAACTCAAGTCCCATGGGTCCAGACGCTAGAGCAGTGATTGATTGATTGAGTTGGTGTTTTGTTTAAGTCCACTTTATGCACAGTAAGGCTAATTGGGACTGGACCTACAATTTAAAGTTGGATCTGAACCGCTATATGTGCCTCCACCGGGTAACGAACTCTGGACCCCTTGATCACAAGGTGATGACGATACCACTGTGCCATCGGGGAGGCCCTAGACATCAGAGCAATGTTAGTCTGATATGAGGTTGATATTTTGCTGTCAGGATTTTTAAGATGACAGTATTTTGCATGACATCAAAATCAAATATTTCGGCAAATTACGATGGTATCTGTTCGCGAAAAGGGATGTTCAAGGCTTACATCTTGGTCCAACCAAAGTTCCCCCTCAAACTTTTTATCAGAAAGAGTTATTTCCAAGTATTGGAGTCAAATAAAAGCAGAAAAGGGTCATCCAAATCTGCCAATCTCAATAGGCTATTGATGGGAAAAGAGAAAATGAGGATGACAAGAAGATCATTCCTGCCTAGAACTCCAGAGAATGTTGAATGAGAAAGTCACAGTCGACGTCATTACTCCTTTACCATAATAAGGTAGTGTCCAAAAAGTAGAAAAATTGAAAGGGGAAACAATAAATAATCATCAAGGAGTGTAACTCACCTTACGCGCATAGGCAACAGTGCTGCAAGTGTCAAATAGGCCCATGATTGAAAGGTAAACAAAACACAATATATCAAAACAAGAATGCCTCATTCTGCATCGAACGCTCGTTGTGATCGGATAACAATATCTTGGTAAAGCGTTCACAGTAAGAACATGGCACAAAGACGTCAGCGAAGAATCATCGGACGCCTGGAAGCAGGTCTAACACAGACTGAAGTCACGGCAGCGTTGACTCTGGCACAGTCATTTCCAGGCTTTGGAGACGGTACCAAGACACAGCATATGTTCATGGTAGGCCAAAACAAGGTTGTCAACGAGTAGCAACGCCAAGACAGGGCCGATATTTGGCTTTAACTGCACGACGAAACCGGACGATGCCTGCAAGACAACTGTCCTCAATGCTTGCAGCCACCTCAGGGGTTAGAGTTTCTCTCGCCAAACTGCGTACCGGAGACTCAGGACAGCTGGTATCTATGTGTGTTCAGCTTGATTCAGTGCACAGAAGGGCCCGCTTGCAGTGGAGTCAGCATCATCGAAACTGAACCCTGAACGAACGGAGGAACGTGCTCTTTCACAGATCTCTTCAGATTCAGTTTGCAAAATGATTCCCGTCGCACATTCATCTGGAGAGAACCTCGATCACGATTTAATCCAAGGAATATCATGGAAAGGGATCAGTTTGGTCGAGATGGAATACAGGTATGGGAAGACATCATACTCAAGGGACGTACAGAGCTGCATGTCTCTGCTGGAGGTACTCTTACTGCCCAGAGGCACAGAAACGAGGTACTCCAACAACATGTGCGACTTTTCAGAGGTGGTCGGCTCGGACTTCAACTTCAACAATAAAAAGCTGATAATACATGTGCGCATAGAACCAAATTGATGGATGACTTTCTTGAAGGTGAATAAATCCACTGCATGGACTGGCCACCAAGGTCCCCAGACATAAATCCTGTAGTGTGTTAAGCAGACAAGTTAGCTCGCGATCCTCCACCAAAGACATTTCCAGAGCTCCACACTCCTCTTCATGGGAAATGGAACCCCTTGTAAATAGCAGTGGCGTAGAATGGACATTTCGAGTGGGAACGCCAAGTCCGAAGGAAGGGTCGGCCCTTTATTGCTTAATAATTTACTTATGGTATTAGTCGCCACAGGTATTGTTTATTTGCCTGAAGTCAGCTGGGTTTTCAATAAAACATCATCCATGCATGTTTTAGCTTGAAAATTAGATGCCTCACTATGCCACAAATGTTTTGAACTCTGGTGTTTTATACCTTTTTTTATATCTTTCTGCATGACGCAAGTCATTAAAAACCTACCTGAATCATAAGCGCCTCTGCACAACAGTAGACTTCATTGTTGTGGATGATCCAACTACTGATTTATTTTATTTATTTTATTTCGCTTTTCTACCACTTTTGGTTAATTGCGAATATGAATATGAGTGATGCTACTGATGAAGGGACACTGACACTGACAAAGAACATCCGTGCTCACGCCGGGATTCGAACCAGGGACCTCTGTCGTCTTGGCGCACTGTGCAAAGCAGAGTGGATGATCCAAATATCGTACACTCTACTGAAAGTGCCGATTAGTAATTCAGACCACTGTTTATTACATCTTGAGAATGCTGATAAACATTTCAAAATAATTTTGTCCAGAGACCATTCGATGTTAAGAGTTTTCAAATGAAACTTGGTCAGTAACCAATTTTACAAGCAATAGTTTTCTCGTCACTTGATGAAAACACGCACGCAGCAGAACTCTTTCATTTATTTTTCACGTGAGCAGCAGGGATATTTAATAGAAGAATGACCATTATAATGCATAGATTTCCCTACCATTACCGTAACTTCTTCCATTATTTAACTCTACACACATTTGCAAAACTGCTGTACACGTTTGCTCTCCGTGGGCTACCGCCAGTAAACTGGACGCTCGAAGCAGACAACAAACGAGCTCTCTCTGAGTAGTGACGTATTAACATGGCGGGGCGTGTTTTTCAGAGCAACGCTAGCCTCGCAACTTTGGAAGTCTGGTTTTCCCCTTAAACTGAACGCAGAGAAACGCGAAAAATTGCAGGGGTCATTTTCTCAGGGTGTAGTTTTTAAAATTGCTTTAAAAAAAATTGAGTGGAAATATCCATTACCACTCTTATTAATTGGATGTTTGACAGTGGGTGTTTTCCTACATGTCTCAAAGTCTCAGTTGTTGTTCCAATACATAAAAAGGGAGATAAGTCCAATCCAAGTAATTACCGTCCAGTATCACTTGTGCCTATTCTATCAAAAATTATAGAACACTGCATGGGAATTCAGCTAGATAAGTATTTTTCAAATAATAATTTACTCACAAATGCTCAGTATGGTTTTAGAGCTCATTCATCTACCACTAAAGCAAATGAAAGCATTGTCGCAACAGTACTGGATGCTTTTGAATCTAAACTTTCCGTGAGCGCAACGCTTATTGACTTAAGTAAGGCCTTTGATTCAGTTTCACACCAAATGCTGATAAAAAAGGTACGCTCTTATGGTATCCTAGAAGCTGAACTCTTTCTCATAAAATCGTATCTATCAAATAGAGAGCAGAGGGTCAGTATAAACAGTAAACAATCAGATCTCCTAAATATTGAAAGCGGAGTTCCCCAAGATTCCGTTCTTGGTCCTTTCCTTTTTAACATTTATGTAAATGATCTACCCAGCTTCATACCCCATGAAACAGTTTTGTATGCAGACGATACTACTTTCCTCACAATTGGTAATAATAAATGCATACTTGAAGAACTGGACAAAGAAGTAGAAGAGAAGTCCACTTTCTGGTTTGAAACTAATCAATTGAGTATTAATCAAAACAAAACAGACAAAATAATATTCACCCTAAATAACGACATTGAATGTACCTCAGTAACGCTTCTTGGTCTATATCTAGATTCAAAATTATCGTGGGATGTGCAAACAAACAAATTATGCTGCAAACTGGCCAGAGTCATCTTCTTATTAAATAAACTTAGATCCTGCGTAAGTGAAAATTTATTGGTACAGTGTCTCTCAAAAGTTTTAGGACAACGACATTTTAAACTAGGCAACCCAATTTACACAAGCCGTTGGTGGGTTGCGTGCAGAGTTAGGCTCAATTTCAGGGTTGCCACATGCACAATAGATATTTATAAAATACGCGAAAGAAATATAAACAATTATTATTGTATAAAATTATTAAAAATATCACTATTATATAACAAATGACAAAATTCTTTCTGAAAGAAAAAAATAGGTTTTCTAGTATTTCATCGCTGATGAGTCTACAGTAAGGAAAAGAGGTGAGAGGAAACGAAGGAGAGGAGAAAGAGAAAGCGAAAGGAGAAGAGGTAAAGTAGAGAAGAGAAGAAAGAGAGGATAGACGAGGAGAGGAGATGTAGTGAGGAGAATGGAAAAAGATTCGAGGAGAGATGAGGAAAAAAGAACAAAGAAGAGAAAAGAGGAGGAAAACGAGAGGAGAGGAGAGGTGGAGACGAGAAGAGGGAAGTGGAGAGTAGAGTAAAGGAGAGAAAAAGAGAAGAACGAAAAAAGAGAGTGCAGTGGAGTCGGAAATCTAAGACAGGAAAGGAGATAAGAGGAGTGGAGAAGAGTGGGATGGAGATAAGATGCGAGAAAAGTAGGGAAGGCGATGTGAGATAAAAACAGAACAGAAAGAGGGGAGAGGAGAAGGAGAAGGAACTGGAGAGAAGAGGTAGTTGCAGAAAATATCGTCTGAGCGTCAAGAATGGATGCATTGGTCAAATTATCGACATGAAACATTCAATAACATTTTGAAATGTATTAGAGAATATATTAGATCGGTGCGAAATGCCTTTTGGCTGAGTTCAGAGCAAATTAAAATCTTCCATGTAAGATCTTTGATTTTACCTGCGATTACACCACTAAAAAAATGAACGTAATTTTTAATATTTATAAGAATTATTCAATTTTTCTCTACTTCTCGGTTCGTTGAAATTGATATTTTGTAATTCAATATTTCCCCTCCCCCCATCGTTAATTCCAAGCTGATTCATTCCGTTTCACACGGCGTGGACAATGAACACAATGGGATATGTCTAAAACTTACGAAAATTTTCTGCCACCGGAAGGGTTTGAACCTACGACCATCAAACTGACAAACCTGAACGGTAGCCACTACCCTACAAGCTTTCGCTCCTTAAGCAAGGTAAAATGAGCTGACCAATGTGAAATGTAGATGTAACTCTCCTGCATGTAACGTGCAAACAAGTATTGTTTGTAACAAAGAAAACGAAAGTAGTAAGACTCGGCGAAAACATTTAATGGAGAATTGCACATGGTGAGAACTTTTCATTCGATATTTGCGGAGGTATCCTTGCATTGAACTCAACTGGGAAAAGGGGTAAAATTAGCATGTCCTGAATTGCCACACATATAAATAGTTATTTCATTAATATTTGTCAATGTCTTTGAAGCAGTACACAATTATCGTTAGAGTATCATAATTCACGATCTTATATATAAAAATATCCCGTTGAACGTGTGTCAATTCATTTATTTGTTTATTTTTTTATATAAATTTCATATGCAGAACAATGTAGCGACTATATACTGCTATTACAAATAATGTTACCATGCTCTTGTTTAATGGAAGGGATTCTTTTTTAAGGAACATCTAGTATGGAGGATCGAACGTGGGACCGCAATGCTTTCAAGAACTCTAACCAATACACTACGCCCTTTGTTTTCTTGGAGCTACAGTTCCTAATTATTCTGTCGCCTCAATATTGTAACGTTATCTGCAAAAAAGAAGTTAAATACTCAGATATAGCTCTGTACTTCTAGAATTACTTTATACACATGCATTTGAAATTTAACTCTGAATTTCTTTCTTCGTATTAGTATATCTAAGCTTGTGAATATATTTTATTTGTAATTTTATAACGGTTTCATGAACATCTACGAAATAGTTCCTTATAACTTGGAATATGGTGAATAGATATGAAATGTCTTGAAATTAATTTTCGACCACTAGATTTGGGCAAGGGAATTATGTGTGATCCGTTTCCAGTCATTCATTGCTTAAACAAACGTTTTAAAACTACGTGGAATTTTAATTCTGGGATAAGTTTCTTTACTTGCTACATGTATGCGAACTACACTCTGTCCCACTTATCTCTGGAGCAGGTGAACGAAAAAAAGTATCTGAGCAGCAATGAACACGTGAGAGGAACGGGATTGCGTGGAGGGAGGAAACCACTGCAGTTACCAGCCTTCCCAGCAGCGTGCACTGATTCACTCTGACCACTCGATCCCCTCTCCCCACTTCTCTTCCGCTATGCGTGGCTGTGCTCCAGAGATGCTGGGACAGGGTACAGTTAATTGTTTCTCAAAAGGTATCATCTATGTCTGTATGCCACACATTGAATTCTTACTCACATGGAAAAAAATGTCAATTTGTATTCAGGGGTAGTTTCACAGTTACAAACTATTTTGGCCTTGATGAGAAGTTTAGTGTAAGTAGGAATTTTGTTTATAATTTTGAAATTAAGGTCGTCAAGGTTGAAATCCTCATATTTAGGGCTTGAACTCGTCATCCCAAGAGGTTGAAGATCGTCCTCTACTTTGTGCGTGACCTTCTTTATTTTTCTATTCATAATTCATCCTCATCGTCGCGATTAGCCAAAGCTAAGATAAGAAAAGTCCTCCTCCGTGACCGTGCGGTCAAAGGAGCTGTGCTTTGGACTCCGACTGCAGGACGGCATGGATTCGAGTCCGCCTATGCTCACTCTCTAGGTTCTCGGCCTGTGTATGGGACCGGTAGAAACCCACCATCGTGAAGAAATTGGGGAGCTACGAGTGAGTAGCGTAACCCGGTCTCGGAAATCTCGTATGGGGCATGTTCCTGGGTAAACAAAAAATAATCGATCAGACAATTCGATCATCGAAGGCGATAAAATAACCTCCGGTTGACCAAGTTGCCAATATAAATAAATGGAATACAGATTGCCTTCGAGCTTACATTGTTAAAAAGGAGCGGATACACGTATTACTATCCCAATAATTATTCAATACGGTTTTTTGTTTGTCAGGAATTATCACTTAAACTATTGCATGTTGAGCTGGTGCCTACCTAGCCGCCTCTGATGAAATCTACCATTCTTCAGATTCTCTTTCAAATTCGACTCTGGTCACTTGTAACGTGCTGGGTGCAGACACTGTGCATCGAACCACAGTGTTTGCGATAAGAAGCGGCCTTGAATAGCGTGAGTGAGTCACTTTGATCGCGAGCAAACTAGACTACCAAGCTTGTCTGCCTTTGAAAACCAAGTCATTTTTTTCACGGTTTCCGAACGCGATTGCTATTGTAGAAGCATATATTCTCTCAAAAGAGCAAGAAAGGAAATTCGACCAATGTTCTCCCGTCGTCTAAAACCAAATAGTATCTATTAAACGAAAAGTTCACGATTGTCAATAAACGGTTTAATCTATCTGAGCATAAGGTGAATGTAAATACTAAATTTAATAGAAAGATTCTCCAAAATTTCTCTTCCACTGTCTACGTAAGGTCAGTACCCAGGGGAGCGGCCATGTGGGCCATGCTCCCCCCTCGAACACTAAAATATTTAAATGTGAACCTATAAATAAATAAGTACGAAAATAACATCGTCGATTTTTGAAATGTGTAAAAATTTCAATTTTGCTCTTGCATAAATGAATCTGTTTCTTGCGCAAAAGTCTTCAAGCTGCAATATTGGGTGGTTTTAGTTTTATAGTCATTGATGCAAGGCTAGCAGACGTCCGATTCACCGATTTAGTCAGGATAGTGCGTTACTTTCAATCCCTGTCCCGACTTTTTCGAACTGCAATCGTGATGCGAAAATGTCTCTTTATTATTGTTTTTTTGTTAACTCATAATTAGACATATTGTATGAATAATTCTAAGTACGCAACATAGAATTATCATGACTTTTTAATGGCGCTCGCACTATTTGAACTATTTTGTAATATCTGTCTGTCTGTCTCTCTCTCTGGTCTGCTCAAATGACAGAAATACAAGCAATATTCTTATTTATTTTTAACCCAATTAAAGGAAAGTGTAAGCATTGAAAAGAAATAAGAAAGATCATCACTGTTGCTCTTCCTTAGAAATTGTTGTTCTTCGAGGAAGAAAAATTAGAAGGATTTAGTCCAGCACCTTAACACAGTGTCCCACGAGTCTCTTTTGACTAATACTGTCAAATGTGACATGATTTTATGAATAAAATTTTCCGCCTGTTTACGTATAACGTTGCACAGATTTGGTAGTTCGCACACGGTGTAATTATTTCGTGTTACCTTACGCAACAGCAAATACATTTCATAAGACTGTTCTGGACACAAGACTTGCATCAGTAAACAAGCATCTTGTCTGTTAAAGTATCACAGGAAAAGAACATCGTCCTGTAATGTTCAAGCCTCTAGATATTTTCCATTAGTAATGTCTAATCACAATAACAAGTTAGAAGAAATAACTGGCATTTTCACAACTACCAATATTCTCGCTTTAATCACTTCGAAAATTATTTCTCGAAGATATCGGTTATACTACAAGAAAGGAAATCAAAATTAAAGTCAAAATTCAACTACACGTATACCAAACGACATTTACAATATTAAAGGGACAGAATACTTTAAAAAAAATTGTTGATTCATTCGAAGGTAAAGGCGTGGTGTAGCGGTTCTTCTACCTGGTTTAAGGAACGAAAGCTTGTAGGGTAGTGGCTACCGTTAAGGTTTGTCACTTTGACGGTCGTAGGTTCGAACCCTTCCGTTGGCAGAAAATTTTCGTAAGTTTTAGACATATCCATTGTGTTCATTGTCCACGCCGTGTGAAACGGAATGAATCAGCTTGGAATTAACGATGGGGGGAGGGGAAATATTGAATTACAAAATATCAATTTCAACGAACCGAGAAGTAGAGAAAAATTGAATAATTCTTATAAATATTAAAAATTACGTTCATTTTTTTAGTGGTGTAATCGCAGGTAAAATCAAAGATCTTACATGGAAGATTTTAATTTGCTCTGAACTCAGCCAAAAGGCATTTCGCACCGATCTAATATATTCTCTAATACATTTCAAAATGTTATTGAATGTTTCATGTCGATAATTTGACCAATGCATCCATTCTTGACGCTCAGACGATATTTTCTGCAACTACCTCTTCTCTCCAGTTCCTTCTCCTTCTCCTCTCCCCTCTTTCTGTTCTGTTTTTATCTCACATCGCCTTCCCTACTTTTCTCGCACCTTATCTCCATCCCACTCTTCTCCACTCCTCTTATCTCCTTTCCTGTCTTAGATTTCCGACTCCACTGCACTCTCTTTTTTCGTTCTTCTCTTTTTCTCTCCTTTACTCTACTCTCCACTTCCCTCTTCTCGTCTCCACCTCTCCTCTCCTCTCGTTTTCCTCCTCTTTTCTCTTCTTTGTTCTTTTTTCCTCATCTCTCCTCGAATCTTTTTCCATTCTCCTCACTACATCTCCTCTCCTCGTCTATCCTCTCTTTCTTCTCTTCTCTACTTTACCTCTTCTCCTTTCGCTTTCTCTTTCTCCTCTCCTTCGTTTCCTCTCACCTCTTTTCCTTACTGTAGACTCATCAGCGATGAAATACTAGAAAACCTATTTTTTTCTTTCAGAAAGAATTTTGTCATTTGTTATATAATAGTGATATTTTTAATAATTTTATACAATAATAATTGTTTATATTTCTTTCGCGTATTTTATAAATATCTATTGTGCATGTGGCAACCCTGAAATTGAGCCTAACTCTGCACGCAACCCACCAACGGCTTGTGTAAATTGGGTTGCCTAGTTTAAAATGTCGTTGTCCTAAATCTTTTGAGAGACACTGTACAATCTTATTATGCCTTTTTTCATAGCCATTTAACATATGGGGTTTTATTATGGGGTAACTCATCAAATGCTGGCAATGTATTCATTTGGCAGAAAAAAGCAGTAAGAAATATGGCTTGAATATTCAACCAATCTGTTTCATGCAAACCTCTTTTCAAGCAATATAAAATAATGACTGTTCCATGCCTATACATATTTAGCTGCCTAATGTTTATCAAAAAAAATATTCATAAATTCAACATAAGACACTCTGTACACAGACACAACACAAGATTCAGTTATAAGTTGGACACACTACCAACCAGGCTAAGCAAAGTACAAAATAATTACAAACACATGGGAATAAAACTCTTCAACCAGCTGCCAGGGACAGCTCACTGTGCACCTCTTGAAAAATTTAGAAGGGTGCTGCAAGACTGGGGAAGAGAAAAGGTTTTCTACTCAATAGATGAATTTATTCTGCACTCAAGAGATGATTTAAATTTCTAGAACTCGTAATACATGTAATACTCATACTCACCCTATATATATTTATTATTTATGTGGGCTTGTTTAAGCTATTCTGGTAGAGAGTTATATATATATATATATATATATATATATATCATGACTTATATTTCTATGTTTATACTATTCTTGTTTTATGTCTTATATTTGTAGGTTTATACTATTCTTGTATTATGTTTTATATTTGTACCAATGACGACATCTATTGCATTATTGTAATGCTTAATGATGAATAAACATATTGATATTGATATTGATGTTGATAAGGAGATATCTGCATTCTGCAGTTTTTCAAGAAATGAGAAGGTTTTTCCTCAAAATCACCAATTATTTTGTTACATAACATAATAGAATTAGCTTCAATGGACATTCAAAATGTTTGTGATTGTGTTATACTTTATCACTTTTTGATTTAAAGAATAAGTACTTCGTTTGCTAAAGTTTTCTTCGACAGATAAACAGTATTCTTTATTATTTCAATTATGTTCTAATTTAATTCTAACTTTTTATAAAATACATTCTTTCTCTGGTGATTTTATTCTGTATGCTTCAGGGGAAATACTGATATAAAGGTACAGTACATGTGTTATGAACGTCCAGCCATCAAAAATGAGTCAAGCTTCCCACATTTCCTTCCTGAAAGAAGATGCGAAAGCAACATTAACCGAGATTGTGCTTGGAGAAAGGAAGCCGAGAAGCATGTATATCTGAATATGCTTATCTGCTTTCTTTCTCCACAAGGAGATCTCTATATTCTACAATTGATTTAAAAATGAAGATTTTCCTCAAGATTACCAATTATTATTATCTTTTACATAAATTAATAGAATTACCTTCAAAATTTGAAATTCTTCTATTATTATACTTTTCACTGTTTATATAAATTTATAAGTAATTGGTTTAAGCTTTTTGAAAGTTTGAACTTCATTATTTAAATTAGATTCTAGTTTAATATTTTATTGCAAAATACAGTATGTGGTCATTTCATTCTGTATGCTTTAAGTTAAATGCTGTTGCAAATGTACGTACATAATATCATTGTCAAAAAGCTGGTAGTTTTAGAATATATTAGTATTATATATAATGGTATTATAGCTTAATAGTGTTAATGCAAGTTGGCACATGATGAGTAATAATACTTTATGATTACAAAATAGGTTAAAGTTAATTGATTGATTTTGTTCAATTTTCTTCAATTTTGGCTAATCGAGAAGATGAGGACGAGTGGTCATATGATGTGTGTTCATGTGGCCGTGAAATTCGTTTAACACACTCAAGATCTTATTGCAGGATGTAACTTCAAAATTTAATAAAAATCGCCCCTCTATAAGAAGTATTCGTTTTACGGGAAGTTTTCTTATTCTAAGTGTTTATTTCATTATGTTATGTGGTATGCTGTGCTTACGAAAGTGTTTGATTCATTGGTGTTTTAAGTCCACTTTATGCACAGAAAGGCTAATCGGAACTGGACCTACAGTTTAAAGTGGAATCCGAACCACTATGTGCCTCCACCGGGTATCAAACCCGAGACCCCTTGATTACAAGGCGACAACGCTACCACTTTTTTTCCAAATAGGAATACCCCTCAATTTTCACATATCACGGTTTTTTCCTCAGTTCTCAGTTTTTCTAATTAGGGCAACACAAACATCTATGTCTTCCCCAGTATTCGAACCCGGGACCCCTGGCGTCGCAGCGCACTGTGATAACTAGGGAAAGGAACTTCAGGTAAATAAATGTTTTTTCTGCGATAAGATAGAGACCCTCATTTTTGCCAAAATTCTGATCATAGCCTTATATGTCAACACAGCAAATTTTATTTTACATAAAAACACATATTTTCCAGTTTTCCGTATGTAAATACATATTTTGCGAATTTTCATTTTAAATGCATAAAATCGCTCATTGACTTCATCTACCTCGAAATCCTCGAAGGAAAAATGTTTATTCTCCGCACCTCTTTCATATCGAGAGTGTTAGGTTTGTTTTGTCTTTAAGCACCCTCGCTGGCAGACTTCTGGCACCTCGCCTACGATCCTATTGGGAGAAAATAGCTGTAAGTAGCTGGGGCTGGCTACACGTAACGATAGCAAGGCTTTTTAATGAAGCAATGCAGCTATTGTGGCCGGAAGGCATAAAATTTGACAATGTTCTTCTCTTGACAGATGCTGCAGCTTACATGCAGTAGGCCTTGCTGTTAGCTACCCCAAAATGGTGCTCGTTACATGTGTGGCTCATGCGTTGCATAGAATATGTGAAAAGATAAGAGCTCTTTATCCCAATGTCGATGAACTGGTTTCAAATGGGAAGAAAGTTTTTATCAAGTCGCCTAGAAGAATAGACATTTTTAAACAAAAATGTCCTGAAGTTCCCCTTCCCCCTACACCTGTAGTTACGCGATGGGGCACTTGGTTGGATGCAGATGTTATGCCCAGAACTTTGAAAAAATTGTATCTGTTGTAAATGATCTCGACAAAGAAGAATTCTGCAAGAACTGTTGATGGAGCCCTCCTTAAAAGTCGAATTGGCATACATCTCAAGAAACCTGTCCTTTCTCTCCAATTCCATACGAAAGCTTGAATCGTCCGCGTATAGTAGAAACGAAACTGAAAGAATTCACTGGATCTAACGCACGAGTGCAAATGTCTAAATGTACAGAATTTTTTGGGAAAAAACAAGGTTTTCAAACTTTGTGCCAAATTGCACGTGTTTTGGAAAGTGAAGTAGAGGAAGAGGAAGCTTTGGAAAACTTCAGCGTTAGTGACATTTCGTGCTTCAAATATGCAAGAATTGTTTCTTGTGACGTGGAGCGATCTTTCTCACAATATAAGATGCTATTTAGAGATAATCGTGACAGATTTACAATGGAGAATTTGGAAACAAACTATGGTGATCCACTGCAACTCTTCCAAAAAATAGCTCACTAAGAGGTAATCATTTAGAAACTGATTTCAGGTGTTTAAAATGCATGTTATAGTTTGTTTTTGTTACCAAATGTTTTTATTTTTGTCACATATTTTCCTGTTTTTATCACATATTTTCAACATTTATGACACATAAAAAATAAATATTTCTGAGTTTTTTAGCACATAAAGTTCCGTTCCCTAGTGATAACCACTGCGCCATCGGGGAGGCCCTACATATGAAAGTGTATTTGAATTTTAGGAGCAGTTTAGGAGTTTCCTGCAGTCTTAAAAAGAAACATTCTTTCAATGTAGCAATGAATGAACTGAACTTTCATGCACATATCTAATATATAGATAATTAAGTAAAAATAACTAATAAAGAAACAGGGAGTTGTTAAGAGGTATGTTACTGGCCCGTACCTAGTGATTAAATTATAATGTATTATTTGTCTCTTAGCAAGGCCTTTCCTATCTTCGAAAGAGCTAAACAACTCAACAACTAAATCATGGTATACATGGAAATTCGATCCTCTTTTTGAGTAAATATTTCATTGACCTATTTAGTATATACAAGTTTGTATGTTGTTGAAAGAATATTAATTTGATTAAGTCACTATCACTTTTAATCTATGATATTTTATATACACAAGTACGTGGCTTAGGTGGTTAGAACTGTGACCGAGTGGCATGTCTGCCTTAGTGAGTACAGAGCGCTAAGACACCAGGGGTCCCGGGTTCGAGTACCCGTTCAGACATGAATGTTTGTGTTTGTCCTAAACAAGAAGAAACGATAAATTAGTAAAATGTGAAAATTATGGAAAGTAAATAATGGGAGATACTAGCGCTTAATAGCTTCCTTTTGAATTAAAAAAAGGTGGTTATCGCAGTGCTCTACGACACCAGGGGTCATGGGTTCGAATCCCGGAATAGGTATTCTTTATGAGTGTTCCTTCATTCATTTCATCATATCATCTCTCATCCTCATCTCTGCGATTATCCAAAAGTAGAAGAAAAGCAACGTAAAATAAAAAAAATAAAAATGGTGGTTGGAACTCTTTATCGTACTCCATTTCATGGTCAAAGAACATTAATAATGACAGAATATATTACAACCGGTCGTTTGCACCCAGTTTGGTGAAGATCATGTCCTGGCGGCAAAAGTTCAATTACAAAACCGTAAGCCAAGCCCGTCTAAACATCCTGCCGGAGAATAACTTCTTCAGATGTACGCAGATAGAACACATAGACTGCTGTAATAGTAGGAGACTTCAGAACCGGATAATTTATCGCACAATACAGCACTGTTAAACCTAGCTTACCTGAAGGGGGAGGGGCTGTCAGGCCCACCAATTCTTGCAATTTGACTTTTCAACTGTGAACATTTTCGTAAAAAATTGAAAATAAATATCAGTGTTCCCTAGGGTTTTCCCAGTGTTTCTGTATTACTTTTCTTCATAAATCATAAAGGTAACGCGCACAGGAGGTAAAATTCACCCGTTGGGCCTATCCCCCCCCCCTGGATATGTGTGATTCGATACACTCAGACAAGTGACAGTGAATAATTGGTCCTATATAAATGAATATTAATTAAATATTATAATTACCACGTAAACGCACTTCCTATAAACAAAAGAAGCATTGATGCAAAATTAATATGATTTTTTTAGTTTTAGTGAGTGATAAAAATGTGTGACACTCATTAAAGTGAGAGTAAATAATTGGTTCTCGTTTATTGTTAATTATGGTATCTCTTGTAATTATTATAATTATTATGTAACTGTGCCTACGTAAACAACAAAGGAAGCAGTTGTTCTGTAACAAAATATTTTCTTTAATTTTAGTGATAAAAAATGTGTGCGTCTCTTAGCTTCCCTCTACCCAGGCGACCTCCGTAACAGAGTGGTTAGCACAACGCGCTTCAACGCCAGGAGTACTGAGATCGAATCACGGCTTGAGCATGGGTGTTCTCTGTGATTGTGCCTTCATCAGTTTCATCACATCTTCACTCATCCTCATCTTTGCAATTAGCCAAAAAGTTATAGAAAAGCGAAGTATCATGAAATGAAACAAATCATTCCCCAAGTGACGGTCAATAATTGGTTCCTTTTTTTATGAATGATGAATATTAATTATTATAATTAAAAAAAGCATTGATGCAAAATTAATATGAATTTTTGAGTTTTAGTGAGTGATAGAAATGTGTGACACTGAAGCGAGTCACAATAAATACTTGGTTCTCTCTATGCCCCACCCTTAGCCTTAGATAAGTAAGTTTCTTGTTCGTAGGGACAAACTAGGGTTAAGGACGGTTGGCGCCATCGGCATCTTTTGAGTAAAGTCCGCGCGTTCATTATATCCCAGCGGTTAACAAAGGGAGCGGTACTCTTTGTTAAAAGAAACACCCAAGCTGGCGGTTTTCTTTTGAAGTAGAAGCAACAAACTGGAGTAGGAAAGAGATGTTGCCAAATTGAAGAGATAAAGAGGAAAAGCAGAAGGAAATTGTAAGGAAAAAAGAAAAAGGAAGAGAAACAAAATTAAAGAATATGGGAAGAGAAAATAAATACAGATACAGATTAAAAAGGAAGTGTTTAAGGGTATTATCGAAGTGGGGGGGGAGAAATATCCAACTCTTACATATTAGGCCTTAATTGACACCGTGGTTCTGGGGGGATTCTGAATTAAACGTGGGGGGGAGGAGTATCCAACTCTAGGTCTTACATTATGGCTGGTATTTTAGTTAGAGGGGGATTGAACATTAAATTGAGGGGGTATCCAATTCTTGTGTATTACTATTGTCTTAGACTGTTGCGGAAATTCTGGTGTGGAGACTGAGAATTAATTTTTTTGGAGGAAGCAATGCTGTCTAAAACTAGCATGGAAATTTTGGTGTATTGTATTAAATTTAAAGGAGGAAATAGGAAGCTCTTGATAAAGTGTTAAACCTTAGATTGTCGAGAGATTTCTGTAGTGGAGAGAGAGTTCGAACATTAAATTTTGGAGACTGTATTTAGCGATATTGTATGTAGTACACGTATTCGACCCCAAACGTGCCAAAAGAGAAACTGGAAAAGACAAATTATCTCGGGATCTTAAGGAAGTATTGACACACCATTAAATTAATATTCTTGAAAGCCTGCAAAGAAATGGGTGGAAACATTTTCTTGCTTGCTTCACTCGCAACCATGTGTTGCGAGAATGCGTGTTTGGCACTTTACTGAGGTGAATGTGAAGTTTCATACTATAGCTGCATTACAAGACACAAGCGATATTCTCGATATTCATTAATAACATCACTTCTTAAAATATAATGCTTAGTGTTGGTATACTGCTTAATGTAAAGCAGGTGCATCATTTGGGACAAAAATATATCGAATCCGTATTTCTAACTTGTCACAGGAAAATTTTAAATTTGCACTGAAGATAAAATCCAAGTAATTATTGTTATGGATTATGGTTTGTTACTAAAATAATTATATTTACCCGAGGAAAACGGGGGGGTGAGGGTTAGTTCTTTGAAAGAGGAACCCTGTTATATTATCGCGTTGAGGTTAAGAATTTCTAGCTAGGGTTTTGTAACGTCTCGTGAAACAAATTGAATCTGCCATACGGCTGGAGCATACTATTTGGTTTGCCAAGGTTGAATTTTCTATCTTTATCTTAAGTTGTGTAACAATTTGTGTTAAATACTCAAATTGAGTTTTATAAACCCAATCAAAAATACTATTTATATGCATATTTACATATTTTAATTTACTACATTTAACCAATCAATGTGCTAGCTTTAAGTTTTTTCGAAAATCGAACAATCAAAAAATATGGACAATGTAACATGGTATTTCATTCAAATAGACATCAACTATTACACATTCATCCAAACTATTTTCGGGGGTTTATGAACGATTTTAGGGGTGGTCTTGAGTGATGGGCACCCCTGTTTAGGGAATAAGGGCAGATCAAGTATAGTGTTCTGTAAAGCTAAGAAAAAAGTTACTTTCGGATGACACACTGTCGTAATTAAATACTTTGTGAGGATTAGGATATGGTTTGAGGGCGCGAATGATGTTTTTTGGGGGGGCACATGATATAATCTGGGGGGACGCAAGACATGATTTTTGGGGGGAATGCGCCATTGGCTTTGAGGGGGTGGGCACCTCTGCTCTCCATGAAGGAAATAATATCCTGCAGTTTTGTCTTCATATTTAGGATTTTCACTAGCAGCCGTGAGTGATAACTTGCATTATGCAAAGTCTAAGGAAAAAACTAAAAGCAAAACACTATAACAAAGCAACAAAACAGCACCATAACACGACACAACTAGTTAAAAAGATTCAACCCCGCACGTGGTTATGGAGCAAATATAGAGGCGCCTTGCAACTACAAGAAATGTAAAGAAAATGTGGCAACAACGTCTGAGTGCACGCGCTTATCGGGAGCGGCTTGGCTATTGTTTGCTATTGTTGTCAGTGTTAAGTTTTATAAAAGGGTTGCCGATGGGGACATAATAAACACGCGGACTGTACCAAGAGCTTTCTAAGGACAAGAAAACATCCCGTCGGTTAAGTGTTTCAAGACAGGAAACCGAAGCTAAGAGCAACGTGAAACCGGATGCGCGTGCATGAATAGGATCATGTGCCGCGTAATACGGGCGCGTTAGCAACTGCCCTTTGACCTGACGCTTGACGAAGCTTGCGGTAGTCAGAAAATTTGTGACGATGTCTCAAGGGCTGAGACAATTCCTTCCTTTAAATATTATAAGTGCCTTCCCGATGGCGCAGTGGTAGCGTCGTTGCCTTGTAATAAGGGGTCCCGAGTTCGATACCCGGTGGAGGCACATAATGGTTCGGATCCCATTTTGAACTGTAAGGCCAGTCCCGATTAGCCTTACTGTGCATAAAGTGGACTTGAAACACCAACTCAATCATTTTCATCAGTCATCTTCATCTTCGCGATTAGCCAAAAGTGGCAGAAAAGCGAAGTAAAATAAACTAAATCAATCATGTATGAACAACATGGAAACTTAGTGATGCAATAATAACACCTGCCAAAAGAGAACTGACCTCCCCGATGGCGCAGTGGTAGCGTCGTCACCTTCTAAGCAAGGGGTCCCGGGTTCGATTTCCGGTGGAGGCACATAGTGGTTCGGATCCCACTTTAAACTGTAGGTCCAGTCCCGATTAGCCTTACTGTGCATAAAGTGGACTTAAATCAATCAATCAATCCAAAAGAGAACTTTTATTTATCGTCCTCTCAGGATGTAAGGTTGTGATCTCTAGAGGCACTCAAATGTCAACCTCTCCTCCCTGGGCTGCCGTCTAACGAGACTCTGGCACCTGAACCTAGAGCCATAATCCTCTTTGGGAGTTTGTGTTTTGTCGTCCATATATGTTTGTGACAGTCCCTTCATCTTATCACTATGCATTGCCATTGTTGCGATTAGCGAAAAGTGGAAAAAAGTAAAATAAACTAAATCAACATTAACGTGCTTTCATCCACCCTCCATCACCGCCATCCATGGACGTCCACAGGATTCTTTCTAGGGGGGGTGCAAGGAAGGTATTTTTTTTTCCAGGGGGCAAACAAGGCACATTCTCTCCAAAAATGGTGTTGTTCCCTAAAAAAACATTGCTTAAATTTGAATGTATGATGTCCATGCAATAATTAACACATATTATTGTGGCTAAAATGAAATTATATGTGTGAAATACATAATTTTTGAATGACTTTCATTTTCCAGGGGGGGGCCACGACCCCCCTTGCCCCCCTTCCGGACGCCCATCACAGTTTAGGTAACAGTAAGAATGAACGATATTGAATAAGTCAAAGGAGAATTGATGGTCTGGTTAACTTGTTTATCGCCGCTTGTTTTTACCATTATGCTAACCAGAGCGAAGAGGATATAAGAAAATGGAAATGCCTGAAAAATATATACGTATAGTAATGAAATATAATAGGCTACATATTGCTTTCTTTCTGGTGGTACCCAACGGTACGCGGTACCTGCACATTTTTTATGTATGTGAATAAACCTTTAACGTTTTATTTTAAGTAAAGAAATATGTTACGAATATACCACAATATTTTGAGTAGTTCCTACATAGGAGCGCGCAGATAAAATTCCACGTGTTTACATGTGATCATAAGAAAGAAAGCTATTAAAGGAAGATAAAAAAGGAGAGATAAAAAGCCGCGGAGAGAGGGGGAGAGAAATAGGAAAGCAAGAGGGGAAGATATAGAAAAGAGAGAGAAACAGAGAAGGAAGAACGAGATAGAGACAGAAATAGAGCAACCAGAAGGAGAGAGAGAAAAATAAAAAGTGATGTGTGAGAGAAAAAGAAATATAGAAGCCACAGAGAGAGAGAGAGAGAGAGAGAGAGAGAGAGAGAGAGAGAGAGAAGAGCAAAAAAGAGATATACAAAAGCGAGAGAAAGAAAGAAAGAAAGAGGAAAATAGAGAAACAAGGTAGAAAGAGGAGAGAAATGCAGATGAAAAACAGACAGAAAGATAGAGAGGTAGAAGAAAGAGGAAGAGCAGAAGATCGGTAGAGAAAAATAATAAAGAAGAAACTGAAGAGTAGGCTACGAGTACCTTTCTTCCCAGAAAAAAAGTACTGCGTGTATGTATGGGGGTAAATATTGTAAAAATCGGTTGGCGGATTTAAAAATCTGCCCCCCACACACACATCCATAATAGGTTCAGATGTCCCTGATAAATGTAGCAGGTGTATTCCTACAATCCAATTTGTGAACTTGCACCAAGAGAAAATGTAGTTGGCGTAGGAGTGGGGAGTTAATCAAGGAAAATGGGCAGACAGTAAAAACAGGACTCCTCCTACTTTTGAATCAGTAGGATGTAACATTCTCTGGTGCCGACTATCAGACTGAAACAGTCCAATCCGAATTTTTGAACCGATCGCTCAGATATTTTATGGACAGATAGTCCGACCCGGTGCTCCCACCGACAAACAGTATCCGAGTCAAAATCGTGAACAGCGCTTAGTTCGATCCCTGAACTGTGCAGGGTTTATCCAGAATTTTCCGTTTGGAAGGAGGAGGAGTATATTTATAACTAAAATGAGCATAAATAGTGCTTTTATGAACAATTTTATGGTGTGTTAAGGCGGTGTTCGGGGGGGGGGGTAAATCACTGGTGCTGTTTGAGTCTCCGATCAGGTGTCCCAGTCAAGGTGGGACCGGACATTGTAACTTTTTCATAGCTAGAAGTTTCGCTTCCCTCCCAAATTACGGTAATTCGCAACACCAAACTAGACTTTCAAGTTGACGCTGGAACCAGAATTTTGAACTTGAGGGTTTTGAGAAGCCCATTGTAACACACATTTTGTTAAATTATATGTAATATTACTAATTTACATAGATTGATTGATTTGGTTCGTTTGGCCTCGCTTTTCTTCCACTTTTGGCTAACCGTGAAGATGATGGTGAGTGGTGATATGAAATTGATGAATGGACACTCACAAGGACTCTTGGCGTCTTAGAGCGCTGTGTTAACCACTTTTTCTTTCGTATAATAAAGGAAACCCCCTAAGCGGTAGCTCCCCCCCCATTCTGATTCCACGTATATCAGTTCTAATCAATTTTCCAATATATCAAGGGCCTCCCCGATGGCGCAGTGGTAGCGTCTTCGCCTTGTTATCAAGGGGTCCCGGGTTCGATACCCGGTGGAGTCACAAGTGGTTCGGATCCCACTTTAAACTGTAGGTCCAGTCCCGATTAGCCTTACTGTGCATAAAGTGGACTTAAAACAACAAATCAACCAACCAACCAATCCAATATATCAATAAAGCACAAACACAAAACTCCATGTCTTAATTTTGATTCGAATCCGGGAACCCTGGTTTCGTAGCGCACTGTGATAGCCATTTTTCTTTTCAAATATAAAGTAAAATCCCTAGGTGGTAGCTCCCCCCGTCATTCTCTTTTCTAATATATCACTAGTACTCAATTCTCATTTGCATCATTAAGGACAAACACGAACATTCATTTCTTACTCGGGATTCGAACCCGGAACCCCTGGCGTCGTAGCGCGCAGTGATAACCACTTCGCCACGGAGGTCGGCAAAAATTCACATCGACAGATACATGAGGTTACTTTAGGTTGTGTTGATGTAAACATACCTGGATATTATGAACATCAATTATTAAAAAAAAAATACTCTGCAATTTAGGATCCTGCGAAGAGGAGTTGCCGAAGCTGCATTTACGGGGATTTTGTTGGGAACAATGTTCCTAGTAAGCACGTACTCCTTGAAGTGCTTATTTGAAGTATTGTTCCAAACACGGTCTTCATTTTCTACAGCAGTTTCAAAACATCTGGATTGTTCTCGACATCCCAAGCAGGAACATTAAAATTTCCATCTGTTATGTTTACAAAATTATTACTTCTGCAAAGTTACCTTTAAAATGTAACCGCAAAATGTTTATCGTATTGTACTACTTGATATATCTAGGCTGTTCGGGGAAAAGCAAGTTTACAGCAGACACATATATATGTTTATTGTAGATGTTGGATCATCACTATTTAGAATCTTTACACGTGCTCAATATAAAATTATATTTTCTTTAATTGATTCAGTGCGATTTAGAAGAAAGCAACCGAAAATTGCCATTTTTATGTGTCTTTTCCCGAATACCCTACATATTTTATTGTGCATTTGGATGGTTCAATTGCCCCATACCCCCAATTATAAATCCAAAAATTTCGAAGCCTAACATTGAATTTGTAAACCAAATTTCAATATTCATACAAGTTTTATAGTAGCGTTCTGGGAGTCCTATTCTCTGTAGTATCCACATTTTCAGTTTTGACCTGGATTGCATTAGATAAAAGCTAGCAAGAGGTTCTAATATATACCAGTTGTAGAATTTATGTAGTTACCAGTTTATTGAATTCGATGCGTTGACCATAACATATGTCTTGCACCTTAAACCACCGAGTGTATAATTTTGCCTACACAGTACTGCAGTTAACACTAGATTATTCCTTTCTTTTAATAAAAGAAGAACTAAGCTAAGTGAAAATGTACAAATTACTCATAATACATGTTTAAATCTGTACACTTTAAGTTTACAAATTTTCATGTTTTATATCAGGGTTGTTAAAGGTTCAGGAACCCATAAATTCTAATGAGTTCTATTGGGTTCCGCTGTAGGACCGGAACCTTTTTCTCGCACAATTTAAATTCGGTCCAAGTTGCGTATTATTTCATTCATAAAAGATTGCTGTACCGTATTTTAATTGTTCCTGAAAAAAGGTTACTGAACCGTATTTAAATTGATGCGGGGGAAAAAAAGTTCCTGGACCGAATTTAAATTCTTCCGGGAAAAATGTTCCTAGACCAAATTTAAATTCATTCTTGAAAAAGGGTTCCTGGACCGAATTTAAATTCATCCGGAATAAAGGTTCCTGGACAGTATTTAAATTGATCCGGAAAAAAGGTTCCAGGACCCAATTGAAATGCTTTAAATATGAAAAGGTTATACACTGTCTAGAACTCATTTACGTTTGCTGATTTTCTCTCCCAGTCCGGGATTAAACATACGTATTTACAATTTCTGGATCAGGGTTGACCGATTAAAAGTTGCCTTCTAAAAATGTCCGCGAGTACGTTTTACATTGGAGTGTTACACTGCGGTTGTAGAAACCGCAGGAAATAAATCATAACGATGTTGTTCTCTCGTAGGCCAGGTTCAATAACTCCCTTGTCGAAGAGTTACTGTACATAACGCAATGGACTATATTAGTGTGGCGTCACATGGAGTTCAAACAAACCCGTCACATGTTGCTCCGGCATCCGATCCAGGAACCGCAGCCAATAGCAGCCGTCGATGAGGTAGAGTCAGGCTGCTGTGTTCCCAGAAGATATCACAACATGAACCGAATTGAAATACTTTACAGAAAAAAAAGGTTCTTTACGGTCCAGAACCCATTTACGCTTGGTGATTTTCTCTCCTGGACCGGAATTGAATTTATTTAAAATTCCTGGACCTTTAACAACCCTGTTTTATATCAGAGATATGAGTTTTAAAAAAGTGCACATAAGGGGAGAGGGGGCCCAACACGATCTCGGCCATTGTGGAGGTGATGTGAAAAGCACCAAGCTTTGTCCGCCATTAATCCCCCTCAAATACTCATTTTATTAGAGGCTGAATGAATCCCAATGCCGCGTTATGAACAAACATTGTCGGAAAGATCCCCACCTTATAATCTACCCTGGGAATCGAATCAAGGATTCCCCGCATGGTAATTACTAGGGAAAGGAACTTCAGGTAAATAAATGTTTTTTCTGCGATAAGATACAGACCCTCATTTTTGCCAAAATTCTGATCATAGCCTTATATGTCAACACAGCAAATTTTATTTTACATAAAAACACATATTTTCCAGTTTTCCGTATGTAAATACATATTTTGCGAATTTTCATTTTAAATGCATAAAATCGCTCATTGACTTCATCTACCTCGAAATCCTCGAAGGAAAAATGTTTATTCTCCGCACCTCTTTCATATCGAGAGTGTTAGGTTTGTTTTGTCTTTAAGCACCCTCGCTGGCAGACTTCTGGCACCTCGCCTACGATCCTATTGGGAGAAAATAGCTGTAAGTAGCTGGGGCTGGCTACACGTAACGATAGCAAGGCTTTTTAATGAAGCAATGCAGCTATTGTGGCCGGAAGGCATAAAATTTGACAATGTTCTTCTCTTGACAGATGCTGCAGCTTACATGCAGTAGGCCTTGCTGTTAGCTACCCCAAAATGGTGCACGTTACATGTGTGGCTCGTGCGTTGCATAGAATATGTGAAAAGATAAGAGCACTTTATCCCAATGTCGATGAACTGGTTTCAAATGGGAAGAAAGTTTTTATCAAGTCGCCTAGAAGAATAGACATTTTTAAACAAAAATGTCCTGAAGTTCCCCTTCCCCCTACATCTGTAGTTACGCGATGGGGCACTTGGTTGGATGCAGATGTTATGCCCAGAACTTTGAAAAAATTGTATCTGTTGTAAATGATCTCGACAAAGAAGAATTCTGCAAGAACTGTTGATGGAGCCCTCCTTAAAAGTCGAATTGGCATACATCTCAAGAAACCTGTCCTTTCTCTCCAATTCCATACGAAAGCTTGAATCGTCCGCGTATAGTAGAAACGAAACTGAAAGAATTCACTTGATCTAACGCACGAGTGCAAATGTCTAAATGTACAGAATTTTTTGGGAAAAAACAAGGTTTTCAAACTTTGTGCCAAATTGCACGTGTTTTGGAAAGTGAAGTAGAGGAAGAGGAAGCTTTGGAAAACTTCAGCGTTAGTGACATTTCGTGCTTCAAATATGCAAGAATTGTTTCTTGTGACGTGGAGCGATCTTTCTCACAATATAAGATGCTATTTAGAGATAATCGTGACAGATTTACAATGGAGAATTTGGAAACAAACTATGGTGATCCACTGCAACTCTTCCAAAAAATAGCTCACTAAGAGGTAATCATTTAGAAACTGATTTCAGGTGTTTAAAATGCATGTTATAGTTTGTTTTTGTTACCAAATGTTTTTATTTTTGTCACATATTTTCCTGTTTTTATCACATATTTTCAACATTTATGACACATAAAAAATAAATATTTCTGAGTTTTTTAGCACATAAAGTTCCGTTCCCTAGTAATTACACACCCTACCGCCATTTTCAATCATTATGCTTTTTTTTCGGTGCATTCAATTTCCATGTGATACCCGGGATTTGAACCCGGAACCCCTGGCGGAGAAGCGCGCTGCACTGAACACACTGGCATGGATTTTGAATTGTTGTTTGAAGTCCACTTTATTAACAGTAAGGCTAATCGGGACTGGGCCTACAGTTTAAAGTGGTATCTGAACAATTATGTGCCTCCACCGGGTATCCAACCCGGGACCCCTTCATTACAAGGTCGATGATGATACCACTGCGCCATCGGGGAGGCCCTCCACCGGGCATCGAACATAACTTATTACTCACTTCGTTGGCCCTCTACCAGGTACCATTGGGACTGTACCAAATGGCCATATGTGCCGACGCACCCTACAATTTTAATTAATTCATTCATTCCATCCACCTCTTTCCTTCAACTGTGCCTCTCCCACGGCAAGAGTTTCAGACTATAACGCTTCGGAGATTCCACAGTTGAAACTGTGCTCTGTGCGTCAAGAGATTCAAACACGGCCTACGGCCGAACTTTCGATGCCATGTAAATTAACTTTTCACATCCAGCAATGCAAGAAGCCAGGTATAAAAATCGCACAGGTAAAATCTTGGAAAAAGAAAAACGATTTGGTTCAAATCGGTGGTCGGTGAAACACGCTCTAATGTGACTGCACGCACTGTGTGAGAGACGAAATCCTTTTGGTCGCTACGGACGAAAATTAAAATATTCGATTGTACTTTCGATTATGGGCATCACGAGTGTTCCAGACAGAGATACAAAATAATTATCACTATTACGGTTAATGTGCACCATCGTACTGGGTCTCCCTTATCGCACAACGATGTTGCAACCTTGCGTTCTGACGTCACCAGATTCTTATATTATTTTTAGGCTAAATGCTCAAGTTGTTAGGTTAGGCTAGCTTTATTTAATTCTCTTAGCATAAATAATAAATTTGCAGTGTATTTTTTCTAATAGAACCAAACCTAACACACCTAACCTAACAGCGTAAAATTTTGTGGTCTGACGTCAGAACACAGGGTTGGAGAAGTGCTGTGCGATAAGGGCGACCCCATCGTACATGTGGCTCACAGGATAGATGTGTCCTTTACGAATATAATTAAAAAATATGTGTGTTTCAGTGTGATTCCTACAGATTAAGTAACGTACAATGCGCAATAAGACAAAGACATTTTCAGAAAAAGTTGCAGATTTAATAAACCCTGCTCCGGATGTAGAGTCAGAAGAGGAAGACTGTAACAAACGTAAGAAATGTTAAGAGTCATATTTATTATGTGCAATGCTATTTTCGGACTTAGTTCCGATTGCTTAATTCCGAATTAATCATAGTACACGAGCACTTTTTTTGCATGGTTCGATTTGTATTCATATCTGTTAACACACTTCAGTGTCTTGGTTATTACTTTCTGCTGGATCTTGTTTACAGAACAATGTTTCCCTTCTATACACTCCATTATGATTATTTGACTATTTTCACCAGATGATGAGAATAGCACACCGCTATTGGTATGACTGAAGATGACCGGACCCCTCTCCGATTTTCTTTATATTTGGCATACTTACTATTTGAGGCTTGCTAATGACGAATCTGAAGTTAAAATTTGTCGGAAACTTCTAGAAATTGCAAAATAATTGCGAACCATTGACGTGTTGTTAGGTTAGGCTAGGTAACAGTTTCATACATCGGAGACACATTTCTTCAATTTTACACAAGGAACTACTTACGGAAATCAGTTTCTCCAAGGTTTACAACATTCGTCGAGGTATTTTCTTTAATCGTGGAATATGTTTGACCGGGAAATCATGTATTTTTCAAGAGAAATATCTCACAGACTCACAATTGCCATTGCTTTCATTTGCTTGCCCTACGACAACCATATGCTGCGTACATTTGATGACGTAAGCCCCTGTCAGTCTTTCAACCCAGTTTTTATTACTATGCTTGCCTAATGTAGCCAAACCTAACCTAACCTTATCGGAAATGGTTCGTGGGGCTATCTGTGAATGGTTCGTGGGGCTATCTGTGAATGGTTCGTGGGGCTATCCGTGTATGGTTCGTGGGGCTATCCGTCAGCTACCCGTGCATAATGTATGGCTAGAGTCTAGTTTACATCCTTCTTGCCCGTTTACGTCCTTCTTGCGCACTCCTTCTTGCCCGTTTACAAAACCGTGCTAGCAGACAGGCGGCGCTCCGGCATCCGTAGGGTAAGTAAGTTTTTTTTTTCTTTTTACACTTTCTGTCACTAACCATTCACGGGAACGAGGTTAGCCTAGGTTCCATTAGCACTCATTTCACACATATCCGGACAACATCGGTTTTTCTCGATTTTCTCCTCGAGGAAATTTTTCCTCGCCTTGGGATTTAGTTTGTTGAATTCCTTATACAATAACCTTTCCAATGATATATGACACATATTCCTTATGAAAAGGACGTAAACTAGACTCTTATCTAATGTATAATTTGCACTGGTGACAAACACGATAGTAGGTATTTTTCGGTGAAGAAGGTTGAAACACTGCATACCCACAACATGAGTCAAGATGTGCCCGCCATATTGTGTGTTCTGGAAGCGAAGAAAGGAATAAAAAAAACACTCAGAATGCGAAAAATTGCATTTGTTTTCGTGTAAAAAGCATAATGGCACCTTGAACTATGTTCCGCAATACACAATTGGTAAGTATGAACCATGCAAAACACAAAATATGAGATTTTAATGTGTCTCCGATCTACGAAACTGGTACCAAACATGGTCAAAATTTCGTGTCATGCTAGTATCAGGATCTAGAAATTGCAAAATAATTGCGAACCATTGACGCTAACCCCACAAACCATTGATGTGTGGTTAGGTTAGTTTCGGTTAGGTCAGGCAAACATAGTTAAAATTTGGTGTCGTGGTAGTATCAGGAATATATATATATATATTTGATTGTGAAACAAAAAATTTCGCGAAAATCTATGGTTTCCATTCAGAAAACTAACGCCTTATTTTAGCTAAGGTAAAAATTTACTATCCTTCGGACACATCTAATTTTTTCGTTTCGTCAATTTTTGACATTTGTACTTACGTATCTGCTTTGCGGAACATTCCTGAAGGTGTAGAACATCTAGAAATTGCAAAATAAGCGAAAATAAGGCGTTAGTTTTCGGAATGGAAACTGTCGATTTTCGCGATTTTTTTTGTTTCACAACCAAATATATATATTCCTGATACTACCACGACACCAAATTTTAACTATGTTTGCCTAACCTAACCATGTGACAATGGTTCGTGGGGCTAGCGTCAATGGTTCGTGGGGCTAGCGCCAATAGTTCGTGGGGCTAGTGCCAATGGTTCGTGGGGCTATCGTCAATGGTTTGTGGGGCTAGCGTCAATGGTTCGCAATTATTTCCAATTTCTAGATCCTGATACTAACACGACACCAAATTTTAACTATGTTTCCTAACCTAACAGAACTAACCTATCCACGTGCCAATGGTTCGTGGGGCTAGCTATTCTCCGTCGGAGAATTAATTTTCAACAAACAACATGAATTTCAGCTATGAAACATTCCCACATCACACAAAACACCTTCCCGATGTTCGACAATGCTACAGGAACTTATTACGGTAAGTAGTTTCTTCTGTAAAAATAAATAAATGTGTCCGAAGGATAGTAAACTAGTACCGAGTATGCCAAATATGAAGAAAATCGGGAGAGGGGTCCGGTCATCTTCAGTCGTTCCGTTATTACTTGAATCATACCACAAGACCAGGTGTTGGGAAGTATTTACAGAAGCAATTTTAATGCTTCTGACCTGCCTAAACTAACAACGAAAGCTTTTAGAAACTTAATACCCCCTCCTACTTCCATCATGTGGCATATTAGCAGTACCAGCACCTTGTGGTATTTTTCCAATTCCACGGTGTGCAGAAAGAAATCTTGTCAAAACAAAAATAAATGGACACTGCCATAAGCCGATACACATCAACAAATAAAGAATGCACACATCCTTGAAGCAGGCCAGGTTAGGTAATTGAGGGGCCGTTGACCCACTGTACCTCCTTGAGAATCATTGTTTTTTATTAATCGACAAATTTCGGTGTTTTACATAATATATAAAATTGGTTCTAGCATGCAGAAAACACAAATAACGGATATATTTGATCCCAATGTATGGCCCTCGTAAGTAAAAACCTGCTATTTTGGAGTAGGCTTACTTTTGATGCTTTTTATTAATAAAAGCAGTATGCTTGCACACTGAAATAGCAAAAGAATATGTCAAATAACAATCAGTTCCAAATCTAGTAACGTGAAATTATATCAGCTGTAGTGGAATGTTGTGTTGGATGCTTATTCACTTGCTGGAAGCCTTCCGGGTGTTCTGCTTCATGGTAAGGTAATAGACATACTTTACTTCGTAATAACACATTTCCGAGAGCTAAAAATTACTGAAAACGCTCATGAAGAACAAAATCTTCATAATCGATGCAAAATATTTCACTTTCCTGATGGGGTACAGAGGGTCAAGGGCATGGCGGAAAGACTAAAGAGGTCGATGCAGGCCGATCCTGAAAACTCTCCCTTCCGGCGCATGACGTCGTCATCGTTGCTGGAGAGGACTATGGGGCATCCGCTCCCTCTACAGTGTAACTTTCTTCGTGAAAGAAATTTCAACTACATACTCAATATAACTTCAAAACAAGCGGAATAACCATAGAATGGTGTACTGAGCGGAGGGCGTGATGGGGTTGCACCCCCCAAAAGCACGAGCCAAAAAATTGAGAAAAAATTAAGGGAATATTTAAGAATGTGGGTATCTTGCAAATATCAAATACAATGTTGCGAAAAAGTGTCGTTTAGTAATAAATCTCTTTTCAGCCTTACTGATCAGCATGAGCCTAGTGCATAGCTTTCTTCTGTGTTTTCTATTAGTCTTACACACACAGGAACCTTCGTGTTCAAGCATGTTGAGTATCAGACTTACAGTCGGTCCGCGATAAGCGGTGTGCAATCAGAACGGCAGAACGTGACCAAATTCTGTCTCCTCGTTGGCTACCATGTGGCTGGTGGTTTTCTGCGTTGCCACGTTCGCACAGGCAGACAGACTAATCAGCTGTTGGCAAGCTCGGGAAAAAATGAAATGTCACGCAAAATTAAGCACGTACGTATCAGTATGCTAATATATGTTATTTCCATCGTAAAGTGATAAATTAACGAAACTAGAAGTTTGAATCTGAAGTTTCTTGTAGGTTAACGTTAACTTCCCGTGTGAATTTTACTTTCTGGCAAGCATGAAACCTTTTCTCTTCCTGCTCTACACAGCAACCGAAAACCTTCACTGAAAGAACCTTTGTTGTGTTTTTATTATGGTACATTGCAAGCATCAGCTACCGGCATCTTTTTACTTGTGTTGTATCGTATCACAATTACCAACAAAAGAAAATGCATCTTGTGTTATGAACAACACTGTGGCAAATCGTTCTCCTTTGATTTCATGCCACCTCTCTTTGCCTTCTTTGTCACGCCGCGATTGTTGAAGCTTCAAAACGTACAAATGAAATGTATTTCTTGAAAATTAGGGCGAATACGTACAACTTCGTTTCATTAACACGTTTTTAAAATATATTTTGCAGAACGTACAAAAATTCACCTCTAAAACAGAATTTCACAGAACTGAGTTACTGTATTACAGAGAAGAATTTATCAAGAACAAATCAATTGTGTGTGAATTGATTGATTGAGTTGGTGCTTTCAAGTCCACTTTATGCACACTACGGCTAATTTGGAATTGACCTACAGTTGGAAGTTGGATCCGAACCACTATGTGCCTCGATAGGGCATCGAACCCAGGGCTCCTTGATTACAAGGCGACGATGCTTACCCTATCACTGTACCATCGGGGAGGCACATGTGGGTGTGTGATGTGAGTTAATTTTGGAAGCTACATGACAATACAGGCTCTGGCAATACAGAGTTCAATAAATTACAATGAAACACTTGGCAATTGCTCGATTTTCGTAACATTAATGATACATTTGGTACATGTGTTATAATGCTTCGAGCTACCTGTATGTAAAAACATAAAAAATGAATGAGAGAACAGAAGTAGTTAACGTTGTTCCTTTAAATAGGAAAAAGAGTCGGAATGAGAACAATGGAAGTGTCCCGTTGTTGACTGTTTAACCAGATGTTTAATCCTACACGTGTGTCTGTGGGCTCGCGAAAATCCTGAAGTAGGTCAATCCGGCCACAGCGCGTCACTACCAGAGCGGGTGGTTCCATGCCGGTTGCTAGTGCATTCCGACTGTAGCGAAGGCTTCGACATCCAGTCCAGATTTGGGCACTCCTTTCCGACATCCAGTCCAGATTTGGGCACTCCTTTCAGAGTGTTCTCTCGTGGATTTCATGTATCATAATTAATTCTCGTCGTCATGATAGTCTTACCTTTATTTCTTCTTCTTTGTTTCTGGAAAATGCAAATTCAAATTTTAACCATACACTGTCACAATTCTGACTACCTCTCTTACATTTGAGAAGTAGTTTTAATTCTTTCTTATTAGCGTATTGAATCCCATTACAGTTGTTTTCTGATTTTCTAAGGGCTTGAGAACACACAGAAAGAGGAAGAGAGAGATGATGGGGAAATTCATTCATACTTGATAATTTTACAAGCATTTCCTACAGGTAAAATAGCCTCCAGCTTCAACTTCTCCCAAAATATTTGGTACACTATTGCAGTAGAATCGAAGGAGAAAGTATTAGAAATTACAATGGAAAAGCAATATGTAAATGGACAATTAAACTTTTAAATTTATTTTTCTGAAGAATTTGTTATTGTTACATTTGCTGCTTGTTCGAACAAATGTAGTGCAGGAATTTTATGGAAAATTGAGAAGCTTTTACAAATCTTTAACAGTACAAAATAACATTAGAGCCCTTTAACATTATTTACATAGCAAGAAAATATGTACGGTATCATATAAGTTGTTTTTTTTTTCATTTTCTTCATAAATTTGCACCTACTGACCTCCGTGGCGGAGTGATTAGCACAGTGCGCTTTGGTGCCAAAGGTCACGGGTTCGAATTCCGGCCTGGGAATGGATGTTCTTTGTGAGTTATTGTTCATAAACTTCATCCAATTATCATTCATCCATGTCGTTGCGATTAGCCAAAAGTAACAGATAAGCGATGCTAAATAACAACAATAAAGATCGCATTCATATCTAAACAGAAATCAAGCACTGGAAACCTATCTTCGTGTAGTGTTACTCTCGTTACAGCTGCACAAACTGGTTGTCGACAGTAAAAGTAAGTAAAGTAAAGGCGAAAAAATATATTATAGTCTTCACTTCACAGCCAAGAAACAGCCGTAATTCGGATGGTCAAGTAGGTAGTTTCCATTCGGAAAGTGCGTTCAATCCTCTTGTTACATTTTCTGAACCTATGGTGGTGATCGGGTCACTGCACCGAGATATGAAATAGTGGAGTCCACCTCCTGAGCATTTCTATGTGATAATGTGCAGAACCAGTTTTTCATTTGGGGGAGTGGAAGTTGTTGCGTATCTTCGTGTACCTTATTTTCTCCATGGGGAACACAGAGTATACAATATGTTTTAATAGTCTGTAGGGAATCTGACTGTTATGCGGGAGACCTGGGTTCGATTCACGGGGTGAGTGATCTAAGTTCAGAATATTTCCACATAAAGCTGTTCTGGAGCTCACCCAGCCTTAAATAATGGGTACATGGGGACAAACATGGGGGGTAAAGGTAGCCGGAGCATGGTACTGATTACATCACCTCCTAAATGGCTGATATCGAGAATGTGTGGGTCCCTACACTTAAAACCTCTAAAATGTGCCTTCATGGTACAGTACTATATGCACAGGGAACTTAGAAATACATTTGAGGCAAGAAAGAGCATATAACACAGACTGCATTAATAACCCTATATATACCTACACATATGTATAAGAGAGAGAGATAAAATTGTTTATTTTGTCCTTCCGCCTGCAAGCCAATACCCATTTGTAACAAAATTATTCTTCTTTAACAGGAAATCCAAAATACTTGATATTCGTTCCTTTCGTCTTTTTGTAATGATTGCTACAGCCATAAAATAGCACAGTTAGGCATATTTTCTTTTGCAATGCACTTAGATTCTTCTCACTAGAAGTGAAACGAAGACAACAAAAAAAGAAACACTCAGTTCAATGGCCTAGAGAAAAGAACAAAACCGGAAACTCCACATGTCACCCTCTGAAAAGCACCCCCTCTCCTTGATGTGGCCACTATGTTGACATCAGAGCTTTGACATATGGCTGAGAACCATGCGCGTGCATCCACCTGTTTGTCATTTCAGCATGGGTCAAGGGTACTGTTGTAGATATAAATATTCGCAGGTTAACACCTCTCACTCGTTTATTTCGTCATTTTTTTACTTTTTTATAATTACCTATTGTACATTGCGAAACATTCTTTAAGGTGGGATTTTGCTTTTGTCAAGAAAATAATTTCAAATTTTCACATTAAGAGTAATTATTGTTCTTCCTTTTTTAGCTTGCGTAACACACAATATGGCGGGCACAGCTTGAGTAGCGTTGTGAATCATCAGTTGTATGCAGTGTTTCCAACCTTCTTCACTGAAAAATACCTACTTTCGTGTTACTGATTTTGTATTTTTCCCCGGGTTCGAAATTATGCTAATACCTCATGATCCATGCATGGGTTAGGTTAGGTTAACATAATTAAAAAAATGGTTCGTACTGAAATTCAACATCCCAAATCATGCTACATTACATTAACATGGTTAGGTTAGGTTAACATAGTTAAAAATACTCTTCTTTGAAAACAAGTGTGTGGTTGGAAACACTGACACAAGGTTACGTCATCAAACGAACGCAACATCCAGTTATCTGGTTGACACGTTCAAGCCTGTATTATTATACTATTAAACATATTATTATATTTATTAATAAGTTAATAATACTCAGCGGTGAACGATGAGACTCGGTGAAGTACACATACTCCTCTCAGGTACAGGGATAGTGTTAGGCAAAGACAATATTCACAGCACAGAGAAATAAAACCACATTACTGCAGTATGTATAAACTGAAAGGTTTTATTCTTTATTTATTGCAATTATAATACAAATGTACTTGAGACGAAGGCGAGGATTTCGCTTTGTCGATGAATTGACTCAACTAAAACGCACAAACTCAATGCGTGGCTATCGACATGCCTATGATCACATAGACCTAGCTTGCGCCCCAAACTACCACACCAAGAGATACACAATAATAACTGAGCCAATATATGCTCTTTAGCCTTTTATTTCCAAATTAATCCTTAGGCTAGCTTTATTATTTAATGTAGAATGGTTGCAGTATTGTGCATAGCATCAATGCATGGCTATCGGCGTACCTATGGTCGCATAGGCCTAGCTTGAGCCCCGAACTACCATACCGAGATGTATGAAAACACCGAGGAGTTCTTTTTAAGTTTAAAAGCTTCATCGATCTGTGGCGAAAGTGTGTTATTTCTTACGCTACATCCTTGCTTTTATACTATTTCGAGAACACAGCTTCAAGTACAGATAAATCACTCACTATTTACAAAAAGATGCTACCAACAAAACTGACATCTATGCATGTTTAGAAATACAAATTCGTATAGTGCACTCTTGCAAACATGAAGATACATTAAACTACTGATAATAGAGCATAAAATACAATAAACAAAAGATATACATTACAAACAAGGTGCATTATTACATATAATAACAAGGAAATTACGCTCTCTTTCACAAAAATAAATATATTACTGACATATTTTGTACTGGTGACGTCACATAAAAATATGGATCATATCACGATTTCCGGTTCACTTAGAGGAATCAATAAAAGCAACGGCTATTGTGCGTTGGAGACATATTTTTCTTCAAAAATACATGAATTCACAGTCACACAGATTGCACGATGAAAGAAAATTCCTACACGAACTTTAAAAATTCTACATAAACTCATTTCCATAAGTAGTTTCTTCTGTAAAAATGATGAAATACGTTTGGCCGAGATCGAACAGTTACCATGAAAATAGCTAAAAAGCTAGCTTCACCACCTGGTGAAGATAGTCGCTCCGTTATTTGGTTACGAGCAGCCATTAATTATCGTTGAATTTTGGCAATCATTGTCACATGAAATTTGAACCTTCTTCAACATAATGAGGACTGTTTGAATTTCCAAGAAAATTATTTATGTTGGAAACAACAAAAGAATTACCTTTCACAAACATGCACACTTCCTATGGACAATGTATTTTCTGCTAACAAGTGACTGTAAGTATCATAGACTAGTGGGAATTAATGTAGAAGTAAATCAGAAGCTTAGTAGAATGCATTTAGGGACTTTATTTTAATGCTAAGAGAACCAAACTTGGCCTGCCTAACCTAACTACAAAAGCATATATTGAACAAATTCTTAAGTAATCGTTAAAACTTCGCAGTATTTGTTAACAGAAGTAAATTGAAATCAAACCATGTAAAATTTGCATTCATAACATGATAAAATCACAATAAAACAAAAGGAACTTGGGCCAAATTGGTGCCAGAGACAACAGGAAAAGAGAATGACTGCTTACGTAAATCTATTTTTCAAATCATAATTTCTTTGGTAAACAATACTGAGTGAAGATTTTAACTGCTAATTAGTTTCTCCAAGCTTCGAATTTCCTTCCACAATCATTTTCAGTGCACTTGCAAAAAATCATTAAACGTTCAGAACCATTACCCAATTTGCTTTATTTGTGTAATTCAGCTCATAGGATCTCTTTAAGTATGCACGACTGAGAGAGGATTGAACTTCTGATAGGAATATTTGATAAACCTAGCCGTGCACATTTTATAGTTTTTTTGTTATATTTATAACATCAATCAATCTTTAGGAATTCTCAGATCACATACAACTGGATCTTATTCACAATTCCTTCTATCTGATATGACATTCTCAAGAAATTTTGTAACTACTATGTCCAGGCATGCATGCTTCGCCATGTGACACATAACCTAAAATTGGTTTTAGCATGAGGAAAACACAAATAACAAAAGATTTTTGACCGGAAGTAAGTAAAAATCTCCTATTCCAGACTATTTTCCCTCATTTTTTCCCCCATCAAAATGTTTGTTTGACACCCATGAAGCAAAAGATCACAGTACAATACCATTAGCATCAAAGTGAACACTTGTAGCCAATAATAATGTACTAACTAACACATTCGAACCTAATACTCCTAGTCTAACAGTGTCAAATTAGAATGCAATTCCTCCCATTGCCATGGTAAACTGAACAATGAGATATGAGGACTAAAATGAATTAAAAATGAAGAGAAACTTCTATTTTCTCAAGGGGTTTAGGGTTCGATACCCCTTTGAAGGCACACTGCACAGTGATTTGGGTCCAAATTTAAACTAAGTCCAGTTTCAGTTCTCTGGGTATCAAGTGGCCTTCAATGAAACTTCAAAAATTATTCTCGACCCCATTAAAGTTACTGATAAACCAGAAGAAAAAAAGCTACAACTTATATGAATGAGTTTGCATGCCTGACAGTAGAGATTTGTATGACCTCGAAGAACAAGTTTAAAGCAGTGCCTCTGTTACAGTCCTCGGTGTGAGATGTACAATCACAGTTTGTCAACAATGCCTTTTAAGCATATCGTCCACTGAGATGTGGGGAAATGCAGAGAGATGTGGCAACAGAACTTCTGTTGTCTTCTTCTATTGAAATCAAATGGTGTAATGCCCACTAAATGCATGTGGAACCAAAGCACGGAATTTCCATGCCAGATGTCTGCAGGGTATCTTGTTGGTTGTCGCCCACTGAGACACTGGAAACGTGTCAATTGTGTTCTGTTGCCATGTTGCTCTGCTACTCAGTGGGCGTTATCTTTATGCACACACAGTGAATCGCTATGTCGGATGCATATTTTGAGTATGTCATATGAAAGATGTGTGGAGAAATGGAGAAGTCTATTTCCCTATGATCTGGCACAAGGTAAAACTGCAATGGATGATTGTTTCAAATTTAGTTTCAATATTGTTTTTGTGTATTCGAATGCACGGAAAGTAGTTTGCCGTCTTGTCAGTGTGTTACCGACCTCAGAGATTGCAGGATTACTCACATTTAGTTTACAATTATTTTTTGTGCATTTCAAGCTATAGTTAACAAATGTATTGGGTTGGTGCAAATGAAATGTCCGGCCCAGGTGCGTCATTGCCAAAGTTAAAAAAATCAAAACTACAATACCTGGTTAATCAAAATAGTCGCCGTCTGCAGCCACACACTTTTGTCATCGCTCAGCCAACAATTGGATTCCATGGCGAAAGAAGTCTGGAGTCTGCGACGCAAAAAACTCCTGAACGGCATGTTGCACCGCCCGATCATCAGCGAAGGTCTTCCCTGTCAGGAAGTGATCAAGATGCCGGAAGTGATGGTAGTCAGTGCGAGAGAGGTCGGGAGAATATGCTGGATGAGGAAGGGTTTCATGGAGTTGAGCACTGTAGCGATCTGCATTGATGGTTTCACCGCGCCTGAGAAAGACATGATGGATCACACCCACCATAGACCACCATACCAGCAACAACACCTTCTGTGGGTGGAGAGGTGGTTTCGTAAACTGCCCTGGACGTTGATCACGATCCAACCATTCTCCTGATCATTTACGATTGTCATAGCAGATCCATTTTTCATCTGAAATGACAATCCGATGCAGGAAACCATCCCGGTTATTCCTTACACTCAAAGAACTGCACACCTCCAGACGTCGAGTCTTGTTGACCGGTGTCAAATCATGTGGTGCCCATGAGTCCAACTTTTTCACTTTACCGATCACACGGAGCCGCCGAACGACAGTGGTATGGTGTATGCCTAACTCGTCTGCAATGGCACGAACACTTTTCCGAGGATCCGCTTCAACGGCGTTCCTGAGGAGCTCATCCGAACATGATGTTGGTCGATGGCCAAGGGGGTCATTTTGCAATGCTGTGTCACCAGAACGAAATTTGACAAACCTACGGCGATTGGTGCGTTCATTTACCATTCCTGGCCCAAATGCACTGTTATAGTTTTTGGTGGCTTGCTGATCAGAATGTCCCAGTTTGAATTCGTAAAGACAAATCACTCGCAATTGTGTGTTCTCCATGGTGCACTTTCAGATGACCCTGTTCAGTAACACACTGCCTCCTGACTGTCTGGGTGCTCCAGCCTGTTTGCTGGACATATACAGAGTTTATGACGTTAGCCTGTGACCTCAGTCAATCCCTGTGTTGTTGTGTTGAGGTAAGTTTCCCACCAGATGCCAAAGCGGACATTTCATTCGCACCAACCCAATATGTATTTATTTTGTTGACAAGTTCCACAAATTATAAGCAAAAAATTCTCAAACTTTGAGTGTGGGGACTTTTGGAATGCACTGTACAATGCAAGTGAATATGCCAAAGAAATATGAATTGTTCCACTTTCTTAAAATATCACATGTTTCTGCATTACGAGAATCCAATATGTAGGTTAACATTTCCATGTTGATAGGCATAGCTGATTATTTACCAAAAATAGCTGTTTGCAATAGGTGCCAAACTGAATGTTCAAATTTCATTTTACACCTTGAGACTGCTAATTTTTAAACTTTTGAGAGGTACATTATATTCGAAGGTTGTGCAATGTTTTAAGGAGATAGGAACTTTTCCCTGTTTTTGTAATGCTCAGTTTTAATTGAATGAGTGGAATTTTATCTTTTCAGTGGTCACCTCGAATCAGCATTCAGAACTGTGTATTTGACACCAGTATTTCAAACTCCTTTCTTTTCTAAAAAAAAAATAAAACAAATGTTATATGAAAAGGCACAAGTTCTAATTGCTGGATTCTAATATCTACATTAGAGATGTAATGAACCATTGTGTGTCTTAAGTGCACTTACTAAAGGGGCAAATACATATTTACTGGAAAATAATATTACTACCATCTTAGTATTTGTCCAGTTCTTTTTGTTTTGTGCATATGCAATACTTTTTTTTAGAAAAAAGAAACAGCAAATTAATTTTACAAGCTTAATAACTTCTCACAATGTACCGTTTGGTATAATATTTCTGCATGTTTATTGCTTCTTGCAACTTAGAAATAACAGAGTCACTTTCAACAAGCTTGAAATATTAATTCACACTCATTTCCAAACTTTAAAATTCTTTGCTCATCTTCCTTAAACATCTTTCATAAATCATCCAACACATAAAAATCAGACCTGTTAAAGCCATGTATCTAGTTTCCTAGTTTGACGGAATGGTCAAGAAAAGGCAGTTACTTCTGATTGTGAAAGTCATACATTTGGTCTCTTAATTGGAGTTTGATCTTTTGTTCATTGCAGTTATAAAGGTAATTAAAGCCCATTAATAAGATGATTGAAGATAATAATGCAAATTTTTGTACATTTTATTTCCAAAGAGTGCTATTTGTAAATATATTTCATTGTAAGTAGTGATTATTGGAACATGTCAGTAATGAGTGTTTTTTATTTTTATTTTTTACAGAAGTATATGAAGAACCCATTCCTGAGGATACAGATATTGATGAAGATCATGAGCAAGTTTCTACCTTGAGAAAACGTAATGCACTGCTTTTAGAAGATTATGATGAAAAATATTCTGGCAGGAAAATATCACGAAAAGCACTAAAAGCTGAATGGGGAGATTTAAATGGTTCAGAAAAAACCTTTAAACTTCAAGCGCAGAGGAAACCAAGTAAAGAAGATGATTCAGATATCAGGTAGGGGCATTGTTGTTTTATGTTATAAAGTCTCCCCATTCATGTTTTCTTATGAAATGTTCTGGTTGTATGGATTAATCTGTTATCATTGGGGCTTGGCTGGGTTGACATATCTTCGTTTGTTCTAGTTTTTGTTTAAGTCTACTTGATGCACTGTTAGGCTAATGGGGACTGGACCTACTGTTCAAAGTGTGATCGGAACCACCAGGTATTGAACCCCCAAATCCTTCAGTACAAGGTGATTATTAGGTGGTTGTTTTAACTGTTCTCAGTATTTTAACCCTCCCTTGCTCGCGCCAATATTCCTAACACCGATGCTCACGTGGCATCTGACAGACTCACGTGATGACCTGCGTTGAAAACATATTTCTTTGAGGATTATTGTAGTTCAGATGAACCGAAGCGTGAACACAATTTTATTTCAAACCAATATATTTATTAAAAAAATACAAAACCTACATATTTAATAAAAAATACAAAACTCTAGCAATGCTCAACAAAAACTTACATTTTTAGTTGGATAAAACACATTATTTGTTTTGGGCACAAATGCAACAAATATGCATTGAGTGTTCTAAAATACAAAACCTACATATTTAATAAAAATACAAAACTCTAGCAATACACAACAAAAACTTACATTTTTAGGTGGATAAAACACATTATTAGCCCTGTTGTTTCTAGAACTCTTGTTTTATAACATATGTTGTATGTGCGATTTTGTAACATGAGTACTCAGCAATATCACTAATAACTTATCACCGCACAAACTTGAACTGTCGTAGCTTGTTCTGAACAATCATTTGCTCATACCAGAAAGCTACCTGGATGGGGAATACCAGAGCTACCTCGTTCCAGACGTTATCGTTGCTGATAGACTCTCTGGAGTCTCATAGACGCCGCGCGAGTAACGGAGGGTTAAATAAACTATTATTATTATTAGAAGCCATTGCAGTGGCCCTCTAATACAGTGATTTATCCATACACCCTTAACACACCCCCCAATTTCCTCAATACCTCCTAATGTTTTTCACAAAAGTCCAGTTTTTACACCCCCTTTTTTCCCCTCCAGATGGATAACAATTAAAAGTTGTTCAGAATATTTATGAATGTGAGTATTTTAATGTAACTATACCATATCAGTCTAGTAGACAGGGTTGCTACTCACCGGGAATTATGCATGAATTGTTGACTCAGGGATTTATGGGTGAATTTTTCTCCATACATGTGAAAAATTTCAACTTTTATTAAACCAAATCCTATTGAATTCATACATATTTATAAATGCTCTGAGGCAAGTTTTTCACAGTCTAGCTTTCATTTTTATGTAGGAAGGAAAAGAACACTGCGTGTTTGCGGAACAGTGTAACTAACAGACAGAAGTTTATTACAAGATTAAATGTCTTGAAGTTATATAAAAAATGGACGTTAAAAACTGTACTTACGTATGCGAGTATGTTGTTCCAATATTTCTTACTGTAGAACGACGTTTCGGAGATTAACTATCCCCTTCTTCAGGTTCTTATGAAAAAACTAGGTACTTAGCATAGTACCACGTTGAAATGTAATATAAGGATTGTGGACAAGGGTTGGTGTGGATACATTTAAAATATTATATCCTCGCCCTATAGGTATATAAAAAGCTCATCGTTCACAAAAAAAAATGCACAATAAACCTATTCTCATGTTAAAAAAGTTGTTTTTTAGTGAACGACGAGCTTTTTATATACCTCTAGGGCGAGGATATAATATTTTAAATGTATCCACACCAACCCTTGTCCACAATCCTTATATTACATTTCAACGTGGTACTATGCTAAGTACCTAGTTTTTTCATATGAACCTGAAGAAGGGGATAGTTAATCTCCGAAACGTCGTTCTACAGTAAGAAATATTGGAACAACATACTCGCATACGTAAGTACAGTCTTTAACATCCTTTTTTTAAATTCTGGAATTGTGAGTAATACGCACCAAACCTACAAAATGCTATCTTGAAGTTGATTAGTTAAAATTTGAGTTTGAAATTCTTATATTATTAACAATATTTCATAGATTAGTATATCCCATAACATTTGTGACTTGTGTGTGTGGATGTATTTCGAGTCTGAGTATGTGAAATGACAAATGTAAACTCCGCACCTTAAATATTTTAAATATATATACCCTTTAATTGAATTGAATTAGAATTTTTGTATACATTTGAATCACACAGACCCTTTATATTGTTAATATATTTGCCTTTGTATGTGCGAAGGTGGTGAGAGGCGATAATACATAAGGTTGAAATAGAGAAAACATCTGCTTGTTGCCTTGAATTTTTGGAAAGTTTTCCTTGAAAACCGGAAGTTATGATTGAATTTTATCATGGTTCCAGAGTGACCACCCTGGTAGAGTCCATTTTTTAAAAAAATCGTTAGTTCACATATGAGGTAATTAGAATATTGAAATAGCAATCATTTAAACACAAAATCCCTTTTCACACATTACTTTAGCTAGATCTACTGGCAATAAAAATTTATGTGCAAGAACTTTTTGAGTTAATTGTCAGCAAATGTTAATTATTACTTTCTATTCATGTTTGGGGAATCAAAGATGTGGTGATAATAATTAGACATAAGCTTGGCTTTCCTGTCTTTCTTCTATCGTGTGCAACTCATGAGGTCCTCAGAGGATAACCATACACCATTTCCCCGCTTCTTCACCTCACTTAAGTCCCAGTACATCTATTTTGTGAATCTTCATTTCCTCTACTAATTCCACTTCTTTACCAGTTATAATTTTAATATTCGAGGTTCCTATTGTTGTTTTCCTTTTTCAGTCTGGTCATCCTCGTATTGATTAATTTGTCCGAGACTTCTAATTTCCCTTCCAATCCATTGATACCCTGACATGGGGAATTAGCACAACTCAGACTGCTTTGTCAGGGTGTGCTCCCTGGTATCCTCTGGCCTTGCAGTGGAGTTGGGCATTTTCTCCCAATCAACAGCTGTGGTTTAATCACCAGTACTCAGGTGTCTAATTGCAGTGGTTTCCCACTAGGTAATGGAGTTGCCACATCCCTATACCTTCAGATTGAATGTATAATAAGTAGAGTCGTGCATATTTTGTTTTTGACGAAAACACAAAATTGTGAAATAAAACACTGTAATGTTCATTTCTCAAGCTTTTGGAAGGTGTGAAGTGCATTTTCTAACATGTTTTGTCACAAAATGATGATGAAAAAAAAACAACTCTTAAACACAAAATTTAGAGTTTATTTACTGACAACACTTTCTGAGGTCTGAATTATCCTATGAGTAGAGGCACATATTTTTGGTAAATAAAAAAGCAAAATTTCAGGTTCAAAAGTGGTAAATAAAATTTCGCTGTTATAGCGGTGAAAAATCAGTATATAAAATGACATTTTGGTTTTACAATTGTGAATATAATCCTAAATTTGATTTAAAACCTGCACTTACTACACAAAATGAACATATCCCTTCTAAAAACACATTTATGTCGTTACCAGAATATTAAGTTTATTCCTGCATAAAGGGGTTCATTTTTGCTTCTCAAATATTGGCAGCAAAATTAACCAATTTTCCGTGAATTTCATAACTCTCAGGATAATTCAGACTTCAGATAGTGTTGCGTCGGTAAATAAACTGTTTTAAGTTTCATGTTTGAATCTATTTTGCATTTTGCAGTTCATTTCACATTATTTCGTGACAAAACATTGTAGGAAAATGCACCTCACTCCTTTCAGAAAAATGAAAAATTAACATTATAATGTGTTATTTTACATTTCGTGTTTTCGTCAAAAACTGAATATGCATGCCTCTACCTATGAATTATGCAAATCATGGAAAACTGATGAATTATTCTGTAAATATTTGAGAAGCATAGTGCTAGTAGATGGGGAAAGTTTATTTTTTGTAATAAGTACAGTTTTTTTTAACACATTTAGAGTTACATTCACCATTTTAACACCGAAATGCCATTTTATATACTGCTTTTGATCTCAAAATGTGTCCAGTTCTTTTTTACTGAAATCTTGATCTTCACAATAAATATGTGGCACTACTAATAAGTAAACCTTGGATTTTTAGGTTCTAAAAAGTGTGCTCTTAAGTTCCTAAAATAGGCTCTAAAAATCCTAAAATAGGTCCTAAAAGTCTTAAGTTAGGCTCAAAAAATCCTTCAGTAGTTCAAAATTCCTGAAAAATACTGATTAGGTATAGTCACCGGCAATGAAAATGGGACACCTGTATCCTGAAGTACGTACTCTCTTGCATAACGTTATGTGTGTTGCCTAACCCTATGGCGATGGCAGAACTTACCATTGCAAATTTTATGTTAAAATCCACTCTTTGCTGTATAGTTAGGCAACATTTTTTTTTCATGTTATCAACAATCAAACTCCATAATTTTGTCTGTGAGAATCATCTTTTATGCTGAAAATACTATAAAAAACATAGTCAGTGGTGCAAACTTCAATACTGAAATGTTAGTTTGCTAGGCATGAATGCCACAAAGCACCGAAGTGACGCAAAAGTGAGCAAGACCACACAGATCAGAAGTTTGCACTTTGGACTGTACACGTAACAGTGGCACCAGACATTTTTTGCTTTCTTTAGAACTTTGAAAAATCACCATGGACTGAGAGAGAGTATGTTTCAAACATGTTTGTCATTGAATTTTTTCACGACCAAACAAAGCAAATGCCTCAGTGTGACATAAAAATCCTGTAAAACATTTAAAAATATATTAAAACCCAGAGGCATGTAACCGGCAGTAACAGCAAAATGTAAAGAAATTAAAAAGTTTTTTCAATAAAATAACAACATTGTTAAATACATTAACGAACAGCATTACAGTCGAGTGTATATTGCAGAGGACATTTTTTCTGCAGCCGACAGAAGAGAAAACACAGGCCGTTTTGCTGCCCACAAGAGGTAAAAAGAGGAAAGTGTGCCAATGCAAGGGAAGAGTCACATGTGTTCAGATCCGGGGAATATGGCGGCCAAGCGTGTCCTCTTCCAGTGGCCTCTGGGTACCCCAGATCCAGAATGCGGTCCCCAAAATACTCCTCCAGGACGTCAAACACTCGCATGGTCCGATGGGGTCGAGCTCCATCTTGCATGAACCACATCACAAACACTACATGTTCTCTCAAACTTGCGAATCAAATTCTTGATTGTTAGCACACTTGGACCGGTTGTCTTTAACTTGTACTTGGTCGCAAACTTCCTTTGCGCCGCAATCGGACTGTTATTGCTCCCATAATAGGCCTTCACAAGTGATATATGCTCCTGCACGCTGTACTGTGACATTTTCACTTGCAAATGGCCGACATCAACACGTTGCGTGCGCATGCGCATACGAATTCCCATCATGCCCTGTGGCCAGCCATGCAGTTTGGACGTCATCACGCGAACTGTTCAGAAATTATGACCGTTTTATTTCATATAGTTCATTAATTGTCACCCTGTATAATACAATATAAATTATTAAACTATACTATAGAATAATATAACACCCAATTAGCAATTTAGAAGTGCTTAACCCAAAATAATACAAAACAAGACCAAAGAAACAAACAAGATGTCATTTTTCTTTATATTCAGTGATATATTGCTAAGTATAACACTAAGTCTGATAATTTATGTTGTAAACACTTGTCTTAAAATTATTTTGTACTCATTGATTGAGATACTAAAATCAAGATTAGATTGCAATATAGATATTTTGTTGTACGCAAAGAACATTCTAAATAATGGGGAATTCTTGAATCTTTCTGTTTTAGGAATATCATTAGACATCATTTGTCGCAACCTTAAGCCACATTTCCTTGCTTTGAAACATATCTTTTGGAGAAAAGTAGGGTTATCTATGATGCCAGTCATTGTTTTGTACAGAAATATTTGTTGTTTTTTCCCTTCTATTAATAAGACTTTCATAATTAAACTCATTAAGTAGGTCATTGTTATTATAATATGTTGGTACATTATACTTTTTGTAATACAAATATCTTAATAATTGTTTTTGAATTCTTTCAATTACCAAGTCCTGGGATTTATAATATGTTGACAAGGCTCGACTACTATTCACTGAGCAGATTGTACAAAAAAACAAAAAAATCTAGATCAAAGGCATATTTGGAGGGGGGGGGGTGGAGATCATAACGTCTGATTGCCGGTAACACTTTTGAAAAAGTCATGCCACGCCACTGTAAAAACCTAAAATAAGACTTCATTTAGGTTCTAACAAGCAAAATAGGTTTTTATAGCCACTACAAAACTTCGCCAGTTGTTGCGTTTTTTAACGAAACGCTGACATATTATTTCTTACATACCTGTAAAGGAAAAAATAGGTTAAAAACCTAAAATCCGAGGTTTACTATAAAGGGAGTTTCACTGCAATATGTATATTCTAGGTTTTTTTTACTATTGCATTGATTGTATGATTTTGCTTTCAAACCAGTGAAGAAGAAGAACGTGATGCTGATGATGAGGAGGAGGGTGAATCAGCCGATGAAACCTCATCGGAGGGAGAAGGGAATGAATTTTCTAGTGATGGAGTATCAGATGCTGAAATGGGGTTTGACATAGCAGGTGCCGAGTCTACGCCTAGTTCTCCCCATGATGATGTAACTGTCTTCCAGCAAGAACCTGGAAAAGATGCAGAAACTGAACTAGAGAAAGCAAGAGCTACTAAGTGCCAACTAAGTAAGTATTTGTATATGTTACATTTGAGACTTTCATTGTTTAGGATCTTGGATGTGAATTCGTCGTATGAGAACCAGAGGGATGTAACTCCAATTTTCAAATTTACAGGAGACAGGAAATAATGTATTCGTAGGAATATGTCTGACTTACGAGTCAGTAAATTGGAGATATGTGACTCCACCTTACTGCTAAGGATTGAAGTGAAGTTATGTTGATCTGACTCCAAATAAGATCTCTTCAGAGTAGATAGGTTAAACAAAAAGGAAAGGTACATTTTTTTTTAGTTTCTTTACTCCAACAAATTGTGCCTTTCAAATTTTGAATAAGGTGTATGCACACCATCACATACTTTCCATCCATTCTTACAAACATAATAAGTTACTATAGGTCTTTTCTACTCTTACGGCAGCCGGTCCTAGTTCTGGCAAGGGAAGTGGGGAGAGGGGATTACACCGCAGACCAACCAGATAACACCGGTGGCGCCAAGAGTTACGACGTGGCAGGAAGAAGTACTATGTGAACCTCGTTCTACTGGCTGCTGGATTGGTTGCTTCCCAGCTCCCCACTTCCCTTGCCAGCTTTAGGATCGAGCACTGTAACAGTAGAAAATACCTTTAGTAGAAGTGATACTATAACATCACGATAATAAACAATGAAAATAACACCATCTTCATTGCCTTGTCCTTCCCTTCCTGTCCTGCTGCACTCAATGGTCTGTATCCCCACTTCAGAAACCTGGGATGGTGTTGAAGAATGCTGTGAAGGAAGCATATGCCATACAAAGTGAGTTTGATAGGTCATGCTATGAAACTTGCAAGAAAATAAATAAAAGTAGCACATTGTTTTGTATATTTGTCTATTTTTATCCTATGTATTTTTAATGTTAGTTATTTCAGATAATTTAAGGAGTGCCCATTTCAGAATTATATTTTGACAAAATGTACATAAGATATTCATAATAAGCCACAATGGGCAAGTGAAGCTTCTTCCTAGGATCTCATCAATAGCATAGTGGCTAATGTTGTTGCTGCATTTGCTTCCCAGCGGAGGCAAGTTTCAGTTGTTTGGATCCCACTCCATTAACCCACGATCGATTTTAATGAAGTGCCATTTTAACTCTTTCGCTGCGGAATTCTCTGGCACACAATATCCCTTGGCTGCGTAATTAAATTTGAAAAAATATTTTTTTATGAACAAATAGTTTTCACAATTATATTGCGTTATATATGAGAGAGAACTTACAAAATTCATTCCTTGCACTGGAAAACCATTCTGTAGTCCCTGGTGGTATGATATTTAGAAAAATTTTGAAAATTTGAAATATTTTGAAATTTTGAAAAAAAAAAAAAAATTTAGAAAGAATAATTTTAAAAAATTACATTGCAAAATATGTTATAGAGAAATTACAAAAGTCATTCCTTGCACTGGCAAACCATTCTGTAGTCCCTGATGGTATGGTATTTCTCAAAACACGGGATGACGCAGAGTGGTGGAGCGGCGTGGAAATTCGTAAGTAGTATCAAGATACTGGGTGGTGAAAACTTCAGTTTGTTCTGCTGTGTGTTCAAATACTGAGCGGGGGAAACAAGAAAACAAGAAAATGGTGTGCTAAATACTGTACTGTCACCAAGTAACTTAGCTCTTGCCTGTGTCGAACTTCCCGCACCTAGATCAATGCTGCTTTGCACACTGCTCCATGATGTTACGGACGACGGTACAAATTCTTCATCAGACACTACACAATCACTGTCACCACTTGAAGTCTCATAAAAACTGTCGCTATTATTGTCACAATTTAATTCACCTTCTGATTCAACAGTTTAGTAACATCATTATCAAACAAGTGTTGACGACTTGAGGAAGCCATGTTGTTTACATTCGAACATTCATTTGAAACTGACATGTCAGAGAACTCAACGCTCGTATTCTAAACGGAGGCGTAATAAGCGACATCATACGGATATAAACAAAACTACAAGTTCAAATAGTTCCAAATAGTATCAACAGATGTCTGAAGGCTACTAAAAGCGACGTACTGCGGAAATGCGACACCCGCAGCGAGTGGAAGTATGAACTCGCAATAATGCGACTTCCGCAGAGCAAGGCACCTGGCGTGCTGTGCATAAATGCGACGACCGCAGCGAAAGAGTTAAGAATATTTCAAGTATTGGCCTGTGTTGCTCTCAAGCTGAATTTTAGTGTCATGAGTGACCTGATCACATTCTAATAAGATAACATAAATGGCAGTTGTGGAAGAAGTGTTGTTAGAGTGAGTGCAGATCTCACCTGCGACCGATTACATTGCATTTTTTAAAATTTTATTTAGACTTGTGTATTATTTGGCCAATAAGGCTACACTGTTTTTACCGAGTTTTCACATCCATGTGTTTTTGTCTTGTTAATAGAAAATCGAAAAGTGTCTAAGTGATTTTATATTATATCCGATTTGTGGAGCACAGATGGAATTACCCCAGAGTTCTTCTGGGCAGCTTTGAGGATGAGAGTTGTTCACTTTGTCTTATCATGCTGTTTGAAAACAAATATTTTGAAACAAGGATGTAATAAAGAGCAAGGGATATAATAATCGTTAGAAGTACAAAAAATACATTTTTAAAAATGAAAATGCTGTGAAATATGCCAGAAAAGCACCTTGCTCACCCATGACCGACAATGTGACTTAAAGTGAGCATAACCGATACCGGGTTAAGCTGCAATTCCAGTACTGATTAGTCAGTATATACATAAATTGGGCTTAAAACCAAGTTTCACCCAAATTTGACCAAGAATATGGTGGTTGAAATTTATATGTGCATTTTTTACATTGTGAGGTCTGTATTTTTATGCTAACACCTGTTAATGACCAGATACAATTAAAACACAACACACAATAACACATTAAAACTCAACATTGCATGCATTTCCATCCACATTGTCAAGGAAACAGAGGAGGGACTAAACAGATTAAGTAGGTGAAATCAGGGTTGGCATTTTGCCCATTTTTAAAAAACCAACCTGGGTGGTTTTTTTCAGGTTATGTTTATAAATATATATATTTTAAAAATGAAATACATTTTTCCCTGATAGTAATATATTGGAACATTCAATTTGTATTGTTTTAGTTCACTGAGTCAGAAACTATTTAATATTTTCTGTTAACATTGTTAAGAATTGACAATGAAGGTCTCACACCTTGTAATGATTAAACTAAAAGCATACATAACCCGTGCCGCAGACCATTGAAGGCCCAGCCCTACCTACCGACAGCCAGCCGCACTCCCACCTGATCCTCCTCTGAGGTGGGAGAGCATCCAACTAGTTACGGGGTGACATGTGGTCAGCACGACGAACCCCCAGTCATCGTCGTAGTTTTTCATGATGAGGTTACGCTACACATTTGTAGCTCCCCAATTTAATCATGATGTTAGTGTTCACCAGTCTCATACACAGGCCGAAATCTCAGGAGACTCAAACCTGCACACGTCCCATAGCCAGAGCCCAAAGCATGACCGCACAGCCACAGTGCGGGGCAAATGATTAAATTATCTAAAATACCATGTTCTTAAATAGTATTTGACCAAGAGTTTGATTCTACTCTTCCTGGATGGCGTAACAGTTAGTAGATTTGTGATCAGTAGAGGCACATATTTTTGGTAAATAAAAAAGCAAAATTTTGGTACAAAACAGTCAATTTCGGGTTCAAAAGCGGTAAATAAAATAAAATTTCGGTGTTATAGTGGTGAATAATCGCATCAGAAGTGCTATATATAAAATGACATTTTGGTTTTAAAATTGTGAATATAATCCTAAATTTGATTTAAAACTGCACTTATTACACAAAATAAACTTATCCCTTCTAATAGCACATTTATGTAGTTAGCAGAGTATTAAGTTTATTCCTGCGTAAATGGGTCCATTTTTGCTTCTCAAATATTTACAGCAGAATTAATCAATTTTCTGTGAATTGCATAACTCACAGGATACTTCAGACTTCAGAAAGTGTCGCGTCTGTATATAAACAGTAAATTTCGTGTTTTCGTCAAAAACAAAATTTGTATGCCTCTAGTGATCAGTTCCCAGGGTTGCACATTGCAATTCTATACTAAGCCCCGCGACAGGTTAAGTGTGCAGCAAATTTTCACATATATAGACCCAAACGTACGAGCAGAATATAGTTCCACTGCAATACTTCTGATTTTCTTACTGTCTGTGATGTGATTAGCTCGGCGGTTGAGGCAAGACTGGCATGGGAGATGCTGAGCGCCGTTTTCGCGTGTATTAATACATAAAACTTGCTGCAAACTTGACCTGTCGCGGGGCTTAATTACTAATGCTTGATAGCTGTGGTGGTTTAGTCAACCTCCGTGATGCAGTGGTTAGTACAGCACGCTGGAATGCCAGGCACCCCAGGTTCGAATCCTGGTTTTGGATGTGTGTGAAAATTGAGAATATAGAGAGAAAAAGGGGGATACTACTGCTTAGGGGCATTACTTTGATTACAAATGTGAAAAAGAAGTGGACAGCCTGGCTAACTGCCATGCAGAAGACCCGGGTTCGAATATTGGGGTGGGTGATGTAAGGTCGGAATTTTTCTGGTCTTGTCCCTGCATAAAGCAGCTCTGGAACTCACCAAGCCTCAAATCAATGGGTTCTGGGGGGGGAGGGGGTGTAAAGGCAGCTGGAGTTTGGGTGTGATCACATCATCTCCAAAATGGCCGAAATCAAGAATATGTCGGGCCCTACCCCCATATCCCCTGAATGTGCCTTCATGGCGCAGTGCTATATGCACGGGGAACTTTACCTTTACCTACTATACAACATATGGTAGCTGCACACACTTTTAAATCTGCTTCAATGCAGTTTGTTCACAGTTTTGTTTTCCCATTATTTTTGTAGATGTTTCAACTATGCCAAAATTATAAGGCTGACATATTTGTCTTCACTGATTTCATCCAAATGGAATACCGTATCCATCCTCCAAAATATCTGATTGCTATGAAACTAAAAGTTCCCATGGACAAAATATTAGTGGCCCCCATTTGGGTCCCAACATACATATGCACTATATTGTTAAAAGAAATTATTTGTCAATCCATAGCTTAAGAAATGCCCTAGAATATTTAAGTATATTTTCTTAATGTCCAAAAATGTAGTTTAGGCAGATATTTGAAAGTGGCATCAGAATTTGGAGCTACCTCAGAAATCATGTCATTGTTTTTATTCAAGGTTTGTGGGACAATATACTTGAGGGAAGAATGCTTCTGCAGAAATGCTTGCAAAGTGCAAACCAGCTGCCACAGTTCGACATGTATCAGAAATTTAAAGAAGCTGGAAAGATGGAGTTCAGATCTCACACATCGGCTCTCAAGTCATCTCTGGACACCTTACTTGGGAAACTTGTTAATCTCCAGGTTAGTTTTGTAACTTGAATTCAGAAGTTATTTTATTTGTTTTTGAACTTTATATTATTATCGTGGGTAGAAGAGTACAGGCACCCAGTCACCATGGAATCTGAAAATTCCTGGCATCTGAATTTTGAAATTCAGTTCAAAATTTTGTAAAAAATATTTTGAGTTCGCTTATGAAAATTTCCATTACCTTTTTTTTTTTAAAGAATGAGTGCAATATGTATTTTTTTTAATATTTGTGTGTTTCTGTATTATGCATGTCATTAAATTAGAATAATAAACAAGGCTATACATTTTTTGCACTGTTGCTAGCCGAATTTTAATAAATATCTCCTGTCTGCCACCTAAAGGTTAATCGTAGTTGATATGCATGACTAAAATGTATATTTCTTCACTGAGTCATGATGTTTGCTATTGGTTAATAACTAGTGACAAATATCCACCAGTATTTTACTGCATTTCAACTTCAAAAAATTTATTTTGTTCATGAGATGATACAGATACTATTCTGGAATTTTGTATAAACTATGCTGAGATTTCATTAATTCTGTGACAAAAAATTATTTTGTTATGGAATTACTGTGACAAAATGAGAGTTCTTTTAATATACTAATGTCCAAAATTAAAGCAACAAATGGAAATTCTTTCCCGTGTGTCCATTTGACCACATAATACGATCAGGTGATAGTAATATTTATGATGTCATAGACAACTGGTTTAAGATAGAAAATAAACTAACCTTAATGTGCCAGGATTGAAGGTTGCCCATCCCCCCAAGGCCAATGGCGCATCCCCTTTAAAATCATGCCATGCGTTTCCCCCAAATCATAATATTTGCGCCCTTTAAACCATATTGTAATCCCCACAAAATATTTAATTAGGACAGTGTGTCTACCGAAAGTAACCTTTTCCTTAGCTTTAATTAACATTATAATTGATCTGCCCCTCCTCCCTAAACAGGCGTGCCATCACTCAAGACCACCCCTAAAATCGTTCATCATAATCGAGAATATCGCGTGGATCCCACTTTAAACTGTGGGTTCAGTTCTGATTAGACTTAGAGTGCATAAAGTGGACTTAAAACACCAAATCAGTAAATCAATCAGTACCCTTAACATTGAAGAATATTAATTTAATGGGGTGTCAATACTTTCTTAGGATCCCGAGATATTTAGTCTTTTCCAGCTTTTCCTTTGGCACATTCGGGGTCGAAAACGTGTGGATGCCTTATTGCTAAATACAGTCTCCAAAATGTAATATTCGAACTCTCTCTCCAGTACAGAAATCCCTTGACAATCTAAGATTTAACACTTTATCAAGAGCTTTCTATCTCCCCCTTTAAATTTCATACTCAATCCTACCACCAAAATTTTCATGCCAATTTTAGACTTACTGTTAATATTGAAGAGTGGATATTGCCTCCTGCAAAAAATTAATTCTCAGTCTCCACACAAGAATTTTCACAACAGTCTAAGACAATAGTAATACACAAGAATTGGATACCCCCCTCAATTTAATGTTCAATCCCCCTCTAACTAAAGTACTCGCCATAATCTAAAACCTAGAGTTGGATACTGTCCCCCCAGCAAAGTTTAATTCAGAATCCCCCTCAGAACCCACGTGTCAATTAAGGCCTAATATATAGGAGTTCAATCCCCCCCCCCCTTTTCGATAATGCCCTAAACACTTTCATTTCTTCATCTAATGGATTAAATATGGTGCATTTAAGGTGTAAAATTTTTACATATATTTTGGAAAAGATATAAATGTTGATTTTTTTATTATTTGAAGGGAAAAATCCCCCCCCCCAAATCTCAATGGCGCAACCTGCACCATAAAACCCCCCCTGTGGGCACCCCTACCAGGATTTATCAACAAAAAAATCACGATAGCAACAGGTTAAACTTGGCAAATTTATCAATAAAAAAGATCACACGAGGAGATTATTTCTGTTTGTTGCTTTAATTTTGGACACTAGTGTACTTAGCTCATAAACAAATCAGAAAATGATAAAACCCAATTTTACATTCCCAGATTAAATATTTTCTTGCATTATAAACTCTTTACCCAAAATCCCCTTGAAAAACATAAAATCAAGGTTTCACTGTATTTGTAAGATACAACTTAGTTGCAGTACAATACAGTGGAACCTTGATTTTACATTTTTCAGGGGGCGAAGCTGAAAATACTTAAAATGTGAGTAAATGTAAAATCTAGGAAAATATATTGACATATTGGTATGGTGAAACCATCAAGTTTGAATGTATAATGTGGGGAACATAATATCTGGTATTTATGGACAAGTTTAAATTCCTGTAATTTTGAAGTAATTTAGCAGGAAGGTGGGAGAGTATCTGTTCCTGAACGAGGGATGTTTATAAAGTAATAATTATTGCCAAGAAGGAATACAGTAATGCACATGAGTTTTTGTGAATGAATCAGTCTTTCTCCACATAAACTCCACCCAGAGTGACACACTTCTTCCGTCGATGTACCTATTTGTGGATGCCATTGTTGTGGAAGTCCTGTGTCTGGCTGTCCAGGAAGCCATTCACGGCAGAAATGACACCGTCATCAAAATGTCTCCCACGCAGAGGCTTCTTCAGTTCTGGAAGGAGGAAGAAGTCACTGGGTGGGAGGCCCCGGAGAATATGGAGGGTGAGGGAGAATTTTGAAACCCAAAGTGGCATGAGTCACAGTGGATTGGGTGGGGTCATTGTTGTGGAGAAGCAAACACTCCTTTTGTCAGCATTCCACGATGTTCCTTCCTGATTGCATCCCACAACTTGGTTAGTAGGTCCTGGCAGTACCGCCCAGTAATGGTTTTCCCGTTGGAGGCATAATCTCACAGGAGCACATGGTGGCAGTCCCAAAAGACACTCAGCATCATGACCTTGGCTTTTTTGAGAGTTCGTGGCTCTGAGTGCTTCCACTGCTTGCTTTGTCTTCATCTCTGAGTCATAATGGTGCACCCAGCACTCATGCATAGTGATCAGTCTTTGGAAAAAGTCCTCCTGATCGGCTCTGTAGAGGTGAAACATTTCCGCTGCGGCCTCCTTTCTGTGCTGCATTTGGAAGGCGTTGGCAAGCACGGGACCCAGCAAGTGGCAACCTTTGTCATGCGCAGCTCATTGTGTATTATGTTAAATACTGACCTCTGACTAATGTTCACCTCCCTTACAATGGATGCGATGGTAATACGGTGGTCTGTGAGCATGAGGAACTCCACTTTCTTCACAATTCTGGGTTCCTCCAAGAGAAAAGGCTACCTGATGCATTCTTCATCTTGCAGACTTGTTGAACCACACTGAAACCTACGCCACCTTACCACTCTGTCATTTGATGAGCATACCCTCCATACACTGCCACAAGTTCATCGTGGATTTATTTTGCAATCTTTGCTTTGAAAAACAAAAAGTGAATCACACTTCGAACTTCAGCTGGCTCCACGGGTTGCCCCAACTTGGTTTTCTGGGCCTCTAGTAGTGTTCCGCAGAACTACTATGCATGGAATGTTTACTGATCCAGTAGCTTAACCCGTAACGGGCGTCTTGCAAGATTGTAATGCTAAGGACGTGGCATGGTCCCATGGCCCCCAAATTGAATTGACTAATTCCAAGGAGTTATCAAAACTTGAGCGAACTTTTTCACAAATTACCATGTGTTTTGGACCTTCTTTATGGAATTATGATAATATTTTTCATCCACTATTTCCGTTATTGTCGTTTTTATTACTCAGTTCATCTAATGCTACAAACATCTGTCACATATTCATAACGGCTCTATAAATACATTTTTATATGACTGTAAGATACAAAAAATGCTTTTGTTGTTCAATTATCACAGAACATACATGCAGTTACACAAAGAAAACAAAATTACATAAAAAATTCACACAAAAAAAATTCTGCACAATGTCAAAATGAAGGAAAAAATCTAATTGATCATAGCAATAATCAGTGGAAATAATGCTTCATTATCTCTTGTATCAGACTGCATATCTGATAATTCACTTTCACATCCAACTTCCTCATGTGTGGCAAGAATATTTCTAATAAAGAGATAGTCAACTGGGATCCGAAAGACTTACACAAAGGGCATTGCGTGGTCCATAAGACCCATGAATATCTATTGCTCTGCAACTAAAAATCAGCGAGGGAAGTAGTGCCTGTAATATACCAAAATATGAAGCTACCAAAAAGGAGGGAAGTGCATGTTATTGCTTCCGAGAATGACAGCGTTGTTCTAGGCTGCAGGGACCATGCCACGCCTGTTAAGGGTTAAGGACCAAAGGCTTCCCCACAGCGCAAATTCTTGAAACAAGCCTGCAAATTAAAAGCATAAATTATTACTTTATGGACGTTGCTCATATTTCCTCAGCTCCGACGCATCTGTTGCCTCAGTGGCTGAGCCTGTTGAATGCTGGACATGTGATCTTGTCACTGGCGGTTCAAAATTGAAGTCCTGGCATAGGCATTCTTTTGTGATTGTCCTTTCATCAGTGTTATCCAGTCATCAAGATCCTTATCATTGTGATTCTAAGGAGGCAGAAAAGTAATGTAAATAAGCAAAAAGACAACTTACATATATGTACATTAAAAGTAACAAACACTATAAGATGTAAGCGAGTTACTAAAGGTATATCCGCGAAACTTACTTGTAAATGTTCTAATAATTAATAGAACATTTACAAGTAAGTTTCGTGGATATACTTGTAGTAACTTGCTTACATCTTATATTATCAACCGCGTTGTTTATTCCCCTAAACATAAGAAACATTGTTCTGAAAAAAAAAAAGATATGTAATAAATGCTCTGTAAAACTTGGTGATTTCATATTGTACTTTTATGATATTTCTTTCAGTATGTAAAATTGATGTTATATCCTTCCAGGAGTTGCTACTCAAGTCTCATCCAGAAACAAGAGGACTTGCAAAAGAAAAGAAAAAGTATGTACATGATAGGTATATAGCATGAAATCTAACCAGATTGCCACCTAACTAGAAAGTATTGCTAGAATTAACTTTGCTGTTGCTTGTAATGTGAGAAGAAAGCATGACCAAACTCATTTCTAAGTTTCTTTTGTGGAGTTTCAAGTTTCCTCTTGCACACATTTTTTTTCTTATTACTTTAAACATATGCAGATGTAGGGATGTGACGAAACCAATTACCAATGTATGAATATCAGCCAAAAATTACATATTCAGACTCAGTATTAGCATCAATAAAAATCCGATATTTAAACTGATACCGATACTAAATTGTTAACTCCCTAAAATGTTTCTGTATATTTTAATTTTGTCAGATTTTGTAAAGTTACGTCAATGTGAAGTAAATTCTAAACAAACAAGAGGGGACCAATCGGATCTTCATAAGCATTACCGACTCTCATTCAGAAGATCCACATACTACAACATCTGAAATAGAACATTACGTTGGTGAAGCAACCTTTCATTTGATGTGGATACTTTACTGTACTGGAAATTCAAGAATGAGTACGAAAATCTGCAAAAAAGTAGCTAGAAATTACTAACTAATGCATACCTGTTCAGTGTTGCTTGACAGATATGTGACGAAAGAAGTGGATTACATCCAGAAGTGAGGGCCTTCCCGATGGCGCATTGGTAGCATTGTCACCTTGTAATCAAGGGGTCCTGGGTTCGATACCCGGTGGAGACACATAGTGGTTTGGATCCCACTTTAAACTGTAGGTCCAGTCTCAATTAGCCTAGCTGTGCATAAAGTGGACTTAAAACACCAAATCAATCAATACATCCAGAAGTGCTTCAAAAACTTGTTTTTCTGAAGTTCTAAATATGGAAATAACTGCTGCTGTACTAGTGTTAAGTCTCTTTGAGAATATAACATGCAAATAGACATTTTCGTAGCAAATTTATTTTTGCCTTGCAGAAAATAACACTCCATTTCTATTGAATAATCTTATGCATTGCAATTGCTTAAATATCGGCATTGATATTGATTTAAAAATGTATCAGTGAGTACATTGGAATCAGTAATTTTTAGCTTCGTCACATCACTAGCACAAACACACACAAATAAAATGAAATTGAAAAGTGACATGCTGCTGGCCACTGCAAGTAATCAGTTGTATGTTCAATTTTGTAACTTGGCAAAAGTTGTAAAATTATGGCTGAGTCTAGATAATTGAGGAGTGTAGGTTTTATAATGGAATGACAAAACTTCACATTCAAATCCTGTTTTTCATTCAGATTGAAGTAGACATTAATATTTGTTAACTCTTGGATGCACACTGCAGAATTGACTCCTATTCTTAGAATCAATGTGCATAAAATGTAACATTTGACATGTATAATACTGGTTCAATACCAATAACAAACAAAACTTGAAATACCCAGTTTAAAAATGAGCAAAATCTATACTAAGTATGCAAAAGTATTGCCATGAAACTAAGAATTCTTGTTGCCAGTCAGACATGAATGAAACATCATGAAAGGGCAATGTAACTTGCTTGTAACTCAACTAACTAACTATTTAAACACTCTCTCTAAATTTCACCACTTTTTACCTTGTTCAACCTCCTAAGGAAGCCAAAGGTGTATATAAATCCTTGATCTTTTCTTTCAGAGAGACTGCAAGTGACAACAGAATGAGTGATGAAGAGATTACAAGTGACACAGAAGAGGAAGATGCAGAAAAACATGTTCCCGATCAGTCTCCTCCTCTTCAGCCAAAGAAAAGAAAGTTAAATGATTATTCAGAACTCCTAACCAAGCGACACAAAATATTTGTACCTTATCGAAATTCTGTGATTCAGAAGTGGAATGACAAAACACGTGTTGTCTCTGGAAATGTTAATCGGACTATGAGTGGATTTGAGCAGCCAACGTTAAAACAAATAGAACATGTTCTTGCTGACAAGCAGCGTCTTGTCAAGAGGACTCAGATGAAAAGGTCTGCATATGAAGTTTTGGGAAAGCAAAGAACAGATACCTCAGGAAACCAGGTAAGAATAAAAGTGGATTGCAGTTAATACATAGTATTATTTTATTTTGATCTTAATAATGACAAGAGCTGGCCTGTAATTGCAACAATGATGATGAGTAATGATAAGATAAAATTGATGAAGGGACACTCACAAAGAACACCCATGCCCAGCTTGGTACTGAAACCCAGGAACTTCAATGGCAAGAGCAGAAGTCAACCACAGAACCAGCTTCTAGCAATAAGTAGGTTTTGATGTGTACACTTTTTAGTGGCCATATTTAGTCCTGAGTACCAACATGCCAGATGTGATTATCACAATTGCTGGTTGTTCCTGTGGGTGGCATTGTGGTAATGTTGTCACTTTGTAAGTGAGCCCTATTTTTGGTCTAAAGGCATATTGCACAGTGTTTCAGATCTCACTTTAAACTGTAGTGCCAGTTCTGATAAGCCTATCTGAACATAAGTGCACTTAAAAACTTAAACTATTTGTTTTGCAGAAGACTGATCTTCTCTGAATATAGCACACACACACACACACATGCATGCAAAAATAGTCAAAGTGGTGTAATGTCTGACCTCTGACATTTTAGCAGCATTCCATGGCTTTGAACACACATTAAAAAAAAACTCATGTTTGCCCAGCCTCCCAGATGAAGATTCCTTTTGATGCAATCTAAATCTGTTGAAACTGATTATCTACTCTTACCTGGAGATATTGTCGGTTGGATGACATAACGACGTATCTCAATTTTTTGCGAAATTGAGTTATTGACATACTTGGGGTCGTACCAGTGCCCTACATCACCCTATGGAGCGGCGTAGCTCAAATCCAACTAAGGAAGTTTTGGATATTTGTTTAATTTGGTGTATCTCAATTTGTTAAAGAATTTTGTATGACATAGCGGCATATCTTAAGTTACATCGTTATGTCAGACAAAGTAAACCCTAAACTGTATCACAAGTTGGCGTTTCTCATTTTGTTTACAGTAGCAAATTTAATGTGGATTTAAACGCAACAGATCAACTACAGATCAAATTTTTCACATCAGACAGACACTTGAAAAAAAGTGGGAATATAATCAAAATGTCCATCAGCTATTCATTGATTTCAAAAAAGCATATGATTCGGTCAAAAGAGATAAATTATATAATATATTAGTAGAGTTTGGAATACCTAAGAAGCTTGTTAGTATGATAAAAATATGCACCAGTGAAACAGAAAGTAAAATTCGTGTGGGTATTAATATGTCTGACAAATTTACAATTCATGATGGGTTAAAACAAGGAGATGCATTATCTCCATTGCTCTTTAATTTTGCCTTAGAATATGCTGTTAGGAAGGTAAACGAAACTAAAGAAGGACTAAAATTAAATGGTGTGACTCAGTTGTTAGCATATGCAGATGATGTAGACTTACTGGGGGATGATGTGAATACAATTAAGAATAATGCTAAAATATTTTTCAAAACTGCTAAAGAGATAGGTTTGGAAGTTAACCAAGAGAAAACTAAATATATGCTTACAGGCCGAAACCAAGTGTTAGGTAATAATCAAAATCTAATTATTGATAACAACTCGTTTGAAACAGTTTCCAAATTCAAATACTTAGGAGTAATATTAACAAATGAAAATTATATTAAGGAGGAAATAAAAAGTAGGCTTAATTCAGGAAATGCATGTTACTTCTCTCTTCATAAACTTTTGTCTTCTCGTTTAATATCTAAGAATCTAAAAGTTAAAATATACAAAACCGTAATTTTGCCTGTAGTATTATATGGGTGTGAAACTTGGTCCCTTACATTGAAAGAGGAACATAAATTGAGAGTATTTGAAAATAAGATCCTTAGGAAAATATTTGGACCTAAAAGGGATGAGGAGACAGGTGAGTGGAGAAGGTTACATAATTTAGAACTACATAATTTGTATTCATGTCCAGACATTATTAGAATAATTAAATCAAGAAGACTTAGGTGGGCAGGCCATGTGGCACGAATGGGAGAGGAAAGAGGAGTTTTCAGGATTCTTGTTGGGAAACCTGATGGTAAGAGACCAGTAGGAAGGCCAAGACGAAGATGGAGGGACAACGTGGAGATGGACCTAAGGGAAATCGGTAGGGATGGAAAAGAGTATATAGATCTTGCTCAAGATAGGGACAGATGGAAGGCCTGTGTTGCTGCAGCCATGAACCTTCGGGTTTAAGAAGGCTAGAGAGTTAGTTAGTTAGTTAGTTAGTAGCAAAATGAAACAATATGGGAAAATACGTGCAAAAAAGAGAAAGAGGAAGTGATGCAGAAATGTATATTCGAATGTTTACAAATCTGTGAAGGCACAATCTAACAATAGCAGCCAAGAGATAATGAAATGACACTTTTTGTTGAATGGATGAAAGGTGTTTCCTAATACAGAAATATATTGGACTGTTCATAAGTCGGAAATATCACAATTCAACAATAGCGGCACAGTTTTCTGAAGAAGGATCAAAGCCATATGTTAAATAAGCTTGTTTGTAAGCTCTATTAGGCAATAGCCAACATTTTCAAAAAATTCTCAAAGCTTTCAACTTGCCCCTGATCAGTTTGCAATCAGCCATCTTATGAAGAAGATGGACGTCTTAGTACTATGGGAGGAAGATTGCTCAAGAAGTATTGTTTCATCAATAGCATTACATGTGTTTGGAAAAAAAAAAAAGAACATCGAAGCCGGGATATCTGTAAAATTTTACTGCCCTCCAGAAATTAAGTGGTACAAAAGGACTGTTATACAAACAGTTGATGAAGAATCTGCTGTATCATGTGATGGATATATATATATATATACACCTCAGTCTCGGCTGCTGTGCAAATGGAATGTATGTCATCTCCTATGCAAGAACAGGATGAGAATGACTTAGATATCGACAGTGAATTATTTAAAGATGACGTCAGTGATCCAGATTATGTCCCAGGGAAATCACATCATTGTGAATCAAGAGGATGTAAAGATGAATTCTTCTCCTAGTGTTCCAGGTGTCACATCCTGCTTCGCTGGGATCAATTCATTCAATATAGTGGCTGTGCATTTCACAAGAAATGGGTGCTTATTGACAATTCAAAATGTGAGGTAAATAAAGTGCAGAACAATTCTTTAATACCCGATAGCATTGCCCGCCAAAAGAAGGTGAACGGCTTCTCGAAAAGGAGGGAAGAAAAATTAGGAAAAATTACGTAATGAAGGCTATGAATACATCAGTTCAGCTACAGTTGTGTTGGCCAGAACAAGAATAGGATTGTAGTGTCTGCATTGGTGTGTAATATTAACAGCTGAGAATATAAAGAAAATTGTGCTGAGATTTTTTGGCCTCTTGTTGCTGTTTCTTGATAGGGATAGATCGGAAGGCATGTGTTGCTGCAGCTATAAACCTTTGGGTTTAATAAGGTTACAGAGTTAGTTATTTAGCTGGTTAGCCCGAGATTTTTTTTATCCCCATCATGAGCAAAATGAGGGAGTCTCTGCCCACAGTGTCATCTCCAGATTGCTAAAGCAAGTTGGAGAAAGCTTTGTCACATCTCAGCTCATACCCATCATCCTTACATCGTGGACACAATGCAGATGGAAAATTTTCTAGATTTAAGGCACTTGATGAAGATATGAGGCTTTTCCAGCTTAAGAAGACTGATGATGTTTTTTATGTTTACTTGGAAATATATTCCTGAACTATGATTTTAGAGAAGCAACCCGATCACTATTACATGAAAATAAGTTTACTGCAAGAGGATCCCACAAAAATCGTAGTGAAGAGATAGTTGCGAGTTTGCCACCTCCATTGAACAAAGAACCTTTGAAAATAGTGCAGGAGAAGTAAGTGGAGTTATTGTCTTTGTGTGCTGGTCCTTTTCCCTTAGTTCGACAGTGACTTCAAAAAATAATATGCAAATTTGAACCATTCAATTGATCTGTTACAGAACAACGTGTTTCAGGTCACTGCATTTCACAAGAAAATTCATTCTTGTTGCTAATGTAATGTAGACAAATTATCTCTCAAATTTGTTATGAAGTAATTTTGCACTTTTTGTTTTTTTACTTGTACTTAGTAGTGAAAACATATAAACATATAAATCTAAAGAACTTAAAAAATAACCATTACTTTGAAAAGAGATGAAAAAACAAATAAGCATCACAGACAATAACATCATGTATATTATATGTATGATTTTGTTCACATTTTGATTTTAAAAAAAGATTTATCAAATCGTGAGGCTGCAACTTGATACTAATTTGCATGGCATATATCAAAGATATTTCTGAGTGATTAATAATTATGACATGGCATACCGACGTATCTCAATAAATTATGAAATTTCAAGCATGTAAAGCAAGGCCTGCAGCATTCAACCACACTATTTGATTGCTGAAACATAAGTCACTTTTGTGTCAAAATAAAATTTCGTGGGGGCAAATAGTATTCTCACAACTATCTACAAAAGTGTGTGGAAAAACGTTTTTTGCTTCTCCTGAAAACTTTAAAACAGTGAGATACGTTGTTATGTTATCCGACCGACGATATATTATCCTCATACTCATAATAAAATCTTCTGAACTGCAATGATTGATTTAGTTTCAACTAACCAATTAGCTATATTGTTTCTGTTGGATGTGAGACTCACCAGTGTTGACTATTGCTCAATATCATGCTTTCCATTTCGCTGCAACTGAGAGGGGTATGTTGTCCCACTCCTGTGTACATCTTTTCAGGAGGTCATGCAGACAGTATGTGAAAGCACAATAATCCATTGCACTAGGACCTGGATGTTTCACTGGAATGGCATGAATCCCAGTATCATCTGTGATCCACCAATAGAGAGTTTTTCTAGTCCCGTCTAGTTTGCTGCACTTTTTGACACTCTTTGCACTCATGTGTCTAGTAGTTGGTTACAAAGTGCAACACTTGAGTCCTACACTTCATTCATTTGGTGTCATATAGTGTCTTTGGTGTCTGCACCCTTTGCGCTATGTTCTGAAGCAGTGTATAGTGTGGTGTATGATCTTGTGGCATGTGCTAACCAATCAATTAATTCATAATTGGGAAAAGAGAGACGCAGTAGTATATAAATACGGAGAAACTAGTACTCACTTTTATCCGCAAAGCTGTTTTTTCTTCTTTTCGATTAATTTCAGTGGCCACTACCACCATCCTCGTTGGAACTAGTACTGTTGCTTGGCGTGCATCTTTTGTTTGTAGTTCTGTGACTGCCGCTAGGTGCACTGTTGTTAACTGTGCGTCTGGGTTTGTGTCGTCTGCTCCGGGTGATAACTACTGTTGTAGGGGAATCCAAGTGTGGTGCGCTTGCCCGCTATCGATGTTTAGCTCGTGCGGGAAGTGCATTTCCTTGATTTTGGTGTCTACGAGCATGTGGGCAGTGTGTTTGACTTGAACCTTTGAATGAACCAGTTTGTAATCATGCACAAGGGTGATTACTCTACAAAAGTAATAGACAAACTAAACAGTGACTCGTACAGTGTCGTCAAAAAAGACCCCACAGACAGGTACAATAGAATTGTGAAAAATGCAGTGAAATCTAGTGCCATACTTAGTGAACAAGACCACAAATTCCTCCTCAACCCCCACCCGTCACCTGCCATTGCCTATGGCATTCCTAAAACTCATAAACCTGGAATCACCATGCACCTTATAATACCTGGCTTCAATTACCCCACGGTTCACCTAACAAACTGGCTAAAAAACAAAATATCTCAATTCAACCACAAACTTACATATGTGTTACGCAACAGTGCCGATGCTAAAAATCTGGTGACTTCAATAATGCAAGCTGACAGTGCAAAATTAGCCAGCATTGACGTAGTAGATATGTACAGTTCAATCCCCATAGACCTAGCACTGCGTTCAGTTGAAAGATGGCTGACAACAAACAGAACCCCTGCTCTAGAGGTACAAGAGATAACCAGGCTATTGGATGTTTGTCTAAAACACAATTACTTTCAGTTTGAGGATAAATTCTACAATCAATCCGAGGGCCTTGCAATGGGCAATCCGCTATCAGCTCCTTTAGCCAACATTGTCATGCACCTGGCTGAAAAAGAGATACTCCACACTCCAGAACTACAATACATCCAATATGGAAGGTACGCGGACGACACTATAGTTGTATACAAAAAGGCAGAAGAACTCAACCTTCTAGTGAACAAGCTAAATGGCATCAACCCCAGGCTCAACTTCACTGTAGAACAAGAAAAACATGGTAAAATCAACTTCCTGGGCATCACCATCAGCTGTACACTTAACAAATTCACAACCACTGTCTACAGAAAACTGGATGCAGGCAACCAGTACATACATGCTCTCTCTCTAGCCATCCCCCCTTGCAAAAAGCCAATGTGTGGCTGAACTTTTATCGAAGAGCCTTTCCTACTGTTGCAGAGAAGAGTATCTGCGAGAGGAGATAGCCACCATCACTGAAATAGCCCTGACACATGGCTACACTGAAGCACAACTTTCCACTTGGTGCAGTAAAGGGGAAATACAGGTCAGACACCCTAACCAACCACAAGCAACCCAGCCACAATCAACACTCAGCGGCCAATATAAATGGTTTGCCTTCCCCTACCATCCCACCACTTCCAACCACATATCCAAAGCCCTTCTCCCATATGGCATCAAAGTAGCACACAAACCCAATTCCAAAATAGCTGATAAACTGAACAAACACAAACGGTACTTCCTCTACCCCCTTGATAACCCAGGTGTATACGATGCAGAGTGTGAATTCAAGGCTCATTACATCAGCAGGTCCATCAGATCTGTCAATGAAAGAGTCCAACAGCACCTAGCAGATGCGAAAAAAGCCCAACCCACCACTGGTCTTGCTAAACACATCAAATACAATAGCCATAAAATTCAAAAGGTTCAAGTCAGACGCACTGCCCACACACTCGTAAACACCAAAATCAAGGAAATGCATGCCATAATGCACTTCCCACATGAGCTAAACATCGATAGCAGGTAAGTGCACCACACTTGGATTCCCCTACTACAACAGTTATCACCTGGAAATAGTAGACGACACAAACCCAGACGCACAGTTAACAACAGCGCACCTAGCAGCAGCCAGAGAACTACAAACAAAAGACGCATGCCAAGCAACAGTACAGCAAGTTCCAAAGAGGATGGTGGCAGTGGCCACTGAAATTAATCGAAAAAGAAGAAAAACACAGCTTCGCAGATAAAAGTGAGGACTAGTTTCTCCATATTTATTTAATCAATTAATGTCAAAAAAAGCAGGCATGCATTTGTTGAATCATCTGAACTTGATACACTATTTTTATGTACACTGTCTGCTTGGTTGAACACAATTTCCTTGCACCAGCTTGACACTGGTATGCACCTGCACTACATCTAGTGACAAAAAGGGCAGTGAACTATATGGGACTACATGAATAGATGTCCTGTCTGGTTACAGTTTCACCATAGAGATGTCCATACATGGCCTGAATTTCATTATTGTAAATTAATGTTAGGTATGTTCCTGGTAATATATGGAATTATTGCTTTCTTCCTTTGTTTCAGGATATTTCATCAGAAAACATGAAATATTTCACAGAGTATGATGAGGAAATATTCGATGATAGTGATTTCTACCAACTGCTCCTTAGGGCACTCATAGATAATAAATCTGAGGATACAACAGAGCCAGTGATATTGGGAAGGTAAATTGAAAAATAAATAGTCATAATATTCACTTACATTATAGGCAATACTAATATTTTTGACTGTATATGGATATCATTCATTTTTTAAAAATCTTACTATACTGCACATTTCACAGATAATCACATTTTTACTGTGCAAGGATATCAGCCATGGTTAGTCAGAACAAAGAATATGATAGTTTTTGCACTTCTTAGTATAATATACTCATGTACTCACAGATAAGTTAATCTGTTAATTACACCTCTTAATTATTCATAATTATGCAGGTATATGATTTCTTATTTTTCAGGCAGGTCACTATAATGGGAAGAAGTAGGATTTATTTACTATAACTGAATCGTACAGACTTTATTGAGAACTTTTGAGTTCTGAAACTGTAGTCATGTGTTTATTTCATTTGGTTTACTTAAAAATTGAATCAGAGTTAATATTACATAAATAGTAGAGGGGGGAAAGTGACTGCTTACTCATGTCCCATATCTGAATCTGGAAAAGAAAACTTATTTGCATAATTATTTGATGTAAAGAATAGGAAAAATTGGATCTTCTAATTTGAGCACAGCATAATTAGCTGTTTATAAAACTAAAAACTAAGACATATTTGGGTGGTAAGACCATGATCAAGTACAATTCAGATTTTTAAATTATTAAATTCTCAAATTCTCAAAGTAGTAGTACAGTATTTGAAATAAATTTAAAATAAACTTCATAATTCTCTTAGCATGCATCAGACTCTTCGCTTGTGCTTCCTTTCCTATTTTCCTATATGGCAACTTTTTTCTGGTGCTTTTCTTAACATGGCCAATGCCTCTGTTATTCATGTTGAGAGGAATAAATAACGCGGTTGATAATATAAGACGTAAACGAGTTACTAAAAATATATCCGTGAAACTTATTTGTATATGTTCTATTAATTTCGGTAGCCTCTGCCACCATCCACTTGGGAACTCGATGCTTCACTGTTAGGTTGACTTCCGGTTCCTTTTGTTGTTTCCTCGACTACCGGAACCTTCGTTTGTGAAGGAGCTACGGGAATATGAAAGAAACGAATGCAAACTGTTGGTTCGACGAATGGACATAAGTTTCCTCAGAGCGTGCAAAACATGTGACGTCTTCCCAAAGTTTATTCAGTGGAAAGTGCCGGTGAACAGCTATGAAAAACGTCGTTTACGATGCACAACAGCGAGTGCTTACAGCCGTTATTGCAGACAAACACACAGAAATTCGACAGCTGGCGCACATGTGCGATAAACAAAAAAACTACCTCGTATCAGTGCTAAACCCCACGAGATGGGAACATGCTAACCAAAATATAGATTGCATGCTACATACTGGAAAAAATTTAAAAAAACAGTACCCTCACCAACAAACTACACCACATGGGGGAAAGTGGCCGAGTGAAAGTTTGAATGACCTAAATGACGGACAAATGAACAACATTGTCAACTTGACGAACCTCAACATTCCACAATCATTCAAAAATCTCCTAGTTTTCGACGAAAAATTCAATGTACTAACCAGTGAACCCTCCCACCCTAGATATCATATGTGCAGCAGAAAAAGCAGCTTGTTTTGCACCCAACCCGCAACATGCGGACAGCATACAGACAGCGACAGCAGGCATTTTGCAGAAGGCGGCTCTACAGAAGGTATCTAAATCCCACCCGACCCACCAAAAAATCAGGTCAGTGCTAACCGAATTCAAATCTTGGCTGGAAGCCAACAACTGTTGGTGCATGAAATCAGATAAAACAAATCAGTATGTGATCATGTATAAAGGTGACTACTCCCGAAAAATGCATGAAAAACTAAATAGTGATTCATACAAGACAATCTACGGGACCCAACCAAAAAGTGCAAATGCATAATCAAGCGTGCAGTTGAAGGTTGTGTAATGCTGAACCAGGAAGACTGCAAACTTCTCCTCAACACCCACCCATCTCTCGCTTATGGCATTCCAAAAATTCACAAACAGGGGATTCCGATGCGCCTCATTGTCGCAGGTTTCAACCAACCAACAGTCCACCTCACAAAGTGGGCTAAAAAAAGAAAATCTCTCAGCACAATCACAAACTGACCTACATTTTCTGAAACAGCACAGATGCCAAAGAACCAATAACATCAATAGTACAAGCCAACCATGCCAAAATTGCCAGCATAGATATGGTTGACATGTATAACTCCATCCCAATTGACCTAGCCCTCACCTCAGTGGAAAGATGGCTTTCTGCCAATAAGGTCTCACCAGTGGAAGTATCTCATGTATGCAAGTTATTGGAAATCTGCCTCCGGCACAACTATTTCAATTTCAAGAAAAGTATTTCATACAAACAGAAGGTTTGGCCATGGGCAACCCCCTGTCCGCTCCCATAGCAAACATTGTCATGCACCTAGCTGAAAAAGATATTCTTCACTCACCAGAACTCCGATATGTACAATATGGCAGATATGCAGATGACACCTTGGTCGTTTACAAAAGGGAAGAGGAAATAGATCTACTCATGGAAAAACTTAGCAACATTCACCCCAGGTTGAAATTTACAATAGAACGGGAAAACCAAGGCATCCGTAACTTCCTAGATCCAATCATCAAAAGGAGGGACAACAAATTCACCACCACGGTTTATATAAAACCAGGGGCAGGGAACCAGTATATCCACTCCCTTTCCAACCACCCACCCCAACATAAAGCCAACGTATGGCTTAACTTCTACAGAAGAGCTTTCTCGCACTGTTCAAGTAAAGAGGATTTGAAGGCAGAAGTTACCATAGTGACGGACATAGGACTTCAAAATGGATACACAGTACATCAACTCTCCACATGGTGCAGCAAAGCGGAAATGCAAGTACGACAACCTAACATACTCCACCCAACCAGCAGTGATAGAGCTAAATGGATTGCCTTCCCTTACCACCAGACTACATCCAACCGCCTAGCCAAGACCTTGAAACAATATGACATAAAACTCGCACACAAACCAATGAACAAAATAGCCAGTCCCCTAAGCAAACACAAGAGATCATTCCTTTCCCCACTAGACAACCCAGGTGTATATGACGCCCAGTGACTCACACTACAGGGCCTCCCCGATGGAGCAGTGGTAGCGTCATCGCCTTGTAATCAAGGGGTCCCGGGTTCGATACCCGGTTGAGGCACATAGTGGTTCGGATCCCACTTTAAACTGTAGGTCCAGTCCCGATTAGCCTTACTGTGCATAAAGTGGACTTAAAACACCAAATCAAACCAAGACTCACACTGGATCTGCCAACGAGCGTATACAACAGCATTTAGCGGGTGCAAAAAAATCCCAACCCACTACCAGGCTAGCAAGACACCTCAAGTTCAATAAACACAGGATCCAAAAAGTTTCAGTTAGGCACACATCTCGCACCCTAATTGACACCAAAATCAAAGAGAGACATGCAATTATGCACTTTCCGCACGAGCTGAATATTGACAGTGGTCAGGCTCATCATGTTTGGCTCCCGCTATTACAACAGCTCAAACCCATCACGCACAGCAGACGAAATGGCTACACCAGCGTCCCTAGCGGTAGTCGAGGAAACAACAACAGGAACCGGAAGTCAACCTAACAGTGAAGCATCGAGTTCCCAAGTGGATGGTGGCAGAGGCTACTGAAATTAATAGAACATTTACAAGTAAGTTTTGCCTCTGTTATATAATGGATGGAACAGATTAGTTGATACTCTTTTAGGCATATCACTTATTGCCAATAATTTTAAATAGCATTATTTTAGTGAAAAATGTCAATATTGTTATTTTTTAATGGATAACTATATACCAGGTGTTTCATAAATAATTAAGGGGTTACAAAAATTTATTGCAAGTAAACTATTGAACTTTCGTTAATTAAACCAGTCCAGAATGAACTAGGAACTCAAAGCAGTGTTTTTTTTTTTAGCACCTACAAATGTTCAATGTATGCACCATGGGTGACACAGCACGCATCAACACCATAGGAACGCAAACAGTTAGTGCATGCATCTTTCGTTAAGCTAAGAGTTCATATCCCTACCGCTAGGCGACACTCAAATCACCCACACCACTCACAGTGTTTTGTACAATGTTTTGGTCCCCAAGATCACGCGACCTTACACCGTGTGACTTCTTTTTGCGGTGTTTCATGAAAGACTGGGTATTCTTCTCACCGATGCCATGTGATATAGCAGCCCTAAGGGAGCAATAGACACTATCTACAGGCCCATGTTGATGCGAGTGTTGCAAGAAGTAGACTATCGTGTTGATGTGTGCCGTGTCACTCGTGGTGCATACATTGAACATTTGTAGGTGTTAAAAAAAACTGTTGAGGAGTTCCTTGTTCGTTCTGGACTGGTTTCATTACTGTAAGTTCAATAGTTTACTTGCAATAAATTTTTGTAGCCCCTCAATTATTTATGAAACATCCTGTAAAAATCACATTTCTTGAGTTTTTAAAGTAAATGTTGAAATACAGTTCCATTTTCTCAGGAAAAAGGAATTACTTGTATTAATTGTATTAAGGTGAATGCACCATTCAGATTCTCTAATGCAACATTTGTTATTTTATATCTGAGATCAATAAATTTATATCTGTACTTTATTTCATATAGGCCCATCCTAGACTTTAGACATTTAAATCTTTGCATGGTGATTGTTTTCTCTAGTGATGGGACAGATTAATCTGTACTCAATCGGTATCAGCCTATGTAGGCATATCAATAAAATTGCCGATTGTTCTACTGATTCAATGTATCTATGAATATCTTACAATTTAGTGCAAAATTATGCCATTTTGTTATAATTTTTATGGATAATCTCCATTCCCTATTTTTAAAAAGTAAATGTCTAAATTTTCAACTCCTTTAGCACTGCAGTCACCTCAAAATACATTCATTAAGGAACCATTCAGGTTCTTCAATGACCATTTGGAATTTTATATGGTATCAGTAGAATATCGGTTATTTGTATTGGTTAATTTTATATCGGTACTTTATCATTATCTGTCAAAATTTCATATCAGCCCATCCCTAGCTTTATTCTATTGAAATCAATTTTTTTACTAACCTCTTACGTCACCTATTTTGTTGTCATATTCTAGAGATTGACAATAGACAAAACATTTTTAAAATGCAAGTAACTTTGATTTGTTCAATTTCTTATTAACTTTGTTCTGAACTTTCAATTAGCAGTATATATTGCATAATTTTCTCAGTGTTTAAAATCCACGTCTTGCTTAATTTTCTTTCTTCAATACAATTATTGATATTTTTGTATATTTCAGGAAATGGCTTGAACTTCAAAAAATACGAACCAAAATGAAAAAAGTAAGTGATCTAAAAGGTACCAAAGGGCGTAAAATACGCTACGATGTCCACTCAAAATTAGTTAACTTCATGGCACCTGTAATGACTTCTACTTGGACAGAAGAATCAAAGAATGAACTCTATAAATCTTTATTTGGCAGTGACAAGTACAATCGTGAATTAAAGTTGTAAATGATGTACGAAGTGTAAATATGTATGAAGATGTTATCATGGATACATGCTTTATATTTATGTGAAACTTTATTGATGTTGAAGTAATAGTGAATTTCTTAAGATCTCAATTGACAAACTCGAACAAGTGTTACTTTAAATAGCAGTCCAGAACCTTCTTTTTTTTCTATATACTTGCATATGACAGTCCACTGTATTTGTGATTATAATGCTATTCAGTAGCATTGGTTGTAAGGACAGCTTTTGAGTCTGAAACAATATTTAAAAGTACATAATATTTTCATTGGAAATTTTTAATAGATCTGGACGGTAACAAAATAAAATTGAAAAGTTACACTGGAGTAGCATACACAGTGCGGTGTATGCTGGCGCCACCTACCGAGCAAAAAAAAATCAGTCTCTATTTCAAATTGCCGCACTGTGTATGTGTGTAAATTTGGACAATTATAATTATGCTTAAGTGTTAGCAATATTAAAACAAAAATATAGTGCATACTTACCTTGTCAATTTTGTATGTTCATTTACACAGCATTAATAAAAACTCTTTATTTTAAAAATTGCATTTCTGTCACAATTTTATACTCCAAATATCAACACTGACATATCGGGAGATACAGTGGAACTCTTATATTATGTTCACAGGTCCTATATTTTTTTTATATTTTAAGTTGTTTTTTTCATCTTGGTTCCCTGAAAAATATATGATGTTCCACTGTATCTAGATCCAGAATGGTGTTATTAGCTGACTAAGTGGTTACTGTAATTGAAGAGATCGCTAAGTGTGACTGGTGGGTCAGGAAGTTTAACACAAGTTGAAATACACATGCACTATATTCTTATTAGGGATGGAACTGATTAATCCATACTCTTAGTATCTGCTGATATAATCATATAAAATTTCCGATAATTTTGCTGATCCAATTTCTGCAAATAGTCATTATCTGGGTGCAAAATTATTACTTGAATATAAAAGCAGGGTTGTTAAAGGTCCAGAAATTTTAAATAAATTCAATTCTGGTCCAGGAGAGAAAGTCAGGAAGTGTAAATGGGATCTAGACTGTAAATAACCTTTTTATGTTTAAAGTATTTCAATTCAGTCCAGGAACCATATTTTTCCAGATCAATTTAAATACGGTCAAAGTTCCGTATTGAAATGAAAGAATATGCAATTTGGACAGAATTTAAATTGTGAGAAAAAAGGTTCTGGTCCTGTTGCAGAACGTATTAGATTTTATGGGTTCATGGACCTTGAACAACCCTGTATGAAAGTATAACTTGTATTCTTCTTTGTAGCTGATCGGTGGTGATTTATTCATTCTTAGTTTTTGGACTTTTAAACAGTGTTAATTTTAAAATACCAACGTTTCGGAGGCTGAATCTGCCTCCATCTTCAGGGTAGCATGTATTCTGTTAAATTATATGGTGTCTATAAATGGTTGCCCTGGAGGATTATTCTTGGTGGCCAAGGCTACACCTCATCTGTCGGTCACAATGACCTCTATGTACCTAGGTAGACACCATATAATTTAACAGACTACACGCTACCCTGAAGATGGAGGCAGATTCAGCCTCCGAAACGTTGGTATTTTAAAATTAACATAGTGGTTAAAAGTCCAAAAAGTAAGAATATAACTTGTGTAACTTAATTTTGTAAAATATCAAAATACACAATTTTTGTTTGCATTGCAGATGTTAGGGGAGAACTCTCAAAATAAAAGTTATGAGAAACATCAGTTTAAAAGTATTCACATCTAACCCACTGAATGTGCACTGTTCTATTCTAAAGGCAATTTTCAGAGTATTATAGATGAAGTAGACTCGTGTCACATGTTGCAGGAGTTCCTACAGTCTCCAATGTCTGTCTCCTACCTTTGTTGAGTTCACCTCTAGTATCCGCAATGCCTCATATTATTACATATATTAAAGTGATGAATGAACCATTCAGGTCATACGTGATTTTATAAATTATACATTTTATATTAGATCAGTATATTTCATAGTGGTCCATACCCAATTGTTAATATTTTCACAAGATGTTGCAACCCTGTATCCATTTTATTTTCCAAAGCAAAATTGTAAGTCCTCTGAATACTTACATTAGTTAAGGAGGTAAATGTAACATTCAGATTCTTTATGAAATGTTTACCATTTTATATTGAATTGTTGCACTATCTGCATAATTATACACAAGTACCCAGCACCAGAAAGAAAATTATACCAATTCATCTTTAACCTTTTGGTGCCCAAGGCCATTTTCACATGTAACCCCCTTGATGCCCAAGCCGATTTTGAGCAAAATGCAGTGTTTCAATTAAATGAGTGTAGATCGGAGGCTAATTGCCCTAGAGAGATGAGGGATATACCGTTGTACGCAGAATGAACCAGAGATTCAGACTATATAAAATTTAAGCAAATTCGGCATATATGTGGCGGGGGGGGGGGAGGGGCTAACTCTCAAAATTTCGGAAAACAAATTTGGTTGCCCCACCCTCCCCTCAAGAAAAAAGTACATGACAGTGTCGACATGCACATGGAAATGATCGCTGACATGTAAGGAACACAAAATTATTTGCATTATTATCATATGACCAATGTAACTTGAGTTGTACCCCCAAAAGGAATGGTCGGCATGCCACTGATTCAAGCTTCAAAATGCAGCGGTACATTGAAATGACTTTAGCTCAGAGACTATTTGAGGTTTGACACTCCCATGTTATATATTAACTAACTTTTTCATTAGAAGTAGTTGTTATATTACTATTTTGTGGTTTAAGAGACCATTACTTACTTTTCAGTCATCTAATGATTCTTGTATATGAACGATATACCGTTGTACACAGAATGAATCACAGATTCAGACGATATATAATTTATGCACATTCGGCGTATATATGGAGGGGGAAAGGGGAGAAATCCCCTGAAAATACTTTTTTTTAAGAAAATGGGGTTTCTCTCCCCCCCTGAAAAAAGGATATGAAAAGTTCAAAATGCACATAGAAATTATCGCTGGCATGTAAGAAACAGAAAAAATATTTGCATCATTGCCGTATGACCAATGTAACGCGAGTTGTACCCCTGAAACGAAAGGCCACTGTCTCAAGCTTCAGAATTGAGCAAAATGCAGAGTTACATTGAATTGACTGCAGCTCAGAAACTAAATGCCCTAGAGATATGAAAGATATACCATTGTACGCAGAATGAATCGCAGAATTCAGACGAAATATAATTTATGCACATTCGGCGTACATATGGAGGGGGAAAGGGGGGAAATCCCCTCAAAAATACTTTTCTTTAAAAAAAATGGTGTTTCCCCCCCGAAAAAAATGTCAAAATGCAAAATTTATGCAAATTTGGCGTATATATGGAGGGGGAAGGGAGAAAACCCCCAAAAAATTATTTAAAAAAATTGTCACCACCCAAAAAATGTCCTCGCACTTGGGCACAAAACGACACCTACCCACAACATTCACGGATGAAGAGCTAGAACGCAGTGAAAAATGAGCGCCAATTCTTGCAGCTGCTTGAAATTCTATTTTTAGACAATGCAGGGTAACCCCTGTTGCAACTTGTGGACACTTGTGCTAAAAAACAAAGGTTTTCTTCAGCGCGCTTCGAAATTCCATATTCACAATGCAGATTCAACAACCAGTCTTCCCCCACCCCCTGCTTGCACCCTCACGGAAAACTTTCATTTTGACATCGGATACTGATAAACAAGCTTCCTTCGAATGCAGTTAACAGGAGGGAGTGAAAAGCATTGCTTTAGAACAACAAAGCCGGTCTTCCTTTGTCAGCAAAAATTTGACCTTGAAAAGAGACGCAAAAGAGAAGTCCCTTTTCCCACCTTTTTCCCTCCATTTTCATGAAAACAAAAAAAATGCAAAAAACCATTTCTGTTAAATACATGTGTTAGGAACAATATAAAAAAAATCGAAATTCTAGCCAAAAATAGAAAAGTTATAACGTAAAAACTACGACCTTGACACGGCGTCTCGATCGAGACGCTTGGTACCGGGAGGGTTACATTTGGGTATCTCGATCGAGATGCTTGGGTCCCAAAAGGTTAATGATGGTCTATTCAAAGAAATTAAAAATCTCTCAAATTAATTATTTTCTTAAGAACTTTATTAACAACTTGTACAATAAATATATAATATTACATTTTGTCAAATCTTTTGAACAAAGTAAAACCCACTTTCAGTTAAAATGTAAGAAAAGACACAGAACCTGTCCATCACCAAACTGCTGACAATCAGTAAATATGGCTGGTTTGAAGTGATTTATTACAAAAGCAAAGAGCAAATTATCATATTTTTACTTCCTGTAAAATTAATAGGGGATGATGTAAATTTACAATACTGCAGACTGAATTCCTTTTATTTATTGTTTTAGGAATTACCACTCAAAAGAGGGTGTTCTGTACATTGTTCAACATAGTACTTTACACAAATTATAGCTTGTAAAATACTTTGAAAAACTAAGGTACTGGTCCCAAGGAGTGCCATGCATGTCAAATGTGTCAGGGGCATAGGTAGTATATCGCCTCACACAGGGCTACACAAGGGTGCCACCACCTCATTGTGAAGTGATGTATCCTACAGAAACTAGCAATGCACTTGAAACATCATCACAAGCATGCCACTCAGTGGCTGTGTGTGAAGAAAAACTTGAGAAAAAACATACAGCCTGTCCTTATTCTTCTAATGTGTTACAGAAACATGAGCACAAAAAATCTAACAAGTCATTGCAGCAAATATTTCATGTTAGTACAATATGGTTTAAGAAAAAAGAACTGACCATTTGTTCAGAAAAGGAAGGCTGCAATGATTAGTAGATTGAAAATCATATAAGATAAAAAGGAGAAAGTTGATCAGAAATTATTTAGATGCATTGTTCAAAATATGAACAAAAAAAAATTAATATTGAAAATGTGAACAAAACACATGAAGACAAGTCATATACTGAATGGCAGCAGATGCCCAAACTTGTTTGGAACAAACAACTGTAACATTTCACTTCTATAATGTAAACATTCTCTGCACATACATCATAGTTGATAACATCCTGGATGCCTGTCTTCATTTGAAAAAATAAGGCAGTGAGGTAACTTTTTTTGCAACATGAACGTCAGGCTCACTTTGTCACATGTTCATAAATAACGAACCATTTTCGGCTCCGGTAACCCTTTCTACACCCTCGATTTCAGGCACATTTTAAATATTTTCGTAAAATTATTTATTTCCTCATAACAAACAGTGTTTGCAAATAGCGCGGAAGTTAATTTTTTAGATCTACGTGCTACGAAACTTACGTTTTTTATAAAATTAAAATTCCTTGCGTAACATCAAAAAGTTTTTTCAGAACTTCTATAATGGCAGATGATGGATTCATGTCACAGGTGCAAGTCTGAAGATTTCGGATCATGAATTCATGTCACAGGCGCACATCTGATTTTCTTCTTTTTCTTCTTATGATTGACTTGTGCAATGGGAACATTTGTGATTGCGATATGTTATTTGTGTGATATATTGGCGGATTGGACCTTTCACACACTGGAATTCATTTATGCGACTTCAGAAATTGAAATTAATTATTTCTTTTTGCCAACTGGAGGCCGTAAAGGGGAGGGTTGTTTTTTCTAAATGACTTGTGGGATGGGATAATTTGCGACTTCATATTTTTATGATGGGAAGAGAGTGGAGGGTTGTATTCTGTGAAAAAGGACAACAAGGACTTTCAACATAGGAGTTACTTCATTTTTGGACTTGCACATTTAACTTCAACCCGCAATTCAGTGCCTGGCCTTGGTAAAAAGAGGTAAGTTACCTTCTTAGGTTTAATTTTAGGCTTCAGTTTTGTTATCTTCATGTGTCAATGCGGAAAACACGCCTTTAAAGGGGACTCTATAGATAAAGGCGGGGCAGCGGTAGCGCTAGGGGGTAGAAAGTCAATTACCCCAGGGGCAGAGCCTGGAATTGGTGGAAAATTTGGACTCAATAATTTCAAACGACAAAATCTTAACTTTAAATGGCTGTACAGTCGTAAATACTTCTTTCCGTGCTCCAATTTTTTTTATTCACAATTAGGATCACATAATCTTCATAATGAAAAAAAATAATAATTGAAAATTCGAGGGTGTAGAATAGGGTACCTGCCCCTCATTTTCACCTACACATCTTAAAAATGTATAAACATGTGGCATCCTAATATTACCAAATAAAATTCTCACTGAAATGCTGATGCCCAAGGTGGTGTCATTGGTTGCGGATTTTGTAAGTAAGACATAACTACAGCAGAAATAGACAACCTGCAAAGAAACCAAAAACAGATTTCATCATGTTTTTATCTTTTAGAACTTTCATCTGTATTTTGCTACCAAAATATGTAATTGTTCGCGTCTACTCCGTCTTTCCTTGACCTGCCCTGAAGATGACTCCGTGAAGGGGTCGAAAGCTGTTTGTGTTATTTTAGTGTTTTAACAAACTGTCACATAATTATTATTATCATTAATGAATAAGAAAACGTACAGGATATTTTGGGGGTTATGATTCAATACTTAAATGTGCTTCACTATAGTAACATCATATTCATTCTCAAAACAGAAAATCCTAACATCAAATAATATAAATAATTATAAAAGAGTTATTATGTATATCACCAACTGCTCTGTAGTCATGATATTCTCATTATAAAAGATAGGGATGGGACAGATTAATCGGTACTCCATTGGTATCAGCCGAAAAAGGTTTATTGGTGTATCAGTAAAATTACCAATCTGATAAATCTATAAATATCTTACAATTTAGTGCAAAATTCTGCCATTTTGTTGATTTTTTATGGATAATCTCCATGCCCTACTTTCTAAAAACCTAGATGTCTAAATATTCAACTTCTTTCACACTGCAGTCACCTTGAAACACACATTTATTAAGAAGATCAATGTACATTTCAGGTTCTTCAAGTACCATTTACAATTTTATATCGGACCGGTAGAATATAGGTTACCGCCAAAATTTCATGTCGGCCCATCCTTAATAAAAGATAATCCTCTCAGCTTCACAAGAAGTTATTGTGGCATGTTTCAGTTGACAGCCATGCCACCTGGAACCATCGGTATCAAGATTGTGGGTGAAGCATTCAGCGTGCTCGGTCACAGCAAATCAAGCAGTGGCAGACTGACTGACTTTCTCTAGAGGCACAGGAGGATGGACTTCTTGCTAGTTGTCACCTACCATGCACATTGAATATGACGTCAAGGCGGCAGGGCAAAGCTTCCTGGACCCCGCTGTGAGAAACTTTAAAAAGGCACAAAAACACACAAGTTTGTCCTAGCTTTTAAACATGTTGGGCTATTATAGGAACTAAGAGTTGAAATTGGCAATTTGAAGCAATATAGAAGCAAGCAACAGTACAGCAAGCTCCAACGAGGATGGTGGCAGTGGCCACTGACATTAATAGAATGAAGAAGAAAAAACAGTTTCGCAGATAAAGTGAGTACTAGTTTCTCCGTATTTATATACTACCGCATTTCTCTTTTTCCAGTTATGAATAGAATTTACATACATTGATTGTAGTTCCCTGAGATGCACTTCTGTGTTGAAAGATAAGGCACATTGGGCAATATCCAGACTCTAGTAATCATTCATTCTCATTGACAGAATTAATACAGAGAAAAAATAATACCATAAAATTATAAAAATACAGCAATACAACAATGCCAAGCAACGAATACATTCTCTCAGGCTATTGACCATGTAGTTCTGGAAAGATATCCGAGCTTTCGAGATCTAACATCTCCTTCATCTTCAGGGTAGAATATAAGAGTGACATTGCTATTGGGTTATGGCCGGTCCACACGCTATGTCTTGTCTTCACAGTTTTTCTTACTCATTTCCGTGCTGTCCATTAAGGAGGAAGTGCTGCTCTTATCAATTCTTGATGTTCGACTTGCAAAGAGTTACAACAGAGGCAAATTTGGTAAAAACTTTCAAAGAAACCTATACCTTACACACCTTTTCATTCATGATGGTTAATAATGGGCTTATTATGCCACTTGCATGATGTAACTAATAAATACAATATAATTCCAATAACATGCTGGTTTATTTAAATGTAAATATTTATTTGCAACTAATAATGTAAATTCAGCTGTTTTTGACCAAATTTTCCCCGTTGTAACTTTTGTTATCCATGGAATATCACCACTGAGTACTCTCTATGATGTAAATATATTTTTTTTTATTAGAAAGAGCATTTTCGAAGACCTGTAACTAAAACAGGAAACCAGTAACAGAGCTAATTTTTTCTGCTAAAACGTTCTTTGCTCTACAACAAATTATAGCTCTGATATTATGGTCCTTCACTGCTAAAAAAAATTATAAAACTATGATTTTTGTTGAAAAGCGAATATCAGTTTTGACCCTAAATTTCAGCCCTTTGCATTAGAGAGGTAAAAAGTTGCACCAGCCATAACTAGTAGCTTGAAATGTACTGAAAACAATGCTTTTTACCCCAGCTTTCTATCATTTTCATTAGCTGAGATATCAAATTTATCGCAACTGTCTGTAAGGAAAAGTGCTGGAAGCCACGAAACAAAAATGGCAGTCATTTTTAAATGAAATATTGCCCAGTTTGAACTACCCTTGCACAAAAAACATATTGCTAAAAAAAATGTCAGTTTTATGATATCCACTCAAGACTCGTGTGAATACTGACAAAGACCGGTCATCATTGTTCGACAACGAATTTATCAACAAAAAAAAGAAAAGACAATTTCCAAACTCCCTGAAAAGTGTTTCAGCACTAGTATCAAAGGAAAACTGAGCAACAGGTGCACAAGACTGAGGGCAGCATCCACACAAGCTGACTTGCCTGTGCAGTCCTTTGAGAACTGCGCATACATCCATGTTTTCCACTCTGCGCAGTTCAAAAATTTGCACCATCTTCAGGCCCACACGCTATGTCTTGCCTGCACAACAAAAAGTAGTGTGTGGACCAGCCACATCATCACTCTCATCTTCTACCCTGAAGATGCAAGTGACATTATCTCTCAAAAGCTCAGATACCTTTTCAGAACTCACCTGATTGATAGCCTGAGAGAATCTATTCATCATTTGTCCCAGGAAAGCTTCAAAACTTACAACATTGCCAAACGTTTTTGGATGCTCTAAGAAAACTTTTAGATGCCAAAAAACTAATGTATAGACATCACATTAAGTCTCAAATGTGTGTGAAAACCATGGAAAGCATTTATATGTAAATACAGGGAAGCTGAAATCAGTTATATTTTGTATTATCATTGTGCCTCATGGCATGTAGACTCGAAAAATTCAGTTTTTATTTTCCATATTTGCACATATATTAGGTTTTGGCTCAAATTTTACTTTACATTCAGAACACTTCTCAACATACACTCCATATTTGCATAATAACTACATGTCCCCATGTGACTAAAAGAGTTGGGGGAATTTCTTGTGAATAACTGACAAAGTAAGAAGCGACTCTAAACAAACAAAAGTTTACGACCTTTTTTATACAATCCAATTGCGTTAATTTCAAGTTTTCTGTCGTCACCTTGTAATCAAGGTGTCCTGGGTTCGATACCCAGTGGAGGGACATAGTGGTTCAGATCCCACTTTAAACTGTACGTCCAGTCCCAATTAGCCTTACTGTGCATAAAGTGGACTTAAAACACCAACTCAAACAAACAAGTTTTCTGTCATCTGAACAATATGGTTTCTTCTCCTCTAATTTTACACCTCCCAACGTTTTGCTTTTACTATTACAAAACAATTGAATTTCATGTTTATTTACAATTGTTGTCAACCATAGAGAATGATGGTCAAGCATCAGCTCCTGGTTGTTACAAACTTTATTTTGGCAACGTTGAAAGAGAGTAGCTCGTGTAGCTTGATGAAAATTACTAAATATGTATTAGCACATTTTTACTACATATAAATCCATTCCTTGGTGATAACTGATGCAAAATCTTATTAATAGAAAGATACATACATGAAACTGCTTAGAATCTGCTTGGTATCATCATTTACTCTGGAGTTGGCAAAGCTGATACATGAACAATACAGGGCCACCCATGCACACCATTTTAGCTGAAAAAAAATACAGAAAAAAATGAAATGCAAGTTACAATCTTAAATATCTGTTGAGCAACACATGTGAACTCTTGGAAATTGATTATCAGGATCAAAAATCAAAATTCATATTTGATATACAGTGTGTCCAAGATAAAATATACCAATAAAGAATTTAAATAACTCAACAATAGTTAACGACAGAAATGTCAAATAACGTTTATTTGGAAGAGAAAATCATAGAATTTTTTTTAACCAAAGAACAAGAAAAAAAATGTCACCTTAGTAGATCTCAATGTGTGCTCCTTTGGTGGCGCAACAAACATCAAGGCGGTACTCAACCTCCATCCAAGTGTTCTTCAACATTTGATGAGTGATGGAGCCACATGCATCGATAATTCTTTCACGGAGATCACTGAGGTCTTGCACAGGTGTTTGGTAAACCATAGTCTTCACATAACCCCAAAGGAAAAAGTCCAAAGGAGTCAAGTCTGGTGACCGTGGTGGCCATTTAATGGGTCCACCCCTCCCAATCCAATTACCAGCAAAATTGTTATTAAGGAAGTTAGTAACACAACGGGCATGATGTGGGTGGGCCCCATCCTGCTGAAACATGTACCCATGAGGTATACGAGGTACAGCATACTGTTGCAACATTTGCAGGTAACTTGCACCTGTAACTGTAGCTTCCTCAAAGAAAAAGGGCCCAATTACGGAATCTTGTGTCAAACCACACCACACATTCAACTTGGGGCTGTCGCGTTCATGTTCAACAACAGTATGGGGATTCTGCTCACCCCATATTCTACAGTTATGCCTATGCACTTTTCCGGAAATGTGGAAGGTAGCCTCATCTGAAAATGTTACGCGTGTCAGGAATTCATTGTCATCATCAATTGCGTGATAGCACTTCACTAGCATAATCAAACCTAGCGGGTTTATCACTGCACTTTAGTTTCAGAACAAGCTGTAACTTGTAGGCTCTAAGCCTTAACCTTTTATGTGCAATATCATGCACAGTAGAACGTGGAATTTGAAGTTGAGTACTAGCACGGCTGACAGATTTACGCGGGCTTCTCTGGAAAGCTTCCTGAACTGCAACCACTTTATCCTCGCTCACACGCTTCCGACCACTACCTTTCTTCCTCAACAAAGACCCTGTTTCCAGCAATTGTTTATGCCTGGTGCTTCCTGTCCATATTGTTGCCGGAATCTTCTTTGTACCGTTACAGGAGACTTCAATTCTGCAAACCAAAAGCAGCACTCAACTTTCTGACGAACAGTAAACGGTGCCATTGTACAGACTACTCATGAACAAAGCCCCGCATGTGCTTAATTATGTTGCGATTTTTTCCCTTCTGGTGGTAAAAAAATTCCTTTCTTCCCTCTTCCAAATAAACGTTATTTGACATTTCTATCGTTAACGATTGTTGAGTTATTTAAATTCTTTATTGGTATATTTTTTCTCGGACACACTGTATTTGAACACTAATACTATTTAAAGGTTATTATAAAATATGGGAAAAGAGTGCTGATCATTGATACGTGTGTAATAAATAAATGGAATCATAATATGATACTTATATAAGAAGACCACTTCAGTACTACAGATGCAAATGTATTACTCAATTAAATGAAAGACCTTTATTTTAATGTAATTGTATTTTGGTTATATTACATTTTTCCTAACAATGTTTTCTAGCCTAATTGTAATGATTAAGATAAATGTTGAAATAAATTAAGAGACAAACACAATGACACATCCACAACTTCCCCAGAATTTAAACTTACACTCCCTGGTTTCATAGAGTATTATGGAAGTTTATCCCACGTGTTCATATCAATGAAAATACATTGAAATGCAACTTCAAGAAGGAATTCATAGCTGGATATAGACAGTAGTTATATTTTAGTAGCCCTATTAAATAGCTTCTTATTAAAAAAATCAATTAAAAAAGACTTCTTTCTTGCAACTCTAGTAGAGAAGCAAAGATGGTACCCTTGACCCTCTATACCCCCTCGAGAAAAAGAAATACTTTGCATGGTTTATAAAAATTGCTAATGAATATTTTCCTTTGATTTTAGCTCCCGGAGATGTGTTATTGTGAAATAAAGTACATCTGTTATCTTAGCACGTTACCTCACCATGAAGCACAACAGCCCAAAGCTTTTCTGAAAGTGAATATAGCATCCAAAACTACATTCCACAATAGCAACTATAATTTTACATCATTAGGTTAGGAGTTGATAAGAATTTCCAACCTGTTCTTTCACTATTTTAGTGCGCATACAAATGGTTTTTTAGTAATAAAAAGCAGTGAAAGTAGTCAGAGATGGCAGGTTTTAACTTACACGGGCCATATTTTAGGATCAAATATCTCCGTTATTTGTGCTTTCCATGTGCTGGAGCCAATTTTATATTTTGTAAAACATCGAAATCTGTTGATTTAAAATAAATTCAACTTAATTCTCAAAGGAGTTCAGTGGGTCCATGGCCTCACAAACTTTTGTTTGTTTTTTAAGTTATATATTCCATAAAAACACTGCTTCCTTAATCATGACAATCTGGATGTATGAGGAAGTTATGAGATCATAAAAATGCATTTGAAAACACTCATTTCTTATCCAGGAACCTCTATTGAGGCATATATTGCACCATCAAGTTCAAAGATATGTGGATACAAATTGTCCATGATAATTTTCATTTACTTTCTTCAAGATCCTAAGATCTTACATGGGATGGATCTGTTTGAACACTTGAACTCAAATTCCAGAAAACATAGACCTAACACATGAATTTGGATATACATGTAGCTGAACTTGACTGCACTACCTATAGCTATTAACTTGACCTAGATGGTAATATCCACAGATTTTATCATAACAGAAAATAATCCTTATTATAGACATAGGAAAAAAATAATAAAAATATTGGGGGCATTTTTATCTCTCCTTGAAGTATATAATCCAAATACATATAATAATTTAGGAAAGAAATCTACACATACTCTCATCATTAGTCCACACATGCTAAAAATCATCCCAAGTATATTCATATAATCAGGTGTTAGGTCTTCTCCTGGGGCTGCCTGTGATGATGGGGTTGGAAGCTTAAACCTGCAATTAACCAGAACTAGAGACGGAACACAATTTGAAAATGACTTTTAAAAAATAATATCTACACATTTATAAATGTCTCTTCAAAATAGGCTCATATATCAGTACACCATGATTAGAAATATGAGAATCAAAACTTTTAAATACAGCATGCATGAAAATAAAATGATTCTAAAAATGTATTGTATATATTACACAAAACACAGGGAAATTAAAAGATATGTGGGTATGGGAGGGCACACTCAAAAAGACTGTCACCCTATAAGTGCTTGATGTGGGCTCATTATCATCAGAAATATGTGAATCAAAACTTCTAAATACCTCGTGTATCTAAATAATTGCCCGGATTCTTCAAAAAAAGAGTGAATTTACCGGAAGTATCTTCAATTGGTTTCAAATTCGGCATACTCACTAATTTTCGTCTGGTAATCACGAATCTGCAGTTAAAAATTTGGCGTTCACGTCTAGAAATTGCAAAATGAGCCGAAATAAATGGGCCCGTGAATGGAGTAAACACCCTTGATTTATGAAAAAAACAACTATTTTTTTGCAATGATTAGCATTTCAAAACTATGTTTATGATGACCCTGAATTTTAACTATGCTTGCCTAACATAACCTAACCTTACTGTGAATGGTTCGTGGGGCAAACATTTTTTACACATTATGCAAGATGCCGTTTTCTCAGACAGCGTAATGAGTATCGAACTTCACTTGTTCACATTATCAAACATGGCTACCATATTAGTGTATCGACAATCATAGCGGTAATATATGTACGTAATTTTGCAATTTCTAGACGTGACCGCCAATTTTTAACTGCAGATTTGTGATCACGAGGCCAAAATTAGCGAATATGCAGAATTTGAAAGCAATTTGAGATACTTCCGGTATTGTAAATTTATACCGAGCATTATTACAATGAGAAGAGCACCAAACCTGGCCTGCCTATTCACATAAGAATGGAATGTAATGAAAAATCAGAAAACTACTTACTATACACGTTTGTAGACATGTACAGAATTCGATTTACATAGAAAATGCTTATCTATTATGATGATATCAGAATTACTCAATCGGATCCTTGAGCTGGCAGAACTACTCCATTTGGACACTCACTTTGAAAGAAGAACATGGAGGCGCCAGCCATTTCTCTCTCTCCAGATAAAAGCTGTTTTTTGGTAATAATAAAATAGGAGATAAAATAGAAACATGGTTCTGCAAGGATGGCACAGTTATGTCTCTTTAGCATGAAGATTTTGCCATGTAAGAAATGTAGAAAAAGTGCATGTCTAATGAAGATATAAGCATGAAGAATTAAGTTGTAATTGTAAGTTTGGTTGCTTCGCCCCCTCAATACTCTAAATGAAACAATAAATATCTGTAAATTTCTCGTAAGGGACAGATGGATTTCATCAAATTTACAGGAGAAATTTACTTACCGAATGCAGTTTCTTTATACTTCTTTAAGTTCGGGGAAGTGTTCTCTCGCATCGTTCATTGAATTTTGCAGGTAAATCATCTATTTTTCGATATAAATGTGTGACCGATGCACGAAAGCTCTTGCATCCATTTACTTCCAGGTGGATGTAGCCTGTGTGTGATGATGTAATCCCGGTCAGTGTTTCCAAACATGTGTTTTTGTAACTGAAGAAGGTATGTTTGGCTATGTGTCAATGGTGTGTGGGGCTACACATATTTTTTTGAAACCAATTTTTTACTATTGTAACCTATACGTGACCCTACCTAAACTAACCTTACCGGAAATGGTTCGTGGGGCTGTGTGTCAATGGTTTGTGGGGCTATGTAAGTATTTTTGGGTGCAGTGGGGTGGAAACACTGCATGCAGAGTATGGTAGTGAAACTGTGACCGCCATTTTGTGTGTTACCGAAGGCAAAAAGAAACGAAGAAAACTTACTCGATATGTCGCAAATGGAACTTATTTCTGTGAAATAAGCGAAATGCCACCTTCAGCAATGTTTCTCAATGCAGAATACGTAAGTACGAATATTCAAATGAAATGAACTAGCAAATTTCAGCTGTCTGTCCCTTACGAGAAATTTACCTAAATATCATGTCACGTACAGGTGAACTGCTATCAGGATATCGCAAAGACTGTCATTATCAATATGAAGGTGAGTTACCATCAAAAGGTACCATTTTCTTTCAACGTTACAATTAAAGAAACGGAGTGACTATTTTCATCAGGTGGTGAACTATTTTCAAAATATTCTAAACTAATTTTCTTTCTTTCTTTCCTTTTCTATTAATTTCCTTTTTTCTTACTATTCTTCACCCCTTCTTTCCTTTTTTTTTTAAAGGAAAGCTCCGTTCCCCTTCTTTCTTTTTTTCCTCTCTTCCCACAACCTCGCTTCAATTCCCCTATACATATTGATCGTGAAGAAAGGAAGGAAAGTTTTGATCCTATTGTCGAAAATGAGTTTCAAACGCAAAAGAAAGAAAAAAGGAAAGAAAGAAAGAAAAGGGGTAGGACCCCACACATTCTATCGATCTCGACAATTTAAAACTCATTCTCTACACAAACCAAACCAGAGATGATTTTAGCTTTTCATCTACTTTCAGCACCTTTCTTTCTCTTCTGTAAGAAAATGAGTTTCAAACGAATATTAGCATCATCTCTCTCTCTCTTCTTTCTTTTCCCATTCGTGCCACATAGCCTGTTCACCTTTTTTCTTGGTCGTTCCCCCCGTGATAAAAGCAAATAGTGAAAACTAACTCACATCAAGGGAAGAAAAGGCACATTGTAATTAAATAGGACTAAGGAAGAGAAAAGGAAATGAAATGTCTTAAGCCAGGGTGAACGGGGAAGGACCCGTCTCTTTCTTCTTTCTTTTCTTCGCTCTCCCTTTTTATCGTTAGAGGAGAGGAGCTCCCCTATCACAAGAAGAGAGAAAAGGCAAAAGAGAAGAAAAGAATGAAGGACGAGAGACAAAAGAAAGAAAGAAGGAGAAGAATAATAAGAAGAAGCTCTAGGGGCAGAGATGCAAGTCGCAGGGGCAAAAATCTGCCATTATCCATGAAAAGCTTATTAATTCTGACATTTCGACAATAGGATCAAACCCGGTATCCCTTGATGATCCTATTGTCGAAATGTCAGAATTAATATGCTTTTCAGGTTCTAAGGGGTCCCGGGTTCGATACCCGGTGGAGGCACATCACAGCCAGGGTGAAAGGGGAAGGGTCTGGGGGATCAGCACAAATAGATTGGATATTTCAAATCTCCGGGGTCCCGGGTTCGAATCCTGGCCTGAGCATGGGTGTTCAAAAGAAGGAAAGAAAAAATGAAACCATCTCCCCCCCCCCACAAAAAAATGCAGCAGGTTGGAGCCGTTCCCACCTGGTGTGTAGGGGCAGAGATTGCAACCACAAAGGGGCAGAGGGCTGTGTAGGCAGTGTGTTCGGTGAAAGTCTGGAATGAAAATGACTTTTTTGCTAACCCCTAAGCCAGGGTGAATGGGGAAGGACCCGGGAAGATAACCACTCCCACCCCTTCTTTCTTAAACTTTGTCCCTTTCATTGAAAGAGGTACATAAGAAAGTTATCTTCACAGGTTATTCCCCTTTCACCCTGGCTTAGGGGTTAGCGGAAAGAAAGAAAGGAGAGAGAGAAAAATCAGGTTATCTTCCTGGGTCTTTCCCCGTTCAGCCTGGCTATAATCGGTTCTATCACTCTCTCCTTCTCCCTACTGTTCAAGCGGATCCTCCAGTGCCCCACCCCCCCCCCCCCCCTCCCTAGCCCCATATATGCAGTCTTTACATTATTCTTATTGTCCGGAAGAGAGAGAAGAAAGAAGTAAAGAAAGGGGCACTTTCCATTTCAGGTACCAAAATTGGGGGGGGGGGGATATGGCCTGGGCATGGATGTTTGTGAGTGTTCACGCATTTTTTAGGTTTCTCCTTCTTTCTATTTCTTCCTATATCTGGCTGTACACTCCCTCCGCCCTTGTCCCGTTCTTTTTTTTTTTTAGAGAGAGAGAGATCATTGAAAGGGAAAGGTGCAACACAACTTCCCATTAGCGCAACCACAAGGGGGGGCAGCTAACCCCTAAGCAAGGTGAACGGGAAGGCCCTCTGAAGATAACTCCTTTCTTTTTGCTTTTTCATTTTCGCTAACCTCTAAGCCAGGGTGAACGGGGAAGGACCGGTTCACCATAGAAAGATGAAGACAGAAAGACAGGAAAATACAATTATTCATTTGGAACTCATATTCTATACAAACTACTTCCTTCCATCTGTTAAATTATGTTAATTTTTGTAAGGTTTGTATAGAAAATGAGTTTCAAACTGACTTTTTCATCCCCGAAACTCATTTTCTATACAAACAAAAAAAAAAAAAAGGTGGATGGAACCTAACCTAACCCTGGCCCTTTTTTTTCGTAAGGGGCTGGAATTGTAAAGGTGGAAAGAAAAAGAAAGTTTGAATTTCTGAAAATCATCTCTAGTTTGGTTTGTGTAGAAAATGAGTTTCTTCCTTTCTTTCTTTCAGAAGAAAGAAAGGGAAAAGAAGAAGTAAGAAAGGAAAGAATGAAAGAAAAAAAAAACTTTGTTCGTTTCTCTCTTTTTCTCATTTCACAATATTATTTTCTCCCTTTCTCTCTCTCACTCTCTTTCTGGAGTCGGGTAGGTTTCTTTTCCTTCCTCCATAAAAATAAAAGCAGTACTATTCTTCCTTTCTTTCTTTTTTCCTTAGTTTTCAAGAGAGAGGAAGATAGAAAGAAAAACAGAAAAATCATCTTTGGTTTGGTTTGTATAGAAAATGAGTTTCTCTTTAATATTCGTTTGAAACTCATTTTCTATACAAACGAAAACTCATTTTCTATACAAACCATTAACGAAAAGGAGAAAGAAAAAGCAACCCATCAGGAAGCTTCTCTCTCGGGGACTCCCTCTCGGTCAAGGAAGAAAAGAGAGGAGAAGAAGAGGAGGAAGGGGTGCCATGTGCCTCCATCAGGTATCAAAAAGTTTTGATCCTGCTCTCCCCCCTCCCCCAAAGTTAAGCCTTTCCAACATAAAAAAGAAAAACTCATTTTCTACACAAACTAAGTTCTGATCCTATTGTCGAAATGTCAGAATTAATAAGCTTTGCAAACATGGATAGAAAAGGAACGAAGGAAAGAGAAACTGCACACAGCTTCCTTTCAGCCCTTATTTTTTCCCTCTCTCTCTCTCTTCTCCTCCCTCTTTCTCATCCCCTAAGAATCCATTCTCATCCCCTTGCGTGGTCGACACCTTCACAATGATTGGAAAACCGTGTCTCCCCCTCCGATTTCCAGGGTCACACCAGTGGCAAAATATTTGTTCTTATTTCTCTCTCTCTCTCATACCCGAAAAATGAGGGAGTGTCCTTGGATGTGAATGGATCCGAATCCCTGTTTGGTTTGTATAGAAAATGAGGGTCGAAATGTCAGAATTAGTATGCTTTTCAGGCAGGTTATCTTCGCAGGTCCTTCCCCTTTCACCCTGGCTTAGGGGTTAGGGGGGAAGGACCTGAAAGAAAGGAGAAGGGGAGGAAAGAAAGAAAGAAAATAAACTTTATGTTTTTTGAGAAATGGTTGGAAAGGAAGAAAAGGTGGAAAAAAGAGAAAAGTTCTTGTTTCTCTCCTTTGGTTTGTGTGATGAGAGTGACAACCCCACACAGGTAGTTCAAAATATGTTTAGAATCGAACCCGGGACCCCTTGTTGAACCTGGTTCGAATCCTGGTCAAGGGTTCGAGTCACGGGAAAATAGCCAAAAAGGGAAGAAAAGGGACGAAGCCTCTGCCGCTGCATCGGCATCACCCTCTTCCCCCCTCCCCTGAACTCCTTCTCTTTCCCAGTTATCTGACGGCTGGTTTGTGTAGAAAATGAGCTTATTAATTCTGTCATTTCGACAATAGGATCAAAACTTGCTTTCTTTCTTCCTAAGCTAATCCCTAAGCCAGGGTGAACGGGGAAGGACCCATGCCTATTTCTGAAGAGAAAATTGAGACATTCTTTGTCAAGTCCCCGGAGAAGCCAATGAAATAAACTACAGTAGAGCGTCGATTATCCGAAGTAATTGGGGGACATGGGTGCTCGGAAAACTGGTTTGTTCGGATAATCGAACTGTACATGTTTATTTGCCAAAAAGAAGTACTGTACAGTAAATTTATTCATAAAAACAGGCATCTCTTTAAGTATGTATTACAAAGTAACGTACAAAGGCAACTTTAGTAGGAATATATAGTATGTGGTACAGTTTATTAAACAAAAATATGTACATATTACATACGCATTTTGCATGAACACAAAGTACACAAAATTAACGTTTAAAAAAATCCTTTATTTTGGTCTGTCTAAGCAAGCCTACACGCTTACGAGCAGCTAAGTCACGTACTTTTTTCATTACAGATATCTGAAAGTGAGCGAGTACACAGTTCGGTTAAGCGGTCGTTCGGTTGACCGACGTTCGGATAATCGACGCTCTACTGTACTTTCTTTTCCTTTCCTTGTCGAAATGACAGAATTATTAAGCTTTTTATCTTCCTGGGTCCTTCCCGTTCACCCTGGCTTAGGGTTTAGCGATTTCTTGGCTGGTGGTGAACTTGTGAAAGGGGAAGTGAGTAAAGAAGGAGAAATGCCCCCCTTGCCCCCTACCCCAAGGGGGAGCGAGAGAGGGGAAGTGAAGCAAGAACCAAAGGAAGAGAGAGAGAGAGAGAAAGTGAAAGAAGAGAAGAAAGAAAGAAAGAAGGAAAAGAGAAAGTGTCAAGCTCTATCTCCTCCCAATCACCATCCCCATCGCTTAGGGGACAAGAAGGGCTCCCACAGTCCCACTGTGACCGCAAGCCCTTGACTCAAACCCGGGACCCCTGGATCGACTTTTGATCCTATTGACGAAATGACAGAATTAATAAGTTCATGAAAGAAAAGATGAGGAAAAATAAAGTAATAATTAAAAATCACGATCGAGTATTCCCTTTCCGAAGGGAAAAGGCGCATCATTTTTTTTTTACTATCTTCTCCTGTTTTGTTATTTTATGAGGGATATTCTAACCCCTAAGCCAAGGGTGAATGGGGAATGACCCGGGGAGATACTTTTGCAAGTTAATCAAACAGTTAAAAGGGCCTCCCCGATGGAATCAAGGGGTCCCGGGTTCGATACTCAGAGGATGGCTCTGAAAAGCTTATTAATTCTCACAGAAACTCATTTTCTACACAAACCAAACCAGAGATCATTTACAAGAAAAATGCCCCTTCCCACCTCCACCCCTATACACCCGGTGGGAGAGGGAAGAAAAAGTGGGAGAGAAGGAGGAAGTTGGGAAAAGGGTGCAAACTTCTGTGTTTTTTGCAACAAAAAAAAATACCCTGCCTGTGTCTTGGTTTGTATAGAAAATGGGTTATCGTCCCAGGTAATTCCCCGTTCATTATAGGGGTCCCGGGTTCGAACCGCATACTCAATGGTCGCGGGTTCAATACCTGGTGGATTTTGGCATCTCTCCTCTCATCTCCAGTCCATTCTGTTCTTTTCTTCTCCTGCTTCTCTCCCCTCCTTCTCATTTTCTACACAAACCAAACCAGAGAAGCTTATTAATTCTGAAAAAAAAAAATCCTAGGTTGAGGGTTCGAGTCACGGGAAAAGTTTGATTCCTTCTTTCTTCCTATGGTTTGTATAGAAAATGAGTTTCATTACGAGGGTCAATCTTTCAACCCGGGAAGGTGGCAAGCTTATTAATTCTGACATTTCGACAATAAGATCAAAACTTCAACAAAATGAGAGCAAAAGAAAGGGAAAATGAAAACTTCCCAGGTCCTTCCCCATTCACCCTAACTTAGGGGTTAGCGAGCGTGCCGAAATTTTTCTCTTCTCTCTCTCTCTCTCTCTCTCTTTTTTTAAAAAAAAAGAACAACACTTGAAAGAAAGAAAGAGAAGGAGAAAAAAATATATATAGGCTAAAGATTCCAACCCGGGACCCTGGGCGTCGCTGGCAATTGATTGATTGAGTTTGTGTAGATAATGAGTTTCTTGATTAATGCTGCCCCCTCCCCATGCTAACCCCTAAGCCAGGGTGAACGGGGAAGGACCCAGGAAGTTTTGATCCTATTGTCAAATTTCTCGAAAAATCAACTGCTTTTTTTTTGTTTTTACCAAGTTGTGGTTGTGCAACCTATGGAGCCATCGAAAATCATCTCTGGTTTGGTTTGTATTCAAATCATCAAAGAAGGAAGGAAAGAAACCTCTCCTTTCAAAAATTCTCTGGTTTAGTTTGTGTAGAAAATGAGTATTGGTACATCGGGGTAAGGGGCCCATGTGTGAGGGTGAAACTCATTTTCTATACAAACCAAACCAGGGATGATTTTCAATTTTCTTTGTGAGGGAGAAATCCCTAGGCCGTCGTGAAGCACCCCCTTGTCCCCTCCCACTTCTCTGTTTATGACATTTCTACAATAGGATCAAAAGTTGATTTTCGTTCCCTTTCTCCTTCTGGGAGCCTTTCTCTTATTAATTTACCAACTGCCAAGTTTCCCAAAAAATGCCATCAAAGGAAGGAAAGGCACACCACCGCTGGCAGTCCTCGGTTATCTTCCCATGTCCTTCCCCGTTCACCCTGGCTTAGGGGTTAGATAATTGTGAGAGAGAGGAAAAGGAAAAAAGAAGGAAATAAAGAGAAAAGTAAAGAAGGAAAGAAAATGGATGGTATTCTTGCTATCCTTATTTTAAAAAAAAAATCTTTCTTTCTCTCTCTCTCTCTTCTCTTTCTTTCTCTTCTGCAAAAAGAGAAGAGAAACTTGTTCTCGTTCGCCCATTTGAGGTGCACCCAGTCCCCCCTCCCTCTCTTGCTTATTAATTCTGACATTTCGACAATAGGATCAAAACCTCTGGTTTGGTTCGTGAAGAAAATGAGTTTCAAATGAATTGGTTTGTATAGAAAATGATTTTGAAAGGAGTCATCAGGGGAAGAAGCTTGCTCTCTCTTTCTCTCTCTCTAATGGCTTAGGAGACAAGAACGGATACAGGGTTATCTTCCGAGGTCCTTCCCCTTTCACCCTGGCTTAGGGGTTAGCGCCGGGAAGGGACGCCAATGGGATCCAGCGTCAACAGAAAGGGAAAGAGAGCGAAGAGATTGGATATTTTATTCTTATTATGTGCCGTTTGAAACTCATTCACTATACAAACCAATTTGTTTATTTAATGCCTACATAATGACAAAAAAAATCATCTCTGGTTTGGTTTGTATAGAAAATGAGTTTCGAAAATAAAATAGTCGATGGTCTTCTTCTTCTTCAAAAGAAGGAAAGAAATATACGGGGTGATGGCGCTGCCTATACACACTGGCACCAATTTCTTCTTTCTTTCTTTCTCTCTCTCTCCAAACCCACACAAACTTGCCGTTCCCGCCGGGTGTGTAGGGGCGGAGATGCAAGTAACAATGACACTTCAAGGAAGGAACCCCCCACCTCTTGTTATAGTTTTCAAAGTCAGAATGATGTATGCTAGTTTTCTTGATTCATTGATTTGTTATCTTCCCAGGTCCTCCCCCTTTCACCCTGTTCCTTCTTTCCTTTTTTCTTTCTTTGCTTGAAGGCAAAAGAGAGAAAGGGACAATTTTTGTGGGGGATCCCCGAAAAAGAAAAGAGACAAGAAGAGAGAGAGAGATAAAAAGAAAGAAGGAGAGAGAGAAAGAATGAAGGAAAGAGAAAAAGAAGGAAGGAATTATATTTTATTTTCCTTCTTTCTCTCTTTCCTTCCTTAAAGGAAAATAGCACCCCTGCAGCCCCGGTCAAAGGGCTGGGCCAACTCAAAAGCTCAGAGATGAAACTTATTTTCTACACAAAACAAACCAGAGATGATTTCCATAGAAATGTGGGTGAAAGGGGAAGGAGCTGGGAAGATGGTCATCTTCCCGGGTTCTTCCTCGTTCACCGGCAACAACGGAACCCCCTTCCAATGGCAGCAGGAGTTTCGCGCCAGGGGTCTCGGGTTCGAGTCCCGGCCTGGGGATGACTGCTTTCAATTTCCAGTGTCATCCTGTTTCCAGTTTTCTTTATTTCCTTCCTTATTTCGGTTTCAACCCCCCTTTTCTCTCGGAAGGCGGACTACATGTGCATGAAGCTTACGTCGGTGTGCATTTATTTTCGTGCAGGAGACAAGTACTTCTTTTTTCTGCATGCCATGGAGTTGGAAAACTACTACAAGGGGTAAATGTTTACTATCCTTCGGACACCTGTGGGGCTATGCGTCAATGGTTCGTGGGGCTATGCGAGAATGGTGTGTGGGGCTACGAATATTTTTTTTCGAAACCAATTTTTAACTATTGTAACCTATGCGTGGCCCTACCTAACCTAACCTTACCGGAAATGGTTCGTGGGGCTATGTACGAAATCTGTCCGAAGGATAGTAAACAAGTACCAAAATTTATCCCATGCATCACTGTATTAATAAAAGGGAAGAGAGAAATGAAACATTCAAAAAAATAATGTAGTAAGGAAGATAGGTTCATACCTGCGAATCTTGTCAGGTCTTCGACAATCACCAGCCTTTTCGGTTCTGCGTGGCTCAGATGGACCATTGGAAGTTCCGTGGACTGTTGCCATTTTCTATGCAATAATATACTTGATAATTTGTATCTTTGATATTGCGGTTTCACAAAATTTACTACCTTTGCTTGGAACACAGTTACGGTGCACAGTTGATGACCACACAGTGCACACACAGACTACATCGCTTGAGGTTGAGGTGATAAGAGTGGGATCTCTTTTTATTGCACTACGATAGACCAACATCGTATTCTGACATCATACGAGGTATAACCGGTATAACGATGTTTGTTGTTAGGTTAAATCTGTAGTTTTGGTTCCCTTGGCATAAATACACAGAAAATGTATTTTTTTATGCTAAGAGAACTAAACCTAACGTAACAACTTAGGCATTTAGCGTAACAATGGAAGAGTTGTGCGATAAGAGACACCCATAGGCCATAACTGTGAGGGTGAAGATCGAAATGCGCCAGAATTTCGTTCGTTATTTGGTTGCCCTAAGCATAGCCCTAAGCTTTACCTTTACGTTGGAGCGCGATGTAGTGTCTTTCAAATGTTCCTTTCACCGAAGTTCCATCTTCTTCACCTGGGTGGTTAAGAGTTTGTCGTCTAAATCAATAATAATATATACTATTATATAAATCAATAATAATATATACTATTATATAAATCAATAATAATATATACTATTATATATGGCCGAATCTGCTGCCACGCACATGTCAGCAGTAAGAATACGCGTCAAATTGCTCCTGCCACGTAATTCGTCTGCTAAAAGGATGTTACCAATCTTAATAAACAGATGAAGACGAGAAAAATGCAAGTTTATGATTATACGGCGTACGCTTTTAGAAGGAACATGAGTTCGGCCAATACCCAGCCAGTGCTACTGCGCTGTTGCCAAACTAACTGCTAGCGCAAGGGGAGGACAGAAAATTCGCGATGTGTCCATTATTTTGATAATGCATGCACAGTATATATGACTATGAGTACAGTGAAAAAATATAGTGAATATTTCTACACAGGATTAGGATTATAATATCATATCACTGTAGCATATACGAGAAACCCATACCTGAAAGAAGCTCTCCTCGTCTTCCTCGGTCTCCGTGTCACTGATTTCACTAATTTCCGAGTCACTCTCCTGGAAGTTAATGATTAGATTTTGCACTATGCTGTCTCGAGCCACTTCCTTGTCAAAATCCTCTTTCTGAAGCTATTCGACGTGCAAAGATTATCACCAGCCGCTGTCAGGATGTGCATTGTTCTTAAAAATTTAATTCTCGCGCAACTATATCACCATTTTCGAATAAAAATTTACGCCAATGGTTGGTTTTTTATATTTGAAGCCCAACCGTTTTAGTATTAACCCCTTAGAAGTAGAGAAACCAGTGTAATTAATTCTTTCCCTCATGACGCACAATGATCTAAGCTAGTAACACTTTTCTGTTTTCTGGCATGTTTCCCAGGAGATTTAAATAGGGGTTCACCGATTTCTGTGGTAGATGTTTTACCCTCTTTTACAATACGCGACACAGTATGAACACTTACACCACACGCTTTAGCCGTAAGTTCTCTACTATGTGAAAACACTGGTTCAGCACGCACTTCTTCCGACGCCAATTCCTTGAAGTACGAATACACTTTAAAAATAATATTTCTCCCTTGTGAATGTATTATTGTCCCCTTGGTACCTGTACTACTGGTGCCAGGTTTCGAGAGTGACATTATTTAAAATAAAAAGAACACACGGAACACACACTATTGCACGAAAGGGCTGTATTTAATATTTTCACAAACTGTTGTTTGTGACGCACGAGTGAACGATAAGCGAATAATTTTAAACCGGCCTTGCTACGAAAACGCTGAACTCAAAGTGACCCAGACTTTCAATGTTCGAGAACGCCCAGAACAATGAAGGGACATTGTTTATATCGAGACGAATTTAACACCCACAGTTTTCTCTAGGCACAACAACTCAGCTGCGTCAACACGGTGGGGGAAAAAAAAACAGGTGGAAGGAAATGAAAGGTGATGTTTCCCTTGTTTCTTCAAGGAACGATAACTCCGGCTGTAGGCGATGGAAATTCATGGGACTTGGACAGTCAGGTTCAAAATGTTTTTCTCCATATTATGATGAACCTTAAAGTGGCGAGTTTTATGAAAACTTCTTGCGCGTAAGAAAAATACAGAACACGGCTTTTAACTTCCGCGCCGCAGTCTCCTAACCGTACAACGTTGCACTCCTGCCATTGGCTGATCGCCACGCACACCCTCTGCGTGGCTCCGCCCGATATCGCTTCTAAAAGCGTGCGTCGTATAGTGGGAATGAATGTACAGGTAATTTAGAGCCTTTTTCTTTAGAAAGCAACCTAACTACGAGAGCATTTAGGTTTATTATTAGAAGAATGCTAAGGGACCTAATCTTAAAACATTTACGTAAAAGTAATCGCTACAACTTCACAGTATGTGTTACAGACGTAATTGCAAACATAGCATGATGAACTCACGATAAAACAAAGACCGAGTTTGCTGCCACGCGCATCTCTTTTGAGCAGGGTTGGCATGTTTAAAACAAAAGTGTTTAAAACACTTTGTTTTAAACGTTTAAAACACACGGCTTTGTTTTTTTACAAATGTTTTAAACGTTTAAAACAATGTGTTTTAAGCCCGACCCTGTGGCCGAGCGGTTAGCACATCGCGCTGCGACGCCAAGGGTCCCGGGTTCGAATCCTGGTTGGGCTTGGTTGTTTGTGAATGTCCATTCATCAATTTCATCCTTTCATCACTCATCCTCATCTTCGCAAATTAGCCAAGAGGCACAAAACGCGAAGTAAAATAAACTAAATCAATCAATGTGTTTTAAACATGTTTTTTTACAAGTGTTTAAAACACATTTTGGTTATATATATTTTGTAGTCTGTGATAATTTTTTTGTTAGGCAACCCTGTTTTTCATTGAATCTGTGTCAATTAATCCGGGCCGAGTCTGCTGCCACGCACGTATCAGCAGTAAGAATAAGCGTCAAATTTGCTGCTGCCACGTAATTCGTCTGCTAAGATGATGTTACAAATCTTAAGAACAGATTAAGACGAGAGAAATGCAAGTTTATGATTAGTGGGAATGAATGTACAGGTAATTTAGAACCTTTATCTTTAGAAAACATTTAGCGATATTATTTTAATGCTAACAGAACTTAACCTAACTACGAGAGCATTTAGGTTCATTATTAGAAGAATGCTGAGGGACCTAATCTTAAAACATTTTTGTGAAAGTAATCGCTACAACTTCACAGTATGTGTTACAGACGTAATTGCATACATAGCATGATGAAATCATGATAAAACAAAGACCGAGTCTACTGCCACGCGCATCTTTTTTGAGGTTCCAGCAGAAAAAGAACGTGGCAGCAGACACTGCCATTAATGGTGCTTTACAGGTCTCACTTATCGCACAACACTTGAGTAACCTTATGTTCTGACGTCACGGGAGAAAGCTTTTTAATTTTAGGCTAAATGCCTATGTTGTTAGGTTAGGCAGGCTTGCTATGTATGCACAAGGTAGCAAAATTGTTGTGCGACAAGAAAGCCCCGTGCTTTACTGTAGAAATCGAAACCTCTCAGTTTCTCGTTTCGTGTCGTCCTGTAAGTTTGAGACTGGTGGAAGCTGGAAATTGAAACTAATATCTGAATACACAATTCGTGATTTTGATCATGACGTAATATTTTTTTCTTTTGCGATACGATTCATTGGTCTGTATAACTGAATGAAGCGCAGATGCTTACTTTTGGTAACATAATTTTGTACTTTGAAAGATAAATTGATCTGGAGAATCTATTATGACACTGCAGGTTGTTTTCTGCTATATAAACTGTTCAGGCAGTATGAAATATTTCACAGTGATTTTTTTCAGGACGAGGATAGTAATTCTATAATACTTAGTTTCTTGAAATTTAGATGAATATAAATCATAACCTACTTCAGTAGTGGCGGAAAAAGTGGGGCTATTACCCACAACTTTAGTCCCTGCAGTAGAGGTGTGCGGGATCCGGAAAAGTCGGGACCGGGATCGGGAAAGAAAATTTCCTTCCCGATCCCGACTTCCGGAAATGACTTCACGACTTTCAGGGATCCCAAGCAGTCTGGAAATTCCGAATGGTCATTTTAAAACGTCGTCAATTGTAGACGTTCTCTGCATTGTAAATGTCTGGAACGTATCGGAAATTGTTAGGTTTTGTACCAGAAGTGCAAAAACAAGCACGGGTAGAATTCGAGATTTCAAAAGCTTTGGGAAATTTCGAACACATCCAGTCCCGAAAATTTTCCGACTTTTTCGGGAAATAGAGAATTTTTCCCGTCCAGAATGTCGGGATTTAAAGAATTTCCCGTCCCGACCCAAAAAATTCTGTCCCGCACACCCCTACCCTGCAGTATGGTAAACCTTATCTCCAAAGGTAAATAAACTGTCCTTGTCGCCACTGTACTCATAAAAATGAGTATTTTTTTTCTTTAACGACTTTAACTATAATTTACTGGGAAAAGGTTGAATTCGTTTTGTTTAAAACATGTTTGTTTAAACTCATGTTTAAAACAAAAAAACATGTTTTAAACAAAAAACCAGTTTGTTTTGTTCTTTTTTAAAAAAACACAAATTTTGCCAACTCTGCTTTTGAGGTTCCAGCAGAAAAAGAACGTGGAAGCAGATACTATACGGCGTACGCTTTTAGAAGTAACATGAGTTCAGCCAATACGCTGCCAGCGCTCTTGCGCTGTTGTCAAGCCAACTGCTAGCGGTAGGGGAACGCAGAGAATTCGTTGTGTCCAATATTAAATTTTCTATATATAATGCATGCACGTGATATTTGAGTACAATGAAATATATAGTGAAGAATTCTACACAGGATTATATCATATCACTGCAGCATATAAGATAAACTCGTACCTGAAAGAAGTTTGAAGGAATTTATTATAGAGGAACTGCAAGGTCATCATCATCATCGCTCTTTCTGTTTTCTGGCATGTTTCCCAGGAGATTTGAATAGGGGGTCACCGATTTCTGTGGTAGATACTTTACCTTGTTTTATATTACGCAACACAGTAAAAACAAATACAACGCAAGCTTTAGCCGTAAGTTCTCGACTCTGAGAAAACACTGTTTCAGCACGCACTTCTTCCGACGCCAATTCATTGAAGTAAGATTGTACTTTAAAAGTAAGATTTCTGTCTTGTGAACGTAATATTTTACCCTCGGTGCCTGTACTACTGGTACTTCGTTTCGAGAGCAATGTTATTAATTTGATTTAATTTGTTTTACTTTGCTTTTCTGTCACTTTGGCTAATTGCGAAGATGGGAATGAGTGATGATATAATGAAATTGATGAATGGACATTCATAAACATCCATGTCCAGGCCGGGATTCGAACCCGGGACCCCTGGCATCGTATCGCGATGTGCTAACCACTGACTGCACCATAGAGGCCGAATCCCGGCCCAGGCATAGGTGTGTGTATGTTTACCTTCATCAATTTCATCATATCACCACCCATCCTCATCTTCGCGATTAGCCAAAAGAGGCAGAAAAGCGAAGTAAAATAAATCCAATCAATCAATAAGGGCTGTATTAAATCCTCTCACAACTGTTCATCGTGGCGTACGAGTATAATTATCTTACACCACCCTTGTTACTAAAACGCTGAACTCAAAGCTCAAAGTGACTTAACTGACTCGCAATGTTCGTGAACGCGCACAACAATGAAGGGGCATTGTGTATATTCAGCCAAATTTGACACCCATAGCTTTACCAAGACACAACTGAGCGGGGTCAACACGGTGGCAACGAAAAAAAACCAGACAGAACACGGATGAAAAACGAAAGGGTCATTGTGTGTGTGTGGTACAACGTTACACTCCTGCCATTGGCTGGTCGCCAAGGACACGCTCTCAGTAGCTCCGCCCGATATCGCTTCTAAAAATGTGCATCGTATAACCTCGTGTGAATGGTTCGTGGTAAACGTGCGTCGTTGTACCATTATATATTTGTAGTAGAGTGCCACACACGTAAATTTGCCGTTGCGTAGAAACGAATTTTCGTTTCGTCTCCCTCTCTCTTAGCATCATGTGTTCTACCCTGCTCGAAAACCTTCGCTATTGTTGCCACATTGTCATTCCATTCCTGGACACACTCGCGCAAACATCATTGAAAACAATTGAATAGCGCTCCAGCTCGCGGTTCCCCCCGTTCGGTAGGGACGCTAATGTGGCAATATAGCACGGCGTAGTGCTTGCTTCTTTTATGCAGTGCATGTTCATTGGCTAGCTAGTAACTAGTGTTGCCAACTGTAATAATGAAGCACTATTTCTGTCACGGAAGGGGAAAAGGCAGGTAAAGTGGCTGTGAGTTTTGTTGGATTGGAAGCACCATATTTTTATTTTATACTAAGTATTTGACCGGTTTGACGTTGTGTGCGTGTATTGCGTGTGTGTATGTAAAAGTGTGTGTTTGCTAATGAACGTTAAATTCCATAATGCCTCCAGTTCTGTCGAAGTTGAAATCAAAAACCTTCCATAGCCAAGCTCGGGAAATTCTAAGCAACGTGCACGAGTTCATGAAGGAGGAAGCCAGTCATGGTGTTAGCATCCCAATAAAGCATTTTGGCAAGAGAGCAGCGAACAGCAGCAACAAATTGTTCATATTTCATAATTTTGGAATTATTCAAAATAAATAAATTATGTGGCTCCAACATCATTTCAACTCTGGCTCCGGCACGTGTTCTTGTAGAAATTGCATAGAGGAGGCTGTCATTTTTGCTGCTTAATGCGATACATATTGTTTTCTGTGTTAAAATTGCCATGCTTTGATGGGTGACCAAGTTCATAGCAGGGCCGGCGGAAGGGGAGGGCGAACCGTCCCATCGCCCAGAGCGGCAAAATTTGAAGAGAAGAAAAAAATAAGCCTATTGAAAACTGTGATCGAGCGAGATATTCTTTTGCGCTGAATAGTATTGAAATAGCATAAGAAGTCTCATTATTTATTTTATATTTTGATGTTTTAGTTAGGAATATTTTGATTTTCAATTTTCCGTTGCTGCGTAATGACCGGGGGGGGGGGTCGAAATAGAGCGGCATCTGCCGCCACCTCCCAGGGAGGCAAAATGACTAGCGCCTGCCCTGGTTCATAACAAAAGAAAAAGCCGCGCAGCTTATCGTCTAGTGGCAGTATATGTACTTGTTATTGTTGTGGAAGCCGGCATCCTTTGTAAATGTACAACAAAGGCAACCGACTGTCGCCGATCTCAGAGAGGAAATAATAATACTGCTTCAGGAGGAGTATTATGGTGCAATTGTAGCGGTTTAACACGTTGACATGTTATTATTTGCCGTTGCAGTTCCATACCAGTGTATACGGGTTTTGGGAGTGAAAAGTTAGAACGCCACCAGTGCATTAATGCAATGAAAAATAATATATATCTTTTTTTATTTTGTTTGAAATCACTCAAATAAGGAATCGTATGAAGAAGTCTTCTTTGCAGCATTTTTGGTAATTTTACTTATGTGTTAGTTTATATTTTGCAAATTTTTAGTCCATATGTATGTAGCTACATACAAAGCCACTTGTTAGTACATATTAATCCTAGTCCTGGTATAATGCATGACGTTTAAAACTCAACGTTAGATAGACCTGAATTCTCTAATTTTATTGTTGTACGTAACAGCTGTGCATCGGCGCACTGCAGCGATTTTTCTATCTGCTCCATTAGCAACACTGCTTCTTTAGTTGTTTCGCGCATCGCACGGCAGAATTATCTGTGCTGGACTCTATCTCGCTTTGCCCCAACGTTGAGCTGGACGCATCCATTTGATCAACAAATCGTCATCTTTGTTTTGATATTTTCCAATTCGAGAAGTGTTGTTCAGGGTGAAGAAATAAAGAATAATAATAATAAATATAATAATAATTTTCACTTTCGATAGAAAGAATAAAAACAAATTACACGAAGAAATAGAAAATACGAGGTTTTACTTGTTTCAAATATGATGTATACAAAAACTTTACGTCAATTTTATCATTATTGCAGGCACTGGCAACACGTACGATGAAGTTAATGTCTGTGACGTTACTGTTGTTTTTGATTGATAAATAATGAAAATAGGAAATATTTGTTGACGTAAGTCATTCATGAAAGTATGAATAATATTCTTGTGAGTAGTTTTATATTTTATTATATTCACATTTAAATTTATTGTAACTTAGCTATTAGAATGCTCCTTTCATTTTTTTAACGTAAGCCTATTTTCAAATTAACCACGTATCAAGTTTTGTAGATGATGCTTTCATTTGTCTACTCATGAATTAGAAGACGATAATTCGATAATCGTCACATTTACTGTCAGAATGAACATTCTAATTATACTATTAAAACTCACTTGAACTTTTAAATGAGTCTCTTGAAGGCTCGCCGCCAGTGGAGAGGTTGGCCAAGTATGTTACAATATGGGACACATTTAACGTTGCTCAATATACATGTAACAATAAGGACGATTCATGAACGTTCCCAGGAATTTATTTGTTGTATTTAATAATTCCGAATCGTATTAGATTTTTTATGTTATTGCATTTATGAACTGTCTCGTTGGAAGCGGCCCCGGCGCCCACCCAGCGTCGAATAACATTGGTACCTGGGGGAAACCCTGGGGGATAAAGGCTGTCAGGGACGTGGTGCTGATCACATCACCCCCACTCACGACCGTTACACCCACACCCCCTATACGCCTTCATGGCGTGGCGATAAGCACAGGGGTAGACTTTACTTTTTTTTGACTTGACTCTTACTGGGAACGGTATTTGGGTACCCTTGACCCTCTGTACCCCCTAGAGGAGGAGAAATATTTTGTTGTTTATGAACGTTTTCAGTTTATTTTAGCTCGCGGAAATGTGTTATTGTGAAATATAGTATGTCCGTCACCTTAGCATGGTACTTTTACCGTGAAGAAGAACGGCCTGAAGGCTTCGCGCAAGTGAATTTACCACTCAAAACGACATTGTGATCGAATATCTCCGTTATTTGTGTTTTCCGCACACTGAACTAATTTAATATTACGCAGAACATCAAAATCTGTCGATTAATATAAATTTCAGTGTAATTCTCGAGGGGGTACGGTGGGTAAATGGCCTCAGTATTTGTTGTTTGGGAAATGATAAATGCTTATATCCATAGGTAACATTTTCGTATCACCAAAACGTATTTCTTCAATTTTACAGGAGAAAGTACTTACCGAAATGGGTTTATTTATACTTTAGGAAGGTCTTGGAAGTTTGCTTTCAACTCGTTTAAATTTTTTTGCCGATAAATCATGTAATTTTCGACATTAATGTCGCTCCGATGCATGAAAGCTGTTCCCTTGATGTCCGTCTACTACGTGAACCAAATATTTGCGAGCGTTTCATGACGTAACAACCGGTCAGTGTTTCCAAATGCGTGTTTTTGTAACTGTGTAACAGTTCTAGAACGTAAATAAACGTGAATTACTGTTCATCATTTCTGATTACGAACTTGCGACAACATGGCGTGCACAGGATCAGTGGCGTGCTGAATGTGAGGTTGATGGTGGTGATAACCCCCCCCCCCCTTTCGCCCAGTATCTCTAAGGCTATTTATGAATGGTTCGTGGGCTATTTATGTATGGTTCGTGGGGCTATCCGTGAATGGTTCGTGGGGCTATCTGTGAATGGTTCATGGGGCTATCCATGAATGGTTCGTGGGGCTATCCGTGAATGGTTTGTGGGGCTATTTATGAATGGTTCGTGGTGCTATCCGTGAATCGTTCGTGGGGCTAGTGCCAATGGTTCGTGGGGCTATCCGAGAATGGTGTGTGGTGCTACGAATATTTTTTTCGAAACCAATTTTTCACTATTGAAACCTTTGCGTGGCCCTACTAACCTATCCACGCGCCAATGGTTCGTGGGGCTATCTTTTTCACTATTGAAACCTTTGCGTGGCCCTACTAACCTATCCACGCGCCAATGGTTCGTGGGGCTATCTTTTTCACTATTGAAACCTTTGCGTGGCCCTACTAACCTATCCACGCGCCAGTGGTTTGTGGGGCTAGCGCCAATGGTTCGTGGGGCTAGCGCCAATGGTTCGTGGGGCTATATTTTTAACTATTGAAACCTTTGCGTGGCCCTACTAACCTATCCACGTGCCAGTGGTTTGTGGGGCTAGCGCCAATGGTTCGTGGGGCTATATTTTTAACTATTGAAACCTTTGCGTGGCCCTACTAACCTATCCACGCGCCAGTGGTTTGTGGGGCTATATTTTTAACTATTGAAACCTTTGCGTGGCCCTACTAACCTATCCACGTGCCAATGGTTCGTGGGGCTATCTTTTTCACTATTGAAACCTTTGCGCGGCCCTACTAACCTATCCACGCCCCAATGGTTCGTGGGGCTAGCGCCAATGGTTCGTGGGGCTATCTTTTTCACTATTGAAACCTTTGCGTGGCCCTACTAACCTATCCACGCGCCAATGGTTTCAGTTGCTTTGTTTTATTTCAATCACTTATCGCACAACACTCTTGCTATCTTGCGTTCTGACGTCAGCAGACTGAAGTTTATTTTTAGGCTAAAGGCCTATGTTGTTATCATTAAAATTTCAGTAACCACCAAATGTCTCTAATTCCCTTATTTTCGTATTTTCCACATTCATACTTACGTATTCTCCATACTAGTACCTAGATATTTTGCTATCAAGAAGGTCGCAACACTGCATAACCACTGATCATGGACTACGCTAGTCAAGATTTCTCCGCCATATGGCGTGTAACGCAAGCAAAAGCGAAGAAAATAAAAATACTCCATATTTCGAAAATTGAGATTATTTGCCTGCAAAAAACGAAACGCGAAATAGAAGAATCCTTACGAATGCAGAATATGTAAGTATCAATGTGAAAAATACGAAAATAAGGGAATTAGAGACGTTTGGTGGTTACCGAAATTTTAATTATCCATATTCAGCATGAAGCCAAACAGTCACACTTCCACATTATCTAGGATTTGTTCCTTTTCACCATTAATAATGCGGTAAGAATTAACGGTACTACTTTACTATACTGGAAACACCTATCAATGATTTATTTTGCAATTTTTTACATTGATAACGTACTATTCTGCGTTGCAGAACATTTCTTTAGGTGAAATAATGGATTTCTAATGAAAATAATGTCTATTTCTTACATACGATAGCCCCACGAACCATCGCGGGGATGAGGTATGCCTACTAGGTTAGGTTCCATTAGCACTCCTTTCGTTCAATTTAGCATATACAGACAACATCGGAATTACAAATTCCATGGCATCTTCCACACCCGGCAACAACTTCAAGATGCATCCTCGACACATCATGTTGTAGCAGCAGCAATAGCGCGTATTGTGCTCTCGTGCAGAAAGCAAATGGCGGCAGCAGCAATAGCGTGTCAGAAATAGATTTTCGTAGAAAACCACATGCATTCGCATTAAAATGGATCAAAACTACATTCCCAAACATCAACAACGCTACAGAAAATGATTTGCGTAAGTACTTTCTCCTCTAAATTTGAAGAAATCCGTCTCCGGTATAGTAAAGTGTTACCGAATTAACAATATAGAGAAAATCTTCAATTTTGTTAATTTTCGATATACTAACTAATTTTGACCTCCTAATCACAAATCTGCTGTAAAAAACCGGGGGTCACGACTGGAAATTGTACATTTTGATGAAACATTGTTCGTTAGCCCCAAAAACATCCACGGGTAGCCCCACAAACCAATGACGTTAGCCCCAAAAGCCATCCACGGGTAGCCCCAAAAACCATCCATGGGTAGCCCCACGAACCATTCACACGAGGTTATACGATGCACATTTTTAGAAGCGATATCGGGCGGAGCTACTTAGAGCGTGTCCTTGGCGACCAGCCAATGGCAGGAGTGCAACATTGTACAGTTAGGGGACTGCGGCGTGCAAATTAAACGCCGTGTTCTGTATTTTTTCTTGCATGCAAAACGTTTGCATAAAACTCGCCACTTTAAGGTTAATCACAAGATGGAGCACGACATTTTGAACATGGCCATCCAAGTCCCATGAATTTCCGTCACGTACAGCCGGAGTTATCACTTCTTGAAGAAACACGGGGAACAACACGTTTCTACATACACACACACACAATGACCCTTTCGTTTTTCATCCGTGTTCTGTCTGTTTTTTTTTTGTTTTTTTGTTGCCACCGTGTTGACCCCGCTCAGTTGTGTCTTGGTAAAGCTATGGGTGTCAAATTTGGCTGAATATACACAATGCCCCTTCATTGTTGTGTGCGTTCACGAACATTGCGAGTCAGTTAAGTCACTTTGAGTTCAGCATTTTAGTAACAAAGGCGGTGTAAGATAATTATACTCGTACGCAATGAAGAACAGTTGTGAGAGGATTTAATACAGCCCTTATTGATTGATTGATTTGATTTATTTTACTTCGCTTTTCTGCCACTTTTGGCTAATCGCGAAGATGAGGATGGGTGGTGATATGATGAAATTGATGAAGGTAAACATACAAACACCTATGCCTGGGCCGGGATTCGAACCCGAGAACCATGGCATCGTAGTGCGCTGTGTAATACAGCCATTATGTTGGATAGTTGTGCAATAGTTTGTGTTCCGTGTAAAATGTAAAGTACTCCCCTGTGCTTAGCACCATGCCACGAAGGCGTATGTAGGGGGTGTGGGGGTAACGCCCTTGTTATTAAATAATGTCGCCCCGGCCCCTATGGTGCAGTCAGTTGTTAGCACATCGCGATACGATGCCAGGGGTCCCAGGTTCGAATCCCAGCCTGGACATGGATGTTTATGACTGTCCATTCATCAATTTCATTATATCATCACTCATTCCCATCTTCGCAATTAGCCAAAGTGACAGAAAATCAAAGTAAAACAAATTAAATCAAATTAATAACAGTGCTCCCGAAACGTAGTACCAGTAGTACAGGCACCGAGGGTAAAATATTACGTTCACAAGACAGAAATCTTACTTTTAAAGGTAAAATATTACGTTCACAAGACAGACATCTTACTTTTAAAGTACATTCTTACTTCAATGAATTGGCATCGGAAGAAGTGCGTGCTGAAACAGTGTTTTCTCAGTGTCGAGAACTTATGGCTAAAGCTTGCGTTGTATTTGTTTTTACTGTGTTGCGTAATATTAAACAGGGTAAAGTATCTACCACAGAAATCGGTGACCCCCTATTCAAATCTCCTGGGAAACATGCCAGAAAACAGAAACGAGCGATGATAATGATGACCTTGCAGTTCCTCTATAATAAATTCCTTCAAACTTCTTTCAGGTACGAGTTTATCTTATATGCTGCAGTGATATAATATAATCCTGTGTAGAATTCTTCACTATATATTTCATTGTACTCAAATATCACGTCAAATATTCATTGGCTGGGATATTTGTCAACAAGGATTGCTGAAATGTAGCAGGGTGAAATGAGGTTGGCAAGGGTTGATATAATGGTAGGCAAATTGTCCACCTCTATTTTCATTAGTTTTTTATTCTACATTCTATGTTTTAAGGAATGAAACTTTGATGGTTCGAAGGAGGCGTTGCCCTCTGCTTATTAACATCATTTTTTCAATTAATCATCATTGAATTGTGTAATATAGATCAAATGAAAAGAATGGTGGACAATTCGTCTACTGTTTCTTTTAGCACTGGGTGTACATCGAAACTGGTAATATCTAAACAGTTGCTCACATCTTTTTGAAATTAAGTATGGCCATAGTATGGTTAATGCTCTCATATTGTTTGAATCTTAGTGGAGACACGTTGTTGCAGAAGTTAAAGTGTATGTTTGGTGCCGATTAGCCTATCAGAGTATAAAACAAACATTTTCTCCTACCTTCTGCTGCTTGAGAAACTCTCCACACCAGGAGGCAGTGCAGAGAGCATCACTTGTATTAAGTATATTCTTCTTTGTTGTCATAAAGGAGCCGTTGATATTTGCTTTTAATTATGTTTGACTTTTTGGCATTGAATCCATTGTTACCAACAGTATTTTGAGCTTTGATTGCTAAATGTTACATTAATTGCCAAATGGCACCTAAAGATAGAATACCAAACTTGAACCCTGTTCTTACCTTGTGATTTGCCATACTCAGGCAGAACTGCCATTAAGGGTGTGCGACAAGTGCCATCACACAGGTCCTCACCCTATGAGGGACCTCGCATGTCTGTATATGTTTACGGAACGTGACCTTGGTTCAGTCTAAAAATAGGTAGGGAAAAAAGATGGGGGCTTTTCACCCACTGTACCCCCTCGAGAATTTTGTTGAATTTTTTTAATCAACATATTTCGATGTTTTACATAAGTGACACAAATAACAGAGATATTTGATCCCAAAGAGTGGGCGCGCGTAAGTACTTGGAGTACTTTCACCTCTGTTTATTAGTAAAAACTGTTTGTATGCACACTAAAATAGTGGTGAAACACGTCAGAAATTGCTATCAGCTCCTAACCTAACAACATAAAATTATAGGTGCTGTTGTGGAATATCATGTTGGGAGCACACCTTCGTGAGCTAAAAACAATGGAAATTGGTCATAACCAACATAATCTTCATAAACCATGTAAAATATTTCACTTTCTCAAGAGGGTCAAGGGTACCAAAAGATACACTGTTAAAGTCAGAAAGGTGCTTTCTAAAAAAAATTCTAGCTGTTAATAACATTCATCAGTGCCTGTATTGTGCAAAAATGTTCATCTCAAAGGTTTGTTTCAGCCTGTTGATTTCTCTGCTAGCATGATCCCCATTTCCATTCAGTATTAACATCATGTTGTCTCAAGAAAATATAAATGTTAGTGGCAACAACAAATCTGTAGAGCTTGGATGCATATAAGCATATTGTCCAATTTTGTGGGTGGTTCACGGCACCATGCTGGTTTTAGTGTGCACTTTATGAGATATGGAAATTGTTTTCTCATGCATATAGTTCCACAGGGCCTTGCATTTCCTAACTGCGGCCCTGTATGAAAAAGAAAATAAAGATCCAAGCTTCACCAGGTCTCAAACCTGGGTCTCTGGTGTTTTGCTTAAACTTCTGGCAGTGGCAAGTAAACCAGTGGAAGGGAAAAATTCAGCAAAACCTCAGCTGGCTCAGTAGTTCAATTGGTAGAACCATGGCATGGTAGAGACCCAGGTTCAAATGTCCTGGTTGAGCCTGCATTTTCCCCATAAATTTCTACCCGTTTTTCTTACATATCTATATTTGAAATTTTTTGTCATGGTGATGATACTCTTATAATTGACTGATTTATTGCTTTAAGTTCATTTTATGCACAGATAAGCTAATCGAGATGGGTCATACAGTTTAAAGTAGGATCCAAACCAGTGTGTGCCTCCACCGGGTATTGAACCCAGGACCCCTTGATTACAACGTTGCCACTATGCCATCAGGGAGGCCCTAATACCCTTATATTTTTGAAGAATGGGAAAAAAAATAACTTATTGTAATCTTAAGTTCTATTGAGTAGATTTTTAGATATGGTAAAATTTTACTGCAGTTGTAAAACTTTACGCAATTAATCTTACTTGAATAAATTTTCTTTACAGGCAAATTGGCTACTAGTATTGCAACACATCATGTTTTCCTTGTGACGAAGCAACAACATTCTGGATCACAGAAGCTAGGAGTATTTTGCAATTTTAACAATGAGGAGGTCCCACACAGGTATAGTGCATAAGACTTTTTAATGAATTCTAATGTGATAAGTAAATGACACTCGTTTACAGCAAAATACACAGATGAAAGTTTAATTTGCAATGGTAATGTAACCGGCACATATATACAACTCAGTGTTCTTGTTGCTATAGCTATAAATCCCTGTCTTTTTTTTCATGTTTAGGACTTACAGGTGAGGATATTAATAGATGTTAACTCCTTGTTGTCATATTCCTTAATGCCATGATAAGTTTCTGCTTTAGATTAACATATATGGCCCGAGCCCACCAAATAATTTGTCATATTATTATTATATTTGTTATCGTAATTCACAGTGGAGTGCTTATTGAAGTCTTGAAATAGCAGGTTTTGTTTGAGTTTTTGCTTCAAGTCCACTTTATGCACAGAAAGGCTAATTGGGACTGAACCTACAGTTTAAAGTGGGATCCAGAATTTTATTTTTATGTGGACTTAAAACTAAAGTATTTGAGCTCATCCCATGTTTTTAACATAACAGAGCTGACAATATGGAAAGGGATATGAATGAAAGAAAATTGATTTTTTTAGGAATGTTTCAATTTCACGGACGGTATTTTCTTCATAAATAGAAAAGTAATACTACATGAAGGGAAAGAGATTTTTTTAATTTACTTGGTTTTTCACCATTGCCACTGGGGAAGTTGACGAGAATGAGATGAAAGTAGCTGACATGCTCTTTTCCAGATGCAGTATTGAGAAACTGATAAAACATGATTTTACATATTTTCACTTGTAGGGAATTGTTCTAGATTATCTCTTGGAGTAACAGTGTGTAGGCATTTATATATTTTTTTCGTGTTCATGTTCAAATTTCAAATTATTTAAATCACATGTGTATTGTTTTATAGAGAACTACATGTGTTTTTTCTTCTTCTTGTGATTACAGTTATTAGGTCACAAGAACTATCTTACTGCACAAATTCCTCAGGTATCAGATAAATGATTGGGTCTGGTTCCTTGTGAATTTATCTCATTTATTGCAAGCCTTGATTTAATACATAAAATTCTTCATATTACATAATTAATGAAAAAAGAAATCGTACAACTTCACAGTTGTTGTTGCAGTTATATTTGCTTTCCATTGTATGCTTAATTATTAGGGATAGATGTATTAGTTTGAACACCAAGTTAAAAAAATAAAATTACAAATAGTATAATTTTGTACATATATTCTGGTAATTTGTGTTATATTCCGGTGTTATTTATTTCATTATGTCATGCCAGCAAACATGAATATTTCTTCCATGAAACTGATAGCTCAGTTATTTCATTGAGTGGAGTGTCAGTTATACTTTCTTTGAATCTGGTCATTTATGGCTGTGCTGAAAAATTAAGGATAATATAATTTGTAAGCTTTGTACAACTACAACATTGCTTTCAATACAAAGTATATGAAAACATATAATAATTGAGAGAAAACACCAACAGCTTAGCCACAGGGGTTGGAGGGTAGATGGTTAGCATGGAGCTAAGTAGTAAGCACACTTCTTGCTGTAACAAATATGCTGTATGATTACCGCATTCAGTGTGTGTTGGCGTAATCAGCAGAAGAATATCAAGTTGATTTTGCAGAAGGGTATCCCACTCTTGCACCAGTAATGTCTTCGGCTTCTGAAGTGTGTACCACAACATATGCCTCATTACAGTCCTGAGAGCCAGAGCCTACCTACTGACTGCCAGCCTCACTCCCACCTGGCAAAGTGGGAGATCATCCAACATGTTACGGGGTGACGTGTGGTCAGTTGTTGTAGGTTTCCGTGACCAGGTTACAATATTCATTGGTAGCTCGCCAACTTCTTCACGATGTTGGGTGGCCATCATTCCCATACACAGGCCAAAATCTCAGGAGAAAAGCTGTTACGCTTCTCCCAGGAGACTCAAACCTGCATGCATCCCGTAGCCAGTGCCCAAAGCATGATGCCTTAGACCGTACAGCCACAGTGCGGGACATATGCCTTATTACTATGCACCTTTTTGTTTAGGTTATTTCATGACAAATCATTCTCTTACCCAGGGTTCAAACATGGTGCCCCTGGTCCATAGAACATTGTTACTCTGACCACTCCTCCATGGGTGCTACTTGATTACTCAATAACAAGAAATAAAGGAGGGAACCCCCTGAAGAAACCCGTATACATTCAGGGGTGTGTGCTTATGTCCTGGTGCCTTTAAACAATAAACCAGGACATCATTCCCTCAGAATTTTGGTTCCCCTGTTTATTATGTACTAATTTCTTTCTTTCCTTTTTTTTTGTTTACAATTTACTTTTCAAAAATTGTTTACACTGGTATTTAAGATTACACTGATTTTGATTTATAGCTATAGGTACCCTGGTTGTTCTGGTTAATGCAAGTAAATATACCAGCATGCAAGTAAATAAATAGAAGATATGTTTTGTAGATATGTGTTAGCAAGAAAGTAAAAAGACACCTTGGTGCACTGGCCCTGTGAGGACCAAGGCCTGCCCAGCTATTTTCATTTGGCAACATGTGATAAGCACATAGAGTTCCATTTACGCTATTTACTGGCTACCAAGACTGGTAACAAAATGAGTAGGATGCTTATTATTATATAAATGTGTGTTTTCAGGTTAAAGACATCTAAAATAAAGATTTCTGTTTCATATATTCTTGATATTTTTTGCAAGCCCCCTTTATTCATAGAGGTTGTTAATTGATTTGGTGTTTTAAGTCCACTTTATGCACAGTAAGGCTAATCAGGACTGGACCTATAGTTTAAACTGGGATCCGAACCACTATGTGCCTCCACCGGGTATCGAACACGGGACCCTTTGATTATAAGGTGAAGACTGTGCCATCGGGGAGGCCTTATTCATAGAGAGGCCAATCGGGAATTGGCCTATAGTTTAAAATGGAATCTGAACCACTGTGTACCTAATTCAAATTATAACACTTACTGTCTGATAGAAACCGTGCTGTCATCTAGCATGTAACTAATCCATTAATTTTTACCAACAATCATAAAAACATTGGGCACAAAATCAGACACTCAATAATCTGTGGTGAAAGTTTAGTAAATTTTGTTTTGATAATGCACTGGAACTGATATATTCAATAAAGATTATATCACAATTGTAACTGTACTGTGTGAACAAGTCAACAAGTAGAGTAGGCCTTACATGATCATATTACTATCTGCTTGTTATGTTATTGTAGCTTATATTGTATCATATTGTGTTGAATGTGTTGTATCGTTGCATAATTGTGCCAGTGAACAAGTCAAATCCATTAACAAGTATCTATTCACAATGTAATATATATCTAATATAATTTATGTATAGATACAACTGGATAACTGTGTATCTCTATGATCTAAAATGTAGCAACAAATAAAGCAGTAAGTGAAAACGAGGGAACCGCCATTCAAAGAAACGGATGCCCTGGTTTATTAAAAATCACTAGGGAAACAAGAGCATACCCTTGAATATATGCAGGTGGAGGTGAACATCTTCAGGGGTTTCTTCCCTTATTTTTTGGGCAAAGAAAATAAGTTCTTTAAACATGAATGAAATAATATTTTTATCTTTATTCATGAGAATTGACATGTAGTATATATATATTATTATTATTTGAGACATCCATTGTTGTTATAATTTGTTTTATTTTCAATTTATGTGAAACTTGCTTATTTGAAGATAAAATATTGTGTATATATTAAGTGTGTTTTGCTAAAATAACATATTTTTCAGGTCAGTATGGTGAATATTCTCCATACCAAAATGGTAGAACTGATGCTTTGGAAGATGAGAATGAAAGAATGACAAGTGAGCTCAAGGACAAGATTCACACACTTAAATCTGTAAGGATCTTTCAGGGTTTGGCTTAACAGGTTTTCTAATGTTTAAGTGTCACATTATAGTTGATATGTTTTTGTCATTATCATGTTTGTAGTATTTCAGAACACCTAAAGGTATGTCCAGACTGGTATCACACTATCATATCTGTATCGAGATTTGCATCATGACTGCAAATGTGGACAGGACTCCCTAACATATCATTGTATAACAGCTGATACAATAATACCATGATTAGGGCCTCCCAATGGCGTAGTTTTAATGCTGTCACCTTGTAATCAAGAGGTCCTGGGTTCGATACCCGGTGGAGAGACATAGTGGTTTGGATCCCTCTTTAAATTGAAGGTCATGTCCCGATTACCCATAATATGCATAAAGTGGTCTTTAAATACAAACTCAACTCAATACTACCATGATCCACTTTGCATCAGTCTTTGCTGATATATCAAAGGACTTGTTAGTGATATGGATGCACTCACAGTAAATGCCACCCCGATGTAATAAAACGTGGTTCCTTCCCACCACCAAGGGGAATCAAAGAAGTGATTAGTACCTGCTAGTAACACTTTATTTATGTTACTTTTGTCTGACACTGAGACATATGCTAGGTTTGGTCATGGAAAGAAATACTGGAATTTGTAGATGTTTATGAACAGAGGGGGTATTTTAGACAGGGTGGGCCCAGCCCATGTGGGGGAAACCATAGTGGCACATCATAGCTTCAACTGCGATGATCATCCAAAATAATCTAACACAGTTATTTTTAGTGGTTTTTATTGATTTTTATCTGCGACGTTTCGTTCTGGTTTCCCAGAACTTTCTCAAGCTACACTAAGATATACATACAAAAACACAACCTCACATGGCTAGTCACTCTACACTTCTAAGGAAAGAATGTGTCCTTATTTCCTCCTAGGTAAACTGGTTTTTCCTTGCAGGTGTTCCTTACAGCTAGCTGGCTGTTTCTCACCCTCCCCTCCATCCTGTAACCTATTTTTGTTGTCTTCCCTCCCCTCCTTCTGGTGGCACTGACCTTCTCTTTCTCCTTTAACTCATCTGGCAAGATAAAATCTTCCATTTTTGTGCAGAAAACTGAAGGTGGCTCAGGAAACTTAACTAACTTACTTTTCACATGCTTTTTTATCAGTTCCACCCACTTCATACCAATTTCTGCTTCATTTTTGTTTATTTTCTCTCCCCTGTTTATGCATATGTGCTTTTTGTCTGCTACATTTCTTTCTATTTCATTTTCCCACTTCTCCTTCATTTCTACTTTCTTGATCTTATGCCCATTTGTCAACATATGCTCACTCAATGCTGTTTTTGGATCTTCCTCTTTAATGTCTCTCCTATGTTCTTTAATTCCTTTGTTGATGCTTCTCCCTGTCTCTTCTATGTACTTGCTTGTACATCCACCACATTCTACTTCATGTACCCCTGCCATTGCCAAGTCATCACTCTCCTTCTCTCATTTGTATTCATTAAACCCATTTCTCAATGCTCTTTGGTGGCTTGATAGCTGCTCTCAGTCCATACTTTGCATAGATGTTTCTTATCTTTTGCCCCATCTTTCTTCTGAATCGCACACTCACATACTTCTTCTCTTCCTGTGCATTCTTATCCTCTTCTTCTTTTTCTTTATTGTTTGTCTCTTTGCATTTTCTTCTCTGTTCTTCTTATGATGTGAATTATATCCCCTGCTTTGTGCTGCCTCCATTATCAACTTCATTTCTCTGTCATAGCCTAATTTGTTGTTGCATAATCTCGTTGCTCACTGTACAAATTGATCATGTGATGATCAATTGATACAATACATTTTTGTATGTTAAACATTACAAAGGAGAATTGAGTACATTTTATTGAAATGTCGTTAATTGTGACATAATTAAATTGGAACACACTTTAAATAATTTTTGTCATTTATCATCCTAATAGGTTGCTTGCCTATGCAGTAAAATGTTACTTATGTCTAGTTAGGGGCTCTATACCTATGTAAGTTGTGCATAATTACCACAATGTCAGCTTTGTGCACAGGAGCATTATGTACTTGAGCTATAATTTGACAATAAAATTATCAAAATATGGTGCATGATTTAGGAGGAGCATGAGTTAGGGTGGATGGAGAGAGAGAGGGATAAATGATTCTAAATTTACAGCAGTTATCATGGTCATTAAATAAAAGTCATCTATTTAATGACCATGATAACTGCTGTAAATTTAGAATCATTTAGGTAAAATTATTTCTGCAGCTAAAAAAACTTGTGAACAAAATTGAACAATTTGTTTGAAGATGGTGGATGAGAAACTTATTTTCCACATGTTGCAGGCTCTATGCTATGCTCTACAATGTTGGTTTTTTTTTTCAGAATGGTCTAGAATACATTTTCAAAGTATAAGGAATTAAACTGAGTCATTTTAGAGATTTAATTGGTCTTCAAATTTGCAGCAGAACTTTTAAAATAATATTTCATAGCTTAGGAGAGAAGTGGTGGTAAAAGGTAAAATCACACACGTTCTATTTTTGATAACCACCATAAATGCAAGACTTTTGAGTTGCAATTTTTATAGTTGCAAAATAACTTGAAGGACTGGTCTCACATTGTATTAGAGATAAAATTGGTCATCATGTTAAAAGATAGTTGCTTATATTTGACTAGGTTATATTTTCGTAGATTAAGAAAAACAAGTCTCAGCAATGTAACGGCATCACTTGAGTTCTAAGTTTTTAATAAAAACTCTGCAATGTAGTGTGTGTTTTAGGAAGGTTGGGGGTAAGTCACCAATTTTGAGACCACATTAACTGCAGCAAATTTAGAGGTTATTAGCTGAAATTAATCACAACTAGAGACACCTCGGGAATGACCCTGTCTTGCATTTGCATTTGTTCAAAGTATTTCAAGATTGTAGATAATAAATGTATTTTTCTTATGCTGAGGTAGATTCCAAATCCTGATGACACTTTCAAAGCTCTGCCTAAACTACATTTTTGGAGATTAAGAAAAGAGACTTTTAGGTCTTTGCTTAAGCTATAATTTGGCAAAAAATGATTTGAAATATAGTGCATGTTTGGGGATCGTTGGAGGTCACCAATGTTTTGACCATGGGAATTGCCATTCTCATAGCAGGCAGATATTTTGCAAGATGTAATAGGTATTGCATTTGGATGAAATCAGCCAGACAATTAAATTCGGCAAACTCATAATTTGGCATAGTTAATACATGGAGGAGGTATTTTTGCTTGAAACATCCAGAAAAATAATGGGAAAACACAACTGTGATAAACTGCACAAACTTTATTGAAGCAGATTTAAAACATTGTGTTACATAGTATTTTTGGATTATTTAGTGGTCTGTGGCATATGATATAAATGAGATAAAAAATGTGTTTGTAGTTGTAGCATAATTCATTCCAACATATGCACAACACTGCATTCGCAAAGTAATTTTTTTCATAAACTGAAGTTCAGAATGGTTTTGATTGATTTCCTTTATTTTACTTCAGTTTTTGTGCCACTTTGGCTAATTTGCGAAGATGGGGACTAGTGATGATATGATGAAATTGATGAATGGACAGTCACAAACATCTATGCCCAGGCCAGGATTCAAACCCAGGACCCCTGGCATTGTAGCACGATGTGCTAAGCACTCCGCCACGGGGTCCGGCGAAGTTCACAATGGAATATTCACTAATAGTATTAACTAAAAATGTGCTTAATCTTGAAAAACATATACTTTCACATGCCTAAATTTGAGTATCATTATGGAGGAAGAAGGTAGCAAACCTGATTGATAAAATTAAGTCTGTAAAAGTTACAGTTATTGCTTTTTTTTCTGGGAAGAAAAGTATGTGCCTCCTCAGGGAATGCAGCCCTGAAAACTGATCACAAAGCAACAGCATTAACTATTACAGCCTCTAGGAAGAGTAGAATCAAACTGTTGGACAAATATTTTAGAACAGAATATGTTAACAGAAATGTTAAATAGCTTTTGATTCAGTCAACTATTCCCTGTCACAGTTATCTCTGGAGCAAGGGTCCACATAGCATCAGAGAAGGGGAGGAAATAGAGTGGGCAGAGCGAAGCAGTACACACTGCTGTGAAGGCTGGTAACTGCAGTCACTTACCCCCCTCCATGCAATCCATTTCTCTCTCCGGTGTTCATTGGTGGAGGCATCTCGCGTTACTACTTGTGCAGAGACTTGTTTTCGTTCGCTTGCTCCAGAGATAGTTGGGACAGGGTTTAAAGCAATACAAATTGAATGTTACGATACATTACTACTAGGGAAAAAAATTATTTTATTTTTAAAATATATATTTTTAATCATAATCTGAAAAAGCCCAATAGAACCCAGTTTTGTTGAAAAAACCTGGGCAAAATGCCAACCCTGATTTTAGAAAGTCAAAGTTTTAGCATCAGTCTAGTTGGTTAAAAAGGATGATGCATGGGAATTAAATGCTTTGGTTAAAATTTCTTTCACGGGTTGCTTTTCAAAAAATCTGTTTTGGAAATCTGCTTCTACTTCCCAAACAGAATGTTTGGTGAAGTTCTTGTACTGTCCATTCTCAGACTGGAACTTATGTTGTGAAAGAAACTTGAACCACAAAACTTGTTATCCACTGCCATTGTGGTTTCCTCCTCTTTTTCAATGCATAATGAATGACAATATATAGGGGCATGCATATTTCATTTTTGACAAAAAAACTAAATTTGAAAAAACACATTGTAGTGTTAATTTTTTATGTGTTTGAAAAAGTGTGAGATGCATTTTGTGACCATGTTTTGTTGTGAAATAATGTGAAATGAACTGCAAAAAGCGAAATTAACTTGTAAACACGAAATTCAGGGTTTATTCACCGACGAGACACCTTCTGAGGTCTGAAATATCCTGAGAGTTATGCAATTCCTGGAAAATTGATTAATTCTGCTGTTAATATTGGAGAAGCAAAAATGGACTCCTTTACACAGAAATAAACTTAATACTCTGATAACTACTTAAATATGCTATTAGAAGTGAAATGTTAATTCTGTGGAATAAGTGTAGTTTTTAAATCAAATTTAGGATTATATTCACAATTTTAAAACCAAAATGGCTTTTTATATACCACTTACCGAAATGGAGTCCGTTTTCGTACCAAAATTTTGCTTTTTTATTTACCAAAAAATATGTGCCTCTAACAATATAGTTCACACTAGCCAACTCCATACAGGAGACATTGTCTTTACTGGTAAAAGTGGCTCAAAAAGTGAAGTAAAATAAAGCAAAGCAGTCAATAAATAGAAAACAAAACCAAATGATACAGATTTGTGCTGAATTCGAAGCTCTCTTACAAGTATGGACATAGCATAAATTGTTTTTGACACCACATGGTACTTTCATCAGGTTATATATTGGGTTGATGCACAAATTGATGCTGTTTTGTTTTTAATTCGCTATGCTACGGGAATTTATTATGTCAGAAAGAAGCACAGAATCAATCAACTATATATCCCCCCCAATGTTTGTGATGGTGTTGCAATATCTGGAGAGGTTTTTAGATGTCATTCTTGAAAGAAACATGGAAGGAACTCAAGAAAATTCTGAGTTGAAATTCCTGCCACATGGTGCATTAGACAGAGATCGGAACAAGTGACAGTGTGAAGGGGCAGCATCTGGGAAATAATCTGGATGTGTAAGGATCTTCCAATTCATTTTATGGATGGTCAATGTGGCCATGTTTGCCCACCATGTTGCCGATTCGAGCATTTCTGTTGAATTGCTTCCTCCGCATGGTGGAGTTCCTCACAATATAGTACAGCGTTGATGGTCTAATTTCCCTGCAGTATTTCCCATTGAATAATGCCTTCCATGTCCCACCACACACAACATGATCTTTGCAGGATGAAGGTCCTGTTTTGTAATTGGTGTTTGCGCTGTGGTCTAGTCAGAAGGGCATCTGACTGCCATGCAGGAGACCCTGGTTCGATTCCTGAGCTGGGTGATCTAAGATTGGAATTTTTCTGGCCTTGTCCCTGCATAAAGTGGCTCTGGGGCTCACCCAGCCTCAAATCAATGTGTACCTTGGCACAACCCTGTGGGGTAAGGTGACTGGAACATGGTGCTGATCACATCACCTCCAAAATGGCTGAGATCGAGAATGTGTGGAGCCGTACCCTCACCAATGGCGAAGCGTAGAGTTACTAGCAGGGTAGGCACAGAAGTGCGATATTTTCCTTTGGTTGTTTAAATCTGTAAAAAGAAAGGAAGGGGGGGGGGGCTATATCATGGAGAGTGGTTCAATGTCTCTCCAGACCACTTCTTTACTTGGCAGTGGCATGACGTTTTCAAAAGTTTTGTTACCGGCCATCAGTACGGTAATTATGTCTTAGAAGTTCTCCCGCCCACCAGATGTCATCAATCTCTATTTTTGTTCATTTCTGTTTTTTTTATTTGTTTCTATTTTTTCAACCCCTGATTTATGCACACACCTCCAGAAAGAACTACCATTCATGAGACATCGTGAAAATCCAACGAATAGTGCTCGAGCCCTGTTGTCAATTCTTCATCACTTCTTTTCTAAATTTATTTATTTATTTTGCAATTGAGGTGAAAAGGGCTAGAAGAACCCCATCATTTTTGGGTCAGTCTGACGTTTGTGCCGTGAGCAGACGACAGAATTCGTACTTTCAGTGACTGTCAGTTTGGTATGTTCTACTGCTGCCAATTTAGTTTTTTTTAGCAAGACTTCCTCGCACCGAGGAAAACACCATTGTTATCTGTTGTCTAACTAAAGGAATAGTTGTAGTTAATTCCAATCTTGGCTTTCTAGATAAATGAATTTCTGACACCTGTATGTGCAAGTAAACATAATTTAAATTTTAAATATATTTTGTCTCATTTGTTCTACTCTATGCTAATCGTGACGATGAGAATGTATGGAGAATGAATTAAAGATGATCAGGAAACATTGACATGACCACAATTAGGTCACCTGGCTTTGTAACATGTTAGGATGACCACTATAGGACATTCAAGAAAAAACATAAGTAAAGGTGGCCTCTCTCATTCAGTGTGTATACTTCGCATCCTAGTTTGTTCTACCCCTTGTGTTAGTAGACACCTTTACGTGATAGTAGAACATAGGATCCTTGTTTGGGACCCGGCAACATGACAGGTTACTATGTAACATATAAACAGGTTATAATAAATGTAGTTGCTCGAGAGAATAGAATCCTAATTTTTAGGCACAATTTAGGTATTTTCTGCCAATCCAATGTGACAACACTGGCCTGTTCCGCCAGACCTAAAACAGACATGGCCCGTGCAATAACCCCATAACACAACACTCTTTGTCCTAAACCCAAAAAAGTCTTCCCTTGCATTGTACTCTCAATGACTGCCCTCTTCTCTTGTTATCCCTTCAGGGTAAACGAAACTGTCCACCTCTTCGCTTATGTCGGCTGCATAAAAAATGTATGCTTGCAATATCTATTCGATGACAGTGTTAACGCATTAAATAACGTTTCAACAACTTTGAATTTTTTTTAAATATTTTGCTGTCACTTGCCAATTGCAAAGGAAAATATAGTTGAAAACATTTTAGAAATGATTGTTATAAGATGGAAACATGAAAGACCAAAAGTGGGTCCTACCTTACTGATGATTACATCTTCACTCAATTAAGAACTCGACTGTTCTTGCATTTCAGTCCAGCACTTCTTGCATAAATCTGATCGCTGCACACGACACGAATCACAAACAAAGCTCTACCATCACGAAACGTGCGCTCTGAGCCAAGCTCCCTTCTAGCATCCTGAGCAAGAGGCAAGTTTTCACAGAGGGGGAACAAGCGAGGGAATCCCCGTTCACGATAAAAATAAATTATTCTATTCCCAGTGAAAGTAAAGCTACTTTGTAAATATAAGGCGTAACTTGCATTTTATTTTACATAATTTGGTATGAAGACTTACTTTACAAATATAAGTTCTTTACACTTTCTGTTTATGCTACGGTGTTGGGTGAATCGACAAGACCATCAGAACTCTGACCAGAAAACGAAGTCAGAACTACAGTACTCTGTAATTTTCAATTTCACTTACACTTGTCGATGAAAGGAAGGAAAACCTAAGTTTCGTACAAAATATGAAGAATGTACAATGAAATAGAAGTCTCTCTGCACAAACACAGGCTAATGTTTATAAAAAATGCTGGTACACCACAAATTTCCAACCCTGGCGGAAATGCAGTGTTGCTGATATTCTGTTCGTCCTATTGGTTAACACTGCGAGGCTGGCCTCACGAGCACGTTATAAGCGTACGTACAGTACACGACAGTACAGGACATGTAATTTTTCTGTTTAATTTAAGTGCGTGTTTGTCCAGTCTCGTAGTTCACATCAGTGTTAGTTTCTTTCTGTGTAATCCCAGAGTGTGTGCTTATGTGTGTTTAATAAGATTGTATGACCATTGAAATGTGTGGCTAAAAATTCACGTTAAAACAAAGAATTTTTGTGTGTGACACTTAAGTGAAAACCGAATCATGTTGAGACATTTGTAGGCAATATATTATTTGTGGGGACCCCTAAAAATAGTCTATAGAAACAATCCCCACACTATAGATGAACTGAAAGACAATATAAGAACAGAACTTACAAAAATTACGGAAGAGGAACTTCTGCGTGTCAATCAAAATTTGATCAAAATATGCTGGGAATGTGAATGCAGTTGGCCATCACTTTGAACAACTCTTATAACGCAGGTTAGTACTCGCTATACAATATACGTAAATACAATTTTCTGGATCCTAAAGATATGTGTATAAAAAATAAGAGGGACGTCATGGGTCGAAACTTCCGACATCCGCGCTGTTCCTTCCATTCTGCAATCACACATTATCTCAGCTGGGATTTAAAAATGAACGTACAGTATATAACATAATAGACCAGTGTCATATTATTATGTTGTAGCCACACAGAGTGCTACAGTTATTGCTTTCTCTACATGTGTTTGGAACATTCCTATATATCAAAAATTTTGCCAAGTATGAGCATGTGAAGTACCAGGTCAGTTGATCAAATTGTGTGGTGCTGAGAACTAATTGAAGAATGTTGACAGGAAATTTCATAGAAGGTGCTTGTGGAAATATGCTAAAACTAAACACAGTGAAACGTTGATTTTATGGTTTTCAGGGGACCAAGCTAAAAAAAAAAAACCAACTTAAAATGCAGGATAATGTAAAATTGGGGAAATTTTTATAACATTTTGATATGTTGGGACCATCAGAATTGAATGTATAATGTGGAACAATGTAAAACCTGGGAACGTAAAATTGGGGTTCCACTTTAATTATTTTATGAAGTTAATCAGTTTATATTGCTACCTTTGTCTGTCAATTGTTAGGACCTTAATTATAGCCTAATTTGCACTCAAATTTGATTATTATATAAAAGTTACAGTTTGAATAAGTTAGATCTGTGTGGCAATGGGCATGTTTCATTAGTAAGCCACGAACTTCTACTAACATGTAGATGTTTTTCTTGATTAATCATGAAAAAGTTATCAAACTGGGTTGTATTTGGTCAAAAGTAATGTATCAATTCACTTCATCTTCATATAACTATTTCAGAAAATAATGAAATTATTCTAACATTTTCCACTAAGTTCACATATGTTACATTTTCGCAATGTGCCAATCATAAGTTCATAAGGCAGACCTCCATGACAGAGTGATTAGCACAGCATGCTACAATGCTAAGGGTCTCAGGTTTGAATCTCTGCCTGGGCATAGGTGTTCATTGTGATTGTCACTTCATATCATTACTCATCCTTATCGTCATGATTAGCCAAAAGTGGCAGATAGGCAATGCTGAATAACAAGTCAAACAAACAAGTCCATAGGGTAGCCACTTACATAGGTAACTTGTAAACACGTCAATCATAACAATCTGTATACCATGGCATTAGTCTTGCATAATAGCCAATATCATATAATTTGTATGCAAATTATTACACATTTAAATTTGTAGTTGTGATGTTTATTATAATTTCACATTTTTAAGTTCCATTGTATTTACTTACCAGTTTAGAAACTATTTAAGATATACAGTGGAATCCTAATTTTAAGTTCCCGGATTTAACATTTTCTCGCATTATACATTCAATCGTGATGGTCCCAACATAACAAAATGTTATAAAATTTTCCTCGATTTTACGTTTTCCCACATTTTAAGTCTTTTCAGCTTGGTCCTGAAAAATGTAAAATCAAGGCTCAGCTGTATATTTGGGGTGGGGCAGGTTAATCAGTACTCATCTACATCAGCCAATATAAGTAGAGGCCGACACACCAATCTCTGCCACTGCACAGATCCCAATTTTCGTTTTGTCTCCCTCCCTCTTAGTATCATGTGTTCTTGCCAACCTTCGCCCTTTTTGCCAATTGTCATTCCATTCCTGGACACACTCATACAAACATCATTGAAAACAATTGAATAGCGCTCCAGCTCACGGCTCACACCGTTCGACAGGGACATTAATGTGTCAATATAGCATGACAAAATGGTTGCTTCTTTTATGCAGTGCATTTTCATTGGCTAGTTAGTAACTAGTGTGGCCAACTGTATTAATGAGGCACTATTTCTATCATGGAAGGACAAAGACAAAGTGACTGTGAGTTTTGTTGGATTGGAAGCACCATAATACTATTTTAAGTACTTGCCCGGTTTGACGTTGTGTGCATGTATTGTGTGTGTGTATGTGTTTGGTTAGTGAATGTTAAATTCCATAATGACTCCAGTACTATTGTTCATATTTCATCACTTTAGATGTGGATGCATGAGCATTTCAACTCTCGGCTCCGGCACGTGTTCTTGTAGGAATTGTATGAAGGAAGCTGTTATTTTTGCTGCTTAATGCGATAGATATTCTTTTCTTTGTTAAAATTGGCATGCTTTGATGGGTGGCAAGTTCATAACAAAAGAAAAATCTGCGCGGCTTATCATGTGGTTGCAATATATGTACTTGTTATTGTTGCGGAAGCCGGCATCGTTTGTAAATGTACAACAAAGGCTGCCGACTGTCGCCCATCACAGAAAGGCAATAATACTGCTTAAGGAGGAGTATTTGTGCTCCAGTTGTCAAGGTTTAACATGTTCGCGGCACAGGTTATTAGTAGGGAAAGGAACTTTAGGTAAATAAATGTTTTTTCTGCGATAAGATAGAGACCCTAATTTTTGCCAAAATTCTGATCATAGCCTTATATGTCAACACAGCAAATTTTATTTTACATAAAAACACATATTTTCCAGTTTTCCGTATGTAAATACATACTTTGCGAATTTCATTTTAAATACATAAAATCGCTCATTGACTTCATCTACCTCAAAATCCTCAAAGGAAAAATGTTTATTCTCCGCACCTCTTTCATATCGAGAGTGCTAGGTTTGTTTTGTCTTTGAAAACGCTCGCTGGCAGACTTCTGGCACCTCGCCTACGATCCTATCGGGAGAAAATAGCTGTAAGTAGCTGGGGCTGGCTACACGTAATGATAGCCAGGTTTTTAATGAAGCAATGCAGCTATTGTGGCCAGAAGGCATAAAATTTGACAATGTTCTTCTCTTGACAGATGCTGCAGCTTACATGCAGTGGTCTTGCCGTTAGCTACCCCAAAATGGTGCATGTTACATGTGTGGCACATGCATTGCATAGAATATGTGAAAAGATAAGAGCTCTTTATCCCGATGTCGATAAACTGGTTTCAAATGGGAAGAAAGTTTTTATCAAGTCGTCTAGAAGAATAGACATTTTTAAACAAAAATGTCCTGAGGTTTCACTTCCCCCTACACCTGTAGTTACGCGATGCAGATGTTATGCCCAGAACTTTGAAAAAAATTGTATCTGTTGTAAATGATCTCGACAAAGAAGAATTCTGCAAGAACTGTTAATGGAGCCCTCCTTAAAAGACGAATTGGCATACACTTCAACAAACCTGTCCATTCTCTCTAATTCCATATGAAAGCTTGAATCGTCCGCGAACACTTTGGCAGCTTCCATTGGTGAAGTCCGTATAGTAGAAACGAAACTGAAAGAACTCACTGGATCTAAATGTCTAAATGTACAGAATTTTTGGGGAAAAACCAAGGTTTTCAAACAATGTGCCAAATTGCATGTGAGGTCAAGTAGAGGAAGAGGAAGCTTTGGAAAACTTCGGCGTTAGTGACATTTCATGCTTCAAATATGCAAGAATTGTTTCTTGTGACGTGGAGCGATCTTTCTCACAATATAAGATGCTTTTTAGAGATAATCGTCACAGATTTGCAATGATCCACTGCAACTCTTCCAAAAAATAGCTCGCTAAGAGGTAATCATTTAGAAACTAATTTCAGATGTTTAATGTTATGGTTTGTTTTTGTTACCAAATGTTTTTATTTTTGTCACATATTTTCTTGTTTTTATCACATATTTTCAACATTTATGACACATAAAAAATAAATATTTCTGAGTTTTTTAGCACATAAAGTTCCGTTCCCTAGTTATTAGTTCTCAAACCAGTGGTAGTGTCAGTCATGTATCACTTGTTGTTGTAGTTCCAGTACCAGTGTGGATAGGCTTATTGGGAGTGAACAGTTAAAATGCCACCAGGTCCATTAATGCAGTGGAAAATAATACATTGTTTACTTTATTTGAAATCACACAAATAATGAATCACTTTGAAGAAGTCTTCTTTGCATCATTTTTGGTAATTTTACGCATTTGTTAGTCCATATTTAGTCAAGTTTTAGTCCATATGTATGTACATATAAAGCCACTTTATTAGCACATATTAATCCCAGCCCTGGTTATAATGCATGGCATTTAAAACTAAACGTTTAGATAGAGCTGAGTTCTACGAACAGCTGTGCCTCGCCACACTGTAGCAATTTTTCTATTGAACATATTAGCAACACTGGTTCTCACTTTGTGCAGAGATTCGTGTGTCGGCCTCTATATCAACTTTTTAGTGAATTACATAACCTTTAAGTTTTTGCTAATTTTAATGAACATAATGGCATGTATAAAATTTATGAAGTAAATGTCTAAATCTTCATTTTCTTTACCCAATCAGTTGTCTAGTTATGTACATTAAATAAGGGTGTAAATGATGCATATATCCAATTATCACATCAGTAACATATCAGTTTTGTTAAATTTTATAATTGCACTTTACCAGTATCTGCAAAACCTTAGCCCATCCAGGGGTTGCTAAAATTATCAAAGTAGCTTTTCTAGTGGTAAATAACACATAAATATGATTTTTTTTTAATTGCTAAAAAATTGAAATTGGCCTGTTTTTCCTTTACAGTTGTCAATAGATATAGGAACTGAAGTAAAATATCAGGAGAGATTACTGAAGGAGATGGTTAGTAGATTTATTTCCATTTATTTATAATTGTTCCTTTTTGTTATTGAAACCAGCATAGTAATAACGGATATAATATTTTTGCATGTATGACTTTGTATGCTGTGTTTAATAGTTGTTTACAGTTAACATAAGCATAAATGATGTCCACAAAATGATATCCCCTCCCCCTCCTTAGGATCTAAATTTAAGCAATCACTGTCCCCAAGTCCTCTAAAATGTCAATTAGCATGCAAATATATTACCTAAAAGATGGCATCTAAATACTAAATGAAATGTCAAGAAGAAACAATGAATTGTTAACTAACATAAGAGTAAATATCAGTCATCCTCCCCTTCAAATAAAAAATTAAGTGAACACCCCTGAAAGAATGCTAAAAACTATAAATAAATGTTCAATGAACCTAGTAGGTGACAACTAAATAAAGTACATCATTTTCCCCTCCCTACAACAAGAGAAGGTCATTACCCAAACAAGTAATTTCAGATCAGTTGGGGTTTATTTCGAATGTTTTGAGCAGATACGTTGCTCTTATCGTTGAAGAATATTAATGCTTGTCTGAACCTTTGGCTGTTACCAGTGAAGGCATTTTTTTAAAATTCCCTCTCCTTTCGAAATACCACTGTGATGTTCCAAAATCTAAAAAATACAGGGTGATATATAATTGCCTCTGGTGTTTCAAATGTTTATATTACAAGAACTATAACACATACAGCAAAAAGGTGCATATCAGTACATAAAGAATCTCTCCAGGTTTGGTACATACCTTACAGGTGCTCGATATGTGCACCCCTGGTGACACAGCAGATATCAATCCTGAAATCAAATTGCTGATGGTCCCCATTGCACAGGCAGCCAGTCTCCTTGAACTTGTTGTACCATGCACAAATTGTATTGTCTGTAGGTGCTTCTGTTTCATATTTCATATGAAATCTCCATTGTAACATCACAACCGAACATTTAGTGAATGCTAAGACACAGAATACTTTGTGTTCACCAGTGCATGCCATGCATGTGTTAACTGTGCTATACTGCCACCTAGCGGCTAAATGTACAATTTTGTGATGGGGCCTATTACAAGTGCAAACTTGGAGAGATTCATATTTTGGGAAACGTGAGATGCGGTAGTAATTACTTACTTCAACTTGTTCAACAAGTTTCAGCGAAGATGATGGCAGTGGGCACCTAAATCAATAGGACAAACTAAAAACAGCTTTGTGAAAAATGTGAGTACTAAGTTTCTCTGCAAGTATTAGAGAGATTCTTTATGTACTGATATGCACCTTTCTGCTGTGTGTGTGTGTTATAGTTCTTGTACTATAATTGAAGACTAAAATTGGTAAACGCTGTAAGTGCCACAATAATTCAAACACCGTTTTTTCCACGTTAAACTCTGAAATGTGCCATGGTTTATAATGTGGTAAAGGTGAAATGTGGCTGGTAGCCATCTAAGTAGTTCAAAGGGCATGTAAAGAGGTCACTAGTGTGCATGTTCTTATGAGCTGATGTGCGGAACGATGCGATTTCACAACACTTTTGCTTTTGGCACTTACAATGTTTACCAATTTTAGTCCTCAATTATTCTAAACCCCCAGAGGAAATTATGAATCACCCTGTATATATGCTTAGAATTTCTTCTAGAACATTCACATGCATCTTCATGTGGTTTGCTTTCACTGTTGTTTTAGATATTTGTGATCAAACAACATGAAGATTCACATTCACACTCTAGAAGGAATTCTAAGCAGATGTAATTTATCATATTGTGGAATATCATAGCAATTTCTAAATGGAGATGACATTTCAAAAACTCCTTCGCTGGTATTTGCCAAAGGTCCAGCCAAGCATTAAGACCAAGATACAGTGGGACTCCAGCCGTGGCCAACTTGGAGTCCCACATCCCTATTGAGGTTAGTGTTTTGCCTGTTGATGACTGTGGTTACTGCCCGAAGCTGACTGTGTAACCTTACCATCATCACATGTACAGGGTGTGCCAGAAGTGATAGATCAAACCAAAATGCTGAAAAAGTGATAGAGCGAACCAAAATGATAAAAAGTACATGATAGTAGAAGCAAAAAAGTCTCTGTAAACATGGGGTTGCAAACAAACTGTTTGCTAGATAATGCGAGATAATTGCGAATGTGTGGTTACAATCCTCCACTGACTTGATTATTTGGTAAAAAGGTAAAAAAAAAGGGTAAAGTGCTCCCCTGTGCTTAGCACAAAGCCATGAAGGCATATAGGGGGTGTGGGGGTAACGCCCCACACTTTCTTGATCCGGTCGTGAGTGGGGGTGATGTGATCAGCATCACGCCCCTGACTGCCTTTACCCCCCAGGGTTTCCCCCAGGTACCCATGTTATTCGATGCTGGGTGGGCACCGGGGCCGCTTCCATCGTTAGAAAAGTTCTCGGATTTGAACCGGCCGGGGATCGAACCCGGGACCTTTAGCATGGTAGTCAGATGCGTTACCGACTGAGCCACACATCATATTATTTTCACATGCAAGGTGCCATAGTCCTACTTAGTAACAAATAACAGAACTAATAGGTTCACCTCGCTAGACATTATTGTTGCTTTTATTACCAAGGACTATTGTACTGTACAGTATGTTACATGCAGCGGCGGTGCCAGGATTTATCATCTAGGGATGCTTAGGGGGTGCAATGCTGAAAATAAAGAAAACATGAGTCACGCATGCAACCTATCAAAACTGGGGGGAAGCTGTACCCCCTTGCCCTCCCCCTGGATGTCCATGATGATATGCATTAAGTCTTATACTCCAAGAAAGTGGTCGTACAGTGTAAACTCACAGATTTTTTCCACAGAGGGGCAAGCAAGGGTTTTCTTTTTTCGGAGAGGTAAACGAGGCATATTACCCCGATAATAGTGATGCTCTCTAATAAAACACCACTTGAATTTGTAATTATTGTGTTCCTGCATTCCCATTATAATAATTAATGTAAACTATTATGACTGAAATAAATTACACGTGAGAAATATGTACTTTTACGTTGACATTCGTTTTCTAAAGGAAAGGTGTGGCTGTCCTTGCCCCCCCTTACATCCCCTATATTATTATGCTTTCCCCTAGAAATTTAGTGTAGAGAAATCTTATCATCATTATTAAACAATATTTTGCTCTTAAAGAAAGTGAAGCATTTTCAATCTGATAAAAGTTCAGAGGAACTATTTTAGGGAGGGGTTCATTTTTTCCTATGAAATTGAAGTACTGTCCCACTTTGTGGGTCACACACACATGCCCCTGTTTCATACCCATCGGTACAATAAAATAGTGAGATGAAATGAGGTTTTCTTGCCCAACTGAACTTTCATCAAGACCCCCCCCCCTCTTCCCTAATCAGATTGTCTGTGCATGCCTACAATACACAGTAAGTACACAATATGTACCTTCCGTCTGCCACTTCAGGACAAAACGTGAAGTGCACAGCAAGTTCGCCTTCATTAAAATCCCTTCTGCCACACTATCCCACACCCCAACAATGAACTTCAAAATTTATTTGTGAACACTGGACTTCTTTGTAACAGTTTTTGAAAAATCCTGAAATGGTTTGTTTACCAGACATGTTACGAGGAACAAATACATAGAACATATTAACAAGAAAACTACTCTTAATGTTACAACTTGCATTAAATAATTTCCCGAGCACGACTTGGTGATACATTGAAATCAGCTACAATTTTTGCTCCAGTGTGAGGAAGAACAAGTAGGTGGAGAATAAAGCTGTTTATCAACAATGCAAAAAAGTAAAAGAAAACAACATAACTCACATTAAGCTCTAGGCAATTATTGAAAACCACAAACAGACAACTTGGAGAAACAAAAGAAGAAAATATTCATAACAACAACGCTAACAAAAGAAGAGAAATGGCTGCTGATTTTTCGAGAGGCTTCAGCAATACAGGAAAATATGTATATCGTATCGGCATCTCTTTCAGTACTTGCCTGTTGCATACAAAATAATGGTCTTACTTCAGTGCCTAACATTCGGCGCTCAATATGACATGACATGATATGACACTCTAAAAGGTTAGTGTTTTCAGTTGAACGTAGGGGTGCGGAAGAAAATGAAGGGGTGCACAAGCACCCCCTGGTGCCGCCCCTGGTTACATGTTTGTCAGTGTTCAGTTTTAAACAGAGAAACCTTGGAGTGTGCAAGGAGACTAAGTGTACGATGAGTACAAACAATCAAGTTGGTGACATATCATGATCATTCATTCACAATTATCTCTCAAAGGGTTCGTTTGTGACCCCATGTTTACTGAGACTTTTTGCTTCTACTTTTCACAGTTTCAGTTTGCACTTTCACTTCTGGTACATCCTGTATAGTAATGACTTACAGAATTATATATATATTTTTTGGTATAGAGATTGAATTTATAGCCACCTAACTAAGGAAGACCTGGATGCTGATAAGCTTTCTTTAATATAAAGCTTGTGGAATGTGTAATAGAGGGGTGAATGAATGTACTATGCAAACTGCATAATGTTTTAATATTTTAAATGAGAACATCATAAAAATTACTCAGTTGACAAACTTAAATAGTGCAAAGTTACAAGCTTAACATTTATCACTGTGTGAAGATTATCAGTAAATTTGTCAGAAATTTCACCTTACAGTTCTGTGAATTACAATCATTGCTAAACCTGAAGTAACCGGAATGTACAGTAATATTTTTGAATATTCTTGGTTACTAAATTATTTCCATTGTATGAATATACTTGTATGCTTACAGGAAGATAATTGTCATGGACAGTTTTATTTCTTATTCTGTTGCATTGTTACTAAACCAAAAAGTTAATTCTGGAGAACTGAATTTGACTCGTACAGGTATATGTTAGGGCTGAGCCGATACTGATGCCTGATATATCAGGTAGGATCGGTTGGATTTTATTTACCAATACTGCCAATACTTTTCAGGCAATATGGTCTTTCACAGGGTCTGCAAAAAATGCCATGTGACACTTTTGCAGAGTCTAATTATCCTGGAAATTTTGCAAAATTCGAAGTTTCCCTTTATTTTGCATTAATGGTGTGTGAAAAACTGTGTTTTGTGATTACATTCTGATGTAATTTGTGAATATTTTAAAGCAAATCTCTGGTAAATTGGTGCTTATACTTGGAGTGGAATACTTGCGCGCTAATATTAATCATTATTTTTAACAATTTGTTATAATTTTCAAGCATCAATGTTGGTGGGAATTGGTGAGAGTATCGGCATTGATATGTTCAAAGTGGTATCTGCTCAGCCCTAGTGTATGTCATTTGAATATGGATATGCTTGATTTATTTTTGTCAGTTTTCTCTCTAGTAATAAATGCTGTTCTTTTTCCCAGGATGATGACTTCGATAAATCAAGAGGCATTCTAGGTAACACCATGAACCGAGTGCTGAAATTGGCAAAAGGCGGACACAATTATTATTTGTTATACTTGTTTTTGTTTTGTATATTGGTGTTCATAATTTTATGGATTGTTATAAGAACGAGATGAATATGACTAGCAATATATTTAAGTGGGGCTACCTTTCTTTCTTTGTTTCTTTATGAAATCTTCTTAAAATTACTCACCTAAAAGAGTGAAAACTGAGATTTGATCTTGTAATTTTGAGGCTGACAGTGGTCCTTCCCAGAAATTGAAGGATATTTAAGTTTGACTACATAAAAAAAATTGTCAGGGAGCTAAGGTAGAAACGGTGAGTTCAGAGAGATGCAGGTGCTGATATTCTCAATCCTGGTAACTGCTACAATTTCAGATTTTGTTTTTCTGCATAAGAATAACAGAGCCAGTCTAAAATATCAAGGATGAAATCTCAAGTATGCATTGGTACATGTATTCTGTGTTAAAACTTTATGAGCACTATAATGACTTGATTGATTTTCTGTAGCTACCTGTAAATGTCAATATCCAAACAAGGACTATTTACTTGAGCTGTATCCATAATGGTTCTTGCAAATGTCAAATTGTAATGTCGATGGTATCTACAGTCTTATTTTCCCTTAAAAAATCTAATCTTCACATCATCATCACCACACAGGTATATTTAAAAATTCCCACTTGGTAATTTTTCCCCCCACGCAGTTATTTTTCCTCATGGGAAATTTAATCCATTAAATTAGGCACACACAGGAGATGTACTATGTAGATTTTCAGCGAAAAATGCAGGCTCGACCAGGACTCGAACCTGGGTCTCTGGCAATCCGTGCCATTGCTCTACCACTGAGCTACTGAGCCGGCCTGGCTTCCCCTGCATTTTCGCTGGCGCTGTTTTACCTGTGAGAAATCATCTCTGCAAGTGCTTCTGCAACGAGATCTGTTGCCTTCAGCACTGCAGGTGCAATGTCTGTCTTGGGATTTGTATCTGTTGCTGTTTTTTTTTGGTCTTGCAGCTAATTAATTCTGTCTTAGTATAATTGGCTCCTTTGTGCTTGTAGGTGTGACACCATAAGATTTAGGTAGATTGGTCACACGTGGTTTTAGCACAGGTTTAAGTGGTGGTCCTTTACTGAACTTTTTGTATTACTGCTGACTATCCTGATTTTGATCAGCAGGCAAAGATTTCTTGTACGTCGATGTAAACCGGACTTTGTAAACCCTAATTGCAAGCAAACTTTTGTTGCATGGTGATCCCTAATCGTGAGAATTTTGCGTGAACTGGGCCCAACTGAACCTCATAAAAAGAGATGACCAAAAGGAACATCGTATTACAAAATTGTGCTTGCAATTAGGGTTTATGCTCTCAGAAAAAATGTTAGGTGATGTCCCACAATGCAACGATGACATACATTAACTATATACCAACTAGATTTTATGACTTAAAACTATTGCACCATTTGTCAATAAATCTTGTGAAATTGCAATTTAACGTTTCATTGGATATATGTTTATTATAATATATGGCAGACTGTTCTCATTAAAATGGCCATAAAACAATAAAATATGTTCAAACATAAAATTAGTGAAATTTTCACAATTATCGAGATTAATCAACTTGCAGTATAATTCTGTGATACATTTACATGTGCACAACATTCATAATTATTGCATTGAATAACTTCTTAAAACTCTCAAGGATAAAAACCATGTGCATATTAAAATCTGAACAGACCCTTATTTGAAATATATATATATATATATATATTATTTGATTCTGCCCTTTATATATATTTATTTATTTAGATGCTGCAGGTGGGAATTACTATTTTCATTGGTAGAGAATAAGGATGACAATGGGGGAGTTTATTCTTGTTAACTTTGCAAGTTCATATATTTTCTACACAATTCTCGATCTCGAGTGACATGCAATTTTCGTAATGTTCACTATTATCGTACTTAATTAATGACACACCGTTAACGTTCCTTATATAGTTCTGTAATGACACAATCACTCCTACTTCATCGTATGGTATCACAGTCCAATGGGAACAGTCGACTACTGTTGTAACTTCATGCATGGGTAGTGGGCTGCAACTTGCCCATATGGAGAACTAGGTCAGTGAAGATAACAGCTGCTTCATTGCATGCATTTGCATGCATATTGCATGCGGTCAATCAATCGGTATCCAAAATATGCAAGGTAACTTCAACAAGTAGCAATGCAATCATAGTCGAGAAATTCTAGTTGAACCAACTCTTAAGACAAGTCGAAAGTATTCCATCAAATAAACACTATGTGTATACTGGATAAGCGATGATAAGATGGAAAGAGAAGCTGCGTGAGAGTATTAATCGTCGGGGAGTTTTACGAAGTCTGTCTACTGGTAGAAAGAGGAAGAGAGAGTGACTGTAGATGGGGTGATAGTACAAGCAAATATGGCTGCTCTCTCTCGGAAGATTTATGAAGTATTAAATTTCTGACAAGGAAAAATAACTGTGTGAGGTAAAAATTACCAAGTGGGAATTTTTAAATAAACCTGTAGTGGCAATGATGATGCGAAGATTAGAATTTTTAAGGGAAAATATATCAACAACGTTACAAAATATATAGCAAGATTAAGTAATGTGTTCTACTTGTTTGTTTCTGTTGCAATAACTTCGTATTCCATAGTATTGGAAGCGTGTGTGAATCAGTCTTCTAAAATTTGGTTCTGTTTATTTATTTGTTGTACCTAGAAATACTTTCGTGTTCCTTTTATTTAAGTTTCAGTATTTTTTTGCTTGTGTTGTAACTGTTTTTGGTGTTATAATTTAATTGTGTTTCACTGTTTCTTCCAAATATATTTTTATTTTGTTGTACTTGTGCAGTATTATGTTTAATTTTGGGGATGCAAGAAAAATAGAAAGTGGAAATACAAGATTGTCATATCCTATGCTTCTGTATTTCACTTACACACTTACGCAATCCGAACCTTGATTGTTAATAATATGAATACCAATTTTGCATTGTGGAAACATATACAGTGGAACGTCGATTTTATATTTTCCCACTTTATACATTCAATCTTGATGGTCCCATCATTTGAAAATGTTATAAAATTTTCCTCGATTTTACATTTTCCCACATTTTAAGTTTTTTTCACCCTGACAAACATAAAATTTAGGTTCCACTGTATTCTTTTATTTTTCTTTCTAGTCATTATAATGTCTTGTCCATTGAGATATTTTTGTAATTCTTTACTTTACTTGTTAACAGCAGTGTCTAGAAAGTATTTGATGGTGGAGGGACTACTATCGGATTAAAGATTATGGATACTCAAGTTTTTACTCCAGTTAAAAATTAACCAGTAACTGGTAACCAGATCTACATAGAAATGAGTTACATCAAAATTTAGGTTATTCAATTCTGCGTTAAGCTATGACAACCAATTTTTTTTTCCAAGAGTGTGCCTTCTATTTATTTATCGTGAGAACAAAAAAAGGACCAGTCTTATGGGGTTTTCCAAATGACCACTCTCTTTGAAATTCTATAAATAAAAAACAGGTGGTCAAATCATGAAGAAATTTAAATACAGTTCAGGTAGCTAGGTTTTAAACATGATTGCTGTTTTCAGATTTTTTAAATCAGCCAAGAAAAGGTCCGTATCAATTTTGTGCAACAACTTTTTTTTAGTATTGTGTAGTCCTACAAATATGATCTTGGTCTTGTTTTGAAGCTCTTTGCAGCTGTTTTTAATGCCTTATCATTAACAAATCACATTATGAAACCGATTTTATACAAATTTTTATTCAACGAAGTAAAGATGTGTGTTGAATGTGGTGACACCACATGCACTGACTTGCAATGACAGCCCACAGTTTAACAGAGATCTCATGAAAATTGTAATAATTAAAAGTTGTTCAAAATATTGATTAATATTATTGAGTAAACATGAAAGCAATATTTTCACCCACAATGCTGGTGCAAAATAAATGAAAACTTCAAATTTTGTACAATTGCTGCGATAATTAGACTTCACACAAATGTCTCATGGCATTTTTGTGGATCTCACAAGAGACAAAAATACTGGGATAGTATCGGCAGGTTTTTCATAAATACATTGTAACTGATGCTTTCCGATACTGATACACCAGCATTGGTATCGGCTTAGCCTAATCACAACGTAGAAAATTACTAGGGTATAAAACACTGTAAGTAACATTTTGATCATTTCTGAGTTCATTAAGAAACAAGGTTATTGGAAGCTATACTGTATATACACATTGCTTTTGTGCTGTGTTAACCAATTTCAGAAGGCTTCACTGAGACCAATGCAAATTGTATGACATGGCAATTTCACTCAAAAATTGAAGGGTGGCACATTTTACTTTGTAACTCAAAAATTGCCAAAATGTCTCTTACCATGTTTATACACCCGGACCCTTCAATTTGAAGCTCTATGAGAAATCCGTTATTTGATAAAGTGTGCTCGTTTGCAATTTCCCATTAAAACAGTTTTCCACAATTCAGCCTCCTTAATAATATGTTAAGATTAGTAATAGTAATTACCATTTTGCCAGCGTATAAAATGCACTTTTTTCCCTTTAAATATAGGTGTGAGAAACAAGGTGTCTTATATACCAATACTGGATGGTAATGAGGCCTCAGATTCTGATTTAGAAGAGGTTTCAAGTGACTCTTCATTTATCTCTGGAGATGAATGTCTGGGTTTTGACGAAGATGATTAAGATGTATTCTTTCCTAGTTATATTGTAAAGTTCCCCATGCATATAGCACCATGCCATGAAGGCATATTTAGGGGATGTGGTGATAGACCCCCACACATTCTCGATCTCGGCCATTTTTTAGTGAGTTGATGTGATCAGTACCATGCTCCGGCCACCTGTACCCCCCAGGGTTGTCCCCAGTACCCATCTAATTGAGGCTGGGTCAGCTCCAGAGCCACTTTATGCGGAGACAAGGCTGGAAAGATTCGAACCTTAGACAACTCCCTGGGAGTCGAACCTGTGCCTCCCGTGTGGCAGTCAGATGCCCTACCGACTAGACCAGTTAAATTACAAAAGTTATTTGTTGAAAGCAGATCTACATATTACTTTGCATTTGAGATGCTGTAAATTAATTTTAATATTCAGTGATAAAAGGTTTTCTTCAAACATGTGTACGAATATAAGCTAAAAAATATTGTTTATAAAACTATTTTGTGTGTTATATTCTTCCTTGTCTGTGTTTGTATTTTTCTTATTTCAAGATGCTTTTACTGACTATTAAGATGAATGATTAAATTAAATTCATGAAGAGGGTATTGCAAAACAACACCCATGTCAAGGCCATAAGTTGAGCTCTGAACCGTCAATGGTGAGATTCTGAGTTGAATTCTCAACACCAAGGTGTATGTTTGTCTTGCCATTGTTGCATAAAGGTGAATGTTTGTAAAGATATTCAACTTGATCACAGTTTGAAATCGCACATTTACATCTATTTACTCAAGTCTTATCTCTTATTTTGGACTTAATGCAATGTTGAGGCAAGTATAATCTGCATGGATGCACTATTATTGTTTCTTTACATCATTTTATATTTACTTTTGTGCCACCTAGGTGGCAGAGCACATTGAGTGTTAAACTCGGAAAAGACAATTCCAGGTGCAAATACTGGGACAGGCATGTCCCTTCATCAATTTTGTCTGTATATAATACCTCATCAACATCACAGTTGCATAAAGAGGTGAAGAAGTGATGAATACAATATGTGTTTTGTGAGAATCATGTCGAAAACTTTCTAGAGAACTTGTTGTTTTTATTTTTTCTGACTACTTATTTTAAACAGCTTGTAATGTAATTCATGGTCCTTTTCAAAAGGGAGGTTTTTAGGGTTTAAATCCTTTGAAACTTCTAAATCAGAAACCAAATTCAGTAACTCAAAATTTTCAAAAAGGTTTTATTCTCGGAATCTCAACTCTTCCACTACACCTGCCCTCTCCCTGGTGGTGTTCTTGGTTTAGACTGAAAATTCCCTTATGATTGTCACAAATTTCCCTTCCCACATTTTTACATTAACTGTTTAATAAGGTTTTAATTACCCCTGACATGAGTTCAAACTACATGCATTAAACCTATATGTGGTCCCATAAAACAGATACTTGTATAGTGCATAGTGGCTGTACATAAAGCTGTTTGCTAAGTATTGGAACAATTATGGGCATCAGAAAGGGAGGATGGATCAAATTGTTTCATAGACCCCCCCCCCCAACCCCCCATGAAATTGGCATTGTTTATTGCAAGTTACAAAATAGCAGAAAGTTTGTTATTATTATTGTCAATAACCAAAATAAATGTAGGAAGTGAGTATTTGAACAGAATAACCAAAGAAAAACTATCAATAAAATTGAGCATACAATACAAGAACCAGGATATGTTTTTTCATATTCTAACCACAAATACCCAAAGAATAAATTATTCCTCAGTTTTTAAAAATTCCAAATTTTAAGTTTTATGTGGGATGTTAAACAACATAAACTGTATGACTTAAATTTGCCTCTAACTTTTAAAGCTTTTTCTTGAAGGAATCTAAAATTCAATAACAAAATATAACTGTGCATTTCAGTACACTAACTGTATGGAATGTAAGAAGACAATGAAAACAGTTCCGTTTGGATATTCTCTTATCTGGTGGATTGAGAAAAGTCTCTTCAAGAATATAACAGCAATAATAATAATAATTTTGAAATAAAATTGGTTTATTTTCATATTTTAATTATTATTATTTTTATTTTTCTAATTTTATCAATGGTCTGACTCTCTTTAAAATTTCTAGCCACGCCTGTGGGAACAATTATGAGTGAATTCCCTCCCCCCTCCCTTATTTTTTTTCCTTTCTACGGCCATGATGCAATCACTAGATAATTCAGGACCAAGATAGTTCATGATGAATTGCTGAAACATAAGAATTACACTAACCAGAGGCGTGGCGTGCATGTAGCCGCTGTTACCTCAGGTAACACCAAAATATAAAGAATTGAAGAACCCGTCTTAAAATATTATTACGTACATAAACTGGTAATATTGTCGTAAAGTAAACATTGCAGACTGACATTTTTTCTGACACCGGCAAAAGCGAAGAAGAGGACTGATCCGGTACCCTCCACAGGCAACATGAGGAAAGGGCCCTGAGCCCACGCAAGGAAGACTTCGCCTTGCGGCAAAGACTGACCGCGGGACGAGGAGGCGGGTTTATGGTATGCCTGTTTAGCCGGCGCAGTTGCCGGTGACCCTTACCGGAAACATACCAGTGTTGCCATATTCAATTGACAGAAAAGAGCTAAGTTGCCTAATCGGGTCTATCTTACTCTGAAGGTGTCCAGTCACACTGGGGAACGATGGCGCAGTGGTAGCGTCGCCACCTTATGATCAAGGGATTCCGGGTTCGATACCCAGTGGAGGCACAAGTGGTTCGGATTCGACTTTAAACTGTCCCGATTAGCATTACTGTTCATGAAGTGGACTTAAATCGCCAAATCAAAATTATAAAAAATCAAATCACACTGGGGAAAAAGCAAACTACCAAGTGATATTTTGTATTTACACTAAATATCAGCGATTATGAAAGTCCTCTTTGTCCTTCTTCGACATCATGGGCGAGAAGAAGAGGAGAGGGATGGGTATGGTCAAGGGGTCCGCTGTCCTTCTAAAAATGTCAACCTAAAATTCTATATTTCACACATATAATATTATTTCGGTTACAGGAATTTGTGATAATTGTTGATAATACTGATTGAGATTGACATACGTTGTCGCAGGAATGCAATAAATTCGGATTGAAGCAATGTTTTTGAGGTGGTAGAACTGTTTTTGGGTGAAAACAATACTTACAAGCATAATTTCCCGATTGTTATCTTAGCACGCTCTGAAGTGTCAGGTGTCGCAGTTCGAATCCTCAGCAAGAAATGGTTATTTCAATGTTCGTTGTTATTATTTTACTTACATAATTATAAAAATTAATAATTACATACACAAAGAAATAATAATTTTATTTCAATAATTCACCATGCATCCTCATCGTCACGATTATCCTATAAAGCGAAAGCCTTAAAGGTAGCAAAGGACGTAAAATATACGAAATAGTAGTGGTGTCAGAAATGAGATTTCAGTGGATTTAGCGAAACAAGGGAGTGGGAGTAGTTAGGAAACAGATGAAGACTACATCTACTCTACATATGTCTTATTTGAAACGAAAAGTTTCGCGATTTGGGCAAATCTGGTTTCAAAAGAACTAAGATGGCAACATTAGTAGAACTGGACTTCTTGCAGGTTCGGAAGGAAATATTGGGGAAGGGCCGATGCTGAGAGGGGAAGGGGCAAGGAGGGTGCTTCACGTGTTACAAAAGTAAACAACGGTTTGTGGGAGGGACTGTGCAGTTGGAGTTTTGTGACTGGTGTCTTTCGTCTTTGTGTTGTTTTCGGGCATTGTCAATTAATTAATGAAGCTTGCTCCGAGTTCCGAGGTGGCGGGTTCATCCTATCTGGACAGTGTGTGTAATCGTGGGATAGAAGATATTTTGAAGCAATCTTTCGGTTCGTTATTTTGCAGAAAAAATCGAAATTGTGGCGAAAGGGAGGCCAAAGCCTATTTTGAACGATTTAAAAACCAAGTCGTCTGCTGGATATGACCGACATTTCAATGTTTCGTGGTATAACGACTATCCGTGGTTATGTGGATGTGTGCAGTTGTCGAAACTCTTTTGTTAGCCATGTACTCTATTTTCGGGTGAAAAAAAAAACGTGTCGAATTCAGATGTGGATAACGTGGACCATGACCATGACGCACCCAAAAATTGAAATTCAAATGAAAAACTTCTCTTTATGACAGCATCATAGAACTTTTTGGATTTGATTTGATTGATTTTGCTTCGCTTATGCCACTTTTGGCTAATTTGCGAAGATGGGAATGAGTGATGATATGATTAAATTGATGAATAGACATCACAAACGCCCATGCCCAAGCTAGGTTTCGAACCCGGGATCCCAGCATCATATAACTATTTTCAAAGTCGGATTGATCTGCTCTATAAGTAGCCTTCGATGTTTCTGTAAGTATCAAATTACGTATTATTGTGTCAACAACCAATGTTTGCGATTTCACTTTAGTCCTTATGTCAACATTTTTTTTCCTGATTAATAACTTTACCAAAATCTAGTATTGAATTGCATACGTACCAGATTAATATTATATGAACTACTTGGAAGACATGTGGGGGGGGGCATGAGGTGGGGAGGCGCCCAAGTCTCCCTTAAATGTCCTACTGATAACCGGTAACCCTTTTAAAAATCCACGCCACGCCACTGACACTAACTATGGTTTGAGAACATGCCAAATTATCCATTTGATTATAGCAGCAGATGTAAGATTAACGTGATCAGAATATACAGAAAAGTAACATTGCTTGTAGGGGGATTTGCACAGCTTATTAAAGCATTTTGTAATTTTGTGGGGCTAGTAAGAGTTGGCAACATAGGCTGCAACAGTGGAACTTGTAAGGAGTTGCCCAAATTGTTAGGGCTACTTTCTTCATGGTGAGTTTTGGGCCTTGGAAGAGAACTATCAAATCACCAGTTGCCTTGTAAGAACACACACCTTGAAGAGGAGAAGCTCAGTTAAACATGCAAGTCAGCTCACAGACAGCAGCATGAAATGCAGTCACATGGAGCCAGTAGTTAAGAGTTGACATTTGTAGACTTCTGGTCATATAATACTACAGTTTGCCCAATAATTACCAAACTGAAAAAAATTCTGCGTATGAGAATAATGATGACATGGTAATTAAAATTCCATTTTAGCAGTATAAAATCCAGATTGGAACACTTGATCTCAAACATTGTTTCCAAATGCTTATGCCAGTACCGTCCAGAGCATGAGTTTTCCATTGTGTGTGTTTAGGCCTCCCTGATAGCGCAGGGGTAGCATCATCGCCTTGTAATCAAGGGTTCCTGGTGGAGGCACGTAGTGGTTCGGATCCCACTTTAAACTGTAGGTCTAGTCCTGATTAGCCTCACTGTGCATAAAGTGGACTTAAGCCTCAGCTGGATGTTGAAAGAAAACCAAATTTCGAGGGTGTCGTTAGTTCCATTCTGACAACAGTACCAAGGGTACACGAGGGAGGCGCTGACGTCGCTTTCAAGAAATTCTCCTTCTTCCCAGCCACAAACCCTCCCATATTCTTACCATCGTTACCTCGCTGCTTTTACGATCTTGCAGGGAGGGGGAGAATGGAATGGTCGTACCCACTGGCCATTGACAGATGTTCCGGAACCCTGAAGAATAACTGTTTTCCTTTCCTTAGTTGAAAAAAACCTTACACATCGTCCTTTGAGATCACCAGCCTATGCACTGTGAAGCTGCATGTTTCTTTTTGTTTCCGTCGGTACATTCATTAAGTTACAGTAAAATGGCCAACTAACATAGATTATGTAGTAAAATACAACGGGGCAAGGTGTAGGGTGTAACGAACCCGTCTCGTCACAATTTGTACGAGTCGCACCTCTATTTTTGTGACCTTTCTGATAAAAATATGTAATTAGAAATGTATCTATTTAAAAACAGGTTACACCTCTAATTTGGTAAACTCACTTAATATTTAATGTAAGAATATACTTTTAATAGTTTATATTTCTTCCACTTGCTTACGCTAGTGTCGCCGACCCAATATAAAGGCGAGAGCGGGGCTAGCATCTCAGTTTGACTCCGTCTGCGGACGAGAGAAGTAGGGCTCTGCCTACGGGCAAGAGGAAAACTCCTCCTAACAGGAGAGAGAAAAAGATATCCCACTCCACCTTCTGGTGAGAGAAATTTACTCCACTTTAGTGTGAGAGGACCCACTCCACTTTCGGGCGAGAGAAACCCACTCCGCTTTCGGGCGAGAGATATTTAGGTAACCAGACCTTTTTCTTTCTTAAACCCCGTCATCTCGACGTTGGGGATGGTAATAGCGAAACCCCGTCTCCTCGATGCTGGGAAATTCGCTTCTTAGAATCTATTCCTTAGTTTTCCGCCTGTTACTCCTACATGTAATCAAAAAGCAGTTTCCAAGGTTACACTAATCTTTCTCTTTTAGATGCTTTGTTTATAAACCATTTGTGATTGTTTTTCTAACAAGAGTACTAGGTGTCATATACGAGGTTGTATTGGTTTACCTGTTCCCTTTTCTTTAAGGGTTAAAAGTTTTATAGGTCAACTACAAAAGGCCGTAACTATATAGAGTATATATATATCTGTATCTGTGAAACTATAAGTTGGATGTATAAAACTACTGTAAAAAGGTCTAAGTTCCTTTCTTGCTTAAGTTTGTGAATAAATAAACCTTTATATGTTTTAGTTAATTTGGAGATGTCAATGAACTTAACTGGTCAACTACGTCATAGCCCTCTAAGTGCAACATACACCCGAACCCTGAGTGTAAATAGAGTCTCATGTCACCGCTGGAGAAAAAGGTTAGCATTATGGGTAGACTTGTAACACTTAGCTAACTAAGCTATTGGTCCTTCCCCCGAACGAAGGACGTTACAAGATATTTGGCGCCATAACGTGGGGCCCGATACGGAAATAAATATAGTCCGAGTGTTGCAAGTAATTTGGCGCCCAAGGACGTTTCAAGATATTTGGCATCCCAATGTGGGGCTCGATAGTGCAAACGTGGAGCCCGATAATGCACACGTGGGGCCCGAAAGTGCAAAACCAAAGTGAAGGATCGAACGTTGCAAGTAATTTGGCATCCGAACGGGCAGCCCTAAAAGAGAAAACTGTTGTGGCTCGAGAGATGAATAACAGGAATATTGCAAGATTTTTGGCGCCATAATGTGAAGGATCGAAGGTGAAACCGAGTTATTTGTCCACATGACCGAGCAAGTTTCAAGTTAATTGACGCTCACCTCGATAGTGAAAAACCAGTGTTAACACCGAAGAAGAGAGAAAGAGGGAAGCACAGTTAAAGATATCCAAGCAGGAACCTAGAAGTTTGATACTAATTCGAGAAATGAATATTAAGTTAACCATTTTCAGAAGACGAACTATTGCTATATGTGTTACCAACTCCATTTAGAAAGAGTAGCTTATAGAACAAGAACAGAACTTCTAAAAGTAAATGTTATTGAACTAAGATCCCAAAGAAAGGCTTGTGGGACAGCGAAGGTACAAGGAAGAATGTCTTTATGTAGGACTTGAGTTTATAGAGTGGTTAAAGTACCTCTTCCTTCGAGTGCAGTAAGGCCAAAAGGGCGTGCCAGAGCGTGGTCTCCGAAGAAGCAGGGAAGCCAAAGAAGCTCCCTGGGGTATTATATCCTAAATGTAGAGACTTGAGTAATTTACTAAAAGCCATTAAAAATGTAATACATATATAATTGTGCTGAAAGTAGCTTGTGCTCAACCTGCCAAAATTAAGGAAAAGCTTATAATCAATAATAACAAGAAGTTTTGTAATGTGATTAAGTTCAAACTTCAAATGTGCCAGGGCAACACTGAGTGATAGGAGAGTAAAATAAATTGATGTTTTCCTGAAATGTATATTAAGTATATAATGGTGTCAATAGGTGGTGTTAGTGTCATGTAGCCTGTACTTCACCTTGATTAAATAGATAACCAGACTGGACAGAGCTCAGTTGAGATCGGAACTGCGTAGTGTGAACTTCGTGCTTTCTACCACAGGATGGATAAGCCCCGCAGGATGTTCCCAGATGTCAAACGAATGAAAGAGAGGCTGAAGTTGAACAGTACTAAAGTGAAGATGTTAAGTGAACCTGTGCCTAAACCTAAAGCACCCATCACACGGCAAGTTAAGTTAATACCTCCCCCTCTACAGGATCCAGAAGTTCCTAAGAAGAGAAGGAACCTGATGACCCAGTTAAAGTGTACATGGATGAAGAATATTGCTGCCGAAGATATTAAGAAGGGATATAGTTCCTTGCCGTATTCTCCTTCGCGACCAGGATTAGTGGATCTGAGCAAAGTCGTTCCTAGAGCCTGCCAACCTGTGCGAGTTAGTATGGACTTATCAGCTCTTAGCTCATCTAGCCCTGTGATTGAAGGAAGAAAACCCAAAGCAATTGTGGTTCCGAGAAAGTTGCCTATGCTCGTTGAAACAGTATCCTCCGAAGCAGTACTCTTGGAGCAAGAGAACGAAATCAACGAACAGAAATCTGAAGTTTTGAGTGACCAATCTAGTGCCCTGATTCGACCCTGGATCGAACGAGTTCGACGCTTAGAAGCGGAAAAACGAAAGTTGGAATCCGAGATGCGGGACCTGACACATGCTGAGCATGTATGGACTACCCCAGAGGACTACCCCAAGGAAGGATAGTACCGAGGACGATCTGCAGGTCGATCAACACATGGTGTCTACCCGGAGGGAAGTCGCTGCTCTTCCAGATCCACAGGAAGCTCCACTGAAAGCTCACGACTCGGAACTCCAGGCTGAAGTAAATTGGAATGGTGACGAATTGTTATTGGCTCAGCAGTTGAAAATGATTTTGGGAGACATCCCAAGGCCATATATGCAGACAATCTCTGTCCTGCGAAAGTGTCATATTCGAGTGCCCTGAAGGTTTCCCTTCTTAAGATTTTTAAAGCGATACGGACTTTTAGCCTAAAGAGTTGATTAAAACCCAGTTCATTAGTTATGTAACCTTCTTTGAGTTCTAAACCTAGTACTTCCATTGTTGTAAAGATTGGCTTGGTCGTGTTTATCTCTCATGTAACTTGTTATTAATATTAGTTTGTAATCTTAATTGAATTTTCATATTGAAAAAAATCTTTATCATTAAAATATATTATATAGAGGTGATAAATTTTAAATCTAAGGATTTTTCCCGAAGGGAGGGGTTATTGTAACGAACCCGTCTCGTCACAATTTGTACGAGTCGCACCTCTATTTTTGTGACCTTTCTGATAAAAATATGTAATTAGAAATGTATCTATTTAAAAACAGGTTACACCTCTAATTTGGTAAACTCACTTAATATTTAATGTAAGAATATACTTTTAATAGTTTATATTTCTTCCACTTGCTTACGCTAGTGTCGCCGACCCAATATAAAGGCGAGAGCGGGGCTAGCATCTCAGTTTGACTCCGTCTGCGGACGAGAGAAGTAGGGCTCTGCCTACGGGCAAGAGGAAAACTCCTCCTAACAGGAGAGAGAAAAAGATATCCCACTCCACCTTCTGGTGAGAGAAATTTACTCCACTTTAGTGTGAGAGGACCCACTCCACTTTCGGGCGAGAGAAACCCACTCCGCTTTCGGGCGAGAGATATTTAGGTAACCAGACCTTTTTCTTTCTTAAACCCCGTCATCTCGACGTTGGGGATGGTAATAGCGAAACCCCGTCTCCTCGATGCTGGGAAATTCGCTTCTTAGAATCTATTCCTTAGTTTTCCGCCTGTTACTCCTACATGTAATCAAAAAGCAGTTTCCAAGGTTACACTAATCTTTCTCTTTTAGATGCTTTGTTTATAAACCATTTGTGATTGTTTTTCTAACAAGAGTACTAGGTGTCATATACGAGGTTGTATTGGTTTACCTGTTCCCTTTTCTTTAAGGGTTAAAAGTTTTATAGGTCAACTACAAAAGGCCGTAACTATATAGAGTATATATATATCTGTATCTGTGAAACTATAAGTTGGATGTATAAAACTACTGTAAAAAGGTCTAAGTTCCTTTCTTGCTTAAGTTTGTGAATAAATAAACCTTTATATGTTTTAGTTAATTTGGAGATGTCAATGAACTTAACTGGTCAACTACGTCATAGCCCTCTAAGTGCAACATACACCCGAACCCTGAGTGTAAATAGAGTCTCATGTCACCGCTGGAGAAAAAGGTTAGCATTATGGGTAGACTTGTAACACTTAGCTAACTAAGCTATTGGTCCTTCCCCCGAACGAAGGACGTTACAAGGGGCCCCACAATGTGCTCTTGAATTTTTTTATATAATCGCAGAAATTCCACAGATAGTGACGCTTATATATATATATAAAAAAAAAAGATTTACGAAACAAAAATCTGGTTCCCAGTGACATCATATATGACGTCTGCGATAACAAGCAGTGACGTATTATCTCAGCCAGAGGGGCCCCGGTAACTTGTCATATGGGTCCCCCTCCGAAATGCAGAATTAACTTACTTGCTCGCATGTCAATTGTCTACAGTTAGGAATCCAGTAGAAATATTCAATTGCTCAACCAGTCGATCCTTATTTTACAACAAACATCAAAATTGTTAATTCGTAATCTTTTAGTTTTACACGTGATATTTAAAATGTAACTTCCCACCAAATATTTTCAAGGGGGGGGGGAATTCTTTTCATATTGAAATAACAGCTGAAATGAATTTCCCACATTGTCTACACTTGTTACGTTTTACTTCAAAGGGGCCGAAAACCTCAGTTAAAGGTGGGACCCATAGTAAATTATCCCTTTGCTGTAAATACCATTATTCCATCCTCTGCCATGCAGGGTATACAACTTAGGAGTTGAATGTGACCATTATTTTGTGTAATTTTGCAAGTTCATATTTCTTACAATTTGCCATTTTGTGGACATTTCTGTCGAACTAGTTCTTATTTTCTAATGTGTTAGGATTTTTTGATCTGCAGTGTTCGAAGGGAAAATTCCTAGCTGTAAATTTCCTTGTTCGCGTTGGGGATAGAAGGAAGGATCCTTGTGTGGAGCAACTTGAAGATAATTAAGTAGGTGAAGGAGAATGATTATGCAAATTCGAGTACTGATGGTCTATTAATAAAAAGGTTCTTGTTTCATGAAAAAGTCTTTAAGAAAGTATGATCACTGATCTATCGAAAAAAGAATGGCAGTGTTAAAATTATGAATAATGATGTTGAGGTCTACTAACCTGTGGCAACCTTCTTTTATTTTGGGATGGGCTCAGTCCTTCGAAGCTGCATTTCATTGAGTGATAAATTTTCAGTGAATAGAGTTCCTTCGCAGCTTTATTATCTATCACTCAAAGACTAGAGTCCGCAGTTATTTCTTCGTAGCAGATGGAAATTTACCTTGTGATAGGTTACTACCGACAATCTAGATGTCCAGTTCAACCCCCATTACTGAAGGATAAGTTTGTTGCTTGAGTATATTAGGGCTACTCACTCAGTATTAGAAGGCTAATATGAGCGACTCTTACGTTGAATCTTGGCCTGGAGGAACCAGGGGATGGCTTACGGGCTGAAGGCACATCCACCTCAAAGTCCAAAAGAGGAGTGTTTACTATTTTTTTACAATTCCACCAAAACAGTATTTTTTAATATCTGTGTAATATATGTAACTTCATAAAAAATATTTCAAGCAAAAATACAAAGCATCACGAACAAAATATTTGGCAGCGGGAAGCTTCCACCTCCTCCAAAAGTGATTCCTGGCTGTGTCGCTGCGTTGAAGTAGAGAAAATATTTCCAGATTCTTCTTCCAGTTATTTTTCAGAGATTCAGCCCATCCTGATTTAGTTTCAAGGAAGTACTACAGTGATATAAGTCGATAACAAAAAAATGGGAAGGCATAATATTTGAGATAAAAGTTAATTTCTTGTACAACGAAGGGGGGAGGGCAGCTAACTATTGTACTTTCGTCCCACTCTGGCATCATATTTTTTTGTGGCACTAAGGAGGCCCCTCAATATTTTACTTGGAGGTGGGCTTAAAGATCTGTGCTACGCCACTGAGTGGCTCGGATCCCACTTTAAACTATACGTCCAGTCCCGATTTGCCTTTCTGTGAATATAATTGGTCTTAAAACAAGTTTAACAAACAAACGTTTTGCTATCAGTTCACAATTATGATTGGCTGTGCTCTAATAGTTCGTGATATTGATAAGTGTCCAAAATGGATAGATGCACGTAAAGAGTGAGGTATTTGCAAAATTTCCGGCAACTACTCTTGAAGCATCGATATATTATAAATTGTACATATATAGTCTCCCCACAATAACCAAATATTAGCAAGTAGATGGAGGACTTCCCCTTCCGTTTCAAACACCATTCTGTACATAACCGCCGAACTCTGGACCTCTATTACTCAAGATTAGTCTGTCCGATACCCGGTGTAGGCAAATGGCACAGTGGTTCGGATCCCACTTTCAACTGTAGGTCCAGTCCCGATTAGACTTCATGTGCATAAAATGGACTTAAAACAACAAATCAATCAATCAATCAATCAAGATTAGTCAAAAGCAGGTACGTATCAAGAAATATATTTCGGGGGGGGGGGGGTGTCCGAACCAAGTCTCAGAAATAATATTCGTAATAACATAAATGATTAAATTAAAGCATTCACATTACATTAATGACATTAATTAAATATGTAAATTAATGTATTATTATTATTATTACTTGAATAGGCAAAAAGACGGTGTAGAAACAGGGATATAACAAAACGTATTCTTTATTTAGGTGTAGTTAATATCGCAAAAAAATGAAATGGGAAATGAATGTCAAATAGATCAAGGATCGAATATTTATTGAATAACAAAAAAGAAGGTTGGATCCAGTAGACGAAAAGTAAATTTCTTGGTTAGTTCCATAAATCTTCTTTGACACTGGCCTTCACAACCGTATGTTCCCAATATAATCGTTGCCTTCCAATAAGTTCGGCAGAAATAAATAACCTTGGATTATACAACAAATACTAAAAACGTATATTTTTATTATTTAATTTCAGTACTTGTGTACGATGAATTAGAGATTATAATTATATTTTCCTATATATTTTGTTTTGGGGGGCTGAACTTGTGAACTTGGATCGTGCATAAACAGTGGCGCAGGAACATTTTTCATCTGTAAGGTACAAACTTCGTCCTCAATATTATATATATATATATATATATATATAAACGGAAAATCAGAGTTTTGTCATTTGAAAGTAGCGAATTTCTAATAATTTTAATGCAGGGTGTCATTTGAAGGGACAATAGGAGGGATTTTTCCCCCGTCTTGTTTTGAAACATCAAATTTCTAGTTATGAGTGACACATCTCAACCTGGGATCATTATTTTCAACCCACTTGTAAACTATATCGTACTTATGGTGTTCCATTTGGATTCATTTAAGTTTACCACACCATAGCTACATACAAAAAATTCTCGTTATGCAATTTATGGTGACTGTGTACAGTGACACCAATTTATACGGGTCTGTGGGGTCCGAGCCCACCCAATAATTTATGTGATTTGTGAATTCAAATTTTTGAGCCCACCCAGTGTTGTTTTTAAAAATTGGCACCCCTGACTGTCTCTTTTAAATGCCATGTATTCGGTATTTTTTCAGACTTCTGGTGATTCACAAGTACTCTTGTATCGAACACTAAATCTGGGCGGTGTATCTGACGTATGTTGAGTTGCTTGGTCATTTAATCTTCTTCGAGAGCTTGTTGAGATCTGTAGTATTTTGTTGTGTTTTATAAAAATAAGTCGAGGTGGTCCCCGATCGAGGAAAACCATACGTTTGAAAGCATTGTTTTCAATCTTCGTTGCACAGTATGAATGGCCGCTTTGAAGACAGGTTTATTTTTGCATATAGTCCTATTAAATGCACATTAATGGCATTTAGATGATTAAGAACGTGTGTTTTATGGAAACATGTCATATCAGCCAAGACACATTTTCACCTCACTCAAGGATTATGTGAATTCAATTGAAATTGTACCAATATCTACAACTGAGTGTGAATGCGGGTTCCGTGCCATGAATCTAACCTTTACTGAACAGAGAGAGATTAAATATTTGGTTAAATGATAGAATACATTGCCGTAAATCAATTTCAGTGTTGGTGTTTTATTTTCATTTGGTATGAGCTCAAATTACTATTTTAAACCTTCGTTTTAAAAGTAATTCAAACACAAAAATTGTTATTGGGTGTCATTTTGAGTTTTTTCGACTTTATTACTACCTTCATTTGAATATTTAATTTTCTAAAAATTTCGGGGGTGGGGCTATAGATCCTTCAGCACCCCCTCTGCGTATGCATGCCAGTGCTCTCTGGATCTCCCTCCCCTAAATAGTCCTCGCCTCAAAAGTGACAGAAAAGCCAAGGTGAATTCCTTTTTCTAATCTCTAATTCTTCAAAACTATTCTTTTTGGAATGAGAAAATAGAGATTAAAGTTGATTTGAAAAAAAGAAAGTATTGAAGGACAATAACAGGGAAGTTTTCCCTTTGTAAAGTCGGCTGGGCGTCTCACTGGCCTGCAGGAGACTAAGATTAGATTCCTGGGCGTGTTTTGTAAGGTCGGATTTTTGCGGCCTTCTCTCTGCATAAAAGGGCTCTGGGGTTCACTCATTCTCAAATAAATAGGTACCAGTGGAGGACGACACCCCTAGGGGCGGGGGAAGGCTAAAGCAGGCTGGAGCGTGATGCTTAAAAACCAAAGGATAGAGAATGAAAGTGAAAATAAAGATTGATTGATTGATTTGTGGTTTTATGTCAACTTTATGCACAGAAAGGCTAATCGGGAGTGGACCTACAGTTTAAAGTGGGATCCGAACCACTGTGCCATGTGCCTCCAGTGAAAATAAAGAGGCAAAACAGACTGAAAGAGAGGAAAAGGAAGAGGAAAACCAACCAAAACAGACTATAATAACAGAGTGAGGGGTGGATTGAGAGAAATGAAGATAAACATTTCTCACGATGGAGTAAGAAAAGGAACGAAGAAAAGAAACAGTACAGAACGATAAAGAGATAAAGGAAGGAAGGGAAACAAAAAGAGAGGCATACAGAGAAATCTATAGAAAGAGAGAATGAGAAACAGAAGCAAAAGGTAGAAAGCGAAATAGAGAACGAGCAAGTGGAGGGAGAGAGAGAAAGAGAAGGGCAAGAAATGAAGGAAGCTCTATATCTGAAGAGCCAGGGAGAGAGAGCAAAGAACGCAGGAGGGAAAATGGAACAAGACCTAATCGTGAAAAAGATACTATTGGTTTTACACACAGAGAGAGATAAAAGAGTTATAAATAAAAGGGAGTTTTCTGTATTACAAGTTCTAGACTCTCCCAAGTCTCATTCCAGCTCAAATGAGGCGAAAAAAAAGTCACCCTAGTTTCGAGTGTAAACGAAATTTTAAAATTTTACTCGCTAAACTGCTGGAAAAGGAATACAATTCAATTGTATTCAAATATTATGCACCATTACCAAGGAGGGCCTACTTGTAATCAGAGGGCCCCGGGTTCAATAGCCGGTGAAGGAACGCCGCTCCCGAAGGAGTGGTTTGGATTCCACTTGAAACTAAATATTAAGATTTCACCAGATTTCTGACTGTGATACACCGCAAAGTCATAAGTCCAATAGGCTCGAATGTCAGTTAATGAATGAATGCTTCCTTAGTTAATGTTACCAATGTCAAGTCACTGTTCAAATTGAAGGGGATTCCAGGAAGGCTAAAGCAGGCTGGAGCGTCTCCTGTCTCATTTTCCCCAGCCTCTACATCTTCAAACCAGTAACTTAAATTTTCCCCTTCGTAAATGTTCTGTTATTTTTGTATAATTTGTATTTTAATTTTTAGGTTCATTTAACGCCGACACGTCAGTCAAAATTGTAAATTTTTACATAATATTACATTAATTTTTGTATTAAGTCCTATGTTATGCACAGATAGGCTAATTGGGATTGGACCTACAGTTCCTAACCCGGGAACTCTTGGTTACAAGGTGATGACGTTACCACTATGCGATCGGGGAGCATTAATTTCAGATGAAATTCATGGTTTGGAAATACATTTATTAAAATGTTGTTACTTCACACCAAACTCACACAGAGCATTGTCGTCCTATTAAATTTTGCGCTTTATACGTTTCATATTATTAATAATAATAATAATACGCATGATGATCATAGTAATAATAATAATAATATGATGAATGTTAATTTAAATTTTTATTCTATTATTTACTTTGAGCTTCAATAAATTAAAATAAATCAGTTCTTGGGTCTCACCGCGCCGCAAAAGATTTAGTATATGTAATATAATTGTGTTAGGTAAAAAAAAGTCAAAATGCGAAAATGGGAATCTCTGAACCACTCTCTTCCATCCTACATTTTCTTCAATTCCCATTATGATGCATAACCTAGATATGTAAAAAAATCGGAGAGCATCACAGAGTAAGTCAACGAAGTAACTGGCTGTCTTGTTTTGGATCAGACTTGTAAACCGACGTAATTTGTGTAAACTAAGTGATGGCGATTCACTTCCTCGACTTGCAAGACTGTCTGTCTTGTATTTTGAAAGTAGCCACCCACTGAAGGAATGAATGCACTTCCCTGAGTTTCCAAGGTATTTGCGCGGACAAAACATAAACCAGATGTCAAAGCAAGATAAGTTTACAAATTGCGGTGTGGAACCCCCCCCCCCCCCTCCGCCGCTCCGAGCGGCACATGACCGCTGCCGCAGATGGGAGAATACACATTCAGAGGGTTGCTTGCCCAGAACCGACAGCAGCGCCATAAGTGGAAAATCCTCGAACTTCTAGAAGGCGTGGGAACTAAATACTTGTATTTTTTGTAATAAAATTATGTAATTCCTGTTGAATATATTGTGCAAACGCTTGGAATTATCTATCTAAATTCACGACACTAAGATGCACAATGTTGAACCTAAATGGTAAGATGGTTTAAAATTCTTCAAACGCCCCATTTAAAGCTGCTTTCACATCCAATTAATGCTGCATTTCCAATTTTTTGTACACTAAACTAGAATCCCAATTCGATTTTTTATTCGATACATCACTTCGTGTATCCTTCTAGAAAAGCCTTGCAGAGTATCACCGAAATTGGAGGCATATGTTAGGAGATTTTGTCAACAGAAGGAGAAGCAGTTTTCAGCTGTTGAGAGAAACATCCAGCCGAGGCTTAAAACACCAACTCAAACCATAGTGTGTTGTCATTTATCACATTCAGTTTCGTCATGATGAAAAACTGAATATTGTGAACTTCCTTGTTTTTGAAATTGAGAGCTGATATTTGATATGAAAGCTGCTTGTATTAATTTGAATATGTTCAAGCAACGTAGTCATAGCCAAAGAAAAATAGTAATAGAAGTGTTTGTAACAAAAATGTAAAGAAATTCTACGACATTTTGGAAGAATCTTACATGGAACAACAACACCATGTATTCAACATGGATGATCTTTATCATCTAGAACAACATACCAAAGGATAGAAACATATTGAAGCTCAGACATTGGCTGAATGAGGTTCAGGAATGACTGTTGCATGAACGCAAAAGCTAATTTTATCATACCCATATTCATATTTTCAAGAAAGAAAGTGTTCGAGTTACAGATGAAAAGTGAACAACTTGATTCATTTGGGAAAGCACATCCATTGGGTTGAGTGTAATCACAAGAGTTCGTAGATTGTACGTGGATAGATTTCGAGAGCACCATTATTTATTTTCAGTGGCTCCACAATTTTCCTCATGATGGTGGGTCAACATCTAAATTTTGGAGTTCCATCGCCTCACATCAAAGATGAAAAAGGGTCCCAGGTTCAATGCCCGGTGGAGGCACATAGTGATTCGGATCCCAGGTCCAGTCCCAATTAGCCTTACTGTGCATGAAGTGGACTTAAAAACAAAGAAAAACTCTCAAAGATGAAAAAGTTTGTTAAACGCCATTTTATGCTCAAATAGGCTAATCGTATCTGAACCACTATGCAATGTGCCTCTACCGGTGATCAAACCTGGGATCTCGCAAACTTAAATGACAAGCATTATTGTATGTGGGTGTAATTTATTTAATCGTATTCTGTTTTGGTTATTTATTGTCGTCTTTCTGCATCTAGGTTTATCACAACGGTTACTTCATCCTACACTGATTTACATGTTCTCAGTTAATGAAGTTCTGGTAAAATGTGGTGTTTCATAATGAAATAATGACATACTAGTATATGGTCAAATCTAAATGTGTTCTGTTATCCAAGGGAAAAATCTGCTACTTGATATAGTTTAGAAAAGGACTATGAAACTAATGTGCATCCCCTCCCACCAGGGAGGTGACAGGGGTGGGCAAGTGCCCACCCAATCAAATTCACTAAGTACATATACTTAGAGTTATGTGAATGTTGCAATAAATAAGTGTATTCGGGTGTTGTTCATTACATGTGTATTTTACTAATGAATATTATCTATACTGGAAATGTTCACATCCAATCATCTCATAAAAAGCTGATTTAAATTTGTGATTAGAAAGCAAAAGGAATTACTAGAGATCTTGAAACAAGAAAACTGTGACCAATTGAATACTTCTATGATTAGAAGGAGGTAGTGGGCTTAGGGGGCGCAAAATTATGCAGGGTATGGTCAATATGAGATCAGGATTTAGAAAAAAATAGGTACTTCGGATGTGATGAAAATATGTAGAAATACGTAGCCTATAACTAACCACCTCATGAACCTTGGCGAAAAGTTATAACAAACTGTGGAGGATTTTGGGGTGGGGCTCTTGGTGTTGTAAGCGCCGGGTATTAACATATATAAATCCCGGCCTACGTATGATTAAAATAATCTAAATAAACAAATAAAAACCTCCAGCAACACAATAAATTACTTCCACTTTTTAATTAGGTCTACATTGAAATTCCAGAAATATATCTTTCTTTATATAATTATATTTTTTTATATTTATATTTTACATACCTGTCATTTTCAAATAACTACATGGTATGCAAAATATCAACTTTGTATTCATTCTACTAATAAATGCTAATAAGAAGCAATCACAATAACCACTACAACACCGAGGTATATTAATTTTGATGTAACAGTTATTTGGGTTTGGAAAAAGCAACAGAATTATTGTATTGATAATGGGTGGCTAATTTAGAAATCCTAGATCATCACACAAATTTTACCTATCAGTTACGTAATTATGGGATTTTTCTTGAAATTAACTTATGTAGAATTAAAGGAAAGGAAATCTTTGTTTTGAGGGCGTCAGAGAACTAATCAATCACGATGAGAATGGTTTAAACTTTAGAAGCATAAGAGGTTTAGCCCAAAAGGTCAAGAGAATCTGGAAATGCAGATGAAGAAAAGGTATGTCATGAAGTATCCATAAGAAAATTTTGTTTATTTGTTTTTTAGTCGAATTTTATGCTCAGATAGGCTAATAGGGACTAAACCTACAGTTTAAAGGAGTCCGAACCAGTGCGCATTGTGTTTCTACCAAGGGATGAGGCAGTAGAAGCCAGAACCTCTTCATTATAAGGCGACAACGTTATGCCATTGGAGAAAAAATATACAGAAAGAATTCACAGGAAACGTGTCATTTCATCATCACAGAAGATGCGTTCATTTAAGAGGGTGTATTGCCAGAGCAGTGGCGTGGCGTGGATTTTTAAAAGTGTTACCGGTTATTAGTAGGACATTTAAGGGAGACTTGGACGCCTCCCCACCTCATGCCCCCCCCCCCAATGTCTTCCAAGTAGTTCATATAATATTAATCTGGTACGTATGCAATTCAATACTAGATTTTGGTAAAGTTATTAATCAGGAAAAAAAGTTGACATAAGGACTGAAGTGAAATCGCAAACATTGGCTGTTGACACAATAATACGTAATTTGATACTTACAGAAACATCGAAGGCTATTTATAGAGCAGATCAATCCGACTTTGAAAATAGTTATATGATGCTGGGATCCCGGGTTCGAAACCTAGCTTGGGCATGGGCGTTTGTGATGTCAATTCATCAATTTAATCATATCATCACTCATCCCCATCTTCGCAAATTAGCCAAAAGTGGCACAAGCGAAGCAAAATCAATCAAATCAAATCAAAAACTTCTATGATGCTGTCATAAAGAGAAGTTTTTCATTTGATTTTGAAATTTTGGGTGCGTCATGGTCATGGTCCATGTTATCCACATCTGAATTCGTCACGTTTTTTTTTCACCCGAAAATAGAGTACATGGCCAACAAAAGAGTTTAGACAACTGCACACATTCACATAACCACGGATAGTCGTTACACCACGAAACATTGAAATGTTGGTCATTTCTGGCAGACGACTTGGTTTTTAAATCGTTCAAAATAGCCTTTGGCCTCCCTTTCGCCACAATTTCGATTTTTTCTGCAAAATAACGAACCGAAAGATTGCTTCAAAATATCTTCTATCGCACGATTACACACACTGTCCAGATAGGATGAACCCGCCACCTCGGAACTCGGAGCAAGCTTCATAAATTAATTGACAATGCCCGAAAACAACATAAAGACGAAATACACCACTCACAAAACTCCCACTGCACAGTCCCTCCCACAAACCGTTGTTTACTTTTGTAACACGTGAAGCACCCTCCTTGCCCCCTCCCCTCTCAGCATCGGAACCTGCAAGAAGTCCAGTTCTACTAATGTTGCCATCTTAGTTCTTTTGAAACCAGATTTGCCCAAATCGCGAAACTTTTCGTTTCAAATAAGACGTATGTAGAGTAGATGTAGTCTTCATCTGTTTCCTAACTACTCCCACTCCCATGTTTCGCTAAATCCACTGAAATCTTATTTCTGACACCATTACTATTTCGTATATTTTACGTCCTTTGCTACCTTTAAGGCTTTCGCTTTATAGGATAATCGTGACGATGACGATGCATGGTGAATTATTGAAATAAAATTATTATTTCTTTGTGTATGTAATTTTTAATTTTTATAATTATGTAAGTAAAATAATAACAACGAACATTGAAATAACCATTTCTTGCTGAGGATTCGAACCTGCAACACCTGACACTTCAGAGCGTGCTAAGATAACAATCGGGAAATTATGCTTGTAAGTATTGTTTTCACCCAAAAACAGTTCTACCACCTCAAAAACATTGCTTCAATCCGAAATTATTGCATTCCTGCGACAACGTATGTCAATCTCAATCAGTATTGTCAACAATTATCACAAATTCCTGTAACCGAAATAATATTATATGTGTGAAATATATAATTTTAGGTTGACATTTTTAGAAGGACAGCGGACCCCTTGACCATACCCATCCCTCTCCTCTCCTTCTCGCCCATGATGTCGAAGAAGGACAAAGAGGACTTTCATAATCGCTGATATTTAGTGTAAATACAAAATATCACTTGGTAGTTTGCTTTTGCCCCAGTGTGATTTGATTTTTTAAAATTTTGATTTGGCGATTTAAGTCCACTTCATGAACAGTAATGCTAATCGGGACAGTTTAAAGTTGGATCCGAACCACTTGTGCCTCCACCGGGTATCGAACCCGGAATCCCTTGATTATAAGGCGGCGACGCTACCACTGCGCCATCGTTCCCCAGTGTGACTGGACACCTTCAGAGTAAGATAGACCCGATTAGGCGACTTAGCTCTTTTCTGTCAATTGAATATGACAACACTGGTATGTTTCCGGTAAGGATCACCGGTAACTGCGCCGGCTAAACAGACATGCCATAAAACCGTCTCCTCCTCCCGCGGTCAGTCTTTGCCGCAAGGCGAAGTCTTCCTTGCGTGGGCTCAGGGCACTTTCCTCATGTTGCCTGTGGAGGGTACAGTCCTCCTCTTCGCTTTTGCCGGTGTCAGAAAAAATGTCAGTCTGCAATGTTTACTTTATTACAATATTACCAGTTTATGTACGTAATAATATTTTAAGACGGGTTCTTCAATTCTTTATATTTTGGTGTTACCTGCGGTAACAGCAGCTACAGCTGGCTACAGCCAGAGACAAATATTTGAGAGTTTCGGAAAACAATGTTATTGTTCACGGAGTTAGCTGCCTTGATCCTACAATGAAACACTGTGAAATTGAAACTACCACCTCAACTTTCGAAGTGGTATGAACTAATGAAACTCCACTTTTGGAAGAGTAAGTTGTTGCTGATTCGACTGATTTGTTCTATGTGAAGTCACTTTTCTGCTAATTTGGTTAATGGCGACAATGAGGTTCAATGGTGATTAGGTGAAAGTGACGAAGGGCGAAAACAAATACACGCAGACACTGAAAATACAACCCCCCACAAATTATTATTTTGACTGTGGTTCCAGGCGCCAGAGATTCGTTCACCTGCAAGATTAAAGTTTCCAGGGTATACTGCGCAGGATAGAGGTTGAAATTTGAGCGCTTTCGGAAAGGTTGTGCCATACAACCCAAGTCATCTGTGAAAGAGAGATGAATTACCGGGTATGGTGATCAATTTCGATTATTCCTTGTGTCCAAAATCACATTCTACAAAATGTAAACTATTTGTTACCTCAGTGCATGTGTTTATCTAACCATACGTGCATCACTTCTCCCGCATGAGTAACGAAGACTTACTTTAGAAAACGAATAACAACTTGGCTAACAGATTTTTCAATGTTACTTGATTTTTACTTTTGAGCGATATTTTGTCAAAATAGCGTTTCATAAGCCTGGGGATACTTTATGCAGAATGAACAAAGAATTGGTTTTTCCGTGTGTGTGTTTACATTCCCAATAAGATATTAATTTTAATCCAAATATCCAGTGGCGGCGATTAGGAGGAGCGAGGGGGAATCCCCCCGCCACATTTTGCCACTTGTTGCACCCGCACTAGACTTTTCTACCAAGAAAGTAAACTGTCCCTGCCCCCAAGTTTTGGCACCCGATAGCCGTTACTGCAAACATTCAGATACATTTGTTAGTTGTAATAACCTTGTAAGCCAAGAAAAGTGATCATTAACCCCCAAGTTTCAGTCAAGAACTCATATGATGAAAATAATATGATCAGGAGCATGCATTTAATTACGAAAAAGTAATTTAATCCTTCACCATTGTCTACCATCACAATTTCTATCACTGTCGCCTAATATATAAAGTGGAGCAGGTATGTGCCTTGTATTTTTGCACTTGGAGTACAAAATGTGATGCAACCAATTCACCTTTATTTCACTACATTGACATGAAGGAAAGAATATGATTAGAATGTATGGCTGCGCACACACAAACACTTCCTTGAAATAATTGTGTCCATTGGAGACAAAGAAGTGAAACATGATGCGAGAATAGATTAGAAGAGAAAGAGGAAAGACACCAAAAACACACACACTGACAGTGAAGAGAAACATTTGAAGAATGGAACGAGAGAAATGAAAGGGAGAAAGAGGAAACAAGCTGAGAAAGAAAGATATAAGAAGGCATTAGGGAGTAAAACAGAAAAATGAAAGGAAAGGGAAAAGAAGTGAAGGGATATCGGGAGTGTGAAATTAAAGGGGATACATATGTATGTATGTCGTACATATATGTGTCTTTACATGCATATGTATATATTTGGCCTTACATTTATACCTGCCCACATTAATCTATCAATATACAGATACAGCTTCTGCCCACCCGGTCAACCGTTTCTGGCGCCGTCTCTGCCTCCCACACTTGTTTCTGTGAGAGAATTGTGGATGTGCTACTTCGTTAATTAGAGAATCACATCTCTCTCCTGTAATGATTACCAGATCTAAATGCAACTTACGTGACATCTGATGCCACTCTTAGAATTCCTTCATTTCCTTGTTTTTCTAGTTTTTATTTTCGTACTAACTTCCACTAGAACACCCAGCAATCACTCATCAGCTTCACACACAACACTTGAAAAATATTTCATATTTCTTTCTGATCAAACTTTTAACATGAAACATGAAGTTTCCCCAACCTCTTGCCTAATTAGAGCTTTGTTGACAAGTTTAGCTCGTTTGCATGGCCAAGAAAACATGGAAGTCTTATTTTCTGTTATTAACAAATTAGAACATTTCCTATCTTGTCAAAAACTCATTTCTGTATATTCGATAGCCCTGGTTAGGGATTTCTGCAACTGGAGCAAAAATCTATATTGGTACTCCTTATACCGAGGCATGCCATTCTCATAACTTACAACTTACACTTATTTTGTTATTCGCATGGAAATAACGAACTCCCGATCCGTGGACGTCCTGAACGGACGCAAGGTCTTCCCGGTGGCATAGTGATATGTCGTCACATTGTAATGTAGTCGCCGGGTTAATACCTGCAGCTGCAGGCATGTGTTGATTCGGGTCCCACTTTAAACTGTGGGACCGGTTCCGATTAGCCTGTCTGTGCATATAGTGGACTTACAAATGAAACCATTATATATTCTGGTTCCGAGGCTCTTCAACTTGGTTTGTTATTGCGTTCATCGTAAGAATTCATGTGCGTCCCCTTGGAATTAGGAAAAATTGCCTAACTCGTCTTCCTTCCTCACTTTTATTTGTAAATCTTTTGTCTCTATTCTCTCCTTGTATCTTTTTTCGTGTTTACTTCATCTCTTTTTTCTATATGTTCCTTAACATTCTATGTGTTTCTTCTTTATTCTTTCTATAGATATTCTTCTGTTCCTCTTCCTTCTCTCTCTCTCTTTGCCTATCCTTCTGTGTTTCTATTTGTACCTCTCGCTTTTCTATTTCCTTCCTTTCTTTCCCTTTCACTCTCTCTCTCTCTCTTCTATGCCTCTTTCTTGTGGCTTCGATCTCTATTTCTTTCTCTCTCGCGCGCACTTTCCTATTTATCTTTTTCCTCTCTCTCTCTCTCTCTCTCTCTCTCTCTCTCTCTATATATATATATATATATATAATATATATATATATATGTGTGTGTGTGTGTGGGTGTGTGTGTGTGTGTTGTCTTGCATCTTTTAGTTCTCTTACTTTATCTGTTTCCTCTGTTTCTCTTCTCTTTCCTTCTCTCTGTCTCTCCCCATTCTCTATCGGTCTTTTTCCATTTCCTTAAAACAGTCTTTCTTATGATGGCATGTAAGCATTATGCCAATATAAATCTAATTTACCCATGTAAGAACTACTCAATTGCTATTGTGGTATGATCCTAAATGAATGTGCATGTAGTTACACACACACATCCATGCAGCACAAATCTGAAAGGGATATCCACAAATGATCAGATCTAGACCAGGTGCTAGATATTTTCATTCGCTGAATATACTATAAAAGCAAAGGCAAAGGCACGAGGGAGTAGGCTCTGCAGCAGAGGCGAAGATATAGTACAAGCAATGCAAGCACTGCTTGCATAATTCGAATATCATTTAATGTACTTAATGTTCTAACCGTATTTAGTTTCCATCGCACTCGATTTCGCGAAAAAATGCGGCCGCAAACTCCCCCAGCAGCTCTGTAGCAAGCACCAGCCTCAATGCTTGCAGCCGTTCTGCGGGAAAATAAGGCCTCCGAAGGAGTCGCATGGCGAAGCGTGAAATTCTAATGGAACCCGTCCACAAAGCTTCTACAAAAAGCTGTGCTTTCCGAGCTTGCGTGATTCCCGAAAATAGCCGAGTTCAACCGAAAGCAGAAGGATTCATCTATGGGTACGTTGCCAGCAAAAACTAGTAACGAATATTTGTCTTCATGAACACGTAAACAAGATCGCAAATATAATAATAAATGTTAGTCATAAAATAACTAAAAGAAGTTACTGTTCTAAATTCCATATATATCATATTATATTACAAATTATTTTAGATTTCGCAAAATGTAAAACGCGTAAAAAAAGTTGACATTGGGAGTTGGGGCAGTGGAATTTCTGCACCCCCGTGAAGAGTTTTCTCAGGGAGGGAGGGAAGATTGGACGGACCTTGGTCCTGCACCCTGCTTCCTGGTCGGTCCAGCTCAAATTACGCCAGAAGTGTTGACCGCTACCAGTGTTTGCAACTGCCAAATTATTTACGCAGTAATTCAAGTGAGCTCTTTCACAAATTTTACAATCAATAAATTGACAGCTTTTGAATAAAACTTGGGGTGAAAATAAAGCTATCTGAGAAAGAACTATCTACTGATATTTGTACATGGCATAGAAGTAAATCGTATACATTCTGCATATTATGAGCACAAGAATATGTTTTAATGATTGATTGATTGATTTGTTGTTTTAAGTCCACTTTATGCACAGTAAGGCTAATCGGGACTGGACCTACAGTTTGAAATGGGATCTGAAACACTTGTGCCTCCACCGGGTATCGAACCCGGAACCCGTTGATTACAAGGCGACGACACTACCACTGCGCCATCGGGGAGGCCCGAATATGTTTTAAGTTCTATTATTATGACGCAAGTGGTGTTCCCAGGGTCTTTTTACGGTCCCCATTTTGTCATCTTTTCCTTCCTTTGACGTTTTTTCTTAGATATACTGGGCCAAAAGGGGGTTATGTCTACCATCCATCCCCCCCTTCGCACTGGGCACGCCATTGAATGACACTTTATTACTTAAATATTAATGTACATACTCGTTCTGCTGAAATGATTCTGATTCCTCCGCGTAATTTTTATCTCCAAACTGATATATCTTTCCTTTGTGATGGATAAAATTAAGGAAATAGGTTGGTATCACTTTCTGTTGTTTCAGAGATTTTCAAAGTGATCTTGTGTGGATTCTTGCATTTGCAGTTGTGGAAAGCGCGTGGGATAGTGTGAGTGTTTGTTGCTTCGTGTTTTGTGCTGTGAATTTATCGGAATGAACGCGTATTTAGGAACGGTTGATGTGAAGTGCGGGTGTATTATTGAGCAATTGAAAAATGCTTCGTTTAGCTCGAGAGAGATAAGTGTTAAAATGAAAATCGTGGAAGGGGGTCGACCAACACCAAGAGTTTGAAATTTATTGTGGTGAGTACATCGTCTATGCATGTGTTTCTTTGCTTTGAAATGATTTTTTTATTGTTTGTGTTTAACTTTTTATTTAGTGTTTAAGGTACTCCAATGCGGTTTTTAGGGTGCCCAAAAATACTAAATTACATCATGCAGCGTAAAATAAACAAATGATTCCCATTTTTTTTAATCTAAATCGGTTTGGTCACCGTTTGACCATATTCAATAATAATGAACAAATAAAGGTACTAATAAGTAAGTAAGAAATTCCGTCCACCTTTAGTCGTATGCGGAAAGTTCGCATATGCAAAACGTTTAATATCATATGAATAACGTTACCTGGATTTTTTTAAAAAGTAAATGTGACGTTTGCGGATCATATGGTTTATTTTTAGTACAGTCACTTTATTACGATATTTTGACAAATCCAGCGACTGGGTAAATGAGGCTATAAACCTTGAATCTTTCCCCTCGGCATGTCGTTGTACTACATGTTTTGTTGTACTGAAACATTGCTTGCCTCCTTCGTAAGACTACGCTACGCTACTGCTCTGCAGTAGTCACTTCATCAAATCAAATGAAGATATTTTACGTGTTTCGAAAATTGTAATTGTTTAACGCACATGTGTTGACTAAATTTAAAAGTTGGAACTATTTATAATCATAATATAACGCATTTGCCTTTTTGGTTGTTGATAAGCGCGCTCTCCATGGGCGTCGGTAGGTCGGTCGACCCCTCCTCCCCCTCCCCATCTTGGAAATTAGTATGCTTCATTCCAAGTTGCAAAAAAGCATGAAGTTTGTTATTTTTATTGTTAATAACAGAAATAAAGTTCATTTGGTCAGTATTTGAACAGAGTAATCAATGTAAAATATGTATTAGATCGAAAATATGAGTGAAAAATACAGGAACAATGTTATATTTTCATATTCTACAATTTAACCCAAAGAATAAATATGGTTCCACAGTTCTCAGAATTCGAAAAATTAAAATTTTAGATGACGTCACACAATATATACTTTGCGAGTATTTTTTCTAACTTCTAAAGTCCTTTCTTGAACGACACTTGCAAAAGTTAATAACAAAATACAATAACTGTGCATTTCAGTATAGTAACTATGAAATGTAAAAGTATTAATGGAATATAGTTGTGCTGGATATTCAATCGGCTTGTGGATCGAATAGCATGATAATAATAAACAACAACAATAATAACAAAATTCGAATAAAATTTATTTAATTAGGTATATATTATTAGAGTATAACAATAATTTTAACCGTAGTATTTATTATTATTTCTTTTACTGTTTGTAATCGAAGTGTTTCAATGTTTATAATTAATGTAAGCTTCATTTCAACCTGGAGAAGTCTTCAAAAACGAAACTGATGGTAGAAGATCAACATTGCCTTGGAAAATATTAGTATTGTCCCTTATATCTGCATCCAAAGGATACGGGAAATTGCCAATGTTTTCTATGTACTTTTGTTTCTCTATATCACTCAAAAATTTCAAGTGATCCATTTTGTTTCCGATCTTTTATAAGAAAATAAGCTCGGTGAGGATCTGTATTCCACTTGTTTACATTGGAAAATTCGCCAAACCGGAAGTTCTTTCCCCGCCATCAATAATCGAATTGTCTGATCGATAATTTTTTGTTTACCCTTCATAATCACTTCATCAAAACGCCAAACAAATGTTTCCCTATTTTGACCGTTTTTAATTAAAATTGCCACACCTGTACAGCATGATTCACAGGACAAGGAGTGGTAGTAGAGAGCGCATCTTTATTAATATTGAAAATTCTCTGTAGTTTTAGGCAGCGGCGGCTCTAAGGGGAGAGCCGCCGTGCCATGGCTCTACCCTCAGAAAAAGAAAAAGCACTTGCTTTGCCAAAATATAGTTAAATTAATACATTTACGAACGAGGAGATTCGAATCTCGTAAGCGGCCGCCTCAATTCCTGCGCCGCATCCCCAACTGGTCTCTGACTTGCTCTGGGCCAGCATAGTCTGGCCTGTGCGCAGAGGCATGCGCGGAGGCATGAAAAAGTCTCCGCAGGAAACGAACGATGAGGTGGTAGTCCTTTGGTTATTTGTCTATGGTGGTAGTCCCCTTTTCGGCTGGCACGACGCGAGAGCTTTCGCATTGTGTTGACATAGTTGCAAACTTCATACAGAAGTGACTAATCCTGACCGATTTTAATACTCGTTGGAGAAGTAATTCGCGAGAAAGATACTTTCCTGCTTACTTGGGAACAACAAAGTTAATATCTTCCCAAATGTATATAACCATTTAGATAGATGCGTCTAAAGAGCCATCCAGACTTTTTTGTTATCGATTTCTTTCTTAAGAAAAGATAGATCCCTTGCTCTCACGCATACAGACACTCGCGTGTTGCAACTGACGTTGACAATATTGAAGACACTTTCTGTACAAAAGAATTGTCTAAATATCAAAGGATATTCGCATCACCAGGGGATTTTTTACTTTAATGTTTGTAAAAAATCACACGAAAAATCTATCAGTATAAGAATTTCTCTTGGAGATATCATTCAATTTCTTGCATTGAATTTTAAAAATTGTAGATCTACAGTTCATTTAGCAGATAATCATATTTCAGTTGTTAGTAACACCGATTGTTGATGTACCGTCTGCCGTGCTGGGGTTGCAAATTATAAACAAAGCAAGGCGAGAATACCGTGTTCGACTTTGTGTCTCTAATTGTTCAGTGTTTTTCTTTTTAGTGAAGTGAAAGTGTCCGATGGTGTGTGAAAGGAAGGGTAGAGTAAAGATGAGTCAGATTAGAGCATTATTACATATACCGTTCTCCAAGGTACACTACTGTTCACAAGCTTTTTTCTTTCCCATTTGAAAATTACTCTTAAGGTGCGAGCATTTATCGAGTGGGTCACTTGTAAATATCTATCTATGTATAAAACGAGGAGAGTGACACGTGAATGACGGAACATCTTAAAATACATCTGCTGATGTTCCTCACAACTGACTCATTTAATTTCAGTGGTTTTCTTCTTGAGAACATTAACGGTGTGTTTTATCACACAACAATTTTCAATTTTAGCACTTGTTGTAAACATCGAGGCTTAGCAGCAACTAAAAAATGGTCAATACTATACTCTTTCCAAAAAAGGAGGACATTTACCGATTTCTAAGAAATCCGCCCGGACGCCGAACAGACACCTAAAAGGAGGACATGTCCGGATAAAAGAGGACGTCTGGTCACCCTACCTTGGCTAATCGTGAAGATAAGGATGAGTGAACACTCACAAAGAACACCGATGCCCAGGCCGAGATTCGAACCCGTGATCCCTGGCGTAGTAGCATGCTGTGCGGAGGTCGACCAGAGTTCCTAGGAAATAAATGCGACTATTAAAATTTCGACGCCTATCACCTTCGCCATTTCTTTGATATTTTTAAATAGAATTGACGTTTAAATCTGGCGTGGGACAGCCAAGTTGTTTAACTTTTAATTTAATATCGTATAGTACACTTCTGTTCACAAAAAATGTGGCACACTCGTTTTTGTTGAAGTCCAGCTTCTTGGCCGGAAGTACATACGAAGTAAGTGTTCGTAAAGCAGCAGTGTTGCTTGCTACCAATCAATTTAACCATATGCAGGGAATTTTGTGTCTCTCAGACTCAAAGAAAAGGACTAACGGAAAGATTGCAGCGTAAATATTTCATGCACAAGCATTACTTGTATTCTGTCAGCAATGTGCACAGCACACAAACACTATCTGATGAAGCGTATTGCTTTCAAATTAATGTAATTAGCGAGAAGCGACATCAAAAGTTTCGAGCTGGACAGGAAAAGATGCAATCTTAAGGATAAATTAGTCGAATAGCTTGGTTTCTTCCCCGTGGCTAAGCTCAAATCCTAGGTTCGACCTCCGTGTCTCCAAAATATTATTTCTTACCAAATGGGTGCTACATAATGTATTTTATTCTCGTCACACCAATTCCAGTCTGAAACTTTGTTATTGTTTGCGTGCTAATAAGAAAATATGTATTGAAGCTATTACTCGTTCAGAGAACGTGACTGTTACTCGAGACTACTTGAAATTGAGATTTTTTAGTTGCTGTTAAGCCTCGATATTTACAAGTGCTAAAATTGAAAATTGTTGTGTGATAAAACACACCGTTAATGTTCTCAAGAAGAAAACCACTGAAATTAAATGAGTCAGTTGTGAGGAACATCAGCAGATGTATTTTAAGATGTTCCGTCATTCACGTGTCACTCTCCTCGTTTTATACATAGATAGATATTTACAAGTGACCCACTCGATAAATGCTCGCACCTTAAGAGTAATTTTCAAATGGGAAAGAAAAAAGCTTGTGAACAGTAGTGTACCTTGGAGAACGGTATATGTAATAATGCTCTAATCTGACTCATCTTTACTCTACCCTTCCTTTCACACACCATCGGACACTTTCACTTCACTAAAAAGAAAAACACTGAACAATTAGAGACACAAAGTCGAACACGGTATTCTCGCCTTGCTTTGTTTATAATTTGCAACCCCAGCACGGCAGACGGTACATCAACAATCTGTGTTACTAACAACTGAAATATGATTATCTGCTAAATGAACTGTAGATCTACAATTTTTAAAATTCAATGCAAGAAATTGAATGATATCTCCAAGAGAAATTCTTATACTGATAGATTTTTCGTGTGATTTTTTACAAACATTAAAGTAAAAAATCCCCTGGTGATGCGAATATCCTTTGATATTTAGACAATTCTTTTGTACAGAAAGTGTCTTCAATATTGTCAACGTCAGTTGCAACACGCGAGTGTCTGTATGCGTGAGAGCAAGGGATCTATCTTTTCTTAAGAAAGAAATCGATAACAAAAAAGTCTGGATGGCTCTTTAGACGCATCTATCTAAATGGTTATATACATTTGGGAAGATATTAACTTTGTTGTTCCCAAGTAAGCAGGAAAGTATCTTTCTCGCGAATTACTTCTCCAACGAGTATTAAAATCGGTCAGGATTAGTCACTTCTGTATGAAGTTTGCAACTATGTCAACACAATGCCAAAGCTCTCGCGTCGTGCCAGCCGAAAAGGGGGCTACCACCGATTATTATTTTATGTATACGGATAAAAGTAGTCAAACTACTTTCGGAGGTATGCGCTTATGCCCTGGTACCTGAAAATTAACCCAGGGCGTGAGTTCCGTGAATTTTTTACGGATTCCCCCGCTTTTCTTTGATTCATCCTTGATTTCCATTTTTTTTATTACAATAATTCACTGTGACATTGGCAAGAATGTCCCAGTGTGAAGAACCAAATTTGTTCGGTTTTCCTGAACAAAGTTGGTTTCACATCATTCTACAAGGTAAGAAGATTAAGATAAAGGTTAGAAGTAGTAGGAAGTAAATAAGTGTTAGTGTTTAACATTAATATTATTTATGATCACAGATACGAAATTACATAAGTGTGTAGTTGGGTGGGTAATGTTTTCTTAGGATAAGTTTTATTGTGTGTCGTGTGCATTAGTGTTGATGGATGAGATGAGGAATAGACATTAACACGATTCTATGAATGTTAAGCAGGGTCTATGTTCTAGTATGTTATGTTTGAGATAGTGAGAGTATTATTGGCTTTGAGATGTACCTATTAATAGTAGGAAGAGATATGAAAGAACGAGTGGTACCTGATGCAAGGAGAGTTGCGGGAGACCAGCAAGAGTTGGTCGGACTGGGATGAACATCGGTACGACGGTTGGTACCCGGGACATCATCAGGAAGGAAAGAAGTAGGGAGGGATTTCCTGGGAAGTATCGGGTACATTAGTACGTTCGGTAGTGGAAATATAGAGAATTGTCAAGAATCAGTGAGAGAAGTTTGCAGTGTGTTTAGTAACGAGAATAAAGAAGGGGGTGTAAGATTACAGTTTAAAAAAGAAACGAAAAAGAAAAATCTGGGTTAAATTCGGTTGGTTCCTGGGTCGAGTCCTTGCAGTGTTATCCTTTGCCTTTCTCCGGGGAGGCGTAACCTTTTTTCGTTTTGGCGTATCACTGTCTTGTGTATTAGTGTCTCCTTCTTGATGTTCCTGTGGGAGGTTCTGCTTCATTATCCTCTTGGTGATCTTAGTCCTAAGGAGGGATGTCCTGTTGTTGAGTTTGTCGAAGGTGGATTCTTTGTGATCTTCTGGGGGGTATATTACATTCCGGAGGTAGGGGTTGAATGGGGAGGTGAGTAATGCCGGATTTGAAGAGGGAATGTTCCTCTTTCGGCACCAGGTTCGTTAAGTCGTTTAGTAACGTAAAGTGCTCGGGATTTCTTATTAACTGGTGCGTGTTGAAGTTTGGTAGCTTTTGTCTTAAATCTTCGATTTGTTTGTTTGATGTCTGGCAAAAGAAGGCCTTATGTTCTGGTGTGTCCGTCTCGGTTTTACATTTCAGGCATTTATCAGTCTGTCTGAGGTTGTGCTTATTTAGGTGTTGACCGTAGGGACCGTGTCCCGTTAGAAAATGTATGAGACCTCTCGTGGGATGGAAATGGTCCATCGAAAGTCGTTCTTTTATGTTTGGAAGGAAGCTGTGAAGTCTCCTTCCTTGCGTAGCTTGTGTCCATTCCTGTTGCCAGACTCTAAGCAAGTGGTTGTAAATTTCTGGTACCGTGGCAGGGCGTATTCCAATTAGTTTATAGATTTCGTCCTCTTGTCCATTTCTAAAGTAATATTTTGATGCTCTAGTTTTAATAACGATTTCAATAGGCTGTAGGCCCGCAATCATGAGAAGAGCCAGGGTTGAGGTTGTTCTGAATGCACCCGTGAGGCGAAGTATCACTTTGCGTTGTGAAGATCTCAATCTGTATTTAATGTACTGTTTACTGGTTTCTATGGCTCACAGGGGCGAGCCATAGGAAATAATAGAATTATATATGGTAATGAGATATGTTTTTATGTGTGATAGTGGAAGGTTGTAGTTTGCGGAACTCAATGTGGCTAGACTGTTTATAGTTGTTTCGGCCTGGGTTGATGCCAGGGCTATGTGTCTGTTAAAAAACATCTTCTCTTGAAGAGTAATACCAAGGTATTTAGCTTCTCTTACTCTTTTTAAGTTTCTTTCTCTGAGTTTGATTTGAGGGTTTCTTTGTAACTTCCCCTTAAGGATAATATAATGAGTCTTTTCCGAAGCTATTTTGAGTTTAGCATGATCACACCAATTGGATAGCATATTGATTGCAGTAGATGCTTTATCTTCGATTTCCCTTCTTGAGTTACCGGAAGTGAGTATGATAATGTCATCCGCATAAGCTATGATCTGGTCTATGTCTGGATGGTCTTGTAGTTTCATAAGCGCAGGCTCCAAGTTAGTATTCCAAAGCTCGGGTCCCAGAATGGAACCCTGAGGACAACCTTTTGACGTGATCTTACTCATTTGTAGATCCGGATCTTTGATGCTAACTTTTCTGTTAGAGAAATAACTTTTCAGAAGTAGGAAGAGTGTACCTGGGCAGTTCATATTTTTAAGTGTTTGAAAAAGGCTGGGCCACCGCAAGTTGTCAAATGCCCCGGCGATGTCCAACATAATTCCAACCATGCACTTGTTTGGAGTGTTTTGTGTTGTAGACGATAGCAGGCGTAATGCCACCATAGACAAATAACCAAAGGACTACCACCTCATCGCTCGTTTCCTGCGAAGACTTTTTCATGCCTCCGCGCATGCCTCTGCGCACAGGCCAGACTATGCTGGCCCAGAGCAAGTCAGAGAACAGCTGGGGATGCGGCGCAGGAATTGAGGCGGCCGTAAGCTCGAACGCTTACGAGATTCGAATCTCCTCGTTCGTAAATGTATTAATTTAACTATATTTTGGCAAAGCAAGTGCTTTTTCTTTTTCTGAGGGTAGAGCCATGGCACGGCGGCTCTCCCCTTAGAGCCGCCGCTGCCTAAAACTACAGAGAATTTTCAATATTAATAAAGATGCGCTCTCTACTACCACTCCTTGTCCTGTGAATCATGCTGTACAGGTATGGCAATTTTAATTAAAAACGGTCAAAATAGGGAAACATTTGTTTGGCGTTTTGATGAAGTGATTATGAAGGGTAAACAAAAAATTATCGATCAGACAATTCGATTATTGATGGCGGGGAAAGAACTTCCGGTTTGGCGAATTTTCCAATGTAAACAAGTGGAATACAGATCCTCACCGAGCTTATTTTCTTATAAAAGATCGGAAACAAAATGGATCACTTGAAATTTTTGAGTGATATAGAGAAACAAAAGTACCTAGAAAACATTGGCAATTTCCCGGATCCTTTGGATGCAGATATAAGGGACAATACTAATATTTTCCAAGGCAATGTTGATCTTCTACCATCAGTTTCGTTTTTGAAGACTTTTCCAGGTTGAAATGAAACTTACATTAATTATAAACATTGAAACATTTCGATTACAAACAGTAAAAGAAACAATAATAAATACTACGGATAAATTATTGTTATACACTAATAATATATACCTAATTAAATAAATTTTATTCGAATTTTGTTATTATTGTTGTTGTTTACTATTATCATGCTATTCGATCCACAAGCCGAGTGAATATCCAGCACAACTATTTTCCATTAATACTTTTACATTTCATAGTTACTATACTGAAATGCACAGTTACTGTATTTTGTTATTAACTTTTGCAAGTGTCGTTCAAGAAAGGACTTTAGAAGTTAAAAAAATACTCGCAAAGTATATATTGTGTGACGTCATCTAAAATCTTAATTTTTCGAATTCTGAGAACTGTGGAACCATATTTATTCTTTGGATTAAATTGTAGAATATGAAAATATAACATTGTTCCTGTATTTTTCACTCATATTTTCGATCTAATACATATTTTACATTGATTAATCTGTTCAAATACTAACCAAATGAACTTTATTTCTGTTATTAACAATAACTAACTAACTCCCTAGCCTTCTTCAACCCGAAGGTTCATGGCTGCAGCAACACAGGCCTTCCATCTTTCCCTATCTTGAGCAAGTTCTATATACTCTTTTCCATCCCTACCGATTTCCTTTAGGTCCATCTCAACGTTGTCCCTCCATCCTCGCTTTGGCCATCCTACAGGTCTCTTACCATCAGGTTTCCCAACAAGAATCCTGTAAACTCCTCTTTCCTCTCCCATTCGTGCCACATGGCCTGCCCACCTAAGTCTTCTTGATTTAATTATTCTAATAATATCTGGACATGAATACAAATTATGCAGTTCTAAATTATGTAACCTTCTCCACTCACCTGTCTCCTCATCCCTTTTAGGTCCAAAGATTTCCCTAAGAATTTTATTTTCAAATACTCTCAATTTATCTTACTCTTTCAATGTAAGGGACCAAGTTTCACATCCATATAATACTACAGGCAAAATTACTGTTTTGTATATTTTAACTTTTAGTTTCTTAGATATTAAACGAGAAGACAAAAGTTTATGAAGAGAGAAGTAACATGCATTTCCTGAATTAAGCCTACTTTTTATTTCCTCTTTAATATAATTTTCATTTGTTAATATTACTCCTAAATATTTGAATTTGGAAACTGGTTCAAACGAGTTGTTATCAATAATTAGATTTTGATGATTACCTAACACTTGGTTTCGGCCTGTAAGCATATATTTAGTTTTCTCTTTGTTAACTTCCAAACCTATCTCTTTAGCAGTTTTGAAAAATATTTTAGCATTATTCTTAAATATATTCACATCATCCCCCAGTAAGTCTACATCATCTGCATATGCTAACAATTGAGTCACACCATTTAATTTTAGTCCTTCTTTAGTTTCTTTTACCTTCCTAACAGCATATTCTAAGGCAAAATTAAAGAGCAATGGAGATAATGCATCTCCTTGTTTTAACCCATCATGAATTGTAAATTTGTCAGACATATTAATACCCACACGAATTTTACTTTCTGTTTCACTGGTGCATACTTTTATCATACTAACAAGCTTCTTAGGTATTCCAAACTCTACTAATATATATTATATAATTTATCTCTTTTGACCGAATCATATGCTTTTTTGAAATCAATGAATAGTTGATGGACATTTTGATTATATTCCCACTTTTTTTCAAGTGTCTGTCTGATGTGAAAAATTTGATCTGTAGTTCATCTGTTACGTTTAAATCCACATTGATAATCACCTATAATTTCATTAGCATATGGGGTTAGTCTTGTTAAAAGAATGTTAGATAATATTTTATATGTTGTTGAGAGTAGAGAAATTCCACGGTAATTATTGCTGTTAATTTTATCACCTTTTTTAAACACAGGAACAATTATGTAATCTTTCCACTGTTGAGGGATTTCTTCTTTATTCCATATTAAACAAATTAATTTATGAATTTGACATATTAATGAATTTCCACCATATTTAATTAACTCAGCTGGTATTAAATAACAAACTTCCTGCTTTTTTGCAACTTGAAATGAAGCATGTCAATTTCCAAGATGGGGGGGGGGGGAGGAGGGGTCGACTGACCTACCGACGCCCATGGAGAGCGCGCTTATCAACAACCAAAAAGGCAAATGCGTTATATTATGATTATAAATAGTTCCAACTTTTAAATTAAGTCAACACATGTGCGTTAAACAATTACAATTTTCGAAACACGTAAAATATCTTCATTTGATTTGATGAAGTGCCTACTACAGAGCCTACTCCCTCGTGCCTTTGCCTTTGCTTTTATAGTATATTCAGCGAATGAAAATATCTAGCACCTGGTCTAGATCTGATCATTTGTGGATATCCCTTTCAGATTTGTGCTGCATGGATGTGTGTGTGTAACTACATGCACATTCATTTAGGATCATACCACAATAGCAATTGAGTAGTTCTTACATGGGTAAATTAGATTTATATTGGCGTAATGTTTACATGCCATCATAAGAAAGACTGTTTTAAGGAAATGGAAAAAGACCGATAGAGAATGGGGAGAGACAGAGAGAAGGAAAGAGAAGAGAAACAGAGGAAACAGATAAAGTAAAAGAACTAAAAGATGCAAGACAACACTCACACACACACACACACACACACACACACACACACATATATATATACAGGGTGTTTCTAAAGGTCGTTTACAACGCTTGGGAGGTGATTCCTCACATGAAAACAAGCAAAAAGTCTAAGTTCCAGTTTTACGACTGAGGCTTCGTTTCCGAGATAGGAGCCTCGCAAAAGGTGGCAAAGTGAACGTCACACCTGACTGGGACGAATACTATAACAGATAGAGAGGCGGTTCCAAGGGAATCATAAAGGAATCGTATGTGCTCAGTCCGGAAGTCACTATGAAAAGTTCACTGCACGCATGCGCAATGGAGTCCTCAAAGGAATTGGGGATTTCCAGCAAGAACAATACATGGAAAGGGTATGTAACACAGCAAGAAGGACCGTGACAATGAGAAATGCGTTCAAGACAACACATCCCGACCTCAAACATCAAAACATGAGCACCGAACACAAAATCCGAAAAGTTGAGCACGGTTGCATACCCCAGTTACACGCGAGGAATGAACGAATCATGTCATGTGGCATACGAGAGACACATTACTCCACCAGGAGGAGGGAAAGAAAAACACAATATCAGATGATTGCGACAACGTGTATTTTTACACGCGACAACTACGTAATATCCCCCCCCACACACACACGCACAACAAACAACAAATGCTACAATGTCTTACGCACAGACAGTCCGTGTCACTGTACACCAACTGAAGATGTCACTTTCACCACACAAAGGGGGTGGGGAGCAATACCAAGAATGTTCTCACTGAGATTTGCCGAGGGCAATAATCACAGACGATTTTCAAAATGTCTGCCGTTTACTTCTACGCAGAGATGACAGCGACGAATCAAGGATTGTCGAGTACGAGCAAACAAGCCAAGTGTATCTGCTACCGTTACGGCGGCGACGTTGATGCGAGCAACGAGGTCCTCAGCTGATGTGACAGGTGTGTTGTATACGAGGGTTTTCATTTCTCCCCAGATGAAAAAACGAGAGGGTTAAGATCTGGCGACCTCGGTGGCCAAGGCACAGGCTCATCCCTACCAATGAACCTATTGCGAAACACGTCATGCAGGAAGTGTCGTACATTAGAATCGAAATGAGCTGGTGCACCATCGTGTTGGTACCACATTTCTTGCCGCAGTGCCAAAGGTACGGTCTCCAACAGTTCAGGCAGAACCTCACTAAGAAATGCATGATACGTGCGACCATTCAGGCAAACAGGGAGAATGTATGGTCCAATTAAATGATCATGTACTATCCCGCACCACACATTCACTGAAAACCTGTGCTGGTGATGGGCCACAAAAAGTGCATGTGGGTTGTCAAATTCCCAGACATGACTCTTTCTACTATTGAAGACATCCATCCTGGTGAAAATGGCTTCATCTGTCCACAATACGTTTGCCCCGAAGTGAGGGTTTGTGCTGATGCTGATGCAACAACCATTGGCAAAACTCCATACGAGGGCGAAAGTCACGAGGTAACAGTTCTTGTACTTTCTGCAGTTTAAAAGGGTGCATTCCTTCCTCTGACAACACTCGCCAAATATTCACATGAGACGTGTTTCGTGCCCGAGCGAGCACTCGCGTACTGGTGCCAGGATGTTATGCGACCGCTGTTGACACATCTTCTGCAAACTGATGTGTGCGTACACTTCGGGGTCTTCCAACTTCTTGCCGCGGTGGTAACACTGACCCTGTTTCACGCAGTCGACTGTCCACTACCTGAAAGAAGGTGTGAGACGGTAAACGTCTATGTGGAAAGCGTTCTCCATAAAGACGCCTTGCCTCACGGCTATTACCACGTGCCTCCCCATACATGAGATGCATGTCTGCTAGCTGCTGGGTCGTATACGCAGCCATCTGTGTAATAGGGAGCTGGAACTGCAAAGTATTGTTTTTGTTTAACACTGGCACACTGCACAAATTGGCCGTATCACCCTACGAACACCACAGACCAAATGTTGCGATACTTGACTTGCCCACTCCACCACGTCAACTTCTTTCAATACAACATACTAGTACTCTTCAATGCGTATGACAACCTAGAGCGAACTGCTGATCATATCCAAGCACCTGCAACACGACTGGAACGACTGCCGGAGAGAACCAACCCTTCGAGCTCCTCTCGCGGGAACAGCAGTTATGAAGGTCAAACGTAGACTAGGAGAGCCAGACTTGCCTGTGCAGCGCTTCCAAAACTGGTCTCTTTTACGTCACAATGATCGCGTGCGAACACTTTTGGTATTGCTCCCCACCCCCTTTGTGTGGTGAAAGTGACATCTTCAGTTGGTGTACAGTGACACGGACTGTCTGTGCGTAAGATATTGTAGCATTTGTTGTTTGTTGTGTGTGTGTGTGGGGGGGATATTACGTAGTTGTCGCGTGTAAAAATACACGTTGTCGCAATCATCTGATATTGTGTTTTTCTTTCCCTCCTCCTGGTGGAGTAATGTGTCTCTCGTATGCCACATGACATGATTCGTTCATTCCTCGCGTGTAACTGGGGTATGCAACCGTGCTCAACTTTTCGGATTTTGTGTTCGGTGCTCATGTTTTGATGTTTGAGGTCGGGATGTGTTGTCTTGAACGCATTTCTCATTGTCACGGTCCTTCTTGCTGCGTTACATACCCTTTCCATGTATTGTTCTTGCTGGAAATCCCCAATTCCTTTGAGGACTCCATTGCGCATGCGTGCAGTGAACTTTTCATAGTGACTTCCGGACTGAGCACATACGATTCCTTTATGATTCCCTTGGAACCGCCTCTCTATCTGTTATAGTATTCGTCCCAGTCAGGTGTGACGTTCACTTTGCCACCTTTTGCGAGGCTCCTATCTCGGAAACGAAGCCTCAGTCGTAAAACTGGAACTTAGACTTTTTGCTTGTTTTCATGTGAGGAATCACCTCCCAAGCGTTGTAAACGACCTTTAGAAACACCCTGTATATATACAGATGGGGACAAAATAATACGAACACCTGAGAAATTAGAGAAAATCTTTATTAATATGGGGTTGGACCACCCTGTGACTGAAGTACACTTTGTATGCGATGTGGGATGGATGCATAGAGGTCATGCACAATGTTTAAGGGAATATGGAGCCATTCTTTCTCCAGAGCAGTCTCCAATTCCAAAAGTATGGCTGGAAGCAGACTTCGAGCATGCAGTTTGGACTCCAAATATCCCCACAAATGGTCTATAATGACAAATCAGGAGACTGTGGGGGCCATTCAAGATATCCTACTTCATCGTCATGTTCTTCGAACCGTGTTTGGACAGACCCAGCAGTGTGGATAGGAGCGTTGTCGTCTTGAAAAAGCAGCCGCTCCCCAGGAAATAAAGTCTGGACAAAAGGATGGAGATGATCCCCCAGAATGCCCCGATAGTGATTGGCGTTGATCGTCCCATGCAGAAAAACAAGTGGTCCCACACTATCGCATCCCATACCATAATGGACCCACCTCCATGTTTACAGTCTGCAAGATGCAGTCTGGATGAAACTCATCTCGGGGCGTTCTCCACACATAAACACACCCGGTGGTCTGAAATAACGTGAATGTTAATTCATTAGACCAGATGACTTGTTGCCACTGATGTGGGGACCAACTTCTCTGAGCTCTGCACCATTGGCGTCGCTTGACAGCATTACGTGATTTCACCAATGGCTTACAAATTGCCACTCTGCCAGGAATGTTTGCAGCATGGAGTTTCCTTTTGATAGTTTTGGTTGAACTGGGGTCCTGGAGATGCCTGTTCATTTCAGATGTTATCTCGGATAACGATTGCTTGTGCTTTCGGACCACTATGCGCTTCAACACCCTCCTATCCTGAGCAGCAAGCTTTGTCTGTCATCCACTGTTGTGCTTTGAAGACGCCATCTTACTTTGTGGTGTGTATGCTGTCATAACGGCTGATACTGTGCTCTTTGCACACCCCACAAGGTTTGCGGTTTCCGTCACCGTGCCTCCAGCTGAACGTGCTCCAACAATCATGTCTCTTTGGAACTCTGTCAGGTCTGACATTGCAGTGTCTCTTGAGAGCGTACAATAGACGAATGCACCACCAATGACTGCTGTTGACAGACTAATACCTTCCCCTTCACGGCCACTAGGTGGCAGACTTCAGTGCCAGGTGGTGCTGCTATATTGCCGGTGTGAAATGTGACATACTTTTCCACAGGTGTTCGTATTATTTTGTCCCCCATCTGTATATATATATATATATATATATATATATAGAGAGAGAGAGAGAGAGAGAGAGAGAGAGAGATATATATAGATAGATAGATAGAGGAAAAAGATAAATAGGAAAGTGCGCGCGAGAGAGAAAGAAATAGAGATCGAAGCCAAAAGAAAGAGAGACAGAAAGAGGCATAGAAGAGAGAGAGAGAAGGAAGAGGAACAGAAGAATATCTATAGAAAGAATAAAGAAGAAACACATAGAATGTTAAGGAACATATAGAAAAAAGAGATGAAGTAAACACGAAAAAAGATACAAGGAGAGAATAGAGACAAAAGATTTACAAATAAAAGTGAGGAAGGAAGACGAGTTAGGCAATTTTTCCTAATTCCAAGGGGACGCACATGAATTCTTACGATGAACGCAATAACAAACCAAGTTGAAGAGCCTCGGAACCAGAATATATAATGGTTTCATTTGTAAGTCCACTATGTGCACAGACAGGCTAATCGGAACTGGACCTACAGTTTAAAGTGGGACCCGAATCAACACATGCCTGCAGCTGCAGGTGTTAACCTGGCGACTACATTACAATGTGATGACATATCACCAGAGCGTATAGAAGGAATAGTGTGCGCACTCCCTGAGTTGCCGTGGTCCACCGCCTAGAAGGCAGTGGTGACGTTTGAGACGGCGCGGAAGATGCTCGCGTTGCTTACATAACTAACTACATAAGAAACAAAAATGCATGTTACTTACGTTTGGAGAAGAGCTCAGCAGCTGGATTGTTTCGAGAATTTCAGAGATGATTTTGCTGTCTTCGAGGCACTTAATTCCTTTCTTATCCCCTTGGTGCGGAAGAAATATCGACATTTGAATTGAATTGAATTGACTTTATTGCTGGGCGAGGTTCAGCTGTTGCTGGTCTACAGATAGTGAAATACTCGTTTAGGTAGCGTACGCATCACATGATCTTCACAGCATCCTAATTGCGATGTTTTTACAGCAATTATATTTAAATTGTCCAAACACTCAAAAAATATATCACCCCATAAACTATTAGCACATGATAATTTTTCTGCAACAACTTCTTCCACTCGTAACAGCACATCATAAACACTTTTCGATGCATAGGTAAGGTATTTACAGCCGTCGCCCGAACCATAGTCTTGGATTAGCGCGTAAGTGAGGCAGGTACATTAGTTGGTTCCCCGTGCAGAAAAGTTGTACACAGTTTACAATCCGTCACTTTTGAAATATACCACACTATGTATCCTGCCAAATGATAAACCAAGTATTCTTTACCAACACTTTGATCATTTAAGTTCGGTATGTTGTTTTCCCAGTCCAGTACTTGAATTTCATCTTCAACAATGGACATTTTTTCCCTTATTTTATTTTCAGCTTGCTTCTTCACCGAAAGATTTTTATTTTCTGTTGATCTTGCCAGAGTTCGCATTTGATTAACAAAAGACGTCAGAGGAGATTCAGTCCTGTATTCACAGATTCTGTCCGAAAATAAAGCAAGTTTTGCTGGTACGTAAATTGATTGCAGCATATGTAAGCGCAGAAAATCCACAGTGGAGGGATGATCATCACAAGTGAACGACCGCAATATACCAAAATGCAAAATGGCGTTCTAGGGGATCTTGATTACATTTTCCTGTCAAAACGTACTTGTAATTGTTCTTCCACAAATATTCGGACACTTCTAAACTACTTTCTAAAGTCACTCTCTTAAGGACTCTAGCGTTTTTTCTGAAGCAAAGAAATTTCGATTATCTCTAAGGACAGAATTCCATTTTATTAAAGTTGTATGTGCTTCTGATCCTTTATATAGTGCCTGTGCAGGAGTGAATTAATTTAATACGTCAACCAGACCGTTTAGGTCCCTTGTGAATTTTCCGTTGTTTCACTGTCTTCTAACCGCTCTGCATTAATACTCCGATAAAATTTTATTCCATTAGCCACAGATCTGCTGAACATCTGCAGTGCGAGTCTTACATTCATTCGTTGGAATGAATTGTAATCCAAATGAGCAGAGGTCACTTTGTAGCAAGCTTTCATACCGGAAAATTCAGTAGATGAATCATGTTCATACACTTTTCTGTAAAATGAATAATCAACAATATCGCCATTATAGTACACCTGCACTTTATCATGGAAGTTATTCCTTATGCATTTAAATATGTGATGCGTCTGAAAATGCCCAAAGCTTTCTACTGGAGTCATCTGCATTAGGTATAGAGCACTTAAGATTGTTTCTGTTTCCGGAAATTCCTAAGCATTTCCATAACTTTTTGTTAGATTGGCTACCTTCAGATGTAAAACCAATAATTCTGACCCCTGCTTTTTCCGAATGTATGATAACCTGGATAAGTACTATTTTTGTGAGAATGTCACCAGGGGTGGCATTCCTGCTATGGGTCCTCCTCCGGGTTAAGGCGTTCACTCGTCTTGAGATCGTTCGCTGCGGGACGGCGTAGGTTCGAATCCGGCTCTGGTCGGAATTTATTCGGCCTACGTATAGTGCCGGTAGCAACCCACCATCGTGAGGAAATTGGGGAGCTTCGAATGAGTGAGCGTAATCCGGTCCCGGAAACCTACTATAACGGCTGGGGATACGTCGGGCTGACCCCTCAACTATTCCAATACTGGTTGGAGATCTCCACGCTTAGAGGTGACGAAGGAAAGCCTGGGAGGGAGACCGGCAGTCGGTAGGTAAGCCAAGGCCCTTCAGGGCAGTTGATCAAAGGATTATTATTATTATGGGTTGAATCCAATTATACAGAAAAGGAACAAACATAAAAACTAGAGCATGATTTGCTAAGTGATTCTTGCTTTCGTCTGGAGTAAGATTTCCTAAATCAACAAAGCCGTCTATTTTTAAGGAATTAGAGTTAAACTGAATTGCTTCCCTAAGTTTAACTTCATCAAAAATCAGCATTCCGCTACGCTCATTCTCATTCTTTTCACTAAAAAAATGTGTTATAGCGTCGATGGCATGGGAATTTACGCCATAAGGACATTTAAGACCCTTCACCAATTTTCTCAAGTGAGCTTCAGAAGACAAAGGTAGCAATTCGTAATGCAAACAGTGTCTATACTCCTTGGGGGACTTAATTTTTAAAAGAAGAGAATCCAGTATAAACTCAGAACTGTATCTCTATTCCTGTCTTACTTTTCAGTTGGCATTTCTTTAAGATTGTATCAATTACAATTTTTTGATTTTTGCTAAAAGACGCGAACTGTTTTGATTGTGTGACCGTTGCCTTTAATTTAGCATCTTCAACGCCTTTTTCAAGCAAATTTATTTTAGCCTGTGCGTCCTTTAGTTCATTCTGCGTTCTAATTAAATTGCGTTTCTGATTCTTTAAGTTTTTTTCTTTAGCAATGCTATTGTATTGCTAGCATCCGCAGTGCGAAGCAAATCATCCTCTACTGATAAGCTTAATGATACATTGCGACGAGTACTTACTTCATTATCTATCATCTGTTCGTAAGGATTGCCTTTTCATGGGAGATTTTCGGTTCTTAACTGTCTTAGAGAGGTATTTGGGCAGATTAGGAAATATATGAGGAACTGCTTCTGGTTTCAATTTCCAACTTTGTCGTGGAATTTCTAATGTTTCGCCATCCACTACGAACGAATCCACTTTCACTAAAAGGTCAGTGTAAAAATGAATATCACACACATAGCAATTATGACTTAGTTTTTTATCTTTTCTAGGGATGGCACACTCCCATTTTGAGAAACCATTACTGTCTTTAGGTGGCGTAAAAAAATGTCTACTACCCGAAGAACAGAGATCATATCCAGATCTACAGCCGGGTACGAAACACGTAGGCATCTTGTAGTTTTCGCTCGCTGCTGTCTCAAACACAATAATAATGCGTTGAACACAACAGAAACTAGTCACAACGACCTTAAACTAACGACCCTAAACTGAATAACGTAACAACGTTGTCATTAATAAAAGTACACAATGTTATTCTAGCACAACAAAACACAACGCACTACATAAAGCGCGGCCGCACTGCGAGCAGAAGACGCTCGTCGCAAGCGAAGGTGCTGCCATTGTTTCGGTGGGGCACCGCTCTATTCACTTGGCTTACGGGAAGAAACCCGAGTGTATGCTACCGGGAAGGCTTGGCATCCCTTCAGGACGTCCACGGATCGGGAGTTCGTTATTTCGTGTAGTTAAATGGATAAAGAATTAGTAAGTTGTAAGTTATGAGAATGGATGCCTCGGTATAAGGATTTTGTTTTGCAGAAGAGTCTGTGCTAACCAGGGCTATCGAATATACAGAAATGAGTTTTTGACAAGATAGGAAATGTTCTAATTTGTTAATAACAGAAAATAAGACTTCCATGTTTTCTTGGCCATGCAAACGAGCTAAACTTGTCAACAAAGCTCTAATTAGGCAAGAGGTTGGGGAAACTTCATGTTTCATGTTAAAAGTTTGATCAGAAAGAAATATGAAATATTTTTCAAGTGTTGTGTGTGAAGCTGATGAGTGATTCCTGGGTGTTCTAGTGGAAGTTAGTACGAAAATAAAAACTAGAAAAACAAGGAAATGAAGGAATTCTAAGAGTGGCATCAGATGTCACGTAAGTTGCATTTAGATCTGGTAATCATTACAGGAGAGAGATGTGATTCTCTAATTAACGAAGTAGCACATCCACAATTCTCTCACAGAAACAAGTGTGGGAGGCAGAGACGGCGCCAGAAACGGTTGACCGGGTGGGCAGAAGCTGTATCTGTATATTGATAGATTAATGTGGGCAGGTATAAATGTAAGGCCAAATATATACATATGCATGTAAAGACACATATATGTACGACATACATACATATGTATCCCCTTTAATTTCACACTCCCGATATCCCTTCACTTCTTTTCCCTTTCCTTTCATTCTTCTGTTTTACTCCCTAATGCCTTCTTATATCTTTCTTTCTCAGCTTGTTTCCTCTTTCTCCCTTTCATTTCTCTCGTTCCATTCGTTTCTCTTAACTGCCATGCACACACACACATCACATGTGTGTGTGTGTGTTTTTGGTGTCTTTCCTCTTTCTCTTCTAATCTATTCTCGCATCATGTTTCACTTCTTTGTCTCCAATGGACACAATTATTTCAAGGAAGTGTTTGTGTGTGCGCAGCCATACATTCTAATCATATTCTTTCCTTCATGTCAATGTAGTGAAATAAATGTGAATTGGTTGCATCACATTTTGTACTTCAAGTGCAAAAATACAAGGCACATACCTGCTCCACTTTATATATTAGGCGACAGTGATAGAAATTGTGATGGTAGACAATGGTGAAGGATTAAATTACTTTTTCGTAATTAAATGCATGCTCCTGATCATATTATTTTCATCATATGAGTTCTTGACTGAAACTTGGGGGTTAATTATCACTTTTCTTGGCTTACAAGGTTATTACAACTAACAAATGTAACTGAATGTTTGCAGTAACGGCTATCGGGTGCCAAAACTTGGGGGCAGGGACAGTTTACTTTCTTGGTAGAAAAGTCTAGTGCGGGTGCAACAAGTGGCAAAATGTGGCGGGGGGATTCCTCCTCGCTCCTCCTAATCGCCGCCACTGGATATTTGGATTAAAATTAATATCTTATTGGGAATGTAAACACACACACGGAAAAACCAATTCTTTGTTCATTCTGCATAAAGTATCCCCAGGCTTCAGGCTTATGAAACGCTATTTTGACAAAATATCGCTCAAAAGTAAAAATCAAGTAACATTGAAAAATCTGTTAGCCAAGTTGTTATTCGTTTTCTAAAGTAAGTCTTCGTTACTCATGCGGGAGAAGTGATGCACGTATGGTTAGATAAACACATGCACTGAGGTAACAAATAGTTTACATTTTGTAGAATGTGATTTTGGACACAAGGAATAATCGAAATTGATCACCATACCCGGTAATTCATCTCTCTTTCACAGATGACTTGGGTTGTATGGCACAACCTTCCCGAAAGCGCTCATATTTCAACCTCTATCCTGCGCAGTACACCCTGGAAACTTTAATCTTGCAGGTGAACGAATCTCTGGCGCCTGGAACCACAGTCAAAATAATAATTTGTGGGGGGTTGTATTTTCAGTGTCTGCGTGTATTTGTTTTCGCCCTTCGTCACTTTCACCTAATCACCATTGAACCTCATTGTCGCCATTAGCCAAATTAGCAGAAAAGTGACTTCACATAGAACAAATCAGTCGAATCAGCAACAACTTACTCTTCCAAAAGTGGAGTTTCATTAGTTCATACCACTTCGAAAGTTGAGGTGGTAGTTTCAATTTCACAGTGTTTCATTGTAGGATCAAGGCAGCTAACTCCGTGAACAATAACGTTGTTTTCCGAAACTCTCAAATATTTGTCTCTGGCAATACACCCTCTTAAATGAACGCATTTTCTGTGGTGATGAAATGACACGTTTCCTGTGAATTCTTTCACATGGCCATACCATGGTACACATTTTCACATGGCCGTATCTTCGTTCCTATGTGCAGTAGATGCATGAGACCAACGGCGTTGTGTTTCTCTGCGTGTGCTCTTTTATATTATGCATGTTATTGTATATCGTTCCGTTTAAAAAAAATATGACTTTGCTCCAGATGCCCCATTTGTCGATATTTTTCGACCCACTCCATACCTCCGATTTACGAGCCCCATTTGATGTTATTGTTTCCCGCAAACCTCACATCGCTACTGTTTCTATAGACACACACACACAGGGTGTTTCCGGGCTGATGATTCAAACTTTCAGGGATGATGGAGAAGAGCACATGTATCAATTTGAGATAAGGAACCGTGGTCCGGAAACGACTTAGTCTAAAGTTATAAGCGAAAATCGGTGTATGAAGATGTAATACTTTCATTACCTGCACAAGTTTCACAAGCTGCTACATTCACAACAGTTGTTCAAAGTGGCGTCTCCAAGCTTCGCTGCAGGCATGACATCGTCGCACAAAGTTCTGGCGTACCCGTTGGAACAACCCCGGAGTCGTTCGAACAATGCTACAGGCAGCGAGAATTTTTGCCAGGAGATCCTCTTCAGTCTACTATAGGTGACAGAACTTTGTGCGACGCCACTTTGAACATCTGTTATGAATGTAGCAGCTCGTGAAACTTGTGCAGGTAATGAAGGTATTCCTTGTGCATCTTCATACACCGATTTTCGCTTATAACTTTCGACTAAGTCGGACGTCTGGTAACCCTAGCAATGGTGGAAGATACCCAATATCCTTAACTTACCGTAATGAGAAGGAAGTCTCAGTAGGTTAGGTCCGGAGACCTTGCGGTCCACTTTCAAAACGCCTTATCGTCAGGCCCAACACGCAAGACGCCTATTGTTGTGCAGTTGTCATTTTCACACTGTCTTTTGCGCAGGCTCTAATATTACGTCTTGCGTGGAGCACTAGCGGTGAAAATCGAAAACTTGTGCGTTTACCCTACGTACATATGTGTTTGTTTTTACAGAGATGATCGCGTTAACAACAGACATGCTTGATGGCGGGAATAGGATTATCGTTTAGATGCCATCCGCATAACCAGACCATTTGTAAGGTGATCAAACAAAAATCTGGACGGTTTTCTTTATTCTACGAGCTGTATCGTCATAAACACAAATGCAGTCATTCGTAATCGGGTGAATCATTTGAATTACACTGTACAACAGAATAATTTTGACACTCCAAATTCGTGCGCCCACTCTAAATGTGGCACTGCTTATGATAGTAGCTATTACGCTACGACGCCAGGTGTCTCGAGTTCGGATCTCGGCCTGGTCATGGGTTTTCTTGGTGATTGTTTTCATAAATTTTATAATTCATCGTCGCGATTAGCCAAAAGAGGCGGATAAGCGACGCTAAATAACAAAAATCCATGAAGACAGATCTCCACTATCACCCCATTCACTTTCTTCCAAACAATTTCGCACAAGAATTTGCAGCATGTAGGCCTGATAGGTTCGCGAAGAATTCAGTAACAATACTTGGAAGAGAAAACGTCAATGTACACACATACCTTTCTATAGCAAGATTTCTTGTCACCTCAAAATCAATCGATAAAATTTCCTATCTCTTTCGTGTTTTACGTAGCAATGGTGCGATATCGTGTGATGGATTAGTGAAGCTCAATGTAATCTTATCTGTAGATGGAGTTAACACAAGCTATGCTTTTCGAATCCTTGTTTTTCACTTATGGACTACGTTCATTTATTATAGTTTTGTTCTCAACGCACCGGGAAGTGGTTAAATAGGATTGTAAATACTGTAAGTTGAATAGACAAGTTTAGATCTATTAGTGTGGGGCGTGTCAAAGTAGCATTATAATTCTTAGGGAACTTGAAAAATCTCAAATTGTGAATCACTACTTCTTAGTGTTCTTGCAAACGCATAAATGCAAAGCTAAGTTATATTGGAACTGAATGTTGATTTCAATAGTCTGTTTCATTTGTGGACAGTGGGTGGAAAGTAAGAGCTTTAGTCTGCCCGATAATTGTCCGTTCTCAGCTGTCGTGGTTAACCCAACGACACAAATGTGAGACGTAAAAGTAACCACGTAAGTAGACAATCCGTTAGATTATTAACTACGTTCTTTTACCTTGAAGAAATAAATTGAAGCATTTTAAGGAAGGTTCTGATATCTGATAACGTTTTGTTTCGTGGTTAACGTTTATAAATACTCGATATTGTTTAAGTTTTCAACATTTCACATAGTTTTGTGACTTTCTTATTTCGGTCTTATTCTTTGCAACCAACCTCCGTTTGTTATTTTTACAGTGGTGGATATGAGTCTCTCCCCAATATTCTTGTGGATTAATAAATGTATGTCTCCGTTTTTTGTTCATTGAATTTTGTGGAACGATTACCTTGGTTTATTACTGTAGAAATTTGTTCTATCGCAAACAATTAGGTCATCAAATTGAATGTATCTAACGATAATGGTCCAGGATTCAAACACAGAGCACTTCGCTTTACTGTTCATCATGCTAACGCCATCATACTGTATGTCACTTCAGGCCACAATCTCAACTAAATCTATTCTAGACTATTTTAACGTGCCGTGTATTTCTATTAAAACAATTAGTGTTGGCAAAAAGTTGTTGTCGTTGTTGAGTTGGTGTTTTAAGTCCACTTTATGCACAGTAAGGCTAATCGGGACTGAACCTACAGTTTAAAGTGCGATCCGAAAGACTGTGCAATGCGTATCTATCTCAACGTGAATCGAACCAGGAGCCCCTTCATTTCATTACAAGGTGATAACTAACTAACTAACTAACTATCTATCTAGCCTTCTTAAACCCGAAGGTTCATGGCTGCAGCAACACAGGCCTTCCATCTGTCCCTATCTTGAGCAAGATCTATATACTCTTTTCCATCCCTACCGATTTCCTTTAGGTCCATCTCAACGTTGTCCCTCCATCCTCGCCTTGGCCTTCCTACAGGTCTCTTACCATCAGGTTTCCCAACAAGAATTCTGTAAACTCCTCTTTCCCTCCCATTCGTGCCACATGGCCTGCCCACCTAAGCCTTCTTGATTTAATTATTCTAATAATATCTGGACATGAATACAAATTATGCAGTTCTAAATTATGTAACCTTCGCCACTCACCTGTCTCCTCATCCCTTTTAGGTCCAAAGATTTTCCTAAGGATCTTATTTTCAAATACTCTCAATTTATCTTCCTATTTCAATGTAAGGGACCAAGTTTCACACCCATATAATACTACAGGCAAAATTACTGTTTTGTATATTTTAATTTTTAGTTTCTTAGATATTAAACGAGAAGACAAAAGTTTATGAAGAGAGAAATAACATGCATTTCCTGAATTACGCCTGCTTTTTATTTCCTCTATAATATAATTTTCACTTGTTAATGTTACTCCTAAGAATTTGAATTTGGAAACTGGTTCAAATGAGTTGTTATCAATAATTAGATTTTGATTATTACCTAACACTTGGTTTCGGTCTGTAAGCATATATTTAGTTTTCTCTTTGTTAACTTCCAAACCTATCTCTTTAGCAGTTTTGAAAAATATTTTAACATTATTCTCAATTGTATTTATATCATCCCCTAATAAGTCTACATCATCTGCATATGCTAACAACTGAGTCATACCATTTAATTTTAGTCCTTCGTTAGTTTCTTTTACCTTCCTAACAGCATATTCTAAGGCAAAATTAAAGAACAATGGAGATAATGCATCTCATTGTTTTAACCCATCATGAATTGTAAATTTGTCAGACATATTAATACCCACACGAATTTTACTTTCTGTTTCACTGTTATCATACTAACAAGCTTCTTAGGTATTCCAAACTCTACTAATATATTATATAATTTATCTCTTTTGACCGAATCATATGCTTTTTTGCAATCAAAGAATAGCTGATTGACATTTTGATTATATTCCCACTTTTTTTCAAGTGTCTGTCTAATGTGAAAAATTTGATCTGTAGTTGATCTGTTACGTTTAAATCCACATTGATAATCACCTATAATTTCATTAGCATATGGGGTTAGTCTTGTTAAAAGAATGTTAGAAAATATTTTATATGTTGTTGAGAGTAGAGAAATTCCACGGTAATTATTGCAGTTCATTTTATCACCTTTTTTAAACACAGGAACAATTATGGATTCTTTCCACTGTTGAGGGATTTCTTCTTTATTCCATATTAAACAAATTAATTTATGAATTTGACATATTAACGAATTTCCACCATATTTAATTAACTCAGCTGGTATTAAATCAATGCCAGGTGCTTTGTTATTCTTTAGCCTAATTTATCTTGGAAGCCCTAAATTGTGTTTTTGGACTTGTAGAGCATCTAAATGTGAAAGAAATGCCTAGGAATATCGAATCATTTCCCTGAAATATTTTGCAAAAGATTAACGAAGAAATCTCAAGATAACTGGTTCCAAGTGTTTCAAACCGAGATATCTTGCGGAGGAATAAATAATTTAATTAGGTTATGAAAGTGGATTAAACCGAGAACCACTGAGGCAAGACGCACACCGGATCCGACAAGACACGACGCGACGCGACGCAACGAAACACGACGGGACACAAAGCGACACGACGAGTCACTTCGCTTCCGACAAAACGATACAAATGAAAGTGGGCTTGATTATTTTAATTCCAACCATGGCAGTGTTCCATGGTAACTTTACAAATTGTTAACAAAAATGAAGTTGGGAAATGTGTACCCATACAGTACACAAATGTCGAAAAAACATCAATTGGATATCCCTTGGATATTCGTGTTGGAAATTCTGGATATCCAATAGATATCCAGGGATATCCAAAACACATCCACTGGATGTCCCCTGGATATCCATTTGTCTGCATACGTGATATCCAGGGGATATCCAGAAATGGATATGTTATGGACGTTCCCGGATCAATTCTCGACATGTTTTGCACATCAAGTGCAACGTTATCTCGACATTATGTATTGATTTGGACATTTTTGTACGTACTTTGGACATACATTTTTAAAACTACATTTGGATCTTATCTGGACATAATTTAGATATGAAAAGAACATTTTTTAACGAGTAAAAATTCGATATCAGGTTACTTCGCTATGAATTATTCAGGTGGATGGTTCTAGTTAAATACATGATCGAGCCAGTAGTTCACAATGGTCCTGTCTAGTTCGTTGCACTTTTTGACACAAGGTGTAGTGCAGGTGTATTCTGGTGTCAGGCGGGTGCAAAGAAACCGTGTACGTACAATGAAGTAGACTATCGTTCATTTGATTGGTTAGCACGTACCACGTGACTATACATCACACTGTACACCCACTGTGCGAACTAAGCTGCTTGCTTTTTTGGGGGGGGGGATGCCCACTCAGTGGCGAATTTGTGATTTCATTTCGGGAGGGAGATTTTTTTTTTACATATTTGTGTATGTTACCAGTCAGTAAACTAAACTAGTGCCTTGCGATACTTTAGAAAATTGGTTCTAACCTATGTCATCAGATCTTATGATAACATTTACACGTAATTTAGAAACAGTATAATTACATTCTAAGAAAACTCAAACGAACACACAAAAAGAGATGTCAAATTCGTAACACCGAAAACTTGACTAAATGTCTTTTGCCAAGTTCAAACTTAATGACCATCTAATCTACATACAAGTTTCTTGTGAACACTTTTGTAAAATATCAGCACTCTGCCATGAAAAGGCAGGAGCGGCGCCGGAAATTTTGTACCGGGTGGGCAGAAGCTCCATATTGATAGATTAGGGTGGGCAGTATATATGTGTATGTATCTACTCCTCTTTTACACTCCCGATTTTCCTCTTACTTCCATTCCCTTTCCTTTTCTTGTTGTTCTCATTATTCTTTTTTAATTGATTCTCGCATCTTGTCCCACTTCCTTTCGCTTTGTCTCTGAGATGGACACAATTATTTCAAGGAAGTGTTTACCCATGCGCAGCCATGTATTCTAATCACATTCTTTCATGCTTGTTAACAGGGTGGTATTTGTAGGGGTGATGGGGGTTATTTCCCCCCTCTGGGTACTTGTTTCACCCCCTCTGCTTGATAAATTTTATCCATGGGGGAATGATGTTATATGATATAAAGTCATTATCTCATGCTGTCCCTAGACAGTCAGTAGAATCCCCCCCCCTGGAAATTTCTTAAATACTACACTGCATGTTAATACAGTGAAATAAATGTGAATTAGGTTTAAGCTTGTGTTGCAAATACAAGGCACATACTTGATTTTATGTATTCGGCGACAGTGATAGAAAGTGCGATGGTAGACAATCGTGAAGTTTATTGTAATTTAAATGAATGTTCCTGAGGATAGTATTTTCATCGTATGAGTTTTTGACTGAAAGAGATTTCTTACTCCTTGGGGGTCACTATTCTTAGCTTACAAGGTTTGTACAACTGACAAATCTATCTGAATTGTTGTAGTAGCAGCGATTGGGTGCCAACATTTAAGGGTGAAGGACAATATACTTTTCTTGGTAGAAAAGGCTTAGCATAAATAGGCCATAGTGCGGGGGCGAAAAGTGGCAAAATGTGGCGGGGGAAACTGCATCCCCACTTACTGCTCCTCCTAATCGCCGCCACTGAATGTTTGGTTTAAAATGAACGTCTTATTAGGATTGATTCAAAACACACACGGAAAATCAATTCTTTGTTCATTGTACATGAAGTATTCCTAGGCTAAAGAAAGACTATTTTGACAAAACATCACAAAATGGGGCTTGGAAGTTGAAGAACTATACATTGCCAAAAAAAGACCTATAAAAAGACCTAAAAATATAAAAAAAAGGACCTAAAAAGGAAAAAAGGACGTATAAATGTGATCCAAATTAATTAATAATTTCAGTTTTAATTACATATACATATTTAATGAATAAAAATTACAAAATTCTGGTGGTATGGAACACACAGTGCGAAAAAACTGAAAGCTTCAAAACAAGAGAAAGTTGCCACTTACAGCGCGACCTTCCAGACAAGTTACGGTTAAAGGACCTTGTACCGTACCTGCTTCAGTCGTCCAAAAATGTTTTTCTCTCGTTTCAGGGATGGTTCAAATATATTTCTTTCTTTCTTTCTTTTTATTTCTTTACTACAGAAAGGATGATTCGAATTTAGAATGGGCAGTAAAAACGTAGTCGAAAGAAGGTGAAGTTGCAAAAAAAAGCCGTTAAGACCTTTAAAAAGGCTAAAAAAGGACCAATAAAGCAAAAAAGGACAAATAAAACCCACCTTTTTCTGGCCTACAATGACCAAAAAATGAACATATATTATGTTGGGCTTCGGACACTAGGAAAAAAAAGGATTTTTCCTCAACTTCGGAGCCCTACTCATAAGTAATAAACAAGTAAGATTGAAAAATCTATTCAGAATTGAAGAGATTAATAGCTAAGTTGCTATTCGTTTTCTGTACTGCCATGTTACTAATGCGGGAGAAGCAATGCACGTATGGTTACAGGAACATATTTTTTGAGGTAACAAAATGATTTAGGACACAAGGAATTCATCGAAGTTGATCACCGCAGCAGTAATAATTCATCTATTTTCATAGATGACTTGGGTTGTATAGCGTGACCATTTCGAACACACTAGAATGTCAACCTCTATCCTGTGCAGAATACCACGGAAACTGTTTTCTTTCAGGGCAACGTCCCGGAGTGTAATATTATTTTTAAAGTAACATTAAGTTTATGAGCGACATAAGTAAGAAATAATTTAGACATTCCCATATCTGGGATTCTTGGCCTGCTTTAACGTTAAGTTTTCAATAAATAAAGTATTTCCAAAAAGAATAGACTGAGCGAGATAGCAATTTAATTTCCTATGAACCGGCCTCCGTGGTGAAGTGGTTAGCATATCGTGCTACAACGCCACAGCTCCCGGGTTCGAATCCTGGCCTGGACAAGGGTGTTCTATGTGAGTGTCTCTTCGTCAATTTTATCAGTCATCCTCATCGTCGCGATTAGCCAAAAGTGACAGAAAAGCAACGCTAAGTAACAAAAGTCAAATTAAATAATTTTGGATGACATGAAAAGAATAATTAATTCATTGTGTTGTTCTCGAAATTCTAAAGCGTCACATTTTATTTCAGTGTTAAATCTTATATCCATATAATATCTCAACTCTATGGTGCAACAGCCTCTAAGGGCCAGGGCCTACCAGAACGACTTTTTCATTGGGTGACGCGTGGTCAGAGCATGGAGTCCCATTGCCGCTGTTTACTGGCTTTCGATCCCGGAACCCGCAGCTTCTTTTCAAGTAGCTCTCCAATTGTCCTAACGACGCTGGGTCAACGTCAAAATTTTGGGACTCTAACCCGGAATCGAAGGCGGGACCGCCCGCACCAAAAACGAGAGCGCTACCATTTTTTAAAAAAGGAAAGCCCCTAAACGACAGCTTCCCCCGTCACTCTCTATCTCTCATATCATTTTTCACTCAATTCTCTATGTCATTTCTTTCAAGACTGACAACACAAACGGGACCCCTGGCGTCGTAGCGCAGTGTGCTAACCACTCCGCCACGGAGGTCGACTTAACAATTTGACGCAGGAGCCATAATCATCAACCTTGCCAAATATATTTTTCGAAATTTGGTTACGTCAGGTTTAAAGCCCACCTTATTGAATAACGTCGATCAATTTAGGTCAAAATCAAATCTTTATCAGTGCCCATGTATCTTCTTTCTCTATGATGGAACAACTCTTAAACAGGCCTGGATTTAGGGGAGCTTGAGGCGGGGATCTTCGGATCTCCATCTGCTAAAGGTGCGTAAGGGGTGTCATTTTGAGTAGGCACCCAAAAGTCAATGTTGCAGGCCAACGAAGCTCTGGAGTCTGGGCCTACGGCCAGTATAAGCATCTGTAAGGCTGTGTGTTGTCCTTACTATGTATTGAGAGCCACTTTACAGCCTCAGCTTTTAACGTAGCTAAGGAGGTTTTAGTCATCAGAGACGTGTGTTGTCTTTTGACCAAGTTCATTATATCACCTTTCATCTTCATCTTCGCGATTTGCTTAAAGTGGTAGAAAAGCAAAGTTAAATAAAACAAATCGATCAATCAACTTTTCATCGGTAACAAATTTAAATTGAGATTATTTATACATAAAATATACTATTAATTAAAATGTGTATTCTAGAGCAGCATTACAATGCTGTAACAGAATGTATATTATTATATTCAAAGCACATAAATTATTTTTTAAATGTTTTTTCTCTCTTACGAACGCTATTGTATTCTGTGTGCCATAGCAATTATACTCACCGTACCTCAGAGTAGCAGATTGTAAATTTCCCTTAGAAAAGAGAAATGAATGTCAAATCTGCATTTCGAAACTTTTGAGCAGAGATTTGTCACTGATATTAGACATTGGTCTTGTTGTAGAGGAGTACGAACGCCTGAAAATTGATGATATTTTTGTCTGTAAATCCTTATTGGGTGGGGGTGTTGCTCTCTACGCGCAAATAAGGTAAAAACGGAGAATAGTAACATTTGCTACAAGGGTGGGGACGCGAGTTCTATTCTTGCCCTGAAAGAACACATCTCCATTTGCGACTCTGTACAGCACTGATTACAAGTTAATACTGCAAGTTGGGTTACTACAGTGCGTCCATTTCGATCTTCAGCCGAGAGATCGGGAGAAGCGTGGCGGGCGGCGCTGACGGAGATGCCGACATTTGCGGCCTGTAATGCTCGCTTATTTTTATAGACATATGCAGACATTTATATAAATATTGCAAAACGAGCACTAACCTGTGTTATAAGAGTTGTTCAAACTGATGTCCACCTACATTCACACATTCCTGGCATCGTTTGATGATATTTTGATTCACACGCAAAAGTTCTTCTTCCGTAATTCTTCCAATTTCTGCCCTTATATTGTATTTTAGTTCGTCGATGCTATGAGGGTTATTTCGGTAGACTCTATTTTTCAAGGTTCCCCACAAATAATAGTCACATACGGTAAGATCTGGCGAACGTGAAGACCATAAACCTCTATAAATTATTCTGTCATCAAACACCTCCCTTATAGCGTCTAAAGAATCAGCGGCGGTATGGGCTGTGGCCGAATCTTGTTGAAAATACCCATATTGTCTCTCATTATCTGATAACAACTGAAACAAAGTGCCAAGTGTGTAGACCTTCCGGGAGAATACGTTGAATAGCCTGAAACTTTCGTGCCTGTAGCTAAAGTTCTTCTGGGTCGGTCCGAGAACTTATCAGCCCCCCTCGTAACGTAAACCTTGCGGCTGGCATTCCAATCGTCTCACTGACACAACACACATACACACTGCAATAACACAAACAAGAATAACACTCTTGCGCACAGTACGAAATTAATACGCTCTTGGTTTACATCTGCTCGCCACTATATTCACAGCTCTGTCTTCATCTAGTCGCGAAGGAACAAAAAACTCGAGCTCGGAGATTTCGGATTGCAAGGAAGCTCACGAAAACCATTGACTTAACGGTTTCGTCTGCAGCGTAATCTTGATAGAGTGTTGCACATTCGAAACCTCCAAACGATCCCCATCGACACAAAACTCTTTCAAGGATATAAACTTAAGCAGGACGTTACTGGTCAAAGCTATGAATAAAATGTTTATTATCTGTGGCTCTTAACATCGTTTCTAAAGCTTATTTTTTGTGTATATAAGGGCAGAACTTGGATGAATTACAGATGATGAATTCTAACACAGGTTAGTGCTCGTTTTGCAATATTTATATAAATATCTGGATATGTCCATAAAAATAAGCGGGCATTACAGGCCGCAAATGTCGGCATCTCCGTCAGCGCCGCCCGCCACGCTTCTCCCGATCTCTCGGCTGAAGATCGAAATGGACGCACGGTATTTTGCAATACTTAGAATAACAACCAAATAATCATGTCCATTTCCCCTATAATATTTCGAACGTCTCTTCTGTGCGTGTAGCCATTTACCAACGCCTATCTATATCTAGTGTTTTTTGTTGATTTTATTCTGGGAACAAAGGCTCGATATTCTTCAACTTGATTTTATTGTGTTCACCACACGAACTGATGAGTGTACGCAACGAGAGCCAAGAAGGAGGGGGGTTGCTCCTTTTATTTGTAACTCTTTTGTCTGTTACTTTACTTGTATCTTTCTTCTAGCATTCGTTCCATTTCTCAGTTTTAGTACCTATTCCTTCGTGTTTACTTCCTCTCTTACCAATTTTCTGTCAGTCTCTTTCTTCTTTATTGTTTCCCTCTGTAGATCTTCAGCTATTTGTCTACCTTCTCCCTCTCTTTCTACCTATTTTATTTTCTTTCTTCCTCTCTTCCCTTTTCTATTGTATTTCTTTCTCTCTCTCTCTCTCTTTCTCTGACATCTTTATTTCTATCTCCCCCTCTCGCTTCTCTTTCAGTTTTTCTCTTCTTCTCATTCCTATTTCTCTCTCTCATTCTTTTTCCTATTTCTTTCTGTCATTCTCATTCCTATTTCTCTCTCTCATTCGCTTTCCCATTTCCTATTTCTCTCTCTCATTCGCTTTCCAATTTCCTATTTCCCTCTCTCTTTCTTTCTGCATGTGTATATTGTCAGGCTTTCTTTTTTATCTTTCTTTGTCTCCTATTTATGCTTGCCTTTTCTTTTCTTTTCTCTCTCTCACCCTCTCTCTGTCTAGCACTTTTATAATTATTTTCCTTTCTCTCATTCTCTACCGCTTATTTCAATCAACTCACTTTTTTAATGCTTCTTTCTTATGATAACATGTAAACATGATGTCGATGTATCCAAGGGGCGACTTAAAGGCTGGGCGACTGGCCGGGGCGTTCCCTTTGAGTAGACAAAAATTAATTGAAGTTACTACTGCATAACATAATAAGTATATTTCAAAATCATGTAGCAATTTAAGCTAAGAGATTACTCTGATGTTTATCATTATGTAGGCCTAGTATTAAATAAATACATACCAAAAATAATACATTCTTTAACAATAATATATAAGTTTTTTAAAACATAAGGCAATTATTTTCCCTCGGTAAAACCGTAAATATATAACATGATAATGTTTTTCTATTGTTCAGGGGGTTGGAAGGTTAGGGGGGCATGCTGGAAATTAAGGGATTGGCAGGTTAGAAATTAGGGTGGGCGCCAAAATCCAGCTCGCCCGCGTATAAATTTTATCTTGAGCCTAGGGATGCAGCTTTTCGGTTTTGGCAGCCTCCTTGAAAACATTTCTGCGGGTGTCCATGTAAAAAGTACTCAAAATATTATGTTAGGTTCATAAATGAATGTGCATTCATGCAGTTACACGCGCGCACACACACAGACACATATTTCTTTCGTTAAAAGAAAATTTTATTAGTTTTTGATCTCACCTATAGAAAGGTGCCGGTACGGCGGAGCGTTGCGTACCACCAGAAAAAGCACTATATATATATATATATATATATATATATATATATATATATATATATATATATATATATATATATATATATATCTTACCATATATGCCGGCCCCTGTGGCGGAGTGGTTAGCACATCGCGCTACGACGCCAGGGGTCCCGGGTTCGAATCCTGGCCTGGGCATGGATATTTGTGAGTGTCCATTCATCAATTTCATCGTATCATCACTCATCCCCAGCTTCGTAAATTAGCCAAAAGTGGCACAAAAGGCGAAGTAAAATCAAGCAAATCAAATCAAATCACAAAATATTACCATATATATATATATATATATATATATATATATATATATATATATATATATATGGTAATAATTATACTCAATATACTATTTATAAGTTGCATGTATCAAATAAGGCATACCCCCACCCCTACCGCCGTCCTGAGGTCATCTTTGGAACAATACAGAACGTTTCCGGTAATGCTATAAGCTCCTAGCACCTGGAGGGTCGGGCAGTAGCAACATTCAATGTCAGTCGCGCGTTAGTCGGTGTGCAGACAATTAACCCGGTGACGAGCAAGAAAGAGCAACTCCCTTCTTCTTTGCAAGGTACGTGTATTTGTTTTCAAATGCATGCTAAAATGAAGTATTTTGTGCTTTAAATATCATTACAGGTAGTGTGCGTTTTGAGTTGCTGGTGTCAGTTTTGCAAAATACATTTCTTTGGGAAAAAAAACCAGTCGTACATGCGCTGCAAACACACTGTAACTATGAGGTTTCTAATTAGGCCCAGCGCCAGTGGGTCTTATTAAGGACAGACAATCTATCAAGAGACTAGTAGAAGTAACCGTTCTTGTCATTGTGACATCTTTGAGACAGAAGTGCTGAGATGAGACTTAAAAATTGAAAAAATACCTAGGTATGTTCATGAAGAATGTTTGGGTCTAAGAAGCAAATACATCTTTGAGACAGAAGTGCTGATATGAGACTTAAAAATTGAAAAAATACCTAGGTATGTTCATGAAGAATGTTTGGGTCTAAGAAGCAAAGACAAATTTTCAAACCTCATGTTACTCATGTAAACTGTTTTACATGAGTGACGTGAAGTTTGTAAACTGCTTAGTTTACAATGCATTCATGTAAAGCAATAAGACATTTTATGTTTAGGTTGAAATTTTTAGATTTTCTTGTGTTGTTTCACGGCAATCTATGTTTCAGAAAGTTAAAATATAATGTGTTTTTTGTTTAAAGATCTTTTTACACAGTATTATTTGAGTAACAAAACAATTCACTGCAGCTATGCTATTTACGTTATACAAATGTAAATATTTTCACTTTATAGTAAGATGTTGGGGTATATTTTAATATTCTTTCAACTTGTATCAACTCAGAAAATTACAAAAAATTACCAAAAGTTAGGTTGGCTTTACTTGGTTTATGTACCTTACACACACTCAGGAGCACACCCCCACATCACACGCACACACACTCACACACAGAGAGTGAGCTTCCCCGATGACGTAGTGGTAATGCAGTCGCCTTGTAATCAAGGGACCACGGGTTCGATACCCGGTGGAGGCACATGGCACAATGGTCCGGATCCCACTTTAAATTGTAGGTCCAGTCCCGATTAGCCTTTCTGTGCATAAAGTGGACTTAAACAACAATTCAATCAATCTCTCTCTCTCTTTCTCTCCTTCTTTCTCTCTCTAAATTAAAACCAACTTTAAACTGTAGGTCCAGTCCCGATTAGCCTATCTGTGCATAAAGTGGACTCAAAGCAAAACACAAACACTCAAACACACGCGCGCACGCATATTAGGAGGTCGGGGATTTCCTCTAATTTCCGCAGTGTTCGCCACTGATCGTGATAATGATTAAACCTGACACCACTAGGGATCGTTTGTATTCCTTCTCTAGATAACACCAGCCATTCATGGTGTCAATCTCATGATACAACGTTGGCAATGCAAAGCCAGCCGGAAGTCAGAAATTAGGAACTGACGATATGGTATACGGAATAAAATATTTTCACTGCTGCTTCCATATACTTTTTGTAATTAAATTATACAATATTTGTGTATAGGTGTTTCCAAATTCGTGAATGACCTGTCACTGATATTAGGCATGCGTGGGCATTCACACAGCTTTGGCGAACTTCGTAATCATAACATTGATTGAGTGATTGATTGATTTGGTCTATTTTACTTCGCATTTCTGCCACTTTTGGCTATTGCGAAGATGAGGATGAGTGAGTATATGCTAAAAGTGATGAAGGGACACACAAGGAACACCCCTGCTCAGGCTGGGATTCGAACCCGGGACCCCTGGCATCGTATCGCGGTGTCATAACCACTCTGCTACTGTAAAAGTAGATAGAACCACAATGTTCAACATTTAATGTATATTATGTTTGTCTTTAATTCATAGTACTATTATTATAACAACTAACAATCTTCCCATTTCGTGTTTAGAGCTGAAAAAGTTACACTGCCAAGGAATTAGTTGGAACAAAAATGCATAAAAGGTGTAGCCTCGAGATTGTGTATAATCACGCCAGATATTAGATATGCAGCAATATTAATCGATATATGTATGATTGTTTAACTCATTAAAATGCGCCGGCCCCCGTGGCGGAGTCGTTAGCAAATCGCGCTACGGCGCAAGGGGTCCCGGGTTCGAATTACCACTCTGCCGCGGGGGCCAGCACTTGATAGTGCATATCGAAGTCTTGTATACCATGTGGCACGTTATATACAATACTAAGTTTGGTTCTCGCTCTCGGTGAGAGCCAACAATTGTTATCACGTGGCCAATGGACCTCTCATGAACTGTAAGAACTAGAAATATGCATGACTCAGTCCGCTACCTCAATCAAACACTTCAAAGAAAAGATCATACTATACCTACTGAAAAAATAACGATTAAGTCACTTCTCATATGGCTAAACCTCCAAAATATACATACACCCGCCTGACATCACGATACATGCGTATTGTGTACACTTTTCTTTTTCTTTCGACACGATTTTGAATTTTGTATATGTGTGTGTGTGTGAATTGGTATGTGTGCTTCTATTTTTTATTTTTTTTCCTCATGTATCTAATTTATTCTAAACCATTTTGTTTAATGCTTTTCACATGTAATCCTACTATGTAATACCTGCCCTGAGTTAGGTGGTAGAGCAGCCCTAGACTGAACCTCGCTCAGTAGAAAATAAAAAGACTATGCTATTCTATTCTATAAGTATGGAAACCTAACATATCCTCTGATATACATTATCACATGCGCACTATACATTTGTAATGCAACTTTAGGACATTTCTTTATATCCTGCTGCCAGCTCACTCAAAATAATTTATAGGGAATATCACAATTGCGCATTTTCATGTCGAGCTAGAATTTCGTTTATGAATAGAAGAGTCGCTGACTTGGCGACTTGAGTTATGAAAGCCTGTAACTTTTCAGAACGTTCTTGTAGAGTCAAGATAAATTTAGTACTGATACGGAATTATCGAAACCCGCGTTGAAATTCCTATAATAACGGGTGATCTTTCGATTTGAACGGATGATTAAAACTTTATTTCAGCAGATAACTTCGACTTACAAATACACATTGTCAGGCATTCTTGCAAGTTTGACAAAGTATATTTCGTGTTTTGAAGATCACATCACGCAAGTGGTTGCCGTCATTCTTGGAGCGTTTCCGCAGTCGAACCACGAAGCTAACCTGCAAAACTTTCTGCAACATAGCGTCAAGAAAAGCAGCTATTTCATCGCAGGCGTTGACCTCCCGTTCCTTGGTTGTTGCTTTCCGCATTTCGAAGACTCGAGACTTCAGGTACCCCCAGAGGAAGAAGTCGGGAGCTGTCAGATCTGGGGAACGTTCCGGCCAAGCCACGCCGCCAAATCGGAAGATGAGGTGTCCTAAAAGCCACTGTCGTCTGGAAAGGAGTACGGATTGAGGTTCCCGGGTGTACTGATTCCACACCTTACACCTTCTGGTTCGCTACACTTTTTAACTCTCTCTGCAATTGTGCGTCTAGTTGGTTACACGGTGCAACACCAACTCGTCAACTTCGTTGATTTGGTGCCAGGTAGTGTATTTGGTGTCTACACCGTTTGCATTACGTTCTGGAGCGGTGTAATGTGTGGTGTATGGTCACGCGGTTGGTCACGTTGCTAACTAATGAAATGAACGTTTAAAGTAGCAGACAGGCATTTGTTGAATCTTCTGAACTTGAACACCGATATCCGTCTACGTGGTTGAACGTCATTTCCTTTCAATAGCCTGACACCGAGATACACCTCCACTACACCTAGTTCCAAAAAGTGCAGCGAACTATACGGGACTTATCTTCGGGCTTCCTGGTTCAATCATCGGGGGTTTTCGGTTTTCCAGAATCGGCAAATCTGTTTGTTGACTGGCCCGGGCAACCAAAAGTGTTCTCCTTTGAATGGATACCCTACCACGGTCGATGTTTATCTGTGCCCTGATGGTTCAGGGCAGGCCCGTAGCCAGGCATGGGCCAGGGGGGGGGGGGGCTGAGCCCCCATGGAACTGCCGTCAGCCCCCCTGGCACCGCCTTCAGCCTCCTTGATATTAGGCAAAACTATTTTCTGTAATTTGCAGTGAAGAGTGAAAATGTAGACAGCAGATATTATTTTGCTCACAACTTTGGCGAAGGATAAATTCACCGAACATGAACAACAGCTAATACATTTGTTCATCTTATTTATAAGAAGAAGTATAAGTAGCGGCAAGTATTTAGAAGATTTTCTTCTCTAGAAGGTTCTTTCACAGGGCAGCTTCTTTATCTGTACGTTCGCTGCCCCTGTTGCAACCTCCCTTTTAGACAGAAATGTGTGACTTTGTGATGACATCATGCAAATTCCCTCCGCATCTGCGTCAAAGGTCAACAGCTCCCATGTTTTGGAAACGAAGGGGAGTTTCATTGCTTCCGCCGGAGGTCGAATGTACTGTAGGCACTATGATTGAATATTGTGCATTTTTTCTTGTGTGATATAGATATCTGTATCATCAAAGTAGTATGGAGTGTGCAGTGAGGGATGTTGTCAGTAGCAGTCAACACTTCAGTCAGTATTTGTATGATATTTCTAAAATTCATATAACTTAATGACCCCACACACACATAATTTACATTCATTTAATACTGTTAAACTTTTGAAAATTGGACGTGGTTTACAAAGCCCCCCCCGGTGATCAATTCTAGCTACGGGCCTGGTTCAGGGTCGTCGTTGAGACGCCATATCACGTACGGACAATGAAGTTAGTAATAAGTTGTGTTTTATACAGCGTATATTGATACACTTGTAGGTTTAATTGTATCTTCTATCTTCTGCAAATATGCTGTATAAAGAAACAATCTGCCGGAGTACTAAGTGAGGTGAGTGTACTAGGCGGAAAGCGCGTTATGTCGCTACTATAGGCTTGGTTTTAATGAACATCTAGACCGTGGGAACACAGTTTTGCTCTTATCTACCAGTAAAGGATATAGATTGTAGGAATTTTAGTGCGTGTTTCTAGGAGCTTCTCACATCAAAGTTAATTATTCTTCAAGGAACGCCTAAATACAGTGAATACAAAAATAATTGGTGATAAATCCAAATGTTCTGTATAAGCGCATGCTGTATTTCCATAAATATTACATTATTTTGGAGATAATGCGATACAGAGATGCAAAAGCGCATCACCTCCTTAAAGTCCACTTTATGAACAGGGGACTTAGAGTTTGAAGTGAGATCCGAATCACTGTGCAATGTGCCTCGCCGGGTATCGAACCCGGGTCTTCTTGACTACAGGACGACGACGTTACCACTACGCCATCGGGGAGGACCTCAAAGGTGCTTGACTCATGGTGTCTTCACAGAAGGTTGAGTAGTGGTGCTTCTTTGTATTTCTTCCCCCTTCATTAATTTCATCCAGGTTATTAACTTAAAAGCCGACGAGAAATAAGTACAATATAAAGTCTTTTATTTTCTTTCTTTCTAGTGAGAGCAACGCCACTGTGATCACAATGCAGTCACCACACAGCCTTTCGAAGAGCAACCTGTTGCAAGACGATGAAAACCCACGTGAATCCAAGATAACGTTATCCTTTGCTGTTCTCACCACATTTGAGTTCCTCTCAATATTCTTAATGGGAACCGTCGCCTACTTCTTGAGGTAAGTGTGAAACTAACATTTGGAAATAGTGAGTTTCTTTGCATTCCTTATTTATCCTTCCCACTAATGACTGGGCAAATAACATCACTGTAATTCTAATACCAGTAAGAAAGTTTTGTAAGTCGGCACCAATGGATGGACGGTTAGTGTATAACAATGAAATGGCTATTTACGCAGATAAAAGAGAGCCAGTAGCCAAAATTTTATTTCGGGGGGGGCTCATATTTTATCAGCAATCGCCATCTAAAGAGGGGTTTATCTAGAATATTCCATCTGGGGGATTGCAAGTTCATATTAGGAGGTGTAATTGTACATTTAGAGCTTAAATGACCATCGATTGGGCCTTTATGAAAGATTTTAAGGGGTGTTGGGTAAATTGCGGGGGTGTTAGGGGGTGTTGGGTGTGTGTGGATAAATCAATGCTAAAGGCGAAAAAGTGGTGGATAGAAGTAATAATGTTGAATTTCTCAATATATTACAACTTAATATGTAAGATGTTTAATCCTACTAAGGAAGTAAAATTAATTACCACTATACACTATTTAAATTAGTTATTTCTAGGATTTCGGAAGGGGAGCTTCAGTCCCACGTGCCTGAAAGAGAGGTTAAATCCTAGTTATTGTTTAAGGAAGACAACGGTTCTGAACTATCTCACCCTAAAGAGCAGTTCAACATGCTGCTCTTATGGTTTGACCTGTAAACGCTGTGCCGTACAAGAAGCTAATAAGTTAATCGTTTCATGATTGTAGTTGCAGGCGTGGCCATGCATGTATATGAGCATCACATGAAGGTTTCCTTTGCTGTAGGGAGCCACGGTGATGCCTGCAGAAAGCCTGAAAGAAGTTATTGCCGAGAGAAGAAGCAAAAATCCCAAATTTCATCCCCCATTTTCAATTGGGCTTTTTTGGTTTCAAAACTTATTCCATTCACATTCTTATTTCCGAAAACTAGTGAAAACTCATACTTATTATATGTTCCGTCTAAAACACGATTAGAATGCTTTAATGATGATGATGATAATAATAATATATAGTATTTATTTAAGTGAGGAGCACGATTTGACAACCAGGTATGTACATCACAATGTCAAAATTGGTCATACAAAATTACAGAATTGAATACATAATTATAAAATAATACAGTGGATCCTATAATCCTATACATTATCTTAAATTCAAATGGTAGGTTTCAACAATTTCAGTTACTAAACCTCTGGCCTTATTTAGACATGTAAGAATTGAGATTTTCCCTTTGCAATATCTGATAATTTTATAATATATATTATTAAAAGAAAAATCACTGTCTATTTGGAAAGTTAAGATCTTCTGTACAAAATTTATCCTTTTCATTTTTCTTCTTTCTTCTAAGTTAAACATATTCAACTGTTTTAACCATTCAGTGTAATGTTGGTCATAGTATGTTTTTTTTTAAAACTTTGTGCATAATAACCTGATCGAAAGTTTTTGAACCGACTCAACTTTTTGAAGGTGACTGGTGGCTGTCAGAAACCATAATTCATTAGCATATTCAAGAATAGGACGAACTATCGTTTTATACAGGTATATTAAGGTATCTTCTTTTTGAAAAACTCTCCATGAGAAAAATATATAACCACGCATCTTCTTTGCTCTTTTGCAAGTTTCTGAAATGTGCTCATCAAATATGAGAGAGGAGTCTATTAATATTCCTAAGTCTTTATGGCTGTCGCACACTTGGATTTTATTTTGATAAACATGTAATGAACTTTCTTAGCACATCTTAAAACTTTACAGTTTTTCAAGTTAATTTCCATTTCATTAATCTTGCACCAATATGTCATTCTATCGAGATCACCCTGAAGTTGAACGACATAATAATAATAATAATAATATAATAATGATAATAATGGCGACAAAACTTATCTTGCCGACCTCGTTGGTAAAGCGCACTACGACGGGTTCGAATTCCAGTCTGGGCATGGATGTTCTTTGTGAGTGTCCCTTCATCAATTTCATCAAATAATTACTCATCCCCAACTTCACGATTAGTCAAAAGCGGCTGAAAATCGAAGCAAAGTAAATCAAATCAATCAATCAATCAAAAATTCTGTTCTGAGTGTGTAGGTGTTCGAAATCCAAAATTCTTGAAAATAATATTCTACTATTACCCATCTTGTGGCTGTTTCGTAAAAGTAGAAGCATACGGATTGATTCAAAAGTGTTCTATTTTCCACACATTTGAAATTAACTACGGTACTGATTAAGCCGTTTCTGCTGTGAAAATTTCATCATAATTTATACTTAAAGAAGTTTTCAATGAAAGTGATAACGATGAAATGCTGCGGATAAGAGCAACATTCGGGAACATAGGTAAGTTTAACCAACAGATTCATCGGAATGTTTCCTAGAAATGCATGAAAATGTTATTGGTATAATTGGCAAGTTCGATAATGGGCATTTCCGATAAAGTATTTTGTCGTGTGGGATACTAGTTATCTGACTGCTGAACAATATATATGGCATGTGGAAGAATTTGACCCTGATTGATAACAGAGCTATTCAACTTCTACAATGACACTCTGTTTCGGTTATTTCATATTTTTCTTTTTTAGACCTTATATTGAGAGTTATATTTTACATAGGATTAATTATTCATACTAAGTTACATTTTATCTCTAAAAATCCTTATATCTCGGAGGGGATGGGGTGGGGTGGGGTTACATAAATAGTTATTGAATTTGCATGAAGTTGGAACTGAGCTACCTTTTTCATTATATTGCAGGTTTACTGACTATTTTCCCATCTTCAATGACGACATCAACTGCATGGATCAAAGTATTAATTATGAACTTATTCCTGAAAGGGGAACTTACACGGTAACAGATGAGATATTCTACAGTGTTCTCATCATGGTTCCTGTTGGTTCTGTAAGTATTTTAACAATATAAACACTGCACATTTTTCTGCGTTGTAGGAAGTAACAGTCATATTTTTTACTTTAATTGATTTATTTCTTTGCAGTAACTTGTAATCCAATTAACAGTTACTTGTCGGTTTCACCTTTTAAAAACATAGGTAACTGGCAGAAAAATGGGAAAATAGATTTTAGCTTCTCTTAAGGCAAAATGAGAAAGTTGATTTAAATAAGTTAAAACTCTGTAGCTGTTGGAAACCTTAGTTTAAAAGTAATTACTAAATATTCACATTTTTTCTCTCAAGAAAAGCAATTTCATTTTTTATTGTACTTTAAGTTGTGGTTCTGAAGCTGCTTTCCTTTCGAGAAAACTGATTTTTTCTTACCACATGCCAACTCATGTTTATTTTATAATTATTTAATTTAATATAATTTACCAATAAAACCTGTGTCCCAATGATTGTCTTGGCCAAGCAGCTGTGTGTCTAAGTAAGTTACAAGTATTAAGCGCCTTGTGTCGCTTGGAAGTGAACCCTCAGTAATCAATGCAACCATTCGAACCAAAGGGACATATTTATACAGCTGCACGTGTAGCTTGTCGCTTGCGTGTCGCTCGGACTGGGCCGTTTTCTCAGTAGACGTGCATCGTGTCGTTGTCTCGGTCTATTGTTCGCGGATGGGCGAACAACAGACTTGCTCGTAGACTGAAAGTGGTCCTGTCGCTTGTCGCTTTTCTCTTCGGTGTGAACCCCCGCTGTTGCTTGTCGCTTCGGTCTGAAATCCACCTAAGGCTACAAGAACGTAATGCTGTCCTCACCACCTCAATATAATTTCAGCTTACGAAACAAATTTTTATATTGTAAATAATAGCATTAACATCAATGCGAGTTGACCAGTTTCCTAAAAGAAACGCCAGTGCAAGAAAAAAAAATCGCAAAATATAGGACTAAGTACTAAAAAAAGTAAGGCATAGCCCACTTGTCGTCCTCCACTGGTCCCATTGATGTAACGTTGTGTTTATTCTTTCTCCCATGGATATAATATGTACTGTACCGGTGAATTCAAAATTGATTTGAAACACACATCATTAATGTGAATTATTACATTTTTAGTATTCCGCTTTAATAAGAGGGTAGTTTTTAGAAGAGTTTGTATATTTTGCATGTGAGTCGGATTTGTACAAACAAAGGTTAATCGCTACGATAAGCATGGATGAAGCAGATTAAAACTACCGCGTTTTATCCGGGATTCTACCCAATAATTTCTGCTTGCGATTCGGTAAACACTATATTAAGAAAACGGGCAACATTTGTTTTATTTTCCCCTTGCTAGTCTTACAAAGAACAATACATTTTATGTATATATTCGTGGTCTGCAGAAGAATACCAAAACAATAGGTTAATTGTGCAAATTATTATACAAGACAGTTCCTTTACGAAAGTATTCAAAACATTTCTATGGCGCAGCTAACAGCACGATTAGTCATTTCGGAAACAATAGACATTGAATCTGAAGCCGTGGCACTGACAACAATGTGAATCATGTTTCCTGCAGAGTGCATAAGCAAAATAATTTTATTTCTGTTTTGGCTATTTTACGTCGCTTCCGTTAATTCAGACAATGAGGATGAATAATGATATTATGACATTGTGACGGCACCTGCATGGTGGACTAGGATCCGAACCTGAAACCTCTGACCCCGTAGCGCGTTCCACTGTGTTTGTCCCATTATCCATTTCATTAGTTCATCATCACCATAATTAATAATAAAAATATATTTATTCTTCGGACGAGGTTCAGCACATACTGTTCTCCCACCCCTTGTCAGGATACAGTTTATAATTTGCATATACTTCCTACAAACAGTATAAATGTATAATTATAAAATAAAAAATAAGACAGAAAGAACAATAATAAACAACTTGGCAGTTAGACAAACCACCTCTAAACATTACCTACTATACGGTGCTACATTGAAGTATAGGATTCTTTATAATAATAATAATATTAATAATAATAATAATTATGGACGTGAAGTTTTCATTTTATTTTTCCTTAAATTTCAATGTTATTTTTTACTGGAATTCGATATTATTTTTCGCGTTTTAAGGCGAAATTCGTGTTATTAATTTAAAATCGATGTTATTTTTACATGCATTTTTACTGTTCCTTCTTTGCTTAAGATTTTCACATTGTTTTAGTTCTGGAAAATTGAGATAAATTTTAGTTTTAATGACAAAAAATGATGGCTTAGCTTTGTGATAAATGACCAAATTGCTTCCATTTGGAAAACTATTTCATCTCATTAGCCACTAAATATGAAATCTTTATTGAATGATAACACCCAAATCTTTGAACACAATCATACATCACAGTTCCCTAACATTGCCAAAAAAATCCCTCTATGACCTCAAAATACCGTTTTGTGTACACACACATACACGCCTCCTCCCCCCCTTCGAAATACAACAGGTGCTTATCTCTGAATATTTTCCGTTCCATAGAAATTTACCTTCTGGAAAGATCCCCCCGAGCGAATTCTATCTATGTATTTCAGGACGAGGTTAAACACTATCAGTCATGTCTGCGCCAAACTGACTGCTACACTGTAAAAAATGGCCGTAACTTTACATTGATTACTCCTTAAAACTCACAGGTTATTCACCGTAGATTCATTCTACAGAATTTTCCCCGTAAATAAGAGAACGTTCAAAGCAGTGAATCCAACTTCTCTTTCACAAATACTGTATGCAATAACAAAGAAATGTATAAACACATTATTTAAATGTTATAAAACATTTATCTGTGCCGTGAATAGTTATGATTAATCCTAAAACGTATAAACAGGTTAATAAATACGCTCTTAAAAGTTGCTACTCAAACTAAAGTGGGTTGGTGCTACTGCTGTGAAAGAAATCTCTTTTGAATCGAACTATCACCAGCTAGACTACAAATGACAGAATAGCGCTTCAGGTAGATCTTTTTGAACAGAAGAAGTGTTATCCCCAGTTTATATTGCATATTTCGCGGTGTTTATCGCGTTAAAGTGTAAAATTCGGTGTTATTCTGAAAAATGGCAGAATTCGCGTTATTTCGAGATTCCGAAACACCGAAAACTTGCCTACTTTACCTACCCAAATACATTTTAAACACTTTATTTTGGTTTCCTCAACTTTTCGGTCTTATCGTTAAAACGAAAACTTTACGTCCCTAATAATAATATATTCATTTATTTCTGTTCAGCGGGTGAGGTTCAGTATATTGATCTTCATTGTTACGGTTAAACGTATAGGTAGAAAGCTGATGTAAAGTAATAGAGACATAAATAGAAGCAATAGAAATGTAAATAGAAACATAAAAATTGCTTTCATTCTTCATTTTGGCACTTCCTCTTTCTCACAGAATTTTCTTACAGCACGACTCACTGAGAAAGCATTCCTAGAAAATTGTATGTAAGCATGGCCGTATATATACTGAAATAAAGTGTGCGGTTCAACGTATAGCAGTTTAAGGATAATTACAATTAATTGTAATTAATTATTATAAATAATAAATTATAACCAACAACCAATACATTTTTATACACAATTTAGATTCAAATATTGCCTTGATGTACAGTCACCGGCAATAAAAATGGGACACCTAGATCCTGAAATACCCGCCTCTCTGCATGGAGTTATGTGTGTTGCCTAACTGCGGGGCGATAGCTGAAAAGTTACTATTAGCTTATCGCCTTAAAGTTAGGAAACACACACAACACCTTGCAGGGAATCCGGTATTTCAGGATCTAGGTGTCCCATTTTTATTGCCAGTGACTGTACATTTTATTAGACTATAGGTAGGTAAAGTTTCCCTTGCTTGCTTGATTGATTTGTTTGATTTTACTTCGCTTTTCTGCCACTTTTGGCTAATCGCGAAGATGGAGATGAGTGATAATATGATGAGATTGGTGAAGGGACACTTAGAAAGAACACCCATGCCAAGGCCAGGATTCAAACCCTGGACCACTGACGCCGTAGCGCCCTGTAATAAAGAGTTTCCCTTACATATTGCACCGTGCCATGAAGGAACATTCATGAGGGATTTGAGGGTGGGCTCCCATACATTCTCGATTGCGGTAATTTAGGAGTTGATGTAATCAGCACCATGTTCCGGCCGATTTTTTATCCCCATGGTTGCCCAACCCGAGAATCGAACCTAGGTCTCCCACGTGGCAGCCAGACGCCCTACTGACTAGACCACCACGGTTCTCACATTTATTATAATAACAGCAACAATATTATCTTTACACTTAACTTTATTATAATTGGGCTTTTATTTTCAAAATCTTACTTTGTGTGCCATGTTAATAACTTTCAAAATCTTTTCAACCAATGTAGTGGTATGATCAATTTTGAGCTTTGTTTGTTTGATTATACAATTAGTGCAAAATTGTTACTAAACCAATAGGAGGGATTAAACCCTTCCCTTATATATTGCCATGTGTGTAAGCATTTTTCTTATCAATCCATTAATAAAATGTCCAAATCTCACGATATGCACAGTTTAAAGTGTAATCCGAAGTTTGAAACTGTGACCTAAATCGAACTCGGCTATTTACAGTGCTACTTTGTATTTTAAAGTTATTTTTGCTTTTTAAGGTTCATAATGATGATGATCAGCGGCAGCAATTTTGCCACTTTTGCTCCACACTATGGCCTTTTTTCTACCACGAATCGAAAGGGTACAAAGAACTTTCTGGGGGAGCACTTGATGTTCCCCCACTTCTGCCACCCAATCGTCGCTACTAATGCTGCTCATTAATACAGGATCATCCATGTGTTGAAATCGATTTGAGCCCAAACCCCTATTTTCTCAGTAGGCTACTTTATCTAGTTGGTCATTGCTGTTACTTGTATTCCACCATTCATATTGCCTCTGTATAAAATATCTTTACTTATACATAGTCCCTTTCTCAAGACACACAAGTATCAACCTCCCTTCCACATAGTACACCCCGGACTGCATTTTGCAGACTAAAGAGGCTCTGGTGTCTGAACTTACGGCCAGTATAATCATCCCTGGGGCTCATGTTGCGTGCTGTCCTTGTGTGTTTGTGATTGTCCTTTAATCCATTTAATCTTATCACCACTCATTCTCATCTTTGCGATTAGCCAAAGTGGCAGAAAAGCGCAGTAAAATAAACTAAATCAATCAATTCTTACAGTCACGGACACTTCTGGGTTATGGGCTACGTCGCCATGGGCCCTGTGTTCGAGTCTCAGCCTGGGTGTTCTTTGTGATTGCCCATACATTTCATCACACCACACATCGTCGCGATTAGCCAAAAGTGGCAGACAAGCGACGCTAAATGACAAATCAAGTCATTGTTGCAACCCATAAGGGTCTGTGGCTGTTCATTAAGATCTTTCAGGAACTGATTATAATATACTTTCTAATATTGTTCTTGTTTCCTTACATGAATTGTTCCCATGAAGATTTTGCTGCTGGAAACGTTTCGTGGTCTGTTCATTCCACGTGAAGAAAAGATACTTGTTGGTCCATACGATATTCGTCTACATACACCTGTCCGTCGAGTCATACGCTTCATTGGTAAGTTCGAATTTCATTGTTCTTTCCTAAGTGTATCTGATCTCTATGATACTGATAGGAATGACGGAAGAGGCGCCCAATTTTACAGTGCAACCTGACAAGCTTTCTCAAAAGAAAGGTGGAGGCACATGGTGGTTCGGATCCCACTTTAAACTGTAGGTCCAGTCCAGATTAGCCTCAATGTGCATAAAGTGGACTTAAAACACCAAATCAACCAACCAATCAAAAGAAAGGTTGATTGATTGATGGACTTGCTTTATTTTACTTCGCTCTTTGTGCCACTTTTGGCTAATTTGCGAAGATGGGATGAGTGATGACATAATGAAATTGATGAATGGACACTCACCCGGGATTCCAACCCGGGACCCCTAGCGCGATATGCTAACCACTCCGCCACGGGGGCCGGCTCAAAAGAAATGGAGGGAGCGAGAACAGAGAATTCCAGTGCACACCTCCTTCTGATCATAAGCTACAAAATCGATTTACATTCACATGTACGTAGATTATCTAGGTAGATTAATTCCTTATTTTTTTCTCAACTTGACAGCTTGTTAGACGCTCTTGATTTTATCTGATAAGATTATAAATTATAACAGGTTATTTGTCGTGGCATAATTTTAAAGTACGGTACGAACCATTGGAGTGCATCCGCTATCTGGTTGGTTGGAACAACCTTGATAAAATTTCAGTCGGAAAAAGAAATATTTCATCTCACGTTTTTTCTGATTCCGTAATGATGAGTAAAAACAACAGGGGCGTATCTAGGATGGGTCAAGACTCCCGAAAATCCAATTTCTACATACATTTAGTGAAATTTTAGGCGTACTGATGGAGAAATAGAACTCACATTTCACCCAAGTTAAGGACAGCAGAATCTAAACAAAATTCATACGACTCTTCTTAAACTAAAACTTTCACTACACATATGTTTGCGAACTGAATGCACACATATTCACAAATGTTTGATAGCTGTTTACAAGAATTACGTCTCACGGATTTATCTCTTTATGTGCAACATTTATTTACACTTCTACCCTTCTCCGTACATACATCATTCCATAACAAATCCAATATCACCTGCTCCCGGTTGCCTTTTGCCCCATATCACAGAGAATTGCACTTATCAAGACTTGACTCTACGAGCGCACTATTTAGCACAGCGCTAACCTGGCCCCGCAGTTTATCACGCAGAGGTCCCCAAACTCCGGCGCTCACTCTGTGTGTATTTCTATGCATCCATAAAAACGGCCTCACTCCATCGGGCCTTGTATCGAAGTCTCTGCGAGCCGGGGGATTCTGAGATGTGAGAGACCGTAACAAGTTGGAACCGGTATTTATACCTCCGACAAATGACCCGCCCCCCAACCACCGGGGCAAGATCCTATTGTTACATTTCAAACGGGGAAGCCGTTGAGGGAACACAAACGTTGGCTTCCCCGACTACCGGACAAAAAGCAACCTAGTCAGAGCACGTACACAGAAATACACTTTTACATACATAGCCTATTTCCCTTTTTGCAGCTGTGTGCGTAAAAGCCACACAGCATAGCATATGAAACACTGTTGATCTAATAATAGAATGAACTTCTGCACTCTTACGAAAATATATTAGGATATACAAACATTTTAATATTAGAGGCCAACTCTCACCTCCCCCACCTTGCCCCCCGTGCATGCCTATGCTCCCAACGTATAGAATTATGTTTTAGTCAGTGGCGTCTCGTCCCTTGGGGCTTCCGGGGATTAGCCCCTAAAGAAAAACGGACGTATTCACGTAATTATCAATCACCATAACGCATAACTATCACGCAGTCTTTTAAAAGGCGATTTTTACCCACGTAAATTCATCGTCTGTTGCAATGGATACGACAGCGCTCCTAGCGGCATTCATGTCAATTATCGTTTTCCGGGGCACGTCGCAAAGGAAGGCGTGGCCTACACCCCCCTACGCTACAGTGAAGCTAACAGAGAGAGGAGGGGAGAGGCAATAGATTTGAGTGCTGATTCGGGGCTACTTCCGTTGCGTCGCGTTCGATCTTGCGTGTTGTTCTGTAGTGTTTTGGTGGCTTTCATTCGCTATGTTTGAGTGAGTTTGGCAGGGTTGATGTTCGAACACAAATTGATGAAGGACATAGGCTGTCAATTACAAGAGACAATGAATTTGTCCGGGAAAATAGGCATATATTAAATAGAATTATCGATTGCTTAAAATTCTGTGGTCTACATGAACTTGCTCTACGAGGACATAATGAAAGAGAACAATCTTTAAACACAGGCATCTTCCCCGATTTATTATCCCTTCATAGAAGAGGGAAAACTAAAGAGGGAACTTCGTGTTCTTTATTGTAGTGAAGAGTTGAAAAACATAAACTCTATCAGTACATTGCATTAATTTTTTATTTAAAATTATTTAGAGGGTACCTTTTCAGAAACAGTAAAAATGACAAACATAGTTTTAATAACTCCAGTGGCAACAGCTGAATCTGAACGATGTTTCAGCACATTGAAGCGTATTAAAACCTGCTTAAGAAATGCAATGGTACAAGACAGACCAAATGCCTTGGCACTTGCTTACAATAGAGATAGAATACATTTCAAACATAGAGGGCTTCAACGAAAAAGTAATAACAAAATTTGCTGAGCAGAAGAACAGGAGTCAACGTTCGTAGAAAGGTATGTTTCACAACAATACCTGTTTTTTTTTTTAATCAAGTGAATTGTCATTATATTTTAAATTCTTTTAAAAAATAAGTCCAGTTTTGTAGTTTAGAAGAAGATAAATACCCGTTTTTTTGTAATTCATGAAATTTACCATTACATTTTAAATTCTTTCAAAAACGTAAGTCCAGTTTTGTAGTCTAGAAGAAAAAAAATACCTTTTTTTGTAATTCATGTGAATTGTCATTATATTTTTAATTCTTTAAAAAATAAGCCCCGGCCAAATTTGAGGCCACGAGACGCCACTGGTTTTAGTCCACACCCATACCACTAGTTTCTAAGGGAAATTTCAAAATCAAATTTACCATCAGTCTTAAATGAATTCTCTTAACATTTGCACATCCCTTTAAAATAGTATTTGTCCGATGTAGCATCTTGCCTTAACATGTAATGATGTGTGTATTTATTACACTCTCTCTCTCGCTTCTCTTTCTTTCTCTCTCTCTCTCTCGCTCTCCCTCTCTTTTATTTTCTTATTTCTCACTCTCTCTTTCACTTTCCTATCTCTCTCTCTCTCTGTCTGTTTGTTGTCTCGCTTCTTTATTTATCTTTATTTGCTTCTCGTTTGTTTCCCTTCTCCTTCTCTCTATCTCTCTCTCACTTTCTCTCTCTCTCTCTCTCTCTCTCTCTCTCTCTGTGGCTTCCTTAATTCTCTTCTTTTCTATTATTTTCTACCGCTTCTTGCTTCGTTCTCTTTTCCATAACATTTATTTCTTATTGACTGATTAAGTTTACTTTACTTCGCTTTTCTGCCACTTTTGACTAATTGCGAAGGTGAGGATGAACGGTAATAAGATGAGATGGATGAGAGAACAATCACAAACATATAGTTTGGCGGTTTAGTGTTTATCTTATATTTATAGCTATTTTCAGTTCTTACGGCGGGCGCTCTAGAAGCTGTCAGGGGAAGTGGGGAGCGGGGAAGCAACCAATCCAGCGCGATAAGAAACGCAGCAGCCAGTAGAACGAGGTTTCGCGTAGTACTTTTTTCTGCCGCGTCGTGTCTCTTGGCGCCACCGCTGTTGTCTGGTTGGCCTGCGGCGTAATCCCCGCTCCCCACTTCCCCTGCTAGCTTCTAGAGCGCCCGCCGTAAGAACTGAAAAGAGCTATAGTGGCCGATGATTGATTGATTGATCGACTTGCTTTATTTTACTTATTTTATTGTGCCACTTGTGGCTAACTTGCAAAGATGAGGACGAGTGATAACATGATGAAATTGATGAATGGACACACAAACATCCACGCCCAGGCTGGAATTCAAACCCGGGACCACTGGTGTCGTAGCGCGATGTGCTAACCACTCCGCCACGCGGGCCGTAGTGGCCGATGAGATGAAATAGTTTTCTAAATGCAAGAAATTTGGTAATTTCTCACAAAGGTAAGCCTTAAATTTATTTTATTGTCAATGGAACTAAACTTTGTCTCAATTTACCAGAATTAAAGCAATGTGAAAATCTTGAGCATAAAAGGAACAGTAAAAACGCATGTAAAATTAACACGGAATTTAAGGGAAAATGAAAACTTCACGTCCCTATATATATATATATATATATATATATATATATATATATATATATATATATATATATATATATATATATATATATATATATATATATATATATATAGGGTCAAGTGCCCATATTTCGGATACTTAATTTCAAATTAGATTTTCAGTACCTAAATGTAAACAAAATAAGCCATAAATGTAAGAAATACTTGGTATATTTTATGAAACAAAGAATTGTATGCATATTTTTAGCCTGACAAAAAGGTTGCCTAATGTCGGATAGGGCATTTCCTAATTTCGGATAGGGTTACTAATGAGTATTTGGAAAGGGTGCACAATTTCGGATAGTCGAAATTAGGTACCCGTGTAGCATCCGAAATTAGGAAACCCAGTCGCATATTCAATATGGCAATTCTGTGCGTTCCCCCTCTGAAATAATGTGACTGAAACTACGTAATAATGTTTGCTGAATCTCTCAAGATTATATAAAATTTAGACAGAAGTGAGTAAATACTAATCTTCTAGTTGTAGGCCTTAAGTTTGGATGGTGAAATATTACATCAAAACTCCGGAAAATTGGCACTATCTGCACTTCGGCGCTGCTGTTCTAAGGTGGAAATTTCTTGGTATCCGAAATATGGGCACTTGACCCTATATATATATATATATATATATATATATATAATATATTGATTTATTTCAGCTGTGTTTACTGCGGGTCTGTTTGCTACTGCCATTCTCATTGATGTCCTGAAGCTGCTCGTAGGTCGACCTCGTCCCTATTATGCGACTGAGTTCTGTCCGCTTGAAGATGGGTCCTTCCTGAACAGGACATACGAAGAACGCATCGGTCGACTCTCTTTCCCGTCCTTCCACGCAGCCACCTCGGCGTACTCTGCGATCTTCACCGCGTTTTACGTCCACTTCATGTTGGAGATGCGAGGCAGTTACGTAGTGAGACCAATTCTCGTTACCATCCTCATAATTCTCGCTTTCTTGGCAGGATGCCACCGTCTCATGACGCACGAAAATCGGCAGGAGGATGTTGTAGTGGGGTATCTTTTTGGACTCGCTGTTGCTATTTACCAGGTGACATACAGAAATTCTGACTTCTTAGTAAATAAGATTTAGTTAAAATCCTAAAGTGATGACCAATTCTACCCCCTAACATGGCCTTTCTTCACAATTAATAAAGAATTTATTGTAAACCTTTGTCTGAAGGAGACCCTGTTAAAGGGTTGAAACGTTACGTTTAAGTGTCTTATTTTACAATAAATTTAAGGGCCTCTCCGATAGCGCAGTGGTAGCGTCGTCACCTTGTAATCAAGGGGTCACGGGTTTGATACTCGGTGGAGGCACATAGTGGTTCGGATCCCACTTTAAACTGTAGGTCCAGTCCCGATTAGCCTTACTGTGCATAAAGTGGACTTAAAACACCAACTCAATCAATTTACAATAAATTTTGCCTTGATCAGCATTTTAGTGTTTTATTGAACATGCAAACAAGGTTAATAGTGTAAGATTTATACTATAAGTAGAGTTGAGCCGTGTAAATTTGAACTGCTACCGATGCTTCAAAATTGTAACAATCAGAAGTTCAAAATATTGATTAATATTAGTGGATGAATATTTTAATCCAATTATAAGCATCAATTTACCAGAGTTTAGCGTTAAAATATTTTAAAAATTGCAACGGAATACAAAAATACCTGTTATGTAATCACAGAATATATTTTATTTAACATAATATTGGTATATAATAAATGGAAATTTCGAATGTTGCATAACTACCAGGTTAATTATACTTCCCGAAAATGTCGCGCATCATTTTTGCGAACCCCGCGAACGATGAAAAGGTCGGAAAATTATCGGCCGGTATCAGTAAATAAAATCCTACCTATACTTTCCGCTACCGATACATCGGCCTCGGCATCGGTTTCGGCTCAGCCCTAATTATAAGTTTGAGTTTTGAGTTTTTGTTTTAAGTCCACTTTATGCACAGAAAGGCTAATTGGGACTGGACCTACAGTTTAAAGTGGGATCGGAACTACTATGTGGCTCCACCGGGTATCGAACCCGGGACCCCTAATTATAAGTGAAATAAATGTTGCTGAATGCGGCAGTAGTCGATTCCGCTTTTAAACTGCTCGCAATTAAGAGCGAGTTATACAATTTATCATTAATAAACGTAATTTGACTGTGCCTCCAAGCATGTTTTTATTATTATTATTATTATTATTATTATTATTATCATTAATGTATCTTATGTGTAGTTTATAGAGTCCAAATCTTAGATTTTCATTACGGGGATGATTTTTCCCCTCCAGACTTTTCTCTCAAAAATATTTTTTTTTAACTTTTGGTCTTTTTCTTATGGTTTCAGAGAGGAAGAAAAGTCAAACGTGTAACAACAGTATAATGTAGTTTTCAGTAAATGAAAATTGGGTGAACTCCATAAATACATAAAACACAAACACAAACACAAACACAAACACACACACACACACACACACACTAGTATTTGTGAAGATTAAATTCAGGGCAGTATTTAAAATTTCGTATCAGGTGGTTGATAGTGTACATAACGATATCAACTCAATTATATTACAATCTTCTTCTTATTATTATTATTATTGAGATGACGAGCATTAGGCAGTGGCTTTTAATTTGCCTTCAGCATTACATATAAGTTACATATTAATTTTTTAATTTTTTTTTAAAGGAATTGAGACGTTTATACCGCCCCTGTTTCCTCTTTTATCTCATGGTGAGAAGATGAAAAATGTAACACTTATACATTCAAAATAAGAAGTCATTCTTTCCTTCAGTTATCTCAGTAAAACAAAGAATGATTGATTGATTGATGAGTTGGTGTTTTAAGTCCACTTTATGCACAGTAAGGCTAATCGGGACTGGACCTACAGTTTAAAGTGAGATCCGAACCACCATGTGCCTCCACCGGGTATCGAACACCCGGGGCCCCTTGATAAAACAAGGAATGCTTGAGAAGTATACATTGTGGCAAAATGGAAGGATTTTACTATTTTTATGTTATATTCATTCAGTGCAATGCCCAAGATTTCTGAAAGGGTGGTTACGCATACATTATATATATATATATATATTAGTCAGCCGTCATTTTGTCTCCCTTTGACCTCTTTCCTAAGGACTACTGGGCCAAAGGGGGAATATAATACCCAACTTTCCTTAGGCACGCCACTGTATGCACTGATGGCAATTAATTACTTGTCCCTTCTTCACAATATAGCGGGTACTACTATAATATAGTTTAAATACGAAATCACCTATCAAATTCTTCTAAACAGAATTGAATAAATAAAAGGGGATGAAATCAATTTATGTATTTATGTATTTACTATTCGTACTTATTCGTATTTACTATTTATGTATTCGTACTCTTTTCTTCGTTCCAGTGTGTGATCAACTGTGAACGATTCGAAGAGCGAGAACCAGAGATTGTGACTGTGACTTCGAGCATGAACATGAGCAATAACATCCAAAGCATTTCGATTCCTCGAGTCAATTCCACTACCTCGTTTTCTCAAGCTGTAAATACAGGATTGCAAGTTCCGACAATAGACAAAAGGCTACAACCGATAAATGCTTATGGCAACAACTATAATAGTCGTTGAGAATTCGCCGATATTTCTGTGAAGTGCATAAACGCTAGACAAGACTGCAATTCCAAATGCACTTTCTTGTGTAAACTTCTTTGTGATTCAATTGGATTAAATTGTGCTTTGAAAATCTGAAAGTTTGGTAATGAAGCAATACAAAGAATTGCGCATGTATACAAGATTACTTCAGCAGATAAAATTTTGCTAAGAATTATTTGTATTTATGTATTTTATGTTGTGGGCTGTATACAATTTTCACGCAGAGCAGCGAACAATGTAACCGTGAAGTAAAATAAAGACCATACCATTTAAAAACAATGTTAAACTTGATATACAGTTTATTTTGATACTGAACGCAATATTTGTATTTGTGATTTGATTATTTCAAATCTTAAAAAGAAAAAAATAGGTTAATTGTGAAGATGAGGATGAACGGCGAATTGATGAAGTAGGCTTTATCAAGGGCACCCGCAGGGAGGGGCCAGGGGGGCACTGCCCCCCTGAGATTTCTGGAATGAGTTAATGTAATTCGAATGGTGAAATTGTAGAGATATGTTATTAAAAAAATGTTGTTTTCTGTGACTTACATGTCGTAAATTACAGCAACTATTATTTATAATTATTATTATTATTATTATTATTATATGAAGTAGAGTTACATTTAAGCTTACAGTCTATTTTATACTGATTTTTATCTAACTATAAAAAACAGCTTTTTGTCTGTATACAGTTATGCAAATTGTATATAGATATACAGAATATGGAAATTACAAATGTATGCTTTTTTATTTTATTAAATTTTTTGGGTGCGCCAGCACTGAGGCTATTTTGCACCAGTCACACTATATGGGGTCCAGCCCCTTATCATAACAAAAATATATGCGTGTCTGAAAACTAAAATTTCCTTACCTTGGTTAAAAACTGAGGCTAAAAAGAGCGCTCAGCACAAATAAGGACAAAACACAAGACGACACAGAATTATACTGGCCATGGTGCCAGTCGCCAGAACATCGTTAGTCTGCAGTCCAGGGTGTACTACGTGGAAGTGAGGTTGACTATTGGGTGCTCTACGTGGAAGAAGCACCCCTTACACCCCAAAAATATATGTAATTAAAAAAAAAAAACATTAGAGGAGAAGGTCTAAATATGGGCGAAGGTTTAAATATGGGTTTTGGAGTTATCAGCGCTCCCGAGTGATGCAGCCTGGCAGAGGCTATGGGAACTGGTTATCTGTCAAGGACAAAGGTTGCGGCGCCAATTTGCAAGAGAAAGTGGTGGTTAGTTTCGGCCTTGGACGCTGTTATAGAATTGCGACCTCCGAAAACTCAACGTTTTCTGAATTCTCATCTGCTTTGCATAGGTTATGATATTAGCGGTACATAAAACAAATGTGAGCTTTTATAATGCCATGATTTGTTTGTGAAATATGTACCACACAGAGCGAAAATAAACCGAAGAAGAAAAATGGCGTGATGGTTTAAATATGGGCTATGTTTTTCTAAATTTCGATTTTTCCCATTCCGCGTGATTTTCAAAACAACAGATTATTCATAAATATGAATTTTATAATGTTTTAGCGATAAATGACTGTTTTTTAAATTTTAATTGCTTTTTGTGATATTGCCAATAGTAGCCCATATTTAGACCGCAATTTTGAAATACTACATCATTTTACCATTTTTTGGAAATTGCTTTTTTTAAAAAAAAACGTAGACCTTCTGTAATTTAACATGCTATTACATTTAAGTATATATTTCATAGATATACATTTTAAAGGCAGGTGCTTGATATATTAATTTTTTCCTCCGAAAATGACAATATAAAAAGGGGGGCCCATATTTAGACCTTTTCCTCTAATAGTAGGCTAGTAGTAGTAGTAGTAGTAGTAGTAGTAGTAGTAGTAGTAGTAGTAGTAGTAGTAGTAGTAGTAATAATAATAATAATAATCGTTTATTTTTTAAGTGTTGAGCACAGTATGAAACCTAATACAGCACTAAGTCAAATACAAAAGTACAAAGTTACACGAATAAAATACATAAGCTGTAGAAAAACATAACATAAAAAGTTTGCACATTTACACTTCAAGTTACAGTTTTCAACGAGATCTATTATATCTCTGATACTAATAATTGTTTATTGTTATATAGTATTGTGCAATTAACTGTGTATTGTTCTAATAATAATAATAATAATAATAATAATAATAATATTTATTTAAGTGATGATAACGATTAAACAACCAGGTATATCACTATGTCAAAATTGGTTCTACAAAATTAAAAAATTGAATACATAATTATAAAATAAAACAGTGGATCATACAATCTTATACATAAAAATAAATTCAAATTGTAGGTTTCAACAAGGTCAACAAGGTCTAATAACAAAAGTAATAATAACAAAAATAATAGCAACAATAAAAGCAGCAATAATAAAATAATAATAATCATAATAATAAAAGTTGCTATGACCCTGGCCCCTCCCTCTGAGAAAGAATCCTGCGGGCGCCCTTGGTACTCTGTGCTATACTTCACCATCTCTATTTATCAGTGCAGTAGCCTATATCAGGGGTTTCCAAACATTTTCGTTTCACGGCGCCCTTTGTGTTTCAAGATTTTTCCGCGGCGCCAAAGTCAGAATTTAGGTCTATCTAACACTTGCAACGTTCTGTTAGTGTGATTAGGTTGCTTGTCTTAAGTTTTTACATGTAAGAAGTACTAAATAAGCACATATTTGGAACAATTATATACGGTAATTGATTGAATTTCAGTGAAAATATTGGAACATTTCGCAACAACCATCCAGCCACAGCCCATGGCGCTGCGGTGCACAATTTGAGAACCACTGGCTTATATGGTTTTAATTGACACACTTTAATGCACTGTTTCCTTACTGCATCATAGTTATTTATGAAGTAGCAATAATTATGTATGATTTGTGGCAAACACTAATTATGAAGGGTAAAGAATCTCGTAATTAAAAGAAAACAATATGTCAAAAATATAATTCGTTCCATTTTAATGAAATGGAATGGATGAGAACAAACACAGTGAAACAACCATACCTTAACCACGGATCTAAGACCCTAATACAAATAATTGTAGCCAAGGGTGTCCGCAGAGGGGAGCAGGGGCACTTCCCCTCTCATGAGATACCTGGAAAGGTACTTTATATAATTCGAATGATGAATCCCGGGTTGGAATCCCGGCCTGGGAGTTTGTGAGTGTCCATTCATCAATTTCATCACATTATCACTCATCCCCATCTTCGCAATTAACCAAAAGTGGCAGAAAAGCGAAGTAAAATAAACTATATCAATCAATCAATAAATCAATCGAATGATGAAATTGTAGTGTGAAACGTGGACGAGGTGAATTATGAAAGACAGCAGATTAAGTGCCTATGCAAATTATACTATAGTTGTGGGGATGCTTTATGAGAATTTTCTTAACTGGGGGAAAGCATCACTCGACGTTTACCCCACTTTGAGCACTGCTACCTCCCTGAGAAAAAATCTTGCGTGCGGCCTTGATTGTAGCCGACTTCCGTGCTTGTAGCTTGTGATTGTAGCCGAACCAGGATCCCCGGGTTCGAATTGCATCATGGTTGTTCTTTGTGAGTGTCCCTTTATCAATTTCATCCAATCATCACTCATCCTCACCGTCGCGAATAGCCAAAAGTGGCATAAAAGCGACGCTAAGAAACAAAAAATCAACAATTAATTGCAAGATAAAAGAAAAATGAAGGTACCATGTCATTTTGTACTCCTTCTGCTTTATTGATTCATTGACTGATTTGGTTTATTTAACTTCGCTTTTCTGCCACTTTTGGCTTTCTGTTTTATTATGTAGTATATAATGTCCAATTTTTCATTGCAATCAGAACGTCAAGAACAGACGGTGTCCAATATTAGGTTCGCAAATAGGAAGACTTATTTCGAATTTTGATGATTTGGTGTTAATGAAAATTAGATTGCAGCTTATGAACAGTACACCATTGGACGGAAGTTTGACCACAGAGAGTAAATACTCTCTGGTTGAACTACGTTATCATTTAAGCACCACTGTTACATAAATAGGAATCTGTAGACTGCCATGGAAATTAAAATAGGTAATAAACTAATAACTAGACCTCGGATTTTAGGTTTTTTACCTATTTTTACCTTTGAAGGTAAGTAAGAAATATAAAGTTATGTAAGCATTTAATTTAAGAACTCAACAACTGATGAAGTTTTATAGTACCTAAAATAAACTATTTTGCTTGTTACAACCTATTGTAGGTTTATGCGCCTAAGTTAATCTTTTTTAGGTATATATATATTTTTTAGGTTTTACAGAATTTTTATATCTCATAGAGGTATTTGGTGACGAAACAATTCAATGACTGGCGTGTTTCAAACATGTTTTCTGTCGATTTCCCTCCCTCCAAGTCTATGATGGACTTTCAAAGCTCCAAACAAAACATCTGACGCCACTGTTACACTTTATGCCCTCGCACTATGAACTCTTAATGCTAAGCCTTGTCTACTAAGAGAAATTATACTGTCCTTGCCCCTCCCTCTCCCAATTTTGGCACCCAATCGCCTTTACTGCCTGCACAGTCCAAAGTGCAAACTTCTGATCCGTGTGGTTTTACTAACTTTCGCGTCAATTCGGTCCTTTTGTGACATTCACTCCTTGCAAAGTAACGCAGCAGCATTCAAATTTGCACTACTGACCATGTTTCTGTTGAAATATAATTTTTGAGCACATAAAATGATCCTCCTAACAGACAAAAGGCAGAGTTTGATTGTGGATAAAATGAAAAAAAGATTCAGGGTGGTCACTAGGACCATGATAAAATTCAAGAGTATAAGCAGATGCTTTCTCTATTCCAACCTTACGTATGACAGACTCTCACCACTCACACACACAAATATATTAACATTATAAAGGGTCTGTTTGATTCCAATGCACCCCAAAATTTACCTAATCAACTTCAAGATATCTTATTTTGCAATAATCTTCCGTCTGTCAGACAGATTTTTCTGCAAAAGACACTAACCACGTAAACAGAGTGAGAATATTCTGTTATATTTTCCATGTAACTTTATTTTTCTTCCTCGACAAAAATAAAGCTAAACTGAGAGAAACTTGCCTCAGGGCATTTATAAGTATGTATAAATGTTATGGTATTTGGATTAATAAAAGTTGCAATTTTTCACTTCTACGGAGGAAAAAATGGAATAGAGAAAACATCTGCTCGTACACTTTTTTCATGTTTTACCAAAATTCACGCGTAATTCACAGAGCCAATAACACAGGTCGACGTGGGTTCTGTGGTTTTGAAAGTAAGGGGTTTTCTTTACTAATTTGGCACCCCTGAACACGAAAATGACATCAGTTTTTTTCCATCACCTACAATTTTCTCTGCACAGCTACCCCCTCCCAACCTACTGTAGGCTATTTACCACAAGCAACTGGCTGCAAATTCTACGTTACAGTAGAGCGTATGATGTGCATCGGAGTAGGAGAGAGTGGCCTAAGAGGGAAAACCTGCTAGCGGGATCGAAGAACATCGTGAATGAGCATTTGGTTGACCCACAACACATTTTATTGCCTCCATTGCACATAAAATTAGGACTCATGAAGTAATATGTGAAAGCTTTGGACAAAACAGGAAACTGTTTCCAATACCTGTGTAGGCGATTCCCAAATCTTTCAACTGCAAAGTTGAAAGAAGGGATATTTGTTGGACCGGATATACGTAAGTTGATGTCTGATGAAGAATTCGAAAGTACAATGACGGAAATAGAACAGCATGCTTGGAGAAGTTTCAAGAATGTTGTGGATCATTTTCTAGGCCAGAATAGGCACCCTGAATACAAAGAAATAGTGGAAGATATGTTACAGACATTTAAATAGTTAGGATGCAAGGTAGCTTGAAATTACATTATCTAATGTCACGCCTAGACAATTTTCCATATAATTTGGCTGATACATCTGAGGAACATGGTGAACGGTTCCATCAGGAGCTTAAAACTCTCGAACATCGATATCAAGGTCGTTGGGGAATAAACATGATGTCTGACTATTCGCGATTAAAATTACCACCTGAGCGCTAGTGTCGCTTCCAATATGGCCGCTCTAAGTAGGATAGATCTTTGTTTACATTCAGCAGTAGTACAAAAGAGCAGCGTGTTGTCATGACTGGTATGGTAGAAAACGTTTAAATTACGCATTATTTTTAAATATTGCGAATGCGATGTGAATTCCAGGTACTCTAACAAACGTGAAGCTGTACTGAGAACGAAGCATTTAATTATGATAGGCAAAAAATAACACGAAAAATGCAGACGAAACTATGTATACGCACTGGTTGTCCAAAGCAGTGCTGTATCATCTGCACGTCATGTAACTGGGGTTCTCGGAAATTATTTGAAAATAAAGGAATTGAAATTGACCTGTACTTGAAAAGCTGGGACAGGAGAAAATTGCGAACATATTGTTGCAGTTCTTTCTCGAAAGAGAAAGGCTGGTTTAATAATAATAATAATCACGATTTCATGACCAGGCTATACTCACTGAAAAAGGACATCGTACTGAATGAAACAGTAACATTAGCATGTCCATTTTTTTCTGGTTACATTTGACATTAATTCATTCTCAAACTATTTTCATCTTCCCTCTTAATCGAGTTGCACCTGTTCCAAATTTCACACATACGTAACACCGGTAATACATGGACGCATTGGGTAAGACGCTTCATGATTTTTCGAAAAAAAAAGAAGCTTTATATATAAAGTACAATTTAAAACTTTACTTTCATGGAAATATATATTTATCTCTCGAAAAATAAAGTAAGCAGACTCGTGCATTCTTCGTAATTTCCTTGCCGAATTACAGTGTTATATCCCCCATACCAATCTTCTGTCAATTACGTTTTCCCTGATTTATTAACAAATTTCATTTTGTTGATTCCAAGGGGTGGAAACACATGAAAACTTTTAATTTGTTCTGACGCATAAAACTATTTAGAGCAAAAAAAAAAAAAAAACCTGAACAGTAGACCTTACTCTCTCGCATATTCACCATGCTTTAAACGACTTCAACACAACGTATCCTACTTAGAGTACTTCCTGAAAACCCCGGCAGATGGCATATCGGTTAATTTTAATCGCGAATTGCTGGTGTATCACACGTAAAGGAGAAGTGACACACTAAAGAAAATGCATCAGGTGTTCACTCACTGGCAAACGGCAACAAACGTAATACCTCCGCCTGGTAAGTTTCGAACTTCTCATTGTGTATATTGTGTTGTCTTCGGAGGCGGCCCTGCGTTGGACCAATCCTCTACATATAGCCTAGTCTATATCTCCCTATTTTAGCTTCTTGTAATATTATATGTCTCTCATGTTGCCTTTTTAACGTTTTAACTGTACCATTGTGCCTCCATCTTCATGTACTTGCGTTCCGATTTCATTTGGTACAGATTATGATGATGATTGTGCAAAAATCTGACGTCATGTAGAGAAACAGGCATCATTTTCGTGATCAGCACACTAGATTTATTCGGAAAATCACATTTTTATGCAGACCCCAGACAAAAAATCTAAATTTGTCGGCCTGTGTAATTCACACATAATTCCCAGCAGTGGGGGTTGGCAGCTAGTATGATGGGTAGTGCCAACGTGATCAAGAAATCGAAAAATTTTTGCTAGCATATGTCATAGAAATCTAATGAAAGAGGTAATTTTAATGGAACTTTGTTTACTAAAATTGCAGACAAAAATTCAGAATTCCTAAGATTGGTTTATTTTACTTCGCATTTGTACTACTTTTGGCTAATCGCGAAGATAAGGATGAGTGAAAACTCACAAAGAACACCGATGCCCAGGCCGAGATTCGAACCCGCAATCCCTGGCGTCGTATCATGCTGTGCGGAGGTCGACCAGAGTTTCTAGGAAATAAATGCGACTATTAAAATCTCGACGCCTGTCACCTTTACCACTTTTTTTTGTTAATAGAATTGATGTTTAAATCTGGCGTGGGACGGCCAAGTTGTTTAACTTTTTCTTTAGTATCGTATAATACCTTGGAAAACGGTGTATGTAATAATGCTCTAATCTGATTCATCTTCACTCACTACCCTTCCTTTCACACACCATCGGACACTTTCACGTCACTAAAAAGAAAGACACTGAACAATTAAAGACACCGAGTGGATCACGGTATTCTCGCCTTGCTTTGTTTATAATTTGCAACCCCAGTACGGCAGACGGTACTAACAACTGAAATATGATTATCTGCTAAATGAACTGTAGATATACAATTTTTAGAATTCAATGCAAGAAATTGAATTATATCTCCAAGTGAAATTCTTATACTGATAGATTTTCCGTGTGATTTTTTACAAATATTAAAGTAAAAAAATCCCCTGGTGATGCGAATTCCCTTTGATATTTAGGCAATTCTTTTGTACAGAAAATGTCTTCAATGTTGTCAACGTCAGTTGCAACACATGAGTCATGAGTGTCTGTGTGCGTGAGAGCAAGGGATCTATCTTTTCTTAAGGAAGAAATCGATAACAAAAAAGTCTGGATGGCTTTTTAGACGCATCTATCTAAATGGTTATACAAATTTGGGGAAGATATTACGTTCGTTCTTGCCAAGTATGCAAGTATGTATATTAACTTTGTTGTTCCCAAGTAGGCAGGAAAATATCTTTCTCGCGAATTACATCTCCAACGAGTATTACAAATCGGTCAGGATTAATCACTTCTCTGTGAAGTTTGCAACTATATCAACACAATGCGAAAGCTCTCGCGTCGTGCCATCCGAAAAGGGGCACGGCTGGTTGTCTTATGGCTACCACTGGGCTACCACCTCCTCTCTCGTTAACTGCGGAGACGTTTTCATGCCTCCGCGCATGCCTCTGCGCACAGGCCAGACTATGCTGGCCCAGAGCAAGTGAGAGAACAGCTGGGGATGAGGCGCAGGAATTGAGGCGGCCGTAAGCTCGAACACTTACGAGATTCGAATCTCCTCGTTCGTAAATGTATTAATTTAACTATATTTTGGCAAAGCAAGTGCTTTTTCTTTTTCTGAGGGTAGAGCCATGGCACGGCGGCTCTCTCCTTAGAGCCGCCACTGATTCCCAGAGCAATTAATTCACGTATAATTCTCGGAATTCCAAGTGAGTAGCCACCATGATATTGTGCACCAAATTATACATACGTAATTCCTTTTTCATATCAGCAAGTAACTGCACAAACATAGTATTATATACACAAATACTACTACTATATACAGGGTGTTTCTGTGACCGTGTTACAGACTTGCAGGGATGATGGAAGGGAACAAACGCAACAAAATGAAATAGGGAACCCTGGTCCGGAAATTCCCCAGACAAAAGTTACAAGTCGAAACCTTCGAAGGGCAGGCAACCACGCACAACGCGGAGGGTAACCATAAACGAAAGGGGAAAGAATCCACCGCGCATGCCCTGGAGTCGGTATCTTTTACCGACACTATTAACTGGACCAGTGTACACTGTGTTTCTGAGAGACATCCTACCCGAGCTATTGGAACATGTCCCACTGCTCGTTCGTTGGTTTCAGCATGATGGGGCCCCAGCCCACTTCGTAGCTGGTGCTCGGGATATTCTGACGCAGATCTTCCCACAGCGATGGATAGGGAGAGGCGAGCCCGTTGCTTGGCCTGCCCGTTCACCTGAGCTGACCCCACTTGATTTTTTTTGTGGGGTCATGTCAAAAGTGTTGTCTACGAGACACCTGTGAGTAATGTAGAGGAACTCTTGGCAAGAATCCTTGCAGCCTGTGATCTGGTCCGAACGACTCATGGGATATTAGAGCGGATGCGACAAAGCTTATTGCGACGCTGTCATGCCTGTATCGACGCAGGGGGCGTCACCTTGAACAACTGCTGTAATGATGGCTGCATTACTACTCATTAAAGCCACTACAGTGATTCTTCTGTGTTTGTTTTCCACTTCCCCAGAGCACATGGCACAGTGGTTCCCACTTTAAAAATGTATGTCCAGTCCCGATTAGCCTTTCTGTGCATAAAGTGGACTTAAAAACAACAAAATCAATCAATCGATCAATCCACTTCCTCAGACATCTTTTTGGTTCTCCTCCGCGTTGTGCGTGGTTGCCTGTCCTTCGAAAATTTTGGCTTGTAACTTTTGACAGATTTAAAATTTCAAAAATGCTTAAATGCTGCGATTATGAAGTAAAACGTGACTAATTTCATATATGTTTGACCTTCATGGCATTATAATGGCTATTTTTCGCGATCCGCTTGCAACGCTCCACTCTCAACACTCGTTCTAGCATCTCTTTTCAATGCCTTTCCCGGCCGGACGCCGAGCAGGTTCGGCGTACAGGACTCCTATATTCCTTGCTGCCTTTATGGAGGAAAAGCTTCCATTTCTACAGCACGCGCGTAAATAGGCTCTCTTACGCCGGAGTACGAGAGGTCTACCGTGATTGGTTCATGTGACCCTTCCTGCCTTCTGAAGCAGACCACAGCGGCAGAATTCCTACCCGGTTCTTCGCTCTTCGCGCTCATGCAACTCGTGCTGTGTGATGCTACAATACGCAATATTGACTGACGTAACTTTACCAATCTCAAATATACTGCTTCTTAATGGCCACTGCATTGTATAATTTATCGCACGAACAGCGATGTGTATTAGAAACAAAAGGATCAACACAGTTTTTGTCAAATAAGTTGGTGAAGTCCTCGTGATAGAAATTCAGCCTGTGGCTGCTCTACCACTTAACCCGCAAAACTATTATTTTTTATTGTATTTTTTTCGTTATTATCTACTTTACTTTTACTTAGTCGATCCTCTTCTACCGTCAGGTGTAGAGGTTTTGCAAAGAGCACTCCATCCTTCTCGGTCCCTGGCTAACATTTTTGCCCTGTTGGTATCCAATCCTCTTCTCCTCAAAACTTCTTCCATCCAGCCGTCCCAGGTCTGCCTTGGTCTTCCCTTTGGTCTCTTTCCATCTACTTTAGCTTGCCATATCTTTTTAGGTATCCTTTCTTCACTCATTCTGTGAACATGACCAAACCACCTCAACTGCGACGCTTCTATTTGTTGTTGTAAAGGTTGGGTCTTAAGGCTCATTCGAATTGTCTGATTCCTTACTCTATCTCGTTTTGTTTTTCCTTCTATTTTTCTTAGGTATCTCATTTCAGTTGCTTGAAGTTTGCTAGAATAATTAGTTGTTAGTGGCCATGATTCACACCCGTAAATTAGTGTAGGTGCATAAGTTGTTTTGTAAACTGTCAACTTTGTTTTCTTCGTAATTTCCTTTTTATTTATGAAGTTTCTATTTAGAGCATGATATAATCTTCCTGCTGCAGCAATTCTATTATTTACTTCTTCATCTATTTTCCCACTGCTGCTTATTATAGACCCTAAATACTTGAACTTTGTTACTTGTTCCAAGCTCTCACCTCCTATCTTAATGGTATGAGTTCCATGTTCACTACTTATTATCATTGTTTTTGTTTTACTGGTGTTAATTCTCATATTTACCTATTGTAGTTCTCTGTTCCATATATCTAAATTATATTGTAAGTCCTTTTCAGTTTTAGCAAATAAAACGAGATCGTCTGCAAAAGCTAGTTCTGATATTTGTACAGGTCTCATGAGCCAATTCCCAACAGTAAAGGGTTTAATTTTTCTTTTGCAAGTTTTTGTAATTTCATCAATTAAAATTATGAACAGAAGTGGACTTAAAATGCAGCCTTGTCTTACTCCAGTTGATGTATAAAATTCATCGGATTTTATGTTACTTGTACGGATGTAGTTACAACAGTTATTGTAAAAGCTCTGTATGCTAGCGATCAGGTTATCATTCACTTTTCTTCTTTGCAGCACTTCCCATAATTTAATCCAAGGTACCCTGTCAAATGCTTTTTCCAAATCTATGAAACACATATGAATTTCTTTATTATATTCTATCACTTTTCCTGATATTTGTCTTAGTGTAAAAATTAAGTCCTGGCAGCTTCGATTTGGTCTAAATCCACTTTGGCTTTCTTCTAGTTGGTGTTCAATTTCTTGCCTGAGTCTGTATTCCAATATTCTTGCATAGATTTTACCTGGGACACTCAACAATGAAATTCCTCTGTGATTTGAACATAATCGGTTGTCTCCTTTTTTGAATATTGGTGTGATCACTGCAATTCTCCAGTCTTTTGGTGTCTTTTTGTATTTCCAAGCAAGGTTAATAGTATGGAGTAATAATTTCTTTCCTGTACTTCCCATATATTTAACCATTTCTGGTGTAATCCTGTCATGACCTGCAGCTTTACCGATTTTTACCTTTTTAATGGCATTATTAAGTTCTTCTTCCTTAATTGTGTCATCTTCTTCCAATATAACTTCTAGAGTTGTTTCATCAGCTTGTTCCTCCATATTTGTACCTTCTAACAATTCCTTCCACCGATTCATAACTTCTGTTCCTTCTGTTAACATTTTCCCATTTTTATCTTTGATGAATTTCAGTGGACATTCTTTATCTTTCCTCATATTTTTTAACACTTTATAAAACAGTTTCTTGTTTTCTTTATAATTATTTTCCATAAATTTACCAAATTCTTCCCATGCTTCTTTCTTTGCAAGAATGAACATTTCTTTAGTACGTTGTCTTTCCAATTTGTATTTTTGGTAGTCTTCTTTGTCTTTTGTTGTTAAATATTTATGCCATGCTCGTTTCTTTTGTTTCACTTGTTCTCTTACTTCCTCTGTCCACCATGGGGTTCTCTTCTTCTTTATTCCTATTCTGTATGTGCCACATACTTCCTTTGTTGCATCTAGCACTATTTTCTTGAAATTCATCCAACTTTCTTCCAAATCTATTGTATCCCTTCATGTCCCTAGCTTTTCTATTTTATCCTTGACTTTCTCTTTATAGATATCCTGATATTTCTTCTCCTTCAACTTATAACTTTTGAGAGATTCTGACACATGCTTTTTCTTTGTCTTAAGATTCTTTTCTTTAACTTGTGTTACTAATTTCATTATAAGAAGATAGTGGTCACTGCCAATTTCCGGGCCTCTCCAAACTCTTGCATCTCTTACATATTTCATTTGGTGTCTGTTTATAATTATGTAGTCGATTATTGATTTTTCGTTCTTAGAGGGTTCAGCTCTTGTATATAGGTGTATCTTTTTATGGTCGAATTTTGTATTTGTAATTATAAGATCATTTGCAATACAAAGATTTATCAGTCTTTGTCCATTGTCTGAACAGTGTTCTTCGCCGTATTTGCCAATAACCATCTCAGCCTCTTCTGGATTGTTGCCTACTCTTGCATTAAGATCTCCCAGAATGATGATATTTCCTATTGTGATATCATCTATGGTACTCTGGAGTTCTTCATAAAAAGTCTCTCTTTTCTCAACTGTTTCATCTTCGTTAGGTCCATACACTATTATTAAATTCCTTTCATGGTTATCGTCGTTGATGGATCCTATCATAATTCTTTCGTTAATAGCTGTCCAGTTGGTTATGTTTTTAATATTATCCTTATGAATGATACAACCTACTCCTGCTCTTGCCCTCTCAGATCTTGGTACTCCACTATATATTAGCATATATCCATCCTCTAATGTTATACATCCCTGTCCTTTCTTCTTAGTTTCTGTTACTGCCAAGTATTTCACTCCTGTCTTTTTCATTTCAGAGACAATTTCTACCTCTTTTCCATTTAAACTCCTTACATTCCAAGTTCCATATATCATTGTCCTTTTCTTTCACCAGTTCGTCGTCAAATGTTTCCGTCCGGGGATAGCTCTTTGATTACTTTTAACGAGATAAATTTTTCCAGGGTGGGGGTGTTGGCCCCACGCCCAACCCCCAACCCCCAACCTGGGGGACCAGGATTTTCTTTCAGGGTTTACTCCCTTAGCCTTTGGGTCAACACCCTTTCCTCAAGGCAGAGGACTTTTGGTTCTTCCGCCTCCTTCGCCGTTGAGATCAGTGTTGCCAATCTCCGAATGCAGGATTTCCCTTTTACCCGTGTAAAATTTCCCTTTTTCGACCTTAATTTCCCTCGATCTGAAGCTGTATCGATCTGATACATCTGAAGCTGTATCTTTGTATTACTATAACTGTTAATCAGGACCGTATATAAGGGGGTTTAGTGGGTTCAAACCCCCTATTGAATAAAATACTAGAAACTGATCATAGTTTCATAATATAATTATCCTAAAATAAACATTTGAATTTTAAAATAAGGCCGAGTCTGCTGCCACGCACATGTCAGCAGTAAGAATAAGCGTCAAATTTGCTGCTGCCACGTAATTCGTCTGCTAAGATGATGTTACAAATCTTAAGAACAGATTAAGACGAGATAAATGCAAGTTTATGATTAGTGGGAATGAATGTACAGGTAATTTAGAACCCTTATCTTTAGAAAACATTTAGCGATATTATTTTAATGCTAACAGAACTTAACCTAACTACGAAAGCATTTAGGTTTATTATTAGAAGAATGCTGAGGGACCTAATCTTAAAACATTTTTGTGAAAGTAATCGCTACAACTTCACAGTATGTGTTACAGACGTAATTGCATACATAGCATGATGAAATCACGATAAAACAAAGACCGAGTCTGCTGCCACGCGCATCTTTTTTGAGGTTCCAGCAGAAAAAGAACGTGGCAGCAGACACTGCCTTAAAAATAAAACACTCATGTATTGAATAAATCCCCGAACAAAAAAAAAAATCGTCTGGGGCGCAATGATTGTCGGACTTTGAAACCCACCCATTCTCAAAGCTTAGCTAGGGGCCTGCTGTTAATATTTTTCTTTTGACGCCTGTTTTGCTTGAGGAACAAACTTTATTATAATTATTATTATTAAATATTTATGAAAATCATAAAAGTGTGAAGTAATGGGCAGACTCAATACGAATTTTTTTCACATGTTTCCCAGATATCTTTTCATCCGCAGATAAATCCCCACGACGTTTTCTAACCTTTTTGGGAGTTGCAGGTAGCTTCCTATCAGTCACCTCTTCCATTCTCCTTTCAACGACACAGGACACACGAAGTCACACACACAGCCACTAAGACACGTTCTGAAATGATGGATGGAACAAGGAAAGAAGTTGAAAATCGCGTCCCAAATTCTTTCCAGGTGCAGCGCGGCTCGTGCCTTGAGGCCTTTCTAGGAAACACTACAAATATAAGACTGACCGGTCAAGGTCATCTATAACAGGGAGAAAGAAAGCTTACTGAAAAGTGTCACTGTTGCTAACTATTCATTTGGAAAAAGTACACGCTGAAAAAATATTTTCGAACTTTTTAAAAGAATGAAACGAAAATGTGAGTTTAAATTTCCCTGGTTTTTAGCTATTTTTCATTAAATTTCCCTTTTCCCTTTTCACCCTTAAATTTCCCTGTGCCGAGGGAAATTTCCCTGCTTTTGGCATCACTGGTTGAGATGTATATGCATCTTCATCCGTCGTCAGAGCCGTTGACCGATTGGTTGCTTCTTTGTCTGGCTCCTCCCCTCTAGTCTGTCTGGCATGGGTGACCCTACCGGTAGCTGTGCTACCGCCAGTATAGCCCAGGGGGTGCTATTCCGGCTTCCCGCGCTACGGCGGCACGTGAAGGTCTTCTGCTAGAGTGACGTCAAAAAGGGGATCCCTCAGCTGCGGGCCGCTTAATAACATGTAAAATCATACAAGTTTATCGCCTCATAGAGGCGATTATAACTCTTGGGAAGCAATGTTTATAACATGTAGTTCTTCTTCACTGCTTTCCCGTGCCTTCTCAAGTTAACTGAGGATGGCAAACGAACAAATTCATGCTGAATTCAGCAAAAAGGGAATCAATGTCTTTGGTTCTTTAACACTATTTGTCTACACTTCTACACGCAGCAATAAAGTTGGTTGGTTGGTTGATTGGTTGATTGGTTGATTTGGTGTTTTAAGTCCACTTTATGCACAGTAAGGCTAATCGGGACTGGGCCTACAGGTTAAAGTGGAATCCGAACCACCATGTGCCTTCACCGGGTATCGACCCGGAGACCCCTTGATTACGAGACACAGCAATGAAGTTAAATGATTATTAGATGAGAGTCTCATCTTGAGACGAGCACAATAGAGAACACCCGAAAAATCCTAAAGTGAAACAATTTGAAATGCCTGTGTGTGCTGGAGAGGGGGGGGGTAGAGTCTCATGCAAATAGTTTACTAATTTAATTAATTATAGCGTGGACATAACTGCAACAGGATCGAGAGAGTAAGATTGAACGGAAAGAATTAAATAAGTCCCTCTACATGTATACGAACGGGTCTCCATGACAGCATAACGCTTTAGGAAGCCAGAGGCCCCAGTTTGAACCATAGTAAGGCATATAGCAATGTTTGTCTCATTCTCCACTCATTAGTTCATCATTCATCCTCATAGTAGCGATCAACCCAGTAGAAATTCGTCTTTAAATGAACGACACATACAGACGTATTGATTTATTATTATTTCGTTTTTCTGCTTCTTCTGGCTAATCGCGAAGATGAGGATGAATCGTGATAAGATGAGGCGGATGAAGGGACAATCATAAACATGTAAGGACAACACAATGGCCACGAGTCCAGACGCCAGAGCCTCGCTAGTCACTAGTATGTAAAATGCAGTGGTATGAGTCCTGTCGAGTTGCATCCACGGGAAGCTCCAAAATTTCGGTGTTGTGTGCGTGTCAATAAAACTATTATTATTATCAAGTTACAGTTACGCAATAATAAACGTCTAAGCCGTATGAATGCAAATATTGCCATCAGTTTCAATAATACGAATGTCTATAACAGTATCCTTCTTATTTAATTTTTATTTAACACGTAGTGGTTTTTTTTTTATATACGGAAGAAACATGCATCAAATTATGTCAATATATTCTACATATATTCAGGTAGTGTTGTATTTTAAAAATTTCCAGCAGTAGAATTTCAGCAACTTCTTTGCAGGGGCGACTTATTGTTGAGAAGAATCAATTGAAGTTACTGCTGCATAACATAATAAGTACGAGTATATTGCAAAATCATAGAGAAAATGTAGTGGGCGGAGGATGTCTATGCAATTTATCCTAGTGGGGGAATTGTCCAAAACCTTTCCCTCTTTGAGCACTGCTGCCTCTCCTGTGAAAACATCTTGCGGTCGTCCTTGTCAAATTGCGTCATTACGAGGCAAATATTATTTTTGGGTTGCTTTCCTGTAACTTTTACCTAATTGGAAGGCGAGGATGAGTAATGAATAGATTAAATATATGGACACCAGCAAAGGGACACAATGTCCAGGCGGGACTCGAGCCTTAAACCTTCGCTGGGTAGCGAGATCGTTACTGAACCAATTAACGTTCTCATCTATTTCTATGTTGAGGGCCTCCCGGATGGCGTAGTGGTGGCGTCATCGCCTTATAATCGAGGGATCCCGGGTTCGGTACCCGGTGGAGGCACGTAGTGGTTCGGATCCCACTTTAAACTGTAGGTACAATTAGCCTCAATGTACATAAACTGGACTTAAAACGCCAATTCAATCAATCTGTTTTATTATTTCACGTCGCTTTTTGACATATAGAGCAAACTAGGGCAATGAAATAAAAATGAAAGATGAAATAGATAAGACACACAATGATACACACCCATGCCTCAACCAAGGTTCGCTTTTGAGTTCATAGAGCGTTACGCTAGCGATTCCTCCAGATAAGGGATATACGATAGACGATTTGACGTACACCGAGGGGGTTCATACCTGCAGTTGGGAACATTCAAATGGAAAGTAATTGCTTCCAGTTTCCGAAAGCGACATGGCTTTCATTGTTCGGTATAAGCCAACTTCGAGGCACAGATTTCTCCCAGATGTCAGAAAAATCTGCAGGTCCAGTAGTAGCGATCCGGTATTCGTTTACAGAAGTGCTTGTGCTGTTTGTCTTCAATATTAAAGCGAGTAATTTTAGGTCGTATTACGTGTATTCGGTGTCTGTACCATGAATAAGCGTGCCAAAGGTAAACATTCTTGTGCTGTTGCAGAGTGTACCAATTGGGGCTGTAAGGAATCTGGCACCACATCTATTTCTATTTTGAGGGCCTCCCCGATGGCGTAGTGGTGGCGTCATCGCCTTATAATCGAGGGATTCCGGTTCGAAACCCGGTGGAGGCACGTAGTGGTTCGGATATGGAAAAAGTTATTCAATTTGAGATTGTGTTTGCATCCTTCCATGGGTCAACTGTTTCCAAGCAACATAAAGTTATGGATACTCTAAAGACAGTCAAAATTTCCTGAAGTTAACGAAAAGATTATTTCCCTGTATGTCAGAACAAGAACTTTTATTAGAATTCGACATTTGAATAAACTAATGAAACTCAAGTCCATGGAAGCAAGTGCAGCGAGAAAAAGACGACAGTGGGTAGCATCGTCTTCAAAATCATAAGTCTCCAGGAAGGGTAAGTTGTAATGAATTTTTATTCTTACTGATATTTATTTCCGCCTCAGCCTCTATCGTATAGTGATTAACAAATCACATTGCTAAACCAAGACAGAGGCCAGGCCTATTGTTCATGTATTTGTTATTTGACGTCGCTTTTTTACCACTTTTGGTTAATCGCGGCGATGAGTGTTGATCACATAAAATTGATGAAAGGGCAGGTACAAAGAACATCAATGACCACGACGTGACTCCAAGTCGGGAACTTCAGTGATGGGATTCAAAGTCGAACACGCGGTTGACCAGATTCGCCATCGAGCTGGCACGAGTTTCCTTGAATTTATTAAGGGATTACGCTTTCCCACGACATTGCATTTTATCCATTTATTATTTATTTATTAATTTCTAAAAAACATATTTTGATGTTACGGTATTTTAAACACAAATCAGTTTAGGTAGAATATTTCTGCAATTTTACCATAGTGTAAACTTTAATGTAAGCGAAAGCATGTTTGCATCACTAGCTAAAGATTTTCACATCTACAAAAAAAAAAATATCCAAAACCCATTTCCACCTCACTCAAGGATTATGTTAATTCAATTCAAATTGTACGCGGGTTCAGGGCCATGAATCTAACCTTTACTGAAAAGAATGAGATTGGTTCATAGAATGTATCGCCGAAAATCAATTTCGCTGATATCCCGTTGTCGCTGTTCTATTTTCATTAGATACGAGCTCCAATTACCATTTTAATCCTTCGTTTTAAAAGTTATTCAAACACAAAAATAGTTATCGGGGGTCATTTTAAAGTTGTTTTTTTTTACTTCATTACTGTCTTCATTTGATTTTTTATTTTCTAAGAATTTCGACGGGCTGCAGCCCCTTAAGCCCCACCCTGCGTACACCAGTGCTTGCCACACTCATCTAGCCCATCAAATTTATCATTTCATCATTCATTTTTAATGTTGCTGTTACCCTAAATACGTAGAAAAACGACGTCATATAACAACAGCGACAGCGACATCCTATGTATACTAGATATATAAATTATAATGAACAAATTATTAATAACAAACATCTGTGAAAATTTGAAGGTATGAAGGATAATAAGTATTAGTGTGGTAGCGAAATATTTAATACGTAAAATTGTATTTATTTACCCATACGCAACTTCAGATTTCAATGTAGGGGCGATATAAGAGGATAGTCGTGATTACTTTTTGTTTGATTTGTATAACGCCATTTATTGTAATTACATGCTGTAAACTTCTTCATATTATTGCCTAGGTCTTATTCCTTGCGTTTTTCTTATTATTCTGCTGCAAATGGTTAATTGAACCAAGATATGGACAATTAAAAATGAAAATATTTCCCGTAAGCTTCCATTGCTACGCGAGCCACGCCTCTTGACAGATCCCCTTGGTCACGTCAGAGCTCGTTGCGGCTTCTGGCCAATGGGAGAGCTCCGTGTCTCGGAATGCTCTTCCTAAAATACTTCTATATTCCTTGAGTATAGCCTAGAGGATCTTTAGAGCACGCAAGCCCCACCACCAGCGACAAGGTCATGCAACCACTATACCGCGTTTGGTAGAACCTGTCCCGCTTCCCGCGCTAGGGAGCGCTCAACAGTTTCCGTGCTGGGGAAAGTCAAAGCCAGGCAGCCAATTAAAATACGCAACGTCGCAACAGCGTCTACGTAAACGCCTCTCTTCTGGCTTTCATTCGCTCCTCGCTGCCCAGCAGACGATTTTTTTCCTCGTTTCTCATTCACACCGAAACTGTTGAGCGCTCCCTAGCGCGGGAAGCGGGACAGGTTCTACCAAACGCGGTTTTTTTTTTTTTTTTTTATAGGTGGGGTCGTTATTATCTAACTACTTAATATTGTGTGAATGGAAATGTTTAGCATTCATTTGAAAACTCTTAACATCGAATGGTCTCTGGAGAAAATTATTTTAAAATGTTTATCAGCATTCTCAAGATGTAATAAACAGTGGTCTGAATTACTAATCGGCACTGTTACGTCAGTAGAGTGTACGATATTTGGATTATCCACTCTGCTTTTCACAGTGCGCCAAGACGACAGAGGTCCCTGGTTCGAATCCCGGCGTGAGCACGGGTGTTCTTTGTCAGTGTCCCTTCATCAATATCATCACTCATATTCATATTCGCAATTAACCAAAAGTGGTAGAAAAGCGAAGTAAAATAAACCAAATCAATCAGTAGTTGGATCGCCCACAACAATGACATCTACTGTTGTGCAGAAGCGCTTGTGATTCAGGTAGGTTTTTAATGACTTGCGTCATGCAGAAAGATATAAAAAAAGGTATAGAACACCAGAGTTCAAAACATCTGTGGCATAGTGAGGCATCTAATTTTCTAGCTAAAACATGCAATGATGATGTTTTATTGAAAACCCAGCTTACTTCAGGCAAATAATACCTGTGGCGACTAATACCATAAGTAAATTATTAAGCAAGAAAGGGCCGACTCTTCCTTCGGACTTGGCGTTCCCACCCGAAATGTCAATACTACGCCACTGATAAATAGTATCCTGAGAGACAAACCACAAGTGTCGCTTGGAAGCGAGCAGTTGGTAATCAATGCAGCCTTTCGAACCGTAGGGACACAAGCTCTGACTACACCGTTTCCTCAAGGAGATTTTAGACCAAAGCGACACGCGACAAACGATACAGGGATTTCACACCGAAGCGACACGGATCCCTCTGTCCAAGGCAACTTTCATACCGAAGCGACACGCGACACATGTCACTTGGAAACGAGCCAATCAAGAACAGGGGCAAGGAAGATTTATTTTTCAAGGGGGGCAAACAAGGTACATTTTCCTCAATAATAGTGTTGTTCCCTCAAAAAACATTGCTTAAATTTGAATTTATCATATTCATGCTATAATTAACACATATTATTGTGGCTATAATGAAATTATATGTGAAAAATATATAATTTTTGGTTGACTTTCATTTTCCAGCCCCCCCCCATTCCGGACGCCCATGCGCATGCGCGAACAACACACCACGGCAACACATTGCAAGCTATTGAGGGAAAGGGCCCAGTATGAGCAACACGTGTGGCTTATCGTGTTGCCTAGATCTGTTGTTGTAACATGCGGTTTATCGTGTCGCGATCTGTTTTTCGCACAATTAGCAGAAAACGCTTGCTAATATCTAGACTGAAGACACCATGTCGCTTGTCACTTAGTTGGGAACTCCCCCTGTAGCGCGTCGTTTCGGTCTCAGCACCCTTCCTTTAAGGAGCTTTCAGACCGATGTAACAAGTAGCACGCGAATACGACATATGAACGTGTCGTTTGCTGTTTTGGACCCTCATGCGCAATGAATGCTATTTTACAGTCTGGAAGTGACTGTGTCACTAGTCACATCAGTGTGAACATCCCGTGTCGCTTGTCCCATTGGTCTGAAAGTTTACTTACACTCAAGTCGATGGCACAAAGGAAGTTTTGTAGGTTTCCCATTGTCGTTTCATGCAATCATCATTATCATCATCGCCGCGATTAATTTAAAGCGGAAGAAAAGAGACAGTAAATATTAAAAATACAAATGCTTCCGTGTGTGTATCTTTAAAAGAAATGATGATGATGATAATAATAATGAACCTAATTCATACAGAACAATTTAGTTACCAAGAGCATTCCACGCGTATTTTTTCTCCCGTATTATTAATGAAAGTATAACGATAACAGGACGTGGTCGACTGTCTAGAATGTTCGTTAATATCTTCGTGACCACTGTACCAAATATCACAGCAATTATCACATTCATAGAAATGCTTCATGTAAAAGAATCAGACGTTGCAGCGAAAACTCCACTTACTTCCATTATAAGCAGACGAATGCCATGCAGCTGTACCGACACCAGCGCCTCTAGCGGTATCATATTCGAGTGGAACCAACCAGTGATCCCTATCTCGTCTCCAATTCTCGAATCGCGTAATTCACAGGCGAGACACTGGAGACTGTGAAAATCTCTCTACGTAGTTCAGAAACCTCTCACGAGATGGCATAGTACGAAACTACGACAATTGAATAACATCAGGCAGTGAATTTTTCTGTGGGAGTTACTAATGTAACAACATAACGACAACTACGCAGCGTTATCTTAGCGGCAGCAAAATATTAATATCAATAAAACTTATTCTCTATATCTTACCTCAGTATTGAGTAGATTTGGACGTCTGAACTTATTCGCAAACATCAACGCCATCTGGTGAGTTTCTGGTAAGTTTACAGCTGATTGTTTACAATTACCACATGTTTGCTGTATCTGTTAGGGGATAAGAAGTTCGGTTCGAACAGCAAATTAATTACAGCAAATACAATAGTGACATTAACTTCAGGGTATACTACATGCTTATATGATTAAATGAATGCTTTTCACCTGCTTTGAAAAAGACATTTTGGAAACTATCAAATAAGCAAGGTAAGTCTTAAACTATGTTGCAATAACATGTGAACCTAGTTAAAATGATAAAACTCAGATGTTACAACGTGGTAAAGTCACATACGTTATCTAGATTACAGCGAAGTTTATGATAACTTGTGCATGAGATAAGCTCCACATGAACTTGAATGTTAAAATAAAGTAATTAACAGAAGATGAATTTAGAAAATTAATCAATCAATTATGGTTAACTAGCGACCCGGTTACGGTTTTCCCGCGTTATATTATATTTATATGTTTATTAGACGATATAAATCGTCGGAATCAATGATCCAAAACTAAATCGTCAAATTCAAGCTACGTTGGCAAGGTAGAATGAATGAGTTACACATAATTACGAAGCATTCATATAACAATTAGGAAGAATGAGTTTAGAATAATATCATTACGTATCAGAAACTAGAATTCATGAGAATATTCATTAGTCCGTTTATATAGATCTCTGCAAAAAAATATGCAATGCACACAGCGCCATCTGTTGATTTTCCCCTTAGAGGTTAGAGCTCCACAATGGTGTGTGGAGCTACAGGTGCATAACTAGTTTTACGACCCCAAATTTTAACTGTTTGCCTAACCTAACCTAACCTTACCGAGAATGGTCAGTATCGGTAACTGTTCCGATTGTTTTATGATTTCTCCTAGCACAAAGACTAATTATCGTAGAATTTTGGAAATCATTGTCACACGAAATTTGAACCTTCCTGAAAGTAATGAGCACTGTTTGGACTCGAAAAAAGTTATTTATGTTGAAAAAAACAACTTGAAAATTACCTTACGCACTTCTCATGGACAAGATATTCTCCGTCGACAGGCAACAGTAAATATCGTGGAAACATGGGAATGAATGTAGAAGTAAATCAGAACCTTAGTAGAATGCATTTAGGGACTTTAATGCTAGGAGAAACAAACCTAACCTGCCTAACCTAACCACAAAAGCATATATTGAAGAAAATCTTAAGTAATCGCTAAAACTCCGCAGTATGTGTTAAATGACGTATATCGAAATTGAAGCATGTAAAAATTGCATGATGAAATCGCAATAACACAAAAGGAACTTGGGCCATTTTCTGGCTTGTAAAGTTCCTGTCTGTCTAATGGCATCTTCCATGAAATGTGAAAATATACATGAGTGGTTAATTTGCAATCATTTGAAAGTCATTGCTATACTATACCCTGTCCCATATATCTCTTGAACAAGGCCACTCATAGTGTCAAAGAAGGGGAGAAAATTGAGTGGGCAGAGCAAAGCAGTACTTGCTGCTGTGAAGGCTGGTAACTGTAGTCATTCCCCCCCCCTCCACATCCTCCACTCAATCGAGTTTTCTTTCATGTGTTCATTGGTGGGGCCGTCTCGTGTTAACTACTTGCGCAGAGACTTCTTTTCATTTGCCTGCTCCAGAGATAGATGGGACAGGGTATGTAGATCATCTGTAAGGTGGGTAGACCAAATATTGTTGCTTTGCTAGGGTTGTCCACTACAAACAAAAGAAATGCCCTCGCCAAGAAGCTCTTGTGCGTGGCTTGATAAATGTTTGTGAACTGCTAGTTCACGAAAAGTTCCCAGAGCAAAGTGCTGAGAAGTTTAAGCAGGGAGTGTCAATTGGTCCATAGACATAGGTCCCGACTCCATGGAGCTTGGGGGGCTCGAGCCCCACAATGTTATCGATGTTGGGGCAGAGCCCCCCAAATAATTTTGCTTAAGAGAATATAATGTATTATTTTGCTTCTCTTGTAAAGTTTACTCTGAATTGTGCCACATGAACGTAACTTTAAATACACATTTGAAATGTTCTAGAGCATCAACTTTGGGAGGGCTATGACCAGAGACAGCAAAACACACAACTTATTACTATATATTAAGTATATAATTATGAGTATTGTTAACATTTTTACTAAAAAGAGTTTCAAAAGAAGATGTGCATGAACTAGGAGAGTGATGGGACGTTCGGGCTACAAATGGCTCTCACATGACATTCAGAACAAGATCATTGATATATCAGGGAGATCTGTTTTGCGCTCCGTGGTAGCAGATATTAAAAGTTGGGAATATTTTGCTATTATGGTTGACAAAACTTGTGACATATCCATCCGTGAACAATTGACATTTTGCATTCGAACTGTAAATGAAAATTTTAATATTTTTGAAGAATTCCTGGGCATTTACGAAATTCCAAAACTTAAAAAAGGAAGGGAGTGAGTCATTCATTAATTTATTTCAGTGATCAGAGCCCCCCCAATAATTTTGACAGGTCGGCGCCCCTGTCCATAGATGCACCAAGACCAGCACTGGGTGCTTTTTAATCATAATGACCACATTGCCTGCAGTTATTTCGGAAAGTATCCACATTGCTCTGTGGAAACAAAAGAGGTCAGAAATGTCAAATACAAGAGCTAATGGAGAATTTTGAATGTTATTTTTTGGATTCATGAGCCCAAAATCTATAAAGAAACCCCACTTTTGTTTTTGTACAAAACAAAAACTTAAAATTTATTGATCAGTGTTAACTTTCTGCTTTTCAACTCTAAACTGATATCATCCAATGATTTAAGGGATGGCGTGTGGTCAGCACGATGTACCCCCAGTCATTGTTGTAGGTTTTCTATGACCAGGTTACGTGACTCATTCATAATGCCCCAATGTCCTCATGATGGTGGGCATTATATCAGGAAAAGTTGTTACACTTCCCCTCGGAGACTTGAAGCTGTTCGCATAGTCGAAGCCCAAAGTTTGTGCCTTAGACCACACAGCCATGGTGCGGGACTCATCATCATCATCCTTTGCTGTTTTCCTGCCTCTGGCTGGGTCGCCATAGAAGTCAAGGCTCTCCATTTTTCCCTGGTCTTCCACCACTCCTCTCTTTCCACGATGTTCCAATCTTGTCCTCTTCTCCTAACACTCTCCGCTATCTGCTCTTTCCACCGACATCTTGGTCTCTCCCTCGGCCATATTCCCACTCCCTGTGCATAGTGAGCTATTACTGGTAGTCTTTCTGCATCCATCCTCTTCATGTGTCCGAACCATCTCATCTGTGCCTGATCTATCCTGTCCTGAAGCTTCACCACCCCCACTGTCTGTTGGATCTCCTCATTCCTTATTCTATCGCTTCTAGTTTTCCCCAATATACTCCTTAGAAATTTAATCACCACTGCCTGCTTCTTTCTTTTGTCTCTCTATGTCATTGTCCAAGTCTCTGCTCCATACATAATTATTGGCACATAGTATGTGTTATATATTACCTTCTTGCATTTTATAGGTACATCCCTGTTCCATATTAATCTTCGAACACTTTGTCCACCAGACATTTGGCCTCTTCTGTTTACCTCCTCGTCTATTCTTCCACTTTTCTCAATTATGCTTTGTAGATATTTGCAGGGCAGCCATTAGGGGTGTGCAACGCGTGCCACCACACAGGGTCTTGTGCTTCGAGATATTTAATATTATTGACCGTTGTATTCACATTCATTTCTCATGAAAAATTGATCCCATTAGATTGATTGATTGATTTGGTGTTTTAAGTCTACTTTATGCACAGTAAGGCTAATCGGGACTGGACCTACAGTCCGAACCACTTGTGCCACCACCGGGTATCAAACATGGGACCCTTTGTGATCACATTAGAATAGATAAAATAAAAGAGAAGAAGCTACATTACGAACACAGCTTTATTTGCAGTCATACTATAGAAAAGGAAACCGAAATAAAAAACGGGAACAGTGAGCCTGCTGTGAAAATAAAAATTTCAGCACTAACAGTGGAGTTCCTTGTTTGTGGTCCCAACTTTGTACCGATTCTCTGTCATAAACTCTATTGTTCGATAGAGTGCAGGCATCCTTGTGATTTGTTGCGTTGAAACAGAGCTCCCAGGCCCCAAATTTGAGGATGGGGAATTTACCTTGTCAGTAAATTGAGAACAGATGTCAAGATGAAGATAGACCATGACAGGGAAACTTGCCCCGGTCGGCATTTTGCCGTTTGTGTGAACCGATCCCCAGCTAAATGGAAATAAAGATTTGGAGATACTTTTATTTCTACTTTCTTGAAACCCAAGGAAGGGGCGGGATTTGCAGATATCGTGAATTTTACCACTATGCCAATGATCCAAAAAAGGCTAACCCTCGGGTGGTATTTGAAGAGTGGATGAGGGTGAATTGCCCCTTTGGTTTCTCTATCCCCCTGTGGTCAAAGTTGACCTAATTTCCACCCACTTCAGGAGAAAGTAGATGTCGAAGAACCTTGTCCTGTGGTTGCTAATGTTTTGCTCTTAGGGGAGAAAATGTTTGTTCTAATGTTTATAATGTCCCAATGCTTCAGGAGCAGTTAACTGAAATTACTTACATTGGAAATTTTTCAAATAGCACAATGGGCTCTCCTCCCTTGCCAGATTATTGACAGAAACTTATGTGGCATCAAAATTTGACTTTCATTATGGGATTGACCAGGGCGCAGACAGAGGTGGGCTGTAATGGTGAGGACCGCATTATCAAATTCGTGTATTTGGGGGTAATTTGTTTTTTTAAAATAATATAAAATTCAACAGTATACATTCTATCTTAAATATATGTAATATTGTAATATGTAAAAAAAAGTTTACAAGTTGGCACCATGCTGCAATATGTGCAATGAGGTGGGGGAGAGGGGAATCAGAATGTATGTCCTTAGTAATCCATTTACTTTAGCTGGTTTCAAGTCACTTTTACTACCAGGTGCAAACATATTTAGTTCGTTAGGTGAACGGAATGATGATTGCAGGGGAAGGCAGATCAATTAAAGTGTAAAGCTAAGTGATTTCAGTTATGAAATAGTTATGCTGTCTTAATTAAATGCTTTATGAGGATTATGACATGATGTGGGTGAACGCCATTGGCCTTGGGTAGGAGGGTATGGCGACCCCTGGGATTGACGACGTGTAGGATACATTTTATCTGAGAGGTAATCTACATTGTGCTCTCTAAAACAATTTCCCTCACTTATATCATACCAAATATTTATACTTCCACGACACACATGTAAAGAATACAATTTGTAGTAGAATGTGTTAGGTAGGGAATTTTGTTTGAGTCTTGGGGTAGTTGGGGGGTATTCTTTGCATAAACAAAGGGACCTAGCTGGGGAATACCCCATTCTCTCGCACCCCCCCCCCCCTCCTCACTGCACCTAGAGCATTGGTAAAGATTTAAGTAACACACAAATATTTATATTCGTATATGGATATATACATACGTACGCAGGCTGTGAATGAATTTTCTTGATAAAGTTTTGTTGATGTAAAGTCGATGAGGTTTCATTTCGACTTTACGACTCCTCAAAAATCGGCATTTTTATCGTATATGTTTGCAGTCACGAATCACATTTTCTACCGGAAAACTACAAAATCTTTAGTATGCTATGGATAGATAGGAAAGTGTCACCCTCAGCATATTAATATAACCTAGCGAGTCACTAAAGAACGATAAGCAACAGTACGTGAATTGAGCAAAAGTTAAAATCAGGAATGTCCTGCCAGCACAATCCCGCTTCCATAGAGTACTAATATGTCTATGTTGGTAAAGGTAAAGTTCCCGTGCATATAGCACCGTGGGCCTCCCCCATGGTGCAGTGGTAGCGTCATTGCCTTGTAATCAAGGGGTCCCGGGTTTGATACCCGGTGGAGGCACAAGTGGTTCGGATCCCACTTTAAACTGTAGGTCCAGTCCCGATTAGCCTTACTGTGCATAAAGTGGACTTAAAACAGCAACTCAAAACAGCATATAGCACCGTGTCATGAAGGCACAATTAGGAGATGTGGGGGTAGGCTCTTACACATTTCCGATCTCAGCCATTTTGGAGGTGATGTGATCAGCACAATGCTACAGCTGCCTTTAGCCCAGGGGTTGCCCCAGGGGTACTCATCTATTTCAGTTTGGGGAGCGGCTTTATGCGGGGACAAGGCCAGAAAAATTCCAACCTTACCCTGGTAATCAAAACCCGGTCTCTCACGTGGCAGTCAGATGCTCTACCGACTACACTACCGTGGCTCTTATGCAACGTTGAATCTCTAGTGCATGGCTACATATATACAGAGAAAAATGTGTTTCTTTCGAGAGCTGATAGAAGACTGAAAAAGGTCCTGAAGTAGCAAGAAGTTATTAATTACAGAAAGTTATTTGTCTTCATGTTCTCAACATGCTGCCAAATTTCGTTGGCGGCTCAAGGGAAATCCTTGTGTTGAAGGTGGGGTAATAATTATGGAATATTAATAACCATGTTGATTTTAGTGTAGAATTTTACGAGGAATTGAAGGTGTATATGGGTATAGTTCGCACAGGGCCTTGTGCTTCCTAACGGCAGCCCTGGATGTTTGAAGCTCTCCACTACCCCCAATTCTTCAGTGTCCATATTTATTCTTGGTTTGCTGCCCTGTTCTCCCATATTACTAAGTCATCTCTTCCTCTCCTATCTTCTTCCCCATCTCTTCGTTAATTGCACCCATTGTTATTATGAAGAGCAGTGGGGAAAGAGCACTTCCTTGTTTTAGTCCATTACTTATACCGAACCACTCCGTTCTTCCCACTGGTGTCTTCACACAGCTCTGGTTGGCTTTGTATGTTCTTTGCACTCTACACACTATCTATTCCTCGACTCCTTCCTCTCTTAGAGCCTTCCAAATCTTTGTTCTGTCCATGCTATTGTATGCCTTTTCTGTATCTAGGAATGCAATAATCAAATCATTTCCGTACTCGTAGTGCCTTTCCTGCATTTGCCTGATGGTGGGTGAATATCAGGTCTACTGTTGATCTGCCTCTTCTAAATCCATACTGTTCCTCTCTCATGTTCAGATCTGTTACTTCCCTTATTCTTTTCTCTAATATTTTCTCATACACCTTTGCTGAGTAGCACATAAGTGTTATTCCTCTGTAAGGAATATGTGATGTAAAAGTAAATTATATTTTAAGTTCACTTTAGGTTGAGATGAGCTAATTGGAACTGGACTTTGAGTTTAAAGTGGGCTCGTAACCACTGTGCAATGTGATTTTAACATTCTTTCCTCTCTTGATTGGTTTGAAATTTCCTTTTCCTAATTTTTTTAATGGTATTGAAATGTAGAAGTTTACATATAGGTAGATTGCACAAAGGTGCATAAAATATTTTCATTTAGTTGTTTGTGAAAGGGGTGGCAACGTAGATGCAAATGATTTATGTGGATTTATTTTCCATCAATATCTGGTGGAGACACATAGTGGTTTGGATCCCACTTTAAACTGTAGGTCCAGTTCCGATTAGCCTGTCTGTGCTTGGAGAGGACTTAAAATAAAATAAAAAATGATAACCTGCAAACAAACTAACAGTACAACAGTACAAGAAATAGTTTGTAAATACTATGATTGAATATTTTTTTGTTTACAGGAGAAACATGGCTTCTATCATAAGACCTTTTTTGATGTGCCAAGGGAAAGCTGAACTTTTTGGAAGCTGGATGAAGAGGGTAAACTATTTACTCAAAACACAGTTTCAGTGAGATGGAGAAATATGCACTTTTAGACTGAAGGCAATAAATAAAATCTGTATTGTGTTAGGATGAACTCATGATTTTGTTATTTTGCTGATACTGAGAAATTACTGACATAAAATTTGCCGATAATCGTCACACTACAGATCCAATATGAAATTGTAAATGTGCCATGAAGATCCTGAATTGTTTGTTTGCCTCCTTAATTAATAGCTGTAACCAGGTGTAGTTAACGGTTTTTGCTGCAGAAAAGAAACTTCATATGTTGGCAATTACCTGATGAAATAAGAGTGTATGATTTATACCTTAAAATTCATAAAAATGTTAAATATAAGAATTTTGCACTAAATGAAAAGGTATTTGTAGATACATCAGATCTGTAGGCAATTTGACTATTAAACTGATGCTCCAGTATGCTTGTACTGACCAATACTAATAGCAGTGGTGTCGCGTGGAGTACATCCTTGGGTGTTCACAGCCAGCCTAAAATCAGATAAAATCTACACCCTTTCTTTGTATGAGTTAATAACAATTGTAATTTCTTTTCCATAAATATGTAATTGGTAATTATCCATACTTGTTACTTGAACCAAAATTAATATTATTTTCTGCTAACAGTGTGTTCGTCTTCTTTCGTTTTGACTCATCTACATTATCTAAAGGTTAGCAACACATTTTAACTATCAATGTAAGTGTAAATCTGCTCATTTTGGTGACAATGTTTTAAAGCCTAAAACCTTTGCCATACAAGGTTTTGGGTACATGTCAACTATTTGCAATGGAGTTGTTGAGCAGGTTGGCAGTCTTAATTTTTGGTTAAATGTATTGCAAGAGAAAGGTATTAGGCTAAAACATCAAAGATCTTAGGAATTACTATAACTATGCAAACAGTGCTTGCATTATATCTTAACTACTGCATACTTTTCCCCAATACAGAAGCTAAACGAAAGGAAAAATAAAATACTTTGCACTTCCTCCGCTATCGACATTCTCTGAACAGTTGCTGTCATCTGTTGACAGTGTTCTTTCGGAAGGGGCATGTGCTCCGATTTTCAGTTTTCTCCCTTGGTTCTTTCGGCTTCTTCGGTAGAGCTACAGCGGATGGAGTTCACAGCACCAGATGTGCTCCGGGCTCTCGCTGCCTAATCTGGTGAGCTTTTCTTGTCAACAGTCGGGGAAAATTGAAGCATTGTGAAGACTTTATGAATGAAAAAAACTTCTGCTTTGTAAAATTAGTATATTGAAATGTAGTGTTTTATTGTGCAGAAAAGAAAACAAATCGAAAATTTTCCGTTTTTGGTTGTGGGTGCGTGTGCTCCGTGAACTCCCTTCAGGCGATGCCTCTGACTAATAGTGTTGTGGAACTTTGTGCATTTTGTTCCTGTAACTATAGTATGGTGATATTATTTTTTGAGAAATCCTGATTGTTAGGAGATTAATCAGTATGTTATCTCTCTTTATCAGTAGATGTTTGGGAAGTGTTTATATATAGTACATTTATGTGGTTATTTTGTGCCATTTTCCACTTCTTTAGTTAATTGCGATGCTAAATAAACAATAAAACACCAATGCCATGGATTGGTTCCAAAGGTTGACTTTCACATATGATTTAGCACTCAATACACTATGCCTTCAAGACATCTAAGTCTCTACTTTCTCCCATGTTTCAAGTTTTTCCTGTAGGATTTATCTACAGAAATGAATATTTGACCCTGTTGGTATTAGGATTTCCTTCACCATATAGACAATCTTTTCTTAAAATAATGACTAAATCAATTGCTCCTTATTGGTGAAAAATTTCTTTAATCTAGAGGATAATCATTTGAATGAGGAACCTATTTTACTGTTCATGGTTATCGGTAAAGACTTCATTTATGTTGCAAATGGACAACATTTCTAATGTGATAGAAGTGTTAATGCTGTCTTTTCAGGTAACATGTCAGCAGATCCGCCACTTAAATCTTCTTGAGTATCAGAGCAAATGTCTTCTTCAAGATAATGGTGTTAATGTGCAGAAGTTTGTTGTTGTGGGAGACATGCAGGAGGCTAAGTCTGTAACCCAGAAGTTTCGTAAGTATTAGAACTACTTTATTTTCCCCTTTGTGAAGTGGCATAATATAGTGATGAAATTTCATGTCATTAACTTCGGATCTTCCACTGAATGAAACTTGGTGTGAAGGTTTGCATCTTAAAAGGAACCGAATGGCTTAAACTCACAAAGGAAAGAACTATGAACAATTTTAAACTGCAATGTTAAAATACTTCAATGTAATTTGTATCTAGAGTCCAGTGTAGTTGGCACTCTCACCTTCGATACATGCAGTTCCGGGTGCGATCCCTACTAGAAGCAACATTCTTGTGTTGAGTTTGAGATGTTCACTTTATACACAGGTAGGCTAATTGGGACTGCACCTAGTTTAACCCTCCATCATCCGCATCCTCATAGCAGCACAAATAACCCACGCGCGGCACTCAGTGCCGCCTCATCAAAACCAATGTTATTTACGTGAATTATTGATGCAAATCAAGCTTGAATTACACTAGCACTTACTGGAAATCAGGGAAAATATACATGAATGCAAACACGGCCATTTCGGACATTTTTATTAGCTATTAGAAGACAAGTAAACAAAAATGACAGTGTCTCATACAATTACAAGCTTAGACTCTTGAAGCAAATGCATTAAAATATTATCCTAAAAGTAATTAAAACTTTTCCATATAATGAAGGCACTAAAAAGTGAACTCACCATTCACAAAAATATCAAAGTATTTTCCACAAATTTTCAAAGTATTTTTCAAAAAAATTCAACATATTTTTTTCAAATTTTTTAACGTATTTTTCAAAACGAATTGAAATCATACAACTTATATGGGCTTAGAAACAAATTATTTGTTCCAAAATTCTCTGTCAATATCTCTCCGACTCTCAGAAAAAACAACCGAATGTAGAAAACACACCTCGAAGAAACTTACAAATATTTTTAAAATGTTAAAATTTCAATTTGTTTCTTGTACTCTTATGAGGTATACCCAAGAAAAGACATACTGACTCAAATATAAGGAACCGAACGTTGTCACTTTTCAATATCGTTATTTTGATAACTCCAACATTTCGTGTGGGTACTGCAACAGTTTCTGCATACAAATAATTTGCATTCCGAGCAGCGTACATTGGTTTTATTCTTCTTATTTCTGCCAAATTCATGGCTGGCCTGCTGTGATTTAAGTTAGGAAATGTCCCGCGCGCGATACTGAGTCCCACCAAAGGGGGACCGGTCACTTGAGGGGTGTGTAATCAACTGAAAGAACGACAGAAAAAAGGTGCCAATGACTATATGTTTTTGGGGAAATAGTGAAGTTACCTGGTGCTTTCCTGACCATTATTGCGCTGGTAAGGAAAATAATTCAAAATTCTCAACACACAGGTTACAGAGGGTTAAAGTGGGATCTGAACCATTGTGTGTCTCCACCTGGTATCAAACCTGGGACCCCTTGATTACCTAATCTTACAAGGTGACAAAACTACTGCGCTATCGGGGTGGCCCCATTTTTTTTGTTGTCTCAGTATTTTGAGGAAAATCGAGGGACTGCTTGAAAAGAAGAAGCAGACTTCTGCTTAGAAATCCAGAAAACAGCTGTGATGGAGCTTGATATGGTAACGCATATCATCCAAGGAAAAGCTGCCTGGCAAGCCTTGGTGCTTGAAGAGATGTTGTGCCATGATGCTTATTTTTCTTGCTAGTTTAATTTAGTTTAGTTTGTATCAGGGTTTGATCATCATGATTTTTTTTGTTTATTATTGATGTAAAGATAAACCCCCTTCCTCCAGGGCTGTAGCAAAGATTTTTTTTCTTTTGTGGAGCTCAACTTTCGAGGAAAAAGAGTATTATTTTGGAATATTGTTGTAATGTAATATGTACATTAATCATGAGTACGGTATTTAACATAAGAGTAGAACTTGGATTTTACATTTTCCCACATTGTACATTCAATATTTAAGGTCCCAACATAGCAAAATGTTATAAAAGTTTCCTCGATTTTTCATTTTCTGATGGAGGCTCATATTGGTTCAGATCCCACTTTAGACTGTAGGTCCAGTCTCGATTAGCCTTACTGTGCACAAAGTGGACCCAAAACACAAAATCAATCAATTTTACATTTTCCTGAAAAACATATAATCGCGGTTCCACTGCCAGATTATTAAAAACATTTAACTCACGTAGCAGAAATTTTACAATTTTTAAGTTGTTTTTTTTGTATGTCTCAAATGTGGTGGTAGGAAAATCATGTAAACTACTACATTTGCATTCTTTTGCAACTTAATATTCTTGAATATGTTTTGGGCATGTAATTATATCCACTTATAACAAATGATTAACATTTGATGTTAATGTATGTGTGTGTGTGAGAGAGAGAGATACAGAATGAATGAATGTTCACTGTCTGAGACTTCAGTGTGCAAATCAAATGTGTATTTGCATGAAAGTATAATTCACCTTTGGTGTAAGCAGTTCTGGGTTCGATTCCTGGTGAGAGCTCAAAACTTTCGATGACAACATTGTGGGGACAATTTGGAAGCTATTTGCAAGAAGTAGTGGACTCTGGTCTGTAAAGCCAGATAAAAGCAGAGATAAGACTCGATGCCCTGAATACAGGCCTTGCCCTGGAGTTTAGTGTAGTAGCATACTTATCCTTGAGATATTGGGTCACCTTCCCAAGCTAACAAAGTGAAGGTCTTTTTCATTCGTTTCAAGATTGTTTGTCAAAATAATGTCAGGGATACAGTAAACAACAAAATAAGAACACACACATCAGATTTGATCTTGTGTTAAATGTAACAGCCGGTAATTATCATCATGGCTTATTTGTCACTTATGCAATGTGAGAAAAGATTAGACTAAAAATTGTATTTGGCATAAAATACTCGCAAATATAAGAGAAACCAATTGTTTACACAATGACAAATACTGGGATGAAATTTGGGAAAGCTATCCTGGAAAAGTTAGGGTGGCCATCTTGTGACTAAACAAGCTCCTGTTTCACTCTTGGCACATGGAGAATTAATTAACAGAGAAATTAATGAAACAAATGCAGAAAGATATTACAGGGGACAGTGGTTTGATCTAGTGACCATGCTTCAACCATTAAAATCCAGCTTGTAAAGTTGCCAGCTAAAAGCATGGCCATGAAATTAGGTGGGTGGCAGATGTTCAAGCTGGTGCCATATCGGAGCACAATCACAAGTGTTCGGAGGTTTAAGAGAATGAAAGATGTTGTTGTAGAGTTGGTCTTTGTAATCCATGTGATACAAACTGACTGTATTTGCTCGAAAGGTCAGGGGTGACACAAAAGTACCCTGGAGAGAGGTTGGTCTGATGCTCGCACTAGGCAATGCAGCTTGGTTGACGTTGCCACACAGTGTGCGAGAACCAGTGACTTTTGTTCCACTCTCGATTTGCTTTTCCCATATGTGGCACCAGCGCAATTGTGCCCAGCTGCCTATTTTCATGGCCGTGTGTTTAGGTGGCTGAGCACATTGTGTATCCAACTCACAATCTCACTAGTGAAGGATCCAGGTTTGAGTCCTGGTCTAGACATGAGTGTTTCTTTTGTGAAATCCCATCCTCTTCTGTGAGAGTTGCACAAAATTTGACAAATGCAAAGGGTTTTGCCCCTCAGAAGTTTAGTTTATCTCGAAACATATGTAAGGGAATAAAGGACTGAGACACAGATATTTTGATTATTTAATGGTATGTCATGAGTAAAGCATGAGAAGGAAATATTGTACCAGTAGTTAAACATTATTACTAATGGTTCTAGCAAATCACAAGGAAGCTGCTTCTAGAAAGGAGTTATGTGGTAAGTAAGTATAGCTTAGATCAAAGATATAAATAATTTCATCCCATCATAAAAGTTTGTTGCATACAAGCTTGCTTTTATTCACTATCCATTGTTCACGAGAATGAGCTTTCATTTCACCAAATTATACAAATGTAAATGATGGCATGACAATGTTTGGCATGGGTTTCTGCACTAAAGTAATGCATAATTATCAATAAGCAATTGATTGTGTTTTAAGATGCAAAAATATTGTGTAGCATTTATGTAATGGTCACTTACTGTAACTCTTTACTATGTTAGAGGGCCTCCCCGATGTCGTTGCCTTGTAATCAAGGGGTCCCGGGTTCGTTACCTGGTGGAGGCACATAGTGGTTCGGATCCCACTTTAAACTGTAGGTCCAGTCCCGATTAGCCTTACTGTGCATAAAGTGGACTTAAAACACCAAATCAATCCAATCCAATTTACTATGTTAGAATCCAAATATTATACATATTGTTGCTGGTGGTTGAACAGCATCTAAATAATATCCCAATATATTATTTAAGACATTAACCTGTTCATAAACTAAAGAAAGGGAAATAATAACATTGTTTTATTTTATTGTAGCAATTTCAGAAACATACAGTTTTTGAATGACTAAAACCTGGAAATTTCTTCATAAGTGAAAACAGTAGTCCGATTCATCATGTTACCTTCCTAAAACAACTCACTCCATTTCTACTGGACCTTATACAAGGTGACACATGTTGTATCTACCAATTTGAGTTGGCAACCTTGCCAGAATGCATGTGCGCATGTGTGGCATACCTTCGCCTGTGTATAGTTTTGAGTTAGGCTATTAGTATACCATGGAGTATTGGCCAGTGCAGACACGTTGTGAACAGAGTCACCGTGAAATATGCGCTATTTCACAGAACATGTTGAGATGTGCATCACGAAAGCCTTCCTGCATTACCTCGAACAGTGCATCCAAGGATGAGGAGGACATTTAGAGGACATTATTATTTTAAAGGTGGACTGAAGTCTGTATTGTCCATATTATACACTGTGTGTATATTTTTATTTCATAACCATGTAAAGTTACTACAAACACTCACCATCTTTCCATTGTCATTTGAAGTTGGTAGATACAATATGTGCCACCCTGTATATGATAATTCATTCTTGCAGCACACACCTTTGTTTGTATGCTGTAGCTGTTGGACTTCAACCTGCAACTGGTAGCTTCAAGTTCTTTACTCCGAGAAGAATAATTTTTTGTGTCCTCTTACAGGTGTATGATTTCACACACTCCCCATCACTTTATTGAATATATACGCACACTGATTGCAGCCCACAAGCCTGTTGCTTCTGAAAAACCGATGCATTGTCTCCACTGCTGTAAGTTTATGCACATAACTCATCTAGTAATGCTCTTGTGCAATCCTGAATGTGATTATGTATGAGAATGTGCATAAAATAATAGCACAAGCATGTGATTTACATTCCCGTTCAGACCACTGTGTAATTGTGAATTTTACTGCACTTATTAACAGAAATGTTTGATTTGAATTCAGTTGTGCATCAAGCTTTAAGTAAAAGTTGTCACCTTGCTGTCGGTTATGTTATGTATTGTAGAAACGTTTACCATTAATGTTACATTTTTCGAAATTTATTTCTAATGTAATATGGTTGTTATTTTGCAGAAGTGGATGAATATGTGATAAAAGCACAGGTTTTAGCCGGTGGACGAGGGCTTGGCCATTTTGACAATGGCTTCAAAGGTGGTGTTCACATTACAAAGGAGTAAGTACTATTTTTTCTTTGTTTCAATTACCAAGTACCTGAAATTTTTCTTCTAATACTTGACTTTGTCATCAGATTTATGTCTCTAATTTTTATACCAACTTTTAAAGTGAGTTATGAGGAAATAAACATCCTAACACACAATACTAGAAATCACAACTGGGTTTCTCAACACAGAAATCAAGCCTTTCCATGTTTATCTGTTGATCAACCACTCTTCCTGTGTTATATTTGGATCCTGCTCTTTTCTCATAGTCTTCTCTGCCTGATCTTTGCACCAGCATCTTGATCTTCCATGTGGCATTTCCCCCCATTCTCTCTCTCCCTCTGCATTGACTGACAGAAACATTACTGGAAGACTTTCTTATGTCATCCACCATATATCCAATCCACTTTAACCATAACAGGTGTGATCTGTCCTGCATGTTTGACCTTTCCTAATCACATGGTGGTTAACCCTTATAATCAAGGTGGGCTTCTGATGGGAACATGTACAATGGCTCGGTTCCTACTTTATACTCTGTCTGGCAAACAAATGAAAACAAGTCCTCTGTGCAAGTAGAACTTGAGAGGGGAAGTGTGACTGCAGCTACCAGCCATTTGCTGCAGTGTGTACTGCTTTGCTCTGCCCACTCAATTTCTCCTCTTCTCTACCATTATGTATGGCATTGCTAAGAGATTCCCGAGAGTGTAGATCTGGTCCCAATTAGGCTAATCATAAAATGTGCTCAAAATAAACTTTGCCGAAGTTTTTGAACATGCATTATCATTAGGGCCTGGGACTTTATGTCTTATAAAACTGTAAAATATGTATGTAATTATGTCATAGAAATTGGAAAATATGTCATGAAAAATTACAAATATGTCAGAAAAATGCAGAAATATTCCCAGTAAAGTCAAAAATATGTACAACAGTACTCTCGAATTTCTCCCATACCTGATAGAGTAGAGTAGGGGCTGTAATGTACCAAATGTTATTTTCACTTTTGACTGATTTTTGTGAAAAGCGAAAAAGGCAAAGAAATGAGAACGAAACTTCTTTACTTCCCATGCAACAATGAGAGAGAACATTTTTCCTCAATAATGTTTGCATGGCTATCAGTTGTTGGTGGGATAAAAAGAAGTGGGGTATTATTGTTCCTCTGTAATTTCCATATCCTGCCATCGACAATATGAACTATCCATTGTGCTAAAGTTACAAAGAAAAAATTATGAAATAACTGATTATGTGTGAGAGAATTACGAAATTATACAGAAATATGTCTTATTACAACAAAATTGAAGAAATATGTTGTAAAAATGCGAAATTGGTGAAATATGTCAAAATATGCTTTGTCAAGTTTGTCTATTTCAACTGATTTTCATCAGATATGTAAAGATCTCACCCCAATATTAAATCCAAAGCCAAATGAAAAATATGTTATAACTTAAAGTATTGTTGATATATTTTCCAAGTACAAAAATTTTAAGCATTTTTATGGACTGGAAAAATATTTTGGCCCACTCATTTCCTTGTACCAATTCCATAGCAAAAATGGCCCTTAAAGCTGATTTAAAGAATCTTTTGTCAAACGTTGCTTTAGATGGGGAACAAATGGCAATCACAGCATGCAAGATCACAACAGTTTGATGGGTATAAGAAACCATATCTTATTTGAATGTTCTCTGCATATCTCGGGCAGTTTCTTTTTGGAAGAATTTCTCATTTATAAAAACAGAGAATGCTTTGAATGAATAGTTTTTAATTTTCTAATTTTGTGACTCTTTTGATGAACCAATTCTTCTTCAGGTCATCAAATGTTACTTCAATAATAGAGAAAATGGTAGGACATCGCCTTATAACAAAACAAACTCCTAAGGAAGGAATTAAAGTCAACAAAGTGATGGTGGCAGAATCTGTGGACATTATAAGGGAGACATATCTTTGTATATTAATGGACAGGTTAGTGAGGGTTTTCCTTTCTTTTCTATTAGTGAAACTATGTAATTTTAAATTTAAAAGAGATGTAAATTGTTTTTTCTATATAATGCACAATTTTGTGAAATAAATCTTCATGATGTTAACTTTATAATATTATGTCGCTTAGAAAGTGCAGCGCAAAATTGCAGCTGATCCTAGAAAAAAGACAAGGAAAGAACATTCAGCATATGCATGCACAGTATAATTCATGGTGTATTTCACACCTTGAAGATAGTTAATGAGAGAGATGCAGGGAGAGGATTTTACTTGAGCAGCAATAGTTCACAAATGATGCTATATAGGGTGCGGAATTGAGATATCCTTCACTCGAGCAAATAATGCTCAAACAGGCAAAAAGAGCAGTATACACTCGAAGCCTAGTAGTATGCATATAACCGTAATTTGTCTGTGGGAGTGGGCCCTGAAATTGTAACTAAAGTGAACATACTAATCATCTCCTTGTTAAAAATGTAGTGTAGTCTATCGTACCAATACACAGTCATATATGAAAATGAAATAGATGATTGTGGGCTGAAACTACAGAAGTGGATATATTATATATATATGTCTCTACGATTATTGTTGCGTTAAAACAATATTCCATTGTATATGCTCAAGCGTAGCACACTTGATGGTGGGAGACTCAAAATGAGTACGTACCAACAAAAGTGGTTCGTCGCAGTACTCTAATAGTTAACCCTTCGTAACCTGCACGGCGCACTGAGTGCCGCCTTTTTTAAAGTTTTGAATAAGTGCAATAATGGTTGGGAAAGCACTAGGTAACCTATCTACACTATTCCAATGAAAAACATAGAAGCGGTCGCTACTTTTTTCTGGCGTTCTTTCAGTTGCTTACACGCCTCAGAAGTGACCGCTCTCCCTTTGGTTGCACTCGGTACTGCGTGCAAGAACATTTTCTACCTTAAATCATAGCACACCAGCCATGAATTTTGCAGAAATAAGAAAAATAAATCTAGGCTATGTTGTTCGGAATGAAAATTATATATATGCAGAAACCACTGCAGTACCCATACGGAAGGTCAAGAGTTGTCAAAATAACTATATTGAAAAGTGACATTAGTTTCTTTTATTTGAGTCAGCATGTCGTTTTTTATGTATATCTGGTAAAGTATGAGAAACATATTGAAATTTGAACATTTTAAATTTTTTTGCAAGTTTCTTTGAGTTGTGTTTTACACATTTGATTTCTTTCTCTCAGAGTCTGTAAGATTTTGACTGAGAATTTTGGAACAAATAGTTCCTTTCTAAGCCCATATAAGTTGTATGATTTCAATTCGTTTTGAAAAATACAATAAAACTTTTTGAAAAATACGTTGAAAATCGTGTAAATGGTGAGTTCATTTTTTATGTCCTTCATTACATGGTAAAGTTCTAATAATTTTTAGAATAATATTTTGGTTCATTTCCTTCAAGAGCATAAACTTATAATTTTATGAGATACTTTCTCTCATTTAATTTTTTTTAATAGCTAATAAAAATGTCCAAAATGGACATGTTTCCATTCCAATATATTTCACCTGATTTCAAGTTATTGGTAGTGTAATTCAACAATGATTTGCATCAATAATTCATGCTAATAACATTAGCCTTGGTATGCAGCACTAAGTGCCGCACGTGAGAGATTTGTGATGATATGGGGATGCAGATGGATTTTTTAGATTTTCTAACTGTTTGAAAATAAATTACATTGCTCTCTAGGGTGTTCCCAATATTTCTGTATTACTTTTGTTCATAAAAACATAAATGTAATGTAATTAGGAGGTAAAATGCACTTGGTGGGCATATCAGGCACAATCTTTGAATGCATCTCATTCGAGACGCTCATACCAGTGACAGAGTACAATTGGTTTGTAATTACGGTAATTATTGTAATTATTATATTTAATAAAGAACTGCACCTCTAGAAACAAAAAACAAAAAATTATTATGGAGTTTTAGTGAGACACTCGTGCAATAATTGGTTTATTATTTTTTGTTAATTATAGTAATTTTTGTAATTATTGTAATTAATAAATAACTGCACATATACAGAGCATTCCCTGACATTCACTACGAGACTCGGCGGCAAGCGGCCCGGCGTCAGCACTTGTCTTTCCCGGTAAACGGGGTCCACAACAGTCGCTAGAGTCGGCTATTAAAATTACAGTTTTCATATTGTGTACTAACCTTGACTACAGAAGATGTTGAAAATGATGTCCTTCCGCTGCAACACATTCCTGGCATCTCTGAAGGAAATTGGCATTTATACGTGCAACTTCATCTACTGTAATTCTCCCGATTTCTCGTACAATACTCTCTTTTAACTCACGGATGGTGTGCGGATTGTTTTTGTATACTTGGTTTTTCTTTCCACTTTTATTCAGAACTGACCCTGTTACTCTCAACTTTTTTACGAGATTTAATATGGTGGTCCTATGTGGAACTCGAACACCAGGAAATTTCGTTTGCAAAACATCGTCGCACTTCTCCACAATTCCTCTTTCCGAAGTAACACTCAACAAGATATATCTTTTGTTGTATTTTAAACTTTTGTGGTGCCATATTAAGCCACAATCTTCAACACACGGACACAACACAACACAACTTCCGACAACTGGCATCAGTCCGCAACGTCAACAGAAAGGGAAAGAGTGCGAAAGCAGGGAGAGCGAAAAAAACAGACTGTAGCATGCAACTGTCGCGGACCCGTTCACCAGGAAAGACAAGCCCTGACGCCGGGCCGCTTGCCGCTGAGTCTCGTAGCAAATGCCAGGGAATGCTCTGTATAATCAGTAGAGGCACATATTTTTGGTAAATAAAAAAGCAAAATTTCAGTACAAAAACAGAGTCGATTTCGGGTTCAAAAGTGGTAAATAAAATAAAATTTCGGTGTTATAGCAGTGATTAATCACATCAAAAGTGCTATATAAAATGACATTTTGGTTTTAAAATTGTGAATATAATCCTAAATTTGATTTAAAAACTGCACTTATTACACAAAATAAACTTATCCCTTCTAACAGCACATTTATGTAGTTACCTGAGTATTTAGTCTATTCCTGTGTAAAGGGGTTCATTTTTGCTTCTCCTCAAATATTTACAGCAGAATTAATCAATTTTCCGTGAATTGCATAACTCACAGGATACATCAGACTTTGGAAAGTGTCGCGTCGGTATATAAATGGTAAATTTCGTGTTTAAGAGTCAATTTCGCATTTTTCAGTTCATTTCGCATTATTTCGTGACAAAACAGGGTAGAAAAATGCACCTCAGACCTTTCAGAAACATGAAAAATGAACATTACAGCATGTTATTTCATATTTCGTGTTTTCGTCAAAAACGAAATTTGCATGCCTCTAATAATCAGCAAAGGAAGCATTGATTCAATAATAAAATGGGTTCTTGAATTTTAGTGATAAAAAAATTGTGGGCCTGTGAGCTGTTCTCCGGTATGTAAGTTTCTCATATGGCCCTGGTAAGCTAGGGTTAAAACTAAACCTATAGTCCTGATGAGCACATCTGACCATGAAATGGACTTAAAACAATCTTTTACATGTTTGTGTCTCAATTTAAATGCTGATGTCATAAAATATGAAACAGAAGTTAATATTCGATGTTTTGGGACAATTATAAATCTTTACTGTTCACAACATATATGCAAAAGTATACGCATTACATGAATGGTGAATATATACTGTTTAACGGAGCTTTTGAGACAGAAGCGACACGTGGCTCTTTAAAACCAATGCTTAGAAGTAGAAGTAAGTGCAACCTTTCCAACCAAAGCAACATTAGCTGCAAGTGTCACTTGCCACTTGGCCTGTAAAGTTTTCTCAGTGACCTTTCAGACCGAAGCAACAACTGACATGTGTCACTTGGAAGCAGACCCTTAGTAATCCATTCAACTTTTTGAACTTAAGTGCGACAACGAGCTGAACATGTCACTTGCATGTTGCTAGGACTATACAGTGGAACCTCAATTTTATGTTCTTCAGGGGACTAAGCTGAAGAAACTGAAGAAAAAAGTAAAATCGAGGAAAATTTTATAGAATATTCCTATGTTGGGACCATCAAGATTCAATGTAATTATAATGCGGGAAAATGCATAATCCGGATCCGGAAACGTAAAATCGGGGTTCCACTGTACTGTTTTCTCAATGGCATTCATTGTGCTGCTTTCGTCTGTTGCTTTGCATTTTTGGTGAATGTTTTGCTTTATAATAAAGGATGTGTCACTTGTCATCTGTGACTTCAGTGTGAAAACTCCTTCAATGGTGTGCATTATGTTGCCTCGGTCTTGTTTGTGCATGCGTGGTGGATGCTTGCTTAGTCTGAAGGGGCCCTTGTCACTTCAATGTGACACCCAGTTGCGTGCCCAAGGGTGGGTTGGTGAGGGTTATAACCCCCCCGCCCCACACACACACTTTTGGGGCCTGTATTATTAAAAAAAAGAACGTGAAAGGCAGAAAAAGATGGGACAATGAGAGCTAGTTACCAGAAAAAGTGTACGTAACCCCTCCCTTTCGAAAATCCTGTGCATGCCACTGGTGACACCCCTCACTGTCATGTTGCTTTGGTCTGAATGTTCTCTATACTTAACAAGATTCTTTGCTATTCATCAGAGATTAAGATTTAATTTAGCCTAGAGAACAAATTGCAAGTACTGTTGTTGGAAAAAGGCCGGCTTTTTGATAGAAGGTTCCTTTTATAATTATGAATGGGCCTCTGGAGTGGAATAAAGTAATGATGTTGCCTTTGTATTAAGAGGGGATCTGAGGTTCAATCCTCAGTGGAGGCAGAGTGCTTTGGATCTCATTTCAAACTGTAGGTCCAGTTCAGATTTCTTAAATAGATTATTATTATTTTGGCTATTTGCGGCCAGTTCTTATTTGCTTCTGCTTCAGTTTTAGTGCCAGTGTTTTTCAACAGCCGGGCCTGAAAAAAGGTCAGTTGCACCCAGGGGTTGACTAATAATTTAAATATAATTTTATATTTGACAGCAAGTCAATACGTAATTAAAATATGATTATACCATAGTTGATATATTAATATTAATTAAGGGTGCATATTAATTTCCATATAAACTTTAAAGATGAGAAAAGTATTTAGGAGTGAAATTTTTGGGTTCAGGGCATTGACTTGTAAGAAATAAATTTACTGCGCTGTGGTCTCACAAAAGTTGAGAACCACTGCAACAAGCAGGCAAAATACTAGTTGCTCCATGACCAGGTTTAGCGGCCCTTTTAACCAAATTATAGATGATGTACTGGAAAGTCAGAATACAAATGCACATGTTCATGTAACAAATTCAAACCTTGAATATCATGTCATACTATTAGATTATATTAAAAACACATACAAAACTACTCTAGTTATGTAAATATATTTTTACTACGTAGATATATCTAATAAGCATACCGAGCTGGACCCTGTGGCCGAGTGGTTAGCCCATTGCGCTGCAACGCTAAGGGTCTCGGGCTCGAATCCCACTCGGGCTTGGTTGTTTGTGAATGTCCATTCATCAATTTCATCATTTCATCACTCATCCCCATCTTTGCAAATTAGCCAAGATGCACAAAACGCGAAGTAAAATAAAATATATCAATCAATCAATAAGTGTACCGAAATATGAAGATAACACTCAGAAAGAACCACACATTCAAAAAAGACAGCTTTTTTGAAAACACTTTATGTCTAGCTATGAATTTCATATTGTAAATTGTATTTTATATTTAGAAATGAGTGTCTTATTTTACAGTAGGGAGATAAACAAAAACCATGGAACAGGAAAAATACTGCCGACTCCTGTATTTTCATTGATTTATGGCACTATTGTGAAAAAAGCTGAAAAGATTCCAACCAAAAAAGCTGCGGAAAAAAATACTACCATTTTGTTCTTAAAAAAGCAGGGTTTTTTCCGACCACTTCCAACTCTACTCTAACCAGAACTTGACTTGAGAATACGTAATATACAGTATTAACTGGGGCTAAGCCGATACCACTATTTGCTGATACTAATAACCTAACCGATTCCTACCGATACCAATACTTATATAATTCCAGTATAAAATATATACTATCTGTGACAAAAATATTGAGCCCTCGGTTTGCGTGCTTGTAAAACTGTACTCCTTGGGAGGAAAAAAGTCAAATATAGCTCATTGGAAAGCTTCAAGTGTCTGCTTTTAGACAAAAGCAAGACAAAGTGATTTTAAATCTGTCAGTTTTCTATTCCGACAAAAATGTTGGTAAAAGTGTAGTTTTTTTGTGTAATTTTTACATTAGTCGAATTCAATTGTGTGTAGCTTTGTGTAAAACCGTCATAAAAATATGATTTTTTTTGTGATTGAAGCTTGGTTATGTGGAAATATCTCAGCCAAATATAATGATACTATCTGCTGTGGAACAGCAACAATTAATGATTAATTATGATGTTGCAATCTCGAAAATTGTCAGTGCAATGGCCATGAAATGCATATCAAAATGATGGTCGTGGAATAAAAATCAAATTTACATATCTCATTCTTTCACACTGCGAATTGAAAACAACAGAGCAAATTGTTTTTCTTAGCAACCTGTTCCCGCGTGATTTACATCGTTGCTAAGAGCAAGTGAGCATTGTTGCCAAGCGTTTCCACTTGTCCTTTAAACTTCTCATCAAAGCAGCTTTGACACGGGAAATGAACCGAAACAATGTGTTGCACAAAGGAAAGCATTGTAGAGGTGCCGAAAGTTTCTTTTGTCACTTCTATGTTTACATTCCTGCCATGAATATTGCCTGAACACCCACATAGCCATAATAATTCTTACGTGCATTCTGTCCAGGTAGTCAGTCTCCCACAATTTCGAGTGTTTGTTCGTATGTACAGTATTGAGTGATAGTGGTTTTGTGAAGTGATTTTTTTGTTGCATGATAATGGCAAGACAGTAATATCATAGTGGTGCAAAAGAAATGATAGTCAGTGAAAAGAGATATTTCGACGAGGAGAAACAAATGGGCGCATCTCACGACATAAATCAAGGTGTCAAGTGCATGGCAGAGTGTTTGGGGGTTACATCAGCACAGTGAAAAAAGTATGTAAAGAAAAAGGGACCAAAAATTTGCATCGACCCAATATTTTATTGGGTGAGTTTTTGCAAGATGTGGTGAGAAGAAAGATACACGACTTTTATTTTAATTATCCAGTTCAAAAGAATCCATTATGAACAGCATTTTATACTTTTACCTTTCACTCATTATATTTATTGAAAATTTATTAGTTTTTTTGTCCTTCTCTCTAAATGAACCCACAACTCCTTGCTTATTACAACAGTTGCAGCTGTGTAAGACCAAAATATAAAAACAATATTTAAGGTGGAATGTATAGCAACATGTTAAATGCTGAAACCACCACCACTACTCGATACAATGCTTAAGTGAATTTTGTGAGATAAACACAATTTACATGCGTTTTTGCTCGAAATATTGCAACGTCCACCCACGCAGTGCTCAGCACCAAGGCGCAGGAGTACTGGTACTGGCTGCGTTCAACACGCTAAACACTGCAGTTGGAGGGTCGGCAAAAGTTACCCATATGTGCTAACTGATTCAGTCGTAGTACAAGGACTTAGAAATATCGCAGGGCTTGCTAGGTGCAAAGAAAGACTAAACCATGTTTATACATATATATGTAACAGTTTATTATAATCGTATCACAAAGATGTCCTTTAGCACACTTACTCAAGTGTCTTTACCTTTACCCTTACCACTCACTTGCATCAACAAATTGAACAGTATAAATGACAATAAAAATGGCTAACAATCTCATGTCATAAACCTTCACACTGTACTCAGAATTTGAACTCCAGGCCTTTCTGCCTAGTACTTACTGATTTCAAAGAGTGCTTCTCGCTGAGCTAATTTACAATTTTTTTTCATTTCACATTCCACTTTTCAGGTTTTTAACCTTTAATTCTCCTGTCACCATATTTGATAACATTTACCAAAAACAACGACCACGCAAGGTCTAACCATGAGCCAAGTTCCTCCACCTAGAGGTGGACCCGTTAACATTCACAGAATACAGCGACCACGTAGGGTCAAATAAAAATAAGCGAAAGTAATAACCGTAGAGGTGGATCCGTTAACACATTTTAAACATTTAGCATGCATTATTCATCCATACCTTCCCAACAAACACAATACTGCGACTTCGCAGGGCTGTTAAATGTGGCGACCTCGCAGGGTCGTTACATACGCCCCTTCCTCGGGCCAAAATTTTTGGTAGAAATTTAAAACTTACAATTTCTGAAAAATTTTTTACTGGAAATATTAAAGATCAACCTGGTAAGAGTCTCTGTCTCTTCTACACTAAAGTCACTTGGTCCTCTTCTTCCCCTACTACTTCTCTTCTTCGCTCCGGAGAACATCTGTAAAGGCGAAGGTTGTCGAAGTTGACTCTGTCGACTGGGTTCTTGTTCGTCGGGTTCAACAGCAGGGCAGTTTTGCTTCGAACATCCGTAGCGACAAATGGCCTAAATAAACCAATTCACCTTTAGCAAAGTTACATTTGCGAAGTTTCACCTTGAGTCCAACTTCTTCTAATCTATGGAGCACCTCTTCTATATGTTGGATATGGCTATCGAAATCCACATCAAAAATCAGAATATCGTCTATGTACACTGTCAGATAACTTTCAGTTTCAGGTCCAAAAACTGTATGCATAACTGACACAAAGGTAGACACAGCATTAGATAAGCCGTAAGGCATCTTCAAGAATTCGTACTGGCGACCTTTGTACGAAAAAGCAGTGTATTTTCGGCATTCTGGTTTCAAAGGAAACTGTAAATAGCCTGAAGCTAGATCTAAACTCAAAAAATACTGGGCTTGTTTAAATCTCTGCAATGACTCATCAATAGGTGGCACTGAGCTTTTAGGAACAATCATAATAGCATTTAATAGTCGAAAATCCAGGCACGGTCTTACACTACCATCGGGCTTATTCACCACTAGTAATGGATTTAGATATGGTGATACCGATGGTTGAATAATGTTCCAGCTTTTCCACAAGCTGAGTTCTTTTTCTAGAGCGGCCCTTTTCGAGAGCGGCACTGGATATGGCGGGCGATGAACTGGTTCGGTACTTTTTAAAAGGATCTCACATTCTGCACTTTCCATGGTACCGGGCTTCTCTGAGAACACTGCTATATATTGATTCAGCACTTGCAGCAACTCCTGTTTCTGGGAATCATTCAGAATGTCTATAGTTTCGACCTTCTCCTTGAGGTCTGTCGGTTTATACATCCACTCTTCGTCTCTTTCATGGACCTTTTGGATGTACCGCACAATTTCAACATCCAGTGGATTCCCTACATCTTGATCCGGAGTTTTTCCAAAATACAATTTTACCGAGTTTCTTCTGAAATTTATCTCGGCCTCGTGCTGCTTCAAGAATGGCATGCCCAAAAGAAGATCTGTAACAAACCCTCTCAATATAAAAACTTCAGTACTGAACACCATACCTTCAATCTCCAGTTCCACACGTCTGCTGCCAAAGACACGCTTCCTATGGCTCCCAGAAAAATCCACCAATCTTATCTCTGGAACCTTCTGCACTTGAATACCTGGAATTTGTTCCTTTAACTTAGTCCAAACTTCATATCTTAAAATAGAGCATTCGCTCCCAGTATCTATTACACAAGTCACTGGTATATCTATTAACTTTGCAGCCACTGCTGGTGATTTATATCTAATCCTCGATTCCCTTGCGGATTTCAGTTCACTCTGTAATTTTACTTCTTCTGTTTCAGTTAGTTGAAAGTTAACCTTTAGTTCTTGGATAGTTGTATCAGGTCGCTCCTCCGAGGCCCCTTGCCTAAATGGGAACGAAGCACCTAGACAAGGATCTAGTTTGTTTGGCAGGATTGCAGGAAGTCTCGGGTTGTTTCTAGGGCTTCCTCCTGCTCAGAGGTCATAACTTCTCTGGAGGGTGACTGCCTTCCACTTGGTCCCGTGTCTCTAGGTGAAGGTCGCCTAGGTGAATTAGGATCACTGCATTCTTGATTGTTTCTCCTCCTATCGGGAAATCTACGATCTGGCCCTTGATTAGGTCGATAAGGTTCCCATCGGCCATCCTGGTTACGGTTCTGTCCTCTGTTACCTCCACCCCTATTAAAATTTCGAGTTCTCCAAGAGTTTTCTGGTCTAGTGTTACTCCTGGTCTCAATGCTTCGCACTTTGAAATTCTTATTGGGAAGTTCTTTATTTTTGAAGTCCTCTTTATTTCTCCAGAAGTCGGGGTCATCATATATTTCAAAGTCCTTGAGGAAGCTGGTCAATTCGTCAACTGTTCGGGGAGAGTGCGCAAGGCAGAGATTTCGAGTTCTATAAGGTAACTGACCTATGATTAAATTCAGCACCTCGCTCTCGCTGAAGTTGTCACTTAGATTCCTATAGGCGGCGTAAATGCTCCAAGCGAAGCTCTCCATATTTTCATGTACTGGACGGGAATATCTTCTATTTCTTACTGCTGTTAATTGTCTCTGCTTAGCCTTCTCGGAGGCAAACTCTTCTTTAAACTTTATGCAGAAATCAGCATAGCTAACAAAACTGTCTATGTTACCTGCCAGCCAATGTTCAGCTTTACCTGTGAATACTCTAGGTAACAATTCGAGTCTGTAATTGACAGGTACTTGCATGAGCTCGAAGCTTACATTGAGCTCACGAAGATATTTCTCAGCTGACTGAGCTTCGATATCACCCTTGAACTTGGGGATGTGTGCGATGTCAGACATTCTAGGCATCTTAAATTCGGTTCTTCGCCGAGGAGATGTCCCGTCGGAACTATCTGTTTCTCTAGGCCGCTTACGCTTATCAGATTGAATGGTTCCCATATAGAATGGATTCTGCACCACTCTAGGAGGTTCATAAGAGGCTGCTTCAGGATTCAGACTTCTATTTCGTTCGATGGAATCTGGGAGAACATCAGAAGGCACTCCCGGTTGTAGCTGCAACCGTTCAATTTTATCTTGCAGTTCGCCTACTCTTCTGACCATAGACCCAGTCTGCTCCTGTATTTCTTGCCGAAGAGATACCTCCAATTTCTGTGTCTCTCCGCGAAGAGAGTTCACCTTTTCGCCGGTTGCTTTAGCCATCGTTTCTGCAGCTACTTTCTGTTCTTGGACAGCCTTCTCCATAACTACGGTCTGCTCACTCAGAGTCTTTACTGCTGAACTAATGGTTTCTATAGATGCTTCTATCTGCTTAACTCTCTCTGGTTCTTCACTTCCATTTTCCGTCGTAGACTGAGCTACCAATTGCAGACAGACCTCTAAATTTTTCTTCATTTGTTCCTGCTCTTGCTCCATTTCACCACGCCAGACAGCTAAAGGTTCTAATTGTTCTTCCACTACTTTCACTACTTCCAGCTGACAAGAGATCCTAATTTTATCTAATTCCTCCCTAAGACTTTCTAACTGGTCTGTCTTATGTTGGGAGAACAGTGTTCGCATCTCTGTTCTGCTTCTTTCAGCTTCTTGCTGTCTCCTCTCTTCTTGACCTTGAACTAAGGCATGGAGAGTCTCTAATTCTCTTTCTCTCTTCTCTTCTGCTTCTCGTTTTTCCATTTCTCTTTTCTCTTCTGCTTCACGTTTTTCCATTTCTCTCTTCTCTTCTAGAGACTCTATTAGCGACCTAAATTCTTGTGTCTCTAGTTTTCTTTTAGCTTCTTCTTCTGCTTTCTCTTTCTTTCTAGCTTTCTCTAATTGAGCCATATCTTTCTTTCTCTGCTTCTCCTCCTCCGCTTTTTCTTTCTTTCTCTCTTCTTTATCTCTCATCAGCCATTCTAATAACCAATGGTCTGATGGGGTCGTACTAGGAGCACTTGGTTCTTGTCCTAAAACCATCAAGGGTACCGATGAGCAAGTCTTGCATCTGGACTCTGCAGTGGAGACTGAGGTCTCTTCTTGCCCCTCACATTTCCAATGAAACTTCTGTAGACATTGGCAACACTGGAAAGACTCCCTCTCTCCTCCGGTATCCTCACAGCATCCGAACTCAGTTTCTTCATCTACGGTTTTCCTCCCTCTGCTTCTTAAGCTCATACTTGACGCATCCCTTTCCATTTTGGCACACCGTCTATGGTTTCTTCCACTACCGACACTATATCTTCACCTTCGTGAATTCTTTGGAAGAACACCAGCACTGACACTTATGAGCCCTTTCTAGTCCTTGTAGCTAAAAGGCTCCCACTGGCTTGCTGGTTTCAGTCTTTACAATCTCTCGGGCCCCACGTTAAGACGCCAAAACTTTATGCAACGTCCACCCACGCAGTGCTCAGCACCAAGGCGCAGGAGTACTGGTACTGGCTGCGTTCAACACGCTAAACACTGCAGTTGGAGGGTCGGCAAAAGTTACCCATATGTGCTAACTGATTCAGTCGTAGTACAAGGACTTAGAAATATCGCAGGGCTTGCTAGGTGCAAAGAAAGACTAAACCATGTTTATACATATATATGTAACAGTTTATTATAATCGTATCACAAAGATGTCCTTTAGCACACTTACTCAAGTGTCTTTACCTTTACCCTTACCACTCACTTGCATCAACAAATTGAACAGTATAAATGACAATAAAAATGGCTAACAATCTCATGTCATAAACCTTCACACTGTACTCAGAATTTGAACTCCAGGCCTTTCTGCCTAGTACTTACTGATTTCAAAGAGTGCTTCTCGCTGAGCTAATTTACAATTTTTTTTCATTTCACATTCCACTTTTCAGGTTTTTAACCTTTAATTCTCCTGTCACCATATTTGATAACATTTACCAAAAACAACGACCACGCAAGGTCTAACCATGAGCCAAGTTCCTCCACCTAGAGGTGGACCCGTTAACATTCACAGAATACAGCGACCACGTAGGGTCAAATAAAAATAAGCGAAAGTAATAACCGTAGAGGTGGATCCGTTAACACATTTTAAACATTTAGCATGCATTATTCATCCATACCTTCCCAACAAACACAATACTGCGACTTCGCAGGGCTGTTAAATGTGGCGACCTCGCAGGGTCGTTACAATATATTTTAACATGTTAGTTGGCGTGAAGGCTTCAAGTGCAAAATTTAATCATTGCTATCGCTAGTATGCACCTCGCTCTGTTTTCCTTGCTTATGAAATCGCTGTACACAGCAGGTGCATTATTATTTTACAGGGTGGGGCAAAATAATGTTACCACTTATATGGTGTTTCGGTCAACGATGGATTGGTCGGCGTGGTCCACTACCATGGGCAGCAAGATCACCAGACCTCAGCCCGTGCAATTTCTGGTTATGAGGGATGGTAAAGGAGCGTGTTTACACAACAAAACCGTGGGACATACACGACCTTAAACAAAGAATTTCGACAATTGAATTTGAATTTTGAATTTGATTTTAAAATTGTGGGAGCATCAGCACTTAGGCTATTTTGCTCCTGTCACATTATACGGGGGCCAGCCCCTTATCATTACAAGGAACAACTCTAACGTTGCATAATTAAAAATCTTAAAATGTTCTGACTTCCGTCAAAAACTGAGGCAGCAAACGGGCACTCAGCACACATAAGGACAACAGGACAATACAAACAAAATTATACTGACCATGGGGCCAGTCGCCAGAGCCTCGTTAGTCTTCCAGGGTGCACTAACGTGGAAGTGAGGTTGATATTTGGGTGTACTATGTGGAAGGTCACCCCTTACACCCCGAATTTCGACAGTGATACACTCTATACCGCAAGACATGTGTTCAAGGGTCATGGACTCAATGGTTGACAGAATGCTCAAATGTATTCACATTTCTGGTTCACAGGTTGAAGGGGTATATTAAATGTGTATGTTTCCCTTTCGGTGGTAACATTTTTTTTGCCCCACCGAAACACCATATAAGTGGCAACATTATTTTGCCCCACCCTGTATACAGAGAAGACTGGATCGATCTCTCATTGAACATCGTTGCACTCAATATATCTGATTAAATGTATGACATAAAATAATACTGGGAAAAATGATGTTCATATAAAACTGAGTGGAGTTGTTTTCGATTTCTTTAAGTTCACTTTATGCACAGGTAGGCTAATTGGGACTGGACTTACAGTTTAAAGTGGGATCCGAACCACTATGTACCTCCACTGGGTATCGAAGAAGATGACGTTCATATGAAGTTAACAGCTAGAAGAAATCCCCCCCCAAAAAAAAAACAACTGCAGTACAGCAGTACTCCATTTGCAATATGAGAAATATTTTTCATTATTTTATGCTGTGACAATACTTAGGATCGCCTACACGGAACACACTTGTTCAATTCTCGCAGCGAAACTGCAACGCTGTGGAAGTCGCCTGCAGCCCGCGGAGTCTGAGATTGGCCGCACCCAGCCTATGTCATGCACCCGTTTGCCATATTAGGAGTGCAAAAGAATAATTAATATCTGGAACCATATTTGAGGTACACACGTCAAACTTCTGGAATTTGATCATATGCATTATATCAACATTTTCTTGCAATTTCATTGAATTTGTAATTATGCATTTCAAGTTTGCACGTTTCCCTAAAATGCCAATTTCTGAAGCATCTAGTAAAAATATGCATTTGATTTTTTCTACAGAGGTGCAGAAATAATCAAACTTCAAGTACACAAAATCTTAAAATTATATGTACAGTCGATTATGAACTGTATGGTATTAAGTTCCCCGTTCGTGAAAATTGGAAGAAAAAACTACACTTTTCAGTGATTTTTTTATTATAGTAAGATATCAAAGTTAAGATTAATTTTCAGATAACGCTTATTAAAAAGTAGATACTTTAAGCTTTCCAATGAGGTATATTTGAATCTTTTCCTCCCACGGAGTACAATTTTACAAGCGCGTAAACTGAGGGCTCAATATTTTTGTCAAGGATAGTAAGGCTAGTTACAGAGTCATACTAACTTGTCACATCACCAGGCATGTATCTAGAAATATAATTTGGGGAGCTGGTCTGAGCCAAGTGTCTCAGAAATATATTAATAAAAGTGTCTCTATTTAATACGTTAATATAATACGTAGGTCTATTCGTAATAATTTGCAAATTAATTAATTCGTTCTTAGTTACTGTGATGCATACAGAGTAATGTTGTATATGTAACCACAGACTAAGAAACACGGAAAGACAACGTTCTTTGTTCCTTGACCAAAAATATTGTTATTGGTATTATTACATGAATATGTAAAAAGACACTTAAGAATAGAGATATAATAGCATGTATTCATTATCTAGCTGACGTGTAGTTAAGACTGCTAAATTTGTGTAAAAACAACTGTCTGGCAAGGTTTAAAAAATGAATATTTATAAATAACAAAGAAAATGATGTTTTGTCCAGTTGAGGAAAAGTAAAGTTCTTGATTAATATTTTATGTTCAATGTTATAAGTAGTTTTTACATAAATCTTTAGAGGGGTCTCCCTGATGGCATAGTGGTAATGTTGTCACCTTGTAACCAATAGATCCTGGGCTCGATACTTGGTGGAGGCACATAGTGGTTCGGATCCCACTTTAAGCTGTAGGTGAAGTCCCAATTAGCCTATTTGTGCATAAAGTGGACTTGAAACAAAAACTCATACTCAAACTCATTCTTCTCTAGTACTGTCATTCAAAGCCATATGGTCCCAATCTAATCTTGGCAGAGACCAGCAGTCACACAAAAGACTGGCATAGAAGATAAGAGGACAAGAAGAAATTGCTGAATCCACTTCCCGCTTGAACGTAGATAAAACAAAGCTAATTACACAAAGTCATCCCTCTTTAGCAAAAACTCCGCAACTACCTGACCTGGCATTAGCATGGTGTGTGGTTTACTAATAACACCCCCATGAGCTTTCAAGCAAGAATTGCTATTCTACAGTGTTAACTAAGCAGTTCCATGCCTTTGATCTTGTTATCTGCTTTCCAGATGGGTGAGGGTTTATGATCCAGTGTTCCGAGGAAAATCTATGGAACTTTTTGTGCTGGTCTCCCAATCTGTCGCAAGGAAGGGTGAACAAATTTTTAAAAAGGACAAATGTTGAGATGAGTTGTTGCTTTTGCCTGCTCGTCTAGTCACTGAAAATCTGTGGTATCGGTAGGAAAAATTTTAACCGGTACTTACTGCTGCTCAGCCCAGCCCTAGTATTAACTTACGTATTGATCAGAATATTTAAAATAGCAATTCATGTACTGGAATGACATACTTCCTACTCTGAAACTATTTATCATTCACATCTCATGGAACAGAAAACACAGTAGTATTTTTTTTTTGCTGCAGTAGAAAATTTATTGTTTACAATACAATTATAACTATTACACAGTTTTGTCGTAAAATTGACTAATTCTATATTCAAAAAATTCACAGGATATGCAGTCCCTGGAAAGGTGTGAGTAGTTAAGTTGTAAGTAACATTATTTAATACCATGTTATTATCAGCCACTACCGACATCAGTATCAGGTCAACACAAAGTTTATTTGGACTTAAAGCAAAACAAAAAGTTTTTTTTTTTTTTTTTTTTGTAAAAATACACTTTGAGAACAAAATGTGCCTGAATAAAGTATATTCCATTCCAATTGATTGACATTAAATGAGTTTACCATTCTATCTTATATCACTGTTTGTATATGTATTTGTAAGTTTATAAAATCACTGTTTATCTCCAGGTCACATAATGGGCCTGTTGTTATGGCTTCGCCAGCTGGTGGTACTGATATTGAGGATGTGGCTAAGAAAACACCTCACTTGATAAAAACATATCCTATAGACATTTTTAAAGGCATTAGTGATAATGAGGCTGACAGCATAGCTAACTTTCTGGAATTCAAGGGAGAATTAAGGAAAAAGGTAAGCTACAACTTTTATCCACAAAAAGCACATGAGTGACAATATGATGAAATTGATGAAGGGACACTTACAAAGAACACCCATGCCCAGGCTGGGATTCGAACCTGGGACCCCTGGCATCGTAGAATGCCTTGCTAACCACTCCACTAAGGAGGATGGCATACAAATGGTTCACGTATACAGACATGAGCGACTAACACGGGAACTTTCTTCTTGGTACTCGGCGCAGCAAAAGCACAAACAATTATTTACTTTGTTAAAAAGTGTGACACGCATGATCAGTGACTTCTAACTTGCAACTATTGCTTTCCAGTTTTCAGTGCCATGTGAAATCATGAGTGAAATTCATATTGTATAGTGAAACAATTAATCCAGAGTTGTAAATGTCCACATCTGATTTTTACAACCCGGTGATTGAGATTCTATTGCAACAAAGGTGTGCACAAAATCAAAAGACTTTTACATTCAAAAGCATTGACACTAGTATTTCAAATCCCTTTAACTCTTAAAGGATGGGCTATGACATGGGTGTCGAAACAGGTATTTTCCTTAATTACTGCTTGGGACACCAGTGTCACAAGCAGCTTTTTCTCGTAGTATGTTACTTTTTTAATATACTGCCACTTGGATAATGATTGGAGATACATGTTTTGAGTTCTACATGAGTCTAGAGGTAAGTAATTAACAATTAGTAAAGTTTAATTTCATTGTTACTATTTGGGGGGAAGGGCCGATGTCCGAAAAATTGTGATTTTTTTCTTTTAGCGATTTATTTTCATTGGTTTTGAAAACATTGCTTCTTTCTCAATTTTGGTGTTTCAAAACACTTTTGGCAATAGAAGTTTGACATTTCTGGTGCCAAAAGCACGGGTGGAGGTGGCAGGAGGGGGAAGAGGGAGGTGGCAGAGAAAGAAAGCCAAAAGCCTCCAGCCACCAACAAAGGGTTGGAAAACAGTCGACTGCTCTTTGCTGTTTCACAATACTGCGCCATAGGATTACAAAGGATGTATTGTTGAATGATTTGCCTTGTTTTTTGTCGGTCATGCTATTTTTATCCCCTAGCATCACTTGTTTACTTAGGTAAGTTGATGTGGAGGGTATGACAGACTAACAAAGCGAGTTGGACAAATTGAAATTATTCGAGTTTAAACTTTCGTTCAGTGTGTGTGTTCCCAAGCTTGTGGCATGTGACCAGTGGCCAGCTGTGGCATTGAGGCTTTTTTCTCCTCTGACAAGAGTAAATGGCATATAAGATGGCAAGAAGACCCAGTTTGGCACTGAGTGAAATTGACAAACATACCAAACATTATGCAGGTACCTTTTGGAGATTCACGTCTTGGTGTAGCCTGCCTGAGGGTCCGATGAATTTCAAATTTTGTGTAAAAAAAAATAGTTACTTTTCCTTTTTTTTCTTCTTCTTTAACTGATTATGGAAAATTTATTTTTTTCCAGTAGGATTATATCCCAAAGTATACTGAACAGAATGAGGTATCATTTGTACCTCTAACATTCTTAGTCCCAGAAATATACAATTTCATTTAGAAGCATGCAGATTTTCAAATTTCCTGCTGAAATAATGCTCGGCATTAGTGCAAATACCTGGAAAATCAGCCTTGGCATCTAAGGTTAAGGGATTGCTATCTGTGAATAAAGTCCACTTTATACACAGATAGGCTTATCAGGACTGGACCTACTGTTTAAAGTGGGATCTGAGTCACTATGCATTGTGCTTTCACTGGGATATTGAACCTACAACCTCTTTATTACAAGGCAACAGTGTAAATTTACATTGCTCAGTAGTCATAGAAGTGTGTACGAAATCTCTCTCTCTATCCAATTAAATGTAGTATAAGTTATACATTAAGGATGTCACCAGTTAATGTGTTGACAGTGAGTATCAGATAATAATATCATAAATTTATTTATTATTGATGTGATAAGAGTTTACAATTATATCACTTGTTGAATGTTAAGGAAAAAACATACGAAACTCAAAAAAATTACGGTATTAAACAAAAAAACATATGTAGTCTCTGTAGCATGCATTTTGAAGTCTGGGAACATGGGTTCAATTTCTAGATGAGGCGGACTCCCCGCTGGTGCAGTGGTAGCGTCGTCATCTTGTAATCAACTGGTCCCGGGTTCGATTCCCGGTGGAGGCACATAGTGGTTCGGATCTCACTTTGAAACTGTAGGTCCAGACCAGATTAGCCTGCCTGTGCATAAAGTGGACTTAAAATACCAACTCAATCAATCAATCTAGATGAGGCATGGGCCTTTCTGGAAACCGTTGCAGACCTGACAAGAAAAATCTCTTTATCATGTGCTCCAAGGAGTGTTACGAGATAGTTTTAGATATGTGTGTAACAGTAAAAAAAAGAAAAAAATATTGTTTCTGGTGTAGAAATTTTTCCATGTGGCTTTTTTAATTTTTTTTTATATGCAGTGGAATGTTGATATATATTTTTCAGGAACTGTAGTTAAAGAACTTGTAATTCAGAAAAATGTATAATCTGAAAAAAGAAAAATCTGATGGTTTGCTTCACTGGGAAAAGGTAAGATTAGGGAGTGTAAAATCGGGGTTCCACTGTATTTGTGCTATTCATGTTGTTTCTATTAAAAAGATCTGTAAATTGTGTGTTTATTTTCAGGCAAGTGCACAAATCAAGAAAATATGGAACCTTTTTGTTGCGATTGATGCAACACAGGTGGAAATAAACCCTTTTGTTGAAATACAAACTGGTGATGTGATATCTGTAGATGCAAAAATTCAATTTGATGATAATTCAGCTTTCCGACAGAAGGCAATATTTGATATGCATGACCCATCAGAAGAAGATGCGCATGAACTGGAGGCAGCCAAACATAATCTTAATTACATAAGAATGTCTGGCAACATTGGTTGTCTTGGTAAGCTCATAGCATAGCTTGGAAAATATTTATCTGAAGATTCAAAATTACTATCAAAATTCTCTTTAAATTTGACTCGTATGATATACGTAATATGACAATCTTCAATTCAAAATAACATATATTTATTTTTACCTTTTTTCTCTTATTTGAATTTAACAATTTAATTTTAAAAAGTCTCAATCATTAAATGAACTGTGATTGCTAGCCATTCCTTAAATAAATAAAAAACTTCTGTGAATCTTGTGCAGTTTTTGAATAGTATTACAAAGCTCACTTCTGTAAGTTTCATGATGTTTATTCTCACACAAATCACGGTGTTTCTTCAGAACTAACTATATTTTTAAAATTCTTGTACTTTTGTTACAGTAAATGGTGCTGGTCTTGCAATGGCAACAATGGACATAATTAAGCTTCATGGTGGCGAACCCGCAAACTTCCTTGACGTTGGTGGTGGAGTACGAGAAGAACAAGTTCACCATGCATTCAATATCCTAACTTCAGGTTTGTGAACATTGTTTGGTATTAATTTTTCTGTCATTTGTGAAAACTCCATATTTGAGACTTTATCGTACAAAAATAGTTATAGTTAGAGCCCGGATTTATAAGCACAATCACAATCAAACAGTAAAATAAGCAAGTTAATAAGCACAAAAAATGAAAAAAATAAGCACCAAAATAAGCATAAACAAATACAGGAAAATCTGAACAGAATATTTGTTTATTAGATCTCTTATCTTATTCAAAGCTGTTACAGTATGTAAGGAAGGTTATCCTGAGATTTTCTTGTGTGAAGCTCCTGTGCCTGTCAGTGAAGAATGATGTGTACAGTGAAAATGTTCTTTCCACGTAGCATGACATCACAGGCGCATGTGAAAATCACCACAGTTCTTGTTCAGTGAATTCCTCTTCAATGTGTATTTCTTCACCAGAAATATTGTTATAAATTTGACACACGGTAACCGGAATTTTTCAGTAATACCTGACTGAGCTTGTCTGACACAATTTTAGCAACACCATGAGTTTCTGAAGACAACGTTATTGAAATTTCATCAATGAGAGAAAGTAAATGTTGCAATGGCTTATTTCGAGCTTTTAACTGTGTTATAATATGAAAAATGATTTTGGATGTACTGTATCTTTTCTTGGATGCCGTTTCTCCCATGCGGCTATTTAGAAGCATTGATCTCATCATCCCAATGCCGTCGTGAGATTGAAATATGATTGAAATATGACAGATTTGGGTAAAATATGCTATTTTAAACCAAAATCATAAAATAAGCAAGCATAACAGTTTCCTGCAGAAATAAGCATTGATAAGCACTTTCAACCTTAGTTAAATAGCTCATCAAGGTATGTAATACAAAGTATAACCTTTCTCCTTACCATTAGAAGTCTGGAAAAGAATATGCATTTCGCTTACAAATCCAGGCTCTAGTTATAGTATACATACATTCCTTTGTTTTCAGAAACACACACACACACAGAGAAATAATAATATTCTTCTGCCTGTGTGTCTTTGTGTGTGAGATCATCATTGGTAAAATATATTTGAGGTCAGTCCTTGTTGTTATAAAAAGTAACTCTCCCTACCAGAAATTTTTAGTTGGGAAAGGGGAGGAATATTGCACCCTAGTTTGTCTAACAATTTCATTTATTTCTTACAGATAAAAATGTAAAGGCTATTTTGGTGAATGTTTTTGGTGGAATAGTAAATTGTGCAACAATAGCAAACGGAATTGTAAGTGCTTCCAGAAACTTGAAACTGAATATTCCAATTATAGCACGCTTAGAAGGTAAGTCAGTATTGCATGCACACTACTATTTAGTGGTAATCCATGATATTGTATTTCCCTGGGTATTTACTGGTTTTGGTTTTGAGTGCGGCCTCCCAGATGGCATAATGGTAACGTTGTCACATTGGAATCAAGGTGTCCTGGGTTTGAAACCCGGTGGAAGCACATTGCACAGTGGTTTGGATCCCACTTTTAAAACTGTAGGTCCAGTCCCAATTAACCTTTTTGTGCATAAAGTTGACTTAAGCAACAATTCAATTCAATTTTGAGTGGAGTTTGAACTGTGTGTAATAATACAGCTTGTTTCAAAAAGAAAATACGTATTTTGCATGCATATATTTATTAAACTTTAAGACATACGAAGATGAAACTTGACACACATACTTACGAACCTCTCAAGTTCAGATTACAGATGTTCAATATGTCCTCCAGCAGTGACACGAACAATATCATCGATACTCAAATTCCTCCCATACTCGGGCAAGCATGTCCTTCGTCACTGATGTTACGGCAGCACGGATCCGGTTCTTCAACTCTTCCAGGTTCTGTGGGAGTGGTGGTACATAAACATTGTCTTTAATGAAACCCCACAGGAAGAAGTCACAGGGTGTCAAATCCGGTGACCATGGAGCCCAGCTGATACATGCTAAGTCGCCAGCTCCTTGATGACCAATCCAACGGTTCGGTAGAGTTTCATTCAGATAATCACGCACTTGGCGACTCCAGTGAGGAGGTGCCCCGTCTTGTTGAAAAATGAAGTTGTCTTCGTGCAGCCTCGGAAACAACCAGTTTTGTGACATAGAGAGATACTGCTGACCATTAACCGTGTTTCCATCAAAGAAGAATGGGCCGTAAACAGATGATCGGGATATCGCGCAAAACACATTCACTTTGGGCGAATCTCGTACATGTTCAATGAATGCATGTGGGTTCTGTAGGCCCCAAATGCGAACATTCTGTTTGTTTACCTGACCACTGACATGAAACGCAGCTTCATCACTAAACACGATGCGTTGTGCGAAAGTGTTGTCATTGTCAATAGCATCAAGAATCTCGTTACAAAATGCCACACGTTTGCGTTTGTCATCAGGACGCAGAGCTTGTAACAGCTGTACCTTGTATGGCTTCATAACCAGCCGACGTCTCAAAACATGCCAAATTGTTGTTGTAGGAAGTTGTAACTCCCGACTGACACGACGAGTTGATTTTGAAGGGCTACGTTGGAAAGCAGTTTGAATTCGTGCAACATTTTCTTCAAGAACACGAGGGCGGCCAGGACTCTTTCCTTTACATACACATCCTGTATCTACAAACTGTCGATACCATCTGCGAATGTTCCACCCATTCGGAGGATAAATTTGGTACATCAACCTGAAACGTCTTTGCACTGTAATCACGGAATTGCACTTCGCAAACTCGAGAACACAAAATGATTTCTGCTGCGGAGTAGCCATTTCAAACAACTGACGGTTACCAAGCAAAACAGAACACAACTGACATCTAGCGGCTATTATATAAACTAGACTATGTATTCGTTTTTCTAATAGCCGAGCCGGGGCGCAGCGATCGATAGTTTGGACAAAATAATACTTTGTAATACGTATATTCTTTTTGAAACACGCTGTACACAGAATAATTCCGACAGCTAACATAAAACCATGTGTATATTCACTTTGTCACTGTATTAACATTAGGGCTGAGCCGATACCACTTTGAACCGATACCAATACTTGTAAAATTCAAATACAATATAAAATAACAAAGGCTAGTTACAGAGTCATACTAACTCATCACATCACATTCTGTTAATGACATTAAATAACTCCCAAATTTTAGCATTATAATATTTTTAAATGTTTTGTGACATTTGGTATTTTTTTTATGTGAACTTCTCTATAGACAAAGAGGATGCAAAGAAAGAGGTTTTTGAAATGTTGCAAGGCTTTTTAACGTGTTGCAGTTACACCAAAAAATCAGTGGATTGTGTCTCTTTCAATGTCATGTAAACGCTATTCATTGTTTTTGGGTGAGTTAATCTGGAGAGGGTGAAAAGCGACGTAAAAACATATGCAAATATGGTTATTAAAATAATGCGTATCTGGCAGAATCTCTTTATGCTATCCTGTCCATCATTCTCTGTCATTTGCAATAGTTGTGCTATCAGCCGATACCAGCAGTCACATGAGAAACTTACACGAGACAAAACTCCAGTGCAAAGAGAATCAATCCCCAGAATCCCATTGTGTTTGGAGTCCAGTAGCGTTACTTTCCCCTCCCACTCTGCTTTGAAAAGTACCAACACCCCCCTTCATGTTACGCCCTCGTTTTGCCTTCCTCCCTACACATTTACTAAAACCCATAAATTTCAGATTCTCAGGAATGTCTTCGGCTGCCTCCCAGCTTTCCTGAAGAACAACAGTATCAAATGACTGTAAGTATTCTCTAAGCTCTTCTTGGTGCAACTTTCTCTTCAGCCCCTCAACATCTTTGTCCATCACTCTTGAACGTCTGCAACCCAGGACATCATACACATCAGCATTAATTCAATCTGAATCCCTGGAATGCACCTGTTGTTACCATCGGGTCCATTGCCCTTTCCCTACAGAGTCCGAGGGTCATTCTGTGCCTTTCTGAGCCACAGATCTCTGCTATTTCCGGCTGTGTCTTGACTCGACAATTGTGGTCTCTCGTTCAAAGCTCCCCCATGACCACCCATGACACTTTTGTTCTGGGAAACAACCATTTCCTGGCCATTGACCTTTCGTAATCCATCCATCCTGCTGCCCCTGTGTTTGCCTTTGTCCACCTCCCGTCCTTGGTTGCCAGATATCTGTCCTCTGTGTCCTCACCGATTTTGACCCATACAGATGATGTCTGAGCAATCATTGTTTGTAACAGAATTTGCCATCAACTATTAATTTATTATAGTTAATGAAGACTCGTCTTCCCTCTCTCCTGGCATCCTGCATCTGCTTCGTTAGAAGTTGTCTCTGCCTCAGGACCTGCAGGAAGAAGTCTTCTCTGAGGAATACTGCCCCCTTACACAGAAGGGAAGAGTACAAGAAGAAATTGTTCCATCTTTCTTACCCCACAAGTTTGGAAATGAATGATTTATTTTATTTTCACACAGCCTTTGCCAGGTACTTACATGCCTTCGAGAAGTTTGGTCCCAGCTTTCACTTAGAACTTGCCTTTGATCTTGTCGCGCTGGCCTACAAATCTGCCATAGGTTTGTAAAGGACAAATGTTCTTAGTCGCGGGTCTAGTGACACAAAAACAGTGGTACCAGACAGTATTGGTGGATAAATTTTAACCGATACCACTGGTATCGGCCAACCCCAATACATCAGTATTAACTCAGCCCTGATTAACATGTACATATCAGCAAGTGCAAACACAAATTACGCCTATGGCGTTTTCAACCTTCGCAGGAAAATACTGTAAAGATCTTTATTAAAAATTGATTCTGTGGTGTAAAACTATTACTGCCAGGTGTTTTTACCTTCCTTCCTTTATAATGTTATACATGTAGGTTAGGTTAGGCAGCCAGGTTGGCTTTCTTTAGTAGTAATAATTTTAAAAATTTATATTAAAGTGAAATGCCTGCTTTTCTGATATATATTATAAAATGTATTATTGTATATAGTAAACTAGCAGTTATGGCCAATGTACATAGTCTGTGCATAGCAACGATTATGCATCTTGTTTATGTGTCCTGATGTATGATTTTAAGTTTTAAAAATGTATTCCACCGTGTTATAACTTATTCATGAAGTTCCAATCTTGACATGTTATTATGTTTGTCATAAATATTAGGACATAACATTCTCATAATTTTTCACCTTCTGTTGAAATGTTTTCATCACAAAACAAAGTTCAAATAGCACATCAAATTCGCACTTCCCACAAGAAATAATGGAAAATAACTTCCTCAAAAATCGTTTCCGCATCTGAAACTGTCACTAGCCAGTGCTAGCTACTCCTGGTCACTATGCATAACATGTATATATAAACAAGTGCAAATACAAATTATGGCCATAAGTTTTTCAACATTAGCATTGAAAAATCGTAAACAACTGCATTAAAAATTGCTCCCGCTGTGTAAAACCTTTTCTAGCCAGTGTCTATCTTCCTTTATAATTTTGTGCATGTACGTTAGGTTAGACAGCCAGGTTGGTTTCTTTAGCAGTAATTTTTTTAAAAAAAGGCATGTACAAAAGTGAGTCCCACACCATGGCCGTGTAGTCTAAGGCATCATGCTTTGGGCTCCGGATACGGCACGTGCGCAGGTTCAAATCTTTGGGGAGAAGGGTAACAAGGATTTTGGGCTGTGTATGGGACCAGTAGCCACCCACCATCGTGAGGAAATTGGGGAGCTATGAACGAGTAGCGTAACCTGGTCATGGAAACCTACAAGAACGACCGGGGGTTTGGTGTGCTGACCACAGGTCAGTCCGTAACTTAGTTGATGGTCTGTAGGGAAGCCCTGGGCCTCACGAGCTGTTGCGCTATGGGTTATTTACAGGGTGATTCTTATAGAACCGGCCCGATAAAATGTGCTGTGATATGAAATATACCATACAGATATGGTGGCCACAGTGGCTCAGTCGGTAACGCGTCTGACTACCATGCTAAAGGTCCTGGGTTCAATCCTCGGCCGGTTCAAATGCGGGAACTTTTCTAACGTTGGAAGCGGCCCCGGTACCCACCCAGCGTCGAATGACATGGGTACTTGGGGGAAACCCTGTGGGGGTAAAGGCAGTCAGGGGCATGATGCTGATCACATCACCCCCACTCACGACCGGATCAAGAAAGTGTGGGGTGTTACCCCACCACACCCCCCTATACACCTTCATTGTATGGTGCTAAGCACAGGGGAGCACTTTACCTTTTTTACCATACAGATATTAACGTAATTTATACATGACATACTTTGGATAGTGTTCTGTTGATTGTTCATTGTGATCAGAGCATGTGCTGAAAGTGTCCGCCGTTTTCAAGGAGGCACGCATTTGCATATTCGCCATGACTCGCCGCAGTATTTCTCTGGTGAAGTTCCTGATTTCAGCCAAAATGTTGTTCTTTAAAGCTTGTAACATATGCAGTTTGTTTGCATACACCCTGTCCTTCAGAAAACTGCACAAGAAAAAGTCTGAGCTGGTATGCAACTACTTGGGGGCCTGATGCCTTGACACTGCAAACACGTTCATGCATGCTCCACTATGTGTCCTTTACCTTGCAAAACAAGTGCTGCCACCTATCAGACCATCTGCACACCATTCGACTCAGCACAGCCCATGGATTGGATTATTATGTCGTAATTGTGAATTGTTTTATGCATCACCTGCAGCATTATTAGCAAATTCATCAGGACGGTTCTATAAGAATCACCCTGTATAAAAGTGAAATGGCTGTTTCCCATGATTTTTCACTTTCCTTCGGAATGTTTTGCTGGCAGAGATAAATTGCACATCGCCTGTCACATGGGAGACATGGTGGTAATGTGACATCAAAATGGGCTAGAATGCTTTTCGGTTTCAAAAATGTTGGTATTAATAACAAACATTCATTCTCTTGCATGCAGAATGGCAATTTTCAAGAAATTAACACTTTTTTTTTACAGACCAGTAATAACGAGATGCTTGAACGGAGGAAAATCAAATGTTGCAAGTGGGTATTGGTGCAGAAACTGCATTGAATGGGGATGTGGCCATCATGGCAGCCATCTTGGATTCTGCCATATTGGATATCACACAATATTTTCAAATGGAAAGGGGTATGTATGACATATCAATTTAGGCTAGAATTGTCCCACAAACGACAATCCGAAATCATTTTCGACCTATCGCCATTCGTGGAAGAGATAGGGTGTGCTACGTTTGACTGCAAGAAATTAGATTTGTTTGAAAAAAATATTTTACTGTATTCCTGTGGGTAACTGTGCACTGCAAATTACAGAGAGCATGAACAAGAAAACCTGATATTGACTTATGGAATGCTTCAAAGCAAGTGCTCAAACTGCTTCCCGCCGACTGTTTGACAATATGCCAACCGATCATAAAAACTGCAAAGTGCACGTTGTAGCATATCCCTAGAAAGTCCTCTTGTTTTGTCCACAATGCGATTCCGTTGATCATTCAGGGAGTGTGGTTAGGTGCGATACACTTTGGCCTTCATGTTCCCCAATAATATAATCGAAGGGTGATATATATCGGGAGGTCGGTTTTCCTCAGTACCTACAGGCGAATGTCAGGATGGTATCTTACTTCGAGGCCGTGCTTTCTACTTCTCTTTGTTTCTTCCTTTCCTGCCACTAGTAGTTTCCCCAGGTTGTTTTGATAGTTTGTTGAAAACAGCATAATATCGCAATTACCGAATTAAAGAATGTCAGTTGAAAGTGCACTAAACTCACTTTGTAGGGTTTAAACTTACTCCGCAATAAAATACGTTGCACTGAACTCTGGGAAATGTCCAGCGTGTTGGCAATGGTCTTTAACACTTCCACTTGTTGTAAAACGTCGAATGGTTCTTTCGACAGTTGACTTTGAAATTGGGTTACGTTCAGGGAATGTAGCATTAAATAATTGTCGCACCTCGGTAAACTATCGTAATCTCCATTGCCAAGCATGATTAAAAACAAATACGTTCTCGTTCACTGAGCTGCATTTTGACTACTGACATGGACACAAATCACCTTCCTTTGGCACAACACTCACCAATATGAGCGACATGCAGAACGTTCGCAAGGACGATAACAAATGCAACTGACCTTCGAGGAAGTTGACTACAGTCTACAAGGGATGTGTACAGGTAGCGTCCATATCCAGACGAACACTGTTATTGCTGTCCGTGGGAGGGATAGTAAAACAAATACGTACCTGATGCTCTTAATTCATCGAATAGGATTGTTAGATACCATAGAGTATGTTACTCTGTTGTAAGGAAGGATTGTTTAGACTGGCATTCTTTAATTCGGTAATTTGCGATATTATGTTATTTTCAAAAAACTATCAAAACAACCTGGGGAAAGGACTGGAGGCAGGAAAGGAAGAAACAAAGAGAAGTAGAATTCACTGTCTCAAAGTAAGGTACCATCCCGGCATTCACCTGGGGGAATTGAATAAAACTGATCTCCTGATCTATCACCCCTGGATTACTTTATGGTGGCACATGAAGGCCAAAGTGTATCACACCTAACCACACTCCCTGAATGATCTACGGAATCGCATTGTAGATGAAACAAGAGGACATTCTCGGGATATGCTACAATGTGAACTTTGCAGTTTTTACTATCGGTTGGCATATTGTCAGACAGTGGACGGGAAGCAGTTTGAGCACTTGCTTTGAGGCATTCTGCAAGTCAATGTCAGGGTTTCTTGTTCATGTTCTCTGTAATTTGCAGTGTACTATTACCCACAGGAATACAGTAAATTTCAGACAAATCTCATTTCTTGCAGTCAAACGTAACACACCCTATATCTTCCACGATTGGCGATAGGTCCAAAATGATTTCAGATTGTCGTTTGTGGGATGATTCTATCCTAAATTGATGTGTTATACATACCCCTTTCCATTTGCAAATATAGTGTGATATCCAGTATGGCGGAATCCAAGATGGCTGCCATGATGGCCACACCCACATTCAATGCAGTTTCCTCGCATCTTGTTATTACTGGCCTGTATCGATACTTTTGACTAACCCTGTATACTGGGTGACCTGTAATTAGATGTATTCCCTAAAAGGGGTTAAAGTAGAGGCAATTTGCAATAAATTTGACCATATGATACCCCATCTGAAAATTAGTAGTTTTCAAGATAATCAAATTTCTATTGTTTTTTTAAATGACAATTTTCCACATAAAAATACAAATTGAGAAAAAAACTGCTCATTGTAGGGCACATATTTCAGCGTTTTCTGATAATTAACAAATAAGTGGTTCGTTGAAAAAAGTTTGTCCCAAATAGCAATCACATGTAAGGAACGGGTGGGTCTAAACTTACAAGTGGTGATAAAAAATCCAATCTTAGTTTACTTGGCAACATATTAATAACAAAAATAGTATGACAGGAAGCGTACAAATTACTTAAATTACTTCCTTGTGTCATCAGCTATTCAACAAGGTACAAATGTTGCTAACATTCACATTTGTATACAAGAAATAATACTTGATTCATCTTCATGTGAATGGAATCAATGAACAATACAATTAAAGAACATTATACATCTTGCTCAAAGTGGGCACCTCCATTACGAATGCAGGCACGCAGGTTTTTACAGACATTTTGTCTCGTAACTCGTGATGTGATGGTGTCCTTGATGTGTTGACCAGCTGTTAAGATCCTCTCCCTGAGCTCTTCTTGCGAGTTTATCGGTGTCTTGTAAACTAAGCCACTTTCATGTATGTAGTTAATAACTCATGGTGTATTTAATTGTATGTATTGAATAGTAAAATTAAAATGACTTTGATTTGCTTTTATATTTAGGTACCAATGTTCATGAAGCTAAAAGAATTTTGGCAGAATCTGGTCTTCCAATCAAATCTGCTGCAAACCTTGAGGAGGCAGCACAGAAAGCAGTTGGTAGTTTAGCTTAATTGTTCACCAAGTGCAATGGTAATTTGTTTCTTGTTTACACATTTTAATAGTACAAAGTATGTACATGCCATTGTGAGAAATGTATGTTTCATTTTATATACTCTTTTTGTATATATAAAAGACTGATTTGTATCAGGGAGATATATATATGTGAATTTATGCAAGAGCTCCTTAGAATTGCAAACTTTGTTATGTTTATTTTATATGTGCAATAAATTGTTTTTAAAAAGACATTTGCAGTCACTATTATTTTAATTACAGAACAAATTTATAATATTCATAGTCACCTGGAAAGAAAAAAATATAGATTTTCATTCTGTGTGTTTTTAAATGACAAAATTGTAATTATTCTTGTACAGATGTTGTCCTCTGCTTCAGTGAAATTCCTGCTGTTCAAGAACACCAGATGTGGAGTGATGAGCACAATACTCCGATGCCAAGGTTCCCAGGTGCGAATCCCAGCCTGGACATGGGTGTTATGAGTGTCCAGCAATTTCACCGTATCTTTCGTATTGCGAGAAAGAGGATGGGTGATTATATGATGAACATATTGAAGGGACACTCACAAAGAACATTCATGCCCAGGCTGGGATAAACCCAGAACTCCTAGTACCATAATGCACTGTGCTAACCACTTCACCATGGAAAAAAATTCCTTTCATGTCTGTGCAAGCTTGTTACATGGGTGCAAGCATAAGGTTTTGAATGCATAAGGTTGCTGAAAAAGTATTTTGAATGCCATTAATTTGGGCAAAATGATTATAATGACTTTTTTTTTCAAGAAAATTAAGTCCATAGGATGATGATTCTTTTGTGTGTATGTTTGTGTGAAAGTATAGCAAATGTGTGAAACAGTTGGCTTCTGTGATACGTTCTTGCTATTAGACACGTCGTATTATTCTACTATTAATATTAACTTAATAATACTCAGCAGTGAACTATGAGACTCGGTGAAGTACACAGACTCCTCTCAGGTACAGGGATAGTGTTAGGCAAAGACAATATTCACAGCACAGAGAAATAAAACCACATTACTGCAGTATGTATAAACTGAAAGGTTTTATTCTTTATTTAATGCAATTATAGTGCAAATATACTTGAGACGAAGGCAAGGATTTCGCTTTGTCGATGAATTGACTCAATTAAAACGCATAAACTCAATGTGTGGCTATCGGCAAGTCTATGATCACATAGACCTATCTTGCGCCCCGAACTACCACACCAAGAGATATGCAATGATAACTGAGTCAATATTTGCTCTTTAGCCTTTTATTTCCAAATTAATCCTTTGGCTAGCTTTATTATTTAACGTAGAATGGTTGCAGTATTGTGCATATCATCAATGCATGGTAATTGGCGTACCTATGATCACATACGCCTAGTTTGCACCCCGAACTACCATACCAAGATGTATGCACAACACCAAGGAATTCTTTTTAAGTTTAAAAGCTTTGTCGATCCGTGGCGAAAAAGTGTGTTATTTCTTACGTGATATCCTCGCTTTTATACTATTTTCGAGAACACAGATTAAAGTACAGATGAATCACTCACTATCTACAAAAGGATACTATCAACAAAACTGACATCTATACATCTTTAGAATACAAATTTGTATAGTGCACTCTCGCAAACATGAAGATAACATTAAAGTACTCGTAACAGAGCATAAAATACAATAAACATTAAACAAAAGATATACATTACAAACAGGGTGCAATACTACATATAATAACACAACATTTATGTGTCCTTTCATAAAAGTATATTATACAGGGTCTGTATTTTAAGTAATGAGAACATTTTTTTTCTGCCGCGACTAGACGTCAGAGCCCGCTGGGACCAGTTGGAGTTGGTAGTGGGGTGTGTGACCTTGAAAACGCTCCAAGCGGCAGTTGCCTGCTGGCGTCCGTTGAGGCATGATCACGCATGGCGTGGACGTCTGCAAAGTAGTGTGTGCAAGAGCAAAATGCAGCAAAACATGGAACAGCGGTACGCGATCAAATTTTGTGTGCGCCTTGGAAAATCTGGTGCAGCAACGCTGGAAATGATTCGGAAAGCGTACGGCAGTGACAGTTTATCACAAGCGCAAGTGTTTCGGTGGCACAAAATGTTCAAAGAAGGCCAGGAGAGCGTGGAGAACCCCGCGCAGGGCACCCGTCAACCTCAAGAACCAGAGACAATGAACTTTGAAGAATTCTAAAGATTTGTAGCGATATCTGTAATAAATTTTGTTTTCTGGATTTATTCTCATTACTTAAAATACAGACCCTGTATCAGTAACATATTTTAAAGTTGTGACGTCACATATCATCTGCCCTTCCTTTCAGAAACTAAGTTTCAGGAAGGAAGTCATCTACCTGGAGGAAACTTAGTTTTAAAGTACAAACTCTTTCTTTTTATCCTCCGAAAAACGCACCAGTTTTCCTTACCATATAATTCTTTAGACCTTGGAATTAGCAATGTCACAACATTATTTTCCACTTTGTCCACTAGATAAGGTCCTATCCACAACATAAATAACTTTTGAATGGTCCTATCTAGTGAGGAGCTTAAGGAATAGTTTTTAACCATCACGAAGTCTCCAACTGTCAATTGTCTTGGCGTTTCCCTTCTGTTTTATATTCTTCGACAGTTTCTTCTTCTTCCTGACTTGGGCTAAGAATAATTTGGATTTCCAATCCGGTTGGGCTTCTTCCCGTTCGGGCCAATTGAAATGTGTTAGGATCTCTCTGGGTATAGGATGATTGAAGAATAGTTCAGCAGGTGAATATCCAGTAGTTTCGGAAATAGAATAATTAATTAACCAAACCACCTTTTGATATGTATTGCGACCAAGTCTGATGTTCTCGATAACAAAATAAATGAAGTAATCTGACTATCTCTTGATTTGCTCGTTCTACCATGTTCCCCTTTGGATTGTAAGCTGTTGTGCAAACATGATGGATACCAAGCTTTTTCGTAAATTCGTGCCACTGCTTAGAGGTAAACTGAGCTCCTCTGTCGCTCAGGGTAAACGTAACGTTTGGATAGTGAGCAAAATATCCTCTATGAAGCGTGTTTATAATTTCTGTGGTGCTGGCAGTCCATAAAGCATATGCGGAGACAAAACGTGTACCCACATCAATAGGCTCAAGATGTACTGGTATCCATTAGACAGAGGAAGCTTCCCAATCAAGTCCAGAGAAAGCATCTCATGAGGTTCCTTGGGACTGATATGAAGGGTCTCCTTGAGTATCCCCAATTTGTCTGGTTTACTCTGGTCACAAATTTCACAATCTCGGATGTACTGTATCACGTCATCCTTCATGCCTTTCCAGAAGTATCGTACTGCAAGTCGCTTCAATGTCTTGGATACTCCAAAATGTCCAGCTTCATCATGAATTACTTTCAAGAGAGGTTGCTTCATTACCACCGGAACACACAATTTCCAAAGGAACTGATTATCCGATCCTTTCTTAAATAAAATCCCTTCCTGAATGCAATAGGAACGATGCAATCTGAGATTAGGTTCCTGAGAATTTAGATTGGAGTAAATTTTTGCAGAATTCATCTTCAGATTGTGCCTCTCTCCACTTGTCGACGTCATCCATTTCTCCTCTTTCGGCCCACAGGTAGTTTATTCTGAATGTCTGCTGGCTATTTTCAGGATGAATCTGGGGTATATCATCAGCAGGATACTGAGATAAAATATCTACCAGATCGTTTTGGCGACCAGAGACGTATACTATAATATACTGGTACTGTTGGAGTTTTAGAGACCAGCAAGTCAAACAACTGTTCCAGTTACGGGCATCTTGTAACCATACCAACTTTTTATGATCACTGTAGATAGTGAAGGGCCTACCTTTCAAATAAACAACATACTTCTCAAATCCAAAGATTATGGCCAACCATTCTAACTCATGGATGGAGTAATGGCGTTCGTTCTCCATCAGTTTTCGGCTTGCATACTGAATGACCTTTCTTTCTTCACCATCCATTTGGAAAAGAATACTACTAAATCCTTTCCCAGAAGCATCGCATTGGATACAGAATTCCTGTTCAAAATCATGCTGTTCTAATTCAGCATCTCTTACAAGTTCATTCTTCAGTAGCTGGAAACTTTGTTCTTCCTCGTCTCGCCAAATCCAACGTTGATTTTTACCTAACAGCTTGGTGACGGTTCAGATTTAGCTGCAAAATTTTCAATGAACTTCCACCTCCAGTTGGCGAGGCCAAGAAATTTCCAAACATCCTTTCTAGTTTTAGGTTTAGGAAATAACTTAACAGCTGAATTTTTGTCTGGTTGGATTTTGATAGCATTTCCAGAAACAATGTGACCCAAGTAGGTAATATCGTTTTTGACAAATTCACACTTTCGCAGCTTTACAGTCATCCCCACTTCTTGGAGTCGCTGCAACACTTCGTCCAGATGTTCGAGATGCTTGGAGAGTTCTTTGTCGAAAATCAGCACGTCATCCATATATTGAGTTAGATACTCTTCGGTTTCAGGACCAAATACAGCATGCATGGCAGCTATGAAAATTGACAGAGCACTAGAGATACCAAAAGGCATTCGAGCAAACATCCACTGATGTCCTTTATAGGAGAAGGCAGTACATGGTTGGCAGTCAGTTTTTACAGGGATCTGTAAATATCCAGAAGCCAGATCCAGATTTGTAAAATAACGAGCACCTTTAAATTTTTGTAAGGCATCCGAAATGGGTTCAACTGAATTCCGTGGAACACGTACAATTTTATTCAAATTTCTGAAGTCAAGCATGGACATATTGTACCGTCAGGCTTGTCGACTACAATTAAAGGGTTCAAGTAAGGGGAATTACAAGGCATTATAACACCCCATTGTCTCCACTTTTCTAATTCTTCCTCCAGGAGTTTCCTTTTTGCTATAGGTATGGGATATGGAGATCGATACACAGGTTCTGTGGTGGTGAGTTCAATCTCACACTGGAAGTTTTTAATAGTACCTGGTCTCCCGGAAAATACATCTCTATGCTTCAATAAGACTTCTTTCAATTGGCTTCTACCCCTTTCGCATAAAATCTCATTTGCATTGACCTTCTGAAGAATGTCGTCAGGACTAGCCATCCACTGATCGACATGGGAATCTTCGCGGACTTTTCTTACATACGTCCCTGTCGAAGATCCATTATTCACGAGGTCCTGCTCTACCGGAACTATGTCTACGGTGAGGGATAACTTCTCGCGCTGTAGGTCAATTCCTGCTTCATATTTCCTGAGGAATGGGTAGCCCAAAATAAAGTCAGCTTCGAGACCTTTCAAGACAAACATGTCCTCCAATAAATTTCTTCCAGCAATCTCTAGATATACTTGTCTACATCCCACAACTTTAGTTTTGTTTCTCCCAGTGAAATCAGTCAGCCTAACATCTGGACATGTTTGTAACTGCAATGATGGCAGCTTCTCTTTAATCTTCTTCCAAATGGCGTAGCTCATGAGATTACATTCGCTGCCAGTGTCCAGAACACAAATAAACTCAACGCCTATTACAGTTGCTTTTATTAACGAAGCCCTGGGTAAATTTTCCTTTCTAACTGCCTGTTGTAGTGCTCTATCTAAACTTTGTTCTCCTTCATTGAGAGTCAGCACAACAAAAAGATGATTATCTTCACTATTTATAACCTTGTCATCTGTTCCCAGAGAAGTCCAAGATTTTAGCCCAACCGTGATCGGGAATGAAGAATTCACGTTGGGCGACTGGCTAAATCCGACTGCATACCACTCGGATTAGCACTAGTCGATGGTGCCCAACAAAAGTCTCTTGTTATGTCGACTCTTTGACGTTGCTCGTTCGTCAAACGTGAAGCAGAAGGTTCAAACGGAGGTGCCGTCGCTCTGAAGTTACTGGGTTCAGAGGCGTTACGTGAGGAGTCACGGGAATGGTCTTCTGGATCAGATCTGGAACGACGCAGCCCACATTCGTAGTTGTTCCTGCCATTCCTTCTCTGAGGATTACGTCACCTGTTGTAATTGGAATATCCATTCCTCTGGTTCTGCATAACTTGTCTGACTTTGGGTTGTTGGTTTCCCATTCTCTCTATTCGACACAGGCTTCCAGCTGTCCTGCTCCTCAAGCACCTCGAATCTTTTCAAAAAATCAACAAGCTGTCGTACAGTTCGAGGAGAATTAGCCAAACTCAGACTGCGGGCTCTATCTCGAAGCTGAGAGATTATTAAGTTCACTATCTCTGGTTCTACATAACGGGCAGACAGATTGCGGTAGGCTGAGTAAATGGACCATGCGTATTCTTCCGTACTCATATCAGACTGCTTTGAATATCGGCGAGATCTCACTGCTGTCAGCTGCCTCTCTTTGGCCTCTTCAGAAGCATATTGCTTGCGAAAACGGCGGCAGAAATCAGAATAGGATCTGAACTCCAACTGATTTGCTTGAAACCAATGCTCAGCCTGGCCTTTGAATAACAGAGGAATAATTTCCAATCAGTATTTGTATGGAACTTGCATTAAATCAAAGTTGATATTGAGTTCTTTTAAATACTGTTCAGCATTCTGGGCTTCCAGGTCTCCCTTGAACTTGGACAAGGAATTAAGGTCTGCCATCCTTGGGGTTCCTGTCGTTGCTGATCGCTGAGTTCGCAGTGGTGACTCACCTGACCCGCTTCTCACATTTCCATGCCTTCGTGTTCGCTTCCTGATTTTTGCTTGATATTGAGAGTCAGAGCTGGTGCTGGAAGATGAGGAACTGCGATCTTTCTTCCTTTCTGGATGTTTCCGCTTTGCCCCTTCTTCATAAGGACGACGCAGTGCCCTGCGAGATTCACGCTCTTTGTAACCTCAGTCAGTCATCACCCGAAAGACTAAAGGTAGGTGGAACAGCAGACGCCACTTCATTAGCTCTTGAATCAGCAGTAACTCGTGGGCAACAGACTTGTTTGTCTTCTCTAGTTCTCTCTCCACCGGCTCTGTCCATCGCTTCATTTAGTTCAATGTTCATGGTTGGCAACGCTGCACTCTCAGCAACTGCAGACGGATGTCCATCTGTTCGTGATCCAGTTTCTATTTCTGTTTGCCGGGTGATGTGCATGGTCTCTAACTGATTCGTAAGCTGTTCTACTGGAGTCTTTATTTCCTCAACGTCCTTACTTCTTTGAGATACAACCACGGAAATCTGATCAATATTTTCTTGAACCTCAGATCGGAACCGTATTTTGTCAGTCTCGGACTCGGCCAATATCTGTTCCACTGTCAGCTGTTTTTCAATAATCTTATGGCACTCCTCAGTGAATCTCGAATTAATATCCTCTACATCGATGCGAATACTTTCCATGGCTTTATTAACATCGGCTGCCAAGCTACGCCGGAAGTCATCAAAATCTATCTCTCTAGCCTGCCGGATTTCTTCAGAGAATTGCGCACTAGTTTCCTCATTCTCAGACTTCAGTTGTTGAATCTCACAGGCCATCTCGCCTATTTCAGCTCTTAATACTTTTATAGATTCATCGTGCTGCTTACCGATATCATCCTTTAGCAACGCACATTGTCTGAGGATATCTTCCTTTAATATGTCAGATTGTCTACAGATATCAGCCTTCAGTGCTTCAGACTGTTTACACATATCAGCCTGCAATGTTTCAGACTGTTTGCAGATATCAGCTTTCAAGCTGGTAATGGAATCAGCTTGCTGTTCAATATCAGCCTGCAGTGTTTCAGACTGTTTGCAGATATCAGCTTTCAGTGCTTGAGACTGTTTACACATCTCAGCCTGCAATGTTTCCATACTTTCGACTTGTTGCTTGCTAATTCCTTCATGCTTTTAATGCTTTGAACATATTTAATGGATCAGATGAACTATCCGTAGACAACGATTTACAATCTTTACAAACCAAATCGGTAGACTTGTGGCTTTCAGTTTGAATATCTAGGCCACAACATTCATAGAAGCTTTGTAAATTTCTTGCACACAAATGTGGTTCTTTCATTATCAATGTCCCGACAACAATCGAGAACATTAAGTCCTGAACTCGAAGTAAGATTTTTATTTGCGCTACGCAAATGCTTCTTGTCCATATCGAAACAAAATATAACTGCTTTTCTATAAATATGAAAGTTCAGTGCTCTTGCACAATTAATATCAACTTTAAACAATTGTCTTGCCCTTGTACACTACAATATCGAGCCAACACGTTGAGCTGCCACTTGATACGTTCTTGCTATTAGACGCGTCGTACTATTCTACTATTAATATTAACTTAATAATACTCAGCGGTAAACGATGAGACTCAGTGAAGTACACAGACTCCTCTCAGGTACAGGGATAGTGTTAGGCAAAGACAATATTCACAGCACAGAGAAATAAAACCACATTACTGCAGTATGTATAAACTGAAAGGTTTTATTCTTTATTTATTGCAATTATAATGCAAATATACTTGAGACGAAGGCGAGGATTTCGCTTTGTCGATGAATTGACTCAACTAAAACGCATAAACTCAATGCGTGGATATCGGCAAGCCTATGATCACATAGACCTATCTTGCGCCCCGAACTACCACACCAAGAGATATGCAATGATAACTGAGCCAATATTTGCTCTTTAGCCTTTTATTTCCAAATTAATCCTTAGACTAGCTTTATTATTTAACGTAGAATGGTTGCAGTATTGTGCATATCATCAATGCATGGCTATCGGCGTACCTATGATCACATAGGCCTAGCTTGCTCCCTGAACTACCGTACCAAGATGTATGCACAACACCGAGGAGTTCTTTTTAAGTTTAAAAGCTTTGTCGATCCGTGGCGAAAAAGTGTGTTATTTCTTAGGTGATATCCTTGCTTTTATACTATTTTTCGAGAACACAGATTAAAGTACAGATGAATCACTCACTATCTACAAAAGGATACTATCAACAAAACTGACATCTATACATCTTTAGAATACAAATTTGTATAGTGCACTCTCGCAAACATGAAGATAACATTAAACTACTCATAACAGAGCATAAAATACAATAAACATTAAACAAAAGATATACATTACAAACAGGGTGCAATATTACATATAATAACACAACATTTATGTGTCCTTTCATAAAAGTATATTATATCAGTGACATATTTTAAAGTTATGACATTACATATCATCTGCCTATTTGCATGTGCACATTCAAATAACTCTGTAATGCAAATCATTATTATTATACTTATTCATTGAACAACATCTCTTTCAAATCATCAAATGTTCCCACACAGCTTCACCTGCCATTTACTTTGCTTCACCAGCATCTGCCTGGCCTTTCTCATAGACTGTGACACACACAATTCAATGTGTTTTCCACTGTTTGCAGCATAAGAGGAGAGAAAACTAATTTGCTCATCTGGCTTGCATCATTATGGACTTCACTCGCACAGCAGCTTGTGTGTTACAACCACCAACCATGTGCCAGAATGTAGTGTTGTAAACCTATTCCATTCAAGACTGTGTGCTGGAGTGGAGGCAACCCATACAGAGTTTTTTTTTTATTTAGTTAAGATAAATTTCACCATCTAACAATGTTCCAAGCATGGCAGGGACACTGGAAGTGAAATCAATGTTTTAAACAATATCTTGCATTCTAAGAATAAGGTGCAAAATTCCACTGTGGTGCTGTCATCCAATTATTAACCTGAGCAGAGGGAGCATGGATGAGGCAATACTGTTTTCATTGTTCCCCCATTCCTGAATTGCCAAATTGTGCAGCACTGTCTTTCATTGCTCTTTCAGTGCCAAGTGTTCGATTTCATCATGAAAGGGAACACTGTACACATGGAAAGCACAGACATAATATTTAACATTGTTGATTTTCTTTGACAATGAAGCGAAGGAGGAAAGTTAGCTACAAAGCATGCAGCAACTTCAGTTACCTTTAGGGAGGCCTTGCTGTGTACTGTAGATGTATTGATTGAGTTATTTTACTTTGCTTTTTGTGCCAATTTTGGCTAATTTGCGAAGATGGAGATGAGTGATGATTTGATTACACTGATAAATTGACACTCACTGGGATTCGAATCCATGACCCCCGGCGTCATAGCACGATGTGCTATACCTGCTGCAAAATTAGTTTGGTATTGACGCTTGTGAAGCACGTGGAGAAACCGGGTCTACTACACTGCGGGAGGGTAGGTTGCTGGCATGCGAGCCAATCAAAATCTTCCCAGTGCTCCACTCAAGCACTGGTTACCTAGCAACAGAAAACGTTTATCTCGGTGTTGCCGCTTATCGAGCTATTCTTCCTGCGATCAGTTTTCATGTTGGGACAGGACGTGTTGTTTGTTGCATTGCTGTGATATTTTAACCGGTCCGTTTGTTTAGTGTTTATTGAATTTAGAGTATTCTTTGTTGTATATAGTGTGTTGTTTTAGTGTGTTTTTTTTTGTACATAATTTTCTGTGTTCTGCTTGAGTATGTCATGTGCTTGTGTGAAGAATGTCAAGCACAGGAGGCAATACTCGAGATGACAATGTACCAAAGAGGCCATGCACTAAAAGAAGAAGGAATTCCTCTCAAAGCCAAACGCGGGAGATAATTTGTTCTGAGCGCAAATAATTTGAGCAAGAGAAAAACAATGGGGGTCCAATCATTTCTGTAAATAAAGTTCTGGACAGGACTGCTGCTGCTGTCGGCGTGTCTAAGAACACTATTGTTACATAGGGAAAGAAAAATATAATGTGGTAGAAATAAATAAATAAATGCAAGGCTTCAAAACTGGAAACCCCAGGAAAGAAGACGAATATCAGTAAACGCGTGACAAATTTAGATACCTTTCAGCAATACGCTATTTGCCACCATATTTACTCTTAGGAGGAAAGGTCATCACACTGTTGGGAAACTGCACGTTTCGTTGAAAGATTCGGTACTTTTTCAAGGTGGGAAAACATCTTTAAGGACAGTCATAAAATCTATGGGATTCTCATACAAAAAATTAATGGACGCAATAATATAGTAAAGTATGGAGGCATATGGGGATGTGGAGGTAGGGCTCCACACATTCTCGACCTCGACCTTGGCCATCATATGGAGGTGGTGCAGTGATGTGGTTCACCAATCACCTTTACCCCAGGTTTGCCTCAGGTACTCACTTGGGCTGAGTCGAGCCCGGAGGCGCTCGGGATATTTGATTGATTGGTTTGTTGTTTTAAGTCCACTTTATGCATGGGAAGGCTAATCGGGATTGGACCTACAGTTTAAAGTGGGATCCAAACCACTGTGCCATGTGCCTCCACCGGGTATCGAACCCGGGACCCCTTGATTTCAAGGCAACGATGTTGCCACTATGCCATCGGGGAGGCCTGGTACGGATATTTGAAAAAGTTCCACAAACCACCGTGGGTCTCCTGCGTGAAAGTCAGATGCCCCACCAACTGGAAACTGTGCAATTCAGTTGCGGTATAGTTGAAAGATGGGCAGACTTTAACGGTGACTTCGGAAAGAAATGATTATTGAAAGTGTATATATTCCGTATTTTCAGAATGGATTGAAAAGGTAACCTGTAAACAATGCTCGTTTCATTAATTCGTTCATGTTGTAAGGGAAATGGAAATGAAGAGAGAAAACCATAACACATTTCTTCATTGTTGTTCCTTTTCATAACACATTTTCCTCGACACAGCGTCAGATGGCTGCCCTGCATACCATACCGTACCGCATGATATGGCAACATCGTGACGCATGTTCCTTCAGCTCTCAATACCAAACTAATTTTGCAGCAGGTATAACCACTCCGCCACGAGGGCTGTACTATAAATGGAAGTGCAACTATTACATTGTGTATGCAACTATTACATTGTGTAACAGTCATCTTGCATCAGAGAAGTGAACATGTGTTCTTCACTAATTTCAGTTGATTTCAAATACACAATCCGTTATTTTGCCTACACATACAGGTTCAGAGATAGATGTGTGATGTCATATATTGGTATGGGGAAATTTTCTCATTTTGAGCTGGCAATACTGCAGGAATATTGGCACCTATATTGTTAGATCTTTGTTTACCTTGGATGTGTGAAGTTGCATCAGGCTGTGTACTTTGTTCTTGCGTAAGAAAATCAGTAGATTATATATTTTCACTGGCATATTCGGTGTGTGTAATGCACTTCGTACCAACTATACCATCAACTTCAATCAACAACAAAATGTTTTGTGGTGCCTCTTTGTGGATTCATACAAATTTAGTCTGAAGGTTTCATAATGGGAGTCAGTTGGCCTTCTCTCTCATGGTGCATGCTGTAGGACTCAAGCAAACCTACGACATTGGCAACACTACTGAAAGGGATCAACATGAAGCCCATACTTGGAACCTCTGCAGTGATTTGAAAGTTGTGGCACTAATTACTGGTTTGCAAGAAGGGTATACAAAGTACTGTTGGTTTTTATATCTCTCAGACAGCTCTGACGCAGCAAACCACTACATGAAGAAAGAATTACCAGAAGAAGAGAATGATAATGTTGTCGAGAACAATGGTTGCCAAACATTTAGTTCCTCCGGTAAAAATAATTTTACTTCCACTTCACATCCAACTTAGTTTGATGAGGGTTTCGGCGAAAATTTTGGACAAGGAAGGCAACACTTTTCTGTGCCTAAGAAAAAAGCTTCCAAAACTAAGTGAGCCTAAAGTAATAAGAAAAAAGTTTCTGAAACTAAGCGAGCCTCAAGTATAGGAAGGCATTTTCGTAGGACCTTAAGCAAGCAGTCTTCTTGATGGGGAAAAAATGAAAGCAGTAAAGAACCTAGTTGAATCAGCAGGATGGAAATCATTTCTCGCTGTGTATACTGACTTTTGGGGAAATATGAAGTAACCAAATTATGTGAACGTGTCAATGGTCATTGAAACATTCATTCTGTTAAGATAGTGCATGTCACTTAAGATGAACCTATTGCATTCACATATGGATTTATTTCCAAACAATCTGATAAGCAGGACTGTGCATAAAGTGGACTTAAAACACCAACTCAAACCATAAGTGAAATGGAAAGATGACTTGAGGGTAGTTGGGACACCTTGATGTTGACAGACTATAGGGATGGGCCAATATGAAATTTTGGCCAATACCGATATTCTACCAATCTGATATAAAATTTACTGATATTCTATCGCTCTGATATAAAATTGCAAATTGCCCTAGAATGACTCGTTGATCTCCCCACTAAATGTATGTTCCAAGATGACTACAATGCAAAAAAAGCTGTAGATTTAGATACATAAAAAAAAAGTAGAAAAAGGTAGTAGTATGTTTATATCCATAAAAATGATTTAAAGGTAGCACAATATTGAACTAACTTATGAGATATTTATAAATATACCGGACCAGTAAAATTATCAATAATTTTCACCAATACACTGATATGCCTACTAGGGTGGGCCGAAAATGGACGATTTTTATATATATATATATATATATATTCAAGTGGGGCTAGTATGGAAAAGTTGTGTCTATGGCTGCTTATGCTTGGGTGAAAAAATAGTTGAAAAAAAAAACAATTAGCCGGGCCCCTGGGGGATAGAATCTTTTGAAAAAAAAATAATTTTGAATTGTCGCAGGCTAGTCATTAGATGATCATTTGTTGGCTTTTAATGTGTATGTACTTTCGAAATTTAGAATTTTGTGCAACTTTTCGCTTGAATGAATATTCAAAATAAAATAAAAAACTTATTCGCGATTAAAATTATCCGATATGCCATCTGGTGAGATTTTCAGGAACCACTCCACGTAGGACTCCTTCGCCGTGTTGAAGCCGTTCAAAGCAAGGGGAGCATGCGAAAAAGTAGCGTATACTGTTCAGTTTTTTGCTCAAAATCGTTTTGTGGTTCAGGACAAGTGAAAAGCTTACATGTGTTTTCCACATGCGGAAAGGAAATTACGAAGAATGTACGAGTCTGTCCACTCTATTTTCAGAAATAATCTTTCGGAAAGATGATTTTATTGCCATGTAAGTAAGTTTTAAATTGTTCTTTATGAATATAACATTTTTTCGAAAACAATGTATTATGTATGTAATTTGGAACAGGTGCAAGTCGATTAAGTGCAAAGTTGAAAATAGTTTGAGAATTAATTAATGTCCGTAATCATAAAGGTAAGTCAGAAAAACATAATTGACATGCTAATGTTGCTGTTTGATTTAGTATGTCAATTTTCAGTGAAGACTGAAAATTGCCTCAATGAAATTGTTGTTGTTATTATTATTATAATTATCCGGTGTTATTATTAAACCAGCCTGCCTCTTTGGGGAAAAACCCGCAACAGCATGTTTTCATTTATTTCCTCCTAAGCTTTGCAATACAGGTGAATTGCTTTATTTTCAAATCATTTCTGAGAGCCCCAGTTAGGCAGTTACAACCGAGGGGCAGTGCAGATGAAACAGCACCGCTTTGAAAAACCAGTGCCTATACATTAGTTTCGTGCATTTTCCGTGTTATTTTTATTATTATAATTAAATGTTTCGCTCTCAGCTCAGCTTCACCTTCGTTATAGTTTCTGGAATTCACATCGCATTCGCAATACTTAAATATAACGCGTAATTTAAACGTTTCTTCCATACCAGCAATGACAACACGCTGCTATTATGTACTACTACTGAATGTAAACAAAGATCTATCCTACGTAGAGTGGCCATATTAGTAGCAACACTAGCGCTCAGGTGGTAATTTTAATCGCGAATAGGAAATCATTGACTTATTCAAATGCATTGAATATTGAATCAACCCAGAACTCACCACAGGAAGGTGGCTGCACCTCGAGTTCACCCTCCCACCCTCCAAGTCAAATTTCACTTACTAGCATTTTTTTTTCTAATGCCTTGCAGCGAAGTATAGACGGTGTTAAAGGCGGAGCTACTGCGGAGCATGCGCACTCGACTGGTCCCCCTCGAACATCCGGTTACGCTTAAGGTGCTATGGACGTTAATATGAAAGAGCAACGTGGAGATTCTTTTACAAGGAAATAGGGTGCCAACTGTGTAGGATATGGTTTCACAGTTCAATCGGGAACAAATTTATTGAGTCAAGTATCACTTCGTAGGTTTCCGAAGGACGTAGAGAGAGACGAAACCTGTTGATACAAGCAGAACAAATAAAGGATTGGTACCCGGAAAGTATTTGTACGACTTGCATTTTGTTAAGCATGTTGATCGTTTATCTGCGTATTGTGTTGTGAAAAGCACACCTCTTAGTGAGGTTTCAAACCGAAGCGACACGCGACAACAGTGGTTCGTACCGAAGTGACAAGCGACACAGGCCCATTTAGTCTATAAATAAGCATTTACCGCTCATGGGAAATCAAGTCTCAGGCGGCACAATACACGCCATTGGGAATCTGAGCGACACGTGCAGCTTGTTGTGTCGCTTCGGTTCGAAAAATTTCATTGATCACTTTTAAGTGGCACGGAGATTACACCCCGAAGCGACAAGCAACAGCCCCTTTACTCTAAAGGAAACAATTCACCTTGCATACGAGTACAACAGACCGAGGCGACACGTGCATTTTCTCGTGATGAATTGGTTCGAAAGGAAGCTTTCAGACTGCAGCGATACATGTTTCTTGGAAACCAACATTCAAAAATAAAAAACACATTCCGAATTAAAGCGACACGACAAATTGGAGGTGTCGCTTGTCGCTCGGACTGGGCCGTTTTATCAACACCGTGCATTGTGTTGCCCCGGTCTGTTATTTGCGCAAGCGTGGCTGGTGACTGGTTTGCTTTAGATCCAATGCTTCTGTACGAAATCCCGATATCGCTTGTCGCTTCAGTCTGAAAACTCCCTTGTTGTTTGAAGTATATTCGTGCAAGTGAAAGTGGCATGCCATATCATAGGTTTTCCCTAAATCCCTCAGGCGGAAAGGCGACGTTGAAAGCACATATATTTGCTTTAGCATTTGTTATGTGTCACTACTTCTGCAGATTTCTTGGCAAAGATTCACTTAAGCTTTACTTTATAATATAATAATATCACTAATTTTATACAATTATCTTTCCCTCACTTTTCCATTTACAAAATAATTGAATATATCTAAACTTTTTTACGTCTTGAGTTCGTCGTGCGTGTACATGAGACACTTGTATGTAGTATGCTATACAACTGGCGGCCACAAAGACACGTCATATCTTAATAATCTGCTCTGCAGTTGATCATCCGACGGATTCTAGACGTCCACTCCTTCATAGTAGAACTTTAACAAATACCTTTCTTGACTATCGTCGCACAACTGATGAAAACAAGCGCCCATTTCTTACTTCGTACGCTGGTGAATCTGCACTGGCAGCAACGGGGACTGGCCTAAACCGGAAGTTCCGGGGGGACCGGGCAAGACCTCACCAATGTTTATGTTTACATTTTTAACACGGTCTATTGCTTTTTATTTTCAAATTTTGGTAAGTTTTTTTTTGCGTTCAACTTGGCGCGTATATAACCATCCCTAGATTTTTCACCACACACTTTTGATGATGCATCCGTTATTAGCTTAACACACCTTTCGACTGCTTGAGTGTGGCAAGGAAAGTGGCCATGCGATATTGGATCTTTTGTTACTACGTCCAACAGTTGTTCTTCAGACAAATGTTTTGTTAGGGGGGGGGTCTGTCACTGTACAATTAAACCAGTCAATGAGGTCGACATAATCTTCAGCGTCAAAATTAATTTTGGGTATTTTGAAAAGTCTATTATTTACATTTTTTTTATTGGCATTAAGGATCCTTTTCACAGCTAAGTCCCTAAGTCTGTTAACATTGCTATAAGAAGATTTTCCAGATGTCAGAAATAACCATTGTCTTGTAATACTTTATCAATAATAACCTTCACGGAATTAGGAAGTTCCCTTGAAATTTTAATTGTATTCGATAAACGTCTTGCCCCATTTTCTAGTCCTGGCTGAGCCTTTATTTCAAACCACATACGCGAGTAAACTTTCACTACAAATTCTGTGAGCATTTGTAGATTCTCTGAGGGATCTTCTGTTGCCACATATAATCTCAGAATACGGTTTGCTGTCGTCAACCACCTTGAGTGTGAAAGTTTTCCGGGATTCCTTTCTTCTAGACTTTTGGGACAAGTTGCCTTTCCGATAGACTGACACATCTTGAACAAATATTGTTGGTCGATGCTTAGATCATTTTCATTTACGCAAGGCAAATTAATTTCGATTGATCCGAAATTAACAGTGGCCAATTTCTCACAGTCAGCAAGGCGAGAACCGATTGGTCCTGAGTAAGTATAAGGACCCTTTGTGTGGCCATCTATTTTTTTGTAAGCTATGTCGCAGTGGTAGCTCATTAGCGTGTAAAAGGCAAACACTCCACTGTAATGGTCTATTTAGATGAGTTTCCATCAACCGGATCACCCCACCTTTCCAACCGGTATTAACGTTAGTCCCATCACATCCGATAACCATTAGTTGTGATAAGTCCACATTATGAGTATTAATGTAGCTCATAATTCCTTCAGCAATATCACTCGCGCGTGGCCGTGTGAGAGCTATATCTCCGAGAAACAAACTTCCTGGTTTTTTAATTAACGCTACGTGTTCTTCAGTTTTAATACTCCAGCTACCATTTTCCAGGAACATGGTTTGATCTTTTCTCCCGTCAAAGTAGAGGCCTTTAATTGAAGCCATCCCATCCTTTTTAACATCTTGAAATTGACGTCTATTTTTATTCACTTCTCTTTGAATTTTATTTTTATTCACGACTAAGGCTGCATCGTCTTTTGAAATAAGATTTACATCTTCCAAGACGGCATTTGCTATTTTAGCTGCAGCGCGACTAGACACACCTGTCAAATCGGTGGCCTTTGCCGTATGGGCCAGATAAAGTATTTTTTGAGAATTATTATCTGTCAGTTTTGGTCGCTTTTCAAGGGAATAAGACCACATGATATCTTTATCATCTGAAACTGTACTCAAAGAACTGTCACTGTCATTGTCACTAGATACCAAAGTTATATTAGAGACTTTGTCATCACAGAATCCACTGGGACCTGCTACAGGTTCGTTAATCACGTTCTCAAATTTTGGCTGACACACTTTAAATTTTCTGTCCATTTTCTTTTTCAGCTTAGCCGTTACCTGTCTGTCTATGTTACCAATTGCCATCTTCTTTCACTTCTCTGATCTTCTATGAATTTCCATTCTAATTCAGGTATCTTCTTTGTCTTCTCGCAGTTGCAGGTTAATCTGTTCAAACATTTACAAGAACAAATATAAAATAATTGTTTAGCGTCATCTATTAATATTTGTAATTTTTGTATTTAAAAATGTCGTATATCTACTTTTGAGTGGCTTAATAACTGTTTGATATTTATTATTGTACTGTACAATTATATCCACTATTCTTTTATCGGAAACAATTGGAAGAGATGCTCTATTCCAAATATCTTCAAGTTTTGTGGCAACAATGTGAGCAACCGATCTTGTTTCTGGCTGCTTCACAGAGAAAAATGTTTGTTTGGATTAACCAAAAAAATGGTAGTGGTGAACAAATCGTTTGTTTAAATAGGCATCAACCAAACAATTGTTCACCATTACCAAAAGATTTGGTCAAGTTCTATTTGCACAGATTAATAAGATCGCTTACTTCCTATCTCTCCTTTGTAATCTGTGCGTATACCAAACCGGACATGTGGAGCCACCCTACGGCTGTTTCGAAACGTAAAGCGTTGTCATAGCAACCTCTCCGCCAATCATATCTTACTCTTGGCAGTGACAGTTGAATGCGTCTCAGCGCAATGATCCGCTCACCCCACCCTTCCATTCCTGCTTTTATTTTCTGCTAATAATTCGGGACATATATCGTAAGGTCGTATTATTTATTTTATTTAAGTTCATAAAAATGTTCTACAAGGATAAATACCATTGTTCAGTTAATGCACGTTACGTTTGAATGATTTCTACATCTAAGTTACGAGATATACAGAATAAGTAGCCCAGAAGCACAACATACGAAAATAATTTCAAGTTCCTGAAATTCCAGCACGTAAATCATTCCGTTGTGCATGAAAAATGGTCCGTGTATTATCTGTGGTAATAAGTATTTTTATGTCGTATTCTCCCTATTATGCGTTGCTTTTCTGACATTTTGGGCAAATCGCGATTTTATCTTGTGTAAACTCTACAGCGATTACTTTGTTCGTAGATCAATGCGTTTTACCTCTCCCTCGTCGTTGTTTATTTAGCGTCGTATTTTTCCAATTTTAGGCTAATCGCGACGATGCTATGAAAAATTGATGACACAAAGAGAGCTCTAACAGGGATTCGAACCCAGGACCCCTGCATTAACCGAACAATGGTATTTATCCTTGTAGAACATTTTTATGAACTTAAATAAAATAAATAATACGACCTTACGAGATATGTCCCGAATTATTAGCAGAAAATAAAAGCAGGAATGGAAGGGTGGGGTGAGCAGATCATTGCGCTACCCAAAGTGTTCTAAAGGGCGCTCGAGCCATGTTGCAACATTTCCCAAATTGTCTCTTTCTATTCATAACAATTGCTGCACAGTTTAACGTGGGTGGCAATCTGCAGGATACAGCATACTTAATACCAGCAACTGTTTCTGGTGCCGTCACTGTAATTTTCTCCCTTGTGTAGGCCTACCATATTCAAACGCAAGATGTAGACACTTCTGATTTACCAACGTAGAAAATTCCATTCATCTGTCTATGGCCTCATAAACCGAAAGACAAATGCATCCACTTTCTCTGCACAGTGGAGTACCCTGAGAGGAGGGGGGGGGGGGGAATTTGATGTTGAAAATGCCAGGGAAACAAAAGACAGGATTCGAAGGTTTTGTCTCAAGAAATAAGAATAAATCATAAAACGTATATTAAAAACTACTGATGGAACATTAACGCTATTCATCTAACGAAACCATTACAAATCGGCTGGCGGCTTGTAGGTATGAAATATACTGGAATATAAGATATATACATATAGTCAGTCAGTACTTGTTTTCCAAACTTAACCACCATCCTAAGAAAATTGGGGACCTACAAGTGAGTAGCGTAACCCAGTCTGGGAAATCTCCTATAACAGCTGAGGGTTCGATGTGCTGACCCTACGTCACCCCATTACTGGTTGAAGATCTCCACACCTCTAGGTAGGGTTGTGGGAGGCAGACTGGCAGTCAGTTGATAGGCCAAGGACCTTCCAGGGCTGTAGAGCAGTGGATCTCAACCTTTTTCAGTCGGGGACCCACCTTGAAGGATATTACACTTCATGGGACCCATAAGATAGGAACAAGCGGAATTACTTTGTAGGGGTGTGCACCTAGTCTATAATCATATATTTGCTCTTTTACAACAACACGGTCTGAATTTAAATTGTTAAAACAATATATCTAAGTAATTTAAGGTAATAGGTTTTTAAGACCCAGTTAACAAAGTTTCGAACCCAACTTCCCGACCCACCAAATGTCCCCTCAGGACCCAGGAGTTGGTCGCACCCTATAGGTTGAGAAACTATTCTGTAGAACCATGGGTTATGTTATGCTGTAGATGAAAGTAAATATTTTACACTACAGTTAATTTCTATCACAACTTACATTCAGTGTAATGTAGATGAAATAGTATTTTGGACAATACGACATAGAAACTAGTTCAGTGCCATCTGCCATGAGAGAATAGAATAAAATAATAGTTATGAGTGACACAGCTCATTGGGGAAGTTATCAAACAGAATAATTTCTGGAATAAAATTGTAATTGTTTTAATTCTATCAGTCTATTTGTCTGTAAAGACTACTATGATGGTGATAATGAATAGTTATGGGAAAATAGAGTAAGAAAAGGTCACACCTTACACAAGTTAACCTAGAATGCCTATATAGCAACCACCCCATCTCGAAGTTGTACCTATATGGAGAGGCATAGTGGTTCTGATCCCACTTTAAACTGTAGTTCCAGTCCCAATTGGCCTTACTGTGAATAAAGTTGACTTAAAACACCAAATCAATCAATCAATCGAAGTTGTATGAAATTTCACTTTTCTGGTTTGCATGAGAGTAATTTCAACCCATTTCTAAAAACGTGTGAATGTTTGTAAGCTATATTATTAACTAATCACTGCATGCTTATTCATTTTAGTATTTGTCAAAAATCCCTAATTTTTAATCTAGAATGGGAGTAGGAGTATGTCATACAAGCGAGTTTTGTTCGAAGTTACTTACTGGAACCACTCTACATATTGACTACAATTTCATCATATGGCATTACATATTTCATAGTTACACAAAAATCTGGACTCGAAATATGAATGTCTTAGAATAAAAAACAAAGCAGTCATTGAGTATGTAGGATCAAGCTAGATAAGCACACTCCCAGCCCCTCACTCCTAAATACACACATAATGGAATTAAAAATACACCACTGAAAGATCTTATCCTGCACAGATATGTATTTTATATAGTCATATACTTAATACAGTACTGAAGATGATACAATCCATGCATTCAGAATAAATATTGCACATGAATTTTTTAAAGCTAATTAAAAAAACAAAAGAAATGTGCAAATTTCCAGCTGATGACAAAGAAACCAACAGTATTTTTTGCAATTTAGAGAGATTTCACACCAAAGTGACATGTAACATATGCCACTTGGAAATGAACCAATGAACAGCAACATTTCACTCATAGTGGATGCCATATTGACAAAATCCCTGCTACTTCTAAATAATGTCACACATGTTTCTAGTCAGTCTAAAAGAAAGTGAACATAAGAGTTAATAAATAATCATTCTTTCAAGCTTCACACTATCAGGTTGATCATTGGTGCATGTTTCTCATATCATCCCTTCCATCAAGAAGTAAATTTAACTTGGCCTCGTATTGAACATAGGTGTCTCACTCATGCAAGGGCTAGACCATCCAATGTGTCATGTCTAAATGTTAAGTGATTGGCTTATTCCTACCTAATGTGTAGATTATACTTTCCTCAAACTTTTGATCTTACCAATTATTCACCAGGTTGGGAGATAATGAAAGCACTTTAAGAAATGTCATTACCTTTTTGAGAAGAGCTGGGCTCTTATACTGTCTCTGAGGAAGTTCGTAGTTTTGTGTATATCCCTTGCAAGTCTTTATAACATTTCACTTTCAACCTTTCTCAAGGGGCTCTTCACACCTATTTTTTAACTCGGGTATGGGTTCGATACCCGGTGGAGACCCATAGTATTTCGGATCCCACTTTAAACGGTAGTTTCAACCAAATTAAGCCTTTCTGTGCATAAAGTAGACCTAAAAGAACAGTTCAATCTCAAGTAAGGATATTAGATAAGAGGATTCTTCCTCACATACATTGAATGGCCCAATATGGTCATTATGCCTACAAGTCCCAAAATTTATTTCAAGCATCTTACTTCCAATTACACATATAAATTATATTGTTAGCATTAAACATATGGAATATAAAGTAAAAGACTATAAGAAATCCTTAAAACACTACATCAAATAATTTCCACTGTATTGAATATTATCATAATATTGTTAATGAAATTCCATTAGACAAACCATTGTGTCATACTGATAGGTTTCTTGGTCGGACACTCACTATGGTGACATGTTATACTTCACCAAGAATGAATTTACATGTTGAAATACTTCAGAAGAAGAGAACAGTTTCAGAGTAAGTACATTACTCTTAATGATTTAAAACTCATACTGTGGAAATGTAAAACATTATATTCTATTGCTAATAACAAATGTAAGGGAAAATAAACAAACACGTTGTTATTCAGGTATATATATATTTATTGAATCACTAGTAATTAATATATTTTGCATAAGGTATGATAATCTCTTTGAGGTCCTACAGACTTTCACTGGAATAAAAGTTACTGAAATTATTAAAGCATCATTAACACACTCAACAAACATTTCCATAGTAGGTTCACATATGTACAGTCTCAAACAGAAAAATATGTGCATTTTATTTCCTTTAATCAAACTTTTCAAATATTTTACAGGACTGTTTAGCTGAAAATCATATCTTTTTCATCCATCCTGCTTGGAATATTTAGTGAAACATTAAATACATTTGTTTCTAACATCCTCAAGCAATGTATCGTGTTGTTAGGTGTTATGTACTTTAAGCAAAATTTATCTCTAAAGCATATATTTTTTTAATGCAGAAAAGGGAAAATACAATTTCTTATGCATGAGCCACATAACTGATGACAATGTTATTCCATAAGAAATGCAATATACTTACTTGGTTCTACATCTGGGTATGCATCATGCACTAACTTATTTCTATTAGAATTCATAAACATTTTCTCTGAAAAATTGTCTCCACAAACTCTGTAACTTTTGTATGTTTTGTACCTCAAGTCCTTTCGCCATATTTTCTCCAACTATATCTCAGCTCTACGAGAAAAATAAAAGACGAAAAATTATTTTAGAAACATATAACTATGCAAGACAAAGCATTCTGCATTTTATGTCACTCAAAAAAGATAAATTCCAAGATGCAAGAGTTGTTAGTGAGCTAAGGTCAAAGCGTGTCAACACAAAGAAAAGTTACTGAAAATGAATATGCATTAGATCACTATCTGTATCTGTTGAATAAAGTAGTGTCAAATGTATAAGGGTCCATTCTATGATAGCTCATTCAACAATTGCGCAAAATCTTATGAGCTTGTCACCATTCAATTGATTTATTTTTACTCAATTTTCACATTATTTCTCATCGTAACTACTTCTTATGGCACCATACAGTGTGTGGTAATGCAAATAAAAAAAATATTATAGATATTGCACTAAACTTCCTAACATATGAAGCAAAGTTTTACCATATTATCTTTTAGAAAGAGTCCCTGAAGCTTACTGCCTAACCTACAACTGGCTAACAATGCAATTTTTGTCATTAAATGGATCATGGAATCTATTCCCGGGAGTGCTTTCAAGAAAAATGTTATGACACAACATATTTCTGAAGAAGATACCAGGACAGGAAATATGTCAACAAATCAAAATCACCCATACCATCTAGTAGATCAAAGCCCATGACCAACAACAAGAGCTATTACAGCAATAATATTAACTACAGGTATAATTAGATGATTCCATCAACAAAATATATTATTATTAATAATAGGAGTAACATCCATAATTCTGTAGGGTTGGATTAAAGCACATAGATTAAAATGCGATTTGAAACACAAAATCTTCCTCCCGTGGCACCAGTGAGAAAGGATTTTTCTTTACAGTAACACATGTGTAAATGTTCGTAAAATATTTTGCATATATTGCACATGTAGGTTAGTTACACTCATTTCGTTTCCAAAACTAGTGATTACTTATGATTTGGTTCAATGTATGCTTTCGTAGTTAGGTTAGGCAGGCCAGGTTTGGTTCTCTTAGCATTATAAATAAATTACCTAAATTCATTTTACTAAGGTTCCGATTTACTTCTACATTAATTCCCACTAGTCTACGATACTTACAGTCCCTTGTCAATGGAAAATACATTGTCCTTGGGAAGCGTGCAAGCTTGCGTAAGGTAATTTTTAAGTTGTTTTTTCAACATAAATATTTTTTTTAAAAAAAATCCGAAGAGTGCTAATTACTTAAAGAAAGGTTCAAATTTCGTGTGACAATGATTGCTAAAATTCTACGATAATTAGCCTACCTGCTAAGAGAATTTTTCAAAAAATCATAGAACGATAGGAACCGTTACCTTAGGTTTCATTGCTTTAATATTTACACGCTTTTTTTCATCTCCTGTACATGTTGACAAAGTTTTAAATGCTAGAAGAAATAAACTTCATACAGAAGCGAATAGGAGCGCGATAACTTGCAACTTTCTGCATTATAACATGCACAAATGAGCTTTTCCGAACTTCAAACAAACTTCAAGTCATTCCTACTATTCTCGTTGGCTTCCTATCCTCCTGTGTAACTTATAAATAACATTAAGTTAAAAAATCGAACCTTTAATCTTTCAGACGTTTCTTTTTAACACATGAAGCAAAATACAGAATACGAAGACATGCTAGGAATTATTCTCCGTGGAAACTAACTTTATGGAAATTATTTTTACATAAAGAGCGAACAGAATTCATAAATAACTAACCTTTCAGGATATGACAGAACACGAACACAGCTCTGGATTCCTCTTCTGACAGTTTTTACAATAAAAATCTGCACAATAAGCCATTGTTTTTATTTTTTGTTCTTCTACATCCTTATTAAAATAGTTAGTGTACGTCCATGACAGATCATATGGAACGATGTTACGTCATGTAGAACTAGTGACTTTAAAAATACGATTTTTCTTATACATGTTTAAGAAGGGAAAGGCATTTAATAAAATACAAAATCACGTACAAGTGATCATCATTGATTAATAGATACATAAACTAAATTTTTAATGAGAAAATTAGGATTTAGCATCGATGGTGGTGCCGACTGGTAGCTGGTTAATTCATGCACGAACAAATGAATTCCGAAATTAACCTTATTCGGATTTTTGCACCAGTGCGGGAGGCCTGCTATTTGTTTGTCGTAAACATTATTTTGGTAAATCTAACAAAATGTAGCCCATTTGTTTAGGAAAACCAAATAATTCATTCATAATTACTTATGTTGTGATGTGGCTAATTTTAGGTAGGGTGGGTTGTTTGTAGAAACTAACTGATCTCAAAATACACATTCAGAATAGAAAGTTCACGTGAACTAACCGATTTTGGAGCGTATTTGTATTTTTACTGCACACTTACCTTCCACTTATATAGTCCAGAATCAAAAGGTTGCTCATGGGAGATTCACTTTTATTCACTGCAGTACATTTTCTTCTTTAATTTGTAGCTTTGATGTTCACATATCTTTCGAAGGATGTTAAAGCACAATTTTTCACTATGATTACAATCAAACGTACCATTATTTTTTGTACAGAAACTTATGTTTTTTGTACACATTTTGACAGAACCATCTAGCGGCCGGTGTAGGAAACTCAGTATAAAGTAAGTATATTCTGAGCTTTTTTTTCACAATATTAGGCGACACAGTAACATAAAGACTCGCTTCGAGTAATTATCTATATACATGAGTTTCAATTTTCGACAAAAGATTTTCATATTACACTCGACGAAACTGGACAATCGTTTTTTCAAATTCGAAAGCACGCACATATAGTAAATTTAACCAAACGTTTTGTTTCTCTTTACTTACATATGTATCATTTTGTTTATGAGTACCATATTTTGTCTGACCAAATTATTTGGTATTCTTAAACAAAATTATTTAGTAATTACAAGCAACATTTGGTTATCGGAAACAAAAAGCATAACCAAACAGCTCAACCAAACTTTTTTGGTAATTCTAAACAAACCAGTTTTTTCTGTGATGCTTCCTTGTTTTTTTCGGTTCCGAATAAGTACATACTAACATTTGCACGTGTTTTCTTTCACATTGTTAATTAGTTCAAAGTAATGACATTTCAATTAAACACACAAACTTACTTATTATGCAGTATGACAGAAACTTGAAAACTCTGAGTGCTTTTCCAACGCTTTGTGCTCTTCGAGGAGCGAGCGCGTGCAAGGACGCTTCGAAGAAAGCCTCGCCCGGGACCTCCGCCAGGAAGTGCGTGCTCCAGCACCTCTTCCTCCTGCCGTTGCTGCACGGAGACGTCGAACTTCAGCCTGGACCAGGGACGTCTACGGGGATAACAACAAGTGATGGTGCCTTTCACCTATATTATCAAAACGTGCAGAGTCTAAAGAATAAGTTTTTGGACTGTGAATTAATGACGACTGAGTTCTCCGAATACGACTGTGTGTGCTTTAGTGAGTCTTGGCTCAATTCTGATATCTCGTGTGTTGAAATTCCCCTCTATGAGCAGTTCGATGTTTACCGTAAAGATCGTGAAATGCGTAGTGGTGGTGGTGTTATGGTGTGTGTGAACAAGAAGTGGCACAGCAAGATACGATTGGATTTACAACGAGACTGCGAATTACTCTGGATAGAAGTAAGTACTAACCACCGTAGAAAAATACTTATAGGTTGTTTCTATCGGCCTGATAGGCGGAGTCCCAAAGAACTCTTAGAGTGTTGCTATGATTCCAGTTTGGCAGCTCTGTCCAGCCACGAAGTTATTTTGTGTGGGGATTTTAATATGCACATAAAGTGGAATAATCCTGTGAATGGCATACCAACCATAGACAATTTTATTCATGGATTGGGTCTTCTTCAACACAACATGTACAATACGAGAAAAGCCTCGCCCGGGACCTCCGCCAGGAAGTGCGTGCTCCAGCACCTCTTCCTCCTGCCGTTGCTGCACGGAGACGTCGAACTTCAGCCTGGACCAGGGACGTCTACGGATATAACAACAAGTGATGGTGCCTTTCACTTCATATTGTACTCGTTTGAAACCTCTGACGTCACGCCCTCTTTGAATCTGCTTCAGTCGGACCACGAGTCACTGTGCGCTACCTTCAAAATCCCGGTGAAAGCGGGAGGCTCCCCTTCTGCACCCCCCAGGCATAAGATTCTGCTGTGGAAGAAAACGCCGTGGGACGCCGTCCGTCGAGCCATTGACCTTTTCAATTTCAACTGGAACCTGCTTTCCGAAGGGACCGTGACCGAGGCTGTCGAACTGTTTACGGACGTTATTCATGCCCTAATTCAGGACTATGTGCCACATAAAACAATGAAAAGTAAAAAGTTTCCCCCGTGGTTCAATAAGGAGTTACAGCATCTGTTGCACAACAAAAAGAGAGCATGGCAGCTGTGGAAAAGTTTCCCCAATCCCCCCACACAACACTTTTCAAAGCACTTCGTAAGCATAGTAAAGACCTTACGAAACAGAAATACGCAAAATATGTAAACACAGTCACAAATGAACTCCTTACTAATCCGAAGAGATTCTGGACATTGATAAATTCACAGAGACAAACAAAACGCATCCCTTTGGAAGCAGCACACAATGGCATTTCAGTTGTTGGTAATGATAGAGCTGAACTATTCAATCAAACATTTCAAAATAATTTTGTGTCAAATGATGTTTTAGATCACCCACCTATCAAATCTATCTGCTCTCACTCTCTTTCTACCGTCTTTACAGAGCCAGGTGAAGTCTTGCACTTCCTTACCTCCCTTTCTTCTCACCGAGCATCTGGCCCAGACAATATTTCTACTATTTTCCTTCAAAAAATAGCTCACTAGCTAGCTACTCCTCTTGCAATGTTATACAATAGGTGCTTCTCTGAAGGCTGCTTTTCTACTCAATGGAAGAAAGCAAATATCATTCCTAATTTTAAATCTGGCAATGCAAACGATACTACATGTTACAGGCCCATTTCTCTCCTTTCCACACTTGCTATTGTCTGTGAAAAGATTCTACAAAATAGACTTCTGAAATTCACATCCTCTTACATTAACCCAGCACAACACGGATTTCTTCTAAATTCTTCATGCCTTACAAATCTGTCTTCTATGCAATCCTATGCCATAAACGCAATTACTAATCGTAATCAGTTGGATGTTGGGTACTTTGATCTGTCCAAAGCTTTTGATTCAGTGGATCACTATTATTTACTGCATAAATTAGCTAACAGATTTAATATAACTGGAAACACGTTAAAAATAGTGAAAGACTATCTAAGAAATAGACAACAACGTGTTATACTTCCTGGAACTAATTCTAACTGTCTTCCTGTTATATCTGGTGTGCCGCAAGGAAGCGTTCTTGGCCCTCTGTTATTTGTATTATATCTGGATGATCTCACAGACCTCTTAATTCCCCCATCTCAAGCACAATTCTAATGTTCGCTGATGATTGCAAGATTATGAGAGAAATAAAACAGCCATCAGACATGCAACTTCTCCAAAATGACATAAATAGATTCTCCGAATGGTGTAAGCGATAGAAACTGTCCACAAACCCTTCGAAATACTCTTACATAACAATTTCATTGAAGCAAAACATTTTTGAAGTTAATTATACACTCACCGACATCACTCTAGCAAAAGAAGCACAACACCGAGATCTAGGTATCCTCATAGATTCTAAACTTACTTTCGATAATCACATATCAACCATCACAAAAAAGGCAATGCATATGCTAGGTTTACTTTACAGGTTCACCGAAATCCATAACCCGAAAACACTTTCTACTTACTTCAAAACATTTGTGTCCCCCATTCTAGAATACTGTTCACCCATCTGGAACATGGCTGCCCCTTCTCATACCTCCAAGATCGACAATATTCTCAGCTTTTTCCTCTCCATCGTTCGATATAGAATGCCGGCCCTGAGACACCTACCTAAGAGAGATCTGCTTGTAAACTTAAACATAAATACTCCAGAATCACGTAGATACATTGCAGATATGAAATTACTACATAAGATCATTAATGGAAACCTAAGATGCAGCATCCCACTCCACGAACTCTCCCTCAGAGTGCCCAGACACAAAACACGGAGCAAGGAAACTTTCCACACTGCAACTCCAAGACTCTCACTAATTCAACGTTCACTATTTCATAGGCTACCAAATCAGTTCAATGTCATATCAAGCCAAACCGATATATTCAGTTTATATCCATCTTTTATCACCAACATAGAAAAAAATGTATATAAGTAATGCTTTTGTGAAACACATCTGTTTACCTTGGAACTGTCTCGACTTGTTTATGTTTATATTTTGTTTATTTTATTTTATCTTGTTTCGTGTGTTCATTGTAATACTAGTGGACTGTTTTACTGTTGTTTCTTTCCGGTTTAAAATGGCTTCTGCTGTACTGAAAATTTCAATAAATAAATAAATAAATAAGTATGAACGAACGCACACTAGTTAGAACACAACTTAATACACAACACATCCGAACAGCAGTGCTGACAAACATCAACTGATTCGTGAATATTTAAAGGTAACGCATTCATAGACGTAAACGTGCCTTAACTTGACTGTGTGCGCTGTTGCCAGCTTGTATGTAAATTTTGTTAGTACAACCTTAGTGACAATGAAGTTCGACCAGTCACAAATATAGGAGTGCGTTGTGAAAGAAGGAGAAAACAAGCATATGCTGAACATATTTTATTCAGCAGGCTACATGGAACAAAGGAAAACATACATTTCCGCTGCAACGCAGCAATGTATGGTGTCCACACAAAATAAAACATTTTCGTCCATCTACACGTGACATTGAAGTTCGACCACTGTTAGAGGGGATCCTGTTTACCATGGTGTGACGCCGCCCCGTCGGCGAATAACTGTGGCAATGCGTCGGGGCATGCTGCGGACGAGTCGTTCAAGGTATTCCACATCGATGCGGTGCCATTCCTCCTGCAGGCAGGCGATAAGAGCAGCCACTGTCGTGGGCCCCCTCTGTTGCACACGTCGCTTAAGAACACGCCACACATTCTCAATGGGCGAGAGGTCGGGACTCGATGGTGGCCATGGCAGAGTTCGCACGTGATGGCGAGTCAACCATTCTCTTGTCAGCCGCGCTGTATGAGGCCTGGCATTGTCGTGTTGAAAGATGAGACGCCGCCTGTGGAACAGGTACCTTCGCACTGTGGGAAGATGCCGCTCCAGTATGCGTGTATAGGCGTGTGCATTCACAATGCCCTCACAGACGTGTAGTGGGCCAACCCCAGATGCCGTCATGCATCCCCATACCATCACTGACGCAGGTTTCTGTACCCGACGTGCATAACATTTTGCTTCATTCTGTTCCTCCTTCCGACAAATGACTGTTTTCCGTATTTTCCCGTACACAACATTCAAAATGGATTCGTCCGTCCACAAAACCCTGTTCGTCTGCCGAAATGTCCATCCCCGGTACATTCGTGCCCACCGTAGTCGATTGCCTTTGTTCAACATGGAAAGGAAGGGTTTAAGTTTTGCCTTGTACACTCGGTAACCGCATCGCTGTAGGTAACGGCGAATGGTTCTGGTTGACACTTCAACGTGAAAGCGTTCTCGAGTCCACAGTCGTAATTCGGCCACAGAAACATGATTGTTGGTCTGGATATAGAGTCTAAATATCCGTAGGTCACACACGCTCAGCAGGCGTTTTCGACCGTGGGCCTTACCTGGCTCTGTAGTACCCGTATTTTGGTGGTGTTTGATGATGCAGTGGACGGTTGACTTGGGTACGTTCAGTTGGCGCCCTATTTCCCGTTCACTGAGTCCATCCCGTTGCAACTCCACCACTCTTCTCCTCACGGTGTTGTCAATAGGTTTGCCCCTGGCCATGGTGATGATGCACTGCGGTTCCTCGGTGCACAGCACGCGCTTATATACGGCGGACTCCCTTATCGTGTCCGTGACGTCATGCTTCCGTCGAATGCGCCACTATCTGGAATTTATCCGTATGGGTCTGGTGCCTGGTCGAAGTTCAATGTCACGCGTATTGTTCCCCGTTTTCGTTCTTTACGTGACCTTGGGTGCAACATGCTGGGATCACGATTCTTGCCTGCTCACACGCCTCCTCTTACACACATGCGTCACTTCTGCGGGTCACCCATTCCACCGGCTATGCCTCTGTGCATTTAATCACGTATTCCTTTCTGGTCGAACTTCATTGTCACCAAGGTTGTATTACAGGCAATATAATAAAATTATATTTTGTTAACAGGGTTAGGTTGAATGTTTTAGAATAGTGAAAAAATATTTTTAAGTATTACTGGGCTAGTTTACTAGCCTTTCCTTACTATCCCGGTGAACGTTTGGAAAAATTGAAATTTTCAAATTTCAACTTCCCAGGGGCCCGGCTAATTTTTGTTTAAAAATCTTATTTGGTGAGGAATGTAAGTTATACTAGTCACAACTTTTCCAATATAGCCATAGTTGAATAATAATAATAATAATAATAAATCGGCCCACCCTAATGCATACATCAGGCGATACCGACAGAGTACCGATGAATCTATCCCATCTCTAGAGGCTATTATATTTTCTCTACAGGGAGAAACAAAGCTCGTCATGCAAAAAATTGTTCATAGGAGCCCACTCCCAAATGTAACATGTGTAATTTTTTCATTCCCATACGTAATTCTGTCTATAATTTTGCTCCATGGTTCCCTTCTTTTAATGTCTTGTGATTCTTTCAGAATATTGCACTGTACATTATTATACCTAAAGTACGAAAGCTTGAAGTATATGATGTATATTCATGTGCATGCTGTAGATGGCAGTGATTTTCAGACCACCACACACACACACACACACACACACACACACACACACACACACACACACACATATATATGTATGTATGTATGTATGTATGTATATACACACACACACACACACACACACGGTGTTTCTAAAGGTCGTTTACAACGCTTGTGAGGTGATTCCTCACACGATAACAAGCCAAAAGTGTGAGTTCCATTTTTACGACTGAGGCTTCGTTTCCGAGATAGGAGCCTCGCAAAAGGTGACAAAGTGAACGTCACACCTAACTGGGACGAATACTATCACAGATAGAGAGGCGGTTCCAAGGGAATCAACAAGGAATCGTATGTACTCAGTCCGGAAGTCACTAAGAAAAGTTCACTGCACTCATGCGCAATGAGTCATCAAAGGAATTGGGGATTTCCAGCAAGAACAATGTATGGAAAGGGTATGTAACGCAGCAAGAAGAACCGTGACAATGAGAAATGCGTTAAAGACAACACATCCCGACCTCAAACATCAAAACATGAGCACGGAACTCAAAATCTGAAAAGTTGAGCACGGTTGCATACCCCAGTTACACGCGAGGAATGAACGAATCATGTCATGTGGCATACGAGAGAGACATTACTCCACCAGGAGGAGGGAAAGTAAAACACAATATCAGATGATTGCGACAACGTGTATTTTTACACACGACAACTACGTAATATCCCCCCCCAAACACACACACAACAAACAACAAATGCTACAATGTCTTACGCACAGACAGTGCGTGTCACTGTACACCCAGGGGGTGCTCGTTCGGCGGCGCAGATCGTATGCGCAGTTGTCCGTGGATGCATGACGTCATCGTCGAGAAGCTCGACACGGAAAAGGCTGGTTCCTTATGTAAATATTGAGATATTTGACAACGAATATCTTCTAAAATATAGTAGCAGGGGAAAAGTTACAAACTTTTACTGTTAAGATTCATCCTTTCTAATCAATTTATCACAAAGTTGATTTAAATGTGTAAAATGGTTTTCAAGAAATCGTGTTACGAAGGAACCCCTGTTTTGTTCTCTCCAGGCTTCCACTGTAAGGGAGTTTTAACTTAAGGGCCTTGGATTTATTTTTGCTGTATGTTTTGAAATAAGATTATTTTGTTCTTGTCAACTGAAATCATGCCTAAATGCTATGGAAAGATGTGAAAACTATTATCAAAAAACTAACGGAATAAATCTAAAATATCACAGCTTGATTGATATAAAAATGCGGGATTGCCCTTTTTTGTGAAAAAGGCATTGTGCGAGATCTAAAAGCAGAACTTTTTAATATTGTATGTAAATGTAAGGGTGTAATAAACGTGACTGCTTCCCAGGCACGTATCCAAGGGGGGCTTAGGGGGCTCGAGCCCCCCGAAAGTTTTCAGTTTACACTAGATAAAATGAGATTTTTTGTTTCTTGTGGTGTCAAATAAAATAATGAGATGTTAATTTAAGGAGAGAAATGGTTATCGAGGCAAGACGGAGAATATTCTATAACCCTGTTATTGGTAACAGCTCGTATCCAAGGTGGGAATCAGGGGGCTCAAGCCCCCCTTCAGAAAATGTTCATTTTACGCTAGATAAAATTAGGTTTTTGGCTTCTTGAATAATATGGTGATAATTTAAGGAAAGGAATAATTATCGAGACAAGACGGAGAATGTTCTATAACCCTATTATTGTTAATGGCACGTATCCAAGGTGGGGATCAGGGGTTCGAGCCCTCCCCCCTCTAGGAAATTGTTTTGTGTACACTAGATAGGAAAGGAATTCCTGGATACGTGCCTGCTGCTTCCCGTAAAATATCACTGCACTCTCCATTTTTCTCTTCTGTCTTTTCTTTGGCGCCGTCAATAGCTTCAACACGTTGTTTTTTATATATATATATTTGTCACATATTTGTTTTAATTAGTATTCTGCTCGTTCCGCCATCTGAACGCAGCAGCTATAGGGCTCAAAGGGCAGTGCAGTTACACCGGAAGAAGGCTCGTGAATGGCAGGCTTCAGAAGTTAAGTCATCCAAATTAAATTAAACAGGTATGTGTTCTCTCTAAATTTAAATCATAGTTCACAAATAATTTGATTAAAAGTTTTAAAAGTATCTGTTTTATTTAATAGCGTATTAATTGGTGTATTCTTCTCCAGCATAGCTCATAGCTATAGGCAGTGACCACACTACAAGGTGATATATTAATAATTTTCATCACAACGTCTAGTAATAATCATTTGTTACTTCAATAACCTCCTCGCAAATGTTTCTCCATATTAAAACATAGATGCCATATGATTGCCATTTTCTGTATATTTCCTGGTAATGCTGACCTCCGTGGCGAAGTGGTTAGCACAACGCTTTACGATGCCAAGGGCCCCCAGGTTCGAATCCCCGCCCGGGCATGGGTCTACTTTCCTTTCATCAATTTCATCATATCATCACGCATCCTCATCTTTGCGATTAGCCATATGTAACAGATAAGCGAAGTAAAATAAACTAAGTCTATTAATCAATTATTTTTTAAAACTCTTTAATTCTTTAGCATGCCACGTTTTTGTTAAAATTGTATTACGATTTGTAAAATGACGAAATTCTAAAGGAGAACACGCAACTTTCTTTGTAGCGCATCGGTCAGAAAGTTTTAGGAATATGGATTTTCGAAATACATTTTTTCACATGTACTTTGCCCCCTTTTGAAAGTAGAGCGTTTTCAATTATGTTACTAATCATTAAAAGGATGCCTCAATACCATCTTGGAGGATGACAATTAATATTTCCCCCCTCCTAAAAGTAATAATATACTTTCGCTCCCATATAAATGCTAGGAGCCGTCTGCTTCAGCCGAGCTCACTCCCTCTCTGGTGACGTCACGCGTTCGTGCAAGATCGGCAATCTTCGGATGGCTTTACCTAATCTCTATCTACCTTGACTGTACACCAACTGAAGGAGTCACTTTCACCACACAAAGGGGGTGGGGAGCAATACCAAGAGCGTTCGCAAGCGATCACTGTGACGTAAAAGAGACCAGTTTTGGAAACGCTGCGCAGGCAAGTCTGGCTCTCGTAGTCTACGTTTGATCTTCATGACTGCTGTACCCGCGATAGAAGCTCGAAGGGTTGGTTCTCTCCGGCAGTCGTCCCAGTCGTGTTTCAGGTGCTGGGATATGATCAGCAGTTCGCTCTAGGTTGTCATACGCATTGAAGAGTACTAGTATGTTGTATTGAAAGAAGTTGACGTGGTGGAGTGGGCAAGTCAAGTATCGCAACAATTGGTCTGTGGTGTTCGTACGGTGATACGGCCAATTTATGCAGTGTGCCAGTGTTAAACAAAAACGATACTTTGCAGTTCCAGCTTCCTAATACACAGATGGCTGCGTATACGACCCAGCAGCTAGCAGACATGCATCTCATGTATGGGGAGGCACGTGGTA